>NC_134280.1:64285434-65485434 GCF_949628215.1 Phalacrocorax aristotelis
TGTTTGCTTGTGCTCAGCAGCGTGTGTGAGCAGTGGCGAAGTTCTCTGCGGCGCCTGCCAGCACCGGGCAGGGGGGGCTCCAGTTGTCCCTGCTGGCTGCTGGGCAATACACCCCTACCAAATTCTCATCCTCCTGGTGCTTCTCCTTTTGTAGGTTCAGAATAACAGTTGTGGTCACCTTTTATGCTTCCTGTACTGCACTTCCCACAGTGGTGTCTCAACCTGATGAAAGGTTGTGGGTTGTTATGGTGCTATTTTTTTATTATTATTATTATCATCATCATCACATTCATTATTGTTATTATAATTTTGAGCTAGGCTTTGACAGTTTGCCTTTTAAAATATTGTCATGAGGCCATAATGCTGTCATAAGCCATAGGCAAATGCATGGTACAAGTCATTGCCTGAGCCAGTTTGACATGCTACAGGTAGAGTGAGATGAGTTTTGGATATTGAGCTCTCATCCTTTAATTGTCCATAAGAAAATATCCTAAATTTTTGTTTATTTCTGGCTGCTTACCATGCAGGTGATCTTTATAAGGTAGTTGAATATGCCAATGGATGTCTTTCACAGAAGAGAACAGTTTGATATTTATTGCCTCTACTATAATTTTTAACTGGGATTAATTTTTTTAATAGGCTTGAGGAATTAGAGTCAAAAGTCATCAACAATAACTACATATTGCACTAATATCTTATTTATATTAACTATCAACGTGAAAACTAAACACTGCGAGCAGTTCAAATGCATAAGAGGTCACACTCACCATTAAAAAGTCTGAAAATCACTGAATAGAAGAGATCTTATTCTTTTGGTTTTCATCACTAACAGCTAGTGCGATTTGCAGGTATTTGCAGTTACAGGGACTTGCAGGCATGTGTAGTTTGCAAGACAGCTGAATATTACAGGGCTTCTAATTGATCTGAAAAGTGTCACCACAAATGTTCTCTGCTCTATATTTTACATACGAATGATGTAGATCAGCGCACCACTTCAGGGGAGGAAAATTTGACAGCGAGTACCAGAAACAGACTGGAATAATAGCACTTGTTCTATAATATGATGTAATAATCCACAGAGTATTTGATATAAATATAATCATATATAAAATATAAAGTCTGGCTAGATTTTTTACCTGCAAAGTATGAGGTGGAGAGCCAAGACGAAGCTCTGCACCTTAGATCCAGCCTCCCAAGTAAGCCTCTGTTAAAGCACTGACATCCCAGTTACCAGTAAATAGTGCTTTTCTTTTGTGGACACAATAAAGGGCAGTGAAGAGGCTCAGAGTGTAATCATGAGTTAAACCAGGCAGGTTGTTTTTTGCGTGGGAGCCATTGATTTTTACCCTTCTAGCTATGATGCCACGTAGATGCAGAGGTGACAGCTCCAGCTCTCTGGTATGTCCCTAGTATTTCCACCAGCACCAACTGCAACTGGTACTCGGTTGGGTGTAATCTCCCCACACCGTAATTATCCCCTGTACAATAGGGATGAGAACAATCGTTGCCTGCTGTCACCTCTGTGTCTCTATCTGTACCGGCCCTCGCTGTAGGATCCCAAGCCTGGCTGAGCTTCTAAGCAATTTGGTAACACAAACAAACAAAGATGCAGCCGTTATTTACTAAAGATGACGGGGAAGAGCCACCTCACAGACATTTTAAATCCTCTTAATATTTGCATTTATTTGTTTTTAATCCTCAGTGCCATAGAGTTCATGAAATGGATGTGGAACATAAAAGACGGGGAGTTTCAGTCCTTTCAACTGAAGGGGAGAAATCCAGAAAACCAGGTTTACGCTCGGATTCCTGAGTGCGTCCCTATTGCTGTACATTTTCAAAGCACATACGTTCTCTCTTAAATCAAGGCTACTGTTTGCTTGCCGAGCCGTGTCCAATAACACGTCAATATGGAGAAATCAAGGGAGGTCTTCTGCTGCTCATATATCTTCTTGCCATCCTTTGAGAAATGGCAGAAGGGTTGCTGGTGGTTGAGTCAGTGGGATAAAACAGAATTTTGTGGTCTGGTTCCTTCCTTACCATTGGTGTCAGCACTGGGAGTTTTCTATTTCTTTCAGCTGATCCTGGACATTTTGGGGTCCTTTCTGAGTGATTTACTTTCAGGCATCTCTGCTGCAAAGTAACAGTTTGTTTTCTTTTTATCTTCTCAAGTCTTTACAGAGAGTCCTGTCGCAAGGAGGTACTACCTTTATTTGATGTAAAATACAGGATATGAAGTAAAACTGACCAGGTGTCTTGAATGAATGGATAACTGTGCAGTACCTGAAAGTGTGAAGATTCCCAAGCCCCAAGGAATTATTGCTATTATGCTATTTCTTATATAGGGCTACATCCTGCCTTCCTCATTAATTGAACACAACTGCTAAAACATCCTTTACAATAAGCACTTCTTCATACCAGACATATTTCCTGGATCTATAAAACAGCTTTTAGAAAGGGAGAACTGTATTTAAGGAAGACATTAATATAGTTCCACAAAATGATGCTTGCTGACATATGGAGCACTTTTTGAATAATTCACTTTGAAATTAACACTATAATACCATTTACCTTTTAAGTCCTATTTACTGGAGCTACAAAGAATTGTTCTCTGGAGATGAGGATAACGGCAAACACCAGACTTTCAGACCTTCTTTGGTTTAATAAAAACGGTCAGATGATTTCATGCAAAGAAAACCACCAGTGAAAACGGTAAAAATCAGAGATGACTAGTGCCAACCTCTCCTTTGCCATCAGGCTGCGCATGTCCGGGTTGCTGGTTTTGGCAGCAGAGGAGGCTCGCAGAGGTCCTGCCCTCAGACGTGCGCTCCCGTGCCAGAGTTTGCTTCCCCCTTGGCTGCAGTGACATGTCTGTGCGGGGGACTGAGCCGTAAACCAGCTCACTGGAGCGATCTGGGTTAAGTTTAATCCTTAGGAAAACAGAGATTATTACAAATGCAGATAAATTGCACGCTGTGATTTGCAGGGCTGCCCCTGCCAGCCAGCCAAGCCCTGCTGCAGCTTGGAGGTGGCCACCAGGCACCCCGGACCTGGTGTGGCTCAGCAGGCATCCACTGCCCCCGCCACAAATACTGCAGAGAGGAGCATCCTGGACCTCCTCCATTGACCCTGAGAAAACGTACTTGGTTTAATACGTTTGTCTTTCTTTTCTCTCCTTCCCTCCTGCCTTTCTGCCATGGCTGGAGTTGGTGACATGTTTCAGGCAGAAGGAAAGAAGGGGCTGCTGGAACTTCTGCCCATTAAAATCAGTCGCAAATTTCTTAGTCAAACATATGCAGCAATGTGTGATCATAACTTCATACCTGCAACTTGATTTTCATGTGGTTCATTAATTACTTGCTCTTTAGTCAACTTCAGGCGTAAATAATGAGGAAAAAATGGGATCTTGGTAAAGCGCTTTTCTACTGATTTTAAGTGACCTTTAATGTGAGTGTCTCTGATTGACAGCAGTTACTATGGATGATGACTTCTGGAGATAGAATGTTTGGTTTTTTTATTAATTCAACACCTGTTTAACACTACTAACAAAAATGTTTTCAGTACAGTCATTTGCTGCTGTTCTTTGACTGAGCTGACTCTGTTAATGAGGATACCCTAAGCTGCAGCTGAATTTTTTGCTGAGATAACAGTACAGAAAAGACGTGTGTACCCATTTCCCGTTATGGTTCACGCTGACATTTTTTATTTCCCATTTTGGTTAGCTTCAGCATCGCCAGCCTCAAACACTAAAAATTGTGAGTCACCTTATGAAAATATTGAGATTGGCTTCGCTTCATGTACCTGTGGGGGTTTATTTTCTTTAGTAAACCCTGAGATATAAAAGCATAAGATGTAAAACTTATTTAGAAACATGTAGACCGAGCTATTTGCCTAGTCAAAAGATTGCAGGAACTGGGACCTTACCACTCCCTGCCACTGTCACCCGAGGCTGCCCATAATCTGGGAAAGCAGGCACCGCTGCCATACTCAGGCCAGAATTGCCTGTACAGAATATCTTACATTTTCGTTTAGCTGGAGCGTTGTAAACCCGCTCTATCTGCGCTCCCTCTCAGGTGTAGCAGTCACAGCGTACCTTGGCAAGAGTAAGAAATTGTCTGGTTCAGACCACTAATGGGCTTTCTTTCAGAAAGTCTGTCTTCAGTGGGAATCACAAATTCTGCGTCCCTGTATGAGTGGAGAAATGGATAATAACATCTAGATTTGTCTGATTTCTCTATATCCCAGAGGGATCAAGTTTGATTCCCTCCCTTATTTACACTGATACAAGGAAAGCATTTCAATTCTCCAAATGCTCCCTCATGTGGCTTCTTAGTACTAATACTGAAACATTTATGTGTTCTCGGAGATTACAACTCTATGCCAGGAAATAGGCTGAGACAACATAAGAGGTATTTCATGTGACCTTTGACACTGGAAAATGATGGTTCCGGATCCTACATGTAAAATGTTTTGCTTTTATGTTTTTAAATTAGCTGGAAAGCAGTTATATGTGCTTGTGCCCCTGTGTTGGGGGAAGGGAAAAACCTGTGCTTTGATCAGGTTTGCCCAATAGATTACCTCTCCAGATGTCATGGCGATAGGTGAGGGGTAAAAATCTCAAAATTATGGAACTACTTTGGTGTAAAATTCAAAGGACTGGAAGTCCTGTGTACACAGCATCCAAGGAGAAGTATATTCACTTAATGCACAGCCTCACTTCCACACTATTTGCCAGGAAATAAATACAGAAGGTGAAGAGAGAAAAGGAGACGGAGGGAGGCTGTTGCTTTGAAACTGCAGTGGAGAGAAGGATGTCGTTCTCCTTCACCATAGTTTGGGAGCTGGTCCTTTGAGCTCTGACACTTCCCGTTTGGTTACAACATGGAAAGCAACTGCCGAACCTCCTTGAGCAGGTGGCAAGGAATTTGTGTAAGAAATAGGCTTATTTCCATTCATATTAACGGCCTAGTCATCTAACTACCTGGGACAGCCGTGGCTTCTTTTCTTTTCTTTTCTTTTCTTTTCTTTTCTTTTCTTTTCTTTTCTTTTCTTTTCTTTTCTTTTCTTTTCTTTTCTTTTCTTTTCTTTTCTTTTCTTTTCTTTTCTTTTCTTTTCTTTTCTTTTCTTTTCTTTTCTTTTCTTTTCTTTTCTTTTCTTTTCTTCTTTTCTTTTCTTTTCTTTTCTTTTCTTTTCTTTTCTTTTCTTTTCTTTTCTTTTCTTTTCTTTTCTTTTCTTTTCTTTTCTTTTCTTTTCTTTTCTTTTCTTTTCTTTTCTTTTCTTTTCCCTTTCCTTTCCTTTCCTTTCCTTTCCTTTCCTTTCCTTTCCTTTCCTTTCCTTTCCTTTCCTTTCCTTTCCTTTCCTTTCCTTTCCTCTCCTCTCCTCTCCTCTCCTCTCCGCTCCTCTCCTCTCCTCTCCTCTCCTCTCCTCTCCTCTCCTCTCCTCTCCTCTTCTTTTTTCTTGATTGCTCTGTGTCAGGGCTATGACTGGCTCTGCCTTTTCCTGGTGCTACTGCTGGCGCTGCGTGGGGAGCGGGGACTCCACCTCTGGGCAGCTTAACCCTGGGAGGTGGGAGTGAACATGGGCACCAGGCTGCAGGTGCCGCGTGGCCTGGGGGGGTTCTCCCCTGCGCTGTTATTCCCATGCTGAACTGTAACATTAATGAGCAAGGAGTGACTAAGGCTTGGCAGTCTTCTGAAAACCTCTGGAATGAGAAGGTACGTTTTCCCCTTATACTTGAACGCCGGAGGGACATGGCAATGTATCTCCTAAATTTAATGACAGAACAGATTACCCAAGAGGATTCCACGTTCCGCAAGACTGTGCCAAAGAGAGACACACTTCGGGAAAATGTTGTGGTGTCCATTTTCAGAGCCCTCACCTGACCCTAAAGCCTTTGCATGGTATGCAAAGGCACATATGCAGGTGTTTTGGTGTGTATTTTTGCCTCAGGTAAAGAAAAATATTATTGCTTTTAGGTCACTTAGACAATCTGGGAGCACTTGCTTTAAATCTTCTCTGCCTCGCACATCCTCTTGGAAAATGTTTTACCTTGAGGAGGTTGATTCTGGAGTTGCTGGCTTCCTAAAAAAAGAAAAAAAAAAAGATTAAAAATTGAAGGACTGCAAAGTTAATATGTTTCATACTGGACAAAATATTTCTGTGAACAAGAAACTTTTCATTTCGATTTTGAGCTTTTTAAAGCCTCTACAAATAAAATTCTCTGACCCTGGGATGGTTTCTTTTAAACTTGGATGAAAAATCTGGTGAAAGTGAGAGTCAACTGTGAGCATTTGGGAACGCAGCTCTGCAGTTTTCACTGATAGAAGCTTTAACCAGAAATGTCACCCAGCCTTTCTCAGGACGGTGTGGTAGGTGGCCATGCGGTCCGTATCCAGATGCTGTCATTGCAAATGTTACAGAAACATACAGTGATGAAACCTCCCCAGCAAAACTCTTTGCAGGATGATGCTGTGCCTGTAGGCACCCAGAAAAATGTGTTCAACCCGCACTCACACGGTTTAGTATCGCTCCTAGCTCTTTGGAAACGTAAGCCAATGCCAAAAGAAATGCAACTGTTTGGGGGTAGAAAAAAGTTTTGCATGTTGCGGGTGGGGGGGAAATCAGTTACTAACTAAAATCTCCATGTTATTTAAAATACCGTTCATCAAAATACTTTGGTTTTGATCAAAGCAAGAAAATATCACAGGATCATTTCTTCAGCAGATCTCCATGTCTTTGTTTTCATCCAGTTTTCTGACCTGTTTTTCAGGTAACTGAAGTTTTAAACTGGTTGTTGAGGCAGATATCCAGCATATTTTGGGGAATCTATAAACCAGGGAAGACTGTTTTCCTTCACAAGAATATGTCAGATTCAGGGAGTTATTGCTGAACATAGAGAATGGAGCCTTTCCGAAAGAACAAAGTACGAAGTTGTTACATCTTTGTTTACAGGTATGTCCTACTCATTGTGACAAAATGTTTGTAATACGTCGAAGCTGAGAAGAAGTGTTGAGCCTGCCCCATCTTATGGGAAACTGTAAGCAAAGGCCTAGCAGAGCACCTACTCCTAAAGCCAGAGGGCAAAAGGTTTCAGGCCCCGCCTCGCCTCACATGACACTCCTCAGGTTTGGACTGTAAAATGTAAACAGCTCAATGATTAATCACTAGGACTGACCTTTCCCAGGGGTAGTCCAGGTTGATTTATTATGGTAACTACAGGTCTTTTCTTTGGTGAAAACACAGTGATATGTATGAGGGGTCCAGGGCAAAAGATAGAGGTTAGTTTGACAGCCATTTCAGACACCTGCCAATCAAAATGTGAGGGGAATGGAAGCTAAACACTAACAATCAGTCAAACTCTTTCCACTTGTGCTAATTAACAATGGTATCTAATTTGGACTCGGTGTCCAGCACAGCTGGGTATGTATACACAAAATTGTTGTTCCTTCTCCTTTCTTGCCCATTCAAATATCATACTTTCAGTAACATTATGAGGTTTTGTTCTTATATCAGTTTGAAATCCAGAATTATTATTAAATATAGCACCCAGCATAGTTACCTCCGAGCCACAAAGATCAGGGCTCTTACCCAGAGCATCATTCGGTCACAGGAGAATTAGGAGCAAAACCGTACCACTTGCTCTCAATTGCATGGACAGTTTGGTGCACAGAGAGTTTAGCAAGGTAAGAGAGTAAGAACCATATACCAAATACAGTGGTATTTACATTATTCACCTCTTCAATTAGTCATTTCACTTATGACTTTACCCAGCCTTCAGAGGTTGCGATAGTCGCTGCTTGCAGGTACCACATCGCAGTGGAGCAGGTGACAGTGTCAGCTTGTTGTCATCTCTTCAGCAATACTGAATTTTGCCCTTTCTAAATGAATGGCCTCTTCCTTCTGCTTTGCAGAGCCGCAGCAATATGGCAGTGCTAAAATGCAAATGGGAGGGACTAACTCCTGAGAACATGCTTCTGACTGAAACTCGCTGGGAGCTCCTGGTAAACAAAATGCAAATGAAATATTCAAACTCAAAGTTCTTTTGCAAAACAGCTAAAGCAATCTACTTTACTTTTTTGTTTAATTGGTCTTACAAGTCAGTATAGCATCCTCATAAATTCACTGCGCTCCATGACCTGAATTCATATGACTTGCATGTGAAGTATCCAGAAATTATATGATTCACTGTTTTGTGTTTATTTGGGTATTATTCACATAAGGTCCTTAAAGCGATGTGAAAAATGTATTCACATTGCAAGAATATTAAAAATAGGCAACAGGGATTCTAACACTGGGAATTAAGAGGGCTCAGGGACTCCTAATAAAGACACCAAGTACAATAGAAATTTTAATTACTAAAAAGGCATATGTAATTCTCCATTTCTGTAATCTCACATCCAGTGACGCCAGCATGTGTATACATGATTTAGACTACTTAGGCACCAATCCAAAGAAGCAAATACCACCAAATCTACCATTATTCACTGACCTACTCAGGTTTTGCACGCCGCTTACACACAGAAGAAACCAATGTGATTTAAACAAACAAACAAAACAGCCCAAAACAAAACTAGTTTTAAATTATATCTACTGTAAAAAATCCCCAAAACTCTGCCTTTTGGAAAGCTTTCACCTGAACGTTTATTCACAGGATTACCTCATTTCATCTCTTCGAAAAGTAAAAGGGCTTTACAATAGCCATAATTTCTATTCATAGCTACCTGAAGACCCCTGGATAGGGCCGGGCCTGTGTAAAAGGATGCTGGTTTAAATGACCACTAAGATCCAAAGGGCTGTGACTGATAAGCAGGGATGACTTAATCTATGAGGAACAGTGATTTCTCAGGCAGAGGTCTGTGCTGCCCTTCTTCCCACCCATGCCAGGGTGGTGTCTCGCCTCTCTCAGTGGCAGCTACTGACATTCTGGAGTTTGTGCTCAGGTAAACCAGGACCAAGTGCAGGTTTCTTGCATTCACTGAACTGCAAATGGGCGACTCAGCCGCTACGTTGTGAATGGCTGAGGCACCTCTGCAGAGAGGTGCATGAAGGACAACTGGAGGCAGCAGCCACAAAAGGCATCACAAGATAAATCATTCCCGCTTGTCTTTCAGACCCCTAAGCGTATTTTAGGGAATATTTGTTGCATGTACAAACAGGGCCACAAATATATTACAGTGCTTTAAGTACTAGCCCAAGCATGTGAAAGGGTTTTTTTGTTACGTAAGGCCATTAAAATGGGTAGAAGTTATGTGGTTGAAATTCTGCATGTAAAAAAACTTTAAAAAGCAGCAACCACAGCCTATTACCTTGTGATTTTTCTTTTTCTTTTTTTACCAGCCTGCTGGATGGTCATCACCAAAAAGCCAGTACAATGCTGCACAACTTACTCTAATATCATCAAACACAGCAAAAATACTGCAAATTAAACATCTCTGAAAAGAGACACACTAATGAAAATATAGAGCATTTAAATGTTGTAAGGGTCCTTACGCTGTTGGGATTGATCTGAAGCCATCGTGAGTCAGATAAAGAGCATTTATTTAAATTCTAGGTTTTGTAAGGTGTTGGGAGTGTGAAGGCAGTAGCAGTAAAACAGTCCATGTTTCAATTCAATCTAGTTCATTATTAAAGGTTAATTTTAAGTACCTGTGTAGAGGTCTCACTCAAAAGCATTTCTGTCACTGTGCTCAAGCTCCATGATAAAAGGAAGCTCCTTGCAGGATGCAGCATCCAGCTCTCCCTCCCGCTAACCACCGCTGGCGTGAGCTAGAAACACAGGCTGGCTCCTCTCGCCCACAGAAGTTTGTGGTCTCATTCCCCCGGGAGAGTGGCCAGCTGGTAGTTCTGTTGAAACCAGCAAGTTTAAGCAAAGAAGCACAAACAGAGGTTCTTCTTAGTAAGAAAGTAAATAAAACAGGGCTTGTGAAACAGAAGTGGGGTCTTGGCCAGAGGGCTAGCTGGTGTAAGCCACACCACGCTCCGGGAGTTGGTGGAGTGCCCTGCTGGCAAGCTCTCCGAACTTTTGTTTTTCTGCTTTAACTTTTTTGTGGAGGAATTTCAAACAGAGCTGGAACCATAACCCAGGGATCACAGCCCCTCGTTCCTTGCTGTAATCGTTAGACAAGTTCTTCTAAAGGTGAAGTGCTGCGGTGGGATCAGTCCTGTACATGGCATGCATGCAGAACGATGAAGTATCTCTTCTGAGGTATCAAGCTGAGTATTTTCTGCTCCGTTGGGTTTAACTGCAAAATAAACAAAAACCTGCGGATATTTTTTGGGTTGCCTGTGGTGTGTGATGCTCCGTGACTGCTGAGGCCCTGGCTGGGCTGCAGTGCTGCCAGAGGGTCCTGCCTCCCACTTGGCCACTGACCTCCTGCAAAAGTGAAACACTCGGAAACTGCTGGGCCTAAAGCTGCTGCAGCTCAGCTTGCTTTTCTGCTAGCCGTGCCCTTATTTTCTTCTTATGTGCCTTTTATGGGTCTGTGGAAGAAAAAGCTGGCTCAGGGGTTAGAGACCGTTGTGTAAATCAGAGACGTGTTTTTTATTGGGGACACTATTGTATGTGCAAATAACAATAAAATCAGTGGCACAGACATCACTCTGGGACTTCGAGTCCAGATTTTTCTCTGTTACTGTGATGGAAATCTGGAATAATTGGGAACTGCTTGGTACCTTCGAATCTTTTGATCTTATACTGAACTTTAGGACAGAATGTTAAACATGAGAGGAATTGGGTCCCTGCAACAGGTAAAGTAAAAAGATGCTGAAATAGCAGTTTAAAGGCAAAACTTAAAAATAGGAATAGGAAACCTAGATTCTTTATCTAACTTGGACAGAAATGCTGAATGAATTTGAAAAAAATGCTTATCTTTAATACTGGAGTTACTCTGCTGACTGGATGAAGGGGAGGAAGGGGTGGAGAATGGATAAAAGGAAAGAAAGGTATTTTTTAAGGTAAACTATTGCTGCAGACTTAGTTGGGCTTTTCAAAAGGAACGTGCTATGGGAGGAAAACAGAGCTGTTATGTGGATGGCGCAGAGAGAAAAGATGCTGGAATCCCAACATTGCCTATGTAAACAGAGAGTGGGTGACTCAGGTCAGTTCAAGAGAGGATTTGAATCAAGAGGGAAACTAATATGCTCTTAAGAAAAAAAAAAAGGGTGGTGGAAGAATGGAAGAAAGTGGCATGTTTGTTAAGAAATCTCCTTTTGGCGAGGGTGAACTTGTGCTGCAAAAATCAGTCCTGAGTATGGATCCTCAAGAAAATGATGCTGACTGAGGTTCATTGACAGCTTCTGATGATTACTCCCTGGAACTGCAGTTGAAAGGGTAACATGGAGATGAAAGAGTGTGTATTTTATGGCCAGTCTTCTGAACTGCCTGCAATATGTATTTGTAGGAGTTAATAAAAAAACCAGCCAATCTGGAAGAGATTTTTTTTTTTTCTTTCTTTCAGACTCCTCTGAAGTTCATTCCTGAAACCCGTTAGTCACCAAGAGAGAAAGAAAGCAGGAGGGAGAGACTGGCTAAGACAAGTCTGAGGAAGGAGAAGTTATGACTAAGAAAAAAAGGAAGCGGATATTTTCAAGATGGAAAAGTTAACAGCTTTCAGTAAGAGATTGGTTTTCTTTTAAAAGATTCTATTTTATTTCCAATTACAAATAAAAAAAAATAGGAAGAGTATAAGTCAGCATGTGCGTATGTGGGTGTGTATAGTGATGATAACAACATGCTCTTAAAAATTCTGATTTCTGGCTTCCACTTGCTCCAGTCATGGATTTGGATCCCTACAGGTCCTGGCCTTCGTCTTTAATCAGTGACTCACTTTCCAAACAGAAGACAGGTATGTATAACCTCACAAGATTTACAGTATATGCATTTCATATTAACTTAATAGGCAGGCATTTTTTGCTTGGTTTTGCCTTGTAAGTACCATAGCTAACACAGCTTGTAGTCATATCAGCAACCAGCTTCCACAGAGCTCGACTGTTAATTGTCCCCAACACCAGCTACAGAGATAAATATTATTTTTCTTCATCCTTCTCTTATAAAGCCATTTATAAGGATTGTTCTCATACATAACAGTATTCTGAAAAACACCTTTTCAAGGCTTCCCATAATGTGAGTTAAGCATGCTCCAGTTTATACCACACTTCATATATCTGCACTGATTGGGGAAGGAGATTAAAGTGGTCTTTCATGTGCCTGTCAGTCTCTTCTGTCTGGAGATGTTTGTTTTTAAGCAGGATAAATAGAAACACATTAAAACTTGAACATGTACCTGTATATGAATGGCTGGATGGTTTATTGGAGAACTTTACCCAGATAAATTCCCAGTGATAAAATTGCTGAAGTTTGTTATGGAACAAAATTTGGAATAATTGCATATAAACACATGAATATATAAATATATATCTAAATAAATCTGTCCCATTATGCAAAATACAAGCCACACAAGATAACTAGGAAAAAAAGTATTATCAAAACATGAGAAGGTTTGGGTTTTTTTTTCTGGTTTTTAATACACTGTATTAAGGTACTTTATCCTTTGCATAATGACACAAGGTTAGAGAGACAAATAAGCCAGTAGCCCAAACAAGAAAACAAGTAGATATACATGTACACACTGCGCCTGGGTCTATATGCTTTTTTTTTTTTAAAATCGTGGTTTTATTTATTATCTTCCTGTTCTAGATCGAAATAGACCAACCACTACATCTCATATCAGTGAAAGTGTGACGAGGCCAAATTCTGACATGTACACAGGTGATTTAAGGTATGATAAACTCTGTTACACTCTCTGTCAGATTTTCAAAAGCCTAGAGTATTTCACCAGTGCAGACATGTTAGTTCACACCCATTCACGTATAGAGGTAAGATCCACTTTTTCAGTTTTGCTTAGAATTCTGTTAGATATTAACCTTTAAAAACATGATAATTATTTCAATAGGACAAGCTTATTTATTTTGCTAAATGGGTTATAAATTACGGCTAACTAGTATGTTGGCTTGCTTGACAGCATCCAGATTCACTCTACATGTACTGCAGAGTTGACGTGTGAAGGATACAGCATTGCTTCATTTGATACAGATTCATTGATAAAGATACAGCATTGATTCATTTTTCTATTCTAGCAAAAGTGAAGGATAACGTAATTTGATTAGTGGCTTTTCTTTTGAAGAACTATTTTATTTTGTTCCTATGATGTTTTATAGCTGTCTTGTTTGATATGCATGTTTGGCAACTCTTAAACAGACTTTTATCAACTTTTATTTAAAAAGAAGTTAAATTTTTAAACTATTCTTTCCATCAAAGTTAGTAGAACTTTGCTGTATATTTTGCTATAATTGGAGTAAAACCTTTACACTCTACCTTCAGAGAAACAAAGCTTCTAAACAGGATTAGGATTTTGCTTTTTTTTTTTTTTTGGTACAGTTCATGACATTTAATTTCTCCAGCAGCAATTTTCTGTACGGCATGTCATCTGAAGCTTCAGTCCTTCTCCTACAGATGCTGAACCCACCAGGCAGAGTGATGCGTCTCTCCTCAAACAGTGGCAGTGGCTAGTGATAACCAGAAAAGCAGCAAACCAAAGATCTGCCCCTTTTTCTGCATACAAAATCAGATAAGGATCCTGAATGCTGATGGGACTGGGAGTGGCACTTGACCACAAGTGCCAGATCAGGCCATAAAAATACTACTGAGCAAAAGCTTTTAAATAAAAGCAAATTATACCTACTTTACCTCTGATAAGACTTGTGTGTCTTAGCAGCAGCCATAGCATGGCTTCTATCATCCATCAGCACCACGATTAATTAGAAAATCCTTGGGAAAAACATCAGATGAACAAAAATACTGTATCAAGAATGTATCCCTAGCGAATAAATGTGCTGCTGAACACCACAATCTGTTTCAGTTTTGACAGAAAGATGTTTCTTGAGAGTTTGCATCTGTAGAATGAAAAAAAAAAGTGTTTTACAGCTATTTTTATAACAGTCTTTTTTATGCATTTCCTTTGCAGTTTAATAATATATTTGTAGGTCTCCATATATTCCAACTGCTGTGCAAAGATTTCCGATGATATGCAGGGTGGGGGTGTGTGGGAAGGGGAAATTCCTGGTTTGATTTTTGCTTTTCCTTGATTCTTAAAAGAGGAGGGAGGCCTAAAAACTTTTCAGAAAGGATATTTTTAAGGGTGTATTCAACATTTGGCATTCAGGTTGTCTAGCCATTTTTTTTTTTCCTGGAAGACTCTATGGATCACTGGAGAGCTATTAAGCTTATGACATCAAAGGTGCCATGGAAACAAAACCTGATTAAGAGTGATTTTGGTTAGACTGTTTTAAGCTTTTTTTTTTTTTTTTTTTTATGCTAACTCAAATGTTTGAATGAACATCTGGAAGAAAAAAAAACCTACAAGGATTTCCTCATCTTGTTTGGATTCAGTTCTGTTTGTCGTCTTCATCAAAGGCTGCAAGTTCCATCGCTCTACGACGGTCTTACGAGGAACGCCTCCAGAAACCAAATTACATCAATCTTCTCCAGTATTTCTCAAATAAGGGAGAACAAGCACACAAAACGGTCTCATTGCTGTGGCCCAAAACTGGTGCTTTTTTTTCAGATTCACCCAGGAGGAAGGCCAGATTTGTTCTCTCTGACTCCCTAGAACGGATGGGCTAAATTAGCTCTAGGAAGAGATTCTCCGTTCATCGCTCCCTGACATGAAACCCAAGTCCTGCTTCTTACATGGAATCTCAGGCTAAGACAAATAGCCTGAACTCCTACTCCACTGAAATCAGTGGGTGCTCTGCAAGTACCTTGGGAAAAGCATAGATTTAACTTGTAACGAAGTCTTCTTTTGCCTTCATATATCTTTGGATTTCCTAAACATTTTCAGCTATCCCCCATGCCCTTCCAGTTGAATAAAACACTGAGTTGGTTAAATTCCAGTTTGTTGTTCAAATATTTACTTTAAGCTTATGCTCGCCAAATGCAGCGTCTTCGTCCTCGTGCTCTGCCGGTGTCCTGTAGTCTCTCAGTAACACTCCTCCAGGTTGTTTAAACGGGCGGCTGAGTATTTGCACATTTGCATACATTTCTGACTTCCTCGACATGAGACACACGCATTGAAAGGACTCTGTTTTGTGTTCCTTTTCTGTTAGAACCAGACAATGCTGTTCGGAGCCTTGCCCAAAGCACCAAATACAGCCAGTAAACAGTAATGAAAATCCAGTCCCAGTTCAGGTTTCACTGTCACTAAGGGTATAATTCAGGAGTGGTCACACTGAGGTGAGAAGAGTTCTACCTGTTCAAATTCTGTATTTACCAGTATTTCACTCTGTTTTCCTGCTGCAGACAGAAGGACTCACTCCATAGGCCAAGATTAGCTCTGGAAATGCACCATCCAAGAAAGAGCCACCAAAAATCTGGCCTGAGAAACACATGCGATATGAAGGTTGAAAATTTAGACAAATCTGTTCCCTTGAGAAAGCACCCTAAAGCATTGCCCCATCCGACCGTTACAGTAGCTATATTTTAGCCACTTTGCTCTCAAATGCATGACAACAGTTTGCCTCATTAGTTTTGCCAACTTGACCACATTTATCCCTGAGCTTTGTGTTCACCTGCCACTGCATCTCCTGTAGTATCTAGCAAAGAGCAAACAGGTTCATTTGGACTCACAGTTACAATCCATTTTCTTCTCTCCCCTCTCAGCCAAAAACGTTGTGTTGCTTTTTTTTTTTTAATATGAGGAACAGAAGGGGTTGTGTGACTTCAACCCTGTTAGCAACCATGGGGCTGGAGCCTGGAGCGGGCAGCTGACCCTGAAGAGGTGGAAACAAGAGTGAGGTGATGGTGTTAACATGCTACTCATTTCCTTGCTATGCTCTTAGATGGACACTGGCTAGTCAGAGTGACATCTGAAGCATAACAAGTGAGGTTCTGAGGATGCGAGGACTATTCCTAGGTATGGCTCATATAGGGCCGGCTGATTTCTAACCTACTTGACAATAGGAGAAGTGTGTGAGCACAGACACCGGCTTTACAGGAAACAGGTGTAAGCGCTTACAGGGAAAAGGCTCAAGTGTGTGCTGTTGACAAGAGTAAATGAGTGCTGGTGGTGGGAGCTTTCATGGGTATAAGCAGATGGAGAAGTAGTCTACCAAGAATGCTCTTTTCTGCAGGAGATGAACCTTCAGGCTTTTAGCATAACTACCAGCAGGTATGTTGAGTGTTCTCCTACCTCCTCATCTCTGTCAGTACAAGACTTTCTTAAGCATTGGCTTAAGCAATGAGCCAAAATGGCAGCTTCCCTTTCACTGCTGGGACCCTTTCACTTTGACTCCACTCTATTTTATCCACTCTATTTTACACCCTTATGATTTATTTTTTTAAAACTACTTTAATTTTCTCTGCATTTCTGTGTTCAGCTGTTGCTTGCGTGTGCTTCCCTCAGCTTAGCATTGCAAACCAGTCCTGGCTCTTCTGAAAGCTGTCACTTCTGAAATGGCAGCAGCAGCGTGAGCTGAGTGGTTGGACTAGCCGATAAGGAGGAAGGATATTTTTCTCCCTAAACTTCATTCAAGCTAATCTTTCCTCTATCCATATTGATTATTCCAAAAAAGTCTGACTGTCCTATTTTTTTTCCTGCTTTTCTTATTTTTTGAGGTTTCAGCTGTTAAGTAGTGCTTTGACTGGAAGGCAACAAACAAATAACTCTTCCTTTTTCTGTGTCTAGTGCCTTTTCACTGAATACAATGAGAAATTAAGGTGTTACCTGTCTTCTACATTCTTCTCCATTCATAGGCCTAAAGTACATATTGGTTATGACCCTAGTCTGCAGTACAGGATTGCAAAACGAGGCAGAAAAAGGAAATCTGTGAAGCCTATTGCTTATCTCTTATTGGTCTGGTCCCTGAAGAAAATGAATGTAGGGGAAGGTGCAAAGTGACTGAGGCAGCATGTGCTGAATCTGTGGCTCGACTCTGAAGATCTTGGAGACGTGATGTCTATAATAACAATTTGTGCTTGCATGATTGTTTTTGTGAAATCTCCTCACCTTTTTCCGGTGTACTTTTGTAATGGTCTTTACAAGTCATGAGAAACAATGAAGCCATGCTGTTATATGCTCCTCATGCATGTTTCCCTGAGACTGGGCTATCAAGGGATGTGAGCAGAAAAGGGAAGGAGAAGCAGCAGGTGGAGAATTAAGCTCAGCTCCCAACCACAGGTAGTTTAAGTCACTAGCACTGCTTGAGGTTCAAGGATGTAGGGGCTGTTTTTCTTGACTCTGGCTCAACTTTGATTAAGAAGACTTCCTGTGATGTTAGAGATGTGAGGCCAGACTCTTTCTTGTATAAACTGCTTGCGTAATCCACACACAAAGCTTGTGTGAGGCTTTCTTGGGTAAAGCAGGAGTTGCTTTAAATGGCACTTAAACCCATCTGTTTCACTGGAAGGGCCTTTCTTTTATAGGTTATAAGATACATAAGTACATCTGTTTCCACTACCTTTAGCTAATTTGTTTCCCTCCCTTCTCTAAGAAGAAACAGAGAAGACCTCTGTGCTCTGGTGCCCTTATGCCCACATTTTCCTCCCCGCACAGCGCTATCCAAGTGCCAACATCCCCGGAGAGTCTGGCTGGTTGCATGTAGCCCCCATGCTTGGTATGCTCCAGGTTGCTCTTGTAAAGCCAGGCAGGTTATGAGTGGCAGAAGGGCTTTACCCGTGTGTGCATCTTGAACACATGCACAGGGGCTTGCCTTAATTTTGGCCACACACATGCAAGTGCTCGGGTGAGCTGCGTGCCAGCAGCGCCCTTCCCACACTAGCCAGCACCGGAGGAGGAGCTCCTGCAGACATGCAGTGCAGCTGAGATATTTGGCTTCGTGATTTGTGGTGGGAGAAAGAGCCTCAGCACAGTCGCCTACTCATTCAGAGGCTCTAAAAACTGCCAGTTCTGATGCCCAAAAAGCGTCTGCCCCCACACCCTCTGCTACTGGTGTGACTCTTCATTTTCTGCTGGGGGGACAAACAGCCCACTCTGGGGAGTTGCATATTTGGGGGGGGGGGGGGAGGGACAGGGAAAGAAAGCCTTCTTGGTGACCATAAAACACAAAAGTAATACATAAAAAAACAGGGGGACTGGGTGGCTGTTCAGTCCAGGTCTTGGTCTCGGTTTCCAAGGATGTGGGCACAACTCCTCTTCCAGCTGCAGGCTTTCAGCTTGAACCCAAACCTGGATGCAGTCCTGAGCCACTAACTCAAGCCTGGATTAACCCCACTTAACACATCTAAACCAGGAGGGCTGTTGCTGTAAGGAGTTGTATAGGCTCATCTGGAGTTGGCTGGATGGTCGTACTCAAAGAGCCAATTGACTCGATATCCAAGTAGAGACCAGTGACAAGTGGTGTTCCTCAGGGGTCGGTATTGGGGTTGGTGCTATTTTAACATCTTTGGCAACATGGACAGTGGGATTCAGTGCGCCCTCAGCAAGACACCAAGCAGCGTGGGGAGGTTGACACGCTGGAAGGAAGGGATGCAGAGGGACCTTGACAGGCTTGAGAGGTGGGTCTGTGTGAACCTTATGAAGTTCAACAAGGCCAAATGCAAGGTTGGGGCAATCCCAAGCACAAATACAGGCTGGATGGAGAACAGATTGAGAGCAGCCCTGAGGAGGACCTGGAGGCATTGGTTGATGAGAAGCTCAACATGACATGGCAATGTGTGCTTGCAGCCACAAAGCCAATCATATCCTGGGCTGCATCAAAAGAAGCATGACCAGCAGCTGAAGGGAGGTGATTCTGCCCCTCTACTCTGGTCTAGTAAGACCCCACCCAGAGTGATGCATCCAGCTCTGGGGCCCCAGTATAAGGAGGACATGGAACTGTTGGAGTGGGTCCAGAGGAGGGCCACAAAGATGACCAGAGAGCTGGAGCACCTCTCCTAGGACAACAGGCTGAGGGAGTTGGGGTTGTTTAGCCTGAAGGAGAGAAGGCTCCAGGGAGACCTTATAGCAGCCTTCCAGTACTTGAAGGGGGTCTACCAGAAAGCTGGAGAGGGGCTTTGGACAAGGGTATGTAGTGATGGGACAAGGGGAAATGGCTTTAAACTGAAAGATAGATAGATTAGATAAAAGGAAGACATTTTTTGCTGTGAGTGTGGTGAGGCACTGGAACAGGTTGCCCACAGAGGTGGTAGATGCCCCATCTCCGGAAGTGCTCGAGGCCAGGTTGGATGGGGCTTTGAGCAACCTGGTCTAGTGGAAGGTGACCCTGGCCATGGCAGGGGTTTGGAACTAGATGATCTTTAAGGTTGCTTCCCACCCAAATGATTCTATGATCTCCAGGGCATTTAGTCTATCTTGGTTTGGATCACCCCTGGAGGTGTCTGTCTTTCCCTATCAACCAAAATGAGCTTAAGGCAATTAAATAAAATTGACCAGGATCTTAACCTCCCTACATAATGAGGACATGAATATTTTCTTTGCCTGGCTTGTCTCCCCAGGCTATGAACTCTTTGGGTTGTTGCTGTCCTTCACTATGTACTTGTGGGGGTGTAGCATGAGGCAGTCCCCAGCAAGCCAGAGTGTCTCAGTGCTATGGCAGCGTAACTGCAACCACTTAGCCTGCCCTTCCAGAGACAGTCATCTAAGATCAAAATTAATAAACACAGCAGAGTTTTTAGCTTAGAAAACTGTAAAACAAATAATGTAAATAGGAAAAATGGAATACGAAAAATAGGTTAGTTTTCCTAGACATGGGGAAGGGGCCCAGGGGAGGTGAGGAGACACAGCCTGGTCCCAGCCTGAGCTCAGTGTTAGGGGAGCAAAGAGACGCTGCTGACAACATGGGCTCGGGGCTTGCTGCCATCCATGCGTACCTGTTCTCTTGGGTTCCTCTGACCATAGTCTTGTAAGGTGTCTCTGGCTCTGTCTGCTCTTCGTTGTGCCTATGCCCCAAACAGAATAGAAAGAATATTTTTTTTTTTTTTATTGGGGTACAGTAATTTTGCAGGAAGCAAACAACTCTTCTACGTGCACTGATGGCTTTTTCTCCACCAGGCTTCTGGCCTAAAATCCTTCCAGTAAAAATGCCTCATAGGTCCCTGGGACCCACTAGCCACTTGTCCCACCGTGTGGGCTGTGCTGGCAGCACCCCAGGGGCAGCGGGCTGGAGACCCAGGCTGCGAAGGCAGCAGACCTGTGCAGGAGCTATTTGCCAGGGCTGTGCACCTTTCTCGACCTCCCAAAAGATGTGGCAATTTTTTATTTCTTTCTTTTAGCCTTTTCCCACCCTCTGAAAGCTGGAGGTGATTGAGTTTGCATGACTGTTCAAAGCTTCTCGCAAAGCCCTGGAGAAAGGGGCAGGGGTAAGAGGAATTAAAAGGATATATATTTCTTTGGGTTTTCTTGACATCAGTCATATATTTTCTGAATGAAAACTGCTGTATGGTGACATTTATGGCATCGGCATTATGTGTCTGACATCCTACGGGGTAGCAATTCCCTTGGAAAAGGCTTGTGTGTCTGGAAAGCATTTCCTCCCCTTAAACTCTTTAATAGGCAGTGTTTGTTCGACACTTGGGCACACACATTGAATCCTTTACACTGTCATTCACCAGGGAGCTCTCGGAGGCACCAAATCACCTCGAGCGGTGCCTCCTAAGCTCCTGGCACACCGGGTCTCGTGTGCTTTCCTGCTAAACGGAGAGATCAGCAAAGCCCAAGCAGGGCTGGCTCTTACTCCCTGGAAGAGGGGTGTTTTGTAGCAGGGAAACCAAATCTTTCTGAATCCGTGAGTTTTGAAGGCTTGAAGAGGAAGCTGTGACTCTGAGCTGTCTCTCTTTGCAGCAGAAACTCCTCCTTGCACAGCACACCTCCTTTCATTGTGTAATGCTGGTAGACTAGTCTAGATGTGACTCCTCTCTGGCAGAATGTGTCTTAGCCCCCAGTATCCGGGGTGAAGGGACAAGTGGAGACTCAGCCCTAATTAGAGGAGCCTCAGCTTCACTCCACCTGAATAGACTTCAGGAGGAATTTGGCATTTCAGGGAGGGGGAGCTGTAGAAATCTGAATTTCTAGAGGACCGTCAAGCATAATTAGAAGTTGGCATATATTTGCAGATGTCAAATGGATGTTGAGACAGCTTGCGAGCAGTGTTCTGGGCCTGACTGCTGTGAGGGCAAGTACTGGGAGGAGCAGAGCTGCTCAACAGGAGTCTGTTTGCCAGCTCTTGGGAGTCCTGTTTGTGTTTAAATGATCCCTCTTGGGATATATGAGCAGCAAGGATTGCAGCTGGGTGAAAATTTTAATGACAGAGGTTTCTTAGAGAAAAATGCCAGTCTAGCAAAAATCAAAATGTCTGATAAATTCTTAGCGATTTTGCTGCCAGGGTCAGTTTATGGGGTTGTGAACTAGGGAAGAAAATAAATCTCTAAATGTTTCATTCAGACAATTCAAAATAAATGTCAGGTTTATTTTAAAATAAATGTGTCATTGTTCTTTTATACTTTTTTTAAAAAAATACAGTCACAGCCAGCTGAAGTTTTTATTATTGAGCTGAAATATGCACTATAGGTCCATTTAGCGCTGATTATGTGGGGCTAACCTGATCTGCAACCCGTATCTTGGGTCACTCCTTGATAAAGAAAGAATTTGAGTCTCATGTACCACTTCAGTTAGTTGTATATTCCTGCTGGTTTCTGATTAAGCAAATGTGTGAAATTCAAAACAGGAGTGCTGACAGCTATTGTACTGATTGGGGAATAGTGAAATACACAGGCTCTGAAAATAACAATATAACGTCTTTCTGCACTTGTTTAGGTGGAGGCTGCCAATGACAGCCTGCGGCCCAGACGCAGCCTGTTCCTGAACGTTTTTCTGCTATTATATCATAGTATAAGGGGTTTTTTTTTTGTCCATTAAAGTACTTAAAAAGTTGAGCATCCTGGCTTGGTTAGTTAGAAGTGAATCCAAACTTCTGTATACTGTTTGGTACGTAACACAGCTTCTATAAGTATCTGAATATGTCAGTGCTTTCTGGCAACTGGTGTTTTCCAATGGAAGTTATTCTTGCAGTGGCAGTAAAAACCTCTGAATACAGAAAAACATAAAACTGTAGAAGATTAAAAAATACTGTGCATTAAGTATTTCTTCTTACAAAGGAAAACCCAAGAAACTTGGAAAAAACAGGGATGTAAAGGATTTAAAGAAGAGGTCTGTTCCACCTCTGGTTCTGGGTGGTAGGACCCTGCCTCAGCCAGAGGGGCTCGTTACCTGCGCCTCCAGGAGCAGTGGTCCCCATCACCGGCCATCTGCTTGTTTGTGCCCACAGACATGACGCCTGTCCCACCCTTGCACTGCTGCCCACCTGCCAGCATTTTTGACCTTTTCTTAAATCTTTTTAGAACTATCCAACAGATCTAAAGCGCTAAGGTGTAAAATCTGCCACTGCATCATCTCATCTCCCAGGGAGAGCATGGTCTCTCCCTGTCCCCCTCCCTGGCATTGCCCTGACATACCTGGGCAGCAGGAGGGGTGGTAGTGGCTACCTTTTTGTTGGCTGATACCTTTCCTGGGTGCTGATAGCTCCCAGAAGTCCCAGAACAGATATTGTCCAATGTTTTGCATAAGGTAAAAGCCCAAGAAGGTGACTCTATTTACTGATTAGTTATCCCTTGTAGAAGGCACCTGGAGCCGTGAAGTGACTTCTTGATCCTGGCCTCTCCAAATGCTATTTTGGAAAAGATCCCTAAATTTTAGAGGTGCCTCAGCCTGAGTGCTCTGCTGGGCTCCTCATTTGCCCTTTGCAGATGGTTGTCCATGTCACACAGCAGGCAAACCATGGGCACATCAGTCAGAGTCAATAAACTAAATAAATTGCTGTTGGGGTGAGTTTGCAGTGTCATAGGGCTCAGGACGCAGCCTACCCCATCGGGGTCTGGATCCTGGACAGGGTGTGCCAGGCCCCCAAAGGTGTTCAAAGCACGTGACCCCTGCAAGGCGTCTCCGCCACAGGTAACCCCCAGAGGGAGTGGGGTGGCCAGGCAGGCGCTGCCTCGCCTCCTTGGAGGCCTCTGTCTGGGAGCTCTCTTCTCCCCCCAGGTTAGGGACACCCCTCCCAACATACCCACTGAGTCTGGGAAGAAACTCCAGTCCTCTGCACTGGGGTGAGCTGAGCTGGCCCAGAGGGAGGAGTAAAGCTTTAAACATGGGACTTTCCAACCTCCAGTCTGCCTTAAGTACTGGGAGGATGATCAAATAAGGAATTGCTTTCTTTTTTTAAAAAAAAAAAAGTGTCAAATATGCCAATGTCTAGAATTACATTTTATAGACATTAAAAAGCAATGCTGCCAAATCCTATAATTTGCCTTTGAGACAAACAGTGCACCTTCCTATCTGAGAGTTACTACTTTTTGCTTTTACTACAGACACCTGAGCCTCTGTGTTTGTAAACCGTGCCCCTTTATTTTCTGGCATCCTGTTTCCCTTCCCCACTAGCCAGCTAACCCCTCTCCCCTTGCCTGTGTTCCAGCTGTGGTGGGTGCCCTCGCACAGGGCACCCGTGCCCAGCTCCTGTTCCTCTACTTTTCTGTCCTGCTCAGGGAGGTCAACCCCACTCTACTGCAGAGAGAGGAACCTTTGGGAAACCTGGTTTCACTGAATTAAAACACTGTGAACAAAGCATGCTTTAAGAAGGAGGGTACTCTGTAAATCTAAGATTTTCTAATACGTAAAAACCCTTTTAAGGTGTCCTATGTACTAAAACTTGTATGGAACTTGAAGATACTAGGTGTACTAGCTTCTCGGCTGATCCTAGATGGCTGCACTGCACCGACACGGCTGAAGATAAACTGGTGTTCATCAGCTGAAGGTCTGGGAGGTTTCTGTGTGGAAACATAATGGCTTCACCTAGAGCCCCATGTGGAAACGCAGCCCTCTCCAGCAGAAGTGGGAAGGGGAGCCTGACTGATGTAGCTGCAGCGATGAGCAGCCCTTCCCTCCTGAAAGGCTGCCTCGTACCCTTAATTACAAGCAGTTGGAGCTCATACTACAAAGTTGTTAGAAGCAAACTTTGTAAATGTGCATTGTCATGGAGACAGTATAGATCAGCTGAAGGAGCATATGGTTCTTTACTCCTTCGAGCTATCACTGGAAGGAGTAGACTGAGGAATATATTTAGTGTTTTCTTTTCAACAGATGACTAAAGATAAGGAAATAAAATTAGTTTGAGAAAATCCTCCTCCTTTTCTATGGGAAGTTGGCTGCTCTTCACTCTGCATTAGAAAAATATTACTGAGATCTCTTGTTTTATAGCTGATCATAGACAGGCATTTTGGAAAGGTCATATCTGAAAGCCTCTCTTCACAAGCATGCAAAGGAAAACCTGAGTATTTTTTTTCTTTAAAACTATATTAATTTGCTGCTCTTAGAAGAAGGGTCTGTGTGTGAATTTTTTTTTTTTCTTTTTTCAGAGATAGGAGACAATTTTTCCTTAAAAGAAGACTCTCTTGATCATAACTACATGCTCACATCCACTTTAAGACCACTTCATTGCCTCAGGCCAATGACAGCCTGGCTCAAAAGTCCTTCAGCAACCACAGACAAGCTAATGCTGGCATCGGTGGAAGGAGTAGTTCCCTGCAGCCCTGTGGACTTGCCTCTTCCCTGGCCTGGAAAAGCCCTCAGCTGCCCCTCCACCCTTCTATCGAGAAAGCAAGTTGCCTTAATAGTGGGGTTTGTAACGTGATGTATTAGAACTGTGGTAGAAATAAGGACGCCCTTTGTCTCGCAGGGTTGCAGAGAGATGCACTCGGCTAAAAAAAGAGTGAAATTGTTGATGATATCACCATTTCTCAAGAACAGCTTTGTTTTAGGGGGAAAAATACACTTTTGTTCAAGAAACAAACAAAAAAATCATGCAAAAACATTTGACCGGCTTTATGGACCCCATTCACTAGCAACTGGACCACTGCAGTTCATATGGGTTGGACAACAGATGTGAAAAACTAATTACACTTCTTTAGCAGCCAGTCTTTAAACAGGAACAGCACTAGTATAATTCCTTCATTAAGAGTTCAAGCAAACAGTGGATTGTTCTGTGCCTTTATGATACTTGTGCTCACAAAGGGCAGCCTGACTGCAGTGTCCCAGCTGGAATTACTTGAAGGAAAATGTTCCCCTTGCCACGCTGAACCTCATGTCTCTTCCCACAGTGCAGGTGGAAGAGGAAGATAGGAAATTCTTTCCACCTGGTTGTGGTCTGCTTGGAAATAGTTATAATCTTCCCCATAATGTATTGGTTAACATGGTATCTTAGGAATTTCAGGGTGGATGCTTTTGGGTGTCCCTGGAGGCAAGAGCAGAGGCAAAGATGAAAGGGACGTCAGCTGGGTGAGCAGCCTGGTGGGAACACAGGAGGTATCGCGTTGCTCGGGCCCCTTGATCCCCTGCTGCCATGGCCAAGGATGGCCTCCCTGAAAAGGCTTCAACTTTTGGTTCTTAGGTGACAGAACTGCCTTTTAACTTCTTCCATGTTATGTTCAGCAAGACAGCAAGTTGTCTCCTAAAAGGAGCAGTGCTGGTCATGTGGCAGTAGGAGATTGTGTGAATATTTGGGAATGTCGTTGGCGGCTGCGCCAGGCAGTGTACATGGACGGGGGTTGTGGGAATAGGAAAGGGGTTTGGCTGCAGCTTTTCAGCCATTGGGGTGCTTTGTTTCTTGGTGTTTCTGCTGTTTTACTGGCAGATATGTGACCTGGGGTCCAGGGGAAGGAGACCAGAACAAAGTTGCTCAGACCTGCTTTCTGCTTCCCTCCTCTGGATCCATGGTGCTGAGTGTGCTGCTTCTCAGGGCGAGATCTTGTTTCTCTGTCTGGGCATTGGCCTGTCAGACTGGAGGGGGGAAAAAAAGACGCACACCCCTTGCCTTCCCCCCACCAGCACCCCCCTCTAAAAAAGTGGCCGTGATTGAGCACATGTATATTTGACTTCACTGGTACTAAATGTTGGGGTGAATTGTGACCGCCTTCTGCCTCAAAACTGTACCCATTTTGCACTTGGAAGAGGTTTTTTTTTTAACATAAAACTATCTGTTTTGGTTTAGACTGTGCTATGGAGTGCTAAACCAGAATGCTAAATAGGACATTCATAAGCCTGCAAAGTTGAGCAACCAAAAGAGGGGAGATGCTTGAATTAAGAGGGCTGAACAGTTGCCGTTTGGCAAAATCTCCAGCATCTG
The DNA here is from genome assembly GCF_949628215.1 of Phalacrocorax aristotelis. NCBI lineage: Eukaryota > Metazoa > Chordata > Aves > Suliformes > Phalacrocoracidae > Phalacrocorax > Phalacrocorax aristotelis. The sequence continues at coordinate 64,311,673 of NC_134280.1, forward strand.
AAAACCAGTGTTTTTAATGGGATGTACTGAACAGCTGCATAACGGGGGATGCTAAACACCAAACAAAAAGCACATACTATGCGACGTATAATGTAACTTGACAGTTTTAACCATGTGTATAATTAGTGATATTGACTCGGTAATGCCGAGAATTACTTTTTGCTGGCGTTTCATCCCATTAAATTGAATCTTTCCCAAGGAGGAAAATCTAGGAGGCACTAGTCAGTCACTGACTCACTATCAGCTGCCTCCTTGCTAAAGCCTGAATGTATTCCATAGTAAGTTATTTGTCACAGTGACTCAGCATTGTAGGCTCCTTTTTAATTTCTCTCTCTCACCACAGAGCCAAGAAAATCTCCCACCTCCCCATGCCGTATGCTACTGAGATAGCAGTTTGTATCATCGGCCAAAGGATAACACATTTAAATGTGTGCGAGGAGCCTTATAAGGGCATTAACACTTGCCTCCAGGTTGGACGTCACGACGACGAGCCAAGGAGAGGCGCCAATAATAGATTCCTTGTGTTTGTACATGCCGCGGTGACTATTTGCGCCGTTCGTGGGAAATGGAGTGATATGCCAGACGGCAACGTGTTTCATTTATCCAGAGTCACGGGGGTTGATCCTGAGTGAGTCTTTGCTCAGACATGCAGCCCCGTTCCTGGAAAGGTCAGTGAGTGGATTCTGCCAGCCCAGGGGGTGGCTGCGGGAGGGGAACTGGGGATCCATCCCATAGACTCTCCCTTCAGTGGGTAGCGTGCCTTCAGCCCAGAAAAATCAAGATTAAATGATAGTAACTCTGAGCTGCATCAGTATGTGTGCCTCGATTTGCACATCTATACCTTGGTTTCCCCTGTGCAAACTGGGGATGACGAGATTTGCTGTTCCCTGCAAACTGCGTTGTGTTCTCTGTTTCAAAGTGCTGGTCCTGTTAATTGCAGGTGTTCCCCAGCTGGTGCCTCAAACCAGTGGGGAAAAAGCTGTTGAGCCCAAATTCCTGCTCTGATTATGTCATTCCCTAAAACACTGCTTCCCTCATAGGGGATGGGGGAGGACAGTTGTATGGTGTGAAAAATGGCTGGTGGTGCCCGCCTTGACGAAGAACCAGAGAAAAGCGGACTAACGCTGCTGTTTCTCCCTGCCACCTGGTGAGCCAAATACTTCCTCGTGGCATCATCTCATGTTTACTCAAATAATGACCTGCTTTCATAGTGCTTTATCCCTCAGGCCCTATTGGCCACAGGTGTAATCCGTGGAGAATTTATAATTCAGGCAAAAAAACCCACATGCTTTTGTACTAAGAAACACTATTTTGCTAGGAATTGGCCTGTGTTTAGCCAGCATGAGCAGTGTGGGAACCAGACCAAGTAACCAAGAGCTTCAGGGGGGGAAAGGTGGGTCTTATCTGCAAAGTTCCCCAAACAAACTGACTGGGGAGTGCATTGCATAGGTCACTTTTCTTATTTTAGTCTAAACTAATATAAAGTACTCAAAGCTCAGTCAAAGGATGCTTGAGTGAAGTTTGAATTAAATCCATCTGGCTTCTTGGTGTAAGAGTGTGGCTTTCAATTAAAAATTAACGCTGCTGAGAACCAAACAAAGGCAGACAAAAACCATTTGCCGTTTGCACCCTATGTGATGGGTGACAGTCAAAAGGGCGGAAAAAAGATGAATTGGGTTGCAATAGTATTTGAATGCCTACAAATGGAAGCCTAAACAACTCTGACCTCATTTTCAAGCTGTTTTATGAAAACAATCATTCTCACAGGTAGGAATGCACTGTACTCCCACGGCTGAGAAATCCCACCATAAGCAGCAGCATCTCCCCCTCTGACCGGTTTGCTGCCAGGGGGAAAAGCCCTGTGCACCAGGAGTTTGGGAGCCCCTGTATACAGACCTACTTGTCGGTACAAATAGGAGTGCCACACAGTAAGGCAGGCACTGGCTGCTACTTCGTGGCCAAGAGTTTTGCACAAACAAAATGATTGTGATATGCTCATCATTTGGGCTCCTGCGCCGGCCAAGCGGGTGGGTGGATGGCTGTGTTCCTCTCCCTGACGGATGGCAGGGCTTCAGCTGCTGGAATTTTAAGGCCCTCTTTCTGTGCTGGCAACTACAGACAGAGCTCTTGCGAATGACATGTCATCCATCATGAAATCTCCCCAATCACCTTTGTATCAGGATGTAGCGACCAGACAGCTCAACCGAGTTTTGGATATGCTTTTTTTCCCTGAATCCTTCTGTCTCCTCCTTCCTTATTACTCAAGCACTTATTTATGAAGATATTTGCAATGGGTGCAAAGGTCAAGTGTAATACCCTAGGGGTTAAAAACCAGTGTTTATTTAACATCAGCTGGGAAGGGAGGTGAGCTGGAGGCTGTGGGAAGAGGCTCGTGGCAGGTGCCATCCCCAGCCAAAGCCCTATCAGAGGAGGGCAGGTTATGACCTCCAGGGAAAATCTTTCAAGGCCAGGAAAAGAGTAAACAACATGTCAGCCTGGAAAACCCAGGCCGCCTCTGCTTACCTGAATGGCAGTATGTGTGTGTATATATAGCTATAGATGCGTACGTGTCACTCCAGCATTTTTTCCATCGTATGTGCAGCACTGTTTTGGTGCCTGTCCGTGACGCTGCATATTGCAAGCGTCTGGCTATGTTGTACTGCCTTTGAGGTTAAGAAGTGAAGCAAAACATCTGAGGCATGTTACTGAAATACTAACCAAAACCAAAAAAAAAATGTCTGGCTCTCAGGTCATTAAGATGTTAGAAATACTCTTACGGCAGACCTTGGAATCTGCTTTTTCTTAAAGCTGCTTACTTGTCCTCTTCTGGAGAGCAGGGAAATAAGTGAAAATTCAGACTTTCTCCAGAATGGAAGTGCTAAGCTGATAGACGGTTTGGAGCATCACAGCCCACAGCATCATTGGCTTCCTTGTATCTTTGCAAAACTCTCCTCAAGCCACCAAGTCACCAGGCAATACCTTGACAATATAAATTTTTCTCTGTCTTTCAAACGCTCAGCTGTCTTATCCCGGAACCATTGTCGTTACTAAGAACCTTCTGTGATCAAAAATCCCAACTGAGGTGACATTTTCTAACTTGTCCATTTCTGATCTTTCAGCTGCAAATGTATAGAGCTTAGAAACTAGCTGCATAAACAGTCATCTTGTGTATATAGAGGCAACGCTGCAGGAAATCCTTTTCCAAAGAAAACGATAGAATAGTGTTTCGCATTACGGTAGGAACTTCAAAGACACTGTTGGCTTGTTATTTTTACTTTCTAATTTCTAAGCATTTGTTTGATACTGTTCTATTTTATATAAGTGCCAAAATATCTGTAATGGTTTTTCTATGATAACTGACTACAGCCACAGTAATGATTTGGAAGATAGTTCTCGTCTCTTCCATCAGTGACAAGAAAAAATTGCACCCCTGGGGTAACAAAGTCAGAATTAACACTTGGTCTTGCTCACGTGTTACCCATTGCAGAATTGAAAGTAGTGAAAGTAGATGTTATGCCAATACCTTAAGCTCCAGTAATGCTCACGTCTGGGACTTTTCTCTGTGAGGATGCTTCCATACAGAAACTTCAGTGGTGGTTCTGCCTACTGATGCTGCCTCTCCAAAAGATGAGAGCTCAAGAAAAAATAGTGGTATTTCCTAATGAAATGGTAGGAGCATGTCATGAGGATTCAACAAAATCTCAAGTGGTTGATCAGTCCCTCAGAAGTCTCTCCCCTTCCCTGCCCCACCCCTCCCCCGCTACATCTCTGGTCACCCTTTAAAGCAAATGGAGACTAGTAGGAGAGTGTTATTACAAATGACCCAAAAGCTCTGAGCTGGTTGCCCTTTCTCGGAAGGAGGTAGGCTTGTTGTTTGATCTTCTGCCAATTAATGATAGCCCTGTAAATTATCGCCGAGTGAGAAGTGGCAGCCTTCAGCAGCTCTGGAGCAGTGACCCTCCTCTTCTCAAGCATTCCTCAGAGACAGCAATGCAGACACCGTGGTAGCATAATGGGTTTCATGTAGTATTTCGCATCCTCTCATCTGAAGTAAAAATGTCTTGGTGTTGCCTTTGTAGCACTAGGTGACCCTTATCCTGTGTTGGCACTCAGCTCCACAGACAGTGCCTCGAAGTTAAATGTGTTGTCCATGTGGTTTGCGATGACCAAATGGACATCGGCTTGTTAATGCAACTGTACTTTTGACTTTGTTTTCTCCAAAGAACTGCAGGACTTGCAGTCAGAAAGTGAGTATTTGAGCTTTTCCCCCACCCCACCTTTGATTATTTGTGCTGGTTTTAGAGCTACTGAAATAAAACATACAAATCAACCAGCCCTAAACTACCCTGATGGGACACTGTAATGCCCACCTCAGCAGCCGTGTGGGTCAGTCCTTGCAGCAGTATGAGTTGACACATCTTGATTAATCAAGTGTTTGTGGGCTGGAAAAGCTTGCAGCTTTAAGCAATTCCTGCAGAAATTTCTCTGAGGCTAGAAGGCAGGTATTATCTTTGCTGGAGCAGTTCAGTCTGGGAGTGGGCCCTGCATAAGCTGCAGGGCACGTCCCTCCTCTAAATAAAGTGCGTTTCTTGTGTTTTACAGAAGGTTGTGTGGTAGGTGATATGAAAGCATGCAGTATGTGCCTCTCTTGGTTTTTTCTCTTTATTTCTGGGTGTAAACAGGCCACAGCTGCTGCACATACTAGTGCTCTGCACTTTTATGTCTTCACCCACCTGAAAGCCTCAAATCCCTTTTTGTGAATAAACAGTCCAGAAAGGCAGCTTTTCCATTTCAGCGATGGAGAAACTGAGTCACGTAGATAAGGAAACTATTCACCTGCACCTGTGAGTGTTGTAAGGCACGACAGAGCCAGTGTCTCCTAATTTCTAGTTATCTGCTTCAACTGCAAGTTCTGAAGGGAAGCTTTCATCTTTCCATGACCTGTAGGGATTGCTACTTTCAGACAGGACCCAGCTGTCTGTGGTAGAGGAGAAGTGCAGCTGTGGAGGGAGCATCAGTCTGTTACATAAAACATGATGTGGACACTAAACTGTTCATCTAAAACAGCAGAGTGAGTGTAAAAGGTCTCTGTGAAGGTGGAGCAGTGAAACACAGAGGCCAGGCAGGAATGCCAGCAGGGCTGGGGGATGCTGTGCAGCTAATCGTTGCTTACAAGGTACTGGCACTAAACTCTATGCTTCTTCATGTCTGTGATAACACGGGCAGCCCAACACTCCGAAAGGCAAGATTACCTTAGCTGGAGATAAGCTTACAGATTGATCCTGCGACCATTGAAAAGCTTTCATTTCCAATTGATTTTTCTGTGGGTGAAGCAGGGTTGCGTTCTCACATGGCAGTTTTGTTCTGGGGGGCAGTCGGTTTCTCAACCCTTCACCATTAATGCTGACACTTTCTAATAAAAGCATTGATTTGTAGATTTGGGTTGTAATGCTGGGGACAGCTGTCACTCTGCCCCAAAGTCATAAATCCTCATGGTCTCCCTCATCTGCCAGTCCTCTGTGATTAAAGCAAGAGCTCCTTGGAGCGATGAATCACTGAGACTCATAGGTATTCGCTTGGCGTGTTACCGCTGCAGCCCACTCTATGTGTTGTCCAGGCACTGTTTGCCTGACAGAAACATTAGATAAGATGTCAAACATGCAGAATTGCTCTGGAAGGAAACAGCAATGATCTCCAGAGCTCCAGGTTTCGTATTTTATTTTAAGCCTGGAAATTAAATGTGGAGGTTCTCTAAAACTAACACAAAACACTGGGGTGGTTGGCCGTCTCCTTTAGTTGTGCATATAAAATACGTTTCGGTGCAGCAGGGAGAGAGATGCCATTAATACTGAATAGCAAGCACGCAAATTACTACTGGATTTTGTGTGAGTAATTTAGATCCCCTTGGTTTTTTTCCACAGCGTTCTCTTCTATTTATCAATTTCTTCCCTGTATCTCCTGGTTTGCCTGCGTCTTCATTCATCATTCATTTACAAAGCCATTCAGAGCATCAGAAACCAATTTCCTCCCTGAACCTGGTCCTGTAACAAAACAAGGCTACCCTGCATGCAAGTGATGTTATGAAGATGTGTGCTGTTTTGAACAGAGGAGTGCGTAGCAGGAGGTGGATAAAGACTAAAAAGAAGCCACAACTGGGTTTCACGAACTAAGTCTTGTCTTCAGCTCAGCATCCCTCTGCAACACAAAAATAGATGTTTTCCACTTTGTTCTCTTGCACAGGTCTGTAAACCGCCATGAAATTACACATCAAGCTAACAGATGCTGAAGTTTGGCTCCCACTTTTGTTCCCTTCTTGCTCCTGAATCCTTGATTCCTTTCTCCAATCAGACAGCTTAATCAGCCCAAGCCCACCCAACAAGTAGCTGGCTAGCAGCTACCCATCCCGCGCGTGCTGCTCTGCCTCTGAATCACCGCCTTGACTGAGATCCAAGGGCTCTGCTTTACTCTCCCTCTGGGGTGTGCGTGTACGAGCGTGCAAGCGCACTGCAGGCAACCCGCGTTTCATCCCCATCTGCAGATAGCAAATGTAAATCACCGGGGCTGTTACACAACTGCTACCATACATCTGTACAAATTTGTTGGTCTGTTCACTCATGCAAGTGTTTGCTCCGGTGCCTCTGCCTGGTGAAGCCCCACAGCAGCAGGACCCGCGTGCCCTGAGAACAGAGGCTTGCATCCTCCCAACACCTCCGGGAGGTAAGGCGGCTCATGTGGTTCTTCATGTCTTCTCAGAGGTAGGACTGGGTGGCGCATGGCTTGCCCAGGAGGGCATGGGGAACTGTGAAGTAGGCTGGGTTTAGAGGAGAGTTTTCCTAGGGTGACCAGGCTTGCATTGCATGCTCTTGCCTATCTCACCAATACCCGTGTCCTCCATAGACCATGTGTATGTAGGAGGCAAATGTGAGGGAGTCTGAGATTTGCACAGCTACAATGACTCTACAATGGCACCCTGCACTGCTCTGAGTTTATCGGGAGAAGCATTGTAACTTCTTAGTACTTCGCCATTGAACTGCATATTGTCCATGAGAGTGGTTTAGTAAGAATGCTTTTGCCAATCTACCTATAAATTGTGTGTGGGAAATACCAATTACGTATTAAAATTATTTCTGTCAGCTTCAGTATTTTGATGTTGCTTCACTTTTGATAAGACTGAGGAAAAATACTGCCCACTCATTTCAGACCCTGCTCTCACAGTCTCACTCCTGTAAACCAAGGAGAGCCATGCACGTGAAAGGGTCATATCTGTAGGACAGCATGGCACAGAAAGGAAGTCCTCCTGACTTTTTTCACCCAATCTCATACAAATAATCTTCCCAGCCATGTTCTCTCCGTAGCACCCCTGCTGGTACCCTTTCTCCAGTGTACCTCTAGGGAAAAGGCTTCAGATAGCTCATTCCAACTTACAGGGCCTGAGGAGATAAGGAAGACCATTTCTTGTGCTGTTGCTCTCAGTCATTCTCTAATCTCTAGTTTTTTATTCTATAAATCACCATATTTCCATTCTGGTTCATAGTGAGTCTTTGTGTGCATGTAAATATGCATTACTCATATATGTATATGTGTATAGGAATGTTGGGAAGCTGTAGGCCGATATGATGCCCAACCTTTCACTCCGGGACACAACTTCCCTCCTTTATGTAGCCACAGTCCTCAGATAAAGGAAAGCCTTTTCACTTGCCAGAGCTCCTTTGCAATCTCTGCAGATGTTAGTCCATCCTCTCCTCTGCCCAGTGTCCCTGGGGATGCACAGTGGTGAAGGGTGGCCATGCCCTGCCTGCCTCCCCTCCCACGACCGGGCTGTAGGACTCACCAGCACATGGTGCGTGACCACCAGCTGCATCTCCCTAAGGTAAACTTAGAAAGTCTTGTCTGAACCCCAGCCTTGACTGCTTTGGGAGGAGACACAGGTTGCAAGGGCTGAGATCCAAGTGAGAGGTTCTGATTTTAATCTCTTCCTAAGAATTTCAGTCTGGACTGGAGGCAACACCTGGAGATGCCTCCTCTTGCCTGCAGTCCAGATGCATCTGAGATACCTGAGCTCTGGTGCCGTTCTGGCACCAGCATCTCCCCAGGTGCTGCTCTACTGGGCCAGCATGGCACTTCCCACCAGGCCCTTCTTGCTATCGTCTCTCCCAGGCCCCGTTGTTGCCCTCTCTACTGCTGAACCCCAACAAACACCACCTCGCCTATGAGCAGTTCCTGCCTTCCAGTCAGAAACCTGCAGAGCAGGTGCCGCCTGCATCTAATCCCTCCTGGATCCATGTGCTCCAACCCTACGCTGCTTCCTCTGGAGGAGCTGTTAGAGAGCCCGTGCGCTCCTGCCAGCATCTCTGACTGACCCAGGAAGAGCAGGTTTCCCACCTTTCTCCATAAAACACAGCAGAATAAAAGACAGCATTTCCACTGCCAGCCCATGCCTCCAGGAGAGGCACTGCCTCCTGGGGCGCAGCACGTGCCCTGGTGTCAAGGCACACTTGCCACTGCCTACTTATCTCAGCTGCTTCTTGGTTTTGATGGCGCCTATGTAGCTGCAATGGGAAGAATCACTTCAGACATCAAATGTATAAAACGGCACATATAAGGACGGGGAAAGTCAGTGACAGAGGTTAGAATATCGTAGTTATTTACTGCACGTGACTACAAGCATAGACCTCTTCATGCTGCTGGATTTCAGAGTCAGTGGGTTATTCATCAACACTTTTTGGCTATTTATATTGCTAAATGTAAATGACAGGGAATAAGCTGTACTAATGAGTTTGCACAACAAAAATCCTTTATCATAATAAAGAATTAGGTGGGAAAAAAGGCTTTAATTAGCTTCATTTAGTTATCAATATAGACCAGCAATTGTTAGAGTGATTTGCACAGGTTTTGGTTGGTTTTCTTCTTTACTGTTTCTGTAAGAGGCCCAAGGCATGGGAGACACATCCTGCTCTGATGCAAGGTGGCTCAGCTCCACAAAACCAGGGACCTATATCAATTTAAGCAGTTAAGAATCCAGCCTGCACTTTTCAAATCACATTCAAGGGTTTTTAGGTAGCTTTATGTTCCTAATTAACTATATAACTTGTTTCAATCATTTCATCTTATCATTGCTTTTGCTTGTGTTGTTCTACTGTCAGAGAACACCTTAGTCCAATATCCAAAATACATTTTTTGAGAGAGGCTTAGCAGTACAGGAGGGTGCCATGTTAAAATACAGTGATTTATATGCTGCTGATTAAGTGTAAATAATTGAGAAGTACTGGTATTCTATGACTTTCTTCTTGCCTACTTACTTGTGATTAATCATTTGTTTTTCAGCCTATGGTTTTCCTTCTAGATTTTATGCCCAGATTTTTTCCTTCAGAGTACAGCCACATACTTTAGATTTAGTGGGGATTACTCCCAAGCAAGGAATGTTGAAAGATTTGTGAGAACCCTGAGAATAAGATAAATGTGAGATTGTAAGAGACAGCATCTTCACAGCAACTGCGTCTTTAAGCCGATAATCAAACCCACTGAAAGGCAGGGAAACCTTAGGCCAAGTTTTATTTCTGTACATAGGTGTACAGACCACAGAGACTGAAATTATTAATAGTGATAGCCATCTTGAGTTTTCCCGACAAATAAGTTGGAATTATCTTTATTGTAGTTATCTGAATCTTCACACCTCCTTTCCCTGGTAGTATCTGGATTGCCTTCTCCTCCTCATGGAAAACAGGCTGCACAAAAAATGAGTCACCGGTAAAAGATGGGAAAATATTGGCATACATCACCTGCTCTTCAGGCCTGTGCTTTGTCCCAAGTGCTGATTGATTAAAAACCTGATTAAAGAGAGAAGACTGGCTGCACAGCACGGCACGGGACAGCTGCCACGGCACGGAGGGCCCCCCTGCATTGTGGGGTGTGCAGGTGAGGCTCGCTGCCAGCGCCCGCCCAGGCACGCGTGCTTCCAGCCACCCCAGCATGGCACACCCCGGCATGGTGGGGGCTCGGGGGATGAGCCACACGCTCCTCTTGCTAACTCAGCTCCTCCAGCTCTGAGGCAAGGTAGGGCTTAGAAGAGTACCTGGCCATGAATGGAGAGCAGGCACCAGGCTAGAAGCACAACCACCATAGGTTCGCAAGCAGCGATGTCCCCTGCCTCAAAGGCCAGGTGCTCCCAGAGTGCTTAACTCACCTGATCTCCTCCTATGACCAGGTGACCTGCGTAGTGGATGAGGGAAAGGCCGTGGATGTTTTTTACCTGAACTTTAGCAAAGCCTTTGACACTGTCTCCCACAGCAACCTCCTAGAGAAGCTGGCGGTTCATGGCTTGCACAGGTGTAAAAACCTGGCTGGATGGCCGAGCCCGGAGAGTTGTGGTGAACGGAGGTAAATCCAGTTGGTGGCTGTTCGTGAGTGGGGCTCCCCAGGCCTCAGTGTTGGGGCCAGTCTTGTTTAATGTCTTTATCAATGATCTGGATGAGGAGATTGAGTGTGCCCTCAGTGAGTTTGCAGACGACACCAAGTTGGGTGGGAGTGTTGATCTGCTCAAGGGTAGGAAGGCTCTGCAGAGGGAGCTGGACAGGCTGCATTGATGGACCAAGGCCAGTTGTATGATGTTTAGTAAGGCCAAGTGCTGGGTTCTGCACTTTGGTCACAACCACCCCATTCAGTGCTACAGGCTTGGGGAGGAGTGGCTGGAAAACTGCCTGGCAGAAAAGCACCAGCGGGTGTTGGTTGACAGCCAGTTGAACATGAGCCGGCATGTGCCCAGGTGGCCAAGAAGGCCAACAGCATCCTGGCTTGTACCAGGAATGGTGTGGCCAGCAGGAGCAGGGAGGTGATTGTGCCCCTGTGCTGGGCACTGGTGAGGCCGCACCTCGAATCCCGTGGGCAGTTTTGGGCCCCTCAGGACAAGGAGGACATTGAGGTGCTGGAGCATGTTCAGAGAAGGGCAACGAAGCTGGTGAAGGGTCTGGAGAACAAGTCTGATGAGGAGCGGCTGAGGGAGCCGGGGGTGTTTAGCCTGGAGAAGAGGCTGAGGGGAGACCTTATCGCTCTCTACAGCTACCTGAGAGGAGGCTGTAGTGAGGTGGGGGTTGGTCTCTCATCCCAAGTAAGAAGTGGTAGGATGAGAGGAAATGGCCTCAAGTTGCATCAGGGGAGGTTCAGATTGTATATTAGGAAAAAGTTCTTCACTGAAAAGGTTGTCATGGATTGGAACAGGCTGTCCAGGTAAGTGGTGGAGTCACCATCCCTGGAGGTATTTAAAAGATGTGTAGGTGTGGCACTTAGGGACATGGTTTAGTGGTGGCCTTGGCAGTGTTGGGTTAATGGTTGGACTCTATGATCTTAAAACTCTTTTCCAACTTTAATTATTCTATTCTGTGATTTCACAGTGCTTCCACAAAATCTCTTCCAAACTCACTATCCCAGGGTGCAGACCACAGAGTAAATGCACAAGAAACATGTTGTAACCCACAGGTGAATCTACCTTTAGGGTAGATGGTATGAGTCTGAGAAGGCTCAAGAGCCAAAAAATCTGATCGCTGGTCTCTTGCTGTTTGCCCAAGTCCTCTGCTTTTTCTTCTGATTTATGTACAAGTTGAACAACTGAAGTCATTTTACCCCCAAATTAATAATTGCGCCTCGCCAGTGTTTTGCTGTTAGGCAATATGAATGAGTGCATATCCTTGATATTATGATACAAATATTTTTACATGGATCTTTTCCCAGTGTCAAAGTAATATACCCAGCGGGCACAGGAGAATAGTCATTATACACTTCTTAGAAAAAAAGTGTTGGGACTGCCAAACCTTGACCGGCATTATTATTGTAGGCAAACTGCTTAGGGACCAAGCTGCAATATCAGTCATTTACTGGCAGTTTAAATGCTCTCTGCCTCAGTTTTTTTTTTTGTAAAATGGACACAAATGTGTCCCTCAAAGCCATAAGATAAATTCAGGTTTCTGAAAGATTTGAGGTCTTTGCCTGAAAAAAAAATAACTGAATGTGATGTTTCTATATGTGAGGGGTATATGCTGTACAGAGCCAGGGATAAGTTATTTGTGTAGTTTTGTGGAATTAGCTTTAGCAGTGTTGTTATCCACCAGTAATCAGACCGGTAAACTAAACTAGGACATGATCTAACCCATACCGAGAGACAGGCTCATTAAATCAAGCAGATTCATTTTGTGTTTTTCCCGTATCTATGTAGTTATAGAATTTTCATTGAAAAAAAATCTCAATTTGCAGTTGTGCTTCAAAGTATTTCCTCTTAACTATAGGAGCTGCACTGTTCTGCATTTTATCTTTGTTTCTCCAAGAAAGCTGGTATATGGTAGTTTGTGACATTTCCATTGTGAAAGATCCTTAACATTAAACAGTTATTTAGAACCCAAAAGCCCTTGCCCTAAGATACATATGGTTGCACTTAAACTGAAATCACCACTTTATGTTAGAAAATACTGTTTTCATCATAAAAGGTAAGTGTTCCCAGAAGTGTATTAAAATGCTCAGAGATACAAAAGAGAAATATTGGAATTCAGTCTTGGGTACCAATGTAAAAATATTTAAATACACTATAAATTGTGCAGATCCAGCACTGTTCACTGAAGAATCTTTCAGGTTATTAAAATACTTTCTGTTCAATAAGACACACTAAAAGTAATCATGCCGTTTGGGTGCTGTTCAGTGTTAGAAACACTTCTAGATATACTTATTCAATAAAGTTCCCTGGGTCACAAACAAAAGTTACTTCAGCTCCTATAAGGAGCAATTAGAATAGGAGAGTCCATCAGAAAAGAAAGTGGAAGGGAAAATGCATAGATATTATTTAGCTCAACTCCAGTAGAGGTGCTGAAAGGCAGAAAAGACTTAGGTGGCTGAAGCGGATTAATTCACAATGACATCTGCACACCTAAAGTCTTCGTATGTAAGCTGCACGTAAGGAAGGTACTGACTCATAGGGACCATGCAGAAAAACATCTTTAAGGTAAGTGGGCAGTATTACGGGGGGCACTACATGAAAATAATGGCCCTTCTTTGCCATTCTAGCTCCAAGTCTTGGAAAAACAAAAGCCAGTTTTGTCATCTCTGCTGAAACAGAAGACTTGCAGATTGCCGCTCAGCGGAGGTTTTGCTAACGGCCCACCTTTTTGACAGGTTAGCAGGTAGAGCAAAAGGAAGGATGCTGCAGCAGTATGTGGGCTGCAAATGGAACAAACCCAACTTCAAATCTATGATGCAAATAGAAAGTAGGAGTAGCAATAATATTTTTACCAACAACCTCTAACACTGCTGAGTTTGATGCGTTTACAACAAAATCCTAAATAAGCCTCCACAAAAATCTTCCTCTAGACTTGCCCCTATCTTTGGACAGCTCGATTTTCATAGAATAGAATCATAGAATCGTTAAGGTTGGAAAAGACCCTTAAGATCATCGAGTCCAACCGCTAACCTATCACTGCCTTTTGGAAAGGGATCTCAGCTCTACCACTTCAGGTTGATTAACAACAATAGATCTAATTCACCTTAATAAGCAGTGCCTCTAAAGAGATCTGTTTTGTTAAGTGTGTAACTGCTCTCATTAGCAGCAATGAATGACCCTAGCAAAAAGTTAAGCCAGAGTAATAGCATCACCTGAGGCAGAAAACATGAAGCAAATCATCATAAGGCAACGCATGTAATTAAAGCTCTGCGTGTGCCAGCACCCCTTAGCTCAAACCCATCCTCACAACTCTGCAAAATAATTTTTTTCCTTTGGACATTCATCTGTGCTCTAACTGAAAGGTCTACCAGTCAAATCTGGGACCTTCTGGTTTGGCATCAGAAGTCTTACCCTGAGTACCGCTGTTTTCTTCAGCAGCGTATTTATAAAGCTCTCAGCCTCGCTTGCCAAATTGGGATAGTGAGACCATGGTGTCTAGCAAGTTGTTTGTCTCCCAGGGTTTCATATGCATTTTGCAGTAAATGTTTTCAAAGTACCTTGTGTTAAAGGATCCTTGCAGGAATTCTTACGCAGGAGAAGCTTTATTTATTTAGGTCAACATTAGCACTATTTCCTGGCTGTTGTGAATAGCGTCTCAGGGGAGAATTTGTTTGTCATTTTAGTCAGAAAATGACACAATAAAAATACACTGGACAGTTGCAAACATAGCTGGTATGGGGGTTTTTTTTCAGTTAACTCGATGCAAGAGCCTGCATGGAGGTTACTATTTTACTAAATGCCCTTAGTTTGGTGGTAGCCTCATAAGAGTTTCTCTGTATTTCTACTTTGCTTCAGTGTTTTTCTCCTACATTACTGTTTCCCTGTTCCCCTCTTCTTCTGTTGTCGTCTCACTTTCTTCCTTTTCTACACAGGGGACTTAAAGAGAACAGTTATATTTGAAAGAGTTCATCATAAAAATGCCGAGACAAAGTCAAGGGTCGCTCTTACTCAGAGCTCACCAGCATCCCTTAATAATCCTTACCCGATACGCACCCGGTTCCTCTTGCTCTCTGCTAACTCAGTGTATAATTTCTCCAACAGATATTTTGTTCTTAACAATAACACGTTTCCATCACGCTCAATATGGTTCAAATACGCAGCTGTTAGTGAGAACTCCCATGGAAGCTGATAGGGTATTTGACTGTTGAGAAGTAGATTAATATGGTTTGGGAGATAGTTTCCTTTTAAACATTAACTTAGAAAGGAACTGAAGTATGTGTTTACTTTTCACTCATAAGTACCATTAAGGCTAATCCCCTTTAGTTTTATAAGGGTATTTCTGTACTGGAAGTGCTGGAATTCTTTACTAACTCAGGACTGTACAGAACAGCATTTAAAAACGTGATGAGGTGAGGGTGTAGCTTATTTTGTTCACAGTCATGTTGTGTTTGCTCTTTTTAAAAGAAATTGAAGAAAGAATCCCTTTTATAAGTTGACATGTCCGCAAATACTTTCCCTGTAGTTACATGAAGCAAGACATATTCTTCATTGCCAAAAGAAAGGGTCCCCCGCAATGTCAACGAATCCCGTAATCAGGTTGCAATAGTAACAGATTACGGCTGTCATGTTTCTTTTTTCTCCAGGTTCTGATTTCTCTCCCTATCTCTGGTTTTATTCTAGTAAGAGATACCTGGTGGCTCATTTTGCTCGGGTCATCCAGGAGGACTTACATGGGCCAATAGTTTCCATTACATTTATCTCATCTCCTGTCTTTTGCAGCTAGCCTAAATGAGTGCCACAAAAGCAGATGAGATGTAGTCTGAACGACATTTGCATCAGTGGTAGTTTAAGAAAAGCAAAACCTTAATTCTAGAAGTTTTTCTGAAACGCGCCTGTTCCATAAATAACCAAAATAGTTACAGCAAAACTTTTCACAACAGTTGATGGCAAGTAAATACTTAATGCAGAATTCTCAGACTGGTTCTTAAACCCTCACTGCAGCCCTGGTGTGTGCCGCGAAAGCGATGTAGGAAGGGACCTAGAGCCAGCCAAAAGTGCAGAGCAAAGGAATTCCCCAGCATGAGCAAATTGATGGCTGACACAACGCTGGCAGACCCACTCTTACCTCTGCCATGTTTCCTCCCACTCTAGCCTGCAGTGTTGCCTCTACAGTGAGGAACACTGGCCAAGGCACCCACCTCAAGGTGTTTGCTCCAAACACCTTGGATGATGGAAACCCTGATGTTATGCTGACTTATATCAGGTCTGGGTTTCCTTGGGCATACCGAGCTTAAGCCGTCCTTGGGTCTCTCTTCTGGTTTTACCAAGCGTGAACGTGAGCTTGGCACAACTTGCAAAGTCAACATGCAAAATGCCTCCCGTTGATATTGACGCTGAAGCCCCTTTCCTTGGGTGCTAAGCCTCGGTGGGCAGGAGCCAAGGCTCTGTGCCGGCTATGGATGGACCCACTGCTCCATCTTGGGGGTCTCACCCTCTCTTCCCTCCAAACGTGCGCTTGGAGGCAAGTCCATGCTGAGCTGTTCTCTGAGGTACAAGCACAGCAAGCACACTTGCTGCTGCCTGCCTACTCCAGAGGATTTCCTAGTGCTTTCAGGAGACTGAAAGCAAGCTGAAATGTTCTAGCACTTTAAAGGAGGACTAGGCATTGGTGGGAGGCTTGTTTAGTATCTGAGTGGGATCATGACTACGATGTTCATCTGCATGTTACCAGCAAGGAATATACGCAGTTGGGAGCGTTTTGAAGTCGAGTAGGCTCAGAAAGAAAGGAAAACTCCTCCGGGGAGGGAGGAGGCAGAGTGAAAGACTGCTAACACTTGCAGCATGAAGATCGGGGAAAAGATGGAGAGCAGGATAATCTCCAGGAGGGGATCAGGCACAGAAAATCAACACTTGATGGGAGGCTACCCTAAACATGTGCTGGGAGGATGGTATTTACCCTCCGGGCAGTAGCAGGGCAGGTGCCAAATCTGCCTGTTGAAGAAGCAGGAGATTACCAGCCAAACTAGCACACAATGACCCCGAGGGACCTTTCTTTCAAACACACGATTAGATTGCTAGTGTGGAGAGAAGTTGGCAGCCCCGTTTCACACCAGCGATGATGTAACGTAGCTCTTATTTCAGAAGCATCTCCATAAAGTTGACAGCTACTGTTATAGCCTGATTCTGCTTGGATTGCTAACACTGGTGTTTGAGGAGGGTTTTCAGTGACCTTTGAAGGAGCAGCCCATGCATAATGGGTATAAGGTGTCTTTTAGCGTGTGCTTAGCAGTCATCCGCACATTTTGGTAGCCTTTCAAGTATGTGAAAAAGCCAACCAGTAATAGCTCATTGTTTTCAATGATGTTTTAGGCCAGCGAATGAATGCTTGCAGCTCACTTAGGATTTTGGGGGATTTGGCAGGTTGGTTCAAGGCACTGTGACTTTCTAGCAATGTTCCTGCAGTATTCTTTGCATTCTTTTGTCTGAGAGAGGGAAAAAATGTATGACTGATTCCCACTTAATTAGGCCTCATCTGCTAAACAGTTATGTCACTATTTACATATGAGTAGTCCCACTGAAGTCAAGTCCTACAGCTGTATACTTCATCTGGTAACAATGTAAATCCAAGATAAACAGACTTGGAACAAGAGAGGTACATTGCCTTATATGTATGAACTACCTGAATATAGCAAATACTGTGGCATGTCGTTCTGGCAACAGCTATCCTTTTTCAACACCCTGTAAACAGACCACCTGATTATTAGTTCTAAATGGTGGACCAAACTTTACTCACTAGTCCCAACTTTTACTTAAGTGTAGGATTTGTCAAATGAGTAACTTTGAATCCATTGTGCCCCTCTACGGTAATAAGAAAAAAAAAAATCCTCCACACCTACGGTCATAAAGTGATTTTTCATGGCTGGGTCCCCCATGGCCTAGGGATCAAGCCCTCTAGAGATAAAAAACATAGTTGGAAACAAGACGTAGGGAAAGGAAATGGCTGGGAACTCTACAGACATCTGGGTTTAATTCTACTCCATCTCCTTTCTAATCCCTGTCTTGCAGGAATCCCCCTCAGCTTTCTGTCAGTGACTCTCCTCCACCATTTTTGTGCGTTGACTGATGCCCCATCTTCAACTCTGGTCCATCAGAATGACTTGAGCCATTCTCTCACCAGAGAATGGCAGTACAAGGAAAGGACTGTCCTTGCTTTATACTACCTCCACCTCTTCTGCCAGTTAATTCCCATGCTCTATAGCATCCTGTATTACCCTGCCAATGACCTTTTCTTCTTCCATACAATTCGTTGCCTTTCTCTTGATTACTGTGCCTGTTTTTCATTAATTACTTCAGACTGACATGATCGAAGCAAAGTAAAGCAAACTATGCCCTTGACAAACAGGTGCCTGATTTGGTCTAAGGAGCATGAGATGTGTTATCAGCTGTCGCCTATGCCCCGAGAAGTGGGTGGAGTCTTGTTGTGTTATCTTAAGCAGAAGACTTGACTCCGCTAGTCAAGAGTTCTTCTAGTTAGCTCTTTAAAGGAGGATCTTTGCTTGTGGCTCTGTCAGCATGGCCTTGCCTTAGTATTACTGGCAAACCCCATCAATTTGCTCTGGAAAATGTGGCTGGACAGGACTGAAATGATAGCATGTCCAGTTCCTGCTGTGAATCTCCTGGGAAGCTTTCCTGGAAGTTTTTTTTGTAAGTTTAACATTACTACCTCGATATAATACTGTGACCCGGCAAAGGTTTCCTCTGGATGTCTCTAGTTGTCCGAGACCTTCATCAGAAAATGAAAATATCTAGGTGTTAATGAGATGAGAAGTAGGGGAGGAACAGTGCTGTAGATAAAATACTTTCTTACAAGTGACATAACTGGAATTACTTTCTCAATGAAAGACTACGTTTCTTGAGCTATGAAATAAGTACGTAGAAGTATTTCTTTTTTCACTGATGTTGCAACTTTATAAAGTTCTTTTTATCCAAACCCACTGAGGACTCCATGGAGTCAGAACTTTGAAGACCTGGATACAGATTTGTATAGTCAAAATATGAATCATGTGACTAGTTACCCAAAGTAGACATTACCATAGTTATTTTATTCCCCTGAGGGAGAGGCCGGAGATATTTGCTTAGAGGCCCGGGACAAAGCTGAACCCACTGCAAGCCCACTTGTTGAAACATTTGTGCTTTTTTTTTTTTTTTTTCCCCTTTAATGTAATTTAAAAAGTGATCTCCCTGACTAGTATTAACGCTAGCTATGAGTACTTCCAACTGTTGGAAGAAAATTTCAGCTTCCTGACTGAAGATCAATACTTAAGGATGGGGATTGGGTGACAACTGATAGGGTGATCTATTGGGTGCAGCCTTACATCACCAACAGTCTTTCTGAACAGCTCTGCCTGCTTCATGTCTACAGCAAGGATGTAATGCCGGTGAAGGGATTCAGCAGTCCTCTTCTGGGCAGCTTTGCTGGAGACCACTTGACTTTCCTTCTAACACCTTGCCCCCAGGACAGCCGAGGCAGGAAAGTACCAGCTGTACCAGTCTTAGGGCAGCATCTGCTGGTTATTGCATGGATCAACATAAATGGTTGTCATGGAAGAGGCTGCTTGCTTTGGCTCCCAGGCAGAGGTACCTGGGACTCGGGGGGGGGGGGGGGGGGGAACAGGGGCGCTCTGGAGAGAAACAACCCGTAAATGCAATTGCAGCAGAAAAAGGGGAGAGGGCAAGGAGCTTCTGGGTCTTCGTCTTGCTTTTCCCTGTTATGAGGGGCAGCACCCACCAACTTTGGAGAGTCCAGGTGCAGTTGGCTGCAGTTCACCTCCAAAGGCAGAGAAACCCGCACCACCACCACCCCTCCTCCCCGCCCCACGCACGCTCTTGGCGCTGGTGATAAATAAGTGCGAGATGGGGACGCAAAATGGGGGACGAGGACTTTGGGAGGCTTGGCAGGAACAACAGCGGGGCTCGACCGCCTCTCTTGGGGAAGGAGACCGCAGTGGCGCCCAGGCGGGTGGTTTTACACTGCAAGCGGGGGGGGGGGGGGACGACACATGGCAGAGCCAGCGATAGAAATAACGGTGAGGGGCCCGGGGGTGCGGCCTCGGCGGTGCGGGGCGAGCCCGGGCCGGGGGAAGGGGAGGGGGGGAGGCAGGTCCCCAGAATGCGCCCCCCCCTTCCCTCCTCCTCCCCCTCCCCGGCGGCGGCTCGGTGCGGGGCCGGCGGGGCTGCCCGCCCCCGGGCTGCGCCTCCCGGCGAGGGCAGAGCCAGGAGGGAGAGGAAAAGTGTGCTGGGAAGTTGCGGCTCGGGAAAGGCAGGGTTTTCCGAGGGAGCTCGTCTTGGCAAGTGTGCCATGTTCCTCTTGTGGCAGGAGCTAGTATGCAACAAGTCCCTGGAGCACTTCCCGTGTGAGCGAGAGTGAACGTGACATTTAAAAAAGAGCCAAATGTTTACTTACCTGTCACCAATGCAAATCTCCAGAGCCGGCTCGTCTTGCACGGCCCCAGGTGCGAGCCGGGAGGTGGAGGAGCGCGGCCGGGAGTCAGGGCTCAGTGCGCAGCGCGCCCGGCCGGGAAGGGCTTTCCTCGGGAACTTTCTGTCCCGCTCCGGTTTCCTGGGAGGCGGCCGCGATCACGTTTTATACCGTGTTAGTTGGTAACCCCTCTTCATTCATTAAGATCACGTAAGAACTCAAAGGGAAACGTGACTCTGAGCTAAGGCGTTTGCGTAAATCTATAGGTTTTTAAAACTCCCTGCCAGTCGCTTTCTGTCTTCTGTAGGCACCAAGGTGGTGGAGAGTTTAAGCTTGCGGATATTGCAAAGGGTTATTAGATTCATAAGTCACACCAAGTGGTGGGCGATCCACTGAGCAAAGCAGAAGTTCTCACATGATGACTTCAAACAAGACACATTACCTTCCAGCATCTGTTGGAGAGACTGGATTTTAAGACACTTCTGTCTCCAGGACAGCAAAGAAACAATGGTGAGTACCAATAAAAAAGCCTATTTTTATAACTGGAGAAAAAAAAAAAAAAAACAACAACAAAACAAACAAACAAAAAAAAGCTTGGGATGTTGCTTAACGACAGTATCTCCTATGACGGGCTCGGCTTTCTAGTGCTTAATATACCAAAGCGTGTAACCCGCGGAGGCCGGAAGAATTGTGCTTTAGACAGTGTAACTTTAATTGCAACGCTCTTTGATTTAAGGCTGCGATGGAAACACGGCGGCTGAGAAACTTGGAGCTGCCGGCGACTTGGCTGCCGCCGGGCGCCGGCTCCCCCCGGCTCCCCCTGCCCTCTCCCCAGGCGGCCGCGGAAGGGGGCTGACGCTGGGGCGGGGGGGTGCGGGGGGGTGCGGGGGGACACCTCCGCGCCCCGCCGCGGAGCGAGGGCCGGGCATTGCCCCGCCGATGGCGGGGGGGGGGGGGGGGGGCGCGGAGCGGCGCGGCGCGGCCGCGGCACGTGACGGCGCGCGGGGACGGGGGCGAGGAGCGGCCGGGGCGCGCAGCGGGGCGCGGCGGCGGAGCACCGGCACCACCAGCGGCACCAGCGGCACCAGCACCCTGGACAGAGGCGGCGGGGCGGGGGGGGGGGGCGGCGGCCCCGCACCGCTCCGCGCCCCTGCGGGCTCCGGGAGGCGCGGGCACTTGGTACCGACTACCCCCCACCCCACCCCCCGCCATCCCGGTCCTTCCCCTTCTCTCCCCGCCCGCCGCCCTCTCGCCCCGCTGGAGCTGGGCGAAGTTGAATTCCTAGCGGTGCGGGCTGGAATAGGAAAAGGAGGAAAGAGAGGAAAAAAAAAAACCCAACAACCCACCGCCCAGAGTCTTGCAAGCTCCGGGGGTTGGTTTGACGGTGTCAACTTTGGGAAATGCCAGTGTTTATCTCGGCGATCTAGCCACTGCTCGTGGTGTTAGCTGTGACTCAGGTAAGCGGAGGGGTGACCCCCCCGGCGGCCCCCCTCTCCCTGTGGCGCGGGGATGGGTGCCTGCTCTTTGCCTAGTTTTGTTACCTTGCTGGCTGCTCGGTGCGCGGAGGCTAGAAAAGGTAGGAGAAGCTTGCTTGAGATTGCACTACGAGTTGAGTTAAGTTGTGCCTGATTTAATCTGGGAATCTCGTCTCTGTATGTGCGTGTGCATGCTTTGGGCAGAGATGCAACCGATCTTTACCTAGATAAGCAGATGCGACGGATTTCTTTTCCCTAGCCAAGGATGCAAGTTGATTTTGCATAGCTAAAGAGATGCAGCTGAGCTCTGGCTGCACTGTGCACAACCGATCTCACATAGATAAAGAGACGCAGCTGATCTTTACCTACATGGAGATTCGCTTGTCCCCAGCTTGAGGGATCCCTGATCGCCCCTCTGTGTACGCAACCTACGACTGGAGGGGAGAGCCGTGCATGTATTGCTGATGATCCAGTATCCGCATCTACTTTGCTATAATTAAAGGGGGGGGGGGGGGGGGTAGTGTCTGGGAAGCCTGAAACCCAAACGCAGCCCCCCCACCTGGAGATCATTCGGATAATCTTTCTGCTCATCTCCCTCTCTCTCCAGTGCCTCCCCCCCTTCCGATCCTTCCTACGTAGAAATGTAGCTAATAATATTTAGTCTCCGGGCTAAAAATAAGCTCTGGAAAGTCAGCAGTTTGGCGGAGCAGCGGCGGTAGCAGCAGTGCTTGCAGGTAGAGAAGCTCTGGGGGTCTCCGGCTCCGCACGGAGGCTGTGCACTGATTCCGCCCCCCGCCCGCGCTCCCGCGGAGGAGGGTCCGCACGGAGCCGCGCTGCCTCCGCCGCCCCGCTCCAGCCAGCGTGCGCTCTCCCCGCCCGGCGGGGGGGGATCCCGGGAGCCACCCCTCCTCCCCGCCCCGGGGGAGCCGAGGGGCGGCCAGCCGAGCCCAGCCGGGCCGGGCGGCCCCGGCGCTCCATCCCACCCCATCCCGCCCCGCCAGGGCGCGGGGGCGGTGGGCGCTCCCTGCGGCAGAGCCGGCGGCGCCCCGCGGCCGGCCCCGCTGCAGCGCCGGGCCCCGCCGGGGAGGGAGGGAAGGAGGGAGGGAGGATCCCGCGGCCCCGCCGCCCCCGCCTCCCGCCGGGCTCCCGCTCCGGCTCGCACGTAGCGCCGCCGAGGAGGGAAACCCCCCGGCAGGCGGGGGGCTGGCACCGCCGGGGCCGCCCGCCGCGGGGGAGGGGGCGGCATCCCCGCCGCGCAGCTGGGCCGAGCCGAGCCGGGCACTGCGCGCCCCGCCGGGCCGGGGGCCGCCCCCCCCCGGTGTGTGTCTGTGTGTCCCCCCCCGCCCCGGTTGCTACGGCGACCGCCTCCCCCCGGGGGGCACCGTCCTGCGGAGCTGGAGGGGGGGGGGGTGACCAGGGATGCCGCCCCTCTCCCGCCCCCTCCCCCCGGGAGAGGCACGTCGTCAGCAGCCCCCGGACGGTGCCGCTCGCAGCGCCGGAGCGGGGCCGGGCACCGGCACCGGTGCGCACAGCCAAAATGGAGGTGCTGCAGGACGGCACCGGGGGGGCGCCGGCGCGGAGCTCCCACCAAAGTCGGTCACCTGGCGTCTCTTCTGCGTTAGCATCTATTTATGGGGGCGGGGGGAGCTGGGTTTGGGTGGTTTTTTTATCATTGAAAAGAGACAACCGTCCTTCTCCCCTGGAGATGCGCTAACCGCGGCCCGGCCTCCCCCGCCCCCGGGTAGGAGCCCGGGGAAGGGGCCGGACAAGGATCCCTCCCTGTGTTTTTCCATCTCCACTTGGAGAACTTGCGTTTGCTGGGGATGCCCGTCTGGGTGCGACGGGAGGCGTTTTTCGGGAGCTCTAAGGCGAGGAGATACGAGCCTGAGAAGAGATGGGTCTCGGAAGCCATCCATCATCGGCGGGCTGCATAAAACTTAAACGCATCTAGTCTGCAGTATTGGTTTCATTAAATTCATAATGAAACGTCCTCTGACCTTTTTCACTTAGGAAGAAGTCAGGTGGCAGAGCTAATACTTGACTACATCTACTGTGACCTAGTGGTGATGAGCCCTACTAAAACCCATCCACTTCCCAAAATAAATGGTTCTGTTATATAGGAGGTTGTCAAGGAGCTGCTATTTATATGAAGTTTCCACTCCATGGATGATTTTGTATATCTTCCTATATTTTGATTTTACACCCATTACTTTCTTACCAGCTCTTGAAAAACTTGGTTCCGATATTTCCCTTTCTGCCTCAGTTGCCGTGTTTCTGTTGAATTCTAATCGTTCTCTGCAGAGACGCATGGGACGGATGGCTGCTAACAAATGACACTGGGCCATATTTGGTCACATTTGCTCACGATGACTCATACCTTAATCTGCAAGTAGCTTTATTATTTTAGTATCTACCATTTCTCCAAGAGCTGTCGCCACTTTGGTGGTAGTTCATCACCACCTTTCATCTCTTATGGCTACGATACTGTAAAATGTCTGATCTCCTCTGCATATCTCTTCATCCTGCAAAGTTTTGATGTGGCTTTCTTGCTCCTTTTTTATAGTTGTCCTTTTATTGTACCTGATACCAAGAGTGTTGTCTTCAGTGGTCTGGTGGCTGTCAGGTGTCTGTGTCCAGCATGAGATGTTTGTTTAATGTGGTGTTTGACGTAGGCATGGTCCTTCTGCAAGTTTGTCATTCTCAGCACCTCTCCATTTGGGTAACCGCTTGATTTTCAGCATCGTTCAATAATTTCCTATTTCAAGTGGTCTGATAGCTCTCACTATTTATTTTTAGCGGCCACCATTCACAGGCGTGTATGCTAGAGGATTACGTCTAGCATTTCATTAATCTGAGGTGGCTGGATGCACACATTTGCCTTTGTACGGCAAGTCCTTTATTTTGTTTAGCACACCGGCATTGTTGAGCTCTCAGAAACGCCCAGAGAAAATGCAGACTGGCTGCTATTTAGTAACCATACGTTGCTTCCTAAATATGGTAGCATACGATTGTCCTGCCATGAGGAATTCTGGAAAGGTGCATGAATCCCAAGGGACAACTTTTCCTCAGAGCTGTAAGTCTTTCCATGAATCACTGTAGTAAATCACCACTGAGCACTCAAAGATGTAGCTGCTAGAATTTTTTTAATCAGATACACAAACAAAGAGAGCATCCGTAAGATTTCGGGAGATCTAGTTCATTCCTCTAGCAAAAAATAGCCATGTCAAGTTCTGTAAACAGCATCTGTAAGAAACAGTCCCTCTCCAAGTTGTTGAAAATTGGTAGGTTCCCTAGACCTGGGAAAGAGACAAGTACCACAAGGTAAAATACATATGGATAGACACTTTCACAGCTCCCTCCCCTTTGAGCTAACATTAGATAGGGGCTACAGAACTGGGGCTGAGAAAAATAGGCTTGTCAAAGTGGTCCCTGAAATGGAGACGATGGCTTTTGGAGCATGAAGAGATGGAAGGAAAGAACTGAGAAATGTAGGACTGGTTTTATAATTCTCGTTGCCATTTGTAGTCAGCGAGTCCGGCCAGTAATAGGGACCACAGAATATAAAAAAAAAAAGGTAAGAATTGTATGCCTGGAAGTAAGAGTTTGAAGCAAGCGTGAGTATCCCATGTTTCCCTTGTGTTTGGGTTTCCAAACGTTTTTACACCTCCTTTCTGCGTCTCTCCCACCACATGGTTAGGAATACTAAAATGCCCCGGCAGGGGAATGTCAGGGGGCGTCCTACGGTGCCCAGGGTGCGCGATGAGCAGTTTCGTGTGCAAACCGCTCGCCAGCTCCAGTGAATCCCTACACCCACACACCAGCAAGGTGCAGGGCAGGGCAGGGCACCGACTTCTCTGATTAACTGAAAATATCTCTGAGACATACTCTTGCAAAATTATAGCCAGGAAAACATACCGACTGACATGGAGTTCATATAACAACTGCCCACCCATTTCATTATTTCACAAATGTGTGATTCGTGCTTGTGAGCTGTCACCGTTAACATTTCCATCTGTCTCAATATTGCTTCTATTCTTAGTTGCTATGTGATAGATGTAGGTGTATGAAAAGGATTTTTCCCCCCTCCCTGTGTCATGAAACAAAATAAATGGAAGCCACATATATGTATCCACGCATTTCATGCAGGCAGCGAGAAATACAGGCACCTTCCTGGCGCTCCCATTACTAGACGTAGAGGTGGAGCAAGAAGCACGTGCCTGTGGCCTCTTGGTGCTGCTAGAACACGTACTCAATGGGGAAAAACATAAATAAGTCAAAATCTAACCGCAAAAGAACAATATCGCTTTGATCACCTTTTGAACACGCAGTTTGAGAGACCTATTTACCTAATCACCGAAGTATGGGAGTAATTTTACTTATCGCGTAATCCTAATTGGTCTTTTCCTGAGGCAATCTCAAAGGGAAAATAGCTGTGACAGGCTTCAGTGTTCAAAGGATCAGGTCCCCAGCTGTCTAGATGTTTCCAAACTCAGAGCTTTCAAGGCACTCATCGCTTGGACAATCAGAAAACTCTGCATAATGTACGCAAACCCTGCATTTCTCAGTACCCCTATGCCAAAACCGGATTCGATGGGATACCTGTAGAAGTGAACAGACATTTCACAACAGCCCCCAGCAAAAGTGAAATCTGGCTCCAGTTGCTTTATTCCTGTTGTCGTTTGAACTTCACGGCAGAGCGCAAACTCATAGTCTCCTGGTGAAAAATGTCTTTTGAAGTCACTAATAGATGTGACTGATTTTTCACCCCTGGCGCAGCTCAGCGCTTCCCAGGGAGGCAGGGATTAGCCGGGTCTAGCCTGTGGCGTAAGCTGGGCTGCAGGGGGTTGGCCCTGCTCCTCCTTGGCTAGCAGAGAGCCTCGGGGCCGGGACATTTGCCATAGAGCCAACTCTGCTGTCGGTAAGTGGTTTCCCCACAGTCCCAGGCTGTTGTATGGTCTCCTGTGGGGAATATTAGTGGTACGACTGTAATGGACCAAGGTCTTGCCGTAAGCGGCCAAGTGCATACTTTCTTTTCCCCCTACCTTTTCGTGGTCTCGTCTGTCTGTCTTTTTTCCCTTCCCAAAATAGCACACACAACCCCAATTTAACAAGCGTAAACCGTACACTCCGGCCTCCAATTTATTTTGACATTTGGCAAGAATGATTACGCAACACATTCATTAAGTCATAACATTTTCACTACTTTCCCATTTCAGATCCTTATTGACTGTAGCACATGCAAAAATAATGAACTTATTTATTCTCCAAACGGACAGTAGACCCCAAACCTCCCAAGAAAATGCTTTGTTTATGGATGCAGCACATGCAGAGACTTTTAAAGCCTGAGGTCTCATCTGACTGTTAAAAAAATAATGGTTCATTTCTGAAAGGGGTGAGGAGGGGTTTCTCATCCACTAAAACGGTTGTAGGGTTGCGCAGCCAAGGAGGTCTCATCAGACAAATTGTTTCCTTTGTCTTAAACAGAGCCCCTTCCTCCTGAGAAGCCTTTGTGGGACTCAGGAATAATGCAGTAAACAGTTATGGTAATAGATAATTGGATGGACCAGCTAAAAGCAATATGAAAGGGGGCTGGTAGCACAAGGATTACAGAAGGTGTGTGGGCATTTTGACATCCAGAAAACATTATAGATCTGGTCTCGGCTACCTCAGTCTCATGATGATAATTAAGAAATGTGGGTGTAGAAAAGCTCTTCACATAGTTTGGTTGGATTATTGCTGCAGTTCAAAATACAATTGGCACAGACACCCACATTGGACATGATTGCCCTTTGATGAGGCAGATACTGACTTTTTAAAGCTGACATACTTAAAATTATGTCTAAAGTTTATGGGGCCACAAGCTTCTGACTAGACTCCATTATTGTAACAAATGGTAAAATAGGAGTTGAAACAGTTTAAAAAAAAAACCTTGAGGCATGTTGAGGAGGAAGGGACCTTGGCAGTGGGAAGGCTGCAGGATTAACCCTTCTCTCGTCTGTTTGGCAAGAGTAGAAGAACATGGGCAGTGTCCAGGGGCCTTGCTTTGTACGCGTGGTCACACATCCTCTTTAAAGACAGGCTGGAGGGAAGACCAGCGAGGCTAGTTCCTCAGCTGCTCCCATTAATAACCCAGAGAGCGTGAAGTCTAGCTCCTATACAGCTTGTGTGTTGTATGCCAGATCTTCCCAGTTCTTTTGCCTCCATTTGTTCATCAGTTATACAGAGATGTTACCAAACTCCCCTCTGAGTACTGAATAAAGTGAAAAATACCATAGATTAAAAAAAAATATATATATTCAAGCTTTTTTATAAGCAGATATTTTTTTAAGAAACACTTGTGAATGGTAAGAGAAAGATGGAGGCTGTCTAGATGGGGACTGCTTGTGCCAAAGGTAAGACATAACAGTATAGCTCAACGTACTCATTCTTGCAGCGTGTTATTCTAATATTAGAGACACTAAACCTGTACAGCTACAGAAATGTCAAAGTATTAACCTCAGGCCTGATCCTGTATTCGGGTTTATTTATTCTTATATATACTTTTGACTCCTTAAAACAACAGCAATAGAAGGAGGTTGTACAGTGGCCTAGTGGTCACTCTATATTTATCACAGCTCCCATTCAGGTTTTCCCTGAGGAAGCAGAAAAGGCCACATGTGGACAAGGTAGCCAGACTTGCAAAAGTATCTGACATTCCAAAATTATCTTTTTTTCCCAATATTTTCAACACAAACTCAGTTGTATATCGTTTTACAGAGTTTTCAAAGAGGTTTTCAGTATTTCCCTCTAAAGCTATCATCGAAAGTTTGACAGTGACATTTGATAAAATATTCAGATTCAAAACGAAAGAGATCATGAAAAGACAATAGATTTCAGGGAAACAGGTGGTTACCAAAAGAAAAAGAAAACAAACAAAAAAAGGGAGCTGATTTCTGACAGCAAATACCTTTTGAAACCTGACCAACTCTACTGAGAATGGGATGCAGTGAGAGTCATGAGCAAGGGTCAAGAGGCTGGAGCTGCTTAGGCGCCTAATTGGCTCTGTCAAATACATGTTCATTCACATCTGCCAGAAGTTTATGAAACCATCTGAGGGGACATTTGGCTGAATTTTGTAAACAGGTATCCGATAAAATAGTATTGGCCAGGAAAACAAAAAGCCCTAGCAGTTTTTAAGCAAGGCTAAATTCTGGGTTTGGAATTTTCCAGTGGATGACAATATAACTCAACTGTGGTTTGCTTCCGTATGTGTCTCTCGCTGTAGCTTGAAGTGTGATACCCCTTATTCTACTCCTGAAAATTTATTGCATCAGAGGAAAAAAAACCAGAATAATGTATCTACTGGTTATAGAGCCATCCACACAAGGAGTGAGTCTCGCAGTATTTCCCATGTGAATCTCTTTGTGTGTCCCAAATTTGGTTTATTGACTAAGTTATTCTAAGTCCTTATACCACACTCATTATTCATTGTGGTATTTGAACACCTTTCTAAGTGACATGAGTAATATCTGTCACATGTTTTGCTCTCATCCTCTTCTGAGGGAACAAGCACTTGAAGTCTAGGGTTTTTCCTTAGGAGGTTTTTTTTTACTGTGAATAACTTTCACAAAGGCCTTGGTGGCGCAAGAGGTAAGAGTTTAATCATAGATTCACCTGATTCTTCTCTTTCTCCATGGTATTCGCTCCTACATCAGCAGTCAGTCACTCTATCCACCACCTATTCCCCAGGCAGATCTGATTCTCTTGCTTCTTTCCGCCCACCACCTGTTGTTTTCCTCTTCCCAAATCCTTCACCTAGACTCAGTTGTCAGCTGCCCAACCATGGTCATAGCCCAGGATACCCGCTGCTTTTCTTGCTTCTTTTTGAGCTCTTTCAAAGACCTGAATGTGTCTGACTTCAGAGGGGCTTTTAACCCCCCCGTCTACCGCCTTTGGCACCAACTAGTTATTTTTATCATCTACTTTCCCATCACAGATTTCCTGCAGCATTCCCTAAAGCAAATTCTGCTGGATCCCAAATTTTAAGGAAACCAAAATAGCTGACAAGAAGGCTAAGCCCTTTTTAAGGCAAAGCCAGAAAGTTAATTTGAAATGGCCAGAGTTTCATATTTATTTATCCATAAGGATTTTCCAGACAAAGCAAGGAGGAAATTCAGACTAATGCGAGGCATACACTCCAGGGCAGGAGGAAAGCTGAAGATGACAGACCATTCAAAATTGTTTTTCTTCTGGGTCAGCACCGTCCCCTGGCAAGCCAGCCCATCCAAGAGCAATAGGGCAAGACCAAGGCAATGTACTGGCTCGCCTCCTTGACCACCAGAGGCCATTTCACCAGCTGCTGCTTGTGTGTGACAGCTGCCTGGGGCTCTGATTAGCAGCAGAACTTCCCAGCTCGCCTCTGCCAGGGCTGTAAACACGATGATGATGATGTGCATCATGCCAGTTCCCTCTCAGAAATGGACAGTCAGACAGACTTCGGCATGTCCTCCCCCAGGACGTACTGGGGCTGATGCAGCCACAGAGCCGAGCCTCATTTGGATCAGTTTATGTTTTTATCTCTCTCAGTTTGGGTTTCCAGTGTGACTTGCAGGCTGGGGTAACCCCCAAGACCCTACGCACAGGATCAGCTGTCCCCACGAAGCCAAGAATTGCCTTCAGCTCACAGAGCTAGCTGTGGGTGGACATCAATCCCTGCACAGCAATAGCCTCCCGCTCGCCCTTGCTGCAGACCTGCGAGTGGTAATGAGCCACGTGCTGTTCCCGCAGCCAGAGAAAGGGAGATGAGAGGGATGGGGGACAGTGCAAGAAGGTGGTTCGGAAGGTGCGGCGTCCCTGATCTGAGTAACCATGAGGAAAGGGTGGGGAAGACATGGAGAGCCCCTGAAAGAGGAGGTGGGTTGTGTGGCATGAGGGAAGGAGCCCCACGGAGGGGCCTCTGGCGGGAGAAATGAGGCAGGCGCCTGGCATGCTCCTGGTGCTCAGCCTGAATGCTCGGCATCGCTGCGAGTTTTGTTGACCTCTTCTCAAGCCTTGTCCAACCCCATCTTTGACCCTTCCTAGAAAAAGGCAACGTAGTCTCTCAGACACAGGCGCTCAGAGACTTTGGGCCAGGACACGGCACCACTGCTGTGGTGGGATCGAGGCATGGCCACGAGCCCTCCCTGCACCCCCAGGTACCGCTCCCGCAGTGACAGCCCAGTTGTACCCTTGGAGAGGAGGCACCTGGGCTGTGGCTGAGTTCATTTCCCTTAGTCTGTTCTCATGGGCACTATTACCGCTGGGCAAGGCAGAGACTACGTGGAGATAGGGTAACATACATAGGCAAGTGATAGAGAAGGAAAACTATAGGGTTGCATGGTTCGAGCATGTACGGAAGGGATGTGCTTTAGGTATCTGAGAATACTCCCAAAGCCCCTTTACTACACTAATACAAAAAAAATGTGATGGAAGGCTGTTAGTGTTTATCTGAAGACTCTATCAGGTTATTTATAAAGATGAATTTTAACGCACCGCTCTCTTTGGGAAATGAGGAGAGGGAAAGCACTGGACCAGAAAGCAGCCCAGATCAGGAGCCTACAACAAAGGCACTTTAAACCAGCATAGATGCCTCTCCCCATCCCTGCTGGGTTAGCACTGGGCTGGAGCAGGTCCCTGGGCTGACCGGTTCTGTGGCCGGAGGGTGGCCCCACGGAGGGGCCTCTCCTGCCAGTGAGGAGGTGTGGGAGCAGCGGGAGATGATGGATGAGCAGAAATGATGGATAGTGCTGCAGCCCCAGCAGCCCCAGGCTGGCCCACGCCAGGGGAGCAGCGCTCAGATGGAAAAGACATAGCAGTGCATCTCGCCCAGTGTGGGGGAACGCAGGACGAAAGGTCCATCTTCCCGGCACGCTGGCTTAGCAATCCCTCGGCCGTCTGCGAGTGTGTCCTGCCTGGCTGTACCTGAAACCTTGATGGGGGAAGCTGTCCGCCTTAGCTTCTGAGTCCCTGCTTTTTGTGGGGTGTTGGGAAAGATCAATGGTTAGCTGAAAATCAATCGGCTAAATTCAGATGGAGGTCTAGGACCAGTCTGACAAACAGACAGCGAGAATGTGTTTTTCCTACACTTGTCTTTTGTTCGTGTTAGTAGTTGGGCTCAGCCTTTTTTTTCTGAGTCTCTCTAAGCCCCTGTCAGCACATGGAATTAACACAATGTTCATTTACTGCAAGGGTGGGGGCCTGACAAAAGCACCACAAACTCCAAGCTGCAAAATAAACTATGTTATCAGTTACACTTCCCCAACTCTGGTAACTGGTGCAATTTTCTGGCAGTGTAACAGGGACTAAATTAAGAGACTAATCAGAAATAAGCCTCTAAATTATACTGGTTCTTATTTACTTTCTTTTATCTTGATACAACTTCTTAAAATAATATTTTAACAGATCTTTTCAACATTTCTAGTAAGAGGCAATAGACAAAATGTCATCATTTCCATATGAAGGAGTTTCTCTCAGTTTAATTCCTATCTAAAAAGCCATTTTACCCTAATATGGTCCCAGAGTCTAAGTAACATATTCTGTCGCAATGACTTTTGCATCAAAACAATTTTTCTGTTTCATATCCAAGAAAAATGTTGAATATTTAAATTCCATATCCTTTTTGATCTTAATTCCCATCACAGAAAAGCTCTTTAGGCCTCATCAATGTGCTCTAGGTGCAATATCAGAGTATATTTTTCATATTATGAGATCTAACCCAAATTAAGAAACCAAAGGGGGAGAAGCTATACATGCCTGGAAGGGAAAGGGATTCTGCTCAGAGCACGTAGCAGGGTAAAGCATCAAACAGAAACGTAACGAAAGTCTAAAATAATGGTTTAAATTCCTTGCTGCAGTGTCCTTGATGAAAATCTAGCACTCGGCTCTCATCTGATTTAAATACTTTGCATTCCTGTCGACTTCAGCGGTGTTTATATTCAAATAAGTAAAGGCACTATAAGGCCATATAGTACAACTGTGGGTTGCAATAAATTATACCAGATTAAACAGGCTAACTAATGAAATACAAAGAGGTGTTTAAAGCCACCACTCCCCTGTAAGCATTTATGTTTCAGCTGTATAAACTACATGCAAAATAAACAGTGTCCAGGAAATAAATGTAGATAATGTTGTTTATGAATTTATGCTCCAATGGCACAAGTCCTGAACCACCAAGCAGGGGCCCCACGAAATGCCTCGCCAAAGCCAGGGGTGGATTTTACTTGAGCAGTCTTTGAGTTGCATCCAACCCTAAAAATAGAGGGGCTTTGGGCACATTGGGTAGAAGGAAAAGATAGGAGAGGAGCCAGTGCTAAGGCACCACGGGTCAGCCCATTTGTGAGACGGTGGATGGTGGGAGCGGGCTGCCGCACCTTGGGAACATGTATTGGATGTAAGCGATTGCTGTCCTCCTGCTTGCTGTTCTGGTCACGTGGGTTTCATGGTGGGAGCCATGTCCCTGCTGGTGGATGCTCCTTCCCCTGCCCCTTTCAGAGCCACCCATCCTTGCACAGGATGGCTTCTTCCTGGGACAGAGAAATCGATATGTTTTCCCATTTGAGAAATGGCGTAGAACTTGAGGAAAGTTATTTTAAAATATCTTAAAATTTTTATTGATTTTCTGAATCAATATTTAAGGATTTTTGAATTCCAGAGTAGTCGTACGTCCGCCCTGTGTTCCCATCTTGCTGCATCTATAAATGATAGTCCAAGCACATCACGTGCTGCAGAGAGAGAGCTGGCTGCGCATCCAATTACTCCCGTACTGTACTTGTGAGGAGGAAAATAACATTTTAATAGGAATACCACAACTACAACTATACCGGTACTAATAACTATTTAAAGCAATTCTGCAGTGCAGGTCAATTAAATCATTTCATCTGGCCAATGCAGAGAAATAAAGGCCCCTGGGCAAATCCCGCTCCCTGAGGCTGGGCCTGGTGTTAGGGAGGACGGAAAGAAGCAGCGGGGACAGCACTCTCATCATTGGCGTCTTCTGCTCTGCGTTAACGCGCCTCAGGGACTGGGTGACTGCATAACATGATGGTGGCCCAAATATTGGCTCTTTTGCCCCCATCAGTGCTCGCAC
Organism: Phalacrocorax aristotelis; assembly: GCF_949628215.1. Taxonomy (NCBI): domain Eukaryota; kingdom Metazoa; phylum Chordata; class Aves; order Suliformes; family Phalacrocoracidae; genus Phalacrocorax; species Phalacrocorax aristotelis. The sequence goes on from NC_134280.1 coordinate 64,345,146, forward strand.
ACCGCCCGGGCGCTCCTCTGCCGTCGGTAAATAGACCATCCCTTTTATCTGGACAAGTGAAAACTGCCGGGCTGACACATGGCTGCCTATTAATCTCCAAAGTGGAATGTAGTAACGTTTATATACACCATGGTTCCAGTCATTAAATTACTGGAAGATTAACAATCCCAAGTGCTCAATAAACAGAAAAGACAGCAAACAAATGAAATGTGTTAGTCAAGGGAAATTTTGGCTGTAATGAGACTAATCCAGTGCTTGTTTCTTGAGCCACAAGTCACAGTAACTGGAGGAGGAGAACATAATGTGGTCTGGGTTTCCTTTTGTGGACTCTATTTAGTTTTTATTGCTACACTGATAATTTTAGTTTGCAATTAATAAAAATATCTGCTGTTCCTCAGATGCTTCTCTCTTTAACGCTTTGGGTGGTTAACATGGAAAATGTTTTGAACTCTAGAGTTACTTCTTAGGTAAAACAGCTCGATACCCTATTTAAAAAATATATCTTGAATTCATCTTTAAACACATCAGCTTGTTAAAAGTATTGACGTGGCTGCGCTTTAAAGAGGGATGGAGCCAAAGCACCTTAACCTCTTTGGGAAGATGAAGGCAGCTATCTAAGTGCAGTGCAAAATGCCTTAATATGAAAGTAGCACAGGGCAGGAGAGCTAGAAGAACTATTTAATGTTTACACATGCTTTTCATTCCCAAGGATCTCCGCGTGCCCAAGGAGGATCCCTCCTGCCAGCTCCGGGCCGGAGCGGGGCCCCTCGGGCAGTGGGCACCCCGGCAGAGCTACTGGCCCCCGGCGCCAAACGCCATCCTCCATCTCCCCTCCCTGACTGTTTGCTTTAGATCTCTTATCACCCATCACCCTCCGGGCAATATCCCTGAGCGGCCGCACCTGGCGAACTGAGTGCTTGAGCTTGATGTCAGAGGAGATTTTAGTTGCTTAAATAGAAATGCATTTGCAAGGCTGCGAACCTGGGGGTTTGGGGCCTGCTTATTTTTAGGACATACCCAGAATAAGCTCTCCACAGTTATGCACTGAGGAGGGTTTGGTAAGGCACGTATCTACGCTGACAAGATGCCTGGCTAAGTTTATTAAACCCCTGGAATTTGATCCCTTTAAATATTAAAAATAATCCGCTGTATTGCATCTAACTGAAACCCACTGAATACTTAGAGGAAAGGAGAGATGAGTCAATCCCAACACCTTTCACCCACAAGTGCACCAACATTTTTCTGATCTTCTTTAATCATGGAGCTCCAATGGCCGGATTCATCACAGGAGCGCATCTCCAGCCATCTAATCTTTCCGCACTTGGCTCAGGTTTCCCCCATCCTGAGGAATCACACACAACCTCTTTGGGGGAGAGGGGATTTTCTCTTCCCTTCCCATGTCTGCAGCTCACTCAGAGCCTGCTTTTTTGTTGTTTTCGTTGTTTCATGCCCTCTTTTCTGTCCGCTGCAATGGAGCCGTGGCTGGGCTGTTACCAGGGAGGCCAGGGGTGGGCAGGGAAAGGCTGGGGCACCGTACGCCAGACACCCGGTACACTGGATACTCTCAGGCACAACCCAGATACTTTGCTCAGGCACCGGGTGTTTAATGCCTCCAAAACGACAGCAGTAAGGCAGAGGCACTCAGGAGATGAATTCCCAGTTTTAGTGAGTGTCGAAGCATCAGGGAATGATAAAACCAACCTTTAATTTTGCTGCTGTGTTGGATTCATTCTCTCCTTCCTTTTTTCTGGTTCTCGCCTTTTCAGCCATGCCACCGTTCTCAATAGCCGCCCCCCACCCTGCAGCGCAGGGCTGGCATGGCCCAGCTCCACACTGGCCACGGGACCGAGCGGTCGGGACGAAGGGACAATTATCCTCCTGGCTGCCTCCAGCCCCTCTGCACGGGGAAGAGGGATTTTGTGTCTGGTTTAGGAGTCCCACTGCCTAAGCAGCGTGTGGAGTTCACGCAAAACCCCAAAAGGGAAACCTAGACATTTGGATGGGGAGGAGTGTGTGTGTTCATCACTCAATGTATGTGGTAATTGTCACGTGTGACTCATATTCCATTTCTGTGACAGTTGATGCCAGTAGAAACAGCTACACGAGCGGTGGCAAGGAACAAACACGCAAGGGGCGTGCTCACCAAACAAGTATGTTCATAAACAGCTTAATAACTTTATATATAATAGACACATGCATTTCCGCCTTTGCAAAAGACTAATCTGCACCTACCACAGAGCTCTGTTATAGAAGCAGTGTCATGCACATAAACTGTGCTGAGATCCCTGGCTAGGAGGCATGGGACAAGATCCAGGGTACAGATCCCCCCATGTGACAGAAAGCTGGCATACCTCTAGCAGACTTGAGAAGAGACCAATTATTTTAATTGTTTGTTGGAGTTTTAAATTCACTTCTGTTGTAGCTGCAGGGTGACAATTTTGAGCTATTAGGTGATATTTTCTTCAGCAAAAATGTTGTGGTTTCGGCGCCTGTGATTGAGAGGGTAGGTTTCACCGCTTTATCCTGTACACACACAGCCTGCAAACCATGTCTAATGAAAGTTCTTTGGGTTTGTATTCCCGTCTTTGCTGTTTCACATAATACTTTCCCTGCTAAAATGAGGCCGAAAGGCCTCTCGGCAGACGTTGTTCACTGAAAGTGAAATTACGCTCAATATTAAGGGCAAGTACCCTGAGCTATTTAAGGCACAGGGTATATTCTGGCCACCCAGCGAGCTACTTGCAGACCAGAACCACAGCAACCCTTTGCAGGCCAGACACAAGGTAAACCTCGAGGCTGTGAGACCCAAGTGACTCCAACACCAGAGCATTAACACGCAACACAGACGGCCAGGAGAGGCCGTGGCCGCAGTTTGGCCGACCCCTGGGTGCAAGGGGTGAGCTGGGGAAGCGCTCGCCACCCTCCTTCTCTCTTCATCCCACTCAGCCACAGCCTGGCCCGATTACAAAGACTTTATGCTGCTGAGCAGAATTTGGAGTCGGTCCTCGAAGATGCTGAGGGTTTTCTAGTCGCGCTGATGTTAATGTGGAGCATCAGCGGCTCCGGTGTGTGTGCTGCGATCGCTGAATCATCCGAGAGTGGCGTCACAGCCCAGTCATCTTCTTACAAACACGATGTGCCTGCAACCTCCAGTTGTGTTTATAAGCCATTGCAATTTTTAGCATTACTTGAGTTGGAAAAGTTTATTTCCATGAACTTTCCAGCCCTTTAATGTGAAAAAAATAGCAAGGATAGGTAACCAGGAAACATGAATAAACATAATTAAACATAAAATGCTTGTAGTGATATAAGAACTGACCTCAGCCAATTAAAATTATTAATAGAAAAAATACTCCAGTGTCAAAACCCGAGTACATCAACAGCACTCATTTGTGTAATAAGGATGAGTTTATATTTCCTGACAACCAAGTGAGAGGCACTCCAAATTGTAGCTTCTTGACCTTTTTCTCACTCAAAATCAGGTCAAGATAGTAAGTGAATAAAACCGGGTGTGTAAAAATACATTTCGGGGGGGGGGGGAGACAGCATCGCCAGTTATGTATTGACTAACTACGGACCTTTTAAGAATGCTACTTTTTTCAAATATTGACTTTTTTTATTGCTTTTTTTTACAATTGCAATGGGGGAATTTAAGAGCCTCACAAACTACTTTATCACATAATTAGTTTATCAGTAAATTTGGACCTCGTACATCAATCACTATAATGCATAACCTCCACCGAGACAGAAACCAGATGTGCGTGCTTCTGCTTTCTTCTTTGTAGCATCTACAGCATCATTAGTGCTTATGCTACAGTTTAAATTGAATTCAGCAAAAAGCAATGGTCTTAGCCCCCTGCAAGCAGTCTGATACTGCTGCAGGAATAAATCAACGTTACGTTGATTGACAACTCGTACTCTTTCTTACTCCTTCCCTGTCGCTGTATGGGAAAGGGTGAAGTGTAATTTGTGTATGCAAAAAGGAATTTTAACTAGTTAGGTATAGGAAAAAGATACCGGGTTTCAAGGTGAATGCTGTCAAGGCGGGCATCCGCCTGGGAATCCGTGGAAACATCAGGACGTCTGATCATTGCATCGTACGCATCCCGCAAATTTCAAAGGCGAGGGCGTATGTATCCCTCTAAGCTTACAGTACGTCTCGTGGACAAAGGAGTGGAGCTCTGACAGGGGCAGCGTCTCCATGTGATGACTATCAGTTGCTTCACAAACTAATACCTTGTGGGCCCAATCTTTTGGGGCTCTTTCATTCAAAATTCTCCTTGAAGTCAGGGCCTGATTGAAAAATAAGGAACCCAGCTTGGATGTGCATTAAAAATCCAAACAGATAATTATTTACACTTTTTTTATTTTTTTTTCAATTTTCCCAGTAATCAAGCACTGGCTGGTAATAATCCCCAAAGGGCCGATTATACCAGCTAGATAGAGCAGCGCTTTGACCTCACCTCTTCCCTGGGAAAACCTCTACACTGGGGCAAAAGGCAGCGTATTTGTAGCAGAGGAAAACGGGAATTTCAGCGCCCGGTTGCCTGGAATTGATGGTTCTCACGTTCTTAGCAGAGCCGAGCTGAAAGCGCGTACCACAGAGCGAGGACTTGTCAGGCGGTCCATAACACGCTTCCTTTCCAAAATTAAAAAACTTACTCTGATTGCAAGCAGACTTTTTCAGAATACGTGCCTTCTCCTTCGCTCCCGAGAACACGCCAGCAGATGCTTCGGTGTCTCTAAAGCATGATACTCGCTGCTGCTCATCTGCATGTCTAGTGTACCAGGATAAGAGTCCTTCCTCCAGGAATAACATGTGTGTAATGTATTACATTACAGCTGATTAAAGTAGCCTCTGCTGCTGCTGTTAAACTTGACTGGTAGATCATCCAAATATTTGCAGGCATCATCTTATGAACACAGAATATTAAAACTGTGCTGTCTTATCACTATGCAAAAAGGCTGCTGAAAACATGCTGCCCTGGTGAAATCAGGCACCTGCACTAACACGGTCGTACCTGGAAAGCTGAATGGTGTCCTGAAGTCCAAAACTGCAAAATAAAACGCACACGCTAACTTAGCGAGCTCCAGCTGCCATCCCTGTGTTTGAAACCTGCACTCCATCCTGCACTGCGATCCCCGTGCACCCAAGCCTGCACCTGGCAGTATCGCGGAGAGATACGGGGTCGTACCGCTTTATTACAGTGGGGAAAGAGGTGGCAGATGTATTCCTAATGGCAGAATTTGAATATTACAGAAATAGCCGAGCAGGACTTGGGCTGAAGAGCTACCTTTATTAGCGACTATATATCAGACAGCAAGAGCTGGGCGTGATTCCTCAGGCCCAGGCTGTTAGCGAGGACTTTGAAAACCACCTCCCTTCTGGTAAATTGAGTAGATTCGGACTGGAGATCACCGGGACAAAAGAGGTGGAACTGTCTTCACAGCTCAGTGATGCTTTTAGTTCAAACATGCGAAACCAAACCCCCAAGTGCAAGAAGGATAGTAATGTGGCACTGGAACATGATTTTTAAAGAAGTTCTTAAAGCTGCAAAGGATATTAACCACCAGGATTGTTTCCCTTAATATATATTAAAAGCTGTTTTATATGGAAGGCCTTAGGTGTACTCAAATTTCAAACGCCTGGGATATTTTATTACTTTACTGATCTAATAAATGCAGGTGTTTCATAGCAAAAGCACACAGGCAATCAGACTGTCTGAAGGAGGCAATGAGTTGCACACATTTCTCCCAGTATAAATAAACGGCCGCGAGCGCACTGAAGCGGACGGGCCTTTGGCGTTAATTGCAATTAGATGGCAGTCAGGCTTTAAGGCGTAGAAAGGTACTTGTTTTAACCGATTCATCCAAGAGGTGGGATATCTTCTTCTGAAAATCGACCGCCTCCGATTTTCCCAGCGAGGGGACAGGGCAGGGCGGAGGTGAGGCCACGGCGCCCCGTGCCAGGCTGGGGGCAGACCCCACGCTGGCTCTCGCCGTGGGACGTGGCACAGGCCCTCGCGCCCCGCCGGCACAGGCGCACGCTCCCGCTCGCCAGTGTCCGCTCCCGCTCGCCGCAGCTGGCCTGGCCGGGGCGCGTGCCATCTCTCTGTCTTTACCAAGATCAAATGGAGCCAGTCAATCAGGGGATGCCATTATTGCCTCCACCACGCAATTTCCACTATCAATAATTTACCGTATTTGCTGCACGGGCAAGAAGAGGGAAAAGGCAAGACAGATTTTTGACAGGAGGGAAGGAAAAACCACCCCGCGGGCAGCTGGGCAGAGCCGAGCGGGGCGTTTTGCCCGGGGTCCCGCGGGCACCGCGGCTGCCCCCGACTTCCCCGGCGGGCGCTGGCGGGACGGGCGGCTCTGGCCGTCGGTCCCGGTGCCGGTGCCGGTGGCAGTCCCGGTGCCGGTGGCGGTGGCCGGCCGGGCAGAGCCGCCTGCGGGCCGCCTGGATTGAGCACCCGCGCCCGCCGCGCGCCTCCAGAAAGTCACCGGTGTAACGTTACCTGGGGCGCTCATTAATAAGCAATGCCTGTTATTATCTTGATTGCATTCTTAATAGGCAAACTACGGAGAGGTCAGCGCCGGAGCGATATTTAAAGGGATCGGGCTCGCTTAATACCCGGCGGAGTAAACCAATATCCCGCGGCGGGCGGGCGAGCGGGCCGACCCCCCCCCCCCCCCCCGCGCCCAGCTCCGCTCCCCGCCCGGCCCGGCCCCTCCGCGCCCTGCCCGCCGCTCGGGGGGCGCCGGGGGAGCGGGGGCCGGGCCGGGCCGGGCGGGCGGGGCGGGGGCGGTGGCGGGGCCGGGGAGGCGGCGCGGAGGCTTTAAGCGGGGCAGCGCGGGGCGGTGCGGTGCCTGCGGCCGCCGCAGCCGCTGGCCGGAGGTGCCCGGGCGGGGGGCGAAGCCGCTCCGCGGGGAGGCGGCGGGACCGGGAGCGGGAGCGGGAGCGGGAGCGGGAGCAGAGCGGGGCCGGGCCGGGCCGGGAGGCTCCCGTTGGGCGGCGGGGGTGGGGGATCCGGCTCCGCTGCCCTCCCGCCCCTCATAAAGCTTTGATGAGACACTTGAGCCGCCGCCTGTGTTGCCGGGGCGGCGGGAGGCGGCCGGTGGGACTGGGCGCCCGGGAGAGGATGTGACTTCCCGGAGGGGACCCGGACAGGCTTTGTGTGGACGACGAGGTACGCGGCGCCCCGCCGGGAAACTTGAGGGACCGGGGGTGGGCGGGCGGCGGCGGCGGGCCGGTGCGGGGAGCGGGAAGGGCGGCGGGGCGGGGAGGGCCGGGCCGGGGCAGGGCAGCCCCGCACCCCTTTGTTCCCGCACCTGTCGGGCCGGCCGGTGCCCGGCGGGGTTTCTGTGGGGACCCGGCCCCGCGGAGGCGGGAGCGCGCTGCCGTCGCCCTGAGGGGGAGCGCGGGGCCGGGGCGGCCGCGGAGGCGCCGGCGGCGCTTCTTCCCTCGACGGCGCTTCCCCGACGGCGCCGCCGCCCCCCCACCCTGCGGCGGGGCGAGGCGGGACCGGGCGCGGGGCGCGCGCTGCCCGCGTGGCGGCGCCCTGCGCGGGGCGGGGCGCGGCGGGCGGGCGGTGAGCGGCGCCCCCTGGCGGTCGCCCCGGGCCCCTCCCGCTCGGCGGCGGGCGGGGGCCGCGGTGCCGGTGCCGGCGGCGGGACCCCGGCGCGGGGCGCGCCGCGGCGGCCGCGAGGGGAGCGGCGGGCGGGGAGGCACCGGGCGCCGCCCCGGCGCTGGCGGGCGAGGTGCCGTCAGGGAGGGGAGCGCCGCACTTGTCGGAGCGCGGCCGTCGCTGGAATGTGAAGCACGCCGGGCACCCGCGGCAGGACTGCGGTGCCATGGGGGCTCTGCCCTCCGCCTCTCCCGCCGGGCGCGGGGAGCGCGGAGGGCGGGGAAGGCGGCGCGGAGCGGGGGCTCCGCGGCGCCGGGCCGGGCGTCTGCGCACGTCGGGGCGCGGGGAGGAGGAGGAGGAGGAGGAGGAGGAGGAGGAGGAGGAGGAGAGGGGCGAGGTGGGGTCCTCCGCTCCGCCAGCCCCAGTGGTTTTGGTTTCCTGTTGGTGCGGAAAGCACTCCTCCGCCAGCCAGGAGGGAATTGATGTTAGACGGTAAATTTGGTTGGCGAAGATTTAATTAACACTTTGGAAGCCTCCCCTTTTTTTCCCCTTCTTCTTTTATAGGATTAAAAGCATGAAGCGTTACAACTGTGGGCCATGGTTGCTTTGCTTGTTTGTTTTTAAGAGGTGCTATTGGTGTCTTGGTTTGTACATTACGGTGAAAATATGTACTTTTCCTTTCGGTTTATTGTAGTTTGCTGTTCTGAGGTTATGACTATTGTGAGATCAATAGTCATTACTTATTTATGTTTCTAGTAACACAGTTCTAATGAATGCGAAGAATCTATCCTGGCGATACATTTTTCCTCAGCAAGTATTTCTGTAATCTTCAATTCATGGCGTGATACGTACATAAACCAAATTTCCTTGGTCATCTTTAGACAGGAGCGAAGGGCCGGGCAACAAGCTGCCCGCTCGTGGCCAGGAGCAGCTTTCGCGTCGCCAAGTTTGAGTGGCTGTTGGGTAGCGGAAGCGAAAGGCTTCGCTCTGTCCGCGCGTGGTCGGCTGTCCCAAGCGAGAAGGTCATCGCGTCGTCCTGCTCGTCTGTGTCGGGTAGCGCCTTGGTGCAAAGCGACGGCTCCGCTTGCAGAGCTGGAGGGCTGCCTGCGAGCGCGTGGGTGAAAACTTGACCCTGGTGATGGCCCAGAGTTAGCCTAGGTATGGAAGAACGTGAGCAGAGGAGACGCTCGTGGCTCTCCCCAGGCTGCGAATCCCACGGTTTGGGACGCGAGAGGGGGCAGCAGCTGTCAGGGGGATGCCACGGCTCCCTGCGTGCGGAGCGGCAGGGCACTGGCTGTGTAAACAGACCTGGGGCGAGGGAAAGGAGAAGGCAAACCGCGATGTTCTGCCTGCTCTGGGAGCAGCAGGACGGAGTGCCGTCCCTCACCAGTGTCTCAGGGCAAAGAAATGTCTCCGTTTCAACTCTAAAATACCTTGAAGGAGCTGGTAGACACTTCAGCTTTACTTAACACTCCTAGATACGGGAGCCTTCCTACGGGGCTCTGTAACTCACAACAATTTTCTGCTGTAGTACTACCACTTAATGTTCAGCTTCACTGAACCTCGGCTGGGAAAACCCATTTGTAAGTAGCGTGCCTTCTGTTCGCGTCGCCAGCGCTCTCTGCTTTCCGGAGCTGCAGGGTAGATCCTGTCGTTCTGTGGCTGTGAAATCAGGGTAAACCGGGTCAGGAGGATCAAGAACACTTTATCTGAATAATCCAGATATAACAGTGGAGCAAAGGACTTTTTATCTTGGAGGGAGTAAGGCTAAACTGAAAAATGTTTGATTTCAAGTGGCGTGCTTTTAAACACGGAGGCATTATGGTGTAGCATAGTGCTACGGGAGTAGTACAATATGTTGGAATACTACGAAACATAGTGCACAGATGCAAAGGATTTTAAAGACTCATTAAAAAGTTAAAGAATATAGTGGAAAATTCAAGATCTGCACTTTTGCTTAAAGGCTTTGCATATAGTGACAGTGCTGAGCTGAAAGTAGCTGCAGTTAAAAGTCCTTGCAGGACCTGTAGCACTTTCTTCAGCTGGTACTCTGCTGTTACAGTGAGGAGAGCACAAAAGCTGCGTGTCTAGCTCAGATAATCGTTGTCTGCTGGGCTGAAGGTATAAAAGCAGGTCACAAGAAGCTCGTGAGCAGGAGACCCTCTCATCCCTTCTGTGGGTAAGCCTGCATGAAGGTGAGAAACAATCCACTCTGAGTGAATTGTGTAATAAGTGTGGTCATATTAAAAAAAATATTTCCCATATCTGCCTTCCTGGCTTGCATAAAAGGCTAAAATGTTGTTCTAAGAATGTGTCCTGCGCCTACACAAGAAATCTCACGTTAGGCTTTGTGTGAATTGGTGGAGGCTCCACTAGAAGAGGATATATGCTTTTAATAGGTTAATTACTAACTTGTCTTGACCTGTTTTCAAGCATGTGTTGTGAGCACTTGGTTCCTCCTCAATAGCTAAAATGCTGCTTAATTAGGAAACTCTCAATCATTTCTTAGATCGGTTCATATGCTGGCATTCTTGGTAATGCTTAGCTGTGAACACCCTTTAAAACAAAGCTTTTAAAAGCACTGAAGCTAAGCTGGTTTTGTGCATTGCCAAAATGAAGTGGTAACTCAATAACCTACTGTCTTCAGTTCCAGCAGGGAAGGTGCTGCGTATAACAACGCTTTTGCTCCCTGCGCCACACCATTAGGAAGCAGTACAGGTGTGTGCTGAGCAAACTGCCTGATGCACAAGCTGGGATGGGGCTGGCAGGCTGTGCCCGCCGTCTGTCAGCTCGCAAATCTTACGGTTTCCTTTCCTTATCCATGCCTATTATTCAGTCTTATCTTTGACTGTGAGTCGTTTGGGGCAGAGATCATCTTGCCTGCCTTCTGTTCCTGGTACCTGACAAGGACTTCTCAGAACTTTTGTAATACAAACAATAATTCACAGCTTTTGCTACGCAGTGTGTACTGGCAACTCTGTTACGGTGCCTTAAGCTGACATGTTATCGACAGAAATCCTCATGCTGCTTGGTTTGGAAACACCAGAATACACAATAACAGAAGAAGAAAATGCTTTAATTTTGGAGATATGTGTGAGTTGACAGGGCAGCCATTATGCCATGGCCTGTGTCCTCTGATATAATCTTATGTTGGCCATGTTGCTTAAAATTCTAGACTCTGGGCAACCCAACGAGGAACACTCTAGTAGTTGTCCATGCAGAAGAGGACAAACAGTCACATGCACAAAGTGTAGGTTATCTGTAGCGTCAGGCTCATATTTTCCTCCTTTTCAACATTCAGGACCTAATTATCGGGGAACTATAGAGTGGTAAGAGTTCAACTCCTACACCCAACAGTAGCAGTCAGCGTGGAATGGTCTGAAATACCGAAGATGCTGTGGACTTGACTGAATGGGCAACAGTCTTACACAAAAAAAAAGCCAACTTCATCTCAGGGACAATTTCTACCCATTATAAATTGTGAACAGAGGGTTGGCTGGGATGATGCTGATTTGACGTGATTGTAATCCTTCAATAACGCTGATACTAGTGGTAGCAGAACATCCCATTACAGCATAATTTAGGCATCACAAATGGCTACAGCTGTCTGAAGATGAGTCCCGTGGACAACCAGAGGAAGTGAAAGGGAACTTCATTTAGTGAATTTTCGTGCCCCGGTGACAGCTGCCATAAGGCTGTAGCAGTTGTATACTTTCTGAAAGATACAATATTCTTACCGAGGAGAAGTCATTTTTTGAAACCAGTTAATTAGGACAGTTATTTCTGGCCGTGGCATTTGTACAGAACAGAAGGCATGATTGTTCTTATGTTTGTTTCTCTGAGTCCTTTGATCGACTAGAAGCTCTCAATGCTTTACGCTATAAATTACCTCAATACTTTGGCAGTTCATTTCTTTTCTTGTGTACTTGGTTAGGAAAATGCAGAAATCCTTGTGACTCAGCTTCAGACTACTATAAATTATAAAGAAAGGGGGGAGGGGGGTCACATTTCAAATTAGGAAAGGCAGTTCTGGGAGGATGGGAGGAATACTGGTTGCTAAATTTGAGATAAGCATCTCTCGGTATCTCAAAATCTGAGCAGCTACCGCCACCTAGAGATGCATGGACCAAACACGCTGCTATGGCTGGCTCTTGCAAGTGAGGCTGGACAATTAAAATGAGCGAGGCTGCTAATCCCAACCACTCTTACTCGCAGCAGTAAGTTTAGCGCACGGATGCGGGCGCTTTTTAACCCTGTAACTGAGGTGGCACCTGCGAGTCCTATTACAGCGATGCACATAACTAATCTTTATACAGTCTTCCTTGTGTGGCTCGAATAGGTAAACAAGAAGGCTCACTTTCCATAAATCATTTGCTGACTGAACTTTAGACTACACCTGAGGAAGTATTTGCAAGCCAAATTTATACTGGCTTGTTACAGCTGTCCGTAAGACTTGATAGCGTGTCTGAAGCTTGCACCAAAAAAGTGCAATGTAGAACCAGTCCCTTTAAGGATTTGAGTTGGTTTGGGGGAAGATGGGCTTTGTTCCCCCAGCTCATCACTGAAGTCGACTTGGTAGGAAGTATCCTTTAGCAGATATTTGGAATAGAAAAAAGTGTGATTTTTTTTTTTTCTTTTTCCTTAATGTATTGACTCAGCAGCTTGGTTTACTAGATGCAAGATTTTTCCAATGTCAGTATTAAGTATGGAAGTTAACTTGGGTATGTGGGTATTTCTTAGATTTAGGATAGTAACACATGGAACATACCTTTTATATCTGCCCCTTAGTTCTTAGGATATAGTTTCCTGGTTTGTTTTGAGCTCACAACTTCTGATTTGTATGTTTCGTATATCAATCTTTGACTTTAGCAGGGTTTTCCTCTGCATTTGGGAGAGAAGAATAAGCATTGTTACTTATTTAATTTGTCAGGAACTGCTTATAAAGAGAAACAATGTGCCTTTTTTACCTGCCGAGCTCATAATCTCGTGTGCAATTATTTCTGTTTGACTCTTACAGACACAGTACATTTCGGGGGCTTTTATAATAACTGCTAGCTTATGGCTATCAAATGCCCAGTGGACTAAGAAACCCAACACAACTAAACCTCACTGGGAGTTGAGAACTTCCATCGTGCAGAGCCTTGAAAATGCAAGCCACTGGTTGATGGCATGCACTGTGTATCTTTCCAGGTGAAGGTCTTGATAATTTCTTAAGACAGCTGAAATCTGTCAGTGTGAAGTGTATCGGGTTAGTGCTTAATGTATAGCTTCTGAGGGAACAGAGTCTTCCTGTGGGAAACTGAGGAGCTGTGGCACAGGGGTATTTGCCGTTCAAGCCTAGGAGGCAACTGCAGGCTGCTGATGCCATACGAGGGTGTGTGAGGAGAGAGCCATTTTACCAAACTAGTGTTTGAAAAGCTGCCCTTGGCTCAGCTGGAGTTCTACATCCAACCTCTGTCTCTCCAGTATGTGCACTGGGCTACAGGTAGGCTTGTAGTCCTTTGCAGGCGTGTAGCGTAGCAGGAGGAGTCTGGAAAAAGATTGAACTAGGTGAAGTCTTAAGCAAAGTGCTGGTATGCGCTCTTTATTAGCTCAGCATGCGGAAGACTTGGAGCATGTTGCTGCATTTAAGGCTGTAACAATAAGAACAGGACTCGAGTCTTTCTCTTCCCTCCCCCCCGCCCCAAATACTGTAGTACATATCTTATAAAAGAGAGTTAAACATAATCTTATGCCAATTCTAGCACATGTTGTGCCTTATCTAACGTGATCAAAACACTGCGTTCTTCAACATCACAGCTCCTGGAGAAATGCGGTTTTGCCTAGATCAAGGAATTAAAGGTTATGATCTCTGGATTCCTTAGTCTGTCATGCCATTTACTTTCGAAGCTTGGTGCAACACTTAGTGTCCATATGGTTTAGTTTACCCTTCTTTACGCTGGCCACGGTGCTTTTGGTGACTGTTCAGTACTTGATATACTGAGATGAAAAGAAGTGAAATATAAACTTTATTCAAGGGCTGGATTAGTAAGTAAACCAACCTCCCCCTAGTCATAGGTGTCACCGTACTACAGAAGGGTATGGGCACTGTTGGGATGAGCGACAGGACTTGTTTTGCGGTATTTCTAGATAATTGTGCCTGCTGGCTGCCTGCATTGAGACTTGGATCGTCACTTGCTATTTACATTCCTTTTGAGTTGATAATCCAGTTTGACTGAGCCATAAATGCCAAGAGAGAAATGCTATTTGATAGAATTTGTACTGAAAGCCAGTGTGAGTCCAAGGGGGAAGCAAAGCCACTAACAAGTTCAAGCTGGCAAGGGTAACTTAACCAGAACCCTTGCCAGGAAACTGTGGTGAAGTACAAATTTGCTGCCGAACATCATGACTGCCCTTTATCTTTATAATGGGTTGAACCAAAACTAGAAATAAACACATCTGAAGTTCTCCATTTTTGCTTTTCCAGATACAAACATTACAGTTTATGTCAATGTCATTTTTTTTTTTTTGTTGGCAGCTAATATCCTGCAGGCTGGTGAAGAAGGTTTGTTTTTATTTCATGGGAGGCAGAGAAGGATGCTTTATGTCTCATTACAACAGCAGGGTACTTACTGGTATGGTGTCTGCAGGTTGCTGCCAATGAAATGGTGCAAAGAGAGGATAAGCAGGTGCTTTTTTAAAAATCTCACAGAAATAGGAATTTTGCATAAAGACACGCAAAAGAATAGCTTTTACGGGGAGAACTAATATTCAGACAATGATTCATACCTGAATTTAAAGCAAAGGACAAAGCTGCCTTCCTTGGAAGACTCTTTTTACATCCTCTTCTCTCTCTTTGGCACTAATGATTAATTTCTGCTGCACCCTGTACAAAACTTTTTTGCCCTTGTAACTGCAAAAGTAGCAGCAGTGTTAATGATGAGCAAGGATGTTGCAAAAGGGCAACTGAGTCAATTCCACATGCCTCCATTAAAACAACAACTACAAAAACACCACAAAAAACAAACAAAAACCCAACTAGCAGAAATAAGATTTAAGAAACTATTCATAGGTCTAAGTCTCCAAAGAAGGCTACCTCCCAGTCTGACAAACCTAGATGCAACATCTTGACTTCCACAATCCTCAAGCATGAAGTCATATCACGTGGTTCTTAATCAGTTTTGTTCAACATAGATATTGTTGTATATTTTTTTCCTTGCTCTGATTCCTGTAACTTATGAAAATTATAGAATCTTATGCTTGGAAATACCAGGAATCATTTCCCCTGCCTCTAGCTAATGGAAGGACAGGTATACAATGAGAGCTAGAAAACAGAGTAAGGAACTTTCATGTCTACTCTAAATCAAACACTTTGGAGCAAGCCTTCAGTTGCAAAGCACCACCAGACCTGTTAGTATTCAAGTTATACTCTCTAGAAAATGACTGCAGGGGAACTGCCGATACTCTGCATATCTTGTAATTAGTCATGTTCGGGCATCCTTCAAAACATGACCCGTAGTTTTGTTGAAGACAGTTGTGAGCCATTTGTGTTTTTAACAAAAAGATGCCTCTGTGGAGATGCATTGGGGAAAAAGAAAAATGACCAGATGACTCAGTCATCTTTCTTCCTTTCCTTGTTTTGATGGGGATGGTGCTGCTACGCTGGCTTCATCCCTTGTAACGGCTCAGCGTCGAGTAGGCATAGCCTTGCTCTTCTCTGTTTTATACAAATGAAGGCTGACCTTTGGTCCCTGGCAAGCTGCCTGGTTTGTGTTTGCAGGGCTGGTAAATGCCTACTTGTGCAGTAGTAGTTCTCCATGGGAATACGTCTTTCTTGATTTCCATAGCAAATTTGCTGTGGGTAAAAGCAGCCTCTGGATGAGACAGGAAGCTGTGTTGCATTTCAAGTCAAACCTCTTAGAGTTTTAATGGAGAAGAATGTTTCTATTTTAACACTAGGTTTGCTTTTCTTGTTGTTGTTTGTTATATAATGGTCGAGCCCACAAATTAGAAGCATGAGGCTAAAAACTGAAGAACGAAGCAAGAAACAAAAGGCCATATGGCAATAGCAGGAGGTCCTGCCACCCCACCTTAGGCTCGTGACAACATGCCCTACATTTAACCTACAGTCAGAAACTAATTAACGACACAGATGGAAGTGAGCTAGCATATGTATTCAAAATAATACCCCTAAGGTTTTAATCAGCTGCCCTGCCTCTTTCTGGGTTAGACATCTAAGTTACCATAGAGAGATTTGCAAAATAAGTGAATGATACATATGGCTAAAGCAGCTTTGTGTAGTGGCTGAAGCGAGGGATTGGGAGCGGGGGCTCCCCTCTTCTCTGGTTCAGCAGCGACTTGCTGGGCAGTCCGGGGTAAGTTGCTTAAACGTGTTTATGGGCTTCAGCCTACCCAGAGGAAAACGGGATTTCTGATGCGGTTCCTCCTCACCTAAGTATGTTGAGATTCAGTGGCTGCAAAGCACTTTGGAAGCTTTGACAGTGCATTCTCCAAGAAATGTCGTACAAGTGGAGAGTCACAGCAGCATAAGTACCAGGTCTCTCTGCTCTCTCAACTTCTAAGTGTGGTTTTTTCCTCTCTAGAACTACCAATTAACTCTGATAATACAGCTCTGCTTTTGATTTTGGATAGGATGGTGACTTCTAGATAATCTATCGTGTTGTGCAGAGATTGGGGAGAGAGAGAACACTTTGCTGTTTTCAACAGACTAATTGGGTAATTTAATGTTTCTCGTTTTAACTTTCTCTTTCCTCCCCCCCACCCCCAGCTATCTGGAGAGGCTCTCCTTCCCTGCAGGGCAGTTGGATCTGCTTATGTGAAGGGACAGGTATTGAAGTTTTTCTAGAGAAGTGTTTATTTAATGACTGAAATCCCATATACAAACCTACCCTTTGGAGCTTAAGGGCTCTCACAGTGAGAACAGTGCGCTGGCGGCAAAGCCAGTTTCTTCAGCGGGGGTGCGCGCGCGTGAAACAAGACACCCAAGTGCAGAGCAGAGGAGAGTTAGGTGGTGTTGGGCTGGATTTTGCATGCTTCTGTTTATAGGCATGTCTGGGCTATTTATGCGCTTATATCAGTGGGGGAAGGGAGGAGCTAGTCTGCACACCTAGAAAGCTTTTTTCCCCTTCCTCTTTAAAGTGTAATTATGACCAAATATGCATGTATCCCTCAGGAGTCCTGAGCGTGAGGAAGCTGTTTTGCTGAAACCTGTCACGCTTAGTTCTGACAACAGCTATTAGCTATAGTTTAGGTGTTGGCCCCATCTGATGTTTTCTATGACCACCTTCACAGCTGGTATAAATCAACGAACGGAGCGCTATGGATTTACCCCAGGCAGTGACTGTGTCCACCAGAACTGGGTCCACTGGAACATACTGCTTCAGTGAACCTCAGCAGTTTTTGTGGAAATAACTTCCCATGATGCCACGATGTGTAGTTGTAGCTGGTGGCAAGTATGAACCAGGTAAACTGCATTTTTAATCCGGGAGGGGAAGGACCCAATGTCCATGTAATCCACAGGAATCACAGTGTAATACTCCTCTGTGAAAGAAATTACACCATTATACAACTAAGGGAAGGCAGGAGCCTGATAAATTATTTTTCCTGCAAGGCTGCAGGTTTTCTTTATGTTCCATTAGACGTTTGTACCTTGAGCAGTACAACTAATGGAAGCTTGTTTTCAGACACTTGCACCTTTGCTAGATGTACCTCCTTACCCCTTCTAGTAATTCCAAACCCGCTTCTTCGTTGGAGCTTGTGAAACGAAAGCAACAATACGCAGTGCTGTGAGTGGGTGAGCCCGTACGCTGGTGATTGCCTGACTAAGGATGGAGTGCGGGGGGGCTTATTTGTGTGGGTCTCAGCTACTTGCATGCAGCATGTGACCGTGGAAATAGTGTTGTCTATGGAACTTGTACCCCTCTATTGAATCTGGTTGAAGTTGGCCCCCAATTTCTTAAGATAGATCAAGGATAGAGATGCAGGCATAGCAATGGGAAAAGTCTTGTTTCAACATGAAACCACTTAGAAGGTGAAAAAAAGCTGAAAACTATAAAGCTTTGAAATATGTGGTGTGCTGCATTGTCGTAGTAAAATATCACTGGTGAAAGAGCTCTTCTTGCCAAAGTGTTTTCAGTACAATTACGTTAACATATTAACATAATTTTCCAACAGTGTTATCTCCAAAGATAACGCCGTTATCACAGCAGGGCACATGCAGGGCTGGCTGCCGAGTGAGGCGGGTTAGATTCCTAATGAGTACATCCTTGTTAAATACAAATTCCTCATTATTCCGTCAGTGTAGGGGGCTTTGCAAACTTACAAACTTCTGCTCCTGGCCTGGTTGTTCCCATGTAACTTTGGACTTGAATACTCCCAGAAGCTGCTCTGGTACCCCAGTGTAAGCTTTTATCCCTTGCCCCGTCTATGTAAAGTGTTTCCATAGAGATCATAGAACCATAGGTTTTATGATTCTATAGAGAGATGCTCTACAGAGATGCCGTGCTAACAACTGGAGTGAGCATGTGTCAAGAGAACTTTGCACAGGAGGGCTGGCAGCCAAAAGATGACTGATAACACCACTGGCAAATGCAGGCATAGTGTTAATACCTGTCAGGGCTCTGCCAACAGGCATTTCCAGTTTCTGGTTCACGCACATCACAACGTACTGATCTGCTTCATTTCAAGGACTGACTATGGCTAAAAGCAAGGAATTCTCTTACAGCAATGCCACACACAGTCAGGGTCTCAGCAAAGGTAAGAGTCTTGCAATAAATGGGTATAGCCCTTGCTCTCCTCCCTTACCTGAGAGAAAGCACTGCCTGCCCAAACCATGGGTAACTGCTCCATGCGATGCTTATGCTTTTTTAACCGTTGATTTTCCTTGGCTAAGCTTCACTCATGTTCCTGTTGAGTGCATAATGTTCTATAGGTCCTAGGAAGTTTGCCACTTGCAGCAGAGCCGATGGGTGCGTGGGATGTTTTACATGCTGTTCAATAGTTTATAGGCACTCGTAAGATCCAAGCTCAACTGGTACAGCAGCTTCTGGGTTGTTCCAGGGCTGCTGGACACATGTCACAGTACAAGGGATCCAACTCACGCTAGTTTGCATGCAACGTGCACCGTTCTGTTCCTGCTCTCGGGTGCCAATTATCCTTGACTTCAGTGGGAGCTTCATGTGTGTACTTGGCAGAATAGCCTAGTCCTGTGACAATTCAGCACAGTATTTCATAGCAAAGAGCCCTAGTGAAACAGAAGACAAACCACAGAGGCTGCTCAAAGGTCTGAGGTTCTGCCCTAACGTTCTTCTGTGCACAGGTTGAATTAACATTATATAAAGCTCTAGTGAATATCGAAGCAAATGATTTCAGAGAACGGTAATTATCTTCTCCCACGGAGGAACCAGATAGTATCTTGGCACAGAGTAATTATTTCATGGAGTGGTTTTTGTGGTTGTTTTTCTTGGGGGTGGGGGGGTGTGTTAGGTAGCCTATTCTGTAGGTGAACTTTCCTTTCACAGAGGTTGTTCCTTTTGAATGAACACGGTAATGGCATGAATATATCTTGACATACTCTAAAACAGATCAATGCAGCTTTCTAAGCCTGAAGTCAGTTTTGAAATTGGAATTTGCTAATACTTAGGTTTTAGGCTTGGAAGTGGTGTCCGTACTGTACAGTAGAAGTACGTCATGTTACCCTACCCATGATACTCCTGATGAGCAAAACCAAACCTGCTGGTAGCACTTCTATTTAGGGGGAGACTTTTGCTGCATGCCCTGGTGTTTCAACATGAAGTTTTGGCAAAAAAAGGTTGTGGTAAAGCATATTGTGTTCAATACGTACAGTGGCATGCACACAAGTACCCTTTCGGGGCTGAGTTGTGTTGTTCACGGTAGGGATCGTGCAGCCCTGTGCAGTTTGAGTGTCCCGTGTGCGGGATGCTGTACAAACAGCTGGAAAGGCAGTGTGTGTGTCACTGGCTCAATAATCAGTTCCCATTGTAAAAGTATAAAAATAGTACACATCTGTTCTCTTCCATGGGTGTTGTGTCTCTGAAAGCTCTGATACCAGCTGTGAGTCTGGCCTCCTATTCTTTCACTCATGCCTACTGCCAAAACCCATCCTGCCTGTTTCCTGGTATGGGCAGAATGGGTCTGTGATCCATCCAACAGAAATCCTACTGGGAACTCCTCGTAGTTCTGCACTTGGCCAATTTAAGTATAAGCATGCTTGTAATGAGGAGGCTGTCTGGTCTGTGCCCATTAGAGCAGCTGAATTCTCTTTCTCTGAGCTTTGAAGCAAGCGTGCCCTTTGCATGGCTGTTTGAGTGTCCAGAAAGGTATGATGGAAGTTCGTAGGAAACTCTGATACATAACTCTGTGAAAGATAGGGGATGTAATATTATGGCATTATTATTTTGCCGTTATTTTCTTTGAGTTCTTTCCCACCTCTGGTTGACAAGAGAAGATGTGATTTATTTTTTTTATGCACTGGGTAGAGAGTCTGATAAAACCTTGGAACCGCACAAAAACTCTATGTAGTGCTTTAAACAGATGCACACTTCTCCAGCGCCAGTGTAGGCATGGCTGGAGTTTCGGTGCTCTCAGAAGCTGTACCAAAGGCAATATTTAGCAACATAAGATGAAAGCAAATTTCTTGTTTTAAAAGTTGTAGTTTACAAACTACTTGTAAATTTGCTTGCTATTTATCTTAGTCTTCAAAATGGTTCTTCGTCTCTGCCATCTCTGGCATTATGGCTAAGTAGACTTTATTACCTCAGGGAAAACCAACATGAGAATAAAAATAAAACAGGTTTCTTCTTCCTGACATGAAAACCAACTTACAAGAATACAAATTGGGTGTGGGTGTGCATGTGTATGTATTAGGGGGGAGGGCGCTTTATTTTCAGTAATAAAAAGTAATTATATAGTTTGCTGCATAAATAGCCGCAAGGATAACCAGAGTGCGTCAGACTTCCAGTTATGCATGTGTTAAAGGTTAATACTATTTGTTCTCAGTACATTTAGTCTTTGCAAATCATGTGCTGACATGCATCCCACTTTGGTATCTGTTCACACACTCGGGTAATGATGCGTAGAGCAGGAGCTCATGCCTGTGCCATTCAGTAGTATTTAGTAAATTGAACTTTTGTATAAAGGTCTTAGAAAATGGCAAGGCAGAAAACGAATGTCTTGCTGCTAATTTTATCTTCCACCACACACTCCTTTCTGGAGATTAAAGCGTTATGAATCTATTCACTACTGAAAGTTATTTCAACTTTCATAGCACGTATCAGAATGCAGAAAAGCAAGTACACGTAGACAGCTGTTCCTCGGGTCTCTCTGCTGGAAATACAACCTGTTAGGCTGCTAGATTTCTGCTTAAAGTAACTAAAAATAATGAAATAAAACAATTAACTGGTGAATCCTCATGAAATACAAATACTGAAATAAATAGTACAGCTAGGTAATTGACTGCATATGTAAACTAGCTGTAGATAATTGATGTGACCTTCATTTAACGAGCCACCTTCCCGTTAGCCGAGATGACTCCCACAATTATGTGCCCTTATTCTAGCTGTAATTGTATGGACTTTGTTGAAGTACAAAGTAGGTCATGTCTTCCTGAGATCTGGTCCATAGTGGGTGACCTCTTTTTCATGGCTTCAGCTTTGCTATGCTGCATGAGAGAAGGGGGGATGTTCTTGCAGCCAGGAGAATGGCTGCCATTTGGGAAACAAGTCTCAAATGTTACTTTGACAGGCATATCTGTGTGACCTGAGGGACTAGCTGGAGGCTAGCATGCATCTATTTTAAAAAGCTTATATCTATTTTATACGAGTTAGTAGGTGTATACAACAGTCTATGGGACAGCAATTGAATGAAGATTTCTTCTCCTAGAGAAGTCTTTGACCTTTTATGCCTAGTGACCTAGCTGAACAGGAGGAGTGCAAAAGCTGCAGCCTTTAGTTGTCGTTCCTGGAAGGTGGGGAGTAGAGACCTGAACCTCCTACAGCTGAGAAGGGAGGGGATGGGTGCATGATAGCACTGCAGACTGGGGCAGTATCGTTAGTGATCTTTATATTGCATTTTTCTAGCTGCATGTCTGACTAAAAGTGGCCATGGCTACTCTGTTTTGTGTGGCATTCAGTTGTATTGATGCCCTCAGAACATAAGGTGTCAGCCAGTTTGCTCCAGTTAAGAAATACTCAGCGCTGATAAGCCTCCATGGGAAATAGTTGCTCGGTCTGCTGGGGTAGCATCAGGCGTGGGTGTACCCAGCAGTACTGGGACATCTCCATGCAAGGCCCTGTAGCGGTGGATGAGCCCAGCATGGAAAGGGGAAGCACCTTGCTCAGTAGTAGCATGCTGGGAAATCAGGTAAATAGAGCTTTCTCCCACATTGCCACCCCGATTCTGCTTCCTCACAGGGTGCCACGGTGACTTCCTCGTAATCGGAAGAGTGTACGTAATCTGTCAGTGTTCGGGGTTTACAAGGCACTTACTGTAACAGGACAGGTAGTATCTTTAATCTTTGCAAGGTAATGAAGGTTTGATCGTGGGGGAACAGGAAAAGGGCTGGAAGTTGCCATCCAAAGTGTTTGCAGTGACCTTTTTGGTGTTGCCTTGGGCTATTAGTCCTGCCTCACTAAGTAAGAGATGAACTGTGTATTCATCAGTCAGTTCAACAGTAGCTGAAATGTTGTGTTTCTGCCTATGGAGTGAGATTTAAATCTTATTCTGCTACAGTGTTGTAATCCAGTAGATCTTGAGCAGCTGCTACTAGAAATTGCTATGGCTCTAAATGAAGAGACTTCCTAGGTATTAAAATATGACTTCCTCATATTAAATCAGTGATACCATTTTGCTGCCAAAGACGAGGACTGTGTATATTGCTCAAGTCTCTGTCAAGATAGAGAAGACTCTTTCCACATCCTGCCTGCAGAGTTCAGCTTAGTCTGGGACTCATTCACAAAGTAGATGTTTGATCTGTGTTTGCTTGCTAGCAATATTCCATGTGTCTGTGCTGCTAAAGCTTACTTTGACATATTCATCTTCTGTTATAAATGGGAGGAAGATGGGTGGCTTTTAGGGGAACACATTTTCTCGTGCATTATCAGTATGCTATGTGGATAATGGCTGTCTTAAAGTTGTTGGTTTTCAGAGCCTAGTTGTACATGGTATCTTGCTACCCCAGAGAGGAGCAGCAGTCGTATGTCATCAGATGGGATGTAAATTGATCAAGCTTGACAGGAGTTTCCTTCCTAAATGGAAGGCAAAATTGATTCAGGAAGGATTAATTTAATGTGAGATAAAAAGGTACTGTTAGATCTGGTGACCAACCAGCCATTGGCAGAGGATGCTGAGGGCTTATTGATGTCAATTGGTGAGGTTTCTCTGCACCTCTCTGTCCTCTGTCTTCTTCCTTGTAAGAAAAATGTCCATGCAAATGAAGTTGCACAGCCGCTATTCCATTAGTTTCACATCCCTCCAAGTTCATGGCTACCATAAGATGTAAACAACCCAATGACAATAGTGAGGGATGTGGCCTACTCTAGGAATCCGTCGATCCTTTGTTCACCTACCTAACTTGAAAAGCAAATGTTCAGCCTCCTAGTGGCACACTTAGCTGATGGGTGCAAGCTTCCCCTTCTGTTTTGTGCTTGTCTTGGTGCCCTCCTGTGTTGTATCCTCTCTGTTACACTGGAAGGCCCTTTGGGGTACTACGTGCTCAGACAGAGTCTATCCTCCAGAGTCAAGATATTGGCTGGGACCTCTGGGCACTACTCGAACAAAAATAACAGGAACTTGATTAGGAGCCAGAAGATCTGTGTTCTGTTCACTGCTCTGGTGGTCACAAAGTGTGATGTGGGTGTTTGGTGGGTTGTTTTGGGTTTTTTTTTTCCCCCTTTTAAGTTTTATATAAAGCAATTCTCAGAAGAGGGAATGTATGAATATTATTATTGTTGTTGCCTGTTCCACTGGCTCTGCATTTGTATGCTAGCTGAACCACCCCTGCTCCCTCTTGTCTTGTCTCTCCTTGTTTGAAAAAGGAAGACTGATAACCTTCTTCCTTGTGTTGTAAATCTCTGTAGTGTCTCTCTTCCTCCCCTTGGAGGAAGAAATACGTTATTATTCCCTGTAGAATGTTTTAAAAGTCCTAGGATGAAAAAAATCTGAAAAAAATATTAATGTTGTGCATGGTTAGAGCAAACACTCTGTTCCTGTGAGTCACAGATGTCAGGTTTGTTTAATCTTAATAAATCTATGCCACAATAACACTTTTAAACAGGAAGAGAGATGGAGGGATGAAGGAAGAGTTGTGCTGGGGTAGAGAGGATTCTAAGCCAAAATCTTGTTTAGTGGGGGTGAGGGGGCCATGGACACAAACCCAAACACCTCCCACACACACACGCTTCATTAAGTAAACATTGAGACCTACATTTTGGGCACTGCCTTTCTAGTACATATTTAATTTTCTTTGTATGTTTTATGATAGATTGTCTTTCCATGTTAGAGTCTTAAGAGTACTAGTTTCCCACAGCATATTTGCAGGAGATGAAGTAAGGCTTTTTACATAGCACCCTGTTGGCAAACAGAAATAGCATTTACTCCAATGAGCCCTGCCAAGTATGAGGTACTTCCGAATGAACTTCAAAAGCTCTGAAACAAGCATTAGCTGCTGCTTCAAAAATGTGAACAATGCCATTGCTTTCTAGCAAGCAGAACTGGTGAGAGCAGGGATCAGAAGGAGGAGACATAACAACTGGATGTGATGGATGTTGTAGTAGCACTTGGGATCAGACAGAAAACATAGCTCTCTGTCACTGCAGGATTTGGGGTGTTCTTGTTCTAATAGTACCTAAAGTGTGTACTCTGCACTTGAGGAGGAAACAATTTCTACCCTGAGGAATGTACAATCTACAGAGACTTGAAGTGCTTGGGAAGGATCAGTCGTAGAAGCCCAGGCTGTTGGGAGTGCTGATAGGAGTGAGTCGCGCTGGTTCCAAGGCTGGTGAGGAGTGGTGCTACCCATCCATGCTCAATGAGGACAGAGCCAAGTGCACACGTAAGCCTCAAAGCATGGCCCATGCGCCAGAACTTGGGACAGAATGTGAGAGAAGCAAGCAAACCGCTGTGTTTCAATGTGGCCGTAGGGCTGGTTGTGCTTCTAGTTTTCGTGCTGAGCTCTGGGCTTTAACTGGGTTTAAATACGTGCTTTGCCCACTTGAGAACAGGTGGTACAGGGCTCTGGGAAAGTATGGAACCGTGGTTCTGGTCCTGTCATTTCAGTATAGCTCTTTATCAGCTCTGTATTCCAGCAAGTCCTCTCCAAGGCATTCACATGATGCAAGCAATCTTTCCAGCTCAAAATCAGTATGGTAGCAAGCATACTGTCCTGGACTGTTCTGTCGTTCTATATTTATGCATACGTACCTGCTACTTTTAGATGAGGAATCGACCTGCTGAGGCCTCAGAATTTGTATGGCCTCTTCCTGTGTTTTGAAGGTTGCTTTCAAAATACAAGTGCAGTTTTTCCTGGTGCTGTTCAGTTTCTTGTGGATAGAACGATGAAATATTTTTGGCATAGAGAGATCTTAAAAATCAAATATTTGCATTCGCACTTGAAATGGAAGTCTTGCCTTTCACGCTTGCGAAGCAGCCTTTTACTGCTGAAATGCTGCATTGCTAAATAGCGGTTCTGCTTTTGCTGTTACTTGAAATAGGTGTAATCAGTCAATAAATAAGGAGTCTGCGTAGTATCTAATCTAATGCTTACTACAGAAAGACTTTGGCACATAAGAATTCTGACTTGCCGGTATCTGTGTTGCCTAAGCATTGGCACGTGCTCTAAAAACTAAACTAAATCAAAGAACGCCCTTGTACAAGAGTACGCTTTGTCACCGGTAATAAGTTGCGGCTGCATGCAGCAGTTCTGTGCAGAAAATGCATAATGTCTCGTGACAACTCAGATGAATTTTTATTACTCCATCCCTTGTAAGTTAAATCTTTTGTTTTGTTTTCTCTTGTTCTTGTCCTTAACAGTTCCACCAAGTGAGAAGAGTGATGACCATCCTTTTCCTTACTATGGTTATCTCATACTTCAGTTGCATGAAAGCTGCCCCGATGAAAGAAGCTAGTGTAAGAGGACAAGGCAGCTTGGCTTACCCAGGTCTTCGGACCCATGGGACTCTTGAGAGCCTAAACGGGCCCAATGCTGGTTCAAGAGGACTGACATCGCTGGCGGACACATTTGAACATGTCATAGAGGAGCTTCTAGATGAGGACCAGGACATCCAGCCCAGCGAGGAGAACAAGGATGCAGACTTGTACACATCCCGAGTCATGCTAAGCAGTCAAGTGCCTTTGGAACCCCCACTGCTCTTTCTGCTCGAGGAGTACAAAAACTACTTGGATGCTGCAAACATGTCCATGAGGGTCCGGCGCCACTCTGACCCAGCTCGCCGCGGGGAACTGAGCGTATGTGACAGCACGAGCGAGTGGGTGACGGCGGCAGAGAAAAAGACTGCAGTGGACATGTCCGGGGCGACTGTCACAGTCCTGGAAAAAGTCCCGGTACCCAAAGGCCAACTGAAGCAATACTTCTATGAGACCAAATGCAACCCCAAGGGGTACACAAAGGAGGGCTGCAGGGGCATAGACAAGAGGCACTGGAACTCCCAGTGCCGAACTACCCAGTCTTACGTGAGAGCTCTCACCATGGATAATAAAAAGAGAGTTGGCTGGCGCTTTATAAGGATAGACACTTCCTGTGTATGTACATTAACCATTAAAAGGGGAAGATAGTGGATTCGTGTTGTATAGATTATATTGAGACAAAATTATCTATTTGTATATATACATAACAGGGTAAATTATTCAGTAAAAAATAATTTTATGGACTGCATGTATAACTGAAGTTTATACAGTACAGTGGTTCCACAATCTATTTATTGAACATATCCATGACCTGAAGGGGAACAAAAGTCATTTGCGCACAAGTTTAAAAAAAAAAAAAAACCAAAAAAAAAAAAAGGAAAACAAGCAAACAAAAAAGTCTGCATTACATTCCTCGATAACATTGTGGTTTGTCGCCGTTGCCAAGAATTGAAAATATAAAAAGTTTAAAAAAAAAAAGAATAAAATTGCATGCTGCTTCAATTGTGAATTGATGATAAACTGTCCTCTTTCAGAAAAATAAATTGAACCAAAACATTCCGTTTACATTTTAGACAGTAAGTATCTTTATTCCTGTTAGTATTAAATCTGTTTACTGCTTTTAACTTCTGATAGCGTTGGAATTAAAACAATGTCAAGGTGCTGTTGTCATAGTTCTACTGTTTCTCTTTTACTTTTGAATTCCCATCAGATTGAAAAAAAAAAAATCATTACCTTATTCTGGATTTAAAAAATTGTTTTTTGTATGTTGTGAAGGTGTTTGCGATAGCAGTCCAACTACTGACAAAAAAAAAAAAAAATAAAAAAAGAGGCAACTGAAAAAGAATGGTGATGTTCCACTTCACATTGTTGAACTTCAGGCTTAAAGACAGCACTTATTTTAACTGTATGGCAACATGCTTTTTTTGGGCTTTTTTTTTTTCTTTTTTTTTTTTTTAATTTGCTGTCTTTTGAGACCTGCATTTGCTTATACCATGTTTGTTTGTGTTTGGGGTTTTCTCTTTTTGCCCCCCTTCCTCCCTCTGGAAAGATGTTGGTTGTCATCTTTAAAATGTTTCACTTACCATACAACTGGAGCTTGTCAGATAGAAAATATTCTATAGGGTGCTGAGAGCAATGATTTTCATGTAATAAAAGACTCTGTGCTTGGATCAAACGTCTTGGTGAAGGACAAGAATGTTGTAGCAAGATGATAGTGGATCTGAAATCAGGTTGGTCATGGGACTGGGTAGCTCAGCCAGTTCAGGGACAAATAACGGTGTTATGAGTTGACTGAGGCTATCCAATCTGTAGCCAGCACTGCCTGAGGTCCTGTGCATCCTCTGAGTGTTGCAGGTAGCACAGCCTTACCCTCCAGAGCTCGTCCAGCAGCCCCAGGCCCGCAAAATGCGGCGTGCAAACTGCTGTGGCATCCCTGCCCGAAGGAGCCCTGGGGAAGAGCTAGGGCGTGAGGCAGACAGGCCCTGCCTCTAAGTGAAAGCAATTAGCCTTGACGTTCGTGTGGCTCTACTTCTGCTGTCAGCCTTACTTTATGAAACAAATATTGGCATAAAAAATACTCTGAAGTTCGTGAAGAGCAAGTGCTGGAGGAGTTGGCTTAACATTGCTTAGGTTTTGATAGACGTATTTAGCCCTGCGCTACCCCTCTAACTGTTCTGACAGAAGTATGTCTAAAAAGGCAGGGTGTAAGCTGAAGAGCTGTGCATAGCACTTGCACTGACTACAGTGGGCAGAGAGGCAGGAATAGCTCGTTAATGAGCTCACTGAAGACAGATGCTATATTTGTAATTCCTGTAGATGAAGAAGAGTAGCTGAACGAAGAGGAAAATACACTAAAACATAACTGCCTCTGAATGCTGCAGAATCTGCATTGGTCTGTCTTGCTCTTGAAGTTAATTAAAAACCTGGACTGGGCAAAGCTTGTCTGAAATACGATCCCCCATGATAATTCCCTTTGAAGACTATATCTAATGCTGAGTTTATGTCATTACTAGTAGAAACCCGTGCTAGAAGCTGAGAGACACTTTTAAAATCAGTGATCTCTTCTACTTAAGCTAGAAGGGCCTCCCCTTCCCTAGGATAACTGACTATCCAAGGGGAACCATCCCAGCTGAAAATAGAAACCTTTTGCACTGGCCATGTGTTTGCTGGACAATGAATTAGAAGAGAAAGTCGTGTGACCCACCTGAACCTCACTCCAGCCTTCCCAATCAATTGCAGATATTCAGGCTTCCACACAGAAATCAGAAGTGACGAAAAACCCTACTGAAATGTCTCAAAACTTCCGCTGAAGTATTCTTCATGCAAATTGAACATCGGTGTAAGGGAGAATTTAATGTCACTCTGGCTAGTATCTGTATGTGTATTATAATTCTGTGCATTTAATAACGCAGGCGTGGCTCAGGAGCTATGCTCAGCGGTATTCCTAAACTACAGCAGAGGGACGGTGTAATGGTGGCTGCCCTCAAAACTGGGGTGGGCTGCTTAGGAAAGGGAAAGGGCCATGCTAATGAGTGAATAACAAACAGATCACTCATCTAGACCGGAAAAAGAAATGCTAGCTAGGATGTGACAGTAATCTAATTCAGATACAGGAGTAAAATAATTCCCAGCTCAAATAAATTGGATTTCCAAAAGAGGAGTATTAATGCATAAATCATGCTAGAGATAAAGTTCCTCATTTCCTGATGTTAATTATGGAAATATCTGTAAGTCAGAAGTCCTCACCTGGGGTGAGTAAGGGTGGCACGGGTGTGGCAGAATTAAAACCGTGGGATGGTGGGTTCGGAGGGGTAAAGGGCAGCCCAGGCGAGTGGGGGACTAAGGGATGGAGTTGAGAACCCACAGAAGAACCGTGTCCTGTAAGTACCGAGGGCAATATTCCCCGTAAGGCGCCAGTCCTGTGCCTACTGACAGAACATGAAACTGGCAATTAAACTGCAGTCCCGCGGCTCTCACCCGCCTGACCGAATACATCCACGATCCCCGGCTTGGCAGTTCTGGTTAAAACAGAGGTGGGGGCGGGGGGTGGTTTTCTTTCATGTCACTTAATTAAACTCTTGCTGTGGTCTGTTTGTGACAAAGGTATATCATGCATGTCAGCAGGCCTAGTGCTGTGTTAAAGTAAAGACTCTTGCAACTGTAAGTTAATGTCTGTGGCCTTGTTCTCTATTATTCACCTTGTGTAACATAAATATTTATTGTATATTTATATAATTTTATGTTTTTTGGGAAAAACTGAAATTGGCATTAAAATTTAAAAGCAACTGCGTCATATTGTAAATATAATTAAGCTATATTTAAGTGTACTGATTAACATAATATATGTTTAACTATAGAGTTTTTTATGTTTTTAAATATATTTTCAAAATATATATATAAAACTCGGGGTTTTTTGGGGGACCATGTGACTCTTTTCTCTAATTGTAAAACAAACTTGAGTTTTACTATAAAGATGTGTGTTCTTTGTTTTAAAACAATTTTTACTTTATTTTAGCAATAAAATCTCCCTCGGAGGGCAGACAGCCCCCTGTTTCACAGCCGGACAGTTAGCCTTGGGAGGGGAGGGGTGGCAAGAATTTACTTCCCATAAAAGTTGGGGATACTTGCAGAATGATGTATTTCCATTTAATTCTAGCCCATAAGTCCTCGTGAGACTAAATATCCATGAATGACACGTATAAATTATTTCATTCAGCCATAAAATAATGAGCATAATGGAAGTAAGAGGGAGGGGTTAATAACCTTAGTAACTAAGCAATAAATGAGACATAAACTCAAGAGCTATAGTCCAGTCATGTACCTGATTTTTAAATGCTGTCATGTATATTTATGTCCCCTGCGCTGAACTTATTTATGACCCCACGGAGTACTAGGAGTGGAATTCCTTGGATTTAACATATTGCTAGCATTTCTAAAAGAATATGCTCTACTATAACTGCCAAGCCTTTGTATATTTAATTATCCCATAGCCCTAGAACAATCAATAAATCTTCATGATGAATACAAAACTTTCATATAACTTGTGGGGGGAAGCACAAACCCAAACTCTTAAAAAATTCCATTGCTGCACATTTCCCAAGAGCCCGGTGCCAGCACCGTCTCCACAAGAACCGAGGAAATGGTGCTTCTGCAAATTATCATTTATATTAAACACACATGCGTGCACATTGCTTGCTTTATTGTTGTCTTAAAATAAGCTAACGGAAGCAGTAACAGATACTCAAATCATTGGCGTATGGAAGGATGGGGCCACGTTATTACTGCACCATGTGCCTGACCCTGGCCGCGGGAGCCGGCTCCGCTCGGCCCCTGCCTCCTCCCCTAGACAGGACAGAGGAGAGTGAGGTTGCTTTAACTTATTTTACTGTTAAATATATGGCATAGCTACCTAGGGAATGAAATGGGCACCCTCAAAATACATATTTGAAGCACAGGGAGACATGGGAGCTAACCCTCTATCCATACGCTCTACTGAATCCTAGCTCTGTAGGGGAAGAGAAAGATATTTCCATAGCTTTTACCATTTGGAGCAGAAATAAAGGCATATAGCTAGACTTTTAAATTACTCGGCCTGAGAGCAATAGCAAGCAGTAAAAGATTTTTGAAGAGAATATCAAGGCTACATTTAAGTGCAATGAGAGGGGGAGGACATTTATTTCAATTTGTCCCAGATGGATCCAACACACTGCTTCCACAGGCTACTTCTCCTAATTATCTTAATTAGAAAACACCTTCCCATTGAGAAGACACCTTCTGGCAGGGCAATTAAAAAGCAATGGATGCACTTGTTTGGAGTAAATATAAAGAGCACCAAGGTCTTACATTGTGCTACAGTTTTAAAATTAGGGAGGTTTTGTAGGGGGTGTTTTGGAAGAAGAGGGAAGTCTGGGATTTTTTTTGTTTTGTTCTTAACCGCTTGCTACCATTCTGGGTAGTCAAAGGCGGTGGTATCGATATAAATCAATGGAGTTGAACTGTTAGCTTTTTTTTGTTGTTTTTTGGATGCCTACTGGAGAGGAAGGCCTGGAGATGGCATGAGTGGGTTCAACTTTTCCAAGCAAGATTTTGATTCACTGTGGAATTTGAGATGCTTCTGGAAATGAAGTCTTTTAAATCTCATCCTGTTAGATGGCAGCAGAATTCATTTGGAGGTAAGCTGCTCTTTACTACACAAACCCTCTGTTGAGGGACACAACACGTAGCTGCTGGGTTTTGCTTTGCTGTGCAAGAATGCATCTCTAAAACCTACCTGACCACATCTCTTTGGGGTCTAGAGGGAATTCATGTATATGTATCTATCTAGACGTAAAATACCTGCTGGTACTGCTGGCTGGTCTCTGTTGATCAGGCTGGTGCTGTGTTTGTTGACCCCATATGGGATTGTGGCCACCTTACCTGTTGCTGCAGGTCCCCGTCTCCGTAGGAATAAGCTGCAGAAGGAACTGAGGAGTGGCAGTTCCCAGTAATTCCCAGTGCCCAGGAGGGCTGCGCAGGCAGTGAGGGCCTCCCTGCTGCCAGGAGCCCTCAGCTACGTTGGCTCGCAGCAGGCACCACTGATCTCGTGAGCCCAACCATTGCCAAGTAGCTCACGCAGGGATTTTAGGGGATGACGAGGAGGATGTGGCACAGAGGTGCAAGCCACCTTGTCTAAATCCCTCCTTTCTACTTCTACCAGCTGGGCAAAGTACCCGTGTGGCATTGGGAAGAGGCAGCGAGCTGCAGGGCCAGGGCTGTCCATAACCACAGGGGTTTGCTCGTGGAGGTTTGCCTTTAGTCCCCACCATGGCAAAGGGATGCTGTGGTGGGCCGTCCTGCCCGCTGCCTGGGACTGGCACCACCTTCCAGCTGCAGAAGGCTGTGACTGGGCTTGGATGCCTTCCCAATAGGGCCAGGTAGAGGGCTAGAATAAAACAGGCTCAGGAAAATTGGGCTAAAATGGAGAAGAAATCTGTTTGTGTGTACTGATACCAGTGAGCAGAAACCTAAGTTCCTGGTAGATGTGTTGCTCTTATCCATCGGCAGAATGTGAAATAATGCTCTCCCTTATCTTCCTCTGAACCTGAATAAGCTCCCTTCATACCACGGTAAAGAATGCCAGAGCAGGAACTCCAAAAGCATTTGATTTATTTAATAGGAGTAATCTCTCAGGTGATATGCAAAGGGATGGGTTACAAGGAAGGAATATATCCTGCTAGGATTGTAGAGGTTTGCGCTTTCAGAAACAGCATCTCATGCATCTGCACTCTGAAAACGTTTCCCCTCCCTAAAATAATTCTTTCCTTACACCGTTCCCTCCCCCCCTTTAGTAAGAAAAGACCTGAGCAAACAGTCTGGTCTAGCCTAAGCCTATAAAGTACTGGTGTTTCCAAGTTAAAGCTGCCGTTCATGTTTGTAAACCAAGCTATCTTCTCCTACTGTGTCATGTTGGTTATAGCAGCCTTTAAAACTACTCAGTCTCTGAATAAGAGTATAGGTACTCACAGCACTAAATATTCCTTCAAGTGGCAACCACACTGAGGATTTTAAATTACACTAATAAGATTTCCAATTAGAATTTTTTTCTGACCTTTAACTAAAACTCCTCTGCTGGAAGACTCACTTTTGCTCTAACCCTAGCGTGGTCCTTCATGGAAGTTTCACTATATTTGGACTCCAGTCTTGAGAATCTGTTACTTAAAGACAATACAAAATACGTGCGGCCATGTTGGTGTTACAAAAATAGTTAGTGCTGCCAACTTTGTCATTTAGATCCATGAAACAGCCCAATGAGGCCATTTCACTCCCAGTTCTAAGCTCTGCTCTTACTTGAATGCACGTAATACAGGCTCCGATTGGT
Organism: Phalacrocorax aristotelis; assembly: GCF_949628215.1. Taxonomy (NCBI): domain Eukaryota; kingdom Metazoa; phylum Chordata; class Aves; order Suliformes; family Phalacrocoracidae; genus Phalacrocorax; species Phalacrocorax aristotelis. The sequence continues at coordinate 64,378,290 of NC_134280.1, forward strand.
ACAGCTGTAAAATTGAATGGAAGGACATAAGCAAAAAAGCTTTGAGAGACGTAAAAAGAACAAATCCAGTGAGCTTTGTCAAAAGCAAAGCACAGATGATGTGATGCAGGACAGTTGCAACTGATGTGCTGCTGCTGCTCCTTTTAGTAGCAGGATGGACATCCACCCATCTTTGCCAGTCAACTCTTTTGGAGCAGAAACAAAAACAACAAATGCGTACCCAAAGTCCTGTTTAGTTGCAAGAAGTACACTTACTTGAACAGTCAGCACAAAGACAGCTCTTTTCTTGCCCAGACTGTGCAGCATCTCTCCCCTCCTCTGCCCCAAGTCTGGCTTGCTTTATTCTTGGGACAAGCAAGATTGCCATCCTTGGTGTCCCTTAATGGTGCAGCCCACCTGGAGAGCAACAACACTTGTCTCAGCAGCAACAGGAGTGCATTTATTTAAAAACTAATTTTTAAAAAATCACTACATCACCTTGTAAATTAATGTCCTTTCTGCTCCAGAGGGTATGGTCAAATGGAAGTGGTGCTGGTGTAGGTGCAGATCTCTGCTGACAGAAGGCACCTGCCAGTGCTGGGATGTAGCAACAAGGTGACTTGTGCTCACTTTATTTAATGTCAAATCACCTCCCAGCTAGTTACATCTCTTGGCCGCTATTCCCTTGGATTTGATTGATGTATTAGTCTTGGATATGCCATAGTCTGGCTGTTTAATTTTGAAGGGTGCACAAGAAAGTCTCACTCAGCTTCAGCTTAACTATCCACAATGGCTATATTATCTTACACTTTTCTTCCTCTGAATTTCCCCTCCTTGCTGCCAGCTGTGCTGGCGTGGAGTACTTGCTTCCCCATTTCAGGGGATATAAGTTCAGACATGCTCATCCAGTCTTGTGAATAGCTGCTGGTACATACCTCTGAGCCGCACAGGTCTCTGACAAAGAGCTGCCACGGCAGGAGAGGAGCCATGGGGATGTGGCTTTGGAAACCTAAGGGGACCCGCTGCTTGGGAAGGCAGGGCATGGCAGCGTGCAGCTGGCTCTCCTTGCCTTGCTATGCAATGTTTGAATCGAGATGTAGTAGGTATAAAACAGGAGTCCTTGATAGTTCACTGCAAGGTATGACGTGGGGTGTAGGTGACCTCGTGCTTAATTCTGACAACTGGCAGTCTCCGCTTAGTGCTTCAGGAGGAATAAGCCCCATTCCTGTTTTCAGAAGTCTTATTGCGAGCGAGCTGCCTAGTGAAATGGAAATTCATCACCTGAAGTGCTAAACAGCAGCTTTGTTTTGCAAGGGGAAACTAGGGCAAACGCTCAGAAGAGGCTATTGGAGGGAAAGCATTGGTTTGCATGTTCCCGTGGAATATGCATTACCTTTAGCTTCCCAAAAAGCTGAAAATCTTCATGTGACTGTATGAATTGAGTCAATTACTCAATAGTCAATTACTTTATTCCAGTAAGCCTAGCGAGCACCGGGACCGCAGGACCGTATTTGCCAGCTGTTAAATTCAACTTGCGCAGCGTGGGACACAGAGGAAAGGCGGACAAGCACGTGAAATCTCTTCATAAATCTGTCAGGTAGGCATCCGTGGTTAGCAGTAGCAGTGCTCTTCTTGTCTTGCCTCCCCTAAATTAAACCACAGATTCCAGGCATAACTCTGCATGTCCTTACGGCTTTATAATTGTTGCCTGCATGGCAAGTTGGAGAAATAATGAGGATAAAGTAGTGCAAACAATAGCTATACAAGCTAATTACCCCTGCCTGCCACTGAAAATAATACCGTAGATGGGCTGACTATCTAAAGCCTTGCTTGAACTTTCAAGACAGGAAGTTAGTACAAAGAGATCCTGAAATAAAGCGTTCCTGTAGCCTGAGATGGTTTTAGGGGTCTGCAATCCATTACCTACTCAATGGTCACATCATAAATTCCCCTTTAGAACCACAGTACTCTATTACGTGCTTCATAACACAGAAGATATCTACTGTTTCTAAGAATTGGTGCAACATCTCTAATAAAGTATGTGTCAGGTATTACGCAGGGCTATAACTACAGTATAATTTACAGTTTGGTGCCAGACTACTGAAATGACCACCTACGCAGTGATGTGTTGGAGCATTCCAGGCTTGCAGCTTTGTTCTGAAACCTCTGCAAATCTTCTTTCTTGGAGCTTTCATCTTTCTCTCCTTTAAATAGGACAACTTCTCCTTTAGCACAGAGCCTAATTCTGCATTTGAAAAAGACGGTATCTACTGAATTTGGTGGGAGGACTGAAGAGCAACTCAATAAATCAACAGAGAATAAACCTAGCAAAAGTCATTCTGTACAGTATCAGGTTTTCGCTCAGGAGGTCCCTGGGATGAAGACTGCTGAAGGAGTATTCTGGGAGGAAATAGCTATGAAATTGCCTGGATTTTACCCCCATATTGGGCACGGGCTGTTGGCCACCACTGGAGGTCAAGCCTGAGGGTGGCCAGACCAGTGGTCTCATTTGGTGTGGGCTTTCTCAGAAATGCATCTCTCTGCTTGCAGAGTAATGTGAAAAAAAAAAGGTGCTGTAGCTGGCGGGGCTGACAGGAGGACCCAGACCCCGCTGAGGCATGCACCTCTGTGGCTTCCAGCTCTGGTGACCATTGACCCTGGGGGAGGAGGGAGTGGGACCTCGCCTGGGCTGGGAGGCAGCTCCGAGTGCAGGGGGGGTGTAGAGCCTTCTCCTGGGGGCCTGAAAACAACCACATGTGTAACTTCTTCCTGCTACTTTGGTCTTTATGCTCTTAAATTGTGTGAGTTCGGCTTTCTGGCAAATTAAAGTCAGGCCAGTGGTCTGTTTCAGATTTACATACATGTATTTGAGATACAGCTAGCCTAGGGAATTGAGCAAGGATGAGAAACCCGTTGTGTCTCGGCAGTGCCACAGACTTGACACATGGCCTCAGGCACACTTGAGCTCCCCGGCTCAGCTTTCCCATTGAGTTTTGTCCTTTTTTTGTTGTTGTTGTTGCTCTGAATGTTGTTGATTATATTTTTTTTAAGCACGTTGCTAGCTGCAGAGCCCTGTGCCCACGGGTGGGCAGATGTCCCGCAGCTGTGCAGCTGGCCAGGGATTCCCACTTTGCTTTGAAGCAAATGAGCTTGTTCCACCCAGGGTTTTAATCCCCCACCAGACAGTGCAGACCCTGTGCTCTGGTTCAGGGCTGTGGCCACCATCTATTTCTGCTTCTTCATGTGCTATAGATCATACCCAGGGGTTTTGGTCATTACGCAGGAAGGGCTTGTGCTGTGTCTGTCCCTAAGCATCGTCGTGTCCCAGTAAGGAGGCACTTATGGACTTGCCTTTAGGATCCCGCAGTGTTTTGCAATGTGTTGGTGTTAGAGAAGTAAAATTATTTCCGAGCTGGTGCGCTGTTTGCTTTGCAGTAGGGGAGGTTGGTGTGTTTTTCAGCATCTGGTGTGAGGGCAGTTAAAGCCTGTTGGGTGCTGCCTTTGCCCAGCAGTGCCCTGATGGAAAGGCAGTGCGTGACATGCACCCACGCTATCACGCCACCACCACGCCACCGCCACACAGGCAGCGCCCTGCTGTCTCCTCCCAACCCACAGCCTGGGGAGCCCCAAAACTTGCTGAAAATGAGCGTGGGTTTGGGCTGGAGGAGAGGCACAGCCTGGCTCCTGCGGCAGGAGGAGACGGGTCACCCAGAGCCCTGTGGCAGGCGAGGGCTCCCGTCCTGGCTGGCTGTGCCAGGCAGGCGCTGCGCCACGGCAAACCCCACAGGGGCCCTTTTCCCCTTGGAGTCCACACTGCTCGATGGCTGCTGCAGATCTGCCTTCATGCAGAGAGATTTTGAATACTGGCTCTTCTTAATCCTGTATCACCAAACACACATGTTACCTTGAGACCAGAAAGCATACACGGGAAGCCTCCACGAGCTGAATGGGTGCAGAGCTCCACCAGCATCCCACAGCTGGGTGATGGGGAGGCACCCACGTGTTTCAGGCTGGTATGGGAGTCCTGTGGACTTTGCCAAGCCTCATCCCAGCCTACCCTAAATTCCATGACCCCCATAGATTCCCATCCCACCATGGCTTTTGAACTTTCTGTCTCCAATCCTACCTTTGCGCACCGAGAGGCACAGCAAACCCCACACTTCAGGATGGGGTGGCTGCTGTGCCTCGGGCTTTTTAAGCTTGCTCTTTGGGTGCACTCATCCTGTTGCTCAGCTGTTGGGACCACGAGTGCCCAGCAAGCAGCCCTGCATGGTGCTGGGGCCTGTGGGGAGGCAGCCAGGCATGCACTGGGCAGGAGGGTTGCAGGCAAGAAGGTGCTTTGGCACCTGTGAGCCTAAAGAGTAGGGAAAGGTTTGGCATCTGATCCAAAACGCTCGGCACTAATTGCAGTTCAAAGAATCAGGACTGGGAAGTGGCGTTTCCGAGGCACTGAAAGCAGCAAGCAGGAAGTTGTATTTCCCATGAAGTGCTGCAGAAGCTGGCAAGTCTCTGTCATCAGGGAAGTTTAAATTGTCCACCCCTCTGAAGTCTCAGAGAAAAAAATCAAAATGATTTTTTGGAGAACTTTTTCCTTTCCAGTGGCTACCAAATGTTTTGAAGCCCTTTGTGGCTTGGCTTCCCTACAGGGGAGACGTTTATGAATTCAGATACTGGTGCTGTGGTTTCTGCCTGTGTAGATGGAGGTGGACTCTGCTGAACACATATATTTAAAAAAAACCAAACCCCAAACCAAAAAACCCCACCACACAACAGAAGAGACTTTCTGCCAAAGCTGTGATTGCTGTGAGTAGTAACTAGGGAGCTGAGAGAGCTTGTATTCAAAATACAATGTTTGAGCTGCAAAGATAAAACTCTGCCTCCTCTTGCACGGCTGGCACACTGATCTGTCTTTGTGGGCCAGCTCGGTCTACAGGGCAGCAAACCTAGAGCTATGCCTTAATAGATCTATTCTAGATGAACCAAGTGTACCTGGGAGAAAAATTTGGGCCAGTGACACCACTTGGGTTGGGAAGTATAACAGGATTTGACTAAACATTAATGTGATTAGGAGAAGTGTTTCTTTCAACTACTACACCATACTTCTGACCTACAGTTTTCTTTTGAGATGAGCAATATATGATGTCAAAAACGTTTTAGTTTTGAAAAACATATTTATGAGGACTTAAGCACGTCACTGCATGAAAACTCTATCCTTTCTATAAATATGTATTGCGAAATATCTGTTAATTGAAGTTAAAATATCTACAATATAAATATTTTGTAATATAAATATAACTCTAAATAACTAAACAAAACCCATGACAGTCTGTGTGAGTCACTGGTGCAGATACATGCTGTATCGATTGCCAATGCAAAAGTCCACTTTGTAGGCTGATTTTATTTATCAGAATACATGCACCGCTCCAAAACTGGAAATACTCCTACCCGCAGAGTATTTAAAGGATGTTCAAAATAAAATCCCCCTCTGCAAGCATAAAACTCTGTCAAAGACTTCAGACTCCTCAAGTACACTTAGGCTTGAAATGACAGAAAATATGGGCTCCAGACTTTTCTTCTTCTTTTTTTTTTTGGCCTGGCAACCAAATGTTGTGACATCTCCCGATGAGGTCCCTGGATCCAGCCCTCCCCTGCACAGTGATGGGCACGCACTGCAAAGCAGCTCTTGCACTTGGCGTTTGGAGGGTCCAGCTCAGCTGGGATCCAGTGCTGTCTGTGCTCGTTTCCTGCAGATACTTGACTCTAATCCGAAGCTGGGCATATCAACGCCAGCCCTTTAAGATGGGTGCAACTGAGGGTCCGAGTGTCTGGCTCCAGTAAGCCTAGGTAATTGAGGACTGGGGAAAAATACCAGGACCCCGGTATTACCCATCCAAAAATCCCTGTGGATAATTAACTAGTGGCACTTTGTGATCACACCATTGTTGGTCTCATCCCTTTGGTCCCACTTCCCTCCTGTTGTTTCTCTAACTCCTCACTTGGGGGAAAGCCCAGGGTGAGAACAGGCTTCCTCCATGGCCAAGGCCGCTGCACAAACCTGGCTCCAGGGCTGGGCCATGTCGGTGCAAAGACACTCTGCATCCACAAGACACCTCCGGAGACCCATCCCCATGGATGAAGCAGCGGTGGCACAGCTCACAGCACATTTGTGGGGGGTGGCCCTGGAGGTCTGTGCTCTTCACCAAGGGGGTAAGAACAGTTAACAGCTTCCTGCAAAGGAAAAAAACAGGACAAAACCATTCCTGGCAGAGGGGACAGGATTTGTCCCAGGAAGGAGCAGCCCGAGGGATCTCTGCTGCCTGGGAAGTGCATGGGAAGTTGCCTTCCTGGCTTCTCACAGCCTCAGGGAGAAGAGGCCAAGATGTAGCATGTGGAGGTGACTAGATGGGGCAACTGGAAAGAAAATTTGGGGAAACTAAACCCAGGGGAAAATGCTGGCAGGTGGTTGAGTGTGTTTGCAAGAAGGAGAAAAATAAACAGGGGCGATGCAGCTGGCCAGGGCAGCGGGTGAACTCGCAATACTGCATTGAGCTGCAGGCCAGGGGATGCTGCTGAGCACAGTGGGTTAGTGAGAGGCTGGAGGTGCTGGGAGGGGACCGGGGTGGCCGAATGCAGAGGCCACAAGCTTAATGTGGGGGTTCAGCCATGAGCAGCCTCTGCTCGGGCTTGTTGGTGCTTGCGCGCTCTCGGTGTCTGAAACAGAGCAGCTTTGCTAATGAGCAGATGTTTTCTCCATGTGGCTGTTACAACATCCTTTAGGGTTCCTGCTAGAGATCTGTAACCAGTCCCTCCCCACCCACGCTCTGGCTTTGGATGCAAGCCGTAATACACAGTTGTGCAACAGCATTTGCTTCACGCCGCTCCTGACGGTCCAAGGTATGTACAGAAACTGGAGCTTTAAAAATAAAAATAATCCTGCTACTGCTATAAATGACTTGATGTTTCTGATCTTCAGACACTCGGCGATCTGCCTTGCTCGGAAACCTGAATGTGGGGTTCTCAGTGTGCCAGCCACCTGCGCTGCCTGCTTTGCAGTTTCTTCTTCTCTGGCTCTGGAGCTGCTTAGTAAGGTCACCCCAGTCCGTACCCAAATTGAGTACAGGGCACACGGGGTACCAGAGCCGCGTTCCCATCACCTCCTCCAAACTGAGCAGCCATTTCACTATGATGATACTAAGGGTGTAAAAAACCATCGGGGTAGCGTAGAGTAACAACGGAAACGGCACTCGCGTGAGCCACAAGTGCTTGCTGCTTTCCTGAGCGCTAGAGTGGGATATCAGAAACTTTTCAGAGAAAACCCCCAGCCATCTGCGTGCACCTAATCAATGCAGCAATCAGTTAAAACCACTGGCAGGGACGTTGTACAAAGGATGTTGTTTATGTTGCATCCAGCTGTAAAGCAAAAAAACAATGCTGTGGGTTTTAGATAGTGCATACTGTAATTGATGGCTTAATTATAGCCTACCTGAGGCATAAGTCTGATCTCTTCCATTTTTCTGGAATAGTCTTGTTCAGTTTCTCGTTTATCACCTGAGAATTAACGTCTCGCACAGGCACCACAGAAGGAGGAAGAGTAAGCATTGCTTCGGTGCTAAAAACATTTTCATGAAAATGGAACAAATAATAATAAGTGCTTGTTTGTTTTTCCTAATGGATTAGCTGGCCTTTTAAAAGAGATTACTTTTCTTTACTAATCTCATTTAAATATGCAGTTGTGCGCTTCTCATATTTCGCTCTCTGTGTTTGAATGGTATTTCTGAACCTCCCTAATTGCTGCTGTTATTTGTGCCTGAGCAGGGTGAGGAGCAAAATTCTGCTTTGATTTAAGCAGATGTGTTTGCATATCGCCTAGGTTACCATTTGCATGGAAGGGAAAAAGATTGCAACCACGGCATCTTCCGTCTTTCCTGGCTGAACTGTGGTCTGTGGAAAACGCTAAATGCTGAAGAAAGCATCAATAAATCATAACGCTCTTCCCTGTTTGAGCAGTTTATCCCAGAGAATCTGAAATTGCAGTTATTTTCAGAATACTGCTGTGAGGTCCGCGGGTGTTTTATGGTGGGGTAAACTCGGCACAGAGTGTTTAAAGGATTCACTCAAGATCTCGCAGCAAAGTAATGGCAGAATCACCATGTCTTCTTTCTTCTCCAAATTGGCCCATCATCTTTCATTTGAAAGAAAATGAGAAAATCCCTCGCGTCTCCCTTCTCCAGGTTGCAATGCAGAAACAGGGTTCTCAAGGGGAGGTTTCGGGTGCAGAGGCACTTGGCACTGTGGCCAGGAGGAGGCGAAGGCACTGCAGGCAGCCTGGCTGGGGTAAGCTGAGGCTGAGCCCTCTGGGGCCACTGCCACAGGGGACAGGGCAAGGGTGGCAATGCCTGGGGACCTGCTGGTACCCCAGGGGCTGCCAGCGGCCACCTGCTCTCCCTTCTTCCACTCCCCTTGTGTTTGCCCTGTTTGAAGTCCCTGTGGCAGGGGAGCAGCCAGCCTTGGGGTGCAAGAGGCACGGGGAAGGACCAGCAGGTTACAGCAGAGCCGATGCTGGGGCGGCTCTACTCCGTGGCGTAACTTCTGCGCTACGCAGGACCATGTGTTTGTAACCCATACTACGAGTGTGACACGTGGCGCCTGATGTGCGTACGCTCCGCTGCCTGGGATGCTTTTGTAGTCATCTTTCTCCTGATGCCAAATTAAGTTTCCCACGCAAAATGTTCAACAAAGATTATCTTTTATGCAAAGCAACAGTATCCTATCTGCAAAGCTTGCCTCCGCCGCAATTGCTGTTGACATTATCCTTCGAGCAGCTAAAGTTCAAATAAGAAACAAACTGTCTCGGGAATGGGGTGAGGGAGGACTCAGCGAAGCAGTAATAAACGGGGGTGAGGAGGGAAGCCGACATCTTCTAGCAAGGTTACAGCCTTGCCTGAAACGTTGGGATTAAAAGGCTGTCAGATGCACAAATAAGACTGTTGCAGTTAAATTAATTCTAGCTCAATAAAGCTGAATCTCTTCCGCAGGCTTCACCAGCACTATTAAATGGCGTTAAAGCCTAGCTATGTAGTGATACGTGGAGATGCACATCGCCAGATTTGGGCAGGGATCCCAAAGGGTGGCAGCTCGGATAGAGGGGGGGTGGCTAAACTATTTTCCCCTACTCTGTGTATAATTTTCCCACACAGCTACACTGTCTGTAACGCTCATGGTTATAGAAGCCCAAAGTGTAGAGCTGAAGCTCTATTATTATGGGTTTTTTAACAGTAGATGCTCAGGTACCTCTCATTTGCTTTAGGAGCCTTTGGAATTGACACTTTATCTGTATCCATCAGGGTTGGAAGCCTTTATTTCCCTAATAAAAGCTGTGATTTTCACGTAATAACATGATTCTGGTAACTAGAGCTTTAAAAAAAGGTCAGATAATGAGGCACTTGCAATAAAAGCTCAAGATTTGACAAAGCCATATTTAGTGCAGTTCCCAGCTGAATGGGGAGTAGCCATTATGCGTTCAGTTTATAGTACACTTACATTTATTCCAGGAAAGCTCTAATGCAGCTTTTCCTATTAGCTAAATAAAAGATTAAGTTAATGCTGCCACTTATTTTAAAATTTACTGAAAATATTGGGGGTGGGGAGGAAGGTGAAGACTTTTGTAGATGATTGCTATAGAAATACACAATGTTGGTAAAACTTTGCTTGGCATCATTCATTAATATTCACAGTAGAATTCACTAATTATAGTCTGAAGCAACGCTTCCTTGTGTTCTTTTATACCTTTTTCGTCGTTTCACAGAATTTCTGGTGTTGTTTTATTAGCCAGTGAGCATGGGTCTCTTGAAAGCAGGGACAGGAGAATGAGTTTCAGGGCACGTACTGCTCAGAGGCAGTGAAGAGGGTGAGGGGATGTCTACAGACATCTGCTGTTAGTCTTTGTCCTACCAGGGGTTTGATATCAGGACAGGGTTCTCGTGGAAATTAAGCATCCTCCCTCCTTTCACGTGGAAAAATTGCTTTATGTGGGACACCCACCGTCACGTTTTATCCTCCCAGTTCTTCCAGCACAAGCACATAAAGAGCAAGACTACAAATAACAAGAATACAAATTTGGGCAATGAAGTTACTTTTTCTTTCCAGCATGGGCCAGCTTGGATAAGAATTTTTTTTCCCCCGCACTTTCTAATGGGTGTCAAGCTTTTGTGTCCACAGTACGGAGCGTTCAGGGTTAAAATGGCTGAGAAATAATCTTTTTTGTTTATTTGTTTAGCTAAACCATGTCCTTTGCCCCAAAAGACTTTGCAAGGGTACCTCTGACGCTTTCTTTAATGAAAAGGATTCCACCACATGCTTTTTATGAGAAAAGAGAAATATGTCAAAATTGGTCAAAAATAACCTGTGCAAATAACATTCAATATTGTAAATATGATCATGAAACCATTTGTGGTAAAATTTGTGTGTTTATATTCATAAAGATTCTTCCAGAAAGGATATTTTATTCCATTTTCCCTTATTTCACTACTAAGCAACAACATTTTATTGCTTCTCATATATCCATGCTTGCTTTTTACCAGCACTGCTGATATATAATGTGATTTCACATATTCTTGCCACTGTTTACCAAAACATCTTTAAATTATTGAATCTGGTCCTGTATTAGCCTTTCGCCATGGGCTTCATTGGGTAGGCAAAGCATGGGGTCTGATTCGTAGCCTTGCTCCTTCCTTTTTGCTTGTTAATTAATCAGTTTCATACCATTCATCAAATTTTGAGGGCTAAAGACTGTTTTCCTGTGTGCTAAAAATACACAAAGAAATGTTGCTGTAAAGGTCTGGCGTTCACAGAAGGAGCGATTACTGGCTCCAGCAAGCATCTAGAGTAGAGTAGCATCTACTGGAAATTAAATGAAATGACAGCTCAGAAATGAAAAGTGCAATAAAACCTTGGCAATACAGAGGAGGTGGCTGCTTCCACTCCTTGGACGCAAACTTTCCGCAGCCCATGGGACAACGTGACTAGGAGAAGACCAACCTGGATAAATCCACATAGCCAGGCTGCTTGGCATATCCCTCAGTTAGACTTCATTGGGGCTCTTAAATGGAGGAGACGACCTCACAGGGCACAAGTCAGTGCCTGGCCCAGTTGCATACCTGTCCCCTCCTCCCTCCACAGGTTTTCAGGGACCAGTGTCCTGAAAGCATCCATGAGGGGGAATGGATGCTGGGGCACGGTCCCCCGCCTCTGCCGGCCGGTCCCTACATTGTCCTACATCTGGGGACAGGCACCCTTCTCCCCCAGAGCAAGGCTTTGACTGAAGATCCTCCACGGGAAAGGAGAAGGGGTTTTGCCAGAGTTGAAAGTGAACTCCTTCAGTATTTTGGCTTGGGATTTCTGTACTCCCCTGTCCCCCCAGAGGTAACGCATGGCCGGCTTCTCTGTTAGCATCGCTTCACGTAGGTAGCTTGAACCATTCGTCTGGAGCGAAAGAGGGAAGGTACTTTCACTAAGTGAGCTGCCATTGATTTTCATATGTTCATAGGTATTAGAGGGGAAAAAGTTCTATTAAATCATCTAGTCAGTATCATCAGTGCAGAACTGTTCCCTGCTGGACATTTACGGGTGGTTTGTCAACTCTAGTTCAGGAAATTGAGTTGTAGTGTTCAATATAATGGATTCTAAATTTCCATTTAATATCAGTTTTCTTTGGTTTCTGCTTTTACATTAATGCATTGATGCGCATTATATTGATTGACTTTTCTTAGTGTAATGAGAACAAAATGCCACTTATCATTTAAGTCATTTAACTCAAACTAGCAAGCTATCAAGCTAGCTCCTCCCAGGGGAAAATCGTAATGGCTGTAGCAGAGAGCCATGTCAATACAGAAGTGTCGGTAAGATAGATAATTCTACAAATGTTTTAATTTATTTCAGAACAATGGTAGAGAGTTATACAACTGACTATACCATCAAAAACTGCTCAAACAATGAATTAAGCCCTCAGCACTAATCTTCCCAGTCCTACTTCTCTTCCAGATTCCTAGCAGTTTTATACATCTTACGTGCTCGGCTGCCTTTTCAAAAACAGAGGAAATTCTTCAAAATCATGTGAAACAGAGCAAACATAACATTAACCTTTGAGCCAAATCCCTATTCGGTTATGACCGCTATTCCATGGAGATCTGCTTGAGAAGGACTGAAAGAAGAAGAGTAGACCCATTGCTTTCCCGCCCCTCAACTAATAAAATGTGATGCTACTAGCACTGGATTATTCATAGATTTCGAAGTAGCAGCAGACCTAGCGTGAGAATAGGTGACAGAAGGAGGTGTTTTGATCCTTATGAATAGGTTGCCAAAAAGATGCTGTGATTACTGTCATATATATCATTACTTAATATGAAAAATATAATACCCCTCTAGTACCAGGCTCTTATAAATGTGTTCTAACACCCAACTGTTTCGCAAATGCTGCCAAACTGTTAGTCACTGGAACAGAGCTCTGGGCTTAAACATCTGTACAGTGCAGATGCGGTGCAGTGTGAAGTGTAATCTAAAACTGCCAGAAAGCAATTAAAATCTTACTGTTCTTAGTAACACATCACTGTAATTATTTATAGCATTATTTTTGAATATCGGTGAGGAGCCTTCCCTACATGTTGGGTAAGAAATCATCGAACTGAAGATGAGGTACTCCTGCGATACGCTCCTTGCACTAGATTTTTATGAACTTTTAAGAAGTTTGGGGTCAAGAAATAAGGCAGATGATGCAATATTTTCTCCTTGCAGAATGATGCAGTCGTTTTTAATTATGAATTCATTAGAAGGTAGTAGGAGGAAAACCCATCCAGATCCTTTCTTACTCCCTTTGTGTTGTCTGCTGTCACGTTTACGGTATTGCAGTAGTCTACGTCTCGCCCAGAGCATGCAATTACTGGCAGAAGTTCAGTTTTTACCCAGTATTTCTCTGAGGTGTTCCAATCCAGCCTGAAAATATAAAAGCCTTACGACCACTTCTGACTGTCAGCAGATCTGTTCTCATTCCCTGCCAAAAGAAGTTAATTACAAATAAACTATTTCAAGAGAATCTGAAGTGCACTTAGACCAAGCATACTGCTGTCAGTAATTCTCTGCAGAAGGTGAAGAATCAGAAAATTTCCCATGACCTCAGGCTGTTTCCCTGGAAAGGTGTCAAAGACTGAACCGAGGAGAAGGTGGCTGGGAGCACAGCTCATTTCCAGAACTAATGATACTATTTACATATGGCTGCTCTCCAAGGAAAACAAATCTATCCATGCTTTCTCCATCCATCTTACTTCATTCCAGAAGCTGCTTTCGATTCATCCTCTGCAATCTTATAAACAAAGGCAGAGGGAACATAAGGGCAGCCAGGCTGAAGGTCCCTGCAGCCCCGTAGCCCATCTCCAGCAATGGCATGAGAGGCTACAGAGAAATAAGAACAGGGCAAGTAAATATCATCCTTCCCCTAACAGCTTCCCTTTTTGCAGACGAGGGAACTTCTTGAGCTGATATTAGCTGAGCCTCCTGTTGTTCCCCCAGACGTTGCAGCCTTAGGCAGGGAATGCGGGGGGCATTCTGTGAAGGATTGTGTCTGTGCGCCTTTTTCAGCTCTGGCTCTTCCTGGATCCCTCCGATCCTTCCCAGTGCTTGTAGTAGATGTGTTGTGAACGCCTGACCCAGCTCTGGTCCCTGACCCAGTGACTCGGGGCCTCTGGCTTGCCTCCTCAGTTATCCTTTCTCCAGATGGAAGAGCCTTAGCCCACCAGCTTGCCCTCACAGGGAAGTTTTTGATATGTGGTCATGCTTGTGGCCCCTTTTTTTACTTCCCCTCTCCCTCTGCCCCCAGTTCTGCTATAGCTGTTTGAGACCAGAACTGCATACATACCGAGAACATCCAATCCGTACTGACAGAGTAAGCTTATAGTAGCAACATTGACCTTAGAACTGAGATAAAACCTGATTTTTCTCTTCTTGTTCTTTTTAAAGTGGAGACATCAGACACTAAATCAGAAGCAGCAGCTGGAGCTGTGTACAGCCCCCCAGTGCCAAGAAGCAATCACAACATGCCACCCTGCCCATCCATCCACTGGGGTCTGTCTTAAAATAAAAAGGATTTTCTGCTCCCGTTCTCCCACTCCTCATCCCTGTTCTCACATCTTCCTTCCTCTTTTTGGTTTAGAAAACTTTTTCCACCCCCTTCATTTTCAGTCTAACTTCATTTGGACTCAGATTATATCTCTTGTTCTTGTTGCTATGGGTTTTTCTTTGGCTAATGGATATTTTTCATGTCCCCTCTCAGCTATATTTTGGCTAAGGCAAATGAAACAAGCTCTTCTAACTGCTGCTTAGGCTGAGCAAATCCTTCTGGGACAGTTCAAGATAAATCACTCAAGCCAAGGGTCTCTCCACTAATTATGATACCTTTGGCTCAGGCAACTGTCCTATAGGTACAGTTTACCCTCCTTTTAATCAAACGGAAACAGTAATAACATTTAGTATTCAACATTTTAATGATACAAAATTTCAAACACATAGAAGAAGAACTTGAGCCAATCTTAGCCCCTTCATGCCATGTGGGCCTGAGCATAAATGCCAAAGCATTTAGTTTCACTTTGTGCGACGGTGGTGAATCATTCGGCTGTGATTGCAGCATGGATTTGATCCAAGTTACTTCATCTATCATAATTATTACCACCAGTGTGATGATGAGGGTGGTAAGACACTGCCACAGGTTGCCCAGAGAAGTTGTGGATGCCACATCCCTGGAAGTGTTAGAGATCAGGCTGGATGAGGCCACCTGATCTAGTGAAAGACATCCCTGCTCACTGCAGAAGGGGTGGACTAGATGACCTTTAAAGGACCCTTCCAACGTAAAGCACTCTGTGATTCAATGACATTATTAGATGAGCAACGCAGTAGCTGTGATATACGCAATAACTCATTTATCTATTATATCTGCTGGTGAGGCTACCTTAGGGGAATGAGGATGTCTCTTGGAAATGTGGAGAAATATATTCCTATTTTGATCCAGAGACCAATTTTTCCATCTTTGGATATGGGTTCTCCTGATTGACTTGTCCTATATCATAACCACGTATATAATGGCTCAGTAATGTTTCTTATTCTGCCAAAACTTCTTAATCTGTTGCCTTTAGTCAGGCTGGTATGTTGAATGCAGCTCTGGATTTTGTTCTGCTAGCTGGTCAAATACTTAGAAAATGTCTGCAGCGTGGAAGTGTTTATAATTTGTGCACAATTTGCATATGGCTATATCTGTTTCTGGGGATTTTTCCTTGTAGATATCTCAAGCACTATTTTTCCAATGGCAGTAACATCAGTTTCAACTATGGTGATCTCTCAAAAGGTGATATTAAACTTTTTACACCCACGTGCAAAACCCAGAGTTGCCTCCTCTGAGCACACTTGCATTTAGTACTTTCAGTACACAAAGATCGGCTGCCCTGTGGTTTAGACGCTGCTGTTGTTACCACAGTAGTCCTCTTCATCCTGCCTGTGAGGAAACTGAGTTCTTCCTCTGATCAGAGATAGTCAGAGGGCCTCAGGAGCAGGGCCTCATCAGTTAATTTAATAGAAAACAATTGACGTAATAAGATTTGCCACACATGAGAAACCACCGTTGTTTTCCTAGTGTCTCTGGTTGCTACCTTAAGTCCACATTTACCGTAGCAAGGCAGGTTTGTGCTGCGTTCTTGTCCCGTGGGGTAAGCCCTTTGCCACCACCTTCTGCTCCGCTAGCTCAGCGCTTCCTCCAGGCCAGTCAACCTCCTACAGATTTTAGGGTTTAAGTGTTTACTGCCACTCCGTGCTCAGAGGCGACAGTGCCCACGCACGTGGTCTCCTCCCGGCGCAGGGATGTGCCGGGGCTGGGGCAGGCGCGCTGTGACCCGTGTCCGTGCAGGAGTACTTCACTGCTTACGGACTCATTTTCATAGATGATTCTCCCTTTTCTGCACAGCATGTTCAGTACTAGGAGTAGTTTGTTGCTTCTGAAGGCTGCTCGGTTAAATGGCATTTATTATACGGCATTGATGCTCCCTCTGAAGCAGCCTCTGAGGTGCAAATCCTACAGCTGTGCCTTGCATTAAATACAGGTGAAGCCCTTGAATGGTGGAACATAACAGGAAAAATAAACAGAGATGACTTCCAAGCTAAAAACCTTAACCACCTCAGAAAAATCCAATAAGTGTTTACGCTCTTTCCTTTTAAGCAATTCAATCTGCTTATTTTAAACCCAGAGTCAGTGTGGACATGTCCTGTAGGGCCATAAATCAGTGCGGTCTGTCTCTTTGCCAGTACAAGATGGATGCCTGCTTCATGTTAATGACTATTCAAACTGTATTCAGGCTCCGAAAAGCAACGTTGAAGCACAGGGCTGTCAAGGCATGGTGCTGAGGGTGTATCATCTGGTTCTCTTCATCCCATGGAGCAGGAATATACCAGCAGCTGCCTCGGCCGTCTGGCCCCAGAGAGGCTCCCAGGCCGCTCCGGCGCGGCTCCATAGCTTGTTTAGTGCCTCTCATCGAGCATCTGCTTGTAACTCGCCCAGTAACTGTTCCTTAGTGCTCTCCCTCCAATTATCTCGATTTCCTGGATCCTGCATGATTGCTCGCATAAACGTTACTTTCATTATGTGCATAGCTGGGGCAATTTCTGCAGCTCCCCCATGTCACTGGTGCGCCCCCTCCTCCACCGGCGAGCGTTCCTGGTGGGTTTTTATTGCCGCAAAGCTGGTGCACAGCTGCTGGAGGACGGCGAGAGCTTAGGCGAAAGGAGTGCGGGAGCAGAACCATCTTTTCCCAAAACTGAGCCTTTTCTGAAATGCCAGGTATGAGAGCTAAACTTTTCCTGGGGCTGTAAGGTTCCCTGATAAGATCCTGCATAACGCACTGGGAAACGATGTGGGGCAGGCTCGTTCCTTACCTCACAAAATGAATTTGGTGGAGGTTTCACAATGTATAAAATAACAAAGAAAATATGCCAGTGGGTGGCAGGGAACAGTGCTTAGTCACTGGGTATTAAGCAACACAGGGCAAGACAAACAAGGATTGCAGACTCTTTGGGGATGCCGCGTCAAGGAACCATTTGGATGGAAGTGGGAGCCCTCGCCTGACACACACAGGCATCTGTCACCGCAGTCGTGCTCTGGCCCAGGGCAGGGAGGCAAGAAAGCAGAGCTCCTCAAAGCAAAACGGCTAAATGCGCCTCGGCAGGGCCTTGTTACTCACCTGGGGAAGGCAGCAGCTGAATGGAAACAGCTCTGGAAACAGAGCTACAAATGCAGCTGGCTATTCCAACAAATCCTGATTTTATTTTACTTTTTACTGTACTTTCTTAAATAAAGACATATGTCTCCAACTGAGTAAAAATTAATATCACCCTGATTTCCAGCAATGTGGAAATTATATGCTTTTTAAACCTGGTAATGGACACTTTATTGCTAAATTTCAGCTCAAGTATTTAAACACAATCTTTAGTATACCATCAGCTACATATTTTATTTTTTTATATTACCTTCTGAAACACTAATATATTCAGGCATGAACAGAGGATGTCCTCAGATGTCCTCCTCAGAAAATATTAAATGCTCAAGGTATGTGGTAACTAACTTGCGCTTAGAGACCTTCCTAAGAAGCTGTTGCATAAATCCAAAATTATAGCACCCAGAATTACTTCAGAGTTTATTTCATTACATAAATATGCATCACCAGACCCTGACATTTTACTCCTGTGGACAAAAATAGAGTTGTAGCTAATATTTCTTAACCTGTGGTTTTGGAATAGGTCAACGTTATAGATGCTAGGAACCAGAGAGAGCCCTTAGCTGCCGCAGAAGCCAGGGAGCAAAGAGGCTTGGGGGGAAAAGGCGTATTCTGAGAAACTGCGAGTGTCAGACTTGCTAACTGTCAGGCTTATGTGGAGAAAAGCACCAAGACATCTGCTGAAAAAAAGATAGAGACAATTTTAGTGCAGATTTCTTCAACCTCACACAGCCGGGCTCTGGGCTGAGTAAGAAATCGCACCCGGCTGTGCTAGGCGCGAAACGGCACGTGCAGAGAAAACAGCCACGACAGGTCCGTTTGAATACACAAAGGGTTACTGAGGCATACAAGGGACTTTAACTGTTGCTCTAAAATTAAATGCAATTGCATTATGGAAACCCTTTCTGAAAACAAAATACAGCCTATCGACATCAGGGCACAGCGGCATTTCCAGGCCCTTAAAACATTATGAACCAAGTTAAAAGGTGCCCTCGCTTTGCAGCTCTGGCTTTTTGGGCACCCTGCTCCTGGGGAGCACCCACGTGTGAGATGGCATCATGCCTCGCCTGAACCCGTGAGCAGCTCCACTCCACAGGCACCACTCCCAGCTTCCAAAGATCCGGGAAAGCGTGCCCTTAAAGAAACCTGGTCGACAGAGACACAGAGAATGCAGCCGTGCTGCTGCCTGACACACACACTACTGCGTAAATAGCAGTAACAAGTGGTGCAAGGGGTCACCACCTCCCCTGCCCAAGCAGCCGCTGTGCAGCAGGAGGGAAGAGGGCTCGCCTTCCTGAGCTGTCTCAGCAAGCTCAGCATACTACTCCTTCCTTACCTGTAAAGAAAGCACTTTTTTAAGCCCATAGGAATGAACACCCGACACTTTCTTAGAGTGGCTTGGTCTTTTTGCTACAGTTTAACCCATCAGCTTTTTACCAGTAGCCCATACATAAGTGAACTCATTCTTCTGGTTCTGCCTGTCTGTTTTGGTTTTGTACCTTTGCAGGCAGCTGGTCTATTTTAACTCACTGGCTTACCGAGTTTGTTTTTCCTTTAAAAGAGAAATAGTTTGGAAAACACTTTGGTGGGCTTGCTTCTTGGGTCTAGCCAGAAATAGTAGATCAACATTTTCATGTAAATAAGAAAAGATTAAGTATGTTATTGACCAAATTTGGAGTAGGTGCCTTAAAAATATGTTTACCGCTAAGTTGTTGGGCTCAAACAAGAATTTCCAGTCAAAACAAGAGGTGTGAGAAAGAGGGAAAATGATGGAGCCATTCCAGAACAGGCAATATCCTCATGATTGTTTTATTCACCTGGAAAGAGGTAGCTTAGGATCCTAATTTGGAACTAGAACTGCGGGGGGGTGGGGGCTTTAAGTATCTATATGATTTCTGTAAGTGATTATATACTTGGCTCTTTCTTTGAATGGAGCTATTCAATTTTGCATAAATATGTCGATATACATTGAGCCAAAGACTGCAAATTATGCCATTATTTTCACAAAAAAAAAAAAAAGAAAGAAATCTGTGACTTTTAGAGTCGGTTTTGCTCTGCACTGCAACAAAAACAAGCATTTAAAGGACTAGAGAAAAATTACAAAAAAGCAATGTATGGTAGAAAAACCTTAAAAAATACACTAGCCCTGTGGTTACTGAGCTGACCTCAGACTTGGTGCGTGTGGGGTTGACTCCCTGCTTTGCACCCCACCTCCTAGGGAGCTTCCTAGCCACAAAATTCCTGGTTATTCTGGAGTCTCTTTCCCTCCTTCCGGCTTCATTAAAAATTTTAAGCATCTTGGTTTCATGTTGATGCAAATGAAATTAAGCTCCAAGCCTCTTTTGTTGTTGTTGTTGTTGTTTTTATTTAAATTAAATACCAATTTTTCCAACCAAGCCTGCTCCTTTGTATTCACTTCTAAAGGAATCAGGCTCTTGCTGGAGAGCCAGAGACCCAGTCTGGTTTTTCTGGTTTTTCCTCTTCCAGAAAATCCTTTACACTTGAAGCACCACAAAGCTTTTAATCCTTCTCTTGACATATGAAATGCCTTATGTAACCTTTAATAAAAGCAAGGCTACAGAAATACCCATAATACTGCCCAGACTTGTGGGTGATAGCTCCGATTAGGGCTTCCTGTGGTTCTCGGCTACCAGCACATTTTATAAGGAGTATCTCGGACTTTGGGCTCTGGTAGGGTGTTCTTCACAGTTCTCTGAGCAGAAGGGATTTGCCCTGGTTGTTATGGGCGGGGAAAAAAGGACCCAAAACAAGATAAAGTTTATCACTGAGTATTTTGGAGCTGAGCCAGGCTCCTTACTGCCTTACCGCACGCCCTCGGGCTGGTAAACCCGGCCACTGATGGGCACTTGTTCCTCTCAGATTTACCCATCATCCACCCCATAATAAAATGGCGTTGTTAATGCATAAGAATAGTCTTTCACTCCGAGGATATCATAGAATAACATACGGTACCCTGCTCAGGATGGTGATTGTGAGGACCGTTGCACCTGCAGAGAGGGGACATTTCACTGTGTATTAGAGCCTTCTGTAAGTTTTAGTGTGTGGTGAGTTTTAATGACAAAATTATGTGCTCACTTTAAAAAGTTTGGAATTTCACTACAAGAACAAAGATAAAACAATAAATCTCACCATTATGATTACGCTGAATTTAAAAGTTTCTTTCCTCTTCCAGCTAACTGACTTTTTCCTTTTTTTAAGCAGAATCTCTGTAGCATCGTGGCACCTGAACCATAATCCAGAGCACAATGCTACTGAACATTATTGAAATCTTTTTAATTAAACTTCTCCTTCTGAGGAACTCTCCTCAGGAGGAGAAACGCTTTTGAGAGAGGTCTCTCTGGGTGCTGCAAGCAACCTGCAGAAAATTAGGACTTCTCACATCCACTCCACTGGAGTCCCTGTGAGCTTCCTAAGCACTTTCTGACAAGCATAACATAAATAGGAAGCAAGCTTTTGCCTTTATGAGATTCCCACCTGGAAAATAGAGGAAAACCCAATGGATAAATAAAATGTGTCTGAATTCAAAGATTCTTGCCAATTTGGCAAGATGGTTCATTGGCCGGGTTGGGACTAGGTTGTATTATAAAACAAGAAAAACTGAACGAGTCTAGATAAATATTGTCTCCAGCTGAATGTTGTAATTTTAGAAATTCTTGTGCTCTACCATCTATGCTGTCCTTTAACAGCATGCATTATCTTTAATGATGCAGTTCTTTTAGCTGCGGAGGAACACTAGCAGCAATTGGACAAGCGTAGCTGGCCTCAGAGTTTAGCGTTCTCTGTTTTTCTTGTGTGGCTCAGCACAAAGCCCTTTTTTATTTCTTGCTAAACAGAAATGGCAGGGTGTGGAGAAGAGGTGGTGTGTTTGCACTCCGGAGGATGGGAGCTGGCTGTACTCCTTCGAACCACCATAAATTACTAGGAGCACAGGAAAGAGATGAAAGCTACTTACAGTCCTCCCTGCATAGTTGAGAGACAGTTTTGTTGTTTTATTTTGGTTTTATACCCAGGGCCCCAGACTTGTCATCATAAACTCACAACACCTGAGTAGAGAGGATAAAGCCTGGATCTCATCAGGGTTTCTTTATGTAAATTCAGGGTTTCTATATGTGTATTTACTAACGCAATCTCAGGGATGTCGTCAGGTCCAAGATGTGTTCAGGGCTCCAGATCAGTTAATCTTCTGATTTTTTTTCATTTTTATTGTCCTTTGTATTTTTAAATGAAAGCATTTTACTATTACTTGCCTCCTGACTTTTAAGTGTATTTACTCAGTATACAAAGACTTTTTAGATATTTTCATAAAGTCTGCTTTCTGTGTAAGCCGAAACCAGACAACATGACAAGTTTAAAAGATAAATCCACATAGAACTTTCTGAAGAATAAAAAGATATTTATTTCAATGCACTCTTATATTTCAAGATCACCTTAAAAAGAAGAGAGATTAAAGACTACTTCAAAAAGGGTATCTATATAATATTGGCTTATATTGATGAGACTATATGGAGAAATAAGAATTGCCAGACCATTTAAATAGTCATATAATTTGCCATAGACAGTTGCCTTGTACTTTGTAGAGTGTTACAGGTAGGATTAGGTAAATGTACAACAAGCAGAGCTTAAAACCTTTCCTATTTCATGAAAAAGGTAAGACTGAACGACCTCATGTCCATTCCCTTGCAGATGTCTCTGCCTTGATGGGTATTTCCATTCCTGTTCTGCCATACTTTTTAATGTAGTAAAGCTGAACTACTTGCGGATGAAGATAACTCTTGGTTGTTGGAAAGCTTCTAGAACAGCTTCTCAGAGGAAGGGATGGAAACTTGCTTGAGAACACTGGGACTGAATGGTGTCGTGGCAGCATAAGAGGCTCTAAAATCATAAAAAGTAGAGTTAAAATGCAGGCACCGGTCCTGAGGATCTACCTGTTGGAGGCTTATGTAGCTTAAAAAGCAGGTGTGTTCAACTGAAAATAAACAGTACAAGGCAGAACATGGACGGAGGTCTTCTGAGGAGAACAACTATTTTATCTACTGTCCTGTATGGAGAAAGGGAAACTATAAGTAAAACTAAGGCTGGTGTTTATGAGCCTTGGAAGTATTAGCTCCAAGGCTTTTCATCAGGAGGGTAAGATACCAAAGGGTTGGCTCGCAACAGGCTTGCTTTCAGAAGTTTGCCGGGGCTAAGGAAATTGCTTACACTGAGCTGTAAGTACCCCCCTGCTTTACCATGGGAGAGGTTTGTCTCCCACATCACATCGAGCACCTGGGGAAGATGGACACAAAATAATTCATCCTACAGAAAAAACTGATAGCGCGGTAAGTTGAATTTTATTTGCCAGAATTGAGCTTAAGATGAAGGAGGGCAAGCATATGATTTGCCATTACTGATGCTTTCTGCTCTGCAGATAGGCAAGGGAAGGACTGTCACTTGTTAGTGAGTGTGACATTGGGATCGCTGCTTTGGAGAGCCCAGCTGTCCTACTGTGCTACACGTGGGGGCTAAAGAGAGGCAAAAATGATGCGGAACACAGCTGCCTCAAAAAGCACAGTGGTCTCGCAGGAAACCCAGTCTCTCTCGGTGAGAAACCATGTCATAACCCCTTTCAGAAATTATCTTCCCTCTAAAAGCACATTTGGGGTTTTTTTGCCTGTTTCAGCTGCAAAGCTCCTTCAGAATCAGATTTCATTAATGGCAGGCAGCTTGTTGATAATTCCTAACTTTACTACTGGCTGATCTATATCTAGTTGTTGTCATCTATCTCTGTGGCCCTCCCTCAATCCCCAGCACATATTCCCCAATATACTTAAAGAAAGTAATCCTCTCCTGTTCTCACCCTTCCTTGTAAGTTAGGCTCTCCCTTCACCTAGTCATCCGAGCAGTCCTTCTTCCCATCTGTTACGAATCACTGTTTTTAACATGTTTGACAAGAGCAAGAGAGAGTAAAGGTCTTTTTTCACAAAGGTTGGAGGAATCTCTTTTCTTTGCTGTTACAGGAACTTCTGTCTCAACTGGTACTGGAATCTGATTTTGAAGCTTTTTCATGCTGGGACTCTTCAAATGGGTGTTCCTCAGCAGGCCAGGGATGTCACGCAGAAATATTTTCACTGAGCTGCAAAGTAAAACCTTTGGGGCGTGCATCACTGAAACCACAGAACAAATAGCACCCAGGGAACACAATCCGAGTCTGTAAACACTAATGCACTGCTCTGATTAAAGTATTGATGCTCAGAGGTGCATTAACTCATGCTCAAATGTTTCAGAAGTGCCTAGGTTGCCAAATCTCACTGTCTTCCAGCCAGACTTAGGTTCTTCCTTCATTTGTTTGCTTTTGGTATTACCTGAAGTTCCAAATCTCACTAATTTACAAGCTGCCATGGAAATTCATTTTTTCATAGGCTGAAAATAAGGAGCAGTTGCACGTGCTCATAAACCCCTTTTATTGGCTTCCTACTCAAATTTAATTTCAGTCCTTTGGCTGAAATGTAAAACACAAGGAAGCACACTTAAAGAAAACTAAAACCCCATGTTACTAAAATGTGCAAATGCAAACAAATAAACGTGTTTCAAATTTCATTCTGTACTGATCACTGAAATATAGCTTGAAAAATCATATTAGGAATTGAATTGCTTCTTCCATTTTTTTGGCAAAAAATAATTTTAAATGTCAAATCAGTTGTAACCCTTTATTCTTTGAGCACAGAGCATACTTTTATCACCAAACGACAAAATATTTTCCCATGTGCATCATGCTCCCCATATGTGTAACTAGAAAACAGATCAGAAGGAAACGGGAAAAGATAAAATTGGGCAAATAAGACTTATTTCTCCCCTCAAAATATAATCCTAAATGCAGAATCTGAAATAATTAGCAGCCTTTTACACTCAGAAACAATTTTAATATAAATGATATTGTAACCTGGGGCCCAAGCCTGCAAACATTAAAGAATATGAAGTTATTTTATGCATGTGAGTAATTCCTCTTGAGAATATTTGCAAGATTAGAAACCAGAGTAATGTGATAAAATAGTATGGAAGGAGATTGTGTTACATCTGTACAGGCTGTACCAGTTGGATACCACTAACTTAGTCTATTCAGTATTAGTCAAACTCACAGGCTTCATAAAGATGACAAGATTAGATATTTTAACAAAACAAAATTCATCTATGTCTAGCACTGTTAGGTCGGCACCTTTGATGACAAGAGGAAAGTCTAGCTGAAGACTCCATTTGGGGAAACAATCACTATATATTCTTCAATATAGAGCAAGTAAGCTTTGAAAATCCTTACTGATGTGGAGAAAATATATTAATGGTGCATCCTGCGCCGTACACACAAAGCGGCAGCATACCTACTTGTTGGCTGTTCGGAGTGGTCCAGCCCTGCTGCTATGGCAATCAACAGCAAAACTCCTGGGACTGTAGGAACCAAACCCTGCCTCGACTGTCATTGCAGCTATAAGATACCAGTGAGCAAGAGACTTACAGAGAGCAGGGTTGCGTGCATCTGGATCAGCAAGTGGTCTGGCCCTACGCAAGTCTACAGGAAGATAATGTTAGTTTTTATTATTCAAATATTTAAAGAGGAAATTTTACATATACACTTTAAATGCTTTTCTCTGAGTTTTAAACGCGCAGTGATGTGCGACAGAACACTTCCGGAGCTCATTAAACTTCAGTGATATTGCTAAAATCACAGTCAATATCTTTGAAGCTTACATTCCTTTCTGTACAAGAGGACCTCATTATATGGAGATGGAGAATCAGTTGGGGACCCTAAATGGCGGATGCATTTTTGTAAGCATAAACAGTTCGACAGTAACTTCACTTTAATGTTATGTTAGCAGTTTGTATCCGTCTTGTTACAATCAGACCTTTGAGAAATGGTATTTACAAATCATTTTTGGCCAAAAACGCTGGAGAAAAAAAAGTCTCTTTACAAAGCCAGAAATGTGTTACCCATCATACAGCCAAGTCCATCTGCTCTTCAGTCCGAAATCCTAAATATATATCTTAATGGTATTCAAATTTTCTCACTTGCACCAGAGAAGAGCAAGAACCACCTTACTGAACTTAAACGGTCTTCTGGGGTTTACTCCAACTCCCGCTTAGGTCAATGGCATACATTTAATGACTTAAGCAGAGCTTAAACAGAACAATTTCAGATTTTAGGAGTCAAACCAGTGCTTTCTTGAGACTTTTCTGATCCCAGTGAGATTTCTTCTGAGATAGCTCATCTGAAGGTACACAGAGAAATGGTTCATTGCAGAAGGACTAGCCAAAGAACACTGGAATCAGTGAAAGCCTCGAATGCAGCCTGAGACAGCAGAGAAATTACCGCAATGCAGGGAAAAAGCCAAAAGGTGAAATTAAATTCCAGTCCAAACACTCACAAGGTGCTGAACAGCACAGATGCTTATTCTGTACCGTGACTTGCTGATCATAACAGTTCATCTGCTCAGGATAGCTATTCTCAAAAGATGTGAAATGGCAAACTTTGTATTGGCTGATGAAGACATATACTGTAAGATTTCATATAACTCTGGTACGTTTTGGGTCCTGCTCAGTTGTTTCCCTATGTAAAGAGAAAAATCTCTCATACTTACTGTAGAAATAATATATTAAGTCTGGCTAACATAAAGTCTACTTTGTGTTACAAAACAGTGAAATCATGACCTACAGCCAGTGGTTGTCTAATATGTAGTAAAAATATTTTCCTACTATTATTTTTGTAAGTGTGATTTTTTCTGTGTGTAGTAATCGAGACCTAGAAAGTTTTCCTAAGTCTCTTTATGAAAGGCTTTGTGGATATTTGCATTATATTTTAGGTGGAAACATTCTCTACTTATGAATTACTCCCTTGCAACGCAATCTAAATTCAATTAAAGCTGATCTTTGGAATTCACTGCTAACTCACACCTGTATTTGTGAAGGACATGCACTGAATTTGCAACTTCCACCCCTTTCCTACTCAGAAAGCCCTGCCAAGTTAAAGTGGGAAGAAAAGCATTCTGCAGAGGCAGAGTTTCTTCTTTTGACCACCCTTCCCAGAGGCTGAGGCCACACGTTGCTTCCAGTGATGAAAGCAGAGGGAGGCTTAGTGTGTTTATATTCTTATATCAAAAAGCTGTGCTGCCAAATCTATTTTGCACAGCTTTAGTTCAGCACTAGTTCTTTTTTAAAGTAAACTCAAACCTTTAAGGGTTCAAATAACTTTTCATAAAGTAAAGTGAGCTCTTTTTTTTAATGTTGCCATCTGTTTGCCCACCACTTTGTCTTGTACGCTACTTTAAAAGGACATTAAGCAAAGCACTTGAAAGGCAGGCAAATGTTGCTAATGCAATCTTATCTCTGGGACTGCAGAGAAAGACACAACTTACTAGCAGTCATTTCAAAACCATCCCTGTGCCATTCAAGGTGAAATTAACCATCCTATGTTTCTTCTGAAATTCACCAGTTAACACAATTTCATTCCCTGAATTATTTCAATTGTGTACCAAGGAAAATGTGCTTACAGGTGAGAACTGTGCCAGCTTAATTATTGTATTATGACCACTTGCACATAGGGGTGGTAAATTCTATCAAATTGGTGTTTGAAAGGAGGTTTTGGTTCTGTATAGAATACTATAATAGATAACAATATATTAATATAATACAATTAATATATAATAACACTGTTCTGCTTTGTACACAGAAGTTCGCTGTCTTTCAAAGTGTAGTGGTGAAGGGGTTCCTGTGAAGCTGTACTACAGAGCGTATGCTTACTGCGTTGTACAATAAGGTGAGTCCATCTCACCTGTATGAGGCCTTTCATAGATATTTTACATTTTATTAAAAAGGAGCATTTGCAAGATCAAGTAGTTTCCTCTGAAAAAAAAAAAAAGCAGATGCGTTTAATTATTTCTGAGTATTAATACTAATTAGCATTTAGCTGCATCATCGCCCTTCCAGTTTGAGTTTGCTTCCTCTGTCAGCCTTGTCACCAGTAAACAGCATTTTCATCTATAGAAAAGGCCGGGGAGGGTGGGGGTGGGTGCTAATGACAAGATTTCCAAAAAACTGAGTAACAGGCAGGGCTTTCTCTAAGGCTGTTATGTGCTCCCACATTCATCAGGAGTGACTAGAAAATTTCAGAGTCAACTCACATAGTCAAATTTTATGTGGAAAAAATAATTGGCATGGAGATTAAGCGTCACACACCAAAATGCTGGACTATTTCTGCATGTTAATCAACTAGTGCGTGAGAGATTAATCGAAAGGCATATTCTGTAATGTGTAACAACGCAAAAATCTCTTCTGCCATATGAAGACAGAAAAAATTGCTAGTATGTGCACGACCAAAAAGGTACGAAGTTCTTCAATAGGTATAAAAGCCTGGACTTTGACAGGGACAATAGCAATCAATCACGGTGTGTGGCAGACCATGAAACTGACTCTGGACGAGGGCAATGAATCAAAGTATTGCTGAAATTGCAAATACTAATGCAACTGTCGAAGATTTAAAGTGATTAAATTCAGTGGTATTAAAGCAATAAAATTCTACCAACATGGTAGTCCTGAGGCAAAGGGATGTCTTAATAACCAAAAAAATTGAATTTGCACTTTCGTCTCTGCCTTGGATCATAAATAAAAGACCTATCATGGTTAATTTGGCCCTTCAGATTTGCAAGGCAGACATTGTTCTTTGTAGACAGCAGACATTCCTCTGCAATTTTTATAAGCGTATATTGCATCCCGACACCCATTTCTAGCCACATTTTTTTTGCTCCTTATTGGTGTACTGTGTTACATGATTGCCATGTCCCCTGTAAAGGTAACTGGGTGCATACATATCTTCTACAGCAATTAGCTAGGTAATTATTTAAGTAAAATTCCCATCAGTTTGGACTTTAATATCTGCCTAATAACGTTAAAAGCACTTTGAGATCATTCTTGACCATATGCATGTGGAAACACATACATAAGTAAATGCTGTGGGTGTGTGATTTGTACTATCATGTGTTTTAAAATAATGCACTAATTACCACTGTTACACTTCTAAAGATGTCATTGGGACAATGAAATTTTAGAAATCTGTTTTCCAATGGTTTTTTATAGTGTCTAAAGAATCTTATAGTCCCTCCTTGTGACTAAATTCACATCAGCTGGATGTGAAGGAAAATACTACCTAGCTACAAAGCTGTTACAGACTGGTCCTGTTAACACCAGAACACCCACACACATGTATAGGTCCATACACAGGGAAAGTAATTTTCCAATAGAATGAAAACATAAGTTTACACACCGATAAGAATTGTACAGAGGTGAAGCCACGTGTAGCCACAATACATGTGCATTTTCTTAACCTTCTCATGGCTTTTTTGTGTACTGTGTTACATGATTGCCATGTTTTTGGGTTTAGCACATCCAGTAACAAAGTATTTAAGCTAAACCCAATCAAGCTAGTCTTGTAAAAAAAAAAAAGTCCACATAAGAGAGGTTCATGAGAGCGACTGCTTGCACAGCTGTAAACAGTGTCTCTTTCTCATGTGAACCTTGAGCCCCAACCTTGCACCCCAGCAAAAGCCTGAAGGAAAGCGAACAGGGATTCTCGAACCACTCTTCTTCCTGCATTTTGCCTAGCTAGTCATAGAGTATATCCTGCCGTATTTGCATTCCTTCCACCGGTGTCTAATGCCTAGAGTAAAAGAGCCCCATGTTTGGCTACCTGCTAGGACACTATCATAAAAATATTAAGACCTTACTAATTAATGTATAAAGAAAGCTAACCCTTTTACTCAGTCATGGATTAACCTCCTACACACTAAGACCTCTCACCTAAAACAAACTGTCCTTTCACTTTAAGTTGGCTTATACTACCGACTGATTTCTGTTTTCTCTTGGACTGGTAATGCAACTATTTTCCAATAAAGACATAGGCTGTATCACTCGACTATTGATAATCCTTCAGCCATAAGTCTGGCGTGTCACCACACACACAAAAGCCTACAGGATGTGCTCGCTCCCAGAAGCCCTACTGACATATACTACAGCACCAATGCTTCATGTGGCATTGAAGTGCAGCTGGTAACGCTAGGCTAATTCATCCATGAAGATATAAGTAACTCGGGTAAAAATGTCTCAAGCTTGAACGACACAGACAAATGGGTCTACACTAATAATTTCATTATAGTTAGCAAAACCTATCACTTGAAGTTTAATGTTTAGATCTTTCACACTTCTCAGCCGCTACTGTGCAAATACATTTACCTAGTCATTCAGGAGGAGCATCCCTCATTCTTTGGAAATCGCTTCTGGGACCTGTTTTCCTCCAAATGCTTACCAGGATATGGATTTCCTGACTAGGATGGCACAAACAGTTTGTCATGTTAATACTGAATCTGTCAGCATCCACCTATGCTTTGAATTTTTCTTGAGAAAAATATAACATGCTACAGACTCAGAAGTTTGTTCCCTTCTTTTGGGACAGGATTAAACTTCTGACCTGCACAGTGGCTATTTCTGTAATTCAAATATATTTTCTTATTTTTGAAGACAAAAAATGCACTGAAATACCTTTGCTATAGCAATGTCTTGCTTTGTAACTTAAGACACTACTGCAAAAATCTGGCAGTCCTGCAAAAATACAGCAATCCGCTTAAATGCAGTACCTCAGAAAGGAAAAAGCAAATGGGTATTCGTACTTTTTCTTTTTCTATATATTCTGTAACCTTATTTTCCTTCTCTCCATTGTGATCCTGCACTGGCATTCCATTTCTTCTTGCACTGGAATGTCAAGCCTATCATTCTTCGGTTCTCCTGGAGGACACAGAAAAGGCCCACATGCCAACTTTTAGCTTTTTTATTAAAACAGACAGCAATGTCAAATTTATACCAAAGATTTCTCTCTCTCAGATATTTTTCAGTTGTTTGAGTTCCATAGGTGTTAGAAAAGGCAAACACCAAACAGAATAAGCAGTTACTTCAACTGCTTCTTTTCCATTCTTTTGTAAGATTATAATTCCACTAGTTTTCCTGCTACCCACAGAACTTCTGGTGTAAAAAGACCTACCTTTCTCAAGTAAAAGATGATCAGAGAAAGTAAGTTCCCTTTTGGAAACAAAGAACAAACAAAAATAAGTGACTATTACATTATCAATGATCTTCATAGATCACAAACTAGAAACCCAAACTTTGTGGTTTTTTTTTTGTTTGTGTTTTCGTTTTGTTTGTTTAGTTTAGTTTTGTTTTGTTTTTCTGCAGGTATAAACCAGTGCAAATTCGTGGAGCAATACAGTTTAAGTTGGACACAGCTCTGAAGCAGATAGCGGAAGCACTACATAAAATTTGCCTTTCAGATTTTCTTATTCTCAAAATATCACTCTCCAGTTCACTGGGTCTACAGAAAATTAAAGCCGCTGTTTTAACTTCAGAATCTTTAGTCTTTACTGAAGTCAAAATAATGCTACTTTAAAGGTGTGTTTGAACATGTATTCTTATCACACATCTTTTGGAAAAATCTTAATATTGATGAAATATTGCTGCACGCTCCTTTTTCTCCATGGGCTCATCTGTCCAAAGTCAGAGCAGGATATTTAAAATTTCAATCACTTGTAAGAGAATGGTAGTTCCTGCACCACTGTGATAGAAACATCTGGATTCTATTCCAGAAATGCTCTACAGTTCCAGCTGCTAAAACACTTTTTCTTGCTGGAAACTAGTCTGTGACAATTTAATTTTGTTCACCTGCGAAATTCCATTCATATGACCTTTTCCTTGCAACACACACGCAGCGTCCTTCAAACTGAGAGGAGCTGGCATTAAAATGAATCACGGAAAGGAAAGAGTACATCACTGTCACATTAGCGGACACTTTGAGACCTGCTGAGAACTATTCTCTTTCAAAGCAAAAAAAATACAGAACGCAGACAAAATCAAAGCTGAACATGAAGAGTCTTATACCCTTAGAATAAATTAACAATATAGAAATATGTCTCCTTTTCCAGTAGAAGTCTCACAGTAGTGTGTTGTACTTAAATCGATTGAATACAGAAGGTTAACGCAATACATTAGCCCCAGACGTAGATTTCATTTACGCCGAGCGAGGAACATAAAGCCCACGCTTCACGTTTCCCCCTGGCAGAATATTTATATATATACATTCCATCTCCAGGGGCACTCGAGGTGCACGGAAAGATACGCACTCCCTGCGTGGCGTTTTTAGCCTGTGAAAAGTCCTCAATAATGTCTTGGGGTGGGGGGGAAGAAAAAGGAGGGAGCATTTCCTAGTGAAGTTGCCACAATTTTGGCTGGCGTTCAGGCAACACGCAGCCAAGGGGAACCATGTCCCGCTGCCCGGCCGGGGCGGGGGGGCAGCCCCAGCCTCCGCCCGGGCCCGCTGCTGGTCTGCGCTGCCGATGCGCCTTTGCACATCGGAGGTGAGCCCTGCAGTGGCTCCCGCGCCCCGCACAAGGAGGCCGCCGCAGCCTGCCGTCCCCGCCGCGGCCGCCATGCCACCCGCCTCGGCGCCAGCCCCGCCCACCTCCACCTCCCCGCGGCCCTTCCGGCAGCGCTGCGTCACTTCCTGTGCGGGCCGCGGCGGCGAGAAGATGGCGGCGCTGGGGGAGCCGGTGCGGCTGGAGCGAGGTGAGGGCGGCTGCGGCCGCGGGACCGGCGCGGAGCGGCGCTGCGGCCGGGGGACGGGCGCTCCCCGCCGCCTCCTGCCGCGGGCGAGCTGGGGCGGGGGTGCTCTTGGGCCGCCCCCTGCCTTGGGACTGTCCTACGCGTCCGTCCGTCCCTCCGCCAGCCTGAGCCCTCCGGGAGCGGGCTGTGGTGGCGGTGCTGCCCTCTGCGGCCCGCCCGGGGCGCCGAGAGGCGCCTCTCTCCCGGAGGCGGCCGGCCGGAGGGCGGCCGTGCGGTGGCTGCTGTGGAAACGTTTCCCTTCGCTCCCGGTGCTTGCGGTGTGCCGGTGGGACTCGCTCCTTCGGCTTTTCGTTATCCGGCCCCCGAAGATTTTTCTCGCGTTTCAGGTTGCGGCTGGGTTTCCACGGATGCCACTCGCTCCAGACCTTCTGTAGGAGCGTCTGCTCTGCCTTCCCTAGTGTCAGCACTTCTGCCAGCTCTTAACTCAACCTGCCAGCTCCTTGTTTCTGTTTCTCTCCTGGGAAAACTTAGTCTTGAACGCAGCTGAGTTCTGAGCTTTAAGTTCAATCTGTTAGGCGGTGTCTCTGTAATAATAATTCACTTGTTTTTATAGAAGACAACTGATACGTGCAGGAGTCCCTCCACTTCATGGTTCTGCTCGACTCTCGCCCTCTCACGTTTATGTTTTCATCCTGACTTTCCAG
The DNA here is from genome assembly GCF_949628215.1 of Phalacrocorax aristotelis. Lineage (NCBI taxonomy): Eukaryota > Metazoa > Chordata > Aves > Suliformes > Phalacrocoracidae > Phalacrocorax > Phalacrocorax aristotelis. Next base: position 64,410,916 of record NC_134280.1, read on the forward strand.
TTTATAGGCTTAATTTGCGTTGTTAATACTGTGCGGTGTGTAACTAGAATTAGTACGGAAACAGATAAAACACAAAACCTAGTTGTGTATTTTTTTCTGTAGTACGTTTGTGTTTTTTATCCAGGGTTTTGAAGAAACAGTGATAAACTTCCTTCAGGGTGGTTCTTTAGAACTGTGCAAGGTGCACGGTAGCTCAGGGAACATATGCTTGTGTAATGACATATATGACTGGTTTATTAGTATGTATTTAGGAAAATAGGTATGGGAAAATGGAATTTAAATGGGAAAAGAATACTGGGAATGAGCAATCCTGTTCTTGAAAAGGAAACCAATTAAGTGGAGTGTAGGCGGTTGGATGAACTGACTTTTCCCACTGGGGCCACCACCTTCGCTTACAGTGCTACGTGCTTTTTTTTGTACGTGTATAACACACTGTATATACCCACTTTATTGTCTTTTTGGTACTATCGTGTGTCACCTACCACAGAATTCAGCTTTTCTATGTGCCTAACCTTCCTTCCCATACCACAAGTGAAGCACGTGTAACGTGTGAGAGAAGGCCTGTGAATAGTGACTTATGTAAGAACTTTGCTTTCCACTCCACAGCTCCCTATTCCAGAGCTTGTTAATTAGGGCAGCTGCTTTGGCAGTGGATTAGTTGTTCTTGGTAGGTCTGCTGAGTTAAACCTCAGGCAGCATCCTCCTCCACCTCATTACCCTGCCACTATGCTCTGTCCATGAAAACAAACAAATCTGCAGAGTTACTTAGGGGTCAGTGGAACAAAGGAGCTATTTAGTCTTCTGGCATATTGGTCTTTTTAAGAAAAGAAGAAAAAGGGAGCACAGTATAATGGACGTATGAAAGCAAGAGCTTTATTTACTGAAATAAATAACCTCTGTTAATTGTATGGGGTTGACTGCAGATAACCTGATGATGAATCATCAACAGCTTGAAAGTGAACATCACTAATGTTGTTGACATATAGCATAAGAAAAGAGAGAATAGTGTAGAAAATTAGCTGATTTAAAATGGTTACCATATGCTTACCATCAGGGCAATTGAAAATTCTCCCCGTCTGTTCTCTCCTCTAAGCTGTATTGCAAACACCACCACCCAAATTCGCTGGAGTGCAGGGATGAAAAAACATTTAACATTTCAAAATTATTCTTACGGTTTGGTGGTGGTGTGTGATAACTCTTCATACACCTTAGGAATCCAGACTATTTGAACATAAGCAGCGGAGGTGGTTAATCAGGAGTATCTGTGAGGGCGCTACATTTTTCCTCTTTCTGTGTTTTGTTCACACATATGCTCGGAGTGGTGTCATCTTGCTGGCTTTTTTTTTCCACATTCTTTGAGTTTAAATGTATCTTTTTTTTCCAGAACTTCAATCTAATATATTCTGTGATCACAAAAAATTATTTGTGAAGAAGAGGCAACTGCTTCAAAATGGACAAAACGTTACAAGAAAAGGATTTTTTTAAAATTATGTCTGGATTCCATTTTAGAGTGCGTCTTATGTTGTTCTAATCACGTACCTCTGGTGATTTCTACATCATTTCTTGTTGAAATCAATCATGGAAACAATTATGTAGTGTTCATTTCAGTCTCTGGTTCTGAACAGTTGGCTGAACTATGGTGTTAATATTGCAAGGAGGACAGCTTTCAGCTGATCATAACCTGAGCAGTAGTTCAGGAGGACGCAAACTACATCAGCGGAGCAGTCAACAATCTTCTTCTCTGGCCACAGTTGTAAGAAGGTGCTTTTTGCCACCTGTTCCCAGCCAAACTAGTTCCGTTTCAGAGCCGTGTTGCTGGGAGAGGTTGAATCTTCAGCTTCTGACTAATAGCACCTAGTGCAGTTCAGTGTGAGAAAGTTATGCTCATTTCACTTTCAGACTGGTGTAATGGGGTCCTGTCAACAGGGTAAACCAGAACAACTGTTGGGGAGGAAAAAGTGTCCTGGTAATGGGATCCTGTATCTGTATCTGCCTGAGCAAGAGGTGCAGTGTGATAAAAGGAAATCTGTAGGGTTAAGGACCCAACTTTCATACTGTGTTTGTCTGCTTTGGGTTTTTATAGCACCAGCATGGTTCTTTGATCTGAAAGCTTTTTTTTTAATTAAAGTGCATCTTGTGTTTTAGTTTCATCTAAAAGGAATGCAGTTCTGCGTATCCCAGTCACTTTTTGACAAGCTGATTCTGTGCTTTTAGTCTACGCGTTATGAAAGACATAGCTGGTTCCCAAAGTAGCCAATTTTTACTTTAGGGTACAAAATGCTATTGTAGTAGTTAAACACTTCAGCTTTTAGGAGAGCCAGGTAGAAAATATATCCAGTTCATTGACGAAACATGGAGGTCAAAAAAGAGGAGAAATTAGCAAATGGAGTTCTGGAGTCTTCATTTCCGCAGCTACTCTTTGGATCAGTAGATTGCTGTCACCCTTAAAAATTTCTTGCCGTATCCTGATCAAACTGTTAGGTAACAAGTTCACGCACCTTACAGCTTAACGTGGCTCACGGACTCGAGAATGGCTGCATAGAACTGTGCTCTTCATCTGCATGAAAACTTCTTTCATTAATATATGGAGTGTTGCAGGATTGGAAGTGCTGCTGTTGCCATTTCATCATTCTACTTCAAGCTGTTCAGCGCAAGACTTCATGAAGTTAAGATAATTTGTACTGCTGTTGCGGAACACAAAGATTACTAAGAATGGTGATTTTGCATCATAAAAAGATTGAAAGATTAATGAACAAACACGTCTAGAATATCTTCAATTTCATCCAACATTTTGTATGTTAAATAAAATACAAAATGGGTGTTAGGAAATTAAAAGCTTTAGAAGCATTTTTTTCATTTTGTAATTGTACAAATAGCAAATATGCACACCTGTGAGAGATGAGTTCTCTGTAGACTTGGTATTAGTAATAGCTGAAGTTTAGGTTTTTATATTCCTTTGCTTTAGAAATTTGATGCTTGTAAAGCTTAAATGCTTGCCAAAAAATGCCAAGTTCTTACAGCACGTCAAAACCTTAACTCTCACCTGAAATAACTTGTCTTGTGGCTGTAGTGAAAATGCTTGGACATTCTTTGAAGGGTTTGTTTGCAGTCCGCGGTACAGACACAGCTTTAGCTGCCCTAGTGGATGACCAGTCTGTGAGGTTAAGTTGTACCTTGTTTAGTTGACTGCACCACCTGATCTCAGTGTAGTAGTCAGGAAGATGTGTCTGTCAGACAGTTTACGAAAGTGGACAGAATGTAACTGTGGGCTGTCTCTTGCAGGGTACTTCACCTTAATTTCAGAACATAAACTGCACTGGTTTTCATCTGTTACGTAAATTCTCTCTTTTTACACTTGGCCCTTAGGAGAAGTTTGTGGCTCTTGCACATCTTCTGTGCTGACGTGTTGCTATTGAGTAGATGTGCATTCACATGAAAAATGATTGCCTAAAGGTTAATTGCTGAAAAAAGTAGTAATGTGTTTGGGATATAGCAGTGTCCTTGTCTAAAATAGTCTGTTCCTTATTTGTGTTGTAGATTAATGACTGCTGCTTTGCGTTTGTGATAATGAAGGTAATCCTTTATATCTGCTTTTCTGAGACTGTTCTACTTGTCTTCAAGGACTTGCGTGATTCAGAATCATCACTAATGTAACATTTTGGAAATACAAGTGAGGAATATTAATGTGTTCTATTCTTGTAGAGCTGCCAGGAGCATGTCACATAGCATTTGATGTCATGTTTGATACCCATCATGAGTCGTACTGGTCTAGAATCCTTCACAGGGAGTTCAGCTTCACAAAGCAGAATCTTCATTAATGAAAATATGGACAATATGAATTATTAGGAACAAATCTCTAGGAATCGGAACAAAGAGGGTTGGGGTTGAGGATTCTAGACTACAGAGATAGTCTTTCTCAGCTGAGAATGTCAAAAGGGGTTTGATTGTTTTCCTGAGCACTTTGGGAAAAAAAAATAGGCCGGATAGTTCTCAGCCCTGTTGTAGAAGAAGCATTGAGAGTACTCTTGTTGAACTAATTTATCGAATATAAAAGGAATGTTAGCATATTTGATAATATTCTAGCTGGGTTTTACAAAATGTTATCCGTGCAGTAGATAAATTATGAAGTTATACATGTGAAATGTTGATAGTGTCTGTATTGGTGAAATATTTCAGCCTGATGTAAACTTCAAGGAGAAATCAGATTGTCTTTAAAATATACATATGGCAGTGATACCTCTGGATACGTTACAGGGTTGGATTGCTGTGGCTGACTTGAAAATAGTGGGAAAACACAATGGTTTAATCTAACATTTTGTAGATATGTAGTTTTATGGGAGAAATGAAATGAGTATGTAGTTTTAAGGTATATACAAGTGCATACGCTCACACAGACTGCTTCATTAATTTAAAACACCACCAACCCCCACCCCACCCCCCACCCCACCCCACCCCCCACCCCCCGAAAAAAAAAAAAAGCCCTTGAATTTCCTCAGGCATTCCTCATTCCTAGTGCTTTATTTTTCTGTAGACATCTGCAGAGCAATTGAGTTGCTGGAAAAATTACAGCGAAGCGGAGAAGTGCCACCACAAAAGCTACAGGCTTTGCAAAGGGTCCTTCAAAGTGAATTCTGTAATGCTGTAAGGGAGGTAAGTTAACTTGACGTAAGCAGTTACCCTGAGTTAAAAAACAGTATGTTATGCTTTCTCCTTTTTGTGTTGAGTGCAGTGATCTGATCTTTTTCTTTGTAAAAGCTGAATTTGACTTAACAGATCAAGACTGACTTTTAAAAGTTCAAAAGAAGATCATTTGGGATAGCACAGGTGTATTAAATAATGGCTCAGGAGCAAATCACTTTTTAGAGGTTATTTTGAGAGTCTGTCCTTACTGGCAGCTACAGGCTGTTATCCTCTTGGAATGTAAGAGTCAACGAAGTACAAATTACCTCAGTTTCTTTTAAGCCAGATCTGCGATACCTGGCGCATCATCTTGAGGTGGAGCCTTGCACCACCTCATCTTCATTCCAGATACTCTTTCGGAGATATTTAAGTGATTGAATATGTGCTGCTATTGCTGGTGGTGCTGCCAGTTTAAAAGATCTGTTTGTAGACACAGGTATCATCTTAATGTTTCATCCTATCGAGGACAGTGTGTTTATTGCTTAGCAAGTCCAAATGATCAGCAGGTGGATGTGAGGATGTGGGTTAGCTCTTGGTGTAAGAATCTCCTTAGCATTAGTATTCTTACTGCCTCTGTTTTTTCAATACCATTTTTTTCTTAAGATAGTCAGTTGCATCAGTTGAAGGAAAATACGGGGGTTAGGGGGAAGGGCTGGGTTGTTGGGAGAGCTTGTGGGGCTTTTTGAAGAGTTCCAGTTTGACTCAGACAAGGGAAGGTGGTTATCCATGCCTCCAGTCAGGTGTGTTAGACTAGCCATAAGTGCTTCTATATTAATGGTGAGGTCTGAATGCTGGGGAAGGAGGGAAGACTTAGGCTGAGACCTAGATATGCTTGGACTAACTGAGCAATGAAGATGCTGAGAGTTGTTTCTTCATAGTATGGTAGATTGTTACTGGACACCTTGTGGTGAATCAGGGAGTAATTTCTTATTAGAGGTGTGTACTTTTTAATTTACACATTTTTAAGTTGTACCTGATATTTTGTTGTATTATCTAAGCAGAAAAATGTCTGTTTTCCCCAAACTTAAACTGTTTTGTCTCTAAAGGTGTATGAACACGTATACGAAACTGTGGATATCAGCAGTAGCCCGGAAGTTAGAGCTAATGCAACAGCAAAGGTAAAGCCAACCTCTAACTTGCATAAAATACAGTAGATTGTTACTTTAGAAGCAGAATATTATTATTTAAAATTCAGAAGGCTATTATTTGGCTGTCTGGCAAAATGGATAAGCTTAATGGGTTATTAAAAGGTATAACAAAAGAGTTGTTATTTTTAGGTTTCTTCTGTTGTAATTTTATTCTTGGAGTTCTAAATTTTTCATGCTAGTGTTGCTATCTAGGTAATTAGTCTGATTTGTCTAAATATTCAAGTGCTTTGAGATAAAAATACTTTTTGAGCCCATTCACTGTGTCTCGTGAAGAGGTCTATATTTAATTTCTTACAAATAAGAAAATGTTGTTTCTCACAGGCTACTGTAGCCGCATTTGCTGCTAGTGAAGGTCATTCCCATCCCAGAGTGGTTGAACTACCCAAAACTGAAGAAGGTCTTGGATTCAACATTATGGGAGGCAAAGAACAAAATTCTCCCATCTACATCTCTCGAATTATTCCTGGCGGCATAGCTGATAGACATGGAGGCCTGAAACGTGGAGACCAACTGCTGTCTGTAAACGGAGTGGTAGGAATCGGTTTTCACTTTACGTAGCAGTAACTACTTGTTTCCACTTGGGGGCATACAGAGAATACACATGGCGCAAGCACAATGTCTTTCAATCTTGACAAAATAGGTTTTTTGTCCTTGCAAGGGCAACTTGCTCAGGTTTCTGTGGAGTTGTGTGCATTGAGAATCCTGGGATTATACTTTGGTGATCTGCCTCAGCTGGGAACTGCTGTTTATGTCAGTATTTTAGATTCTGAGGGGTTACGTAGATCTGGTCTAAGTATTGTTTTGTGAAATAGTATTAAGCTGCCATTATGGTTCCGTCTTTCATCCAAGTTTCATGATGCAGATTTTAATTAATATAGCTTTCTGCACCTTCTAAGGTAAGTAGTAAATTATTCTATGTTGTGTTAGACTGACCAGATTCTCATTATCCCAATAAAAATGCTACTGTGTAACAAGAGCTGTAATAAGATGGAACTACGAGGTGGTGTTATCTTCAGTTGTGTGGGGTTATTTTCATTCCACTTAAGTGTACTGCACTTCAAAGACGGAGGCTTTCTAGCATATTTTCAGGGGTATATGTCCAAAGTGCTGTTGTGCACTATTTTTAATAGTGCATTATTTTTAATAATTATCCTCTTCTGGAGAGTTACAATACAACAAGCAAAACAGAGGGTGACTGGAAAGAGGAGGCTGTGGACAGGCTTTGACTTAAGGTAGCTGCTAGTCAAATGCATCTAAATATCTCTCAAACTCTTGCTTTTATTTACAGAGAAGCTGTATGCTAGCTTAATGTTCTCATAACTACATCTGCAAACCAAATTTTATTTTAAGACTGAGTGTCAAACTAAACCCTGTGCTTTTTAACCTGAGTGGGGTTTTTTGACACATGAAAGGAATAGAGACGTATTGGGTGTCTGTACTCTGGGAATTCCCTGCTAGTACAGGTCTCTGACATACTTGGCTCCTAGCTATTACCTGCGAGTCCAACTGTCCTTTTCAGGAGATGTAAGAGCAATCATAGCCGTAGTGAGACAACTGTCCTTGGCCTAGCCTTCCTGGCATTGAGGGACGGGTGTAGAACTGTCTTCAGGTGAGGCCTTTCTCTCCCTCAGACCCTCTTAAAACAAAACCACCACTCCACCCCAAAATAGAACTTGATCATCAGACAATTGGTACAGCTAACAATGACTGCATGTGTGTGCATGCACATGTATAAATATATATAGTAATTGTAAGAATACAGGGAGCGGGTGCATAAAATATTGCTGAGAGTGCTGATGTGGTCTCAGAAGAAGAATCTTCTTCTGATGTTTACAGATGGAATCCTGTCATCTTAATACCTGTCACAGGCATTTTCTTGTAATTGTAATTTCTAATTTAATACTTTAAAAAATTGCCACTGCCAAGACTGCAGTGAATGTGCCTTAAAACAAATTTGGTTTGGTTTTTTGTTCCAGCTGGGAGATTTTGAGTGTGCTCCAGAATTTTAGGTGTTTTGAAATAATTAGACATAGAACTTTACAAACCTTTTATTACCAGTTTTAAACAGAACAGCCCACACACCCACTTGAATAACAAAAATGAAAACATTCAAATGTATGTGTTGTCTAAGTCTGATAGAAGAGAAATAATGTGGGTTTTTTTAACTGTTGTCTTTCTTTCTGTAAGTAACTTTATAGTAACGGGGAAACCCTCCAATCAACAGGTACATCACCTGCCTTCTAGCTTCTAATAGCACCAGTGGGAGGTAGGCTTGGGGTAGTCCCATCATTGTGTTTAATAAGTTTGAGAGAAATAAGTTTTGCTGATAAAATGTCTGCTGTCCAGGAATGTATATTTGAATGCAGCTGTTGAGAATTGTTGCTTAAAATTTGTACTTAGATGAATCTAATATAACCCTAATAAATTGAGTTGTTTTAGGAAAGTATCTTTATTCTGTTCTTACTGAGTTGGGTTAGGCTGTTCCTAGTCAGTTTAGAGGAAATTGACTTGAACACCTTGTATTTACTGAGAGACATGTGGAGCACTGAGATAAGCAACACCCTGCATGGTAGCTGCTCTACTGCAGGTGCCCGGTATACACTGTCTTGCCATGTTGTAACACGGGATAACATCAACAAGGCAGCTACCTTGCAGATGTCTGTGGCAACTTACTAGGCAATTGAGGGTGACTGCTGAATTTAAAATGCATGCTGAAAGAAGATAGAGTCTTGAATTTTAAATAAGTGTCCTTCTGAAGCTGTTGATTTTTCAGTGTAATTTCATAATTGTCTAATGTTATCCTTGCTTCACTTACTGTATGCAAATACAGAATTTAATTGTTCAGCATAAACCTAAGTTTTGTGCTACTCTTTTCTTAATACTAATCAGTGTATTTATCATCACCTCCTATTGTTTTGCTGAAGAATAAATCCTGAACTTGGATGACGTTGTTCTTGTGCAGTCTTCAAACTAGAGTACTTCAATATTACATTATACAGTTGTACAAAAAAATGAAAAAAATGTTTTAAATGTCTTTACTAATATTGTACTTAATGGTTTATGCTTTGCAGAGCGTCGAAGGTGAACACCATGAAAAAGCAGTAGAACTGCTGAAGGCAGCTCAAGGAAAGGTTAAATTAGTTGTGCGATACACGCCAAAGGTCCTGGAAGAAATGGAGTCGAGATTTGAAAAAATGAGATCGGCAAAACGCAGGCAGCAAAATTAACATTGTATGCAATAACTTAAAGAGAAAATATATTCCATTTACATTTTAGAGTTTGCTTTGTGACTCAGTTGATCTAATGCCTGGGCTACAAAAGACACTGTCCTTTTCATAGAATCACAGATGATTGAGGTTGGAGGGACTCCAGGAGATCCCCTAGTCCAAACCCCTGCTGCTCAGAGGAGGGTTAGCTAGAGCAGGTTGCTTAGGACTGTGACAAGCCGGGTTTTTGAGCATCTCCAGAGATGGAGGCTCCAGAAGATCTCTGGGCAACCTGCTTTAGGGTTTTGATCTCCCTCACACTATGAAGATCCATTCTTATGCTTAAATGGATTTTCCTGTATTTCCATTTGTGCCCATTGCCTCTTGTCCAGTCACTGGATGCTACTGAGAAGAGTCTGGCTCTTCTTACGCCCTAGCAGGCATTTACGCACCCCTGAGCCTTTTCTTCTCCAGGCTAGACAATCCCAGCTCTTTCAGCCTCTCCTTGACTGTCAGATGCTCCAATCACATAATCACCTTTGTGCCCTTCACTGGACTCGCTCTTGTATGCCCATGCCTGTATTGAACTGGGGAGCCCAAAACTGGGTCCAGCACTTGAGCTGTGTCTCGCCAGGGCTGAGCAGAGGGGAAGGATCACCTCCCCCAGCTTGCTGGCAGTGCTTTTCCTAATGCAGACTAGGAGGCTGCTGGGCTGCTTTGCCACAAGAGTACATCAGTGGCTCACGGTCAGCTTGGTATCGTTCTCTGCGAGGCCGCTTTGCGGCCGGTCAGCCCCCAGCCTGTACTGGTGCACGGGCTTATTCCTGCCCAGGCGCAGGACTTTGCACTTTCCTCTGCTGAACTTTGAGATTCCCGTTTGCCCATTTCTGCAGCCTGCTGAGGTCCCTCTGAATGGCTCGCTGAGAGTGTCCAGTCACCCCTGCTAGTAATGAAAATGTTAAACAGCGTGGACCCCAGTACAGGCCCCTGAGGTGCACCAGTAGTGACTGGCATCCAGCAGGACTTTGTGCCACTGATGGCAACAGCCCCTGGCAGTTCAGCATTTTTAGAATGTTCTCAATCTCCATGTGTCTCACAGCTTAAGACGAATGTGTACTTTTAAAATGGCCTAAGACACCCTGAAAAAAGTATATATATGTTGATATTTCTATTGATTTTTTTTAATAAGTCTCTTTCATGTCAGACCTTTAAGCATGACAGTGAATTTACAGATTTTTCAAAGGCATTTAATAAGACATTTCTACAATTGACATCCCTTCTTTCCTGTTTTCTTTTGGCATTACTTAACACAGAATCTGCAAGGTTTTTTTTTGCTGAATGATTTTGGAAAAAAAGATTCTTATGTAGCAGTATTTTGGCACTTTTCTTAAGAAGAATATGTTGTATATCAACTACAAAACCTAATCACGATCTACTGTGTAGCTGATAATGATACAAGATTTTGTAATGTTTTGGTGAGTACGTTATTTTTACACTTCTGCGAAATCTTAATTCGTTTCTCTGGAAATGGTATTACCTCATCTGTAAATATCTTACAGTTGGTGTTCTCGCATAATGATTTTGTAATAGCTGACATTTACAAATTTGCAACAATCATTCCTGTTACTTATATTATTTTGTACTAATTTTAAAGCAGTAAGGGGAAAAATGTAATTGTGTATGCAGTTCTGGACTGACTCTGTAGTTGTATTTTTATATTCAGAAGCAGAAGGTATGTTAATGCAGTGCAAAAGAATTCCAGCTGTTTCCCTGACTTCCTGCTGTTTAAAAGAAATACTCATCTTAACTGTCGTACCTCTCGTGTTTTTTAGTGTGTTCTGTTGTAGTCTTATCTACAGACTGACTGTATTGGCCTTGGAATAGTTAGTACCTAAATTATTATTACATTTATAAGAGTAATGTTCTGAGGCTTATATGCCAGGTTACCCTGACATGTGAACTCGTCTGGGGTTTTATTAACAACTGCTTTGACTTGGAGGGTTCTTGTTTGTACTGCAGAAGTACTACATCACCATTGCTGTAAACCTTTATGTGGAACGGTGCTGTGGCGGTAATAAGGGTATCTCCAGGTATAAACCATTTAATATCTTATCCCAAGCGTGGTTGATGGTGGCACGGTTTTCGTGTGCCATTTTGAAGAAACTTTTTCTGGATGGGGTCCGCTTCTTGGAATCTACCAGCTTTGAGGCCATACTTGTGTCGTTTAGGTTTTGGGTTGTTTGGTTGGGTTTCTTGTTTTTTTAAAGCTTCACCTTTTGGTATACATCTCGAACTAACTCGATTGTCTACTGGGTGTCTGTTCATTTGTATGGCAGCTAGAGTGCATCCTAATTGACTGTTAGTAACTTGATTCTCAGAGGGTTAAACTGAGGGTTCTTACTATATGGCTAATCCCTAGTCTTTTCACATGGAGCAGTATGATCCATTGTGAAAGAATTCAGAATGTGAAAGAAAGGAAAAAGTTAGCGATCTAAAAATGACAGCATGGAGTTTGTGCTTTGTCAGTTGATCTATCGGAAAAGGAAAAAAATAATGCGACTTGCTACAGGCACGTGAGAAATGTGATTGCGTCCTGCATGTTTGTAAGCATGGTAAGCCTGCAAAGAGAAATTTGGATTTTAGATACTGATACTTTGAAAATACGGTATAAATATTTATCGGTTAGATGACATTGAGCACTGAATTGCGTGGTTGCTATTGGTCATAGGCCTCTTTCAAAAGGCCCCGTGTTACTGGTACAACCACGTTGTTGAATTGTATATTTTTATGGAACAATGTTTAAAGTATTGAGACCAAAATCACTAGTTAGACCAATTGTGGATGTGTTTTAATTTAATTGTAAAATAGTAGAGATTTGTTTTAGAGCTATATATAAATATATATATTAAAGGTATGGATACAAGATAGAAATGTGCATTTTAAACCTGTGTCCCTTGCATTACTGAACAAAGGTGTGTTTTGTTACTCTACGGAAGTATTTACTGTAGTGCAGCTGGAGCTGCTAAATGCAGTAGCATTTTCATTCTGAATTGTAGCACTTGGATACAGTTTGTCAACTACTACAAACATGGGGAGGCGTATCCGGGCACATAGGCTGTACACGTAGAATTTAATGAAGTTTTTTAAATTGCAACAACAACAAAAAAATCCAATAAACAGAGAGCTCATTAACAGTCATCTTTAATACTATGAAAACCCTATAATATTAAGGAAAGACTGGATTAAAACATGCCAAGAAACTTGATCTCTGTTACTACTGAGCAGTGCCTGTACTGTGTTAACATGCAGTCCCTACGCGCTTGGCATACTCGGGTGTGCAAACAGATTAAGAGGAGGTGTCATTTCTGCAGATAACTTCTGCATCTATTGCTGCTGTGAGGGATCGTTGGGTTTTATCAACAGAAAAATAAAAGTTAAATTTCACGTGCATTGTGTTGTGTGTTTTTCTTCTGACTTTCCATTTTGACTGCTGTTTTCAGACCGCTGTAATTGGGGGTTTAATCTCTAGGGCATAACATAAAGATCCTGCATATGTGTGGGTGTTGGAAGAGAAAAATTTTAAATCTGTTATTTGTTCTGATTGCTTGTGGATCTTCCCTTTTCTACCCCCATATTTTGTGACTTGTTGGAGAAGAAAATTAGAGTGCTATAAAGTATGTATAATACCCTGGGCCTCCTGCATTTTTGAGACCTTCTTAGTCTCAGCTGCATAAACATACACGATGCATATTATTCTGAGTCAGATATTACCTTTTAGTTGTTTGAAGCAAGTATCTCAAATACTGGGATGTTGAATTTCTGTAATTCCTTGTTTAAAGACATTGTAAGGTTACCAGCTCCTCAGAAAAATGTGCTTGGAGTTACGAACTGAGGTAGAGGTAGGAGAAAATGCTTCAGTTCTGAATGTAAAAAGACCTTTTTTTTTGATGTAGGTAGACGGGACTCTGAATTGAAAATATATGCAAAAATATATTAATATTTTATTTGATGTACAGGACTGATAACACATGAACCGGAAATAAAAACACATTTTTAATTTCATTTTAAAATCAAGTGATTTCCATGATCTGGCTTATGCAGTGGCTATCTCTGTTCTGCTAAATATGGTCCAGACTTTGAAACTGTGCATTTCAGCATAAGGCTTACAATGCTGAACCAAAGACTGGCTGAAGTTAATGTAATTTCATAACTTAAAAAAAACCCAGTAGTTTGTTTACCTCATGTTTTATATTGCAATTTTAGGCTTAACTGATTTTGAAACAACTGAAAAAGTTGGTTGAACACACTTTATTTCTGACTTCTGCTTTCAACCGTGACCAGTGAGTCGGTATCCAAACAAGCTGGAGAAGTATTTTGTCCAAGCTAGTATCCCATCTTAAACGTGCCTGGGCTGAGCAGAACTCAACTCACTCAAACTAAATAAAAGCAGCAGCTTGAGGCTTTTACTGCAAAATTCTCTTCCTGTCTTCTGCTCATTTCTTCTGGAGGCTGATGCTGGATGCAAAACACTGGTTTTATCTTAATTTAAACCCAAAAATGCTAATTTGGAAAAGAAAAACTTCTCTGTGTCTGAGGTTGCCTACGTGTTGGCATAAACCGGCGGCACTTGGCACTCCTGTCACCCTCTCGTCCTCAATTAGGAGTTCTTGCTTGTGCTGGCATTTGCTAGTCTTTGACCATGTCGGAGCCGTTCCAGTTCAGCAGGCCGGCAGAGACCAGTGAAGCGTGCGTCGAGTTCGAGCCTATTTCCATTGACATAAGGGATCTCAAAAAGCAGAGTGCATGGCCCGAGGAATTGGTGCAAGGAAAGGGTGACACCATGGCAGGGAGACAAACTGGAATTGCATGGAAGCACAAGGTATGGAGCAGGCTGGGTTTCTGTGGTCCTTTAGTGAAATCCTGATTAGAAGGTGGTTTTTTGAGAAAAGCCTGGGTTACAGTGCTTGCTTCTACAGGGCAGTTGTCCTTTGCCTGGAGGGTCTGAGGCTAAAGCGGCACATTCAACAAAAGACATCTGACACTCAGAAGCATGCCTCAGGATAAAATTGGTAGCTAGTTCTAATTGTTAAAAAAACCAAACCAAACAAAAAAAAAAAACACCATCCGAGAAAACGTCAACAAAAGTTCCAGGGAAACCTTTCAACTTAAATTAGTATAGAATTTGAAGTTTCGATTCTTGTTTTAGAGACCCATCTTAGGTCTAGAGTGACAAAATCATGAAAAGTAAACCAAACTCCTTGCGTCCCTCACCTTTGTTGGGATTTCTTGTTTTGTTTTTTAAAGTAAATTGGGTAATTTATTGGTAGCAAAGGCTTAAAAGGTTTAAAATGAAGTCTTCCCCTCAGACACATGCTAATCATTTCTTCTCCACTCCTCAAAGAAAAATAAAGGAGCCTTGTCACACATTGCAAGGCTTAGGAGACTGGATCTATTAATTCCAAACTGAACAATCCTCAGATATCTCTGTAACCTTTGTATCTGTTTAATTGTATAGTTTGATTTATTGATACATCTTGCTTATATAGAAAGGCTTCTCTTAATATAAAAGCTGGAATAAAATGGATATGTTCCAGTATTGCTGGGCATTCACATTCAGTCTTATAAAACCTTACGGTGAAATGATGTGTCCTGTTGAGAAATCGTGATATTTAAACAGTTGTTTTCTCCCTGTAAGGTAAATTTCCGCCCCTCTTTTTTTCACCAGTTTTTTAAAAATAGTATATTCTCCCAGCTGGTTAATCCGATATGATAGCATAGAGGCAAGCGTGTCTATCTCAGAGTTACCCAGGTTTTTGTATGAAGTTAATGGATTTTTTTCCGTCGCATCATCTGTTACAGGCACTCAGATATACGTTCTTTCATGTTTGTTTCTGATTTCTCCTTGGCTATCCAGAAAATAGATCTGTAGAGGGGGGAAAAAACCAAAACCACCCCACCACAACCAACAAAAAAAATCATCTTCCCAAACAGCGCGAGGCTTTTGAGTTGTGTACTTCCAAAGGTAAGTAAAACCACCTGTACACGGTTCTTATCTAATCGCAGCTCAGCTTCTCTGCCCGAGCAGTACGGTAGCATTGTCTGAATAAAATCTAATCTGTGTTGGAGCCTGGATGGCTAACAGCAGGGAAATAAGTCACCAGGCCTTTCACCTACTTCACGTAGCTGTAAGTTAAAGGCAAAAGTTAGTGATTTATTGTGTCACCGGCTGCAGTAGCGCCTAGAAGTCCCGGGTTTGAATCGGGATCCTATTGTACTTTGCAGTGTACAAACACAAAACAAATAGTTTGGCTCCAGAGAGCCTCAATCTATCGCTAAGAAATTGTAGGTTTTACGGAGGGTGTTGTAAGATAAGTGTTTCTGAAAAATGGGAAAAAAATATACAGTAGAAAATTAGACTTTTTGCAGTTTCTTCTGTGATTTCATTTGGGGCAATTTGTTTTTAATTTTCCCTCCAAGGAGTGCAGAAGTGAGCCTGTCCCTCAGCACGAGCAGATAGCTTGGGATGCAAGTACCTGCTCTGGCATAGGTATTAAAACTTGCGATTTTTTCGGCAGGCTCCTGACCATAATCTTACTGAAGCTGAGGGCCTGCAGTAGCCATGCTTTTTTTCCAGTCATCTCCATGATAAATGTAGAATCCCTACAAAATTGTATTTGTGTTGCTCTTTCATGAAGTATTAAATGTGTATAACACGTCTGTCTGAGCTGCTGCTGGCGTTGGACGTGGGTCACACTGCAATTTAACCACGTCCAGCAACAGCTTTAGATAAATGTGAGGACATATCCAAATGAAATAGCAAGAGTAGTTCTAACTAGACAAGCAGAATGCAACTAGGTAGGTTATAAAAAGGGATCATGATGATAAAGGACTGCAGTTACTTATGAAAAGCTATGGTTGTGTCTTTGGAGTTTGACATCTATTAAGTATTGCCAAATAGGTTTTGCTGCTTCATCCTAGGGGTCCCCCAGCGTTTTCACATTAATTTCCGTGTCCTGTCTGGCATGCTAGGCATTAATATCGCGTTGTTAGGTCATTCTCAGTATGGTGGCCAGTGGATATATGTCCCAAGTAGCGATTCATCAGTGGCTGGGACATTTGCTTCCCTCCACCAAAAGCATCTTTGAGAAGCTCCTGGCCCCCTCGGAGAGCAGAGCATCCGTGTTCGCGTGTGTCAGTTCTCAAATCGGCACCAGCCCCTCCGCAGTGGAAATACATACTGTGACCTTTAGCCTTGGTTGTCATTTCAAAACTTGTTCAAAATTTGTTTCAGCTTTTAGTTATCCTTCTCAGCATCTAATGTCAGAGAAGACAACATGAAAATACTTCCAGAAATGAGCTGGCCACCTCCAAACCATCCGATCCCCAAGGCGGAGAAACGCTCGTGGCTTCCAAAGGATTATTTTGTCTGGATCTTGTCCTGCGGCATACACCCCATCTGCAAATACCGAAGGCAAGCTTTGGGTTAAGCCTGGCTTGGCGAGGGGTGCCGCCTGGCAGGAGAACCGAAACAACCCGCCTTCTGCGAGCTAAAAGCAGGGCTGTTCTCTGGGAGAACAACAGTGCTCTGGCATCTGCGGCTTTCTCGTTTGTTCTGCAGGTGCACTCCTTTCTGCATCAACCTCACGCTACAGAACAAACCCTGGACGTCCCTGCGTGGCAAGCCAGACAGAAATGACTTAGCGGTGAGCGAAAAAGACAAGGATAAAAAATTGGCTGGGATGACAGCATAGGCTAAATTAGGCCCAAAATGGCTAGTGTACGCTTATGCCCCAAATTTTGAAGACAGCTTAGTACCTGATAGCTCAACTTGATGATAAATCTTAATTACTTAGCAGTTTGCTTCCCTTCCTCCCCTCAAGATTCAAACTACTTAAAATAAGGCTGAGATTCCTCAGTTACTGTGGTAATAAGGACTCTGCTGAAGCCTGTTGGGTCAGTTGCCTTGTAACTGGAAGAGCTTTTCGAAAGGACAATCTAAAGTCAATTCTACAGAAACTAAGGCACCCACAGATTAGTAATGTCTCTACTGCTTCAAAATATGACTAAAAATAAAATATTTTGTTCCACTGCAGTGTTTGAGTGAGAGACAAAGGACAATACAATGAATTAGCTAGCGATGAGGAATCGCATGCTATAACAAAACCAACACCTCTCTTCATCTTCAGGGCTCCACATATAGGAGGAAATCAGTGTCATGCAGTGGCCTCGTCATTTCAGAGAACAGGCCAAAATAAGGTATCTCGCATGTGTGCAACCAGATTTAAATCAGTACATTGCATCTGAGAATGTTATTGAGTTAATTTACACTAATATAAAATTCAACTCGAAACCTATGGGGGGTTGTACCCCCTCGGCCTTCATCAGGGATATTCTCATATCTATGACTTAAAAAGAAATAATTTGTTAGCACTGCACTGAAAATCATCTGTTACCAAATTATTGTATTATGATTAATTGTTCCTTTGTAAGATCCCATGTATTTCTCCATGTATATTTTTTTTTCCAGAGCGTTTGGGTTATTCAGTGGTGATGATAGGTAATGTATCAAACCAAGCCTTCTTTGATAAAGAATTTAAACAGAAGGATTTTGTTCACTCTAACACAGGAGCTTTAATAACATTTTGCTAAACAGCTTAGGTTCGTCGGCATGTTGTGGGAATAATTTATCATTGAAGTTAAGTTTACTCCTTTACATTGCTCGGACTCCACTATAATTCCTCAAAATAGGGTTTAAGCAGGGTTTAAAGCTACATAATCCTTAAGATGGTCCTCTACAAAGGCAGATTTCACCCTTAAAGCACTGCTTTCCTTAGGTTTTTTAATTCCTAGTGAAACGTTTTAACCTTAAAGTCTTGCCTTAAATTTTATACTGGTCAGCACTTCAGTGGCTTATAAAAAAAAAATTAAAAATAGGCTGCATGACTTAAAAAAATAAAATTCTTGTTGTTTGCTATAGAGGATCTCGGGAAAAGGTCCATCAGCAGGGCAGCGGCCGTTCCCGTGGGGTGGGCTGGGCGGGCGGTTGCCCCCGCTAGGTGCTGCGGAGGGCCGCCGCCGGGGCTCCTTGCCTGCCCCTGCCTGCCTTCTCACTGAACGCGCTCGTCTCCCTACTTCTCAGTTGGCCCCGTATCGTGAAATATGCCAAAATGCTTAAAATACGTATCAGTGCATGTGTACGTTGTCTTTTTAGCAATGAATTAGGGGGTAGGCTCCGCTTTGAGCTATAAGGCTTTGTTCTTGCACGTTGTTTCCCTGTTCAGCTCTTAATAACAGTGGCTCTGTCTTCACTGAATCACAAGTACTTCTTTGTAACCTCTTCCCTGGGACGTATTTGCTTGTCATATACATACCTTCTGGTCATGAGCTGATTTCACTTCAGCTATCATTTAATTTGCCTTAATATTAAGTCTTTCATGCTACAGTGTCTGTAGAAAATCTTGATCGTGCCATGCTTGCAATGAATATTTTCTAGAAGATAATTAGCTTTTAAAACTAGAACCCACCTGCATTTTAGCACAGATCATTCCCATCTCTTTGAAATGAGTGGGGGTCCATTAGCTCAGTGTAACTCAGAAAGTTGTTGAACTACCACTAAGTGCACACAAAGTCAAGTGATGCTCAAATCTAAACCAGCATATCGGGGAGGAGGCAAGTGGTCGGACGGAGAGGAGAGGTGCGCGGTGTCTGCCCATCCCGGCGGTTCTGCCAAAGGCCTGCAGTCTGGGGGGATTCATCTGAAAGCGGGAGAAGCTGAGACCCTGCCCGGGGGATCAGACTGCCCACCGCGACGCTAGGTGGGGTGGGAGCGGGCAGGAGGGGAAGGTGGCCCGGGGACGGCCACTCGATGCTTCCCGCCTTACGCCTGCTTTCATACAGTAAGACAAACGTGCTGTTCTCCGCTGACAGTGGAATATCCTACTGCCTTTAGCATAAGATGCACAATAGGAATTAAAGCCTGTTTTTTCATCTTCCAGTACAACAGTCTCCGGATGGAATACAGATTGACATGAATATTGGGCCAAAACCCAACCTTACGTACTAGTTATTTTGCCCTAAATCACTTTTTCATTCCTGTGTAGTTACTCGTTTTCAGCTGATCACTGGGTTACAGTGCTAAGATCAAATTAGTTATCCTATGGTGCTATTACGTTAGAGTGGGAACTGGTCTCCCTTTTATTTAAAAGGGAATATATAGTCCTGGAAGATCTTCAGAGCTAATTCTAGGCAGCAGAGGAGCTGACGCTTCTAGGCTAAAACAAAAAACTAAACCAAACAAAAACCCAACAAAACCCCGCGCTCTCTGGGCTGCCCTCTCCTTTAGTTTTGCTCTATTCAACTTACTGAAGGTCTTGGAATAAACCGTCTGGTGTTATTCTCTCATATCAGTGGTGTAACATCCCTTTTCTATTCACAGCCCAGCTCGCTGGATTCTGGAGGCAGCTTTTGGGATAACTGAGCAAGGATAGATTCACCAGGCCAGACTGCAAAATCCGTTACGCTCTGGACCCTCTAGGCAATCCAGGTATAGAAACAGTACCGCTGCATATAGAGGTAATAGTTAATTATAAGCATTTTAAAAATTAATTTTCTCTCCTGTTTTTATTCAAGTTGTATATTTCTTTCCTTTAGTCTCCACGTGCTATTTTTAAACTATGGTTCTTGGTGGTCTTGCTGGTCTTCATTAGTTTGTCTTACGTTATAGAGGTGTAAAGTAGGTATTGACAAAGTCTGTGCAAGCTTTTGGCCCTACCAAAACAATTCTTAATTTTTTTTTTCTTCCCAATCTAATAATTTTTTCTGTAGTCCTAAATTGTTTCTGCTATATCAAGGTTTGGATCTTTGCAGTCATTTTTTTAACAAAACCCTGAACTCTGTCCAGCCTCTCTCTTTCATTTGACACTTGTTTCCTGAAGCGATTTTCAGTTCTATTTCAATTGAGTAAAAGTTTCAGCCTCCTTTCTGGGAAGGAGTATACTTTAATTTTTAAGAGAACTTGCTTTGTCGGTGCAGATATTCCAGGCTTTCTTCTTGTTCTACTCGCAGCAGCTTTATGCGATGTTCTCCAGCATACTGTTAACTTCCTTGGAACTGGAATCGAAGTGTTAATTAATTTCTCAACAACAGGGGACTCGAATGGGAGGATGGAGCAGCTCACAATGCAGGACCTCTCACCCCTTTGGACCAATATTAGCATTAACCATTTGCACAATTCCGTCTTAAGTCGGCACTGCTTTCGTGGCATCGGTTGGCAAAAACAATGCTGGACAAGAAAAATCATCTCATCTGAGATCTCTGAGGATGATATTGCTGGTCCAATACTGGTGACCTACCTGTTTTATAAAGCCTAATTATTTCTTAAAGCAAAACAAAGCTTTTATCGTGACTACGAGCTTCACGTTCTCATTCACCTGCCATCCTCCCATGGCACATCTCCAGCCTCAAGGAGTCCTGCAGCTCCAGTCAAATTTCAAATTGTATTTATTTTTGTGTCTGTGCTTCGGGTCTTAATCTGCATGCTCCTTCAGATCGAACTCCCATCACATCCAAACGAATTCGTGTCTTTGAAGTGTTGCTAGACACTTCTGTGGCAATAGCAGAAAAAAATCCTTTGTCGAAACTTGTATTTTTTCTCAGGCTTTCCTAACGTCTTTTCAGCAAACACCTGACAAAAGTTTCACTAACACCTGCCTATACATTGGTCTTTAAATCCTGAAGATTTTATGCAGCAATAGACTGGTTTATGGTGCTTTCCAGTTTCCCTGAAGAGCAGAGTGTAGTTGCTCCACAGACACTAAAGTAAATTTTTCTTTTTTTTTATTTCTCTGGTTGGCTTGGTTGTCAGATCCTCATTTCCTTCACCTGGTTTAAAGCACATGTTGGGTTTTTCTCTCCTTTGCAGTTCTCTTTTTTTTTTTTTTTTTCTTTTCTTTCCTATTAAACAAGCTAATTGCTGCCTTATGCTGTATTTTGGAGGATGCTTCCTGGAATTTGTGGCATTGAGGATTGTTTCAGACTAGATCTTTTTAACCATGATAATTTCAAAGTCTATGCGTACAAATTTTAGTTAAATAGGTCATTTAATAAAATGTACCCATTACTTTTTCAGCTTAAAAATACCTTAGGATGGAGATTTTTATTACATAAATAAACATTAGGGGTTTCCTTATAAAGGAAACTCAAACCAGTAAGTGCCTGCAAACAGGTGGCTGCATAAGAAGAGAGAACCGTGGGATGTTGATGTTGAGGAGAGAGTGGTGCTCCAACAGGTCTAGTGAGGGAGAGGCAGAGATTGAAAAAGTAAGGAAATTATTGAAGAACAAATTATGGATTAACTAGAAGAAGCAAAGCAGTATCACGTGAACAGAAAGGAGAAGTGGATCGCTCCCAGGACAGGAGTTTGGAAGATGGAGACTTGAGATAGCTCCGCTAAGGAAAAAGCACCTGTAGTGTTGCTGGGAAAAGAAATCGCAAGATTGAAACCAGGCAAGGATTGAGAGGAAAAGCTCAACTGTTCCAGTGTTTCAAAGGATGATGAAAAAGTGCTTTGTTGTTCTGCTTTTACTAGAAATCCTTTGTCCTTTTTTTCCAGACGAGAAGTTCTGCAGGCGTTGCAAGTCGCCAGTGCTGCAGGACAAAGTATGCTCCACGATACCATTCATCTTCCAAACGTTGCGCAGCCACCAAGGGCTGCTTTTGCTCCTATTATTTTTGGTTAGTGAAGTGAGACTATTTGCAGAGTGTGTACAAGCACTTTGCTATTTTTCTTTGCCAGTTGGGAAAAAAAGGTCACACTTTTTCATCTGGATTGGTGCGGGTCTGTTTTGTAAAATTATGTCTAGAAAATAATTCCTTTTAACTTTTTTCCCCCTGCTATTCTGGTTCCTACTCCTCCATTGCCATCCCTGAGTGCAGGCGCTGAGAGTGAAATGAACGTGCAGCCTCTGTGGCCCCGACAGTTGTTAGAACAACATGGTTTTGACTTGATGTGTTTCCCCTACAAAGATCAACCAGGGAGGATGACAAGAGATAACCATATGTGTCTATATACCTATGGCAAAGCTTTATCATACATCAGTAAATTCAGCTTCGGTGAGAACTTAGTACTGCTCACAAGGTATAGGACAAGTGCACAGCAAGTTATTAGGATGAGCTTATTTTTGCAGTGATGAATGATGACGTTCATCAGGAACAGGATTCCCGCTGTGGAAGAGTATAATATTTGTAGTAACTAGGGAAAATGTTGGAGGTGGAGGTGGTGGCTGGAAGATCTGTATTTCTAGGGTCCTCAGTGTGTGCTCTACCTTCCTGCATACAGATGATTTTAAATCTTTAGGTCTCCACTATTTACAGGCCTGATTTTTAAATTTCACCAAATGACCGCTTTGAGACCGACAGTTTTCTTATTTTCCCCCACCTCAGTGCGAGGAAAGCGTGATTAGCCCAGCATGGAAAGTGTCCTCTGCAATGTCCGTGTCAGCAAGGACGGCCCTTGCTAAGGTAAGGTGTAAAGTGTAAGGGCCCCTCAGCTCCCGACCCGCCTGCATGTGCATCGGAGCACGGGTGGCTGTGAACGCTGCCTCCTCGCTGCGTGTCTCCCTGATGCATTTTACTCACTGTGCATGTGTGGCGTATTTGGGATTTTTCGGATGCAATTGCAGCAACTTGAAGTAAGTGCTGCAGTGTTGTTTGTAACCCTTGTATGGTTGCTTTTGCTTTGGACTGAGGGTTCAGTACCATTGCAAATCCGTTCCTGGCTTCGGGGGAGTCAGCGGAGCTCGATGTGCCCGTGGTGGTGCGGATGATCCCATTTCCCCACTACAGCGTTTCTGTGCTCCTCCATCACCCATCCACAAAAGGAACAGAACGATACCTACCTCCTCCCTACCTACATAGCAGCAGAAGGGCTTAGGAAGGCTCTGATCTTTAGTGGGCTCTCGGGCGTCTGTGCTGTTTAGGCTGGCCTGCGCAGGCACCTGCCTGGGTGTGATTCAGGCTGCAGCTGGGGGCTGTGCCGGGCAGGCAACTCCCCAGGCGTGTTCAGAGCATCCAAACGAGACATGTAAAGTAGATGGTGTGAGTGTTTGCCATCAGAGCAGGCTCCGGTGCGTTCTCGGTGCTCGCTTCAGCCAGGTCCATCTGCTCAGAGCCCGTTACGGGGTCTGGGCCAGAGGGAGCTAACAGTGAGAGGTCCCAGCTGGTGTTACCCAAATGCTGCCATGACATCCCCAGTAAGATACGGTGGTTGCAGCGAGCATCGTGCGTGGGTGAGCTGAGCTGACCGTATAGCAGGCTCGTTCCTGGTGGTGGCTGCAGGTCAGAAACGTCCGAATGAAGGCCCTTATAAAAAAAAAAACAAACCTGATTAAAGAGAAAAGCAGCACACACACGGTGATGGAGGGTGCTAACCACAAGGATAGATGGGTTTTCAGTTTTGGTTGGGTTTTTTGTTTGTTTTTTTTTTTAAAGGCAGTATGGAAAAGAGGATGCAGGCTGGCTGCAGGCACAAGTTTGGTTACCATGTATAGGCTTTACAAAAGCCAGATACCACCGGTGGTGTTTTGCGTGCCTGGGAAACACTTCTCTAAAAACAGAAGGATTTTGAGAAGTTTGTGATGCGGCCGCTTTGGCGAGGGGATGGTGAAATGCTCCAGGTCGGTACGGAGAGGGCCAGACGCACCCTGTCCCTGCTCCAACATGGACGTGCCGTGCCGGTGGGGATCCTCTTGCGCCGGACCCCGCAGGGGGCCCAGGAGCCGCCTACTGCCTTTGCCACCTCCCGCTGCAAGCCCGGGGGTTGCTTCGTGCCGCTGCTCGGCGGCTGCGGGGCGGGATGCGGGTCCGGGGGGGGCACCTTGAGGTCCAAGGTCGGGCTGGAGCAGGGGGAAACGGTGTCCCGGGGGGGGCGGGGCCCGGCGCTGCCCTCGTTCACAGGAGCGCGGCGGCTCCCCGGCTCAGTGAGCCACATCTCGGTGGCCAGGCGCGCCCCGAGGGGCACCGGGGTCCCGGCGGAGCCTCCCCGGGGGCGCGGCGGCAGCGCGGGGCGGCCTCATCCCCCGCCGCCGGGCAGCCCCGCCCCCCGCGCCGGTTGGCTGCGGCCGAGCTCTGCTTTGCATATTCACCGGCCCCGCTCCCGCGCTGGGCCAATAGGGGCGCGGGGGCGGCCGCCTCATTAGCATATGCACCTCGGCGCCGGGCGCAGAGCAGCCGCCGCCGCCGCGGCTCGCAGCGACCGAGGCCGGGCCGGGAGGGGCGGGCGGGCGCCGCGGGCAGCCCCGCCGCAGGCAGCCGCAGGGGCCGGGGCGCTCCCCGGGCACCGCCACCCGCCGGCAGCGGCGCGGGAGAGCCGGCCATGGCCGCCCCCGCGCGGTACCTGCTGGGCTGAGATGAGCGGCGGCGGCGACGGGCGCTGCGGGCGTTGGATGGGGCGGGCGGGCGGCGGAGGGCTGGCTTCCCCGGCGCGCCGCTGAGGCAGCCCCAGGGCCGCGCCGCGCCTGCCGGAGGCGCCTTTTTATTTTTATTTTTTTATTGTTTTTATTTTTTTTTCCTGTGTATTTTTCCGCCAGCCGGTGGTAGGGCTCGGTGCGCGGAGGGCGCCGGCGGAGAGCGGCAGGCCGAGCCGTGCCGAGCCCAGCCGGCGGAGGCTGGCCGGCGGTCGGCGGGGGCCGGCGATGCGGTGCCTCGCTCTGCTCGGCCTCGTCGCCTGGGGCCTGGGGAGCTGGGCCGGGCCCAGCGGCGGAGCGTCCCCCCCGCCCTGCCCGGCCTCCTGCAGCTGCGACGGCGACCGCGGCGTGGACTGCTCCGGGCGGGGGCTGGCCGCCGTGCCCCCGGGACTCAGCGCCTTCACGCACGCCCTGTGAGTCGGGCCGGGGACCGGGGCAGGGGCGGGCAGGTAGCCGCGGTGAGGCTGGGTGCCGGGTGCTTTGTCCCCCTTTTATTTCAGAAAAAAACCCCTGATAATCGCGTGTTTATGTTGTCTCTGCTGCGGGTGCAACATGCTCCCCCCCGGGGCCGCCGCGCTCCCCCCCCCCCGGCCCACCCGGCCCGCGGGGGGCGGCCTGTGGGCAGCGGCGGGGCCCGGCGGGCCGCAGGCTGGGCCCGGGCCGCCGCCGCAGGTGAGGGCGGCGGTGGCCTGAGGCGGCACCTGGCCCCGGGCCCGGCCGCCGCCCCGCTCCTCGGAGCCCCGTGGGGGGGGCTCCTCTGCCCGCGGACCCCTGTGAGTCCCGAAGGGATCGGCCTCGGGATTTAAAAGGCCGGGGGGTGGTGGGGTGGGTGGCGGAGTGAGGCGGGGGGAGCTGCGGGGTTCCTGTGGGAGCGAGCGGGGAGAGCCCGGCGGGGTTTGGTGGGGTCCGGCTCGGCCCCGGTGCCGCCCTGAGGCGGGGGGACCCCGGTGCGGCGTCCTCCCGCTGAAGCGCCTTTCTCCTAGGTTTTCTTCAGAAACCAGTTCCCAGGCTGGCAGATTTTCTCCCAAAGGTCAGGGCTTTTTCAGTCCGCGGCACGCGTAAATCCAGTTAACTAAGGACGCCTTTGCTCTTACAAAACCTCCCGATATGGGATGCGCCGCCGAACCTTGAAAAACCAGCATAAATAAGGCTCGGGAGCTTTGTCGAAATTTGCTTGTGGATGGAGGAAAAACAAACTCTTAGAACAGTTTCCCCGGTGTCCTGTGGTATTGTAAACCAGGCACAAGCTGGTGGATCTTGCGTTGAGTTTTGGTAACTTTAATAATAAAATTTTAATTGAGGAATGAACGCTCTCTTCTGTAGCGACACGACCGAAGAGGGATTTGCAGCTTTCAGTAGGGTAGTTTTGCTAATCCCCAAACCTGTTAAGTTTCACAATAAAACCTGTCAGTCTTGCCCCACTTCTCAGCAAAGATTTCACAGGCTGGAGTGAGGTCTTGCATGGGCCAGTGGTCAGGTCTGCTATTACTAAAGCTTCGCTGCGTTTCCAATGTATAATACAGAGCATGCTACAGCAAATTGAGGCGCGTGGTTTCAGATCGGTACTGAACTGCTGCGTTGTCAAAATACAGTAGTAGTGTATGCCTTCGAAAATGTCACTTTTTTTTCCCTCTTTGTTTGCCTACACTCAATATGCAAAGGGAGTCTGATTCTTAGTTACTGGAGGTTTTGTTTACTGAGCAGGTTTCCAATTTCTCCTACCTGTTTGGACTTCTTTTCTGTTAATTGTTCAAGCTGGGTGGAGGAAGGTTACTGGGCCTTTTGCTTGTGTAGTACTTGATGAATGGCTAAAGCCACAGGTCTCCGTTGTCACCTGTGCTTACATATTTTGTTCCTTTTTGTGCTGGTATGGTGTTAGTGGGAGCTGACCTTGCGGTGGTTTTTCTGTGGCAGAAACGGTGGTTTGCGAGCGTTCAGGGTAGGGGGTTAGGAGCTGCTTGTTGTGTGAAGCCTTGGACTCGCTGGTAAGCCACCTTTTCTTTCCTCCACAGATGGAACAGGGATGTTACCCGATTTCATTAAGTACTTGAAGCCTATCTGGTAAAAGCTGCATTTAAATGGCTACTGGGTCGTCGGGCTGTCTTGTAGAACGGGCTTGGTACATTGCTGCGTGTCTGCAACATGGCATTCGTTGTCTAATGGGTACAAGTCATCGTAGCCAACACCCATTAGAGATAAGGTTGCCAAAGAGTTTCAGTGTGTAAGTTCCTACTTGCTGTGCAGGTAAATTTCCAGAAGCTGACTTACGCTTCCAGCAAAAGCGAGAGGAGACCTGCACACGTGTCACTGTGTTTTGGGATGCGTTTGTGTCGCTGTTGGTTTTGTATTCTTGAAACTCAAGCAGAAACTTTTTAGCTATTTCGTTCTGTGGCAGTGAGGGATAATCCTGGTTCCTGTTTGTGATTGGTTCCTGTTTCCTTGTTTACAGAAGGAAAAAAAATGGGTGACTTATTGGCCCTTCTGCTCTTTAAATGTCTCTGTTGTAGCGCAGCCGCTGGAAGTTTGGGGTATGGAGAAAGCAGTTTTGTAGGCAATAGAAAACTCATTTCTGACCTGCTCGGGCTGTGCAATGTATAGTTTTGCCAGAGAAGCTGAGTTGGCTTGTAGGAAAACTAAAAAAAGAAAATAAAATCACACCCCCTAGCTGACACGTTTGTGTCATGGCAAAGTGTCTTCTCTAGGTGAAGAGAAGGCTTTTCTGTGCTTCATGTCAGGCAGCATAACGATGCCAGGCAATCCCTTTTGCATTGCAGCGGACCTCTTTTTGATTGTAGCCATAGCAGCGGAGGGTCTGTAGCGTAGAGACGGCTGAGAGTGTGACAGGTGACATTCTGCGATACTAAAGCAAACTTGTGCCTACGTTTTGGCTTTGGCCAGGGGGGAGCAACTGAGGGAAACCTGCTCACGATTAACTCAAGCTGGCAGTGAATGAGTTTCAAGGCAATTGAGAACCATGGAAGAGGGTTGATATTTAATTCTTACTGCTTCTGTTTTTCCTGCAGTCTTAATTTCTTTGCATTAATTTTAATACTTTAACATAACTTCCAAGGTGTATTTTCAAAATACATCTATATTTCTTGGGCTGCCACGAATGGTCAGGCAGTGGTTTCTATAAAGCCTCAAAAGCATATCCTTTTAGATTCCCCTTCTCTTTGCTTGCTTCTCTTTCTTCAGCTCTTGACTGATCCACTGCTCATGCCTTGCTTACTGGGGTGGTTAGAAAGCTCCTCCAAACACAGCAGATTTTTTTTTTTTTCCAGAATATGCATCGAATAGGCACTCTGCATTCCTACATGGCTAAACGCGTGCTAGCTGTAATGCCTGGGGTGCAGGGAGAGAAGGACTGGGGTCTTAGGGGGGTTATGTGGTTACCAAGGTATGGTGTGGTCATGTGAGGGCAGTTGCATCAGACTGAGCAGCTTGGAAAGGCAGAGTATCTGCTCATTACTTTTGAGTCATCAGGGCACTTTGAGAGATGGAATTTGAATAAAGAAAGGTGAGTACGTCGCCCCAACCGCAGTCAGTGTGGTGAAGAGATTTTTGGGAGATATATAAGTGTTCGGAAAAGGCAGAGGTGGCAGCACTAGATCCAAACTCTCTGAGGGTCTGGAGGGGATGGGATGGACGAGAAGAGCGCAGAGGGAGTCAGGAGGACACAACCAGGGATGATTACTTGATGCTTTTACTGTAGGCAGCCATTTGTTCGGTATAATTTAGGTAGGTGTTTATGTAACTCCTAATTACCAGCTGCCTGTTTTTCTGTTTATGAAGGTTGTGATTTTGCTTTGTTGCAAAATAACTGTTGTCTAGCAAGTTGAGATGCCTATGCAAGAATGTGAAAATATTGTTTGCATTTTTTAATCAATTCAGTACGCTTCTGATCTTTGCTATGATATTTCACGTGCCATGTGCTAGTGGAACACTTCCATGTAAGTGGAAGAAAGTTATGGTAGGGCACACTTGTCTTTGTTTTTCTCATGAGTGTTGGTTTGAGAACTCAAATTCCAGTTTTGGAGGTTTAATACTTGTGCGAGTCTTGTGCAGGAGACAAAAAGCAGATAATTCTGGATAATGACTTTGGAGACATCTTACATGGGCCTGGCTGTTTTAGGGGCTTGCCTGACAAGAGTGAGGAATGTAAGCCCTTCTCAGTGCCTGCTATTACATTTTAGGCACTTGAAATACTAAAACAGCACAGGTAATTTTCCTTCTAGTGCTTCTTGCTTGTGTTTTCCAGATGTGGCAGGGTCCCTTGCTTTAATTTTCCTTTCTTTGAGTTGTGAAAAGAGGGCTTCCGAGCCCCGGCTGCCCTAGAGAGTAGACCTTCAGGATGGAACGGTCATCTTGGTCTTCTGTTTTTTATTACTTACTTAACCTAATACTGTCTGTCTTTCTGTGTGCTGTGTTAAGCACTAGCTTTGTAAGATCAAGACGCGGTAGTCGAGAAGGATCCTTTTTTTTTACTTGTTTCATACCACAAGTTGCTTCTACAGTTGCAGAGAGTTGATTAACTTCTTTTCAGTATGCAGACTATCTGGAAGTACCTATGCTGTCTCATGTTTAAGTTAATTTCCTACTCTGTTTATGTATAAATGGCAAAATGATATGGTTCTCCTTGGATTCAGCAGAGCTTGCACATTTTTTTTTTGTCTTTTCACCTGGCACTTTTAATTTTTTGTAGAATGGTGATGAAATGCAGTAGGGAGGTGTGAGATGTCTTCTAATATGTCCAGTACTGACACGCAGATGTCTAGCATCCTGCTATGGTCAGATAAGCACAGTAAGGACCTGGCCGAGGTTTTGTGAATGCTGTCTAGCAGAGTTATTATGGTGAAAACTAAAGATGTCCAGACATGACCTTGAGTCTGGAAAATGTAGCATAATTGCAGTCATCCTGAGATAGAAAAGCCTTATCTAATTAGAGGTTTGAAGGTTTTACAGTTACACTGTTTAGTTTTTCACTTGCCTGTGCCGTACACTGGTGATGTGATGGCAAGTAATAAAAAAGCTTTTTCTGTCTTAATAAAAACATGCTTTCTATACTACTTTTGGGAAGACACAATCATGTAATTATAATATGAATTTTCCTATTAGTTGGCAGAAACACTGTCACGTTTAGACAGGCCTGTGGAATCCCATGGGCAGGAGGGGGACTTGAGTTTGCTGGTGCAGCATCCAGTGCCTGACGGTGGGCAGAGCCTGGCAACTGGGCCAGAGCCCAGTGGCTCCAGTAGCAGTCTCCCCAGCAGATTTCACCCAAGGATTGCAGTCTTTATGATTCATTTTAAACTGGCTGATTCGTCTGTCATGTTTCTCTTTTTATTTTTTTACAAAAAAACCAGTAGATGCTCTTAGGTAGGGCACAGAAAAGTGAAGTTGTTTCAGAGTTTGTTAAATATTTTTTACCCTTTTTGTGTTCTCTGTTGGCAGCAAATTTGGTGTTTTCCTGTCTTCCTCTTATCCCTTCCCCAAAAAACCTCAGTGCCCTGCCATAGGACGTAATTTGTCAGGTATTTGGCATTTGTTGTGTATGTTGAGCTCATTTGTATCAGCAATGTGTCATTTTGTGTTTGTGCTTACTGGCAGAGGCTAAAGTATGACTCTGGGGAATAAATACTAAGATAAGTCTGCAGCAGGGGAAAAAAGCTGGACTTTAGTGTAAGTAAGTTTATGCTAGTAAATAATTACCTTTTCAGTTCTTGAGAGGAATTTACTAGTAACTATCTGCTGGAGATGGAAAATATGGAAGCTGTAATATAAGGACTGAAAAACAAAACAAAACCCAAAGAAACCTCCTCCGCAAGGATCTTTATTTGTTTTGTGTTCTACATCTAAGCCAGCAATTTTTGCAGAACACAAGCTCTTATTTACCCGGAGAAAATTACTGGCCTAGATTTCAGAAGGGCTGAGCACCCATACCTCATTTTAGAGAGCATGGGAGCTGTGGGGCTCCAGGAGCGTCTGAGTGTCGGAGACCCTCCTCTCCGCCACCCTTGTGCCTCCCCTAAAAGCTTGTTCCTAAAGATGTCCCTCTTGTTGGGAATGGGCATGAGCTGATGTCGTGTTTATGCTCTGGAGGATTTGCCAACAACTCAGGTTTGCCTGCTTCTTGCTTTGCAAATAAGCAAGGGAGTGAAGTGGATGGGGCTGGTTAGCTTCAGCATGGCCGCATGGGACTTCATGGCCAGCAGTTATTCTATTAAGGGATGAATGTGTTTCAGGCTGCAGCTCTGTGCTGCCAAGTTGTGGTTTTGGGGTTCTTTACGGAAGAAGCAGAAAGTCAAAAATAGCTTGAGGAAGAATTAGAGAGATCTATATGATCCTAGAAATAAGAGACAAAGGTGGGAGAGGGTATATAAAAGGGTAAGAAGAGAAGCAGCCATTTGAAGAAACCTGTAAATTGAGGCAGCAGAGATTTAACGTTACGAGACCTTTGTTAACAGACGTATCAACAGGGTTTCCCATGTTGGAGGTCCCTGGCCATCCTCTGCACCTGGTCGACTCACCATCTGCTGCAGTGGCAACCTAGGGTTTTGCCACAGGGAAGTAGTCTTCTGTAGTTTTTCCATACCTGCCTTTCAGGTACTGCTGCAGTTTTCTGATAAGATGTTCTCAAACTTTGGTCTGAAAAAACCATTTCTGGTCATGTGATGTTGGTTGTTAATGCTCTCCTACTGCCAGGCTGCCCTGCGCAACCCTTTTGGAAACGTGGAGGTAGCGGTTGATATTTCCCTTGCTGATAGGCAGGCAACCGGCTCAGCTGATGTAGAATTGCATGCGGCGATGGGTGTCACAGTAGCTTATGCAGAGGAGGGGAAGATCTTGGTGTTACTATTTAAATACTGCTCTCACAACCAGCATCTTTGAAAACCTTTGCTTCAGAATCAAGCCCAGATATATTCAGCTTTGTGATCCAAATAAAGCTGGTGTATCCAAATTGGAAACATCTAGTATTAGATGTATGGGGTGCCTGGGAAGCGGAATTAAGTCATGCAGAAATGGCAGGTGATCTACCTGGCAAAACAGTTGACCTTTTTCTGTTGGTTTTTTTGTTTTGTTTTGGTTTTTTGAAGTGCTGAGGCTGAGTTACTGCAGCTGTCAGTGAGTTTCACTGAAGTTGAAAGTTTCCAATGTTTTCAAATCGTATGTCATATATTTTAAAATACATAGTTGAAATAGCAGAGTGCATTTTATTTTACTGTTGAATGATTTAACTGTTACAGGATTGTGACAAGGTCAGAACTTTCCACTTCCCAGAAACATATTATTGTTGCTGAAAGATGAGGGGAAATCTGTATTATCTTCACTCTGAATTTGAAAGCCCATTCTGCATACAGCCAGTCAACTTACATTATTAATGATATGCATTTTTTACAGAACAACACAGGACTGTAGTGATATCAAAAATAAGCTTAAAGGAGGCATCTGAAAACTATTGTTGAATTTGAATATATAACATATCTGTCATTATACATAATGTTAGTCAATATGATCACATGTTTTAAAAAGCCCACTTAGCTATTTTTGAACAGGCGATATCGATATAGATTCCCTGTTGGGCTGGGGTCTGACATCTGTGTGAGATGTGTTTGGTTTTGGGAAGTAAGAATATCACTTTGGATTTTTGTCAGCCTCGTTTTCCTGTTTGGGTTTTTTTTAATATTTGCTGTTTATTTGTACTTACTGAGTTACAGGGCAGCTGTATTTTTCCTAGGTGGCCTGTTTCAGCCATACAGTGCTGAATAATAATATGCTATTTAAAAACATATTATTCAGTATATCTTGCTTAATTTGATGTCTTCTCAAAGGAAGAATGGTCTTCGTGACGTAGCGGAAATAAAATTGAATTCCTTATAAGGCTTCCGTTGTGTGCTTTTTGCATTTCTATTTGATGAGTGCAATCATTAAGGACACCTGAAAAGTAATGAGCGTATGGAAGATAAGAGCAATATATTTTTCACTATGGAAATGTTTCTTGCGTTTTTCAGGTTTTAAATGTAGCCAGATGTTTGTTGGTATAAAACATGTACGGTCTGTTGTTAACGTTAGATGCTCAGAGTACATCAATGTTGGTTTTTTTGTTGATGTTCAAATCTAATATTGACAAGTTTGAATGTAACTAAATATCTTGTTTTATAACTTTGTTACCTGTATGTAGTTCAGACAGTGGCTGGTGATTTTTTGACAACTCAACCTTGAGATTTTGGCACAGTGAAGATATAACTGAAGTAATTTTTGAGCCTGAAAACTTTTTTGGTATTTTTTGATCTGAAGTTAAGAAAATATTGAAGTTAATAATTAACTCTTTTGGAGCCTAGGAACTCAATCTTTTTTTTAAAATACAGTACTTAATTCCTGTAAACTTTCATTAAAAATGCAGGAGGAACCTCAAACCATCACTGTGGTCTGGAAGAAGGGGTAGAAGTGAGGTGGAAGGTGCTGTCTATGGGACAGAAAAAAAGATATTTTTTTTTTTCTCTTGAAGAGAGCAAGTGCTAATTCTTTATCTCGAGGAAAAGGTGAAGAAGAATCCAAAGTCAGGTAAAGTTGTTGAGGGCACTCTTCAGAGTGCCCTGAGTGGTCAGGCCCTCAGAGAGTAAGCAGCCATCTTTGCAGGTCTGTTTAGCATTTTCTCACTAAAATATAAAGACTTTTTCTTTTTTGAAGTGGTGCACCTCCTCCTTTTCTCTCCTGAACCAATCCTGGAGGCATGCTAGGGTCTTGCTATGACTTCTTTTGCCTTAATTTTTGAGCAAGTGTGTTTGGACTTTTAAATGGTACACAATTAGCAATGAATCATAAATGGATGTGCAATTTCAGAGGTATTCAGGGGAGGCCTAAACCTGTTCAATTTAGCTTAATAATGCTGCAAATGCAGTTGTATATTTTTTAACCTTGTTCTGTG
Organism: Phalacrocorax aristotelis; assembly: GCF_949628215.1. Classification (NCBI taxonomy): domain Eukaryota; kingdom Metazoa; phylum Chordata; class Aves; order Suliformes; family Phalacrocoracidae; genus Phalacrocorax; species Phalacrocorax aristotelis. The sequence goes on from NC_134280.1 coordinate 64,444,337, forward strand.
AAATGTGTTTTTGTTTGGGAGTTTTCCCATTACCTTCTTGACATCTGCATGGTTACAGATGAATAGCCTGACCCAGTGCCCCAGCGGGGAGAGCGGCGTGGCTGTGCTTTCAATAGGCATGTCACTGACAAAGGAAACATATGGAATATTTCATTCCCGTCTTCACAAACAGTGTACGGGGCTGTAAGGGCAGAGGGCGGGGGGCTTCAAACTTCATGGTAGATCTGTAAGCTAGCCCCGAGGTTTGCTGTGAGCCATCAAAATGCTCTTACTAAAGGCGTTGCACTTTGCGTGATGCCCTGTTTTGCTGTGGGACCAGCATCCCAGATGTAGAGCAAAGCCATTTCAGCAATGAGATGTCAATAATGTGACCATGCGGTAGAGTTCACCGTGGTCGCTTTTCACGCTTCCCTATATGTGATACTAAGTGATGTTTTTTCTGAACCATTTGAGTGCTGTGGTAGTTGGTATTTGGTGTTCTTCAGATGCAGAAGATGAGAGCCCAGATGCGAAGGTCCCCCTGGAACATGACTTGGGGTCTGTCTCCCCCTGTGACTGTTACCTCCCCTTTCAGAGCACAAAATGGGACGAACTGTTCCATGTCATCCAAACAGGACACCACAGCATGGTAGGTTGTGAAGGGAGAATTTGTTTTTCCAGTTTTCCTGCAGTCAGGGCTTTGGGCTTGCAGCAGGAAGGCAGGGATGGTTTGCTCCTGCTGCAGCACCACCTTGGATGAGAAGATGGTGTGAGTCAGGAGAGGACATCTGGGGAAGCTTGCTGCTCCGTGTCTGTTAAAAGGACTTGATGGTATGTAGCTTCCATCCTTTCTTCATCACTAAAACTTCATGTAAGGGGTGTCTGGGCTATCTTCTTTAAAATTCCATTTTGTATGTTTTTAAATAAACCTCTTCAGAATTTTGCTTGCTGTTTTCCTAAATGCTGATCTGGAACAGTGGTGAATATAGTTGATTCATCTGGAAGAATGAAGGGACACTGAAGCCTGTGACTTTGGTGTGTAGGCCTCTCTCTTTGGCGCGGCAGGTCTTTCAGCGTGGAGACCTGTCTGCTGTTCTTCACTTGGCAGAGATGGTGGATCTGGCCTTCACTCAGTTCTTGCCTGTAAAAGCTGTGAAGGAGCCATCCTCTTTTTCAGGTGCTGCGATTGAAAGACCTAGAAACATCTTGGGTTTCTAGAGAAAACCTTGCCCAGACTGGGAAACACGCTTGTAGTGCTCTCAGCAGTTCTCTGAGGTTTTCCTCCAAATAAAGAGCCCTTGAGCCTACTGAGGGAGGGAGCCCTGTACTGTTTGGAAGACTGATGCATTTAGGCCCAGACTTAAACATTCATTAAGGGAATTTTGCAAAGCCACCGCCAGCAGCCATCTACAAACTCCTTGTTCATCTCTTAGTTGCAGTTTTGCTCAAGTGGCTGCCCTCTTGGAGCACTAAATGCTCGCTCTGGTGTGATTCCTCTGGGTCTCTCCTTGGGGTCTTGGTGGTCTTCAGGGAATTTGAGGGGAAGAAGCTGAGCTGGGGAGAGAAAAGGATATGGCCCTTTGTAAGGGGCCCTACTCTGAGAATGTAGTTGGTGGTGGTTTGGACCTGGACAGGCTTCTGCCTTTTGGTACTTTTTTAAAATGCTGTTGGTTTTAAGATTTGGGTTAAAAAAAAAAAGGGAAAAATAAAAAAAAAAAAAAAGTATGTGCTAATGTTGACCAAACTGTTAATATTTTACAGAACTATTGTGAGTTTTGCTAGGTGTAGAAATTCCGTGTCTTTTTCCAAGGGCAAATCTGGCTCTGTGCTAAGTGTTTAGTGGAGACATTAAATCTCTTCAATATCCACGTCAGTTAGTCATTTATTTAGAATTGACCTGCTTCCTGCAAAAAACAGGTCTCTAGCTTCCAGACCAAAAATGTGCAGCATCTCAATGTTTAGGAGTTTTAAGCTGGGTTTTCGTTCGTGTTGAGGATAATAAATAGCAGTTGTTTATTGCTTCAGCAGAAGCCACTGCAATTGTGCAGCAATGCCAGGTTTTCCTCTTGGAAAAAAAAAAATTCAACTCTCCTAAGTAATTGTGTCAGTAAAATAAATCCACATCGTGTTCAGAAGAGAAGGCTATTGCTTAAACAGTAATATATCAGAAGTCCTCCTTACGAGTAGGACTGCTTGCACTGTTGTAGTTGCTTTACTCACTAAGATAGTTATTAAGGAAAAAAAAAAATAACTGCCTCGGTGGGAGAAATCCTGTAAAACGTATCAGATTGATGCATGTTTCCAAACACCCTGGATATTTGTCTTGCCAAATATATTCCCTGTTTCCTTCAGGCAAAGTGCATTACCTGGTCTCAGCTGATTGGGTGCCATCAGGAAGAGAGAATAGTGGAGTAATAGCATGAACCTAGAAGATATTCCTTCCTAATGCCATTTTTCCGTGAACTGAGCTCTGAGAATTTAGTGTTTGGTCTGATTTACTTTACTATAAAAGGGTCAGATTGATATTGTAGGCCACTTTGCTGTGCAAATTGCTCTGCCCACCCATTTGTCCTTTGGCATCTTCAGTGAGATTAGACAGCTTCTGTTTCACCTCTGTCCTGTGAGTGCCCAGCGGGAGACATGGCTCGGGGCTTGCTCCTCGATTGCAGTTTGTATGGAGCCACTGAGGCCCTTTGGGCTGTTCTGTCTAAGGTATTTGGGAGGGCTGGGGGAGTTCGTACAGTTTGATCCTTGACTGCTTGTTGTTTTAATGTCTGTGCCAGACTAATATTTTTTTGCCTGTGTAAGCTTTGTTACCATAATAAATACAATAGAAACAAATGCTTCAAACCATAAGGAATGTAATGTGCAAGTAATCACAAAGTTGAGGAATTCTGCTTTATCATGGTGATAAGAAATCTTCCTCCACGACCTTCAGTTGTGCTAGCAGAGAATAGGTAGCCATAAATGTCCCACGGTGTGGAAGGGCAATGTTCAGTTCACTTCCTTTGTTTCCTGGTGACTGCGAGATGTGTACTTGGACATCATACCTGTACTGTCCGACAGCCTGCTTGGCTGGAACATGCATTCTGCCATAGGTTCCCATTGCCCTTCTGGTTTTGGGCTGTCTTACAAAGTACCATGCAAATTGGCAAATATTTGTGGATGTCTCTGTTTTGCTATGTTTGATACAACCATGTTACGCTCACTGCAGCCCCCGCTTTTGTTCAGAGTACAGCTGGACTTTGATCTTTTTTTTTTTCCTACAATCTTGGAGTAGCAAATATTAGTCATGGCAAAAATGGGTATGGAGTCACCTATATGGGGCTTGATCTGTTGAATGGCTAAACAAGCAAAAGGTACTGTTCTGAACTTTAGCTGGCTTTTTAAAATAAAAAGTTTGTGCTGTATTTTTTTCCTGTCCTGTTTGTGTATTGCAGCATGAGGACTGACAGCATCGCTGAGGAGTTATCCCTGTTCCGGAGTACTTAACTTCAACAGGCAGTAGTTAAATGTGGGAGTTTCACTTTATAGCTCCTGTGCCACCAGACTCTGCTGGGATTTTTTTCACACCTTTGAGGTATTAGGGAAACTGAGGATTCTATACTGTGTTTAGAACATACATACATTAAAAAAAAACCCAAAAACAAACAAAAACCCCCCACTTTTTCAAAAGATGACAAATTAGTAGCCATTGTGCTGTTACAAAGAAAAAGGGCAAGAATGTAGTGCCTATTAATCACTCATCTCGTGTTAATTTTTAATTGTTGGTGCCCTTCTTAAACTACTATGTCAAATTGAAAAGTAGCTCCTGATTTTAAGAAAGCAGATGAATCACAGTGTGAATCAACAGTGAAAATGCAGAAGTATTTTTACATATGACCATTTTCAGTATTACAGAAGTCCTTTGCATCTCTGATTTAAAGAAAGAAAAACCCTGGAGTAGTAGTGCCCTGCTTTCAGGCTTGGAGCCCTGCCTGTGTGCTTGCATTGCAGTGCAAGCCTTGTGTATGGTAGTGGTGAGGTTCCCAGCCCAGACACCCTTCTGTTTAGCTCTGTTGCACATAGATGGAAATCTGTTGGTACATAGAGATATCCAGTGTTGGAAGTTAATCTAAGGGCTTTGCTAAAAGGGTTAAGAGGCAAGTGATTATAAAGCTTTAAAGTTTGGTAAAGGCAGTGGAAGGGTTCTCTTTAGCAGACGCTGCTTTTGAGGCTGGTAGCAGATCAGTTAACAATGCATATCTGCAAAATTATTGGGAAAGCCTTAAGGTCTGCCTGTGTTACACATTTGGCTTCTCCTTTTGGAGCTCAAACAGGCAAACAAGGCCTTAAATAGGATTCCTTCTTCATCTGTCATTGTGAAGTTGTCCCTTTTTGGTTTAGATCCCGCTGCAGTGCATAGGATGTTAGAAATGCAGAGTATTGCTCTGTATTTTGTTTATATTTTAAAAGCAGTTAGCACACTGTTTTATTTTCAGAGACTATATGTAGATCATCCAAGAAGCTTCAGCAAATCACCAGGAGTTAGAGAGATTAAAAACACAAACAACCCCTATTCTGCTGCCATCTTGTCAGCAGCAACAGTGCATTGCCGATGCCTTGGAAAGGCTCTTTGCCCCAGATAATGCAACTCAGAAGGAGGAGATTCTGTTACAGCTTTTCTTCACCAGCTTTTCAGGGTTGTGCAAATGACTTTCATTAAGTTTTCGCACAATAGCCCAAGGCTTTTGAGGAAGGACTAGACTAGAAACGCATCGCGCTTATTCCCATATGTTGCATTCATTTAGACAGGGCAGCTTCCAAAACACCGTGGCGGTCGAAGCACAAGAGACATCTTAAACATTGAGAATCTTGGTCATATTTTGAGCATTTTCTAACTGTTAAAAAGATATTATCTGCAAAGAGATTAATGAGCAATAAGTAAACTATGTTGGATCCAGGCTTGCAGAATGCAGTTTAACTGCTTTAGATTTCAGCATACTCATTTAATTACTGGGTTACTGAACTTCTCCGCTGGGGGGGGCGGGGGGGTAATGCACGCATGTGTATGGGAAGCGGGTACATTCATACAAAGAGCCATGAATGAAGTTCAGGGATACTGCCTTCGTGTTGCCTAAACAATCCCACTTTAGATTACCCCCTGCCTTAATTTCCTTTCAAGAAGACTGTAGATGGATCTTGCTATTGCTTACACTCGATTACTTCAGTGTTCACTTCCCCTATGTGACTTAACACGCACAAGCTTAATTATTCTTTTCTGGCCTAGGGAGAGATTTCCTTCCAATAATTACCTTCACTGCCCTTTACCCTTCTGTGAGTTAGTTTGTTTGGAGAAACGTAGTTGCATGGTAAGCAACTCCAAACAAGGCAGTGCCTGGAGCTGTCTTGGAAACTTAATTTATACCTTTTACAGAGCATGTTAAACTTCAGTTTCCTGAAACCCAGCTACTAGATGTACTGAATTAGCAAGCTCTGAAACATTTCTGCCTTAAGTAAAAGCAATATAAGTTCAGCAGAAAAGCCTCAGTTTGCAGTGCACTTTGTGACTGTAGGGGGGTGATACAGGTAAAAAGGAAAGGACATTTAGGTTAAATAACATCCATTAATCCAACCACTTCTTTTTACTAGCAGCTGTTGTTTAGTCATACACTATTTAAATGTCAAAAGAGAATATTTCCTTATGAGATGAATGTGATGCAATGCTGCCGGACTGCTGCTGGGTTAGCAAGGAAATACGTATTTAGTTTTGTTGAAATTTCTCAGGATTATGTCCTCCTGATTGCTCCTTGTGCTGTCCTTCCTAATATGTATTGTGGAGGGGAAAAAAAGAAAATATGGGTAGTATAGACCAATAGGAATAAAGGGCATAAATTCTTTGTTAAAGTATTTTTTATTTTAAGTTGGTGGTAGTTATAGGAGGTATGACCCATAATTTCTTGGAATGGGTGGTACAGAATTAGCTCTAAAAGTGTTGTCCTCTGCAACTTCCTTTAATGTGTATGTTACACAAAATACAACCTGATATATCAAAGGGATGGGCATGCTCCCTTCTCTACCATATTTACTGCAAATAGTCCTTACATTATTTTAACTATTTTGTGGTAAATATAATGAAAAGTAGCAAAAGGGGCCATTTGTCTTCTACCCCTAAATATCTAGTGCTCTGATCAAGATGGAATAATTAAACTCTATTAATTACACAGTAAATATATTTGTAAAAATGACTGTTTTCATGTACATGGAAAAAAAACCTGTTTAACATGACAAAGCTAATGTATGTTTTTACATTTCACTGCCTTCTTCATTATATTCTGATGTTTAAAAACAGACAAAAAGAGATCATGTTCTGAATGTTTTCTTGCCTTTTATTTTAAGGTTATCTCTTAAAGCTCTAATCTATGATCAGTTGCAGGATTACTTGTCTCTCAACTAGAAGTTAAAATGAATTGCTACATCTACTTTATAGTTTTCAGATTTTGTAGTGAGTATAAGATGTGTTGGTATTTGTTGTGGGATCTGATACCATAATTGCAGAGCACTACTTCATTTCTGTTACCTTAAATATTGATGTTAATAGGTATATTGTTATTAAAAATAAAAAGAGGATATGGTTTGCCAGTTTCAATAAAAACCTTTTCACCCTCCTAACTTTCAGGGGCTTAATTTTTTTTTACTTAGTAGTATTTTCAGAATTTTGCTGGTGATAGATTGGAAAAATCGATGTGTTGATGGTGGTAAATGATGAAATTGGTAATGGGGAAGGCAGGGTGTCAGTAGCACTACGGTGCCTGTATTTGGGGCAGGTTTCAAGCTGCATGGCAAGTTTCACTGGGCCCAGTTTACTGATTCAGTAAAACTCAGTCTTTCAAGGCATAAGAAACCGGACTTCTTTGAAATGAGTGAGAACAAGAAAAACCAGATCTTTTTATTAATGGAGCTTGGGAAGGGTATTCTTTGTCCACCTTGCTTCCATTTTAGTTGTCTTTGCTGCAACATGGGTTTATTCGTGAAAAAGGAATTTACATTGACTGGTGGCTTCTGGGTGAGAGTTAGAGTGTATTTCCTTGCCTATAGGATAGCTATGATGAAGTAACAATATGCCTGTGTTTGTTCTGTGGAGATAGCCAAGGAGACAAGGGTTCACAAGCCCGATTTTCTTCTTGGAGTTCACCTGTAAAATGCATGTTGCTGGAAAGATGCATGTGCTATTTCTGTCTACAAGCAGGCAAGAAATACAGACGGATTACTTGATTGCCTTTTGTGGGTCTCTTGCTTTTCCATCACACATGCACGTTAGATGTGTTTATGTAAAAAAATTGATCCTATGTACATGATTAAACTTGACAAGCCTTAATCTCAGTTGCTAAGAGTGTGGGCTGGATAGTTAATGTGGTAGGTCTTTGTTTTTCGTGTAAATACTTGTAATGTTCTGTTTGCATTAACTATGCCGGTTTTTTCTTGACAGTTTAGTGATTAAAATCTACTCAACTTTAAATAGGTGTAGTCATGTGAATACTGAGAACAGAATTAAACTGTAGAGAGAACTTAACCTTTTCAAGAAAATTACTAGTAATAAGCGCTTCTTTGACCTATTTTATTTAAAATGGCAAGTGATGGCTATTAGGTTTTTTGGCTGAGGGTTTCTGAAAGATTTTGTTTGCTTGTATACATTTTCCTTAAAAAATTAGAAAATATGGTAATTTTTAATTGGTTTATATTCTTGGGTCAGAAGTGGTAAGTAGTAGTATTTTTATTCATGTTAGGGCAGAATCCAGAAATCCAGAGCTGTTCTACTAAATTTGGTTAGCACAACTACTCAGTTCAGGATGTGATTCCTAACCAATGAAGTCATGCTCACAAGGACCTCTGATGTCTGGGCAGGTTTTTTTGGGGGGGCAGGGGTTGTTGTTGGGTGGGTTTTTGTGGTCTTTTTTGTTTGTTTGTTTTTAAGACCATAGCAGTTGAGGTGCTGAGATTCCTGTGTCCCGGATGCTGAGCCATGCAACTAGTGAGAGGCAAGCCTTACCCTTTGCATGTGCTACTTGGAGCTGTGTCGGGGCTTTGGGGGGCACAGGAGAGGCTGGGTCTCGTTTTGCTTTTTTACATTGTGTTGCAGTGGTGTATTTTCACGTTATATTGCAGTTCGACCTGATACTCTTGTGAGATTTTTAACATCACTCTATGAATTTGGATTGTAGCTGATGCGTTGAATGCCCTTAGGATGAGATTTCATGCTTGTTTTCAGAAATCAAATTACTTCCCTTGCTCTTTGCTGCTGGAGAGGAGTCTGTCTTGAACTGTTGTGGTAAATTATCACAGAAATTGTCAATAATATAACGGAACTTGAGAGCAAACTCCTGCTTGATCGATGTTGAAGCTCTGTCAAGGTCAGTGATAAAACACATTCTGATTAAGGCTTGTGAACAGGCTTTCCAAAAACGTGTGTTTGGAGTTAGGCCTTCAAAACAAAGTCATGCAGACGTGGTCTTTTTTTTTTCCCCTCTTATCTTTTAGTACCGTTATATTATACTTTCTTGTAGTAGGAGGAAACAAGAACACCATGTGGGACAGGTGACAGTCATGCATTATTTGCTGGGGCCTTAATTCAGGGATCTAAGGTAGGACTAGGAGAGATTTTGGTGTATAACACCTAAATAGGCAGGCTGATTATTGAAAAGTGGAATCACTGAGTACCGCTGCTGGATTACCATTTCTGAAAGGCAAGTTATTTCATTGACTGTATCAATACAGACACAAGCAGCCAGTTCTTTGGTTATATTTAAAAAATAAATAAATAAAAAAGGTCTAAGCTGATTTAAACCCAGTTGCATTTTGCTATAAAGACACATGAGGTCTTTATAGTAAGTGATGCTTGTTAAAGAATGCCTGCTGGATACGTAGGTAGTGTAGAGAGGTGGATTTTAAACCACTGCTTTTTATGTTCACTCAGCTTGGTGTTAGTAATGAAAACTTCTTTGTTCTGTTCCCTCTTCGTGTTGTGTGGGGTTTCTGTCAGTCATAAAAAGGCTATTCCCATTTTCGGGGGGTGGGGGTGGGGGGGGGAGCGTTTTGGAGATTACCAGGGCCTCAGCCTGCGTTTTTTTGACGTGAAAAATGCCCTCTGCTAATGATTTTGGTAGTTTTTGGCTGCACCTTCTATTGCCGGGCTGGTCTCCTGCGAGGAAGCTGCCCATATGCCGCCTTTCACAGGATAAGGGCATTTACAAGACAATGGAGAGAGCCGGCAGCTCGCCGGAGGGGCTGGACCATCGCTGCCCGGGTGATGGCTTTGTTAGGTGGTGGTTGCGTCTCATGCTCCCCGCTCGCCCCTGCTCCCTTCGCCCCACGCCCTGGCTGCCCCACGGAAACCAGCAGCCACGCTGGCCTGCCCCTCGGGCTGGTTTCGAGTGGGAAAGGGCTAGACGGCTAGGTTTCCCCAAACCAGCCTGTACCTGCAGGGGTGATGTTTCAATGGTGTTTTCTTAAACTGTTTTGTGGCTAGGGGAGAAGTCCTTCGGGAAAAGAGCTGCTGTAGTTTGCTCTCATACCGCAAGTTTCTATAGCTTTTCTGTTAAGCAGAGCCTGCCTGTGCTCCTGAAAAGCAGAGGTAGTCCTCAGGTGTCCTGTTTAGTACACTCACAGTGATATTACACCAGTTGGGTCGTAAATACTGGAGTACAGAATACCTTCACGTGTATTAAATGCAGGCAGATATTTAATTGTACGCGAGGCCACTAAAGCCAGCAGGTTATATACCTTATCCTTCACAAGCTCTGATTTTCAGACAATGCCAGTACGTCATGTGCAGTCTCAACAAATTAGTTCCCTGGCTTACCCGGTCCTTTCTCAGCTCTCTGCTTCAGGATGCCCAGGGATGTTTCATCAACATGCGTTGTTCCACTTGCCTTCGTTTTGGGAGCTGCTGGCTTGCGATGGTTTTGGGCGAGCTGTTGCAGTTATGCCAGATTTATGACTGCCTCTGTTTATATTTTTTTTCTTGACGTAGCAAGAGATGTACAGCAAAGAGCAGGCACAATAAGCTTGAACTTTTTATTGACGATAATATTTAAAAGCTAAAATGTAACAGTATTTGAGTTGTGAATACATGGAAATTGTGTGTACCGCTTAATGTGTTTCAGAAATCCCTGTTACTTTTCTTCCTTAAATACAAGAAAACAGGCGTGTAATGCCTCATTGAAAGAAGCCTGTAGGGGTGCTTTGTGAGGGTCTTAATTAAGGGCTTTGAAAGACTAAACAAAAGGAAAAAGAAAATGCTACAGGGTTATTGTTATTCCAGCCCATTGGCTCAGCTGACCATCCATTGGTGCCTTCTGTCCATTTGGGAGCTGAATGACACTTTTGTTCGTGGTTAACAGAGGTGAAAGAAGCCAATTATTGGCTGTCTTTTCCACAGGGCAGCTGCAGACGGATTTCACTGCAGGCAAATATGGACTTTTCTGCCACAAGGATGGTTGTGATGACAGTTATTTTTGTGGAACTGTATGAAAGAAAACAGATTTTTTTTTTTTTTTTTTCTCCCCCCTCCAGTGACTTGTGTAGATGTTTATTGAAAACTACTGTGAATATGCTCGCGTAGAATGGGAATGTGTAAAGGGGTGGATTCCCCACGCTAACAGTATACTCGGCTTTTTCTCTGGGCGTGTGAGAGTAGGGGTTTTGGGGTTTCTTTTTTTCCTCTTTCTTTTCTTCGCAATTGCAGTTAATTTTAACTATAGGGTTTTTCTAATTGGTGTGCAGTGTGCATTAACCCTCTTAGGGCTGCCAGCTCAGACTGTGCTGACTGCTTTGTGTGCTGTGGTGATGGAGGGACGACGTCTGCAGGTTAGCAGAAGTCCTACGACAGCAAAATAAATGTCTGCATTCCATTAGGGACCTCAAAGTGTCACTGTGCCTGAAACTTGCCACACCTTCTCCCACATCTCTATCGCTTGGTCCATTATAAAATCTTTTCCCACAACCCTTGCTTTTATAATTCAAAATATATTGCTTTCCCCCCAGATTTTTTCTTTGAGTCTCTAGTTGTAGCTTAAATGTGTGAAAAGACTTGGTTGATGAAGAACCAGGTTTACCAAGTGTTTTGGTTCTGGAGAAGTATCCTCCAGTTTGTGTCAAATTTTGAGCAAGGACCTATTGGTGGTGGAGGTAGGTTGCTTGTGGTGGTCTCTTTGCATAGCCACCTAAAATCTGTGTTTAGGCATAGTTCATAATAATAGTGTATAAAAAAAAGGTGCTGTTCTTTGTCTTCTGTGGCTTTCTGCTGCAGGTGAAAGGAGATTCTCTTTTGCCCTCTGACCTTTGGAGGTGGAAGCACTATGAGGACATTCTATTTTTATCTCGTGGTACATACAGAGGAGTTTTTGTGCTTCCAGTTGCTTTCTCTTCATCCAGACTGATTATTTCCTGGTTTTTGGTTGTTTTTTTTTTCTGGGTGGCTTGTTACCTGCAGATGTGACTGCTCCTGCCAGTTTCCACTATATTGACAACCTACATTGAGTTTAGTTGTGCCCACCTTGGGCTTAGCATGGCACGGGCAGCCTCTTGAACCAAAGGAGGATGCAGCTCTCCAGGCACTTGTCATCTGTTGGCCGGTGTCAGCAGTAGGGCTGTACCTCTGCCAAGTTCTCAAGAACATATGAAACACGTACGTGCACAGTGCTGTGAAGTTGCCTGCACGACGCTGGCAGCGACGGCTATGCATGCAGGCGCATCGGCAGTGACAAGGGTGACCATCTCCTGGGCGCAGGGCCTGGCCCGACTGTCGGAGCGAGTGAGCGAGCAGCCCATCTCTTGGGGAAGCAACATCCTGCAGTCTGATGCTCCAGCAAAGGGAGGTCTCTGGGTGTGAGACCCTGCTCTGCCTGGTGGGAGGCTGGGGGAGAAGACTTTGAGGGTTACTTGCAGAAGTAGAACTAGTCTGTCATCTGGGAGAGAGGAAGAGTTGGTGGCCAAATTTCCACCCCCCACGCCCAAACGCTTATAACACTAACTAGTTTTGTACTGCAGACTTTGGGGCAGAAAATACACCATTATGTATTTAAACACCACAAGCGCTGCTGTCACTGTAGGTCCTGAACTTTGATGCATATCAGGATGTACCAAGACATACCAAGACAGCAAATGCAGATGGAAAAAATACCAGTAAAAGCTCTACAACTTTGACTACCAAGGAAAGAGCTGTGTTTGTATTTTTTTTTACAAGGCAAAGCATACGTGAAGTTGTGCTTCTTGAAATGAAATGTTACTTCTGTGATTAGTCAGATAATATTGAGATAATTCCTGACACTCTCATTATACAGGAAAAAATAAAGTTGAATTTAAATACTTCCTTGATGTCCCTTGTTCCATCCTGTACTGTTGAAGTAGAAGCTGAATCTGTAGCTCTTCTCTAAGAGTGTCCTGGCAGATGTTTTGTGCAAATTTCATTTCAATTCATGTCTAAAGTTCACCGGAAGGTAAGGTGGATGCTCAACCCATGTGTTCATGTGCGTAAGAGACTTGGCCACGAATCTCAGGTAAATAAAAAAGAGGAACGTGGCTCAAGCAAGTATAACTCAAAAGGATGGGAAGCTTGCATGAAGCTAGCGAGGCTGTTTGGATTCTTGTATTTAGCTATGTGTCTTGTCAATAGGCAGCAACTTCTATGCACCTTGCTTTACCATTTGTTGAAGGTAGTGTTTCCCCAAGTGAAATGCAAGGGTTGTATGTTAGCACGTATGAATGCTGCCATGTGGGAGACTTCAGAAGACTTCAGGCAGACTTCAATCCTTCAAATGTCATAAAGTGGAAGCTACTCTTCTGTTAAAGTACTATGCGTTAATTGATGATCAAGACTTTCCAAAACCTAAGTTTTATGTCTTATCAGAACTGCACATGCTTTGTCAGCTACCTTCACATGTCTTGAAAATTGCTACATAAAAGTGTGTTTGGTTCTATAAAGGCTATTCCAGGTGCTGCCATGAAATCTATTTTGACACTATGGAGCTGTACTGTGTGCTTGTAGTTTTCCCACAGTATATATAATTATAGCACTGTATTGCAGGAAAAGATTTTTTTTTTTCCAGAAATAATTTTTAGTTACATCCAAGTTACATTTTATATGTTCGTGGAAAAAGAAATCTTAAATGCTAAAGTGGTGTATAAATGTTTGGACTGAGATGTTTACATTTTGCCTTCTGGCCTCATGGTATCAGTGACTCTGTTCATACACCAATTTTGTTTTGCTTTTTTGCTTTTAGCCTTCTAAAAATGTAGGGCTTACCTAGACTTCTGAGGCTCAGGTTGCTTTCTAAACATTGGGTGGGACAGACTAGGAGACCAAAATAAACCAGAAGAAAATGAATAAAATTCAAAGTACTTAGAGTTACTGAAGTTGGCATTTTTATGAAATTGAATTTGTAGCTCTTCGTGTTCCCTCTTTGCAACAGAGCAAAAACATGGAGTGCAAATGCAACAAAAGATTTTTATATGAATATATGTGTGCAATGATTGCACTGCTCTTCTATCAGTGTACACAGATTTAAGTGCCAGGCTCTGCCTGGACAGCTCAGCAACACTGGTAGCTTTATTTTCCCCCTTCCTCATAGAGATGCAGAAAAGATTATTCTCCTTTGAACCTGGGATTTGGGAAGGAGAAGCAACCTGTCCAAACCCACAAAATGAGTCTCTGCAGGGGCAAGGAACTGAACCTCGACGGGTCTGTGTCCAGAGCTTAATGGGGAGCTTTTGGTGTGCAATGTTTGTTGTAGTAAATACTGTGTTGCTAGGTGGAGTGAGATGTGGTGTCCTTGGAGTCCAAAGGGTGAGCGTGGCTCCCTGTGCTCCTGTTGAGGCGGTTTAAGTTTTATGGAATTGCCCTTGAAGCTGTTAAATGGAACAAAATGTGCCTTGTAGGTGTTTGTGGGTATGCAGCAGGGACCTGAGACTGGAGGGGGGTGGAACCCAGATCTCATTAAACTGGTTAGATTACATAGTTTGGTGATGTTCCTAGTGTTTCAGCAATGGTTGTTCACAGAAGTTTTTGATAAGGAAAAATGCTTGAGAACTTCCTCAGTAGTAACAAACAAAACCTTGGCTTGGTCATGCATGAAGTGTCTGTGCTGGGTTTACCAATACGGGCTTTAAATTAAAACTTGGGTATGTGTCTAATCTGGGGCTGCCTTAACTCATTAAAGAAAAAGCTATAGAGTCATTTGAAAATGGCATAGTTACCCTCGTGGTTGATGGTTCCATATGACTCTGGGGTGGTAAGGACAATTGTTGCAACCGGCAATTTTGCCCTATTTTTAACTTGGTTGCAAACTGTGTAAAACTTTATTTACTTAAAACACAACAAGTACCTTTCTGTAAAACTTCTTTGGGGAATCCAGTGTTGGTTTCATTGCAGGTATAGCCACATGTTACATTTTCTTTTAGTGCAGAGTTCCCACTGTCACCTTCAGTACCTTTACTCTTTCCTACTGCCATAGGAGTCTGCTGCTCCATAGTTGTGCTGCTAAAGCTGTCTGAGGCCATGCTGTACAGAAGACAGCTAAACCCATCTGATTTATAAAAAAAAAGGTCAAAACCCAGAAATGTTTTTGTTTAAAAACAGATTATTATGATGATGTGATTACAGAATGCTGTGTGTAAACAGTTCCACCATAGAGGTGGAAAGTGATGGGAATACAAGCCAATTTCCTTTGTTAGAAAGAAAACGCATGTTGAAGCCTTATGCATGTAACCTGTTGCTGCATTCTCCATTTCCCTTTATGTATGGAGACCTATGGATTAAAAAAAAAATCCTTCTGCCTACGTTTATGGGCTTTTACAAATTATCTCAAGTCTTGCCAAAAATGATGGTTGTAGTGAGTGGTTTAGATGCATGTGTTCTGGACTAAAATGATCCTGGGTTCAAGCCCCTTACCTGGAGAGTGGTTATTTCAGCCAGGTTACTGGGACTGTTGTTAAATGAGATGAAGGCATTAAAGTATTCCTCCTAGTTTCCCATATTTGGAAGACATAGAACATTAAGGTTGGAAAAGACCTCAAGTCCAACCATCAATCCAACACTCCCACATCTCCTAAACCATGTCCTGAAGTGCCATATCTACATGTTTGTTTTAACACCTCCAGGGACGGCGACTCCACCACCTGTCTGGGCAGCGAAGAAATTTTCCCAAATATCCAATCTAAACCTCCCCTGCCGCAGCTTGAGCTCATTTCTTCTTGTCCTATTGCTAGTCACCTGGGAACAGAGACCAACACCCACCTCTCTACAACCTGCTTCCAGGTCCTCTCAGAACCTCTCAAAACCTCCCCTCAGCCTCCTCTTCTCCAGGCTAAACACCACCAGCTCCCTCAGCTGCTCCTCATCAGACTTGTTCTCCAGACCCTTCATCAGTTTCATTGCCCTTCTCTGGACATGCTCCAGCACCTCAATGTCCTTCTTGTCCTGAGGGGCCCAAAACTGAACACAATATTCAAGGTGCAGCCTCACCAGTGCCGAATACAGCGGCACAATCCCTGCCCTGTTCCTGCTGGCCACACCATTGCTGATACAAGCCAGGATGCTGTTGGCTTTCTTGGCCACCTGGGCACGTGCTGGCTCATGTTCAGCCAGCTGTTGACCAGCACCCCCAGGTACTTCTCTGGCAGGCAGCTTTCCAGCCACTCTTCCCCAAGCCTGTAGCGTTGCGTGGGGTTGTTGTGACCCAAGTGCAGGACCCAGCACTTGGCCTTGTTAAATCTCATACAGTTGGCCTCAGCCCATTGATCCAGCCTGTCCAGATCAAGCAGATTGACACTCCCACCCCATTTGGTGTCATCTGCAAACTTATTGAGGATGCACTTGATCCTCTCATCCAGATCATTGATAAAGATATTAAACAAGACTGGCCCCGACACTGAGCCCTGGGGAGCCCCACTCATGCCCAGCCACCAACTGGATTTACCTCCGTTCACCACAACTCTCTGGGCTTGGCCATCCAGCCAGGTTTTTACGCAGGGAAGTGTACGCCCATGCAAGCCATGAGCCGCCAGCTTCTCTAGGTGGATGCTGTGGGAGACAGTGTCAAAGGCTTTGCTAAAGTCCAGGTAAACAACATCCACAGACTTTCCCTCGTCCACCAGGCGGGTTACCTTGTAATAGAAGGAGATCAGGTTGGTCAGGCAGGACCTGCCTTTCATGAACCCATGCTGGCTGGGCCTGATCCCCTGGTTGTCCTGCACATGCCTGGTGAGCTCACTCAAGATTAACTGCTCCATAATCTTCCCCGGTACCAAGGCCATGTCAGTGAAATACAAAAGTATCGCTAATAGGACAGTGTTTTGAACACTTGCACCCAAAAGCTCCACTGCCAGGTTTACAGCTTGCCTTGGCTTTGTGTGTAGCCCTAGTCGTGCTGCCTGGAGACAGGAGACAAGCTGGATAAAGCACAGACGACTTCAGTTGGCAGAAAACAATTACATTGATTAGATTTGATCCCCCTCAACAACTGCTGTGCTAGTTGCAGGGCATGATGAGTCTGCCTGGCAAAGATGCTTTGCAGTGATCCTTTGAAAAATGTTGGTCCTTACAGATTTTAACTGCTCTGCTGCTGTCCTGAAGTCCCCCTGTAGTCTGTGTTGCCTCAAGTTGCTGTGAATCTGAGGGATTTATCACCAAATACTTATAATGATTTTTCCAATGTTTTAATCTGTAGTTACTCTTGGAGTCTTGGATAACCATGTTACTTTTTATAAATTATTTGTACAAACTTTCAAGTCAGAGGCTCGCTGTGATGTGTAACCATGCTGAGAGCTTCCCTACCAGGAGTTTGGGTGGTAGCAGGACATGTGAGATTGGTTACAGATCAGGGATGTGGATGATCCAAGTTCCTACTCAGTTCTGTCCATGGATTTCACAGGTTGGTTATTTGCATTTTGTGATGGATACTCACAGGTATAGGAGGAATATCTCAGCACAGGCTTGCCCTTGGACTGCTTGGCTCACGTGCCTGCCCCGTTCACGGCCTGATCCTTTTTGTACTCAATTCCCTGGTGTTACTGTATTCTGGTGAGTAAATAATTATAAAACCATGAATAATGCATAATTTTACTCTCTGCTATAAATAATGTCTAACTATGTAAGGGAAATACACTTGCAGTGAAAGACATTTTGTTTCATCCTCATACAGTAAGCCCTTCCTTCAGCCCGTAACCCACACCTAACGTGTGGCTCTTAAAAATTAACCAAAGAGCATGTTAACTTGCGTTATATTCCTATTCCAGGATATGATCTCTTTCATAATAATGCAGTGGAATTTTTTCTGGGTTAATTCCCCACCATGTGTCAACATAGGCCATTAACCGTATGTGTGATTGCTTAATGGCTGGCCTGCAGTGACTCAAATACCAGTTCAAAATAGGTCTTTGCATACAAGTATTGTTCTCTCTAAGATCTTGATGATGGCTTGATTGGCACATGAATAGGGTACATTAGAGCTAGTTACTGTGTCTGAAAGAAAGCTAAGACATCATGTTGGAAGGAAAAAAAAAACCCAATGGGTTGATGTGACATGGGAAGGAGGAGGCAGGAGAAATAACTTACAAATATGGTAGGGGAAAGAGGGGGATGTTACTTTTCTTGCAGGAACAGACGTGTCTGAAATTTTTCAGCCTTTCTGTGGCTGTCAGTGTAAATGTTGTAGGTCCTGCCTCAGCAAAATGCTAAAAGCTTACTGGAACCAACAGGATTTATATGCTTTTTTCTAGCTGTACTGAAAAGGAGTTCCATGTACCCCTATTTCCTAAAACTTCTGAATATCTCAATCCCCTCTAATAGGGTTGGTGAGCAGTCTGAAGTTTGATTGCTTCCATGAAAAAGCAGGTTAAGTGCTCCATCCCCAAGTGAGCACAAACATTCCAGTTAGTTTGAGCCACAGAAAAGTGGATGGAAATATTGCGTATATGCTGTTTGCATAGCTGTTAGAGCGTTATTTCTTTCCACTGCTACCAAATGCAGTGAACCTACACATCTAGTGTCAAAACAGTACCTGCCCTGTTTCCCTGCTAAACAAAAAAAAGAAAAAGAAAAAGAAAAATAAAGGCAATTAATTTGTTTTGAAAACAGAACAGTGTGTAGTAGCTAGGCATAGTACGATAGCGGTACTGGGCAACTGGAGGGGGCTCCAGGCTCTGCTGGGGACTTTGGGCAGGTTACTTCACCTCTGTGTGCCTGTTTTCCCTCCCATGCTGTTTGTCTTGTCCATTTAAGCAGCAAACTCTTCTAGGTGTGGAGTGTCTCCAACTGTGTATTTGTACAGCACCAATCACGTTGACATGTTGAACTAGGGCCCTCAGCTTCTTGTTGCAATACAAACAACAGATGATAAGACGTTCTGCTCATTAGAGAGATAGCGTGGGTCCTTAGGAAATGGCAAGTGTATTTGCTGGGTGGGAATGCAACCTGTGTCTTATTTAGCCAGTCACAGCAGATGTTGACTAAGGCTTTAAGTATTTGGATATTTCCTTTCTTACAAGAATGTTTCCTAGAAGAAGTGGAAAAAGGAAACATGCTCCTAAATGAAAAAATGGCCTGGCTGATAGGCTTTTTGTGACTGCGAAATGAGCTGTGAATGCAGGAACAGGTTTCTGTGCATTTTAAATGTTGGAGGTCTCCATGGTCATGTCAGAGGCCATAGGACCATACTTAAGATCATCAGGGAGACGTGGAATCACAAGGAGAAAAATCTACATTAATGCAAAAACTGGTTTCAAATCTTCCATTTTGTTTTATCATTAACAACTTTGTCCATGTTCAAAGGAACAGTAGATGAAGATCAGAAGAAGAAAAATGTGTCGGAGCATGGCAGTAAGGACTGGGGGATATGGGGTAGTTAATACTTCAGTCCTGGCTGTTGGCATACCCAGAGGTGCCCTCGGGCTGGGCCCTTCCCACTGGGAGACAGGCACTGGTAGTTGTGCAGACCTTGTCAGGAACTGGGGGAATGTAGATTTTAAATACAATACCAGTCTAACATACTGGGGCATTGGTGTGCTATTACCATGTATATGTTAGCGAATAGTATAGGCTGAGGTAGCCAAACCTTGCAGTAATAGGTGTAGATAGTATATAAAAGGTAAGAAACTAATTACTCAGCATGTTACTCTACCTTTTTTTTTTTTTTCCAACTCAAACTCCATTGTAAGCTCACACACTTTCCAAATCCAGGTTCCTCTGTAAACATGATCTTCCCTTTGCCTGATACTTGCCTGCCTCCCGTTCATGATTTCTAGCTGTTGGGGTTGGTGTGTCTGCGTGAAACATATATCCTTGAGTTTTAGCTGAACTCATTGGACTCACAATGCAGGCAGTTACTGGTCAAAGCAGTAGTTGTGAGATGGTGCTTCTGGAAGAGAATTGTTTGTTTCTTGTTGTCAGGAAGATAGAGTAAAACAAAAAACAACCCCAAACCTTTTTCTTTTTACTTGAATGCATTTAATGAGAATTTCATTGCTGATCCTCTAGGCTTTCTATGCTTTCATTACATACCGATTATGATTAAGACATGGGACAGTATTAATGCAAACTCATTTACTCCATCCCTTCAGTGGTTTTGTGTTCATTGTGAAGGAGCCAGCTACAACGGGAAAGTAGGTCTAAACCAGGGATGTAATTCAGCTCCTGGTTTCCCCTGGGACTGGCTGCTGAGGTGTGTGATTTAGCTGAAAATTACATTGGTTTTCATCATGTGAGCGTGTGCCTACAGGGAGTTCGGCACCGAATGTGTTTCTTCAAGACCATAGTACTGCAGTGCAACTTAGATTGGTCTAACCTTTGGTTTCCCTGATTTCTCCTCTCCCCCCTGCCCACCCCTCCACCCCAGCTCTTCTGGCCCTCCCTGCTGCCACAACACCGGGCAGTTCTCCTGGTTAATGCAGATGTGACCTGGACTGAATTTGAAACACTGGCCATCACCGTACAGCTACATATACTTCTGTTGCCCCCTTTACTGATTTATTTTTTTGATAACTGGCATATCTTTGTCTTGTTGATCTTGTCCCCGTTACGTTAACGTTGGTGATTATCCACGTCAAGAGTCCCAGTGGTTATGGGTGTCTAATTGCTGCTGAGTGTTTTCCAGCATCATGTTGACTTGCATTTGCAATAATCTGGCTTATTTAATGTAGTTTCTAAAACCATTAACAGCTCCAGCTTTTCCTAGTACTACTGAAGCTGGCTCAGGGTTACTACCTGGGGAATTTTACATAAGATTAAGACCTTTTACCTAATGCTTTTGTACTAGTAGGTAGGAGGGCTTTATTCAAATAGAGATAGCTCTGCCTAAATCATTTTGTAAGTGTTATAATTAAATAACTCAGTGGCAGAGGGCCCAGACCTTGGAAAAGACTGAATGGAGCCTACAGTATTACATGCTATTATCTATCAGCAAACAGGTTAAGCTTGCTCAGAGGGAGTACTTTATAGGATTTTAAAGGTGCCTTGTTGAAACATGATCTTCTTTCCTTCAACAAACACTTCTCTCCCTCTCTCCGTGTCTCTCTGCGCCCACCCTCCCAACTTCACAAAAGATAGAGGTTAGGTGGTGAGCAAAAAAGAAGCTAGCTATCAATGAAGTGCAGAGAAGCACAGGAGAATATTTTGATTTTATTTTTTAAGCAGCCAATCTGCATTGAATTTGGCTGAGATCTGATTTTCCTCTTCTGTACCTAGACACTTAAGGTTTTTCTGGCTCAAGATCTTTTTTACGAAGTGGAGTATTTTAGGTCATTGGCATGCCTTCGGATGCAGTGCCCGAATGTGGTGGGAAGGTGCGTGTGCCCCTGGTTCAGTGCAGATCTGAGTAGCCGAGGCGTAGCACCGGCATCTCCTGTGAGTTTTAGGAGACATGCCAGCACACCAGAGCTGAGTAGTGAGGAAAGTTTCTTTGCCTAAGATGTGCACACCTTTTGGCTGGGGAGATGCAGTGAAGAACGGTAGGTGTTGGTAAAAAACAAAAAAGCTGTTGCACTTGAATATCCCACAGTCCAGAGAGAGCAGCATTGCTTTCCTTTTCAGTGCCCGTCAGTTATTGTGGGTCATTAGCTTTCATTCTCTGCCTGTATCTTGGGCCAATCTATTTAACATTTCTGCCTGTTCTTTCTGTAGCCCTCTACAGGAAGCCTGTGTTCCCCACTTCGTGGTCCCTCTTTGCAGCAGCTTTTCTTCTCGTGCAAGGATTATTGTCCCCCTCCTCTGTTTCCATCGTCTCTAGTCAGCTGTCCTTTCTCGCCAGAATCCCCCTCTCGCGATCGGTAAGAAAGACGTTTAGGATAAATCTAACAAGGGTCAGGGTACTTTACGGTAGAGGCGGTACTTTAATAAGAGAGAGAAAGCGATCTGTGGCCTGCAGGAGACGCTGTGACATGCTGTGCATTTTGTCTAGTTCTCTTTAGCCTGATAGCACTGATGAAAGCTGGGACTGAAGCCACTTTTTAGAGATAAGGAAGAGTATCTTTTTTTTTTTTTAAAACGTGAGAGAATTAGTAAGTTGCCATTCAAGATATGAAATATTTCTGTTCATCCTTGAGCATGGGGAAGTTTGCCTTTGGGGTAGTAAAAAAAACAACCAGAACTTTCCATCAGGAGCTGGAGTTCTTGTACAGGAGTATAATAAAATTTAAGTGCATTATATTGCCTAGTTCAGGTTTCTGAAATCTCCACTGCTGGTTGCTTTAAGAGTAGTTTCAGTCTCCTGCATTATGCAGAGAGATGTGGTGCTGTGTGTTTTTACTGTGCGCAGCAAAGGTGCTTTCCTCTCCCAAGTTAATTTATCTTTTTGTGATGCCCATTTTCAACAAAGGGCGGTTTTCATAGCTTTTAGTGTCCTTGCTGGTTAGCATTCGTACAAGTATTTTTAACGACTTTAAAGTGTTTCTGTGTTAGGTGAAAGCAGGTGGCTTTGCTAAACTAAGCTGGAAATAAAGATTAAAGTAATTGTCCAAATAACCTGAGGGGATCTACTGATGCAGGCTGAAGACAGCAAACACTGCTGGAGTACTGTGGCTTGATTTTTCACCTTTGGCCTGTAAAAATCAGTGTCTGCAGTACCTGGGATGGTGAAACAACATTTTCAGTAGGTTTCTTCAAGCTACTTGTTTTAGTTGATTTTTGTTGGGTTTGGTTTTTTTTTGGTAGTATCTTCCTGGAATAAGGACCAAAATTCTGACCGAGTGCGAGAGCCTTTATTTGTCATTCAAAACTGCAGCCACGGCAGCAGTAGCACTATAGGAGGGAGCATGGTTGTGTTTACATTCTGGCGTTACATTTCTCCCACCTGAAATGGCGAAACTAATTGTACCTATAAGGCTGTGATTCATGTTATCCCAGAGATGCAGCCTCTTCTTGCTAAAGAGGTTACCACCTTCGGCTGCTCATCATTTAAGTTTCGATGCCAGCTCCTTGCCCGATCACGCCCTGACCTGCCTCGGTTAAAGTTGGTTAGTGAGTGAAGATTTAGCCTGGCTGCTTAGTACAGATAAGCCCGGTTAATGGCTAACTGCTGAAAGGTACAGGTCTGTCCCTGGCTTCTCCTTCGTTTTCCAGATGAATCTACGGTGTAATACCATGGCATCACTGCCCTCATCTTTTTCCTCTTAAAGCCATTGTGACTGTTTTGCCCTTCCCAGGGCAAACATCCCAAATACAAGCGTGGGGCTGAGTGATTTCAAGACAGAGCTGTAGGTTGCAGGGACTGACAGATCGTACTGCAAAGTGATGAAAGAACAAGGAATTGAAGATAAGCCTTTCAGATACTGAGTCTGAACTTCAGTGTACAAGTAAAATTTAGGGCAAATGTTGGGGTTTTGTGTTTTGTTAGTTGTTTCTTAGGGTTTGGGTTGGGGTTTTTTTGGTAGTGATAGAAAAGTTTGTAGGTGTTGTGCTGTTTTTTTGGGGACTTACGTCTGGATGTAACAACCTGATCCAGAATGGGACCTTCCGCATAGTCCTTCTGAAATGGGACATTAGGCAGCTGCTGATGTGATCCTTCTGTTGTGTGATAGCATCATTCCTATGGACACTGCTAGAGGTTGGGCAGGTACTCTTAGGTATTCGTTTTGTTCATTCTTAGAACTTTATTTTATATACTAGGACCTTAAATGAGCTCTGGGCTCATAGGCCTGAGGTCTTTCTGGTGGAGAAACATGTGGAGTAGGGCAGCTTCTCAGTGGAGATTTCTTTGGTGGATCCAAGGCCTGTAGTAATATTTTATTTTCACTATGTGGACAGCCTCCTCGGTTCTGCATGCGCTGATTTTTGAAATTGTAGAAATAGAAAAATGAGTATTTTCTAAATAAAAGCAGTAGAAACTTGGCAAGGACTATTTTTGGTTTGGGCAATGTTTTCTGGGGAATATTTACCATTATTTTGTCATAATATATGGTGCTGGTCCATTTTTGTTGTAGTTCTCCTATAAAACATGTTACTAAAAGTACCTTCCAAACTGGGTACGCAAACTATTTTTCGAGAGTACTTAGTAATTAATCTAATTTCAGTGATACGGGTATTTGTTTGCTAATATTGTTCGTAAATGCTTGCATTGAAACTCATGAACTACTTACTATTTTATTACCAGCAAATAGTGCCCATGAACTCATTCTTTGACTGAGGATATTCTGTAGGCTGGGAAAAAAACTATTTTTTTATACAAAAATAAAACTAATTTTCTCATTTTGTCTTCTAAAATTCTTTGTTTTGTTTTGTTGTTTGTTTTTTTCCCCTTCTCTATTGGTTGTTTTTTTGCTGACAATGCACTTCAGATAAGATCAGTGCATTTTTGACCTTCTCTTCCCTTATACTGAAACTTAATTTTTCCTAGTGGGTTTTCAAAGTGTGACCTACCCAAGTCGGTTGATTGTTGAGGCATTGGCAATCGGTTTGTGATTTCTGCAGCAAAACCGCTTTTACGTAATGTTTTTAATTAAACAAAAATGGATTTAAAGCTTGTATGGTGGTCATTAAGAAACTTCGAAAGTTGGTGTCTTGATGTTCTCCAAAGTCTGTGAATTAGTGCTATAAAGATTGGCTTATTTACTGAGTAGGAGTTACTGTCATGTGTAATGAAGGCAAATACAGAAACTTTGTAATAATTCCAGCTTTTTAGCAAGGCATTGCGACAAGCAGTCCCTGAAGATTCACATAATAATGCTAAAGACAGAATTGTGATGCATCTTTGTGCCTGTTCTTGTTATAAATGCAGTTTTGCTGAAAATAAATTTTAGTAGAATTTGTGGGTATTGATGATGCGTCTCAAATCTTCATTATTAAGGTGTTCTGTTTCATGCTCACACCCAAAGAGTCTACTCCCTGTGTTAAAATTGTAGATACTAACACTTGGAGCTACAGGCAAAGAACATTCTTTGCTAATTTCAGATCCCAGAGAAAGCCAAAATTACATAGAATTTGGATGTCAGCCATGCCGTATGTCTACATGATTTCCATTGACTTCGTTTAGGATTGCATATGACCTTTCTGAAAATCAGGCTTTTATAGCTCTAGAAACTTCAAGACCGTTGCCTTCAGATGGATGTGATTTCTTACTCTGTCGTAAAGAACTAATGTGTAGTGCGACAAATGTGGTTGCAGTCAAAATCCTTGACAAAGCGATGGATAGCCGTTCCTAAAGTGCCTTCTGATGATACTCACTGTTGACCTATTTTTACTACCACCGGTTAATACAGCATATATGATAATAGGGTTTTGTATCACCTGGACAGTCCTTTAAGAAAGTTGTGGGTTTTTTTGCACAGGTTACTATTTCTTAGGATTCATGTGGGGTCTCCACTCCCTCTTTAGCCTTCTGCCCTCTTCATAAATGCTTCCCAGTTGATGCTGGAAGGGGATGTGTAGTCATCTGGAAAGGAGAGGACTAGCCTGGATGTGTGAAACGCGTGTATTCATGACAATTTGAAAAATGTATGTGGGGAGAATGAAAGTTGCCGTCTCCTGTGGAGCCAGACAGCTGACGATCCGTGTATCTGATACTTTCATTACTTCTCTGTACAAGAAGGAAAATGTCTCCCACAGCAACTGCAGCATCTCATGGTGCCCAAGCTGCTGCTCAGATACAAAGCACCTCTTAAAACACACAGGCAGTGGAGTTCATCTTCTTCTGGAGCTTAGAGAAGGAGTCTTTTGTCACAGTGGATTTCCTCAGTCATCTCTCACAATTGGGTTTGTTTTGTACAGGCTGAACCTTATTTTCCTCTCTCTTGCTCTTGAGTTATGTTGGTATCCTCTTAACAGCTGCTGAGGAATAACCCTCTTGGTTTACTCTGGGGTATGAGAAATGTAGTTTTGGCCTGCTGTCTAATAAACATTTAGTTTAAAGAAACAATTGCATCTAGATTTGATGTCAGAGTGCAGTGTTCGCATCAGTGGCGGCCGGGGGCCTGTGCTGCTCAGCTGGGGGCAGCAGACCAGTTGCCAGTTACTTGTTAATCTCAGCATAAATTCACTGACATCAGTTGACATTGTCAACTGCTGTGGGGAAAAAAAATATATTTTTTTTCTATGGGGGTTTTTTATATAGTGCATTCTGTTGTCAGTATAAATAAGGAAGCTTTTTTTTAATGAGCTGTGTTAGACATTATGGTCTGGAAACTAGAGGAATAATGTGGGCACTCTTTGCAAAAAGTGGTCGAATTAGCTGCTGCAACGTTTTTGGTAGGTTGTATGGTACTGACATGGCATTTGATTCATCACAGCATGCAAGAAGGCACAAACGTCCCGAGACACCATTTCCTCAGAAGCTGCACCGACCCCTCCACATGCTCCTTGTTCCCCTTAGGAGCCTGACTGAGCCTCCCAAGGTCAGCACCGACTCCTGTCCTGGGTGTGAGCCGTGGAAGATACCTTGAATGTGAAACTTCCTAATTTCTCAAGGGGGCTGTTTTTGCTCCTGCAAAATGATTCTTCCGGGATTTGTGCCCTTCCAGTATAGCAGGGAGAGTCTAAATTGACCTTTCTCTGCCTCATCAGAAGTAGTGCTAATCCCAGTTGAGGCAGATGTTTGAAAAACAGTGGTGGCTATGGATGGGCTGAGAACATCTGCCACAGCAGTAGGCAAGGGCTGGTACTTCATTCTGAGGTTGAGCTTTTTAGGTGGCAAACAAAATCTGCTGTCCTGCACGCGGTCATCAGCCCCTCAGATCTTCATGCAGGAGCTTCAGGGATACTTGTTGACTTTCCAGTGAGATGGAAGGGACGCTTCGGTTTTGTTTGCTTTTTATCCAAAATGCGTGGGGAGGTGGCATATAGGTGCTAGAGAACAATGCGTGGAAGGCAGCAAGCAGGAGGCTGGGAGGGCCGTACTAATGAGCCTCACCGAATTGCTTGTTAAACTACATTTAAAAAAAAAAAAGCAGTAACAAAGTGAAAAGGCAGAACTTGGGTTATGTCATGAATTGTTAGGCGGTTATTAGTTTAATTATCAAACTGAATTGTTTTCGTGCTACTTTTACTCACATTGAGTAATGACTTGCTTTAGGACTGGATTATCTGTGATGGTTATATAGGTGTGAACTGAGGTGATGGCACCGAGTTTGCCACTTACTGCTCCTTTGGAAAGAAAAAGGCTGAGCAGGTCTGCATACCTATCGTGTAAGCACTTGCTGCCGGCCTGTCTCTGCTCACGGACTGAGAATGAAATCGGCTTAAAACTATTACCTCAAGGACTTCTATAGGTTTTGTGGGGGGGTGGGGGGGCGAAAAAAAAGGACTGTGGTAGAGCTAGGACATGTTTCTGCTATTCTTGTCAGTTGTTCCAGAAGCCATATTTGCCAGAAGCTCTTTATTAAGTCCCAATGCATGTATTCTTTTTTAAAAAGGCATTGTGGGATGAAAATTTGCGTGGTGGGTGGTCACAATGTTTTTTTTCTTTTTTTTTAATTTTTTCATATGCTGTGGTTTTAGAGCAGTCTTAATCATCTGTGTTAAAATTGTATGCATGTGTAAGTTGGTAAAAATTAGTACTGGGATAACAGTACTGCAGAGCCTCTTCCATACATGAATACCCTGTAGCTTCACAGTAATTTTTAGTTTTTTGCTTAGAGGTGTCAAAACTTTGTCACCTTTCCATTAGATAGGTCTTTGCTGCATCTGGATTCTCAAATTGTAGTTCTTTGAGAGTTGATCATGTGAATTTCTAGAAAGGAATTCATGCTAGAGTATCTTTTTCCTGTTATTATACTATATGCTTGGGCTTTCTTTTTCTCCTCCTTTCCCTTACTGTTTACTGATAAATCTGTATTTCTTCTCCAGAGATATCAGCATGAATAACATCACAAGGCTACCAGAGGATGCGTTCAAGAACTTTCCCTACTTGGAAGAGTTGTAAGTATTTCAGACACGATAAAGTTGTGCTACAACATCGGATGGCTGTGTAAAATGGAAGGTGGGTGGGGAAAGAAATAGTGTTGAGTTTAGCTGTGAACAGAGAAAGCAATAATATTTAAAAAAAAAAAAAAATCCTGTACATGTTTGGAAACCGGAACAGTGAATGCTACTTACAAGGGACTTTTTACGGTAATTATTTTAATCATGGCTAGAGTGATGACACATACTAATTACAGTGTTATCCAAAGATAACACGAGAGGTGTGTAATTACCATTGTTTCTGAAGGAGCTACAGTATAGCTGTTGCATAAGTTGCATAAAATATATGTCGTTTCATTTACTGAGCAGCTTGCTCCCATTGCCCCTGAAGGCTGTGGATATAGTGCTCACAAGCCCATCCTGACCTGCATCAGAAATTCAAGCTCTGTAATACAGGGCTTCTTGCTCTTAGTTTCTCTGGCAGAAATTCTCCCTCTGGTTCCCATCTCCTTCTTGTACCACTCTCTCTTTTTTTTCTTTTTTTAGCGCTTTTTTTTTAAGGTTTTACGTGGGTGATACTTCGACTCCTGAATCCTCGAGCTGTGCTAAGACTCATGCCCAGAGTTTTGCTGAATGGCAGTCTTAACTGAGATGCCTTTGCAAAGTTGAAGCAACCTTTCACAGCATAGCCCTGGATTAGGATGGGTTTCAGAGTCAATAAATGGGGAGAAGGCTTTGAATTTCAAAAACTACGTGAATAAGTACTATTACGTGACAAGTGACTTCTGTGTGCCTTAGTTTCCTTATCTATGAAGAGGGGGTAATGGTTCAACCTTTGCCAGAGAGCGTTGAGAACTTCCAGTAATAAGCAATAGATAAGACAGTACCACTGCAATTTTTTGCTTCTCTTGCATTTTCACAGTGTCAGGGTAGCATTTCTCATATCAAAGAGCATTTAAAATACAAAGTAAGGCTGTCCTTATGGACTTTGGCTAGACTGGAACTAGGAATGCTGTGTTGAGAAATTTTCAGTAAATCACCTTAGGGAAAGAACAGCTTATTTCCCCAAAGAGACAAACCCTTATGAAGTAGGGAGACGTGATTCTGACTTTACAGGTTCTGGTTATACCCTCTGATTTCAAGTATTGCTTAAGTTTGCAATATAGACAAGAATACCTCATGAAGGAAAACAGATTTACCAGGATTTCAGATGGTGCGTGTAATTGACACAATTTAAGAAAGGCTCTATGGTATGAGTAGTCAATTAAAAAAAAAAAAGGCCTGGGGAGACTTGCTTGGCTCAGAATATCTATTAGCCAGTATTCCTTATGTGCTTATAATATGCACTGCTGTATGTCCGTATGTTGCTTTGTTAGACTATATTTGTCATCCAGTTTTTTCTAAATTCCTTATAGTTGTATTTCACACCAAAAGTTGAAAAAACCAAACCATTCTGCTTTTTCAACCTCAGATGACTGTGGGAGACTTCATTTTTTTCCTATAAGTAATTAAGCAATAAAACGTAACTGGTGGGTGTGCATATTGTGTAACTTCCATAAACCCTGGGGTGTGTCAGGAGGTAAAGAGAAAAGGCAGAGCCTTCAGCCATCATCTGTTGTGCTTATTGCCCAAGAGCCATTTGCTCAGTGTACCTCATTGTCCCCCTAAATTCCAGCATTTCAGTTTGCAAACAAATAGGCTAGTGTTAAGCTCAGAATTATGTGTGAACACCCAGAAGCTTTAAATCATTCCTATCATGCTTACTTGGTAAGTTAAAGCAACTTCTGAAAAAAAGCAATACCAAATCCCCCCCCAAATGACTTTACAGTAAAAATGATACTTGCCAAATGTTTTGACATATTCAAATCAATTGTAATTCTTTAATACAATAGAAAAAAAACCAGCTTTCATTTTATGTTCAAGTTACCTCCTGCAGCTGCAGAGGTAGGAGGATCTCCAGAAAGATTAAAAAGAAAAAACTCTCTCCAATTCAACAGCTATCACAGATGCAGAAAGACAGGAAAACAACTGTGAGAGCAGAGCCAAAAGTGGGCAGGATGTCCGTACAGTACTTCTCAGTTGCAAACCATTAACTGAGACCTGTGAGTTGTTAGTAATGTTTCGCAGCAGCCGCCTGCCAAAGCAGACTTTGAAGCCTATATTTGCAGAGGCTACAGCCATTCCTGCCGGCAGTGAAATGAGGAAGGTTTCTTCCTTCTCTGTAAAGACCTGATTATGGTCATCTGCGCAAGCCAAGTCCAGGTTCCCTTGCTTCAGTTCATGTTATTCCTGGAGGGAACATAATAGAATAGGGTAGATTCAAACAAAAGCTGCTTCCCTCCTTAGTAGAAATCACCAGCACCAGACATGATGTGGTTTTGCTTCATTCTGCCCATTCCTTTTCCTCTATAGGACAGGGTACAGAAATTTTTTGGTCTTTATTTTTGCTGGTTGTGGAGAGAAAACACCAAATTGCCGTACTTCCCACTGTATGACCACAATTTTCCTTCTCTGAGATGATTTTCAAACTTTCTTCCTGGCTTTTATTTATAGTTGACAGATCCAAATTCTGACTGCCAGGCACTAGCAAAGTTGCTTTTTCAGCACAGAAACCTGAGTGTTCCATGCCAAAGAAAAAGAGACTGAGTTAGAGCGAAGTGCTGTTGAAATCTATGCTAGAAGTGACTTTTCCATCTAGAATTCTTCCCAAGAATTACACGCCTAAAGCAAATGAAAATTCCACAAACTTAATGGGAATGCAGTAAGTACCCACGCCACCACAGACTCTAGTATCTCTGCATCCAGGGGACAGCCCTGGCCACCTTTCTCTCTATACCATGCTTTACCTGTGCCACTTGTCAAATGCTCTGGGCAATTAGCCCCTGACAGACTTAGTTAATTAACATTGTGAAGTACTGTCACAGAATTTAATTGAATGTAAATGGGAGGGAATTAGGTGTATTATGTAGGCAACTGAGTCTTACCCAGTGCATGTATGGAGAGTATGGGATTAAAAACTGCAGTAGGAGTAATTTAAAATGGGGGTTGTAATTTCTTTAATGCAATGACTTATTTGGTAGTCTGGAGAGACTTCAGAGGATTGTTTTCCTAACATGAACACTAGCAAATAAAAGTGAGTGAAGCAGAATACCAGCCTTGTAAAAGCTGGCTGCTCAATTAAAAGGTGCCTTCTATGTCACCGAAGGGGGAGCGACCTGGGTGCTTCAATGTATGCATCCCGTGCCGTTTTTAGATGTGCTGGGTTATCTGAGACACCGCACAAAACTGGCAGGTCTGACGCAGATGGGAGACCGATGGCTGCCTGGAATGGCAGTTGGGGCCAGGTGGGAGAGGGCATCTGAAAGGGCACTAAATGTCTGTGTTTAGGGAACTGACTCCCTTGCAAAGTATCAAATTTGCCGGTCTAATCCAGGTTTTTATACCTTTGAGATAGTGTCCTACCTGAGTATTACTCGCAGGTACAAGCAAAGGGATTCCAGCTTGTCTGCGGGCAGAATTCGCCGATGCGTTATGTGCTCCACGTGCCCTTCTTCACAGCCCTGTCAAGCATGTGACTGCAAAGCACACTTATCATATGTCTGTAGGATTCTTGCACTATTTATAAATATTATAAAAATTCTCCATCTCTGTGTAACTGATACCCATCTGGAAGTGATTTGCAAATGATTGAAACGGCAATGGTCAGAGTCAGCGAGGAGCAGACCACCAAGGGTTTTGCCACAGCAGTTAATGAAGTGTATTCTCCAGAAAATGTTAATGTAAATATGCTGCAGCCCTGAACTTGATATGGAAACTAAAAATCCTTGAAGAACTTGGCCACAGTTTTCTAACCACACCTTAAAGTATTTATAGAAGGCTAGGAGAGGGAAATATAGTTAGATAATGCAGTGTTTTTAGAAAGCAGAAACCATTTTCTAGTGTGAATTTTTAACTAGAAGAGCCAGGCTGTGTTACATTTTGATGCTCTTCTAAATGGTTGCAGCCCCATGTTTAAAGTTATCTACAGTAGTCTGAAGGATTTTAACTATATTCCATTGACTATGTTTGCAAATGATCTGCTGGATTAATTAAAAATGCACTCTCTCACCAAGGAAGGCAAATCAAAATTATTTTTATTCTTGGCCAGATTTCCAGCCTGGCTTCAGAAACTCAAACTACTCAAATAAAGCAAAAGTCTTCTCAACTTAATGACCTTTTAACCTTGTTTTGATTTCCACTCTTAACCCTTTAACATGTCATTGTCTTATTTGCCCTGCACGTGGTGGGTAAGGTTTAGATGATAAGGTTTTGGCTGTCTGCCTGTGGGTCCATGTGAGAGCTGGTAGGAAGGCAGAGGACAGCAAGCTGTCCTGCTGTCCATCTGTAGGTTGCCTGTGATGACAACAAGCATGTGGTTGTCCAACGGTGAGCACCAGTCACCTCCCAACCAGTCAGCCTCGGGACAGGGCTCTGACCTTCTCTGGCAAGGGTTAGGGAGGATGCCTCTGACGGTTGGGGTCTTGAAGACCGTATCATGCCCAGGACATAAGGAGAATAATTGCTTCTGAAGGCACCAAGAGGCAGCAGTGCTCGATTACCTTCCCGATGGATGCTGATGCCAGGGTCTGTTTTGTGTCTGGTTTTTGTTCATATATGATATGAAACAGTCTCTCTTCTGTGACACTACCCTCAAATACTTTTTTTTTTAATCAGGCAAGGTCAAACTTTATTAAGGTTTATATTTAATAGCTGGTGAAAATAGTTAGGGAAATGAAGAGATAAAAGGAAGATGTGGATCAATAGAAGTTTTCTCTGTTCTGAAATACAATGCTAATCTGCTTTTTGAGAGGTGAATAAACAGCAAGCGAGAGACAGCACACAGGCAACTGTAATTTTTCAGGAAAAGAAATAGTACAATGGAGAATTTGCTTGACTAGTTAATTATATCCATGCTGATAACAGCACTAAGATCTGCTTAAACATCTCAAACCAGCCTTCCCCCCATCTCTGCTAGAGTCTCTGATCATGGGTTTTAATTTACAAAGTATATTTTAAGAACATAAGGATTAATTAAAATGCGTACTGGCAGTGAAAATGAGGTGTTTTTGCCATAAGGTTGTAATCAGGAAGTATCTGCGAGGGAAACGTCTAGAGTTATTTTTCCTCTTGACTGCAGCTGAAGATGACCACCTGGCTGAAATGTCGCAGCTGCTTGCTTTTGTAGTATCTGTTTCAGTGTGTAATTTAGATGGTCCCCTTCCTTCTAATTTCTGCATCTGCACCAAGTTGTATTATCCTTGGGGAGGGAGGGGGAGTGGCTGTCGTTTTTATTACTTTGGTTTTATGAATAAGGCATGTCTTGGAGTTCTGCCAAGGCCACCAAGGCTGAGCTGTTAGTTTGGGATGCAGTGTCTTTCCTCACCTGGCTGTGGAGCGTTCGGTGGAAGGAGGTTTTTATCCTTCAGTGCTAGGTCTTTTAAAATAGTATTTTCACGGTAGCGTGTGAATGTTGATGAGATGGTGCAATTCCTCTCCCTTTCATAAACATGAGTAGTTGCAGGATTTGTGGTGGGAAGCTGGAGACAAAGGGCTTGTTTCGAGTAGAAAAGGCAAGGGTGAATCTTCATGAGAAAAGTCCTGATGCCTTGTGTTAGCTGACATGTGGTAACGGAGGCTGTGGTTAAACATCCTCTTGTGAAACTAGCTGGTACGATTGAAGACGTTACCGCCCCGTATGTGCCCATTCAGCCGCACCAGCAGAGCCTGAGGAACAAGCCAAGAACTCTCTCCAGCTGCTTTGTTGTAAAGGCAGCCAGTGGAGATGTCCTCTGCTGGTATTTAAAAAATAGCCGGCTGACGTTGGGTTGGAAAGCCGATGAGTGCTCTTCATCCGTCTGCCAGCTCTGAATATTTGAACAGCTGGAGGAGGTAATTTCCTCAGTAGCTCCAGCTTGAATTCCAAGAGGTAAAGCTCTAATGAAGAAAATGCAAGGTGTAGGTTTCACGTGTGGTAGCAAGTTAAAAGCCTAAGCTTCAACTTGACCAGCCAGCATACATTAGAAACATTTGCTGCCTTGTGTGTGCCGGAGCTTTAGAAAGCGCGTCGGCATGTTGTAACTTGCACCTTCAAATTCTAGTCAAGACAAACCTTTAGGCAAAGACTCCCAAGTAGAATTAACCACAGTCAGCTAAGATATTTTTAAACATCACCTACTTGGTCTGCACTAGATGCTAAATGGTGTTTAAAAACATGTTGGCCAACCTGTGTTTAATTAAAGTTTTCTTATCTATGAGTCCTAAATCAGTTCGATTCTGGGTGAGTTTCAATCCTGCTGATACACAAATAATATTTCTGTAGCTTAGAAGGTTCTTGCTGTGCTTGACAGTTGTGTATCTTTCTTGTTTGTGGGGACAGATGCTAGTAGGTTGAGCAAATTCTGTTGTTTTTTAGAAGAAGAGGAGGAAATTTCTTTCCAGTTTGTTTCTACATGTTAATTTCAAAAGCTACCGTGGTTGTGCATGAGGATCCTGAGACTGGTTATTCCATTGCAAGTACCTTTAGAGGGAAAGGAGATTTTTTTTCCTTATCTGTAGTCTTCAAGTTTCAGTGTTCAGCATTATTTTCACATGCGCACGCACACAGAAGCTGGCTTAGCTAAATGGCCTGGAGGCTGAACTGTTCAGTGTTAAGCTTCAAGACCCGTCTTACGAGCCTGAATTTATTATGCTGCCTGAACTGCCAGGTTGGGGCTGCCTGAACATATAAACCAGATTAAAAAAAAAAAACTTGTGGAGGCCAAGCAGAAGCCTCAGAAGCTCTCAGTCTGGGTGTCTCCAGGTAGAGTCCTGCAAACTTGTATTGTGCAGTCCACCTCCTCAGTTTCAGGAACTGGAGGGTGGGACAAAAGATGTATCGGTGCAAACGAGCAGGCAGCCAGTTCCAGGCTGAAGCCTCAAGAAGAGTCACAAAAGCCGTAGATATTCTGACAGAAAAGCAGGAAAAAGTCCTGCAGTTGGAGGTAAATGTGTTATCCCCATACTGAGAAAGTACTTGAGTGCATTCTATTACCATAGTTTCTTGGTGTGACACTGTATGGTACCATAAGAAGACATGGTGAGGAATTAAGTCATTCTTTCACCTCCTTTCTTCCCCTCCTCTTGGGTGGTAGTATTTTGGTACATTTTTTGTGAGTACCGAGGTACTCTTGCCTAATTAGCATTGGCAGATTTTATCCTAGCACAGAAATGGTAACCTGTACTCATGTAAAGTTCTTGTCCTGCCCGTCATATATGAGAGTAAAATGCGAATTGATTCTGATAAAATATCTGGGTTTTTTTCAGCTGGGGGGAAGTTAACAGTTGACCTAAATCTGAAACAAAGAATCATATTGAAAATTACTCCCATTTCTCTAAGGTACCCACTAAATGTGGGTAACAGAGGTTTAATTGCCAAACATATAGATTTAATACGCTCCTATATTTTGCAGCATCACTTGCTATATGCATGGTCATTCAAAAGATGCCATGCCTGGAAAGGCAGTAAATACCCAGGCAAGAGAGAGACTGTGTAGACAGATTGAAGCAACTTTGAGGATTTACTACGTCAGCAGTCATTTTTTCCACTCTCTTGTCTAGCCATCAGTATATTTCATGGTCTTGGAAACCTTCTGAGCACCTAAATAGCACTATCTGCTAAAAGCAAAAATCTGTAGTTGATTCAATTGTTGTATCCCAGTTGATCAAAACCAAGCTGGGTTACTTTCATCTCTGTCTCTGCTTTACAGACTAGGTAAGTGAAAGGTATTTATAGGTAGGGTGCTGGAAGAGCTCCTGTCAGTTCAGTGCAGCAGCCCATCTGCTGATCTGCACGGGCAGCAGAGAGCCTGTCTCCCTCGCGTGCTGCTCTGTGCTGGCCTGTGATGAAGTCGGTTGCTCTCAGAGTGTCAGAGTCCTCTGAACTGGAGCTGTCAACCACAGATCCTCCTCCACTTTCTCAGCAGCTGGCTCACTGCTGTGGAGGTCATTCCCATAGCACAGCTAAGTGACCCCGATCTCTCAGCATCCACAGCAGAAAGGATAAGTTCATGTCAGACATGGCTTTTTGAGGGGACAGGAAGAACTACTAAAATCCTGAAAGCCATTCATCTGCCCCCTACTCTGCACTGGAGTACTTAAGTTTGTGCATCATGGTGGGGAACAGGGCATATTTGTCTCAGGTAGCTCCTTCTCCAATAAACCCTCTGGCATCTGTAATGATTGCTATTTGTGCAGTGGGAAGTTAGAGGGAAATAGAAATCTAGTGGCAGAACCTGGATCAGCATATGCAGACTCACGTGAGAGCCTTGAGATAGCCATCAAGGGAAGGGTCTACCTGGCCTATGGTAGAGCAAAGGAAAGGTATCACGACACAGTGCAAGATGTGCAAAGGCAGTTAGGGAGAAGAAGGTGCATTTTATAAAATGTATTCTGCTTTCTGCTTTAGAGGTAAGAGGAATCAACACCGCATACTGCAACAGCTTGTCATTATTGCTGTAGACTAGGTGTTACCAATTTTCAAGACAACACAATATTGTAGCCTATTTTTAAGACGTGCCGATGTTAGAAAATTTGTGCAAACTTCTGGGGTTCTTTGCTGAAGAATGCTAGTTGGGACTGCAAAGACAGCTTGCTTCAGCAGTTCATCTTGTATATTAATTGTTTCGGGTTATATGTGTTTCCTTCAGTGCATACGTGTTGTAGCCTGTGGACTATACTTCACGGAGGTCTTGCCCCAGTACAGATGTTGCT
Source organism: Phalacrocorax aristotelis (assembly GCF_949628215.1). Taxonomy (NCBI): domain Eukaryota; kingdom Metazoa; phylum Chordata; class Aves; order Suliformes; family Phalacrocoracidae; genus Phalacrocorax; species Phalacrocorax aristotelis. Next base: position 64,480,461 of record NC_134280.1, read on the forward strand.
TGCAAATTGAATGATCGAGCATATTTTGCATGGATGGGAATGCTTGCTTTCTTCAAAATCCATCATAATTTATTTTCCTGTTAACAAGAAAAAAATATACAAACATTCTTTGATAGTCCATGAAAAGGAATATCATAGAGCTGTATTTTGTCTTGCAGTGGGTCCTGGTGACTCACGCTGACAATTCAACAGTAGAACTTATGGACAGGCTTTAGACCTCTTTTAATCAATCAGTTTAGTTTACTTAGGCATTTAAATTTTTAGAGCAGGAATGCATTTTGAAACAAACTCTTGCCTTGAAGATCTGTATAACTTTGAGAAAGCTGTTACTGCTAGAAATGCAAGTTTGGGAATGAGAAATGCCTACTCAGCTCGATGGAGTTGGTGCAGTTTCAGTGCTGGTTGTAGTTACAGACTTCCTTTTTCAGTCCTGATGTGTCTTGGCTTACATACTCGGGATTTTATAAATAGCAGTTGAGGTTGTATAATACTGAAACTACTGCAAGAAAAGGAGAAGGGGACAAATGCGTTTTCCATTAGCAGCAGCAGAATAAAGTATCCATTTAGTTATGCTAAATTGGCGTGGAAGGATTGGGAGTAATCTGTAGGTTATTGATTGGCTTCACAGCCGTGCAGCAGGCTGCAGCTGACGAAAGTCCCAACGGGGCTGTTTGCTAATCACAGATAAGCAAAGTGAAGTTTGGTCCGGTGATATGGCTTCCATTTACCAGCCCGTCCCCTTCTGCAGCTGCCCAGCTGGACTCGGAGCTGTCTGCACAGGCACCTGCCCTCGCCCGGCCGCGGGTCTCTGCACGGGGGAAGCAGCGAGCCCCTGGGGTTTTCCTGCAAATGGCTGTACCTCTTGTGTAAAGCTTCAAACCTTGATGAATAAATTGTAGCACATAACTACGCATCATCTGTTAAGAAAGCTGAATTCTGTTCCAAAGTGGCTGCTTTTCTGGAGTAAGTGGAACCTGAAGCTCCTCTCTTAGGTTTGAGAAAATTTAATCCATGATACCCAGCAAGTGTGTCTATAGGCGTTTTCAAAGGTTACTTCTGTTGCAGGAGAACGTGAAGTATAACTCAGGTTTGTGTGGGAAGCACAAAGAACCCTGAAAAAGTTGATGTTAGGGGCAGGAATCTAAGGACAGCAGAATAGTTTGGTGTAAGGCAGCAAAAAAGTAAAGACATGGCAAAAGTACAAGTGGGGAAGCAATGGAATATTTTGCAGTGGGATGAAAATAGGTAGGTAGGAGGTGGAAAGCTCCAAGGAGTTGTTGCATGGGCAGACAGCCCGTGGTGGGTGGTCTGAAGGCGACTGTGTAATGTTCAGCCTGGACTAGGTCTTGGGCCTTACCAGAAAGCAGCTAATGTAGAAATAAAAATAATGTATCAGGTGATTTATTATGGCATGTCAGAATTGCAGTCTGTGTCAGTGTTTGAATTTTCAGTGAGGAAGTAAGATTACCGTTGGTCCGTGGAAAAAGTAGACGAGGTATTGTTATCAGAGACAAGGTGGGCAGATAAGGTTAGGAGGATCCCAGAATACCACCAAAGGGAAAAAACCACAGCAAACCCACTTTGTGTGTGTGAATGAGATCGTCAGAAGGGCAGAAGAAGGAGCCCTAATTCTTTGCTCAAGTAACCAGAGGTTCGCCACCATCTGGGAAGCAGGGCAAGCAGGGAGGCTTCCAAGAAGTTTGTATTGCTTCCTGTCAAAATGAGAGCGATGGTTTTAATTGTAACAGACAAAAATGTATCCCTGGGACATCCTCCCTGATTTTGGAGTGACACCAGTGATTAACTTGGCTTGGTTAACGTGCAGTCATGTTGCCAGACTCATAATTGCAGAAGTTTTAATTTCCCAAAAGAGAGAAAACAGTCTTTGCTGCTTTCAGAAGAGTTTCAGTGCAAGAAGCTATCCTTGCTGTGTACTCGGGCAATGAGATACCGTGGTAGATCATTATTCCCCAGCCAGATTGTAACCTGATTTCTGTAATAAAAACAAGGTGTCCCCTACATCTGCAGATCATTTACTGTGTCACTTAAAATAATGATTAGAGGGTATTGCTCACCTGTATATGACAGGATAGCAGAAGTATTTTGTCCTCCATATGTCCTACGCTGTTATCCTGCTATGGTGAAACTGATTTTTGGCTATTTGAATTTATCCAAATTTGCAGACTTTTTGTCCCATCAAAACACTAATTTTTTATTTAAGTAAAAAGAGAGGACTACAGTTTTCAATACCAAACAATTACAAGAAGATTGCCAACCAGTTGGACTTGATTATCCTAGAGGTCTTTTCCAACCTCAGTTATGCTATGATTCTGTGAACCTAGAAGAAAGATGCTAATGTGACCACGCATTACAACTGTGATTCCACTGCAGAAACCTCTAAGGTGTAACTCGGCTGGGTTAATTCAGGATACCCGCAGACCTGGGCAAAGTTTCCGAACAACGGGAGTCGCAATTGAGTTAGGAAATCTCTTGGTTGGTGTGATACACATTTATACCCCGCTTCAGGTGATGGTTGCTGCTGTGTCTGTGTACCTTGAAAAGGAAAAGACAGCAAATTCAGGTTTTTGTGGCATCTAGCATAGCAGGGCACTTTACAATCATCTATTAAGTCTTTACTGTCTTTGTGGATGCATCTGTTTTTGAGTCCCTCTGCCTTTTGGAAAAAGAGCTCTAACTATTGGTGATACGCCTCAACTCAGTAACTATAGATGGATTTTCAGACCAGGTCTCTGAGACTCTTTTCAGTCAAAATGAAGGGAAGAATGGGTACTCAGGTCTCAAGAGCGTAAACGTAGGGCTGCCTTCAGGTAGCTTTGTAGCAGTGTAGAGTTGTCCCACTGTGGGCTGGTCCCAAGCAGGCTAGTGGGTCTTGTTGCAAGGAGGTGAAGCTTCCTTCCCTTCTGTTGTGCTAGAGTTCGGGGCTTGGTAAAGCTGTGATTTTCCTTAGCCCATTTACCACGTGTGAGAGAGACAGAGAGAGGCACAGGGGTGTTTTCTAAATATTTAATTGCTCTAAACATTGTATTTGAAAATCTGAATGTGACTATTTTTGAGACGTGCTGAAAGGAGGTGACGTGTGGAAAACCTGACTGGACAATTTCAGTGACCTCTTAATTTATATGCTGTATATGTGCTATATTATATGCTATTAATTTTTCATTTCTCTCCTTAAAATGAACGTGGTTATGTAAAGAGAAATCTTTCCACCCTTCCAGCTGCTGCGTGCCGCAGCAGAGGGAAGCGTGTTGAGAGCGGCGTGTGAGACGGTCTTTGCCTGCTGGAGAGCTGCAGTTGGAACGTCCTATCAAGCAGCCATGCTCCCCGAGGCTAGGACGTGAATGATAAATGTATATTTGGCAAACTGATTAGTAAAGCCTTTGCACACTTGGCTAGTTGTATCCTGTTTCCTGGAAGGTTGCCAGATGGAGGAGAAACGGAAATGTAATGGATTGCAGGTTGTTTTTTTTCTGTTGGTTGGTTGCAAAAAGGCTGAATAAACAGGAGTTGCCTTGAGGCAGGCGAAGCCTTGCTATTTGAAGTCACGCAAGCCCTGCTCTGGCTCAGCTGTATTTTGTTTCCAGTGCTCTGTAGGTTGTGTTAGTGACAGTCAGTGAGATTGGGGGAGGCTATTCAACTGGATTTAGTTTAGCTTTTTTAAAACAAATCGTAATCCCCAGCCTCTTTGGGGGGAGGGAGAAGTTACAGCAGATGCCTGCAGAGCCGCACACCAGCCCGCTTAACGGGGAACCTCGGCAGAGCTGCGGCCCGAGCTGCCTGACACACATTCACCAGGGCCGCCGCTTCCTGAAGTGTGTGGTAGGTAACCAACATCAACCAGTAGTGTTTGAGTGCCAAAATAATTCGGTGCTTAGCCTCAGTTAAATTTCGTTTGATTTAAGGATTTCTGTTTTGATGTTTTGAACACTTGTCAAAATAAACATGTGTTTTGCAGATTACTTGGCTCTCTGGTGTAGACACCCAGCATGTTTCATCAGTATTTCTTTCTGTTTACAGTGAACTTCTTAGGAAATTGTTAAAAAGAAAGCCACGAAATATTACAAACCTCCCTCCGTGTCCCCCATATAAAGTCAATACAGTTGATTTGGGCAGCTGCTGACAACAAAATGAATTGCAGGGGAGCGTGTAGTTGCCACCTGGAATTTTTCATTCCTGTTAAAAACTCAAAGTATTTGAAAAATCATGTCAAAGCTCCAAAATCCTGAGGTTGTTTGCAGACAGGAGACTTCAAGAATAAGTATACATTGATTCTTTTTACTTCTGTTTTCAGAGCTGTTTGGTTATACCCAAGCCACGCAGACAAACTTCTCAGCAGGCAGGAGGTGTCGTCTTTTTTTTTTTTCTAAGGCAGAAGAAGCTGAGATTTAAGCATGCTTGTAGTGATGTCAGAGCCATAGCTCTGGCAACTGGGACGTGCATGAGAGTACGAGGACTAAATACCAAGGTCTGCTTTAACAAACGATGGTTACACAGCTTTCTAAAACTGAGTAGTATCTGCTGCTGCTGTCACCTTCCTGTTCATGAGAAGCCATCCACTTCTCCTTTTGGTTTATAAATAAAACCATCTACCTTTGACAAATGGATTTGGTAAACATAACTAGCATCCTCTCTGTCAGGCAGCGTTTTATTAAGTCATTAATTCTGTTGCAAGCAGATTTATGTAGGCATCAAATGCTTTGAGTAATCTCTTTCATGTAGTTAGAAATAGAGACCAAGATAAAAATGTAATAATGCTATGTTTTGGCAAGCTGATGCTTTAGATGATGCTCTTGTTATTTCCTTCATTTGCCTCTTCGAAATAATATTTTCCCCTTAGTGTAGCTGGCTCGCTTCGCAGTGCCCTGTAACAGCAGAGGTGGGTTTTTGATAGTCTGTAACCTTTTTTAAAGCACACTGACTATTTTTTAACGACTAATACTTACTGCATCGTACACACTATTTCCACCAGATGCTTCCATTGTACAACCTTCTCCAGCATTGCTTTTGCTTAGGTTGGATATGAAACCAAGTCTGAAAGCAAATACTTTGGCTGAAATGATGGCATCTTTTGGCAGCTATGGGTTACCAGGTGTTCTGCATTATTGTCTTTTACCCTTAATAAAATACCTCGTGTCACAACTATTAGCAGCTTGACAAGGGTTGGACCACACAGGGTCTGGTGAGAGTAGGGGTAAAAAGGTTGAAGAAAAGAAAAAGGAGTGGGGGAAGGGGGAAAGAGCTGTATGAAAGCAGCTGTTTTGGCTGCTGTCTCTGCTCTCCTGCTTTGTCTTCTGCAGCATCTCCCGTATTTATTACTTTTAATATCATGGTGGTTTTCACAATTTACTCTATTAGTATCTAGCAGTCCAAGTTTGAAACTGGCCACGTCTTGAGAGAGACTGAGTATGGCTGAGGATCCTGTTCCCTTTCTCCCTCCTCCAAAACAGTTTTCTTTTCAGAAAAGTTTGGCCAAATAGCTGACCAAAAAGACGAAAGATTACCAAGATGATGTCTTGGTAATGTCAGCAGGCATCCTGTCAATTGTCAGCACCATAAACATGTACCGCCTGCTTGCAAATATCGGCCTTACGTTTGGGATTCTCATAGACACTTTTCCGTGCCTCGCACTAGCATCCAGCTATTTCTACTTAAGTGCATAGTTTCTTTAGGATCTGCTGTATAGATTAAAAACACATGGGTACCAGAGCATGTGTTTCAGCAGAGCGATGCTGAAAGCCAGAGGATCACATTAATAGTCAGTAAATGCACTTTTCAAACCTAGTACCATAAGAACATCCTTTATTGTTCTGGGCTGTGTTTTTTCTAGCATGTTTGCAAAAGTATAGCCATGAGGCCGAGTAAGGCGTTCTCATCATTAAAAATGTGCAATGACTGAAATAACTGAGGTAAACTTGGAAGATCATGAATATGGCAAAGTTGGACACAAAACGCATAACTGCTTGCAAGATTTGATGTATTGGTGATTTTCCTTGTTAGATGATTGTAGAAGTACTGTATTTTGTGACTGAAATTATTATTGCAATTTTTTTCCAGACGACTGGCTGGCAATGACCTTTCTTTTATCCATCCGAAGGCCTTGTCTGGGTTGAAAGAACTCAAAGTTCTGTAAGTAATCGGGTTTTAGAGTTTCATAGCTAGCTGTATGCTTTCTTAGTGCACAGCCAGCCTGTTTACTGGTAGGCTGGATTAATTTTTATTCCCCTTTCTCTGCTGCTGCCCCCCTCCCCAGATTTCAGCTCTCGCTTTTTCTTTTTAATAAAGCCTGCTGTAAGTGGTGATGATGAGCAGTGGTGAATTTGACTGCACTGTAATTATTTCATTTAATTAGAACATTTGCTTCTGAAGTGTATCTTGTAGCAGAAGAATCCTAAGAAGGAAAAATTCTAAAAAAAAAAAGAATTCTAAAAAGGACATGTAAAGCTTTTTATTGTTCTCTACTTCCTTTTTTTCCCCTTTCTGAGATAAGAATATCCATTTCAACTGTTTTCCCATAGCTAAGGATAAAAAGAGCTGCCTGTTGTTTGGGGTTTTAAAAACCTGTATCCAGAAGTTTTAGCATTTATGCTGATGTAAATATTTCCAATCACTATTAGGGTAATAAATAGTTAATTAAACATATATTTAAAAAGCCTAGTGGAAAAGGACCCTGAGGTTGTAAAGAAGCAAAACCAGGCAGCATAAGCAGGGTACAGATCAGGAATCTGCCTGTCTGCAATACCACTTAACGATGTTTTGTAAATTGAACGCAGTGTGTCAGGGCCCTTGAAGGTGTCTCCATCAGGATACTCAGCGCTGGAGGCGCTTGAAATTCTAGCGGTTCTTGAAAGATTTGGGACTTGGATATTAATTAACAGTTAACTTGCTTGTCCACTTGCATTTTCCCCCAGCATGCACCAAAATTTTATAATGTGTGAGATCGCAGTTACTTCTCTTTATAAAAGAACTCATCGTGCAATAATATGTTGTCCCATATGAGAAGTTCTTAAAAAAAAACAAAACAAAACAAAACCAACCCAGCAGAACTTAATTCAGCTTGGCTTTAGTTTCATTCAATGTCTTTTTACTGTTATGCCCAGAGGTGCTTTGTTGTGAACAAAATTAAATTGTTAATGCATTGTGTATTGGTGCGGCTTTGAGAAAAAATTAGAGGTTTGTGTCTGTTGTAGCACGTATAGGATGATTTCACAAGAAAATAATAAAATATTATTCATCGTAGCAAATTCGTGCTAGTGTTAAGTTTTCAACCTCTTTAGTGAGTTCCCAGAGGAATTTCAGTGTATTATGTCAAAGGCTTGTTCTTTGCAAATTAATGCAGTTAATTGAGTTGTAAATAAAACTGAAATAGACCATTTTCCTGTTTTGTTGTGGCCTTTGGGTATCTGGTCACGATAATTCTACATGCTTTTAAATATACTAGAAATCTGTGAAACCATATCAGGACCATGGGCTCTTCTGTCATCTCTACCATTGATAAAGATTATTGTCAAATTCTGCTATACTAACACAGTGGATTTTTTACAGAACCCTACAGAACAACCAGCTGAAGACAATACCTAATGAGGCCATCAGAGGATTAAGCGGTTTACAGTCCTTGTAAGTTTTCTTACTTTGCCTCTGTTCTTGCTTTGTTCTCCGAGTTCCACTTTCAGTCACTTTGTACACATTTGCTTCATTCTATTGAGTTTTGAAGTATAATCATGTATGTGTAATAAGGTACCTGGACTTTCTGATATTGCAATTTCAACTGGAGCAAAGTTTCCCAAGTTCATAAGGAATTTTATTCATCATCTTTGGTGGGGTGACCCAAATCCAAAGCCTGTCAAAACCCAAACCCAGGTACAAGATTGCTGTCTAAATGCAGCGGTGGTGGAGTTAAACATTTATCATCCTTCTTGCATGTCCTAAGGTGTTTAAGCAATTTTAAAATGTTGTGCAAAAATGAATCATGCCCAAGTCTTTTGTATCTGGAGGAGGGAAAGGGGTTTCTGGGAAGGAGTATTGCTTGAGACGTGCATAGTATTGGTTTTACTGGAAGGTGTTGAAATGACACAGACAGTTATGAACACCTCAGCCATTATTGCTGGTTCCTCATAAGATATTTCATACGTGCTTATACTATCTCATGGCTTATTATGTTTTATAAAGCATCTTAATCAGACCTTAATAGTTAGTTACAGCTCTCTAGGTGGTAGATGCTTATCACTTTGATGAGGAGGTGGAGGGGGGAAGGGCTTAAAAATTTTCCCTCCTTTCTGCTTACCTGCAGAGAAAGGGGAGGCAGATTATCTATTCCCTGTGTGCCAAAATTCAGGTTTCTGGCTGAAGATCCTGCTTCTTTCAGGGTTGCATCAGATTGTGGAATAGTTTTGCCAAAAAAAAAAAAAAAAAAAAATCAGCTTTGCAAACTATTGCGCAACTTTTGCAAAGGTGCTTTCTGCATTCCCTAAACTTGGATCTTGGCCACTGCCTTCTCATAGTTGCTGGGGTATTCCCGCCTTTTCCGTCTGAAGAAAGCACAGTAAGCAGCACGGGGCAGAATAAGATTGGCTGCAGACTGTCCCGCTGGGGAGCAGGAGTTGGTGCAACGCCGGGACGTGCCACCTCCCAGTGCAGCCAGGGACCTGCTTCTGTTGGGCCGCTTACCAGAGAGGACCTCCTGCCTGCGATGGTGAGCGTGGGAGGCGCACAGCTCACGGCAGCAGAGAGCAGCGAGTTTCGATGCCACGAGTTGGCACGGACCGTTCCAGGTTTTTGGATCCAAGGGTAGGACGGAGGCAGGTTTACCTCTACGCCATTTTGCAAGTGTAATGTCCACGTTTCCCTCGTGTTTTAGTGTGTGTACGTGGAAGAGGAGAACACCTTGGTCTGAGGGCCACGGTCTGCTTAGCGCAAATGCTATGTGTTGTAATAAAAGTCCTTCAAATTACATGATGTGAATAGCCCTTCAGTAATTATTTAAAAAAACAAACCAAAACTCCTTCCTGGCTTCCAGCATTTCTGTGATGCCAAAAAAGAAACTACTTTAGTAAATGCTTTTGGTGTCTACAAATCATCTGTTTCATTTTTGATGAACGTGCTTTTTTCTCTACTTATTTACAGTAAAGTTTGTTCTCTAATTGAAGTTTAAAATATTAAATCTCCAGTTGCTCATTTGATGAGAGTTTTATGGGCAAAAGGGAAGGGACAAAATTAAGGGAGGAATAATGAATGTATAAATTAAGCCAGTATCTCTCTCATTTTTTAAATTCATACTTTTTAATATGAATGGAAATAAGATCATGTTAGAGCCGTTTAAAAAAATAAAGCAGACATTTTAGTAGTTGGAAAAAATCGTGGAATGATTATGTAATATTGTATAATGTAACCAGTATAATTACTTGACATAATATCATTGTAATTAAAATGTAATAGTAACAATTTAAAGTGTGGTGAGGTTTCCCTTTCTGGGAGCTTCATTGTTCATAGGCAAATGATAAACTCTGTCAATTTTAGAAAGGTGAGAAAGGAGGAAATCAGGTTAATAAGTAGCAAGCTAATTGTTACTTCTTTTTCTGAAGAAAACCAGACTGAGTTTCCAGAATAGCTGTTGGAAATATGGTGGGCACATCCAGTCTGGAAGCCAGCAGTGTCAGAAGCTTAGAAAGCTTTTTCTTTCTCAGGCGTGGATCACGCTTTGGGTTGTCTCTCTCTGTTCCTGAGAGCGACAGCTGTCTGCATTGCGCGATCGCCATCGTTTGTTACAATTGGCAGCAACTTGAGAATAAATTGTTTTTTGAGATAAGTGTAGTGAGAAATGTAAAGCATTTTCCTATGCACTTTGTTTACCTCACGAGAATGCGTTTCTGTCATTTTGGCAAATTTCAGGAAAACTTTCAGTTTTCCTCATAAAGTTGAAGTGTAGTCATGCATACCCCCCACTAATGTAGGGATTGCCTTCTGGCAAAGGAATGTAGACTGGTCTTCTGAATTTTGTGTATGAACATGGAAACGTAAGTGCCAACGTGCTGCTTTATTAATTTATGGGGGGGTGGGGGGAATGAAAGATAAATTGATTCCCCCCCAAGGAATTTGTGTCAAAGATGGATTTAAAGCTCCTGAGCTGCAGTGACCTTCTTCTAAAACAAACAACTCTTTGCAGAATATATGTTAGAAAACCTGCTTCTACCTTTTTAATATGTAATCTCCATCCAAAATCTGCAAGTTTAAACATCACTTAACTGACTCTCTTGTTGGCAGTTTCCCAGTTTGCTCTGAAGTAGGCTTTAGGGGGATTTTTTCTTGGTGAAGACACAAATTACTTGCTCATAAAACTGTAGTATATTGATAATCATTTGGTTTGCAACTCCTGTCAAACTATCCAATTTCTCTCTTAATGTGCTCCAATTTCTAGCTGCGTAGGAAGATGTTTGCCACGCTGTATGTATTAACAAGCCCAGTAAACATACCTGGGTGGAAATAAAGATGATGGTTGCAGGAGCTTCGTGATCTCTAATGTTTATATTATAGCTGGCGAGTAGCGAGCCTGGTTCACAATACTGAACGACAGCTCTTCATTTTCTGTTTACACTGGATATTTTCCCAGCTCTGGCCTCCGAAAGAAAGTCAGAATAGAGTCCTTTTATTTATGGAGGTGAGATTTAGCAAAATGTAAGAGTTTTACCGAGTGGAAACTTGCTGTCTAGCGTTCCAGAAAAGCTAATCTGGCAGGGTGTATTCTCGCACTGCAAAATGCTGTGCTATCTGGCACCGTGGGACTGCATACCGAGACAGAAGACGCTGGTTGCCCAGCTTGTGCCCACGGCTTTTGGTAGCAGAAAAACCTGACGGATAAGGAGCTTCACAAATGTCAACAATAGTCTTGATGCATTTCAATTACTGCAAGGCATCAACAGTGTATTTTTGCTATCACAGGGTGATGAAGTGGCATACTTCGTACTTTAGGTCTGGAAACGGTGTCAACGAGGTTTATTGGCGATCCAGGGGTCATAGGGAGAGGAAGCAGAGGTGGTAGAGCAGTGCACTGCTCCAGCAGCGTGTGCCGAGCCGGAACGGACTGGGAAGCCATTTCAGAGGGCCACTTGTCTTGGCATAAGAAGCACGTTGGACTGCGGTGACTTTTGGGTTTTTTTTTTAGGTAATACTGGTTATTTTGAGCTTCGGCTCGGAACGTTGGGGATATGTAAAGTGGTTGTGTAACCTGCAGCAACTTCTAGGGTTGCTCGAATTCACCCCGGAAGCCCAGCTACATAAGAAGTTTACTTCATAGCACAGAATATTGTAGTACAATCCTCAGCACGGGACAAATAGTGGGACTATGTTATTTAAACAGAGACTTTCAGATGCTTTGGAAAGGAGAACCGTGTTCCATTTAAACTCAAAAATCAAATTGCTGCTAATTTAGTGGGCATTTGCCATCAAATCCAGGAGTCATTTTTGAAAGGTTGTCAATAGCTGCTAATGTATCAGGAGTCAATTTATCATAATTGCAGTTCAGGAACCAGCGAGTTACTGTCCGTGCACATGTGCACGCATGCCCACATGCAGAGAATATTAGAGCGTTCTGCAGCAATAGTTCAAAGCACTGGCTCTACGCCGTTGTGCCAGATTCCCAAACCGTGGGTATTGGGACTGTGCCAGTGTGGTACTCGACTGCGATAGCTCCTGCCTTTCTCTTTGTGTGGGTGTTCACCTGAGCTGCAGGGTAAGTGTCCTCATGCATGTGGTCAGCAGTAATTTTCTGCGGTACTGGGTAGCAGTTCGGGCTCCCTCGCCTGGCCCGCTCGCAGCCTCTGCTGCAGGATCCCAACCAGTTCTACAGTCTGCCCTCCTGTCTCGGGGGGCTGGAGCAGGCTTGAGGCAGGATGCGGCAGGAGGCACGAACCTGCTGAACTGGAATGTGATTGTATTTTCTGGGAGGGGGAGTCGGCTTGGCGCAGGTAGAATAGACTGGGGTCCTAGTGTGGGACTGAGAGATATGAGAGCAAGATCTTGCTTTGCAGGGTAAAAACATACGGAAAAAAGGTGAGGACAGAGGATGGAGGTGTATTTCAGTCAGTCAGGGCACATATTTAAAATGTGCTATAGCACATATCTGCTCTAGCCTTACTATTTTCTTATTTTGGGAAGGATTCCTTACACAGATCAAGTTACATCTGTGTTTATAAAAAACCCAAACACCAAATCAAATCTAGAAACGTTCTGCTGGTACCATAATGAAACTGCACAGCTTGAAGCAGTAGTTCATGTTGGTGGCGATGATTTTAGTAATGAAACCATAAGGTGTCAGAAGGGAAGATCCCTGAATTTGGAGAGGACAATGCAAACACTGTCTTGTGTCAAAAAAATACACAGTTCTCTTCTAATTCAGCTATTTCTTTCACAAAGTGTGTGTTATGGCTTCTGTTGATAATTTTGTGACTCTGGATCACAGAGTTGAAGGACAGGGCTATCTGTAACGAGAATCTTGTCTGGGGGACTGTGGAAGATGTTAATTAACAGCAAAGACTAGGTGAAGTTCAGAAGCATTACGTGTTCTTATATGTAGTAGGCACCTGTAACAGTGAGGTGGTTTTTCACCTAGCCAACTTCTAATGGATCATCTTCTCCAGAGGTTTTTTAGTTCCCTGGTTCACTGTTATTAAATGGTTAAAGAGGACCAGCCTCAAGTGAGTCTGTGTTAAGCTATAGGATTAAGCTATGGGGAAGGGAGAAATTCATGCACAGTTTCTTTGTAACCTGGAAAAACAAAGCAAACTTAAAAATGCTGAATATGCTTTTCTCCCTTGCATTTTTTTAGAGTAAAGAACATATAAGAGCATGTTAGTGATTAAAAATCTTTATATGTGAGCAGCTTAAATACACTGCTTCGTGAAGTTTACATACTTGCTGAATGACAAGAATCTCATTTTTCTATGCCGTGTTCACTTTTAGAAGCTGTTCTGGTTTTCTTGAAAGTGAGATATGGGTATTTCTTACGAGCTTCAGAAATCTCTGGGATTTTTGTAACCTTATGGGTTTTTTTTACTGTCTGGACTTGCTTAAGGAATTGCTAAAGTTTAAATAAAAGTGGGGAAATTATTTAGAAGTGGAACGGTCAGGAACTTTACTGGATGGTGGAAGTTACCCAGCAAGTAGGTAGAGATCAGCTGAATCCTCTGTGGGTAATTTGCAGCAAACTGTGCGATCTCCGACTGGTACCATCTGAAATGTTTAAATGGAAGAACAGATACGCTGGCACATCCATACTGGTGGTTGAAATAGCTTTGGCATGTATCATTAGTTTCTGAGAGCTGCTGTAAATATGTCTTTGAGTAAAGCAAATCCTTGTATTGATGTTTTCACCACACAGGGCACAGAAAGCTGCCGCTTGATACAGTGAGCAAACGCGCTGAGTATTTTAAAGTACCTCTGTTGACATGGCGAGTTTTTTGCCTTGCATTGTAGCAGAATTACCTAGGTAGTAGCTTATCAGTACTCAACTTCAAAACCTAAAAATCTACTCCAGTGTTATTTGAATGATTTCTTTGTGGTTTTGAAGGAGCACTTTAAAGGGCAAAGTTCTTTAATGATTGCTGTTGAGCAGAAGTGGTTTAACACAAGTCGGGAGTGATTTTCCTTTTATTAACACCAACATTAAACTCTTGCTATTAGGACAAGGTTGTTAAAATTTCCCAATTGCTGAAGCCCGGAAGGCCAAGTGTGGTCACAGATGAGAGCTAGCGAGGCTGAGGTAGTAGCTGCAAACAAATCTGCGACGGTCCCCTCTTCCCATGCAAACAACGTTACCAAAATATGTGGCAGTACGTTCATAATGAATATTAGTACTAAGACAATGTTTATGAGATGTACCTCATTCACAACACCCAGGTGGGCTTCTTGGCAAGGAGCATGGCCGGCTCCTTGGGGAGCACCTACAGTGATGGCCACTGGCATGCTGTTGGTGGTTTGCCCTGGCAGAGCATAACATGCCTGGAGAGACTACAGGATGAGAGCAAAACCCAGGATTCCCCCCCCAACACCCACACACCCCCCCCGCAAAGCTTTGTGCCCAGCTCTCCCCCTCGCGTTCCTGTTCGCTCTGGACCAGCTGGGATCACACAGAGCTGCAGGTTTCGAAGCCTGGCTGCGGTGTGACCTTCCCTGTGTGGCCAAGGGATGCTTTGCCTTGCCTTCCCCCAAGTCCGGCGGGGAGGAGCCCTCACTGTCTAGCATATGGCATCTCTTGGAGGATGGGAAAAGAATAAACGAGAGAAGCGGCACCGGAGGGACCCGGCAGCTGGAGGAGATGTGCAGGTGTGGTCCTGGAGGCCTCCCCGGTGCTACCCAGGAGGGATGCAGGCTGTAGGGAGCCTGCTCTAAGCAGTGCTGCTGGACAGCCTAAAGAGGGCCTTGGGTGTCCTTTCATTTTAACCTTTTTAACCCTGTAAGTAGATGCCATGCCCAGTAACAGTGCTGCTGTGCCTGCTTCATTGGCAACCACCTGCTTTTGTACGAGTGTCTGGCACAGCAGTGTCTGCCGTGGGTTGGCGTGGTGCAGGGGTGCTTCTGGGACCGCGGGAGGAGGGTGCTTGGCGCGATCCTGGGACATCCTGAAGAAACGAGGAGATTTGGTGATTTTTTTTTTCCTTTTCCTTAAGCTCCCAAATGCTTCAGAAATTAATAACCTCCCCACACACTGTAATGTATTAAAAAAGCTGGATGCGAAGCTGTGGCACTCTCGGGTATCCGCTCTCCATACACCAATGTACTCCTGGCAGGCCTGGCCTGAGGTCTGTAGTGAGAAGCTTTAAGAAAATTTGAAAAATACTGGAGTCGGAATGGTAATTTTGTGTGTGTTTATATTACTATACAAATACAAAAAAATCTTATAGATGCATGTGTTACACTTTGGAACCTGTACTCATTTGAATTGAGGTAGGAGTTCATATTACTTTCATGGTTTCCTTAAAGTTGAGTTAATTGTTTGAAGACCTTTAAGTTGCTATGTTCTTTACTTCTTTTAACAATACGTCAAATACTGATATAAGAGCTGCTGAAAATATAGGTTTCTATCATCCATCTGCTCTTTCTTCTTGTCAAGTTGGAGTTTGTGTGAGAAGGGAACCTGACAGGTAATAAAAGTGAAGATGACAGCTCTGCAAGTGAACTCTGAATTTATAGACTAAAAGTAAAGGCCTCTCACAAGCCAGTGCCTATGGGGAAGCTGGAATTGGAGTAGCTTCTGAAAGATTAAGGAATTTAGGTACATGCTGCAAGCTCTAATTTAAAGAACATAGTCTTATCTTTAACACTTTAATAGAAAAGGACAGTCTTTGTAAAAGTTCAGCCCAAGTCAAGAATATTACTTGTACTTTGCTAGTTGTTAGAGCTAGTGAACACTCGCTTATCCCATCTTAAAGGAAAAGGTGTGGTCCTTAGTTGTAATATTTTGTGAAAGTTGTCAAATATTTTAGGTTTGCTGTTCAGTTGTTTCACAAAGTACTCAGTCATGTGTATTTCACATTAAATAGAAGTGTTTCAGCTGTGTTTTGTGCATTGAACACAATGTGGATAAGCTCTGACTGTTTGGAAGAGAAAAAAAAAACAAACAACAAACTGTGGCACATCAGGCTTACGCCAGGCGGCGTGAAGGAACATAAAACATGGGGATGAAACAGAAGTGGCCGAAGTAGCTAAAAATAAGTCTTGAGGTATGACAACTAATAACAGAAAGCCAGCACCAATAAATATTATTTGTGTAATCATAAAAATACTCACTTTGGTTCTTTGGATGCTGTGCTTGTTCCTATAACATTGTAAATCACAGGTTTTCCCTTTAAAACTGTAAATCAGCTCTCTTCTTGGTATATACGTTGGCCTCTGGGAGAACCTTGGCCTAGTGCAGTGATCTTCAGACTTGGGCATCGGGAAGTCGCTCTGCAAATGGGGAGTGAGGGAGACACAACTAGTCACAGCAAGATGTCCTGTCTTTCTGCTTGACTTTGGCTTTATGATTTGGCATCGCTAATTACTTTCAGCTCTGTTCAGATATCCCCTTTAGGATGATGCCAAATGTTTGCAAAGAAGTGACAGAGAGCCAGAAAAGCGCCCTCTTTCACCTTCCAAACCTCCCTGCTCAGTGACAATGGTGGGTGGGGGTGGTCGTTTCCCCCTCAGTTTCCCTGCTGTGGGCAGGAGATGATGAACATGACATTAGTTTTAGCTGCAGTTACTTGCGTACTCAATCCATCTGTGCTGGGGGATGGAGGTCTCGGCAAAGCAAGCTAGGGATGAAGGGTCCGTCATCTGCTCCGTGAACCTCTCTATTCTCCCTGTCTGAGAGTTCGACTCCCTGTCCATCCTCTTTCTGCCCATCTGCTTTAACCCTGGCAGAGGAGGAGCAGGGCTTGGGGCTTCCATGTGTGTTTTTGTTTTCCGAAGTCTGCTTGAGTAAACGGAATTTAGCAATGAGCAGGGTGAAAGTACAAACATAGGCGTAGACAAGTAGTCACAAGGGCTGAGGCCTGCCTCTCGAGTGTGCTGCTTTGCTTTAGAAAAAAAAAAAAAGGTGGTGGGAGGGGAGAAGCAGGGAGAAATTAGTTGAAGAGAAGACTCGGATATGTTTATTCCCCTAGAAAATAATTCTTTTGATCTTCAGGGAGGTGTGTGAATTTAAGAGAGAGAAGAAAGACAGGTAATTTCTAGTTTTGTTTTTTTTTTTTTTCTTTCTGAAACACAGCCGCAGGCTTTTTTTCCTTACCCCCTCTTATTTTTTGTCTTTATTATCATCAGACAATTAATTTTTCTGAAACGTTGCAGTCTCAGTGCAGCCTAAAACCATTCAAACAGAATAGCGTACACACCTGTCAGACCATGGGGCAAATGATAAGGGGATGCCAGTATATGAACCATAGGAATTAGTTCTTTGATGTACAGCTTTAGAGCTAATGGCACCTCACTCGCCTTGGGAGAGAGCCTTTAACTGCAGACAGTTTTCTAAGTTCCCACTTATATTGGTGTATTTGTTACCTGATTTGATGTATTTCTTGACTTTTTATTACATGAAAAGTCAGCTGCTGACTTTTTGTTCCTAATAATTGGAAATATTTAAACCATGTACACCGCAGCAACAAAACTCTCCTTCACAGAAATAGGTGAAGTGCATTAATTCTTGATCAATCTTGTCTTCTCCCTTTGAGTTCAGCATGTCCTTTAAGTGTTGGGGTCCAGAAGCGCTTTCACTGCTATTTAAGTTGTCATGACTGTGCCCAGTGACAGTCGCAGTCACTTGGCCCACTCTGCCAGCCAGAGAGGGACGCGATGAACGGCTGGAGGCAATGACTTCTTAAACTAACCCAGCTAGACTTTCAAGAGCATGTCTGATCATGGCTTTAGAAACACAGCAAATGCTTAATGTAACTCAAACCTGTGCTGATTTGTATCGTAATGAACACTGGTGCTAATGGAGGAGCGTATACGTGTGTTGTCTCCCCAGACAGCAGCATACATACCATGTCTGGTACACCAGCCATTTCAAAGCAGTTATGCAAGGTGTTTTCTTCCATGTTTGCAGCGAAGTCACCACAGGTCAGCTGTGTGTTGACCTAGAGAAGACAGCCTCTAGGTCAAGGGACAGTCAAACATTGCCTGTTGCTCTCAGCCCTATGCTGGCTTGGATCTGTTACAGTCCACTTTTGTCGTCTCATGGGCTATCACAGCTGACCTTTCCACTCATTACCTTGGAAAGAATAACGCTTTATTGATGTTTTGCTGCTTCCTGGGTCATCCCTTGCTGCTGCCCATTCCTGGGGCTTCTGTCTGTGTAAATCCAAGCGTAAGCTTTTAGTATGGGTGGTGTTCCCCTTTTGTCCCCAGTGCGGCTGGTTATGTGGTATAGCATAGACGAACTTGAAGCGGTCCCTGTCTGTGCCTTTTGCCTGCCCTGGTTGCCAGCGATGCTGTCCAAGTAACTTCGCCGCTAATGTAGGAAGATGAAAAAATAAACTGGGTCAGAGCATATTGCATGAGAAAGAAGCACATGTTCTTTTGCATGAGAGTTTCTGTTATTGCTGCCAGAGATATCAGACAAGAAGTGCAGTATCAAGTTTGCCAGCTGTCATGGATAGGGATTGTAGGTGAGACGCTGACAGTAACACCTGCGCCTCCTGTCGAGAGGGCTTCACATCTGGAGTTGGAGTGGAGGATGTGCATTTTGGCCTCCTAGGTTTCCAGGTGTGGAGTCCTTTTTCTTGATGCTTTGAAACCTGAAGAAGCTGTGAAACCCAATAGCATAGGTGAGCCAGTAACTGTAGCAGAAGTAACTGTCGCACGTGTTTTGACTCTCTGTGTGAAAGAGAGCTAAGTCGCTTTCCACGTGTTACTACTGCTAATGTTTGCAGTCGGAGTGCATTTGGGGAAAAAGTTCATTTGGACAAATCCAGTAATGTACAATAGTCAACAGTGCTAACGTGTTATTTTGCATTCATTTTGCGGAGCATGCTAGGACGGATCAGGTGCAAGAGTGACAGAAATCTCTGTTTCAGTCAATGATAAAATGTTTTATTTGCCGGTACGATTCATAACTGACTTCATTCAAGAACTGCCTTTAATCATCCTGTTCTCTAAAGCAGTCGCTTAAGGTTTGTAGTAGTACCACAAAACGAAGCGTATAGCAGTATATGAGGCTATCGACAATGTAGCTGTAGGGATAATCGGTTCAAATGAGTAAATGCCTCTGTAATCTTTGATGCACTATCAAACTACCATTTTAAAGACTTATTCCAGTATTAGTAGCTGGGGAGGTTTGTAGGGAGAGCTGTCTCTAAAGTTACCAATTCAGTTTGTTAGGCTGATTATAAGCATATGAATTTGTTAAAATGTTGTATTAAAAAAGTCTGAGAAGAAATTTTTATGAAGCTTTCTTTTATGGGATCTTCATTTGCCTTGAAAGGGTGTTCATGCATCATTCAGTAAACCTTCAAACTTTCTGATACGAAATTATTTCAGTAAAGCATATTTAAGCTTAAAAAAAATATTGGTAAGTAATAGGACTTTAATCAATGTTTTTACATACCTGTAGTTTGTGAGTTTACTATGTGAATTCTTTCTGTTCTAATGTAGGCGTTTAGATGCTAACCATATTACCGCCATACCAGAAGACAGTTTTGAGGGTCTGGTGCAGTTGCGTCACCTTTGGTTGGACGACAACAGTTTGACAGAAGTTCCCATCTATCCGCTCAGCAATCTCCCCTCTCTGCAGGCGCTAACGCTGGCTCTTAACAAAATAACGCACATTCCTGACTACGCATTTACAAACCTTTCAAGTCTTGTTGTTCTGTGAGTATTTGTAACTGTTTCGTAGGTCGCTTTGATTCTCTTCTCGGTTACAGTTTGATTAAGCTAGGGTGGCACTGGAAATGGTATTTTGCTATGTTTTAGCTCCGTTGTCTAGTAACAGCCTATACCACCAACACGAGATGATACCATGTCTATTTAGACAACCTGCTGCAGGTTTGCCAAAGGCTTTCTCCTAAACAGAAAGTCAAATGGGCTACGGGTAGTGAGATTGCCACATGTTTTCCTGGCGGCTCATTTTAGTAATGAATATTTCAAACCAATGGTTGTCAGAGAAAGCTTTCAGAGACATTAAAAGAAGAAAATGCCACAGACCTGTTTCTGTGTAGTCTTAAATTTCTCTAAGGAATAATATGAAAAAGTAGTTTGATTTATAAGTTTAAATCATACTTTCATCACACTTCTGGATAGCGAGTAAAGGTTTAAAATAGGTTGTCTTGACTGTGGGCAATCTATTGTAGTCCCATGTGGGGTGAAATATTTCTGTTTAGAAGCGAAAGGCATTTTTCTGCATAAATCCACCACCCCATGTAGTGCTTCTTCTAAATCACTTGACTGTCTTGATTTCATAGAAATATTTGCTAATTTGTTAATGCGTATGAAATCATTCACTCATTTTCATACTTCTTTGTTTTTTAGACATCTTCATAATAATAAAATAAAAACTATTGGAAAACACTGCTTCGATGGGTTAGACAACCTCGAAACCTTGTAAGTATGCTTAAAGTAATTAATTGTTCAGTGTTTATCTCGTTCCCAGCCTAATCAAGGTTACTTTACCGGATTGGTGAAGATTTTTGCAAATAAGGCATGTGTGCACAGCACAACACATACCAATGACACAGGTCCAGCGCAGGTTTTGGAACTGAAGGCTAGTATCATTGCAGTGCTCCACCAAAACTAATTAACTGTGTTGAGAAGCAGGTAAATATTAGCCGGGGTGAAATGTCACACTGGGTGATGTGGCTCTAACGTTCCTAGCCCTGATCTAACTGGCGTATCTTTGCGTAGCACTCCACTGAGTAGGTGGGTGTAACACAAGTGTCTGAGTGGCCCTGTGCGTGATAAGGGACAAATATTTGTTTCTCAGATTTACTGTAGGATTGAACATACTTAAGATACGCTACCAAAACTGTTGTGTGACGATAGGAGGTTTCTCAGAGGGCCCCAGCGGGCTGTTTCTCCACTGCTCCTCCATTACTGGGTGGGCACCACTGCCTGCCAAGGAGGCTGTCACTCTCACATCCCTGCAGCTCCTGAACTGATCCTTTGCAGGCTGGTAGAAAACAGGCCAGCTTCTGGTTCCCAGCCTCTCATACAAGAGATGCACCTAAGTCCGCTTCAAATGCTGGCAAATATTAAGATGAGGGACTGGTTTATCTGAAACAGTGAGCCTTACGTTCCTTCGGACAGAAACAGGGGATGGGGGGGGAGCATCGCTTTCCCCTCGCCCTAGTTCTGTCGTCCCCACTGACAATTCATACTGCCCCCAGAACAGTGTGGCCACAGTAATGAGATTTTCCTCTGCTTCCATTCAATATTCATAGCTGGCTTTGCTACAAGGTCTGCTATTACCTAATGGCTTATTTACTGTTTATTTTAATAAAACCTGAAAGAAAAGTTTTCATAGTAAGCTAATAAAGAGTAGTCATTTGTACCTGCCTTTTTTTTTTTAAACTTTGAAATCTTAGTTCATTTCCATGTAAATTCTGATGAGGAACAATCTGAGTTGTTGAAAAATACTAAGCTTTGCTGTAAGGCAATGTCATCTGACTTAATATGAATAATCCTCTGGATAATATTAAATATCTTACCTAATTTATTAGCTGGTTATAAAGCATGTACAACATCAGAAGACTTAAATCTAAGTTAAAAATCAAGTTATTCTATGGTCTAGTTAAAGATGTTCTAAGGACTTTTTACTTTCATTGAACTGTATTAAAGAAAAATGATTTAACAACTCATGATCTCTATTAAGAATTTTATCATTTTCATGCTTTGTTTCTTCTAGGGATTTAAATTATAATAACATGGTAGAGTTCCCTGAAGCCATAAAAGCACTCCCAAGTCTAAAGGAGTTGTGAGTATTACTTATTCTTCCTTTTCACCAGTTTTCTTTCTCCTTTCCATAACTAAAAAGGTAAAAGAAATTCCGCATTTAGGAATGCTTGTCTTATTATGCAGCGACCTAGATCAGATTAAGTTGTGCTAAGTGATGCTATAATTAAAGGAAAATGTAGTCATCAGTAGAGGGGGGAGCCTCTTGAAAATAATTTTGGAGTTATATAGGCAAGCAATTTATTCAGGAGAACCATTAGCATAGGTCTCCATCATGAGCTGGTTTTGGCCTCCAGTAGAAGAATTAAGTATTCACTGATCACGCATGTTCTCCTTGTCCCCCCTCGCCCCGTAAAAGGGGAGGAAGAAGAGGGAAAGCACAGGATCATGTTTTGGACAGAACAGTTTTTAATGAGATCATGCCTTCAAAGTTACTCCTACAGTTTGACTTACTCCTGTTTAACTACAGTCCTGGTTTTGGCAGGATTGGGAATTGAGTAGGTGTGAAGAAAACGACTATTGGTTGAATCAACTAGCAGTATATTTTTAAATGATGGTTTTCTTCTTTGCTAATAACTTTAGGGGATTTCACAGTAACTACATTTCCATAATTCCTGATGGTGCATTTGCAGGAAACCCCCTTCTAAAAACGATGTAAGTAATTTTCATGCATCTATTTTTAGTCTTTAGCAGACAGTGACTCTAAGAACAGCGACTGAAACGTGTTTTTCATTTCCCAGACATTTGTATGATAATCCTTTGTCTTTTGTGGGGAACTCAGCATTTCAGAATCTGTCAGATCTGCATTCCCTGTAAGTATCATCTCCACTATATAGTACAGTCAATGGATATGAAATGTCGTGGCTAGGAACTCAAAATAACTAAATTTTCTGACTGCCTTTTACTTTATAATTTTTTTGCAGTAAGCTTTTATAAACATTGCTGTTGTTGGGAATATCCAGTTTCTTAAGAAGCTCTAGTAAATATGCTCTACAACTTTTTTTTTTTTTTAAAAACTTCATTACCTTGCATAAGACACATAACCTCAGGCCAAATGCTCAGGTTCTTACTTAAACAAACTGCAATATGTCCTAGGTGGTTTTTGAACAGGGATGTACATTGTGAGAATGTTTTGCAGGTTAGTGCATGCATGCTCTCAAAAGATACCAGTTCTGGGGGTGGCGAGAAAGCAAAATGGAGTGATGCTTCAAACTTTGAACTACAAACTGCCTAAGAGTTTATGCCCTTGTCATCCACATATTGATACAACTCTTCCCAGCTTGATGAATGCCAGGTGTTTGCTAATGGAGGAGTAATTTATTAAGCAAATTACTAGTATAAGCAGCGGTGAAAAGACTATCTTCATGTGTAAAATCTAAACAAAAGCAATAAAGATGTTAGAATGTCTCCTTAGTGAAAGTCCTGATAGCAGGATTGAATGTCACGGTTCTTTGTGTAATAGTTTACAGCTAATTTTTGTGGGGATTTTTTTAGGGTCATTCGGGGTGCCAGCATGGTACAGTGGTTTCCTAATTTGACAGGAACCATTAATCTGGAGAGTTTGTAAGTATCTTCTACAGACATAATTTCCAATTACTTCTTGCATTTGCCTCTTGTGAAGTGGTTGAAATATGATTAGTGGATATGGAGAGCAGCTGGATATATGCTCTCTTCCTCTCAATAATGTCATTATATAGCTTTCCTTGCTGTCACACCTGGGTGCCTCTTAATTTTTTTTTTTTTAATAGGGTAAGCTGACAACAGCCTATGAAAAGGCCATTGACACTAACTCCCCTCTCACAAACCTGAAAAATAGAAAAGTTGGCCTCTTCCAAAAAGTAAAAATAAAAATTGGTGGGTGAATCTAGCACCCCGATAGCTGAGACACCATCCTTATTCCGCTCTTGCATATGCTTGTTATGCCATCTACCATCAACAATGCAAACATTCATACATGGGTTGTTTTGTTTTTTCACAGAACTCTAACAGGGACCAAGATAAACAGTATTCCTGATAATTTATGCCAAGAGCAGAAGGTGCTACGAACTTTGTAAGGATACACATTGTGCTCCTATTTCTGTCTGCATCAGAATGTTTTAAAAGAAACTTAAATCTAATTTATAGCAAAAGTATTACTTAGAATTGCTCATCCTAGTAGCTCTGTCAGACGACAGGTTGGAAAGCTGATCCTGGTTTCTTGGTTCTTCAAATCAAGATTCATGGCAGAGTTGATGTAATGCCTTATATTCCTGAAACAGGGTCCCCTTTATAGGGGGACACTGTATTTCTTTGATATTTTATAAGAGATATGTAAGGTGGTGCTGCAGAGCAGTCTTTGCATCTTCAAATTCACTCTGCCACCATTCATTCTTAACACAACAGTACCCATCTACATTCAGAGGTTAAGGAGGAGTTCAGTTATAGCGCTTTGACTTTATGTTGGGGAACACAGGAGAGAACATGAGAAACCAAGAGAAATGGAGATGAGGATTAGGAAGAGGATAGTAATACAAAGGCAAGACAGAAAAAGCAGTAAGGGTGTATTAAGATAAATGCAAAAAACCACCAAACTGGAAAACGAAACCACTGTGGGGAAGAGGCAAAGCCGTGTTTACAAAGGATACATGGAGGAAAAATGGGAACAAAAGCAAGTGCTGAAAAATGGAGGAGAAAAATATGTTCTGTTTTAGAGAAGAAAAACTAGGGAAAAAGAATGACGAAGCAGTACTTATTTTCAAATGGCAGCTTATCTTTTGAACAGAAATTTAAAGATTGCTTGCAAGTTTCTCGTCTCTTTTGGCAGGTAGTATCACAGGGAAATCTGAACTTCCTCAAAGTGCTAAATAAAAATTTGCACCAAATACCTGAGTTGCATACCATCTATCGAGTTTATTCTAAAAAAGCAGATTAACAATAACCCCTTTTAGATTACAACTCTCAGAATTCAGGGAATTTTTACAGTATGGTTTTGGGGTATGCATATTTCCAGATGAAGAGCTGGAAGCAGTGCCTATAGAATCAATAACGTTGTTTGGGAGGGATCTCAGCTGCTAAAGCCACTGCAAAGGCATGGCCTGTTTCTCCATTACTTTTAAATTACAGAACACTAGTTTCAGTTGTTAACATTTGCCAAATAGAGAGTTTGGGGATTAATTTTTTTAACGCTTGCTTGCTTTACATCACTGGTTGAATATTTCAGGAAAGTAAAAAAAAAAAAAAATTGTTCACCAAATTCGAGACAAAAAGGGGGAGAGAGATAGAAATGTAGTTTTTAAAAGGGTTACATGGATAGAGTGAATAAAAGGCAATGAATCAATGTTTTTACAGTTATATAGATAGCCTTATTTCTGCTATTCACTGACTGCTGCAAGCTTGACATTGCACTTATGTCCTTCTGTGGTTTTGGGTGTATATAATATGTATAATCGAATTGGAGCTAGTTAGGGTGACTGTGGAGAGATCACACTGTGACTCCATTCAGCGTTTTCTCTAAACTGCCCTTAGTTTTTCCGCAGAATGTTACTAACAGGAAGACACTTCTGCCAATCCATTTAATGGTTACAAGTGATGAGAATGTTTTGATTAGAAAACAGTTGAACTAAGCACCTTTCTCCCATTTTCTGTCTTGAAGGGACTTGTCTTATAACAATATAAAGGACCTCCCAAGCTTTAAGGGCTGCCATTCCTTGGAAGAAATGTAAGTAGAACTACATGTTGTTTATTACCCCCTTAGTATGCTGAGTCCGAGTCTCTAGAAACTTTTGCTTCGTGTTTGATCATAAGTTTCTGAGATTAAGGACAGAGAGAGAGATTGTGACCATCTCACGTGAGGAGTGTGCTGGGCAGAGAATTCAACCACTTATGTTTTCCTCAATTAGCTAAAGTTTAATTGTTCCTATGGCACAAAAAAGAATGAAGGACATCTTAATCCTGCGTTTCATAGTAGTATTGCCATACGCATAAATGGCATGAGCGTTTATGGTTTTTCCTTCGTACCTCTTACCTCTTCCACTCATCTTCAGTTCCCTCCAACCATCAGCCTATGCTTGTGTAAAATATTTTTTTCTCTAGTCCCTCTAAGACACATTCAAAACTCATTGGCTCTTCCTTACTTCATTGCTTTAAAGCTTAAGCAGAATTTTCAGACCCTACACAATTTTTTTGCCTGCATATGTTCCTACTTTTTCTACTGCTTGCAAGCTTCTTTCCCCTTAACCAGCGTGGGGCTAATAGACTTCTCACAGGCCTTTGCTGTTAGGCTTTTGGACGTCTTCAGGCTCATTGTAGACATGATTCATTGTAAAGGGAGCTAGTGAACTGGAAGTATAATTTGCCCATTAGCTCTTCTCAACACTTTCCTTTTATAAATCCGTATTTCAAGAAGTAGAAGTGCACCCAGCGTAAGAATAGGGCCTAAAGATTCCTTCAGAATTAAGTAGATGTGTTTTAAATCTCAGTGTGACTCTTCAAAGTTGACAAAGTGTTACTTTTAGCTTGGAAATAATTCAGTGTACATTAACAGTCTCTTCTGAATTAAATGAATTGGGATTGGGCAGAGGTGACACGAAAGAGCTTCATGGTTGTATTAACATGGCTAATGCGAAGTGCAGAGCAGGTACTTAATTAAGCAGTTTGCCTACAAGGGGCATGAGAAAAATCTTGCCTTTGGTAAGGCTAAATCTATGTATTAGCAGGCACCGAGCTATCCCTTGGTTTGAAGTCAGCCCGGTTTGCCAATAAAGTTCTGTTTCTGCTTCTTCACTTTGCAGTTCCTTACAGCATAATCAAATCCATGAAATCACAAAGGATACCTTTCAAGGACTGTCCTCCCTCCGTATCCTGTAAGTGTGTGTAGCTAAATACCGACTAAAACAAGATAATGTGGTTGATTCCCATGTAAACGATGTCGGGGTTTGGTGTTATGAATATGATTGATGGCAAAAGGCCAGGTATGCTGGATCTTAAGGTGAAGCAAACCATGTACAAGAGATATTAGCAGCAGCCAGTTTCAGTCCTGCTCTTCCTATTCTCCATTTTGTTTTTCTAGCCTATAAAGATATTTTTATATATATATATGTTCATATATGTATGTACATATATATGTATGTATATATGGAGATTAAAAAATGAGATTGTTTTTCCACTATTTTGCATTTCACTGCTACTATATTGTTCTATTATATAGTATTTATTGGAGAGATCCTATCTGTTTTCCTCAGGAGGATCAGACCAGTAAACAAAATTATCCCCTCCCCTTACATCTCTAGCTCTATGAAGATTATATAGGAACATTGAAATTATCAGGAAGATAAAAATCCACAAATTGACGGGTGTTTTAAAAGGAATGCCATAATATAAGTCATGGTGGTCCAGCAGGAGCTGTATCTGGATTTTGAAATCCAACACAGCAGATGCCCTTCTGCTAGTTCTTTTGTTGTCTTCCCGACCCCTGCTGACGTGCCCTGCTGCAGCCGCGGTTGTCACCGAAGGGATTGTCCTGGCACCTTCAGCCTGGGCATGGGTAGTGCCAGAGCTGGGCTCTGCCTTGGGAGCACAGGCTGAGCTGCCAGCAAAAGGAAGGGGAAGGGGGCAGGAATGGGAGATGGATTCTGCTTTGGGGATGAGGCGAAGTGGGATACAGCTGCCTTACCAAGGGATTTGGCTGCTACTGCGCCTGGCTCACTGGGGAGACGGGAGACGGGAGTGTTGTTTGGCTGTTCTGTCAAAGGCATCATGTATTTGCCACCCTAGCTTTTTTCTCAGTACAGTGGCTGTTACAAAGTGTTGATGAAACTGCTAAAATAATCTCATCTGGCGTTCACTGCAGTGACCTCAGTAGAAATCGGATCCATCAGATCCATGAGGAAGCTTTCGCCACTGTTGGAGCTATTGTTAACCTGTAAGTAGGCTATTCTGTGCAGCAACCTCCTCTCTCTATCATTAAACTGCTGAGAAAGTGATTGTTTTTAGCTTAAAACTGGTATGTGCCTGTCATGTTTCATCTCTGGAGATCACAAAACCTTTCACTAGCTGAACGTATGCAGGGCAGACTTCTTTAAAGTGCCAGCTGCACTGACAGGTATTTGCTAGGCCACAGCCTCGGTGTGAGACTGAAAAAGCCTTCCTACTCCAATGAAGCATATGCTGTAGGATCTTCAAGCTTACTTTGTTGTAACGCTGTCTTAATACTCACATTTCAGAGACCTAAGTTTCAACGAACTCACTTCAGTTCCGACGGAAGGATTGAGTGGACTGAACCAGCTTAAACTTGCAGGGAATTCTGAGTTGAAAGAAGCTTTGGCAGCAAAGAATTTTGCAAAGCTCCGGTACGTTGGTAAATAACACACAGAGTGCCTCTCTTATTTTGACAGTAACAACCACATGAAAATAAATGAAGCCAGTTTAGATAATAGTCATGACAAATGATCTGCTGAGTCCTGTAGGGCCTAATGTTGGCATATATAAAAGAGCATCTGACTGTTCTGGTATAGAAGCCATTTGCAGACAATTTTCTTGGAACGTTTTATATTTTTCCTTCATGTTTCAGGCAAATATCATCTGACTTTGGAGTAGTGGTTTGGGTGGATTCCATTTGTTATTGAACTGAGCGCATTTGTCTTTCAGAGTGTGGAAAATGGGAGCACACATGCAGGTGTCTGATTTCATAATCACCACGCGTTATACATATGCTGTTTGTTCTTGGAGGCAATGATAAGAGTAACAGTAATCATTCAAATGGAACCCGGTACTGATTTCAGTGGGAGTGGATCAGACAGTGATTAACTGCTTTGCATTCTCAAAGATCTTTCTGCACATTAATATTTCAGTCCTCAAGAAGCAGTTAGAAATAGTTTCCCATATAGTCTGATGGAGAAAATGGAGATGAAGATACTGTTAATCTGTCTAAGGTCAGCAAAGGAATCTGTGTTAGGTCTCCGCAGTCCCATGGAAACAGCAGATTGGGTTTTAGGTTTTGATCTGTGTTTGAGAACTAATGCGTTGTGGGGTCCTTTAGGCTGACATTCCTCCTAAATATTTACAAGAACAGAATTCAGGGACAATACTATGGATGGTTGATCCTGTTGCCTTGAATCAGGAAAATTAGCTGGTCTGCTATTATTTAATTGTTTATGTGGACTTTTTAAAACTCTGTATGCTGCTGTACTTCTTCTCTACCAGGATTAATAGCGTGCACCATTTCTGCCAAACATACAAAAAGTCAATAGCAAAAAAAAAAAAAAAAAATCTTATTTTGGGGCCACGAAATGAATATTGAAAAGGGAAGATACATTTTTAACACCGTGGTCATCTGGGAATTAACTTTCTTAGGAAACAGTTACTCTTTAATTAACTTCATGAATTGGTTTTCAGTTTAATTTGTACAGCAACGCCACAAACACTGATCAGAATTTGTTTTGTATATGGAATAGAAAGAGCAGTAAAGAGAGCTAAACATCACAGATTTCTCTCTGTGCTCCTTGCAGCAGACAAGACTTGGGTGCATCACCTGTCCTTTATCGCAGTGCAGAAGTTCATCAGAAATGGTTACAACCGATCCAATTTGAAATAGCTTTTTATTAGCAACCGTGACAAACAGAAGCCTCGGTTTTTAGCACTGAATTGTGCCACTTAAATATTTTTAGTAGATAGTAATCTTAACTCAGATCACGATGGGTCACACTCTGTTTTTCTGCCTGTATTTCAGGTCACTCTCTGTACCATATGCTTACCAGTGCTGTGCATTTTGGGGTTGTGATTCTTATTTAAACTCTAACGCTGAAGATTCCAGTCACCAAGATCAAGGTACCTTGACGGACCGTGAGAAGGGTAAGTGTTTCATTGTACTAAACCAGCAGTAATATTTTGGGCCAGACAAGACTGAATAACAGCGTATGTTGTCTTTGAATAAGGAAATTTGGAAAATGTAAATCTTTACAGGGATACAAAAGCTGTCTCTGAAAGAGCTTAGTGGCTGCTTACAGATAGGCACTGCCTACAGATTTGCCTGTTCAAGGGAAAAAATAATTTTTAAAAAATATTCTAAACTGTCAGTTTTGTTTCTGTCATTTTCTGCCAGCATGAAAACGTTTTATGGTTCACAGTATTTCAAACTTCCTGTTCAGAAGTGGCTTGTCCTTCCACTGTCTGCTTCAAGGCCCATAGATCTTTCCCTGGTGATGAAAGATGTTGCTGCTTTGTCATAAAGCATTGTGAGTGGCTGGGACAGGCAGTAGTAACTCACGCTGCTGCAGCGATTTCCAGCCTTACGTCGTGGCAAACCAGAACATCTCCACTTGTTAAAGGCTTGAACATTGGTGGAGTGTTAGGTCTTTGATCTTTCAAAGGACTACTTCCATCCTAGGCAGCTTGACTGCATTTCACTTTTTCTTTCCTTCCTACAACTAACCTGTTTTTCATTTTTACTTGGATACAGCTGATGCAGATGTTCTAAGAAATGAGGAAAATGAGGAATTGGGACAGACTATTATTCACTGTACACCAGCAACAGGTAAATCTTATAATGTGCTTTAGCCACATTGCGAACTTCAGGCGCGGTGTTATGCAAATAGCCGCCTGCAGAATTACATGTTTTGTTCCTCGTAGTCATTCTGTACACAGAAGATTAAATTCTACAATGCTTGGGTGAAACTTCATTTGACGTCAGTGTTGTTTTGGCTGAGCAATCGCAAAGATTTACCTGAGCTTTAGACATACCAGCACTATATTGGAGAAGTAAGCATAAACAGAACGTACAAGACTAATACTTTTATTTGGAGCTTGCTGAGTTTAACGCACTGCTCCGTAATTCTGCGTTACTCTTGCCAAAGAGACGTCTGTGGAGCAGACTGTATGAATGCTTATCTGTTTCAGTGAGAAGTCAGCCTGTGCTTTAAAAGCTCAACTCAAATTGCTGTCATTGGTGGTTTTAACTAAGCCTGATGTCTTTGGGGGAGAGAGGAGGAGGAATGCTCACATGATCTGTTCCCCAGCCCTGCTATAGCCACATTAATTGACGGTAAAGGGCTGTTAGAAGTAGCTGGAGCAGGCAGTAGCATCTTAAACTGCTACAGATATTTGTGCAATGAGAAGTGCTACTGGCATAGCAGAACTACTCCGATTCAGGCTTGAACAGTCCAGGAGTGTTGAAAGTCTTTGATCTTGCAAACAAATATTTTCATTCTAGGCAGCTTCGTTGCTGCCCTTCTGCTTATCTTCCTCGTACTGTGAACTTCCACACGTGGTTCCACTCAGCTCCTAAAGCGCTTGCTGTGGTGGTGCATCCTACTTCCTTGCCTTTGCCATGGGCTCTCCAGAGGATTCCTTTAGTACATCTTGTACCCTCCTATTCACGTAACCAGGAACACATAGATAGGGGGAACCAAATGCTTCCAGTGAAGTTACTTCTGGATGAACAGGGATTTCCCAAGTCTCCTTCATTCTCTTTTCCTAAACTGGTGTTTTATGTCCATTACAGAAATCTGTTTGCTCTTCATCTTTTGGGCTAGCTCCAGCTTCAGTGTGTAGAATATCACAAGGATTTCTTGATCACGGCCAAAAAAAATTGTGGCCAGCAAGTCAAATATGTTATTAATGTAACTGTACGTGATCTGAGAATTAATTTGACCAATGCTGCTTATTTGCTTTTGATCTCCTGTTCACAGAGTAAGAGTTAAGATGGTTACATGGGTTAAATCTTTAAAGTCTTTAGCTCTCCCTTTTTGCCCATGCCAGAGATGCTGTAGCTCTAAAACAAATTAAGAGCTTGTTTTACAAGTTCACAGTTTGCCTTGTTTTTCACCACTCCCTCCCATACTAACAACTTGTTTTCTATGCCATGCTGTCGTCTGGTCATAAGTAGGACACTCCACCCACCATGTAAGTTCTGAATCATTGCTCATCTCGTAGATCCACTTTCCACTTTGCCTAATGGCAGGAATGGATTGCTGAACAGTGGCGTTCAAGCAGCATAGCACTGAAAGCTGCGAAACTCACTCTTCTGAGCATGACTTTCTCCCTTTGGGCTGGGAATATTAGTGTGAGAGGAGGGTAACTTTTAACTCCGAGGATAGTTAGACCTTGGGAGAAAGACAGGAAAGTGTGGTGGGTTTTGTTTGACTGAAGATACCTCACCGTACAGCTGCTAGAAAACAGGCTTCAAATTGATTTTGGAAGCACAGCATTGACATTTTAAATTTCCTAAGTAGGAAGTTGTTTTTATTTTTAAGTAGATTCAGCTTAGCAGGTATTGTGTCATATGAATGTGCTGTACAAATAATTATTCTGGTAAGGATGCCTTACTCGGGAATACCTGCAAAAAAAGGGATTTTACTGGTGCGATAATCCAGTTGGCACCAGAAATGAAGCCTGCTTGTTTAAACAAACAAAAAGATTCTTTTTCGACTTGTCAGTTCAGTAATTTCTAGAAGTTGCTTTAGGCCTTGGGAGATTTTTGCGCTGACATTTAATTGTTCTCTGCAGTTGCTCCAGCCCGCATTAGGGGTGGGTTGTACTTACCTCTCACCTGCCTCAAGGGAGGGCATGAGCCGCGCTGAGCCAGGAGTCCTGGGCTGAATCTGGCTCAGAAGCTCCAGCCCGAGGTGGTAGCACAGCTTGGCATTTTTCTGCTCTGCCTTCGGCTCCCAGAGTGCTCGGCTGCGGGGAGAGATCCACAGCTATTGTGTTTCGGACAATTAGCAGTGCCTAATGGGAATGTAGGAGAGGTTAAACTCTTCTAATTGTTACTTAAAATCAGTAGGATTTCCCTATGGAATAAATAGCAATTAGAAGGATTAGAAGGGTAAGCAGGAGTGACCTTTTTTCCTTGTCTCGCCTCATATTATTTTGCTTGCTGGATGCTTTGTATTATTTAAGCTTTTTTAAGTGGCAGAAGAAAACAACAAAAAAGTCATCTTCCCTGTATAACTTTCTAAGCTCACAGTGCCTTTCAGTGACGAGGGTGGGGGAGAGGGCTTGTG
The DNA here is from genome assembly GCF_949628215.1 of Phalacrocorax aristotelis. Taxonomy (NCBI): domain Eukaryota; kingdom Metazoa; phylum Chordata; class Aves; order Suliformes; family Phalacrocoracidae; genus Phalacrocorax; species Phalacrocorax aristotelis. The sequence continues at coordinate 64,512,866 of NC_134280.1, forward strand.
ATGAATTCCTGTCCCTATTAAAGCTGATAAATTGAATTTGTCAGCTGTTCTACAGATGTTTCCTTGTGACCAAAAGTTACTCCGGAAGGCATGTTTGTGAATAATTTTTTGAGAGAACATGTTACTTTTTAAAAAAATCCTTTCCCCTTACAAGTCGGTTGTGGACATTTGCTTTTATTTTGTTACCAACTTTTTTTATGAAGAATGAAATCTAAAGAAAATAAGAAGTATTTAGGTGGCACTAATAAAAGCTATTTTGAGTAGCTAAAAGGTAATTAAGTTTGTTTAGTTAGCTTGTTTGTACACAGTATTCTCAAGTGACCATTCATTGCAGTAATTATTATTTCAGGCATAATTAATTAGTAAATAGCTTCAGCCGAATAGTTCACTTGCAGCTGACCTATTTAGCAGTTCAGCTGTGTACTCTATTCATGAATTAATGAGGACTGCTCTTGTAATACCTTTTGAAAATCTTGCTTATTAAGGCCCAATTTTTTTTCCTAAATTGGTTGTCCTTCTGTTTTTTTTTCTTCTAGGTGCTTTTAAGCCTTGTGAATATTTATTGGGCAGCTGGATGATTCGACTTACTGTCTGGTTTATTTTTTTGGTTGCTTTGTTCTTCAACCTGCTTGTCATGTTAACAATATTTGCATCCTGTACTCCATTGCCATCTTCCAAACTGTTTATAGGCCTGATTTCTGTCTCTAACTTATTTATGGGAGTCTATACTGGTATTTTAACTTTCTTGGACGCTGTCTCTTGGGGAAGATTTGCTGAATTTGGCGTATGGTGGGAGACTGGCAGTGGTTGCAGAGTTGCTGGGTTTCTTGCAGTCTTTTCGTCAGAAAGTGCCATTTTTTTCCTGATGTTGGCAGCTGTTGAACGGAGCTTCTCTGCGAAGGAGATCATTAAAAAGGGGAAAAGCAATCGCCAAAAACAATTTCAAATTGCGGCAGTTTTTGCTTTCCTGTGTGCTGTGGTAGCGGGATGCTTACCACTTTTTTATAAAGCGGAGTACTCGGCATCACCCCTTTGCTTGCCCTTCCCCACTGGAGAAACACCTTCGTTAGGTTTCACAGTAACTTTAGTGCTCCTGAATTCATTAGCATTTTTGCTAATGGCTGTGATCTACACTAAACTGTATTGCAACTTGGAAAAAGAGGACCTCTCTGAAAACTCGCAGTCCAGCATGATTAAGCATGTCGCTTGGCTAATCTTCACGAACTGCATCTTTTTCTGCCCTGTTGCGTTTTTCTCATTTGCACCGTTGATCACTGCGATTTCTATCAGCCCTGAAATCATGAAGTCTGTTACTTTGATATTTTTCCCATTGCCTGCTTGCCTGAATCCAGTTCTGTACGTATTCTTCAACCCAAAGTTCAAGGAAGACTGGAAGTTGCTCAGGCGCCATATGACCAGGAAGAACGGAGCTGTAGCAATTGCCGTCAACGCTCAAGGGGGCTGCGTGACGCAGGACTTTTACTACGACTGTGGCGTGTACACCCATTTGCAGGGTAACATCGCCGTGTGTGAATGTTGCGAATCGCTCCTTTTATCCAAGCCCATGCCCTGTAAACATTTAATAAAATCACACAGCTGCCCCGCGCTGGCAGTGGTGCCTTGCCAAAGGCCGGACGGCTACTGGTCGGACTGCGGCACCCAGTCAGCCCACTCCGACTACGCGGACGAGGACGACTCCTTCGTGTCGGACAGCTCAGACCAAGTGCAGGCCTGCGGCCGTGCGTGTTTCTACCAAAGCCGAGGATTCCCTTTGGTGCGTTATGCCTACAACATACCAAGAATTAAAGACTGAAAAGGCTTTTTGCCATCAGCTGTTCTAATAAAGAGGTATAATGCTTCGCAGACTGTTGCCTGTTTTGACCTTTCGAGCAGGAAGCACTTTTGTAATCGTTGTTTAGTGTCATTTGTAAAGAAGGGAAGTGGGCAGTAACTTCTTGAGCCATACGTTTAAAAATAATTAAACAAATAAATCAGTTGCCCTGACTGTAAATAATTGGTAAACCAAATTTGTTACCCAATATTTTTACTCTTTCCACGCAATAGTGGTTTCTTTTATACAGTTTTTTACATGCTAATGGTGTGTTTCCACATTGTACTCCAGTTGTACTTTGCTTCTGCTGTTGGCGAGGTAAGTCCTGTCGATTTTCTTTTTTTTTTTTTGCCAAAGCACAGTATAAAGGACAGCTGTTTGATATTAAAGAGATTATTTTTAAATGTGACTTTTCTACAATTAAGCAAAAAACTCTTGCTAGCTTTGTATAGCGTATTCAGCATTGAATCTCAGGATGAATTTTACTGCAGGGCCAAAAAAGGGATTAATTCTCCCATACCTAACTGTGACAGCAATATAGGAATACCATGTTTGTTTTGTATTTCAAGCCAACGTTCAATTTTAAGAAAAGGCTTTGTTACAATAAAGCACTTGTAATCCACACTATCTGTAGACTATGAAATAAGCGTATTAACAGCTGTCAGGAACGATAGGGTTGAACACATTTTTCCAGGGATGATGCATTACTTCAGGTGAACCACAGCACCTTTCTTCAGTTCTACGCGGTCGGGTCACACTGTTGAAAGGAATGTCGGTGCATCGGCGGGGTGTTAGCAGTGCTGACGATGCAAACAGCTCATGTCTTTGCAGAAAGGCTGGCTAATACTCTGCAGCCTGTGGAATGTTACAGCACCCCAATAATATCGACAAATAGACAAAACAGAAAGCAATTTTGCAATAAAAGCATTTTTGCCAATTATTTTACTGAGAGTGAAGTACACTGTGCAAAGTCACTGATTTTCATGTAAATCAGTGGATCATTTTTAAACCATTTAAGTCCTGAGACACAAATGATTGAAGTACAATCAGTGATCCATTTATCTACATTTAGTTTGAAATCCAATTGATACAAAGTTACGAAAGCATGATTAAGTAATTATGCATGTTTCTCGAACAATATGCTAAATCAAGAGCAAATCCACTGCCATCCCAGTTACTCCGGAGACATTCTCGTTAAGATTTAAAGCTAGATTGCTGTTTTGAGAATTAAACTGTATATACTGTTCATACAATGAATTTTTATCTTTGTATTGTAAATTATTTGATAGAACACATGATGGGAAATGTGGCTTCAGTTCATTTTGTTAATTAAAGCTACCTCCTAAACAATAGTGGCTGCCAGTAGCAGAATGTTTAAAATGTGGTTTATATACTTTTTGCATTGTAAATAGACGTGGTTGTATATTGTCACTGTAATAAAAACAGAATCCTTGTATATCAAAATCATGTAGTTTGTACAAAGTATGGGAGGATTATTTACTGTATGCTGTTAATTTTGTAAGCCAAAATATTCATGTGTAAAAACAAGAGAAGAAAACCAACCCAGAGTTGTTAATTCTTATATTTACACTCACGAATATTACACCCGCAATTAGCATAGAACGTTACACTGAAAGCAAATAAAGGGTACATGAATATTGATTGTTATTTATCTCTGTTTTTCAAAAGTTGAGGCTGAAAATGCTGCACCTGTAAAATTACTGAGCATAAATAACGTGTGATCAACCCTCCACTACATGTGGTGAGAGTTTCAGGAAAGAATTGCTGGCAAAGTAAGAAAAGTTGCCAATTTTAGAAGTGGATTTATGATCTCGGACTGATGCTGACTCTTGGCATGCGAAAGGTTAAAACCTTCAGAGAAGTGTTTTCCCTCTTATAAAGCAATCTCTTTAATAAAGACATTATTACATATTGTATTTGAGTTGAAATCTTTTTAGTATGGCTTGGAAAATCATATAGATGATGATTTTGGTTTTGATACTGTTTCCAAGTTGGGGGGGCTTTTTAGCGATAGTTTTGTAAGAGTCCCCATCTGTTCCACACGCCTGTTGGCCAGCCAGGCAGAGGTAATGAGAATAGTTCTTACAGGAATACTTCTCAAAAAGGACAATAAATGTCGGGTGCTATGTCATAATCGATGGGGAAGGAAATCCAACTATCAATTTCAAACAATATTATTGAGTATGGATTTATTTATTCTTCCATTTTACAAGTTAGCCGTCACTGAAATGCTATTAACCTGGTCAGATGCGATTCATTTGGAGTTCCAGTGTGTAATTTATACATCAATACGTTTTTCAAGTTACAGTTAAAGCTAACGGCTAATTTTTAATGCAGTCAGCCCAGTGTCTTCCAGCACACGCAGGATTTATCTCCTGGTAGAGGTGAAAGAACACAGGCACTGGCTGCTAAAATCAACCCGCCAAGAAGCCATGCTGCAAAACTTGCCTGTCTCAGCATCACCACATGCCCAACACCTGTGCACGATCACATAAGGAGGACCCAGGGAAGTCCAGCCACCAGGTACTTAATGCCTCCTTTGTCGAGTCTTTGCTGGGTAAGCTGATCTCGGTAGCAGGGCATAATGTTTGGATGTTCACAGCTGCAATAGGAAAGCCATCCACTGAGAACTTGCTCCCTCTCCTCCCCGCTCCCAACAGCGGTATCAGATATGAGGGGAGAGCTTGCCTTAAGGCCGTGCTGTGTTAGCAGCGTGTGTGGTTTCAGAGCTGTTGCCCAGGCAGCCGTCTCCTCAGCTAAGCAAAGCTTCCCATGTTCAGGTTTGGTACTCGAACAACTGAAACTTCACAAGTTACACCCTTCCGGGGTGTCCGCAGGAAAGAAATCCTCTGATTTCCTAGAGTGTAAAGCTAGCTGAAACTGTTCTTAGAGTGATGAAGTCATGCACACACCTTGCTGCTAAACCCCTCGGAACGACTGTTGTACTGAGCTCGCACACTGGGTTTAGCAGACAAAAATAATTTGCTGTTGACTTTAAATAAAGGAAAAGTGAGGGCAAAGAGAACATTCGTTGTTTTCCTCCCTCACCTTCTGCTCCTGCGAGGAAGCAGCTTTGTGCAGGGGGACAGAGTCACAAAATTGCTGAAGTTGTTGCTAAGGTATTTCCTACCTCCCCCACCCCGCCCCATTAAGAGTGATTTCTTACGGACAGCTAGTACCCTGCTCTGTGCCAGTATGCTGCTGAGATCTCTTAAGTTGAAGTGGAGCCTTTTCATTCTCTTACAAAAGTAATGCATCTACTTAGCAACTTTTTGGTCTAGGTTCCTTTTTTCTTTTTCATTTCCAGTAGAATTTCCTGTGTTTAATCATAAATTTACTCTGAAATTTCAAAGTTATACAAAGATACTTTTCCTCAATAATTCCTTTGACCTTGATTACCTATTTTTACGCCTTCAGTTTTAATTTACAGGGTAATATTTTTAATTAAAAGCACAATGCAGAGTTTGTTTTGTACGTGTTCTCAATCTAATAATTTTTAATTACATAGATGCTTTTGATCTTTTACTGCTAGCATAATAAGTTTATTTTTAGCAAGACATTTTTTAATATTACATTTCACATATCGTACAGTAGAACCTGACCAATTTAGCACTAGAGTTCAGTTGAAGATAATTCAGTAAATAAGGAAAGGAATTAAATCTGAAATGGGACAATAAATCACAAATTACTGTTTTCTTTACTGTCGTGTACTGTAAGAACTTGGAGGCTGAATGGACACATGTTGCATTCATGGCACTACACTACTATAGAATATCATTTAGGTTTTAACTAAGAAATACTAGTTAATGGTCACTGTGGTATTTAGGGAAATGATTTAGATTTAAGGGCAACAAAATATGAGAGAAGGATATCCTATCAGCGTCCTTGGAAAACTTCAGCCCAAAAATGAACAACCAAAACTGTTAATAACTGAAGGTTAGAAGAGATGAAGCCTTTGTGCAGAAGTGAACAGTAGCTGAACAAGCGAAGGCTGTTCAAAAGCAGCAGGGCTGTGATCTCCAGCTAACATAAAACAACTGAGTTGTGGAGATCCTGCTATTGATTCGAAAAGATGGGATTCCAATATGAGTGTGTTTCACAGAGTTCTTGCACATTCCCCATACCACCTTCTCAAGGCCCCACTCCTTGAAAGCAGATGGCTGCACACCTGCAGCCAACAGAAGCGGGACTGGGACTAGCAGTGGGTACAGCGTGTTGCAAAGATAAGAATACACCGTACCGTGAAGGGGAACTGACGCAATCCAAGACCTCCCAGATTTCACAGCCTCTAGTCAAGCAGAACTACAAATTCAGGCACAAAAACAGTCAGTAGATGAGTACAGGCAGCGCTTGTTCAGCTCAGGCTGAGTATGGAGCCAATGGCTTTCTCCCTCGCTGCCGTGCCTGCTGCACCGTTTTTCCCCCCACTGGAAAATTCAAAGACTCGGGAAGACTTCTTAAATTTGACTACATTGGGTTCGAATTTCCTAAATTTTTTTTCCAGGTTGCAAGTAAAATTAAGACTTACATTCTGTTCTTCATAAATGTTTGCTTAGACAACAAGCTTAAGGCATGTTGTCTAAGCCTTAGTTTGTACCTAAATTTAGTAAGGTTTTTTTTTTTTAGTAGGACTATTTTTATGCTTCTTTTTGGTGTTCCTGAATGCATGTGTGGAACCAGACATTACATTTGTAATCTTATCTCATTCTTTTAATGAAGTCTGGCTAGTATTAAGTTGAACTGACAGGTTTCCTTCTGATGGCTCTTGTGTTTTCAGAGACTGAGTTAATCAGATTACAGCTGAATTTCTAAAATTCAGCTATTGCGTGAAGAAGAGCTGGCAGGTTCAAATATTTCCGAGTTGTCAAATCAGGGTAGCTAGTGATTCGGGGTAGTTGATTTATGCCTAGAATGTAATTAATTTCTATCTTTGTCACCTGTGAAATTGCTTTCTGGGCATCATTTTCTGTGTCAAATGGTGTTTCAAACACTGTGGACGGCAGTTAGGGATTACTTGTGAGCCATTTGTCACAACATCTGGATGTTCAGACACGCTGATTAGCATGACTGAACAAAGAAAGTATAGGTCTGTGAATATATCATAGAAACATTTAGGGTGGAAAAGACCCTTAAGATGACAGACTGCAGCCATAAACCTAGCACTGGCAAGTCCACCACTCAACCATGTCCCTAAGCGCCACATACATTGCTCTGTGTTTGCTCTGAATTTAACCCCCTGTGGCTACGTAGCTTAAAGTACTTATTCCACAGTCTATGATGGTGTTGATTCAGTGGCAATGAAAGAGTGAATGCAGTTTTTATAATTTCTTTGGTGAGAAATTGGGCTGATTTTTCACAACGGTAACAACCACAGGGGTGTGTGTATATGTATTTATTCACTACACTCAGTTGTTTGCAGCAACTTTTCACCATGTCAGTTTGGTTTTGCCCATCGGCATTAGCAACGCTGGCACTTAACCCCTGCCACGGCAGATGCTTTTTAGAGGCAGTCTTTCTTATTATGGCACTAAGTTCCTGAAATGAAGGTTTTGCCATGAAGCAGGTCCTTGTAATATGCCGTTTGTCTGCTTGTCAGTCCTCCTGTGGCCATCGGAGTTGCATACCTGAACCTGCAGGATTGTTGTTTCAGTCGTTAGTATTTTAAAAATGACGTTTGGGCTCTTCCCTTGCCTGTATTAACCAGGGTGCGGCGACTGTGGAGCTGGCTTGACAAGTTGGGCAGAACAGTACGAAGAGGGGTAACGGTGATATTATTTTATACCTTCACTTCTCTTCAAGGTTGGATGCTTCTGCCACTCCGCTAACGATGCTTTAATTCCCCGACAGGTGAACTGGCTTTTGCCACCCCCTGTATAGGCAGTCTCGATGCATAAACTCTGGTACCTTGTCACAATACTAAGGTTTCTTAATAGAAGCTGTTTGCCCAATTCCTGTTCTTGAATCCACAAGGAATTATGTTCTATATTAATATAGGAAGGGAAGATAAAGACTCAAACGTTTTTGTCTTTGGCAAGAGCGCAGCTGGCTGCTGCCTAGCCCTGAGATGTCCATTCATCGTTTCTGGCCATCCTGGATGAGCAGCTGTGGGGCTCCATCACAAGCGGGAGACGCCCAACGCAGTGAGCCCCAGAATTCCTCAATTCAGTGAGGCAGGCTGGTTTTTTGTCTTTTTTCCACTCATTTAAGACTCTTGCCAGTTTTCACTATGAATGGGCTTTAAGGTTGGGGGAGGTTTTCAAGCCGTCATAAGATGTTTTGAAATTACCTTGGTCTGCAGCCTGTTGAAATACTTGAAGTTTTCCTGCCCACCAGGACGTGAAGCTTTGCTCACAGTGCTTGTTTAGCCAGGTAGTAAATGACTTTTATGCTTCTTTCACTTCTTAGCTGCCTGCAGTGTGTACACAGATGTTTGCATAGAACCATAGACGGTTTGTGTTTAACAAAGCTGAGACATTGCATTGGGCACCTTGTACCATAAAAATTCACTCCAATTTGAAATTTCCTTGTTATTGTAACTTTACTTGGCATGAAATTTAGGTTCTGTTGATATTCTGCTCTTTCCAATACCTGAATCATCAGCTTAAATTATTTTAACAGGTGTAATTTGTTGTCTGTTAGAGCCTGTAGCTAGTAATACTTGAAACTTGCTTTGATGATGATCAGCTCAACAATTTACCACAAGTGGCTAGAGTTATTTTAACATCGTAAGTATCAATTTGCGGCGTAGCAATGTAGTCAGTATTATAGGAGTGCTTAGATCAGAGGTGCATTCCGGCCTTTTTTTGTATTTTTCAGCTTGCTAGAGAACCGTTCCAAGCGATCAGCTGGTTATCAGCACATACGATCAGCTATAGGACGACATCTGTTTTTTTCCTTACAGGAACCATAATGGTGTTTCTCCAAGCCACCAAAACTGCAGTTCCCATGAAAAGACAAGCCAAATTAAGAAGCTCCACCACTGAAAGGGGGAAATCTCTCACACCTCACCTCTTCTCTCCCTTCTTTTGGCTGTGTGGCTCCTGGCACTTGCCTTGCTTTGGCCTCGGCGCTGGTCAGACTTCTGCCCGAGCTTTGACTGTTCGGACTGCATGTTGCTTGGCCAAAGAGTTGGGTGGTTTTCTACCCCCTCAGCGAGGTAATGTGGCTCGGTGGAGGCGCTGGTGAGCAAGAGGTGGGGTCAAGTATGTGCTCCTGGGAGACAGGAGCGATGCAGCCCTTTCAGTAGAGAAATTATGGACTCAGGTGCTGGTGACTCTGCAGCCCAAGCACCAAACAGCCCATCTTAAAATTCCCAAGTATGACCATTTGGGTGTTCTTTAGGACTGTTCATGATGGTGTTGAAATGTGTCCCACCTCACAGCACTCAGTTTTGGTGGTCTTTAGGCACACATAATGGATGTGTAGGTTTGGTGGCCTTTTTATATCACTGAGCCAGTGAAATTCAATTTTTATGGTGAGACAATTGCGTCAGATGACACAAATGACTTTCCCATTTTAGATAAAGCATTTTTAATACTGTTGCTTATTTTTCAACTTGCTTAGCCAGCTAAAAATATATTTGTTAAACTCACTTACCTGGAGAATCTTGGCAATGATGTCAATACAGCAACCAAATTTACAATCACTTTCAGACTTTTATATCTCATGTTAATATCAGTAATGCTTCTGCTTAGTCAACCACAGGAAAATGATTCCGTGAAGTTGTAAAAAGCTACCCACCGCTAGTCAGCGGTTATCTCCTTGGTTTGAATGCAGTGAAAAGCTTTGGTGGTACATAGGATTGTTGCTGATCCTGCTTAAGGCTTTGGCTGAAAAGGCGGCCACGGTGGCCCGACGTGGGCAGTGAGGAGGGACTGTGTTCCTGGGACTGGGAGCCATGGTGGAATATTGACAAAGTATCTACTGGCCAACAAGAAAGGATGGGAATGTATATAAAAAAAAAAATCTGGTTTATTTAGAACAAATAGTTGTAGAATCGGTGGAGAATTAACTGATAGGAGGGAAGGGACTGCATTAGCCTGGCAGAGGTGTAGGAAAAACAAAAGTCTTTAGAACGTTAAATCAGAAACAAGATTCTAATTGTGGGGACTGAAATGGGACGGTGCCTTTTAATATAAGGGTAGATTACAGGCTTTGTCTTGGCTATCAGAAACTGCTACGCTACCTTCTTCTGACGCGTTGGAATCATCACCTGCCGGCAGGGTTGCTGGTTCCCGGTTTATGAACAAGTAAATGTGCAAAAGTGTTATTAACCGGCGCGTGTTAGTGACCAGCGCGGCGATGGCCAGCCCCGGGCGGGCGGCTGCGGGGCCCGCTGCCTTCGCCGGGCCGCCGCTCCCTCCCGCGCCCGGGGCCAGCGTGTGCCGGCAGGGCTCCACCGGCCCGCGCGCAACCGCCGCGCCCGAGCCCGTATTGCCCCGGTGCCGCGTCCCGGCGCTGCGGCGGGGGAGCGGCGGCTGGAGGGCGGGGAGGCCGCCCGCTCCTCCCTCAGGCGGCGGCAGCCGACGCGAGGCGAGGCGGGCGGCGTCCCGGTTGCCGTGGCGGCGGGAGGCGGGGGGGCAGCCGCGGGGGCCGCCGGGAGCGCGGGGGCCGCTGGGCCTTGCGCGCCTGCTGTGGTGGCGAGCGGGCGGCGGGCGGCCGTTAACCGCCACCGTCTCCGTCAGGTGCCGCCCGCCGGCATGAGCAGCGGTGCCCGGACCAGCGGCGGGAGGAGGAGGAGGACGGCCGCCCTTCTCAGCCCGCCGTCCTCCGCCAGCTCCGAGGGCGAGGAGCCCCTCAGCCCCTCCGGCTGCTCCCCGCTCTCCTCCGCGTCCCGCCCCAGCTCCCCGAGCGGCGAGGAGGAGGAGGAGGAGCGGGCGGCGGCCTCCCGGAGCCGGCGAGGCGATAGGTAACCCCTGCGTCTGGGCCCAGGTTGGAGCAGGGAGCCGGGCTCCGGACTCGCCTCCCTCCGCTTGAGGCCTCTGTTGGGGACGGAAGATTATTTCACCGAAACAGGGATTTGTTTGCATAGATCAGTGCTTTAGGCACCTCGTTCCCTTCTTATGATACTTTGGGAAGTCACAGGTTATGGTAGCTGAGTATTTTCATGGGTTTCAAAAATGTTTATGAGTTGTTGACCTGAGCCTCAAGGTCTTTGCGGGTTTAAAAGGTACAACTATTCCTCCCATCCTTTTCTTAGAGACTAAAGGGTTATTTTGCCTAGCGTATATAGCTATATCCAGAGTCAGTTTTGTGTGTATATATTGCACAGTTCTTGTTCCTGTGGCTTAATTTCATTCCCTTTTAATTATATGCAAACTTAATAAGTCTTCTTTCCCTTGGCATTTCCTCAGCTTGACAGGAGAATAAATAATTCTTATTTCTCCCTTTAGTATAGAAGGGGGAAGAGTAGGGAGTGCCTCTTTCTGGAATACAGCCCTCGCAATGGAAACTTTGCAGATTTGTGCAGTAACTGATGTTGGAAGTAACTAGCAAGACGGAACTGGGTTAGAAGAGCCAGTGGGGTAAGGGAAGGACAGCTGAGCCTCACTGGGGTGCAGGATTCCGGTGGGGTTCTCAGGCTTCCATGGAGAGCAGCAAAGGAATATGGACCACACTGAACTTTCCTTAGAGGCATTTCTTGAAAAAGGTGCTAAAAGTCCTGGGAAAGTGTTCAAATGTAGTCAGAAATAGAAACTTCGGTGTGAAAAGCATGTAAGCCAGTTTATGATCCCTCCTGTTTCTGCTTTTCTGTTACCTCCCCTCTTATTCCTTCCCAAGACGCAATTTTGTTCACATACCTTGAAGTTCTGTAGCTCTCAGTTCAAACTGCTACCTGTCTCTGCAGCTTGAGATGCTATTTGAAACAGCTCTCAAGTTTTGGGCCCATTGAGGCTGTATTTCCTGGCAGTGGGAAGACGCAGCTGAAGATGACCTCTGTTAGGGCCTGAGTTGGAACAATCTTGTGTAACTCTGTGGGCATAAGATATACTTCTCTCGTGCAGACACTGCATCTGAATAATTCTGCTGCTGTGTGTAATAAGTGTCTACCAAACATTCATATAGCAGCTTCCGTGTGTAACTGCCAAGATCTCGAAAATATAATAATAAAAACCACTACTTCTTACACAGCCACTATCCCCCCCCCCCCCCCCCATGCACACGCTCTCTCAAAGAGTCGTCTTGTTGTTGCCCTCTTAAAACTACACAAAAATTAGCCGGAGGCAGACATTTAATGTGGGAAATACAATATTTGCAAAAGAGAGAGGCTGAAAACAAGGCCTTGTGAAATGGTGTTAGGCATTTTCATACTTTCATTATGAATCAGTGTTATGTTTGATGGCGTGACTTAAGTAAATATATGATAATCACAATGTTTTCTGCTAATCAGACTTCAGTTCTGATGCCAAATGTACCTAATTTGATGTAAGATACTTACATAAAAACAAATGTGTACTTGAGAATGTGGTACTTTAAGAAGTCTGTTATTTTAATTCTGAGGAAGGTTATAGCTGTGAACATGCTAGCATTTTGGAAAATGGTCAGTTGAAATTCAAGGTCTGTGTGGCTCTAAATACATAATCAGTGTGCCAGGGAGAGTGCAACCAGTGGCTGGGATGCACACTGAGAAGGATTGGGATCCTGTCTGTGCTCCGATGCAATCTGAGAGCTTTAGACTCTGAGGAAGAGGAGAAATGTTTCTCCTAGCATTTCTTTACATTGAGCTTATGCTTTCCTCTGTTTAAACTTAATTTTCTGTTACTTCTTACTTGTATACAAGAAGTTATTAATTTATTAGTGTGATTTTTTTTTTCGAGAAGTTAACAGCTTGAACTTTACAATTACAGATACAAGAAAACACATAGTAAATATTATTTTTCTTATTCATTCCTTCTACTGGTACTTTTTCTCAGGTTGGTCTAATACATCAGCATTATTCTAGTACAAGCTGCCATAATGCAAATCATGCATAGCAAAAGAATGTATTGAGGAAGTATCCCTGCCCAAAACGTCAAGTCTGGACAAAGTTGTGTTGGTTTCCTGAATTTGAATGCGTAATACTTTTATCCTTATCTTTAGTAAACTTTCAGAGATTTATTTTCTAACAAAATATATTACTATGCATTCTTAAGTTCCATCCCTTATTATATGTACCTGTTTAAAAACTGTCTCTGTTAAATTTTTGGTCTCTGTTAACGCTGTAGCATAGAAGCCCTGGGGTGCAGCAGAATGTGTTGGACAACGCTGGGCTGGGGAGTGCTTGGCCTGTGCTGCTTCTGTCCATGCACACTGTGTCAGGGTGACCTGTCAGTTCCATTGTGCTACACCTCTGCGGGAGCACAGTATAAACAGGACTGGGGGCTGATTCCATGTGGGCAAAACAACCCTTTTCCAGGTTAGTTCCAGTGTGAATCAGTTCCCCTGGAAACCTCAGGGCTTGACCAGCAGTCATGTTAACGCGCACACCTGTGTAGCAACAGTGGAGAAGATAGGACAAAAGTCCTGAGCGCTGAGATTGTCCCCAGAAGCTTTGTATCACAGAAATATATTCTGAAGGTTAGTGGGACGTAGAATGTTTTGCAACAGAGTATTGTTCCCTGTGAATACCTACTACTTCATATTGGTAAAAACCAGCTATCTTATGCTTGAAAGATTTATTTCATCACATCACATCATAGGCTTATTTGGATGTCTCTTCTGTAGCTTGAATTCAGCAAACAGAATTACTCACTGTAGCGCAAAGTATGTACGTAGGAAGGTATTTCCTAAGCCTGTATGTCCATATAAAAATACTGAAGTGGAGTCTAGTTTCACTCTTTTGTTGTTAAGAAAAAATCCTTTATAAGATAGAAGAAATCTTATAAAGAAATCTATTGGCATGTTTTCAATTTTTGTTATGAGACAGTAGGTGTCTAGAATATTATAAAAGATATTTCTGGCCTGGGGCTAGGATTGCTGCATTATTCATGAGCAAAGAAGTTAAGAGCAAGTTATGCAAGGTGTCCTATTAAAAGTCTAGTAGAACCTTGTATAATATCAGCAAGTATTGTATGCAAGCCATATACCTTAAGTATGCTTTCTTGGGAAAGCTTTTTAGGGTGGAAAACTTTACCTACTAGAATGCTGAGGTTGCTTGATATCAGGAATCCAATTCTATAGGACTTGACAGAAGAAAAAAATATTCTTGATTATCCTTTGCTTGTGCTAAAGGCCATTTGATAGACTGAGCCTCTCTGTGCCCAAGGACAGGATATTAATGTTAAATCTCTGATTTCTCTTGGGTTCCATATGTGGAAGGAAGGTGACACTTTGATGTTTCTGGTGTTTTTGTTTAGTTCAAAGAGGTAATGCTTGAATCCGTTCCACGTTTCGGAATGGGGAAGGGTGCGGAAATCACTAACAAGCTAGAATTTAGGAACTAGAATGTAATGGGGATGGTCAAGGTGCACTGTAAATCCCATTTATCCATTCTGGGGATAACTAACCACGTAGAATGGTGATGTCATTGTTGTCACAATATGCCGTAAAAGAAATGTCATTTTTCAAGACAGTAGCACTGCTTAACTTTTCAATCAAATATATCACAGGTAATATATTTTTTCACATTTCTTGTTTTTAATCCAGGAGGGCTGAAGACTCTGAAATGTCAGGGGGGGAAAAAGAGTCACCTTTGAAACATAATCTTTCACCATGGGAAGAATGGTTCATTGGCAAAGAGAAGGAACTACGTGCCCGCTTACAAGCCAGAGCTGCAGAGGTGAATACGTCCGATTGGCTTGATGTTAAGGCTAATAGAAGATAGCAAGCACAGGAACACAGGGATTTTTTTTCTTTGCTTGTGGAAACACAAGTAGTTTTGTCCATTATGTTTTTAGTGTCTTGGGCCTCCATAGTGTTTGTGTTTGATGATGGTGATGTGATTCATGCTACGTGCGTTCTCTTTTGCTAGATGTTATGCTTCATTGAAGTGGTGCTATATAATATTTTGCTTATCCAACTGTCAGGTAATGATTCAAGTTTAAAGGATTAAAACATATTTATATAATTGATACCTTGATTTTCATCGTGGGTACATATGCCTGCATGTAGGTAGTAAAACACGACAGGGCGTGTGCTGGGTGTAAGTATGCCAAGCTACTCGGTTAGATATGAGGCACAGCGTTGTTACCCACTTAGTGTGTAATTATACAACTGTTTGGTGTCCTTTACCAGAGTAGGTTTCCCTGTCCCAGTGTTTTTTGCCCTTCTTCCATCTTTTGCCCCCTTGCAAATGAATGTGGTTCTTGAATACTGGGCCTGGGGCAGAACTGAGAGCGCTTTATCTTTTCCTGATTAACATGCATGGTGGCTGACCTTGAGTAGACACCAGATCCCTACCAAAGCTGCTCTATCAGTCCCCTCCTCAGTTGGACAGGGGAGAGAAAATATAAAAAAAGGCTTGTGGGTTGAGATAAGGTCAGGGAGATATCATTCATCAATTACCATCACAGGCAAAACAGACTCAACTTGGGGAAATGAGCTTAATTTATTACCAATCAAGTCAGAGTACGATAATGAAAAATAAAAACAAATCTTAAAAAACGCCTTTCCCCCACCCCTCCCTTCTTCCCGGGCTTAATTTTACTCCCAGTTTTCTTTACCTCCTCCCCTCCAGCAGCACAGGGGGCCAGGGAATGGGGGTTGTGTCAGTTCATCACACACTGTCTCTGCCACCCCTTCCTCCTCAGGGGGAGGACTCCTCACACACTTCCCCTGCTGCAGCGTGGGGTCCCTCCCATGGGAGACAGTCCTCCATGGACTTCTCCAATGCGAGTCCTTCCCATGGGCTTCAGTTCATCACCAACGCTCCAGCGTGAGTCGCTCCCACAGGATGCAGTCCTTGAGGAGCAGACAGCTTCAGCATGGGTCCCCCATGAGTCCACAGGTCCTGCCAGGAGCCTGATCCAGCATGGGCTTCCCACGGAATCACAGCCTCCTTCAGACACCCATCTGCTCTGGTGTGGGGCCCTCCATGTGCTGCAGTGGACATCTGCTGCACCATTAACCTCCCTGGGCTGCAGGGGCACAGCCTGCCTCACCATGGTCTTCACCACAGGCTGCAGGGGAATCTGCTCTGGCACCTGGAGCACCTCGTCCCCCTCCTTCTTCACTGACCTTGGTGTCTGCAGGGCTGTTCCTCTCACATATTCTCACTTCTCTCTCCTAGCTGCTGTTGTAGTTGTTTTCCCCCCTTCTTAAATATGTTATCCCGGAGGCGCTACCACCGTCACGGATGGGCTCGGTCTTGGCCAGCGACGGGTCCATCTTGGAGCCGGCTGGCATTGGCTCTGTCAGACATGGGGAAAGCTTCTGGCAGCTTCTCACAGAAGCCCCCCCAGTAGCCCCTTGCTACCAAAACCTTGCCACGCAAACCCAATACAATCTATTTGTAGTTGCAGGTGGTTAAATGATACTGTTATTTAAAATAAAACTGGAAGCATTGGGCAGTGGTTAGAACTATCAAAGTTAGATCATTTCTCACTTTAGTTACTGATTTATTGCTTGACCTTGAGCAATGTCCTGATCTTTCAGTGATTCACTTTATCTGTAAAGTTGAATATAACATACAGCTGTTTTATGTGGGGTACCTCATGTTGTTTATAAAACACCCACCACTGGAAGGTTCTGGAACAGTCTTTTAGAGGTCAGCATAACACCAAAATAGTTTGTTAAACTTGAGGGGTATGTTCTGATCTTTTAATATTCACCACACATTTTATGACTTCCCCTTTAAA
The DNA here is from genome assembly GCF_949628215.1 of Phalacrocorax aristotelis. Classification (NCBI taxonomy): domain Eukaryota; kingdom Metazoa; phylum Chordata; class Aves; order Suliformes; family Phalacrocoracidae; genus Phalacrocorax; species Phalacrocorax aristotelis. Next base: position 64,529,492 of record NC_134280.1, read on the forward strand.
TTCCAGTTTGGTAATTGTCTCTCCCTATTTTGATTTCTAAGTACAAAAAAAGACCTAAAGTAATTTCTGGTGTCACGTAGAAAATGTGGTTTGTGCATGGACTTCTCACGTGGTCTTGATGAGGAACCAAAGCAATTCATTCTTGCGTTTCACACAATAGCATTTTATACAGTACTAAACATAAGCTAGAAGATGCGTTGTTTAACTATATAGTAAGAGCAGGCATAGGACAAGCATTACTTAGAGCCAGGTAGAAACCGGTGGAATAGGTAAATGTTTTATTTTTAACTTGTAAGATTTTGAAAACATCAGGTGTGAAACTGCAATGTAAGCAACTCAAATAGCTTATATCGGGAAAAAATACAATCAACCTTTTTGTGAGATGCTGGAACAGAACATACATTGCGATATAAAAATGTATTACTACATTTGCATATAACAAGTATTCTAAACTGATATCCTGAGAAAAAACTGTGAAGTCCCAGCTCTTTTGCTGATGGCAGCACTGAGTCTGCCCTGAATATCGGAAATGTGGATAAAGATTTGGAGTGGATAGTGGATGGAGTCTTCTAGGGTATGGACAGTGCCATCCCCTTTTACAGAAACCAGGATCCCTGCAATAGTCTTGGAACTCAGGGGAGGTGTTAGTTGCTGTGACTTTGCCTCAATACAGCAACAACTATATTTTCAAACTGTGTCTGTATTGTGAGTGTGTTTGAGCTCTCTGGAGGCTCCTAGTTTTTCTTGATGTCTTATTAAATTGAAATTCAGTGTCATAAGAAGAGGGGGCTCCCTCTGAAACTGATTGCAGTGTCAGGACCGTAAAATAAGTTTCATGGAAGTAATTCCATCTGTTTTTAAAGGTATGAATTTTCATTGAAAAATAGCACTTCGTGCTAATGCTACAGCTAGAGAAGCTAGACATCTCAAATTGTTGTATTAGTCATTGTTTTTCGATTCATTTCCTGAGAGAGGTATAAGTGATTGCATATATGCTGTATGTCCTATAAAGACACTTCAGATTTTCTTCTCTCATCTTCAAAATAAAGCTCCTGTTTCAAAGTTTGCTAAAATCTGCAATACTTTTATCTTTAATAAGCTTTGGGTTAAGCCCTAAGGTTCCTGTAGTTTAGTACTAAAAATCACAACTGAGTAATATTTCACTTAGCTTTTGATGCCTTCCTGAATGCAGAGCAGTACACTGTGTAAATTTTAAGTATTGTAAAAAAAGTACTGATTCCACTGACTGAGAGGCCGCTCAGATGAGCTGAGTGATTTGTTATGTTTCCAAAACCTAATTAAAATACGTATTTTCAGTTCATATTCTAAAAATGATACATTTCCATTGATTGTATTTCATAATATTTCTGTGTTGACCGTCATCCATCTTTTCCAAAATATTAATGAAGGAAAAATTTCAAAATCTAATGCTTACATTATTTTAACTGCAGCACTGTTTCCAGTATCGAGTGTATTGGTGTAGATGGTCACCACAGATTTAAGATGTATACTTTTTCTTTAATTAGGAAATGAATATACAGCTAGAGAAGATGAAGCAAAAGCAGGAATGTGAAAGGAGGAAAAGGATAGCTGAAGAGAAGCACAAGGAATGGGTCCAAAAAAAGAAAGAAGAGGTAAATATTGCTCTGGCTGCAAACATTCTAGCACCTACCATGCTTAAGTAAACCTGTGTAAAATTTACTTAGGCTGTTCGGGCACCATGTTTTTAGTTTGCTGAATGAATGTCTGTTTTAATTGAAAATTATAAAACCATGCCAACACAGTTAAACAATTTTCCAAGACTTATATCTTTTTTTTTAATCCATAAGGCACAAAGAGATTTGTTTTCTGAGTAGCCAGATAACTGACAATTGTCCTGTATCTTTTGCAGTAGCCTTCTGCTAATTATAGCTGGGGTTCTGGTCTGCAGTATACCGTACTCTTTCTGACTTGCTAGGTTCAATGCCCGAGCGTTTTGGGTAAAGTGTACATCTTGACTGTCTGCAGTGTCTTGTACATCAAGCAGAGCCAGAAGAAGGATTTAGTTAAGTACCATTGTGGACAGGCAAATAGTATGGTAGAGTTTAGAGGGATAATTGAGGTGTGAGGCCAGATTCAGGAAATTCTCAGTAGACCACAGTTAGCAATTGGGAATTCCTTCATCCAAAAAATCATTTCTGAGTGGGATCAAAAAATTTTTTAACTTCTCTTGAGAGGGATGCCGAAGTCCCGGGTCAGAAGCAGACAGAACTGAGAACTCAACAGGGCACTGTACAGCTCTGTGTCACACAAAGCAAGCATGTGTACTGGGTGGCAAAAATGGGAATGTTTGGGAGGCTTGGGCATGTTCAGCCTGAGGGGGCATATGTGTTCACTGTCTTACAGTCTGTAGCAATACCAGTTGCTTACTGTTCTGTACTTCTGGTTCTGAATAAAATCAGATGAAGATCGATTAAAAATATCACAGTGGCATTAGTTGGGCTAGATATCCAGACCTCATACATTTGTCTCCGCCATTTCAGAACTCCTTCAGATTCAATCTAGAACCCCTAGAATAACCTGTGTTTGGATCTAATGTAATTACTCTTAGTCTAGGGGCTGACTGGATGATTTGGCATAAACCCGCCCCAAAACCAGTCCTGCTCTCAGGATTGTTTATTATGATGTAGAAAGGATCCTTCCGTATTAAAGTACACAGCAAAAAGTAGAAGATGTATTATTCAGCACAAACAATGCCCTTTTCCTCTTCTAAAATACAAATTAAATTATAGGTGTCTGTAACTATTCATTGGCTTGAAAGAGTTTGGGCTGCCTGTTAAAATTGTTCACAGTTCAAAACAGTGAAAGTTCTCCTTCACCCTCCCCTCCCCTGCCCTCAGCTTCTGTAAACTTCTACTTATTTGGGTCCTCTTTGGACCTTTCCCTTTGTGGATTTACTGATTAACTTCTTTTCTATTGTCAATGGGAATATGAGGCCTTTTTTATGGTAATCGCATCAGCCCAGAGGACGGGAAAAAACATATTTGCGTCTGGACTTTATCGTATTATATTTTGGAAGGATAAGGTTACCCTTAGGCCGCGTCCCAAGCTTTTACCAAAAGTAATCTGATTTTCATTTAAATCAGATGATTCATTGGCTAGTCTTTTCTGTAAACCACACTCAAATCAAGAACACACTGAACTTAAAAGCTTAGCTGTCTTTAGGATATTAACATTTGTGCTGCATAGACCTTACTACTTCAATTGTCTACAAGAGTATTTGTGGATCTGGACACAGACTGAAGGATAAATATGTCAATTCAGTGACTAAGAAGGTGTTTAAAGTTGTGTGAAGATTTCACATGAAGTTTAAGGTTAGATTCATGAGCACCGACAGTTGCTGTGATTTTCTTGGCGAGCGTGTATACATCTTGCATTTGGGAAAGCTCATTTCATTTCCTCCCGGAAGCATGCAAAGGTGCTCCTTGAGGCAAAACTCGCAGTATTTTTCACTGAAATATGCATTAAGCACTTACCTTTTTCATATCCAGTTACTGATTCTGAACTCATGTGTGTAGACTGCAGAAACTGCTTTGTTTGACAGGAGGCAGTACTTTCAAGGGTGTTACTTTTATGATCTCCACGAGTCTGTATCCTTTCCCATTGCTGAATACTGTACTGATGAAGGACGTATGGGATGGTTAAGCATACATGAAACCTTTTCCTTCACCTTGAGCATCCAGCACCAGGAGAAACCGCTGGAAAAATCTTCATACCGTGAATATGAGACACATTTATGTAAGAAGTAGAATGTTTGTATGTACATAAAAGAATTCTGCTGGTTTTCTGTATGCCAAGCCAGTTTTCTTGCATTTTGTGCGTGGCAATGTCAGTTGTGGTGATCTGACTGTTAAATATAGTCCTTTTGGGTCAGATTAGGAAGCAAAGCTTGAGCATTATTTGTTTTCACTGGCACTTTCTCTTTTTTGTTGTTTAATATACATTTAAAACTATATGCTGTAAAGTTTTTTTTATGCTTCCAATCATTTTGCATAAACCATTTTTGAAAATAAAGGAATTATAACCATTTAATATTCTTCCATGTAAATAGCTTTTGTGATTTTTAAAGGTTGTAAAAGAACCAGAAGCAGTATATTGAAATATGAGCTATTAAAGAATTTTCTAAGCTGTGAAGTATGCTTATGCAAATATGGAAAAATTTTGCAGATCGCTAGGAATTAAGAGCTTAATAAAATCAACTGTCGGCACTATCCTGGCTCTACTAATGCTTTTACAATTTTCAGTAAGATACTAGATCTCTGCTGGAAAAAAATAGTCTTACTTTCTCTCTCCCCTAAGGCTGAGTCATTTGTGGGCAAACAGTAAATTGTCTGTTTGACTTGTTTTGTTCTAGATGTAATAGAGCTCTATTTCTTAACAAGTCACAGAATTATCAATCAAAATATTTTAACTCTAAAATATCTCCAAATTTGCTTTTGATTCCAGAAGAAAATTTGCTTGAACCCAACATGATTTCTGTATTTAACTAAAACCTTTGTTTCTGAGTTGCTGTTAGACTTATTGGTAGAAATGAGGTGGGTATGATTATAAATGCTGAGCAAGCAAAGTTGGTGTTCAGTGTCATGTTTTCATTATTGAAGTAGCTTTGATTTGAGTGGTATGCAGAACTGGACAAAGATCAGCCAAGACATTAGAATCTGTCTTAATCTTTCTGGAATGTTAAAATATTTGCTTGATTTGCTGTATTTAGACTCCATTTTGGTAAGGAGCTCTGTGTAGGCAACTTGTAGCTGTGGAGTTTAAAAAGAAAGGAATTGAAATCCTTGATCCCCATCTCATAGAATAAATCTTGAATAGGTATTGAAAACTTAACTACTGTCTCATTTCTTCAGGTTAGAATTAATGCTTGTGAAAGCTTATTTCCTCTGTGTCTGTTCATTCTGGCACTTCATGTGTTTATGTGTTTTTTCTTTTCCGGGTTGTGGTTTGGTTTTGTTTTTTTTGGACCAAGAAAGGACCCATCCTTAGTGGAATGAAGTTTCTATTGAAAATAAAACCAAGAGATAAAAAATGGCTAGAATTTATCATTTGATGTTTATATGCTGATTCCTGGTAGATACTTAACAATTCAGTGAAGTTTAGTCAGTGTTCTCCACCACAGACTAAGTTTAAAAAAGCAAACAACCACCATCAACACCCTCACCTCACCCTCCCAAACTGTATCTTGGAATTATTTGGATCGGGGGAACTAATGTGTGATACATTTTGAAAATGTCCTCTCTGTAGTGGCATCTTTGTGACTTGTGTCTTGTCAGATGTGTCCTTGCTTAACAAATAGTAGTTTTGTGACTGTTTGGCTTAGCAGGCTGTAGAGGATACCAAGGCTGTTGGCAGACTTGGGTAAATAACAGTTTAAGGAGGAAGATAAGAAGTGCAGCTTAACATCTTTGGTATATTCAGGAATCCGATTTCTGGTTCCTTCCAAGAATTTTTCTCTCTCATCTAAATTCTGATGGATTCATATGTGATGACAAAACTCTGGCTGTGTATAAAATACACAAACCAAATATGATAGGTGAGGTCATAGATGTTCAGAGTTGATCACTCATTCATACTTTCTTTTGTAGTGTTTCCTTTGAAGGTGACCAGAATTGTTCAATTCCAAGTTCCTTCACAGTGTGACCAGGCACTGGTTCTACTGCCTGATAAATTACTGTGTTCTACTCAGTGTCACTTTCTGGCGATGCTAGTGAAAAGCTTATCTTCTGTTCTGGAGAATATGTAAGCTGCTATCTGAAGCCAGTTTGGGTTTTTTGCCCTCATTTGCCCTTGAGTTAATTAATTCAAGACATTTGTAGCCTTCTTCCAGGAAGAAGACTTTACCCTTACAACCTCATCTCCCAGGAATTAGGTGCAGAATGGAGAGCTCCTTGCTAGATTTTGGTTTATAAATCCTTTGTCTTTCCAGATTTTCTTTCTTCCTTATTCTGTGTCCCCTTACTGGCATTTCTCTAAAGAACTGAGGATGGTTTTGACATTTACGTAGTCTCAACTGAAATGTTCTTATCTTCCTGTAAACAGGGACCCAGCCCCTGCCTTTGTAGTTTGTAAGAGTAATTTGGGTTTGACTTGCCCACCTATCAAGAGTGCTGTGTTTACAAGACTCTATCTGAAGAACCCCAGTTATATATGACTGACTTCCTAACGTTCTGTCATAGAATAAGAAGCTTATTGTGGACAGTAGCAAGCTTTTTTTCTTTTCCTGTTTTACATGAACTTTTGATCCTGAGATGTGGAGTCTCTTTCATTCCTATCAACAGCTATGGGACTAAACACTTAAGGAAGGTATATGTAAGCGCTGAATTACTGATTAATTGCCTTCAAATCAAAGTACCAAAGGCTTTTTGAGAAATGCATTGTGGACGCATAAACTGTGACATGTATGTAAACTGACGTGACCATTTAATTCTTGAGAACAGTGCCATAACAGTCAGAACCTCTTATGAAATAAAGCTGAACAAAATATTAGGATTAGGGGTCTAGGCCTGATGACAATGGCTTCTTGATTAAATATTTTAAAAATTAACACCGATGCAGTGCACTCTACCCTTTACGCTCTATTTAATATGGTATCTTCCGATCATACTTAATCCACCTTTATTGGCTCTGCAAATCTGCGTCATTCTTAGAATGCCAATAGAATATGAACTTCGAAATATCTAGAGTTATTCATTTCGTGTATATGCTTATATGTAGCTATAAATATTTCTATTATATATTGTTGTGGGTTAGCCCCAGTAGGCAGCTAAGCCCCACGCACCTGCTCGCTCACCCCCCCACAGCAGGGTGGGGGAGAGAATCGGAAGAGTGAATAAAAGTGAGAAAACTCGTGAGCTGAGGTAAAGACAGTTTAATGGGTAAAGCAAAATTTCCCTGTGCACACAGGGAAAGCAAAATCAGGAATTCATTCGCTACTTCCCATCGGCAGGCGGGTGTTTAACATTTTGCATGGCTTCATTTTCGGTAACGATTACTTGGGAAAACAAATGCTATAACTCATAACATTCCCCATTCCTGCTTTCCCCCAGCTTCAACTGCTGAGCCATGTGTCAGATGGCATGGGATGTCCCTGGGGTCAGTTGGGGCCAGCTGTCCCAGCTGTGTGCCCTCCCAGCTCCTTGTGCCCCCCCAGCCTGCTCGCTGGTGGGGTGGGGTGAGGGGCAGGAAAGGCCTTGGCTCTGTGTCAGCCCTGCTCAGCAGTAACTAAACCACTGTGTTATCAACACTGTTTTGATCACAGATCCAAACCAAAACACCACAGGAGCTGCTATGAAGAAAATTAACTCCATCCCAGCCACAAACCGGTACATATATGTATATTGGCAGCAATAACTGAAATCTCAAAAGTGGAATGCTTGCATCCCAAAATAACTGTAACTCATGTTAACATCCTTGTCTTTAGTCTTTAACGTGCATATAATGCTTTATGCTATAGTAACGTGATACCTAGCAAAGTTGTAAGAGCACAAGTAGTGACGTTACACATTTTGCATTGGTATTAGAGTAATTAGTTTTTCCAATCTTCATTTGACTGTAGCATTTCAAACACTTTCTGCATTGTTGAGCAGAGAATAAGGAATCGCTTTTTATTTTTTCTTAAAGGTAAATATGAGCAAAGCACGCAATAATCACAGAACTTTGATGTTCAATTTCTTTTTGTTGTTTTTTTTTTCAGTAAGTCCCCATTACTTGCTGAAAAACATAGTTTTAATGGAAGACAGGTACAGGATGGGAAAATTCTGTTTTGATGCTTTTTCACAGAAATTTTTTTTCTTATAATTTACTTTGGTACTGGCTGATAGTCCTTATAAGAAGGAAAAAGCAGTAAGAAAAATTAAAACCTAGAGCCAACGCACTATAAAATAGTGAATGACAATGTTCTTGGAGCAGACTTCCCTTGGTGTACTGCATGATTCCTCCCAGAAGAGGGATTTGGTTTCCAGCTCTTACCCCAAAGACTTTTTGTTTAATGCATATTTTAACTCACCCATTGTTAATACAGAACACAGGTTGTTGGGCAGCCTGAGCATGACTTTCAAGTTAAAAAGTCATGCTCACTGGTGCTGTCTTTCTTTCATCCAATGAATTGTTAATCATTTTGTGAGGAGCGGTACCACTTCAACAGAAGGGGAGGAGAATTCTGTCATCCCAGCCTGCAGCCTGGTAGATGGAGTCTTCTCCCCACAGTGGGACATGATAGTTTGAATCACCTTAGGCAGAGAGGGAATGCAATCCGGATCTTCCCTGTCCTAAGTTAATGTTCTGACAGCTGAGCTATTCTGAGTCAAAGCAGTGGTTGCTGCTACATTTTATAGAGAGCCTGATGTACTATGGCTTTTGCTGACAGTTCAGACTTGAAAGAGATGCTGAGATGTTCACCTTTTTCAAGACTGAACCCTTTCAAGAAATGTATTTGTGAGGGAAGCTTAAATATCTAGCATCAATACCTTCCAGCCTTGAGAACCAATGTGATTTAAGAATTTAAATTTTCTGTTTGCATGCCCAATTCTGTCTCTACAAATCTAAACTTTTTTTTGTGTAACTTTGGGCCTAATTTCTAAAGGGTTTTGTGGGTTTTTCGGCATCTAGACTTGCAGTACTTTACAAAACAGTCTTGTGGGGGGTTTTTGGTTTGGTTTTTTTTTTTGGTGGGGTTTTTGTTTGGGTTTTTTTTTCTTTAGCACAGTGTTGGCGTGTCTTTACACAAAACTTATCTGTGGGGTTGTGCATGGCCAATGCCAAGGGTATTGTGTCCAGACTTACCTTTAGGTTTCTGTAAGTAGCATGAACTAATTTCTCATGGTTATTGCTAGAATGAGTGCAGGAGGAATTCAGGGTGGCAGGTGGTTAAAATACGAGTGCTCATGTATTTCAGCAGCCTTAGTGGAGCCTGCATTCTTCTGAAGACCCCAAGAGTGTCCAGGGACCAAGTACACTGAGACTTACTTCTTGTCACATATATTGAGTACCCACATGAAAGGAGCAGTTTGGAGAAAGATCCACACATGTAACCACCTTACAGTTCTCCAATTACTAGACCGTATCAGGGCCTGCATGACTTTGTGTGAACTTGAGCAGTAAATCGTTGTAAACCTGCCTGTCAGTCGACAACTGCAGCTCAGTGTTCTTTCACTGACCTCCTTTCTAGTCTCTTGTTCTTTTCACATGCCAATTCTGGAGACGTTAAAGAAGGATTTTGGTGGGCTAGGCTTGGTGACTGAGCTGTGTAATAGGGCTAACTTGAAAAGATAGTAACGATTGGCAGAACAACCCAGATTTCTGAGGCTGTGAAATGTGGTTGGCATTCAGGATTATTATGAGGATAAATGAGGAAATTTGGCTGTATCTTCTGACGTTGGCAGTGTGGACTCTTCCTATATTTCACCATCAGTCAGCATAAAATGATGCTAGAGTATGGTAGCTAAAATGTCAGAGCAAACAGCTGTGAAATAGAACCAGTTATGTACGAAAAGAAAAACAATGTCACATTCTACACACCGGAAAATAGGAAAGGACTGCTGTGAAAGTGTCTTAAAAATACAAACCACAACATTAATTTCTGGAGATACTTCTGTTCAGTGACACTCTACATAGAAAATGCAGAACAGAAAGCAGCTCTGCACTTGACCCTTTCCAGCCTCTCATTCAGTCATTGATATGAAAATACAGAAATATATATTTTATTAATTTTCTTCCAGTTGGATATAGTGTCGCTGTTTTGCTGGCAATTGGGCTGTCTTCTGCCTGGAAGAGTATTTAATATTTCTGCCTTCTGTGAGGAAGAAAGTGGGATGCTGCTTCAAATTTTAAATTCCTTTGACAATTCTCCACATATATATACGTCTGATTTTTTCTTGAAAAGTAAGTAGTCCTGCTGATGAGACATTGGTTTGGTAGTGACTCAGGGAGACACATGCTGCCTCCTGAGTCACCATCGCTGTTTTGTGGGATGGCTGGATTTGTTTTGGGTGGGGGATTTCCAAGTACTGACCTAGCCCAAGCTTCATTAGGTTGCGAGTCTTGATAGGATCACAGCCCAGAGCAGTGAACCTGCAGGCCAGATTTGTATCCTTTCTCCTTAATAGTGTGCTTGGGTGGGGTGGCAGGAGAACAAGCCTTTCTTGCAATGAGTAATTGGATATTTTACAATCAATACCTTAATTTATGTAATACCTGTAATCATATTTTCAAGTGTATGTAAATTTGCTAGTGGTTTAGTGAATAGATCGTGTCTGGTTTTGAACATAAGATCAAAGAGAATTTTTAAAACCAAATCTGACAACACCAAGCATAAACAAATTATATCATTTCCCTCCCCCGTATATACGTGGAAGGAGAGTGAAGGGAGGATTGAAGAACATGTACATTAATATGCACATTCCTAGCATTTTTGATAGCCTTGTATAAGGGAAAGTAATGACGACAAGGGGAAGCCGGGAAGGTCAGGGTGACAGGAGCTTGACATGAAACAGGTTATTAAAGCAGCTGGGAATGTGGTGTAGGCTAACTTTATGAACGAAAAGCTGTTCTGTGCACGGGAGAAAGAGGAAGCGTTTCTGATTTGTCTGCAGAATAATTTCTAGGCAGCTGCAAAGTCGCCAGTTCTGCAGGGGCTCTCCCTGTCTTATGGATGTCTCACTGGAAGTAAACTTAGCAATAGTTGTGGCTTTAATGGTCGTGTGTGTGGCATATCATTGTTTACGTAGGACCTGCCTTAACTTTGGGACAGCCTAGGTAGTGGCTAATCTCATCTAAAGTATTGTGATTAAAGATACATAATTTAAGAAGCTTCCCTACCTTTTAATTAGTCTGTAGAAAGGTTTTCAGTCTATTTGCTGCTTATAGTTGTCCATTATTGAACAATTCCCCGAGGTTTGCAAGGACCCCATTTTTTTTCCCATTTTCTCCTATATTTATTTTTGTGCTTTTTGTACAAATAAAAATATGATGAGACACTTAGCTAAAAACTGTGGCTTTGAAAAGTCTTTACTTTTGTAACTCACTTTCATGTACGATAGAGGTAAGCCAGCAAAACCCCAAAAATTTGAAATCTTGGTAAGCCTTCTTCACCAGTGGTTTTAACTCACTGTTTTAGCATATGTCACTCATCTACATTAATGCTTTTTATGTCTCCCACACTATCATTGCCTTGAAACAGGAGTTGTTGAGAGATGTGCGTGGGGAATATTTGGTAACGAAGGGACAGAGGAACAGCTCTGAATAAAAGAGATTAAGATGAATTTTAGACGATGAAAGAGGAAAAGCTTAGACAATCAGTTATTTGTTTTTCAGGCAGGTGACACTTAGGATCTGCATAATTTTCCAAAAATAGATTATTTTTCCTTTTTAACTTAAGCACGGAAGGTTTTATTTCACACTAAAAAAGATCTTGTTTCCATTCTTCACTAGTACAAAAATGTTTCAGATTCTCAAATTTTCTTTTTTTTCCAGAATGAAATTCTTTAATTGGTCTTAGTTGTAAATAAGAATTTTATCACATGTACAGGCCTTACAAACAAGGTTGTGAAATGATATTAAGAAGACTTCCTTTATTTTGTAGTTCTGTGGAGTTTTACATTCCAGAATATGCACTGAAATTGGAATGTATTCATATCTGACCATTTTCCCCACACTGCATAACAGATTCAGCTGATGTTCCCTATAATTTATTAGAAGTGAAATGGAAAAAAAAAACCCAGCCCACAACTAAGCCAAGGAGTAAATATATTTAATAGCTAATTGTTTTGTGAAGTCGTGTGCAGTGTGTACACAAATAATTCTTTGTTGTCAGATCAGAATATTTGACAAGAATATACCAACACAGTGGTACTGAAAGTATCATCGTGGTTTAGGTAAAGCAGCATCCACCTCAGAGATTATGGTAAATACAGTTAATAAGGCACAGCTTGTCAAAGGGGGGAAGAACCCTCAGAGTTAATGCATAATTTAGGTGCCGATGTTAAAATTGCAGTTATGCTTCTATTGTTGGCAAACACAGACGGGCACACTAACACAAGCAATTCTGTAAACTGGCGGCTTCTGATAAGTCCGCAGTTTAGCATTATGACATGCTCAGAAGCGATGAATGCCAAGAGTAAGCTAAGATTATGCTTAGGCTAATTTCTATATCAAGACAATTTTGTGTAGTGTGGGTAAGGATTCAAACATGAAAACATTTATTATCCGATACTACGTCGTCAAAAAAAATTGGCAAATGTTTTAACCTGGAAGCGATGCATTTTCTCTTTACTGGCCCTGGTTTTGCACCTCATCATCTCATCCAAAAAATGGCAGAAATGAGTTAGTGCTTTGCAGGGCAATATAAGCTGAAGTTTTTATTCTGTATGTTGGATTACTGGTAAACTTTGGTATGGCGGACAAGGGTTGAACCAGCAGATACCCTGTTTAGACCAGACTGAGAGAATTGTGATGGTCCCCAGTTCCAGTATTAGAGCTTTGCTTCTTTGTGCATAACTGGGTTTTCCAAAAGTGCAATAAATCTGGAAAAAAAGGGGAGGGGGGCCCATGGGGGGAGCAGGGCAGAGCTCTAGCTTTCTGCCTTTTTGTGCTTATAAGAGGTAAAATGGGAAGGGAAGTATCTTCCTGCTCTTCATGTAAATATGTTTTTCCTCTTTTCCATAAAAAAGACAGACCCAGTTTATTATACTTCACAGTTGTAATCCTAGGCGTTTGACATCCATACTGCCAACTATAATAATTCTGAGTCAGCGTAAGTTCCTGCTGAACCACACATCTCCTTTGTTCAAGAGGAGTATGCAGGGGAGCATACAAGAAAAAGATTTCTTGAAAGAAAAACAATTTTATTCAGCAGTTCTTTTCTGTGAGTGGAATCTGATCTGAAGTCTTCTGCCTCTCCTCCAAGTCATGTGCACCGCTTGTCTGTTAAAGATTTTTGCCTCTACGTGTGTATGCAGGTTCTTCAGAGCTAAGCAGAAGTAGTACTGACTCAGTGGAATCTCAGACATTTCATAAAGGTTACAGGGAAGGGAAGTGGCAGCTATTGTTAGACTTCAAATGAAAGTACCTCCCTCTCCAGATCAAGAAAAGGCCATCAGTATGTTCTTGGTAGCTTAGAGAATGGTCCCCAAGACGTTCTAAGACATTCTTCTATGGCGTTAGATACCTACACACTGAAAAGTCATAGAAGTGAATGACATCTCTGTGTATCGTATCTTCCAAATTATACAGGTAAAAATTTCACTTTACACTCAGTCACCACTTTTTGCCTACCCTAGAATGTGTTTTCTTGGTTTCCCTTTCATCCTTTGAAGAGGAGGAACATGTAGATTGATTCATAGAAGTAGTCCATATGCAAATGAAGAATATAAAAACATGAACTGGATTCTCATGTTAACTTCTTATTTTTATAATAAATTATGCTTAAGTGTGCTGAACAATCTGCATATGTCAAAGACTCTTAGAAGGGGGCAGTTTGCCTGACTTCCATTTGGAACTGTAGTTTGCTCTGGATTCACTGAAAAGTAAAACTAACACACCATTGTTAAGAATTGCAACCTGTATTTCTTTCCCAGGAATGCTGATAAGTGTCTGAAGTGTTTTAAAAAAATATCTGAACAAATAAAACAGACTAGTAAACGTAATAGCATAAGGAGTGGTGAAAGTAAATTTTTTATTATGTGTTCTGACAAGTTTATATATTTAAAAGTATTTTATCTGGAATGTGGCGATGAATAGGTTCTGTTTTCAAAGAGCTTGCAATACAATATTTTTTTCAGTATTATGATAATTGTGTTGGTAGTAATGTAATAAAATTAACTGTATCCCTCAAAAGGATTGCCCATTGAAACATACTGAAAAGTCTGTATTCTGTTTCTTTGATCTGTTTCATGTAGGAAAGAAGGGAAAGGGAACGAAAGCTGAGCAAAGAAATGGCAGAAAAAGCCACAAAGGAACTAGAAAAAATGCAGTTACAAGAAAAGGCCGAAGTAAAGTATAAAGAATGGTTAAAGAAGAAGAGAGCTGAAGAGGTAGAAAAGAAGAAGAAAGAGAAGGTATTAATCAACTAATCATTTATTTAGATGGGTTTACCTAATCTGTAATTTATATTGAACATATTGGTTGATTGAATGGATTAGAATTTATCAAATGTTCATGTTGTACGTGAAGAAAACTTGCAGGAGTTGTAATGTTAGTGCATTGGAGACACTGAGGTACGGTCACTGAAGCAAAATGCATATTAATGTGTTTTTGTCAGTAGTCTTTGCAAACCCACTGCAGTTGTGGTATGGTAAGGGAAAGAGAAATGCGAACCACACAATGAACCTTTATTACTCAGTCCTTTGCACAGTGACCCCAGCAGGAAATAGGCGGTATTCTGGGCATTTTGCTCCCAACACCACTGTTATCATTGTATTATCATTGTACTTGCACATATTTCTAATTAAAAACATTTTTCTTCATGTCTGTCTCTACCAATCTTATGCTAGGAGTTCTAATTCTAATGTTATTTCATATTAATTAACCACCTATGCATTTTTATAGTGATCTTCAGAAGACCTTACTTGTAAGCTTCCTGAAGTACGGGCTTTGAGGTCCCCTAGTTCATTACAACAAATGCTCTAACAAGGCTACGCTTGCAGGAATCATCCAGAATTACACATATTGATAATGATTATGCCTGAAAACTATAAGATATATGACCAGATGTCTTATCTGTGAAGTTGATTGGTTGTATTTTACTTTAATGAACATTACAGTATAATTTTTCAATAGAATATGTAATATCGTAGAAGCACTACACTACTGTTGTAGCTAAGTGTGGGGGAGGGTTGTGGTGAGAGGAATTTACCTATATTCCCTCTGTAATTACAGTGGTTGTTCTTGAAGTGCAGAACATATTTGTAAGTATTTCACAAGTACATATAATAATTTCTGTGGATTAATTTTAAAATACCTTAATCTGTGTCAGATCAATTTTCAGGCCTTAATGGCCTTAATTCTGCAGTCTTTTAAAATTTCCCATATAATTAAAACACGTTTAAATATTCTGTACTGGTATTTACTTTCCGCTTAACAATCTGATTCTGTGTCTCTGCTGAGCCTCTGAAATGCACAGCACAAAGACCTTGAAACACAAGAAAATTAAAGCCATCAGACAGATTTAAACCACATGCATTCTTTTAGTCATGTCTTCGTTACGCAGGTTCTTATAAGCCATGTTCACAGTATCAACTGAACTTAGTTTAAATCCCAATGCCATGCCTAAACATACTGTTTTTACTCTTGCTTCTGATTAATGGTTCCCCAAGTTTGTTCCAGGCTTGGAGGCAACCCAGTCATGGCTGATATAGGGCTGTACAAATATGGGTAAATGAGAAGAGTGGATGGCTGTCTCATATGCAATAGCCTCTTTAGGCTAACTGCAGCACAGCAGTCATCTGCTCGTTGTGTTCAGAATATCTTCTACCTGTAGTCTTCTGAAAGGTTTCTGAGAACTTTTCCTTAGAGGAAGCGCTGGATTAATGTGGAGGTTGATTTTTTTTTTTTTTTCAAACTTAAAAAAATTGCAACTTTTGTATTGTCAGGAAAATGTATTTGTATTTGAAAACATATTTGAAATATATTCAGCAGTCTGGGAATCTGCAAAAGATTTATTTACTGTTTTGTGTATATTGTACAGGGCTGTGTCAGTAAGTATCTGAGATTTTATTTTTTTTTAGGAAAAAGAAAAAGAAAGGGAAGCTGAGCTACATGAGAAGAAAGCAAGATCAGAGAAGATGTTTAAGGAATGGCTACATAATGCTAGAAATAAACCACGCCCTGTTTTAAATGGCTATGGCTTCCCGCATGGGAAGTCTGCAGGTTTGTACTTCGACTACACATATGTAGTGACTTAGGTTTGTGGTTCCTTCCCTCTAATCCTTTAATGTCAAATGCAGCCTGTTTGAGATTTTCATCCAATATCTAATTTTGGCACATGGGAATATATATCTCGTATGGTATAAGTCAGAGAAGCTTTTACTCTGAGACCCTTTTTGCATTTTTCATAGCACTTCATGTTATTTGGGTGGAAAATGACATTATTGGCGAGAACAACGTGGCATACCAAATTGTAACTGATTTGGATCTCATTTTCTTTATCAGGCACAGGAATCACTAGAGCCAATTACTGGTTCCTCTGAAGCAAATCAGTAGTGTTAGCGTCCGTGTAAGATTAGTGTTTGTGTTACAGAAGGTGTGTGCCACTTCGTTGCCCCTGCATCCCCCTTAGAAGAGAGGTGGTTTTTTGAGGCGCAAAGATTAATAAGAGGCTGACAGAAGTCCTGTCTGAAGAAGGAGATGTGAAAATCAACCTGTGTTCTGAGCTAAGATTTCCTTTCCATTTAGCTTTACACCTGCATCACACCTTCTTGGCTGCTTTAATCCCATTCCTGTTTTTGTTCTAAAGGGAAGTGTTATAGAGAATGCTGTTGATAGTGTGGTGTTTTGCAAGTCTCACTTTATTTTTGTATGTTTTGCCATCCCACGTGATACAAAAGTAAGAAATAGCATTGCATTTTATGCTTGAGTGCGTAATTAAATTTTATTTAAAAATATATATCTACTTTTGCTTTTATTTTTTCATAGAATTAAAATCACTCTTATTATTTGAACTAGCAACAGAAAATACTTTAGGACCTAAATTCTAGGCTCTGAATGTTTAAGAAAATATATAAAGCAGGTGTACAACCTTTGCTCTTTTGCTCACATCTGTTTATAGATTGTGATACACTTTGCCTTCATGTTTTATTTTGGACCTTCATTGCCTCCCCACAGCTGCAATCACTTGTTTAAGTGATTTTTGAAAAATATTTCTCTACTCAGTTCTGTTAATGCAAGAGGGTGTTTTACAGACTTTGTCTGATCCAGCCACCTGATGTATGCACTGAAATTTCACTCCAGACAAATGACTGATAAGACAACATGTTCATTCTGTTGCGTGTGAGGTTTTCTGATATTGCCTTATGGGCCCTACGTTATTTATTGCAGATTATTAATGTGTATGTGGATAACTAGTGTATTTTTCTTCTCAATAAAATGAAGAATAACAGTCAAGCAAAGCTGGAAAAATAGCGTATAAGCTTTGCTTATGTGGTGACAGGAAGTTTTATTTATAAATGCTTTGAAATAATGCGAAGTAGCCCGTTTGTAGGCATTTACAGCTTTTAAGTATTCAAAGGACTGAGCATTCTGAATGTTACACAGCATTCGACCCGCTTATTATTTTCAGTAGTGCTGAAGAATATGCCATTTATTGGTAAAAAAAAAAGTGGAAGTTTTATTACTTTGAATCATTTAAATTATGTCATGTGCCTACGCTGTCTTCGTCTGAAGACACTGTTGTGTCTTTGTTAGTCCAGATGACTATTATAACTGCTTGCATTGTAAAGCTCGTAGTGTAAATATTCCTTTTTAGTTATGTGTATTTTCTAAATGATTTAGGGTGTGCTGATGGAAATCTGTATCCAGCTCCAGCATATTGTAACCCCATTCCCTGGAAACCCATACACGTGCCTCCTCCAAAGGAAGACAACGTTCTTACCAAGAAGAAGAGTAAGAGACCTGTATCTCGTCAATCACATGCATCTTCACCTATGGTAATTTATAAGCCTAAGAGCAACCCTTGTATTGGGTCCTTGGGCAGAAAACAGTTATAGTACAGAAAACAAAACTATTCCCATCATCTTGAGTGAACTGGGCCATAAATTTGAAGTTGTATGTAGTTGTATGTCCAAAACAGGCTGCTTTTTTTTTTTTAATTTTTATGAACAGGTTTTGTATTTACAGATAACTGACCAATCAGGTTTAAAATGTTTTTTTTTTATGTTGTATTTTTTAAAAAGTCATATTTAGTCAGTTGTATTGGGACTGTACCTCAATACTAATAAAACACACAGTATTGTTTCTTCCTTTCCTCCTCTTCTGTTGTCGAAGGAGTTCTTTTGTGTATGTGACTATTCTTTTGGGCAATGGTGTTACTGGGTTATTTTGAAGATGCTAATTATAACAGACTTTAAAACAATTCTTGGCTTAATGGGCAAGGAATTCAAGGCCTGTGTGCAGTTGCATCTGCAGTTGCAGATGTCGTGGTAGCAGAACAGCTAACATGGCTGGAGTGCTGCAGTGGGTGGATACGGGCTCTTTAGGAAGCACCGACAGGCACGGTGAGGCAGGGAGAGAGCAGGAGGCATGCATGAAGTTTTGCCCGAGGACCGATGACTAGCCAGCTGAGACCTAATGAGTTAAGATGAAAGGGAGGCCAGGGTGGGCAATGTTGCGGTGGGCATCTGCTACAGACCACCTGATCAGGAAGAAGGGTGTGACATTCTTCAGGCAGTTGGAAGAAGCCTTGTGCTTGCAGGCCCTGGTCTCACAGGGAGACTTGAACCACCCTGAAATCTGCTGGAAGGGCAACACAGCAGGGCACAAGCAGTCAAGGATGTTTCTGGAGAGCATTGGAAACTTCCTGAAATTCCTGACACAGCTGGTGGAGGAGCTGACAAGGGGAGACTCTTTGCTGGACCTGGTATGTACAAACAAGGGAGAACTAGTCGGGGTCGTGAAGGTTGGTGGCAGCTTTGCCTGCAATGACCATGGGGTGGTGGAGTTCAGGATCCTGAGAAGAGGAAACAAATAGCAGGATCACAACCCTGAACTTAAGGATTGTGTCGTGTTCAGGAACTTGCTTGGAAAAATCCCATGGAATATGGTCCTGGAGAAGATGGGTCCAGGAGAGCTGGTGATTTTCAAGGATTGCTTCCTCCAAGCTCAAGGATGGTCCATCCCAATGAGTGGAAAGTCAAGCAGGAGTGGTAGAAAGCCTGCAGAGATGAACACAGAATCCCTGACTAAAATTAAATGTAAAAAGGAAGCATACAAGAGGCAGAAGCAGGAACAGGTGACCCTGGTGGAATATAGCAACACTGTGTAAGCGTACAGGCGTGGGATTGGGAAAGCCAAAGCCTATCTGGAGTTGAAGATAGCAAGGGATGTGAAGCGCCACAAGAAGGGCTTCTGTTGGTATATCATCGGCAAAAGGGAAATTAGGACAAATGCGGGCCCACTGCCACATGGGGCTGGGGCTTGGTGACAATGGACAAACAAAAGGCAATCACAGGTCCCAGAGTCCAGTGGGAAAGTCCAGTGGGAGGAGGACAACCTTGTGGAGGACAATCGGTTTAGGGAATACCTAAACACACTGGACATACATGAGTGTATGGGATCTGATGGGTACACCTGTGAAAGCTGAGGGGTGTGGCAGATGTTCATTGTAAGGGCACTCTCAATTACAGTTCGAGAGGTCATGGTGATCAGGGGAGGCTCCTGAGGGCTACAAGAAAGCAAATGTCTATCCTATCTTCAAGAAGGGCAAGAAGGTGGATCTGGAGAACTACAGGGCAGTCGGCCTCAGCTCAGTCACCTGGGAAGGTGATGGATGCAGCAAAGGTGGCCAGCAGCCGCCTGGGCTGTATGAGAAAGAGCACTGGCCAGCACACCGAGGGAGGCAATCCTTCCCCCTCTCCTGGGCACTGGCTAAGACCACATCGGGAGTGCTGTGCCCAGTCCTGGGCACCCCAGTCAAAGGGACATGGACGTGCTGGAGCAAGCTCAGTGAAGGGCCACAAAGATGAATAAGGGATTGGCGCATCTGACAGACAAAAAGAAGCTGAGAGAGCTGGGACTCTTCAGTGTAGAGGAGAGAAGGTTCAGGGGAGATTTTACAAATGTCTGTAAATACCTGATGGGAGGAAAGATACAGAGCAGACCCTTCTCAGTAGTGTCCAGTGACAGGAGAAGAGGCAATAGGCACAAATTAAAATACAGGAAATTCCATTTAAACATGAGCTAGAAATTTTTAATATGAGAGTGGTCAAACCCTGGAATAGGTTGCCTGGAGATGTTGTGGAGTCTCCAACCTTGGAGATACGCCAAACCTGACGGGACACAGCCCTGAGCAAGCTGCTCTGGTTGGCCCTGCTTTGAACAAGGGAGTTGGACTAGACGATTTCCAGTCCAGCTCCCTTCCAGTCTAAACGGTTCTGTGACTAATGGCAAAAAGGAGAAAGCAGAAAGTAATAAGACTTATTTTTCCTGTTATCATAGTTGTATCACTTTAAGAAATACATTGTTATCCTTTAAAAATTACACAATGTTAAAAAGTGTATTGTGTATTATAAAATTTAAATAGTAAAAAACCCACTAAGGCACAATCTGGCATGTAAGTATTCTAATATATAGATTCTGCTTCTAATCTTAATAATCAATTTAAATTTCTTCAGAGCAAATAATGAAAAATACTAAATGATCTCGTGTCAAGTTTATACTTAAAACATTACTTGTACCCTTACTTTGAGTGAATCAGTTTATACAATGTGCCTATGACAGTTCTTTTTAGACAATACCAGATGCTAACAAGACTGCAACAGCTTACAGTACTTAATAGATTATTTGGTTTGTGTTTGTCACTAATTTACGATACAATTTAGTCTGAAGTCTCACATATTTAGACTTTCACAAAGTACTTCACATTCACCTATTGTTAAAGCAGCGCAAAGAACATTATGCAATCGAGTTTAATTTTTCATTTTACACTGTAAAGTCATGAACATAAAACCAACAGAATGAAAAGAAAAAAAATAAAGAGCAATGTATGAATCTTCTTTAAGTCAATTCTATCTTTTTATTATAGTAGTGGCTAAAAATAACTAAAACTGGGAATACTGTGTGCTACAGACTGAAATACAAGTGTAAGCCCATTTTAATGCTTGCAGGTGCATCATTTAAGCTGACAAAAGTCAGAAGCTAGTACGAGTATGCAAGTATATGAGTATTTTCATCGGTTAATCACATTTGGTGGATGCACACGCTGATCTGATGCATTTCACTTCTATTGTCACTAGGATATCTAGGCTCCACAGTGTCAGTGACGGGGCTGTTCCTTTTACTCCTGTAACAGTGTGTAAATCAAGCGCTATAATCAGGGTCGTGATCAATGGGGCAGAGTCTGGCTGGAGGCCTGTCACTAGCGGTGCTCCCCAGGGGCCTGTGCTGGGTCCTGTCCTGTTCAACAGATTCATCAGTGACCTGGACGAAGGGATAGAGTGTAACCTCAGCAAGTTCACTGATGATACCAAGCTGGGAGGAGCGGCTGATACACCAGAAGGCTGTGCTGCCACCCAGCGAGACCTGGACAGGCTGGAGAGCTGGGCCAAGGGGAACCTCATGGAATTCAGTGGGAGCAAGTGCAAGGTCCTGCCCCTGGGGAGGAACAACCCCCTGCACCAGCACAGGCTGGGGGCTGAACTACTGGGAAGTGGCTCTGTGAGAAGGACCTGGGAGTGCTGGTGGGCAGCCAGGTGACCCTGAGCCAGCACCGGGCCCTTGTGGCCAAGAAGGCCAATGGTATCCTGGTGTGCATTAAAAGGAGTGTGGGCAGCAGGTCGAGGGAGGTTATCCTCCCCCTCTGCTCTGCCCTAGTGAGACCACATCTGGAGTGCTGTGTCCAGTTTGGGCCTCCCCAGTTTAAGAAGGACAGGGAACTGCCTGAGCAAGTCCAGCAGAGAGCTACCAAGATGATCAGGGGGCATCTCCCTTATAAGGCATCTCATAAGGAGCATCTCCCTTATGAGGAAAGGCTGAGAGACTTGGGTTTGTTCAGCCTGGGCAAGAGAATGCTATGGGGGGATTTCATCAATACCTGTAAAAATCTAAAGGGTGGGTGTCAGGACGATGGGACTGGACTCTTTTCATTAGTGCCCAACGACAGGCCAAGGGGCAACGGGCACAAGCTGGAACACAGGAAGTTCCACATCAATATGAGAAAAAACCCCTTCCCTGTGCGGGTGCCAGAGCAGGGGCACAGGCTGCCCAGGGAGGGTGTGGGGTCCCTTCCCTGGAGACATTCACCCCCCGCCTGGACGCGGCCCTGTGCCCCTGCTCTGGGTGTGCCTGCTCACGCAGGGGGTTGGACGAGATGGTCTCCAGGGGTCCCTTCCAACCCCCACCAGTCTGGGATTCTGTAAACATTTATGAATTTGTAATATACAACATGGCTTATATTAGTTAATGAACATCCATGAATAGTAACTGACTTTCTACAGTCTAATATTTGTCACAGGGCATACAGAGTAAAACCTATTAATTTTTAATGCTGTATGTATTTAACAGTTTATTTTCCTATTTATTCTAATAGGTAAATAAAGACACCCAATGCAGCTCTCATGAAAGACAATAAAAACTCCTAGCAAGACCACTGCCGTGACTTGCGAGAATGTTCTCTTAATGCACCTTATAAGTTATTTCCATATTCTGAAGTACGTAAAGCTTTTGGTTTGCTGCAGCTTTTTTTTTAAAGGCAGAAAATAATTTTAATGGTTTGTGCACTATTCTTTTCTGTCTGTTTATTTGATATTAATTTTACTATACACACTTAGGAGAAGTCTGGACTCCATAAAATATGTGGAGTGTCAAACTGTGTTTCTGTTAAGTAGGAGAACACGGGCTTCACAGAAGCCTGCACATTATCTTCGCGATGTAGAACTCTGTGCCCGGCTTTCTCTATAATTTTCTCCGTGATGGATTGGTATGAAACTAGTGGATTAATGGATTAGTTGTTAATCTCTCCAGCTGACCTTGCCCTGTGGAGATGTCTTATGAGAGTCAGAAGTCTGACAACTGTGTAAGCTACCAGAAGCTCATTAGTGTTTAGATGAAGGGACAGCATTTTACTGTAATGTAAATGATTAACTTTGGATTAGCTTACAGAGGTTTTTTGGGACTCTGATTTAGTTGGAGAGCTGTATACTATCATGCTAGTATTTTCTCTAAGAGTTTTTCTGAAATGGCATGTGGCCACCAGTAAAGGGTGTTGACATATTTACCTGAGTGTATATTTATGACTTTGTTTTAGCATTTATTTGCTTGTCACTAGTAGCAAATAAAATGGCCTATCGTATGAAGATAGGCATTGATAGCATTTATACTAACAGAGTATGAAAGAATCTATGACTCAGTTCTGCTGTAACACATTGTCGACAAGATTTCTGTTAGCTTGAACAGTGACAAATGGCAATGGGTTCCTATGCTAACCCAAATAGCGTTGTCCTTCAGGGTTGCCCGTCTGCACCCAGGGTGAAGGACTAAATAAATCTTAAATGTGTATTTGGTTCAGGAATGGGGATACAGCAGTAAATGTTGATGTCTAGTAGGCTTTTTTCCAGATGCCTCAGCCAGAATAATCAAACGAAGTACTTACTGGAATTCTGGTTTAGAGATTTTGGAAAATACTAACAAATATCTAAAGCCATTATTTTTTTTCCCCCAACCAAAGATAGTATTATTTTTCCTCCACCAAATTTTCTGTGGAAAGGTTTATCCTGTCTTCAAAATCAGAACAACGTTTCATTTGCAGACAGCCAGCTTTAAATGGACTTACAACCCCTAAAATAGCAGCTTTAAGATGAAGCCCTTGCTGTAGCTTATCTATAGCATTGTAAAGGCAGTTCTGTCCTAACTAAATGACAAATAAGATTAAGGCAAGATAGCTCATGAGTGTACATGTTGGCTCCGATTCAATCAACATAATGGTTTTGCTGAGCAGAGAAGAGAAATATTGTCTGGATTTTTTCCAACAGGATATCAACTGCACAATAAAATGGTCTGGCCATGTAGCATAGTTTAATATTGTACGCTACAGAAAGCTATAAATTCATGCTGTTGTAGCAAATAATTAATTTACACCATTCTTTCTCAGATGTTACACATTGGGTTGTAACTTAAGCAGCATTCTGTCCTCTTTTAGTAAGTTCTCTCCTGGATTTCTCTGGTCCTGAAATTTCACAGTAGATCAAGTTGCAGAATCTAGAATTACTCAGTAGGACAAATCCAAGATCTTGCATCCTGGTGTCTGTACTACTAACATAATATGAGGCTCAACCTTCGCTTATTTTCATCCCCTTGTTTCTGCAGAACTTCTGTTTGTAAGAATTCATAGACCACTTCAAAATCCTGGCTGCTGCATCCTTCTAGGATTCACAGCTTTTCCTCCTCTCCATCTTTCAGTCATAAACAGGGTGCCACACTGAACCTCACTGTGAAGGATTACATCTCCTATGAGCTTTTACTGGTTTTGAGAATTACTGTGCAGATGCTCTGTCAAGTTGCATGACTGTCCAGTAAGTGACAGGGGATCCTCATGCACATGTTTCAGGGTTGAAAGTCTACAAGCAGTGAAGTGGGTTAAAAGAAGTCATAGAAGAGCATATGATGAGTAAGAGGTCACTATTCTGGTAGGCAGCCTGGCATTCTCAAGTAGTCAGGTTAAGGTAACATGATGCAGCTTCACTGTTGGAAGTTTCGTCGCTGGTGCTGGTGTGGAGCCAAGGCTTCGCCTGAACCCGGTAATTGCATCAGAATCTAACAACCTTGCCAGTATAATGTTTATTTGTAAAATTAATTTATTGATTTATCATTCTGAAAACCAGACTGAAGAGCAGTCAGTAGTCCTGATATAATTTTCATTGGGACATTTTGGTGGGTAAATATGGAAGATTTCAGACTTTACTGCTGTGGTCCAAAGGTGAGGGATCCAGACTGCTGTCCCCTGGGCAACATCATGAGCTGTGTTTAACAAAAAGGAAATCTGAGCACCCTGATCTAGTAAAGCGTATAAACACTTGATTAACCTGCAATGTGTTAGGGAGATCATTGATAAAGCAGGGCTAAAGCGGTCATGCTTTCCTGGATTTGAGGCCTAGGACCTAAAGCCTATTCAGTTAGCATAGCCTCCGTTTCATATATAGTGTTACATCCATGTTTTTACACATGTAAGTCATTTTATAACGACCTATTAGACAATTCTCTAAAATAGTAGATAAGTGAGAGTAAATTTTTGCAAAACGTGAAGACTTTTTCTTAATATATGGACTTAAATGTTTGCTTGGTCTAACTTAGTGACTCAAGCAGGGATCGCAAATATTTAATTCACAGGCAAATTTGAATTTACAGAAAATTGGCGGCGGGGGGATGACTTGAAAAGTGAGATACCTGAAGCTCTTAATATAAAAATCTATTGAACTATCTGTGGCCAGATGCAAGGGTGGATTCAATTATGTTAATGATGATGTTACAAAGGACTCAGACTTTGGTTTCTTTTGCTGAGGTTGCAATTGAAATGATTTCAGTATTATTAATGCTAAAAAATGGTAAGTGGTTAACCCAGATAGATAAATATCATAATAGGGGCTTTTGGTTTCTGTGGAAGACAGGTCTTTGGCTTTCACAGGTAATTCGTTTAAACAATGCAAGGTTGTGTGTTTTGGGTTAAGGCAACAAGTTGTTAATAAATAATCCAGCAATGCCAAAATGTTAATAGATGCTCAAATGTTTTCTCCATAACTAGAGTCTGACTGAAACAAAAAAACCCGTACAAGTTTTATTATACAATGCCATCATATATGGTTTTACAGGTGCGAAATCCATCGTGTATAGGTCCTTTTTGCTAAGATGTTGATCAGGGTAAGAAGAAAGCTTGTCGATTTCCCCTTTACATTGACATGTGTGCATCCATCCTTAAATAACAGTTACTGAAAGCTATGCAGAGTATTTGTCAGTACCCAGGAGGAAGGCGAGATGACTGTGGTGTGCCTGAGTTCAAAGAGCTCTTCAAAGGTACCCATATAAATCCATACTTCAGCTTTCGCTAGCAAAATTGTGATGAAGTTATGGAGGATGGATCCCAGGAATTCCTGTGTTGTTCTTGCTGAGTGAGTGCACTAGTTTAAAGTGCTAACACCAGTGGTTTTATTTCTGCTGTTCAGAAGTGATTTCTCTCTGCTAGGATGTCTGTTCCGCCTAAGCATAGCTCACAGCATGTTGAGTTAGGCGGTGACAAATGCATAAAAGGATACGTGAAGTTTGCAAAACCAATTTCCATACCAGATATAACTGCCTGGGTTGCAGGAAACGAACATGAAAGGCAGATGGCAACGGAAGCTGCACCTGTGAACAGGCAGAATATGGTACCTATGTTGTGTTATTTATTTCATCTGACAGACAAATGTACGCGATGTTGTACTGGAACAAGTGAGTTGTTGTGCTCATCCAGCACTTTTTTATATGCCACCCTATGCACTGTTTGCCCGAAGTGTATCAAAACTATCCCAAGCCAAGTGTGAATGATGACAGCTTGAAGTACCCTCACCAGTAGAATTTAGGCATTTCCATTTATTAAGCTAAGTGCCAAAGCTGCTGCACTGATATAAGGCTGAACATTAAAGCTTTTGCCTAGCACTTGTTTATAATGTTCCAGGCTATTGCAACTGACGTAAACTGTCTGAAACGTCCTTGTTTCCTTGCATCTACTTCAACCTCAGATGGCTTTCCAGAGCTTAGACCTGTTTCATATCCAAATTCTTGTACTCTTCAGGAAGGAAAATAGGAGGGTAAGTCTGTTTAACTGTACCAAGATTCTCGGTGTAGGGGAAGCGGGCAATATGACCCCAGTGAATTTAGCAAGGAAAGTATGCTCATACTGGTTTAATCTGCTAGTGATGCAACAAGTTACAGGAACTATAATTTGAAGAAACTCTAGGATCCAGGTGCTGCTGTTTTTTTCTCTTCTTTCTTTCTTTCTTTCTTTCTTTCTTTCTTTCTTTCTTTCTTTCTTTCTTTCCTTCCTTCCTTCCTTCCTTCCTTCCTTCCTTCCTTCCTTCCTTCCTTCCTTCCTTCCTTCCTTCCTTCCTTCCTTCCTTCCTTCCTTCCTTCCTTCCTTCCTTCCTTCCTTCCTCCCTCCCTCCCTCCCTCCCTCCCTCCCTCCCTCCCTCCCTCCCTTCCTTCCTTCCTTCCTTCCTTCCTTCCTTCCTTCCTTCCTTCCTTCCTTCCTTCCTTCCTTCCTTCCTTCCTCCCTCCCTCCCTCCCTTTCCTTCCTTCCTTCCTTCCTTCCTTCCTTCCTTCCTTCCTTCCTTCCTTCCTTCCTTCCTTCCTTCCTTCCTTCCTTCCTTCCTTCCTTCCTTCCTTCCTTCCTCCCTCCCTCCCTCCCTCCCTCCCTTTCCTTCCTTCCTTCCTTCCTTCCTTCCTTCCTTCCTTCCTTCCTTCCTTCCTTCCTTCCTTCCTTCCTTCCTTCCTTCCTTCCTTCCTTCCTTCCTTCCTTCCTTCCTTCCTTCCTTCCTTCCTTTCTTCCTTTCTTTCTTTCCTTCCTTCCTTCCTTTCTTTCTTTCCTTCCTTCCTTCCTTCCTTTCTTTCTTTCCTTCCTTCCTTCCTTTCTTTCTTTCCTTCCTTCCTTCCTTTCTTTCTTTCCTTCCTTCCTTGTTTTTTAGGCCAAAGTTGTTATTGATCTATCTGTAAAGTCCATGCTTAAATGCTGACCATGGAACTATTTTCGCTTCCGTATTGGTTAAGCTGAATAGCTTTGAAAATTGGTAAGATTTTGTGTAGTCTCCTGAATTAGTGGATGTGCTGGTCATGTTTCATAAGCTTCCAACACAAACAAATCTTTGAAAAAAAACTCCCTACTTTTTTGTTATTTCAGGTGGCCTGGGTGTGTTGGTCATACATAAAATTGTTAGAGTTCTTCTAAGGCTGCTTCAGAGGTATAATATTTCAGGATTAAAGTGCTTAAACAGGAGTAAGGCAACTAAGCTTCAACATTATGCCTTTTAAAACTATTGAAAAGCGGCATTGCACCTTCCAACTCACCCTTAAGCCTTTGATACTTTTAAAGCATAATCTTCTTGTAAAGCAGTTCAAATGTTTAGTATAGTTGCTTAAAATATTAATCTACCTCATGCCTAGTTCAGTGTTTTGAATGGTGATTTTTCATTAATTTACTGTCCTTGCCAATAAATTTACAGAATTTGACCTCCCTCAGACATTGCTGTTGAAACTGTTGTGTTTTTTATAGAATAACTTGCAAGTAATAATGATTTCAGAGCCACTGGCCTAGAAAATAAGATACGTGAGTTTCAGTCTCTGATCTATGAACTTTTACTTATATGTGTAAAGTAAAATACTTCCAGCAGAAGGGATTAAACATTTCCAGGTAATATGTTCTCATGTGGCCTCTAGGTCACTCACCTGAATACCCATGGGAGAAATGAATGGAAATCACTGGTAAGTGGACTATTGGGAAATAAAGTGTTTTGATTTTTTTTTCCAGAAGGTTTGTGAAAAATCTCTTTTGATCATCTTATATTTTAATTATATTAACAAATTAAAATTGTTTTATGTCAAAAGTTTAATGTTGCGTGAACAATATTTTAGGCTTTTGATCTTGATAAGGACGGTTTTAGCTTGGGTTTGGATGCAGTTTGAATGATATTTTGGGGAAAGGATTGAGGTGGGAAAACGAAGTTCCTCTACTGATACTAAAACCCTAATTATTTTTACAACTATGGCCCTTAACAGCTAAGTTACAGTTAAGGTTTTGCTGCACACATCTGTTTGGCAGGATACGAATGCATGGATGGTGACTCATATTTGTGCACTGCAACTTGTGTTTCCCTGTGTGGTCAACAGAGAGGCTAGCAAGGAAGGGAAATAGGGTTAATTAGCATTTTGACTTTATTTGTAATACAAGTATTGCAATACTGTGCTACTGCTTCCGTTTAATTCTGCTCATGTTCAATCGTAAATTATATTTAAGTCCTATATAAAAAGAGTTTGCAATCTAGACTTTCTAGACCAAATCACTGGTAAGCAAAAGACAGACCTCACAAGTTAATGATACGATCTACAAAGTATATCCATGGGCTGGTTTGGTTTCTTCTTCCTTCTAATACTATGAAGCATTTTCATTCTGTTTTATCTTGGGACTTTTTTCAAGAGTAGGAACATGTATGAAATTATATTTTTATTTGCATAAAGATTTCAAATGTACTTCTCTTGGAGTCTTAATATATATAATGTGTATTTTTATGTATGAAAAACATTTGGCTAAGTTTTAGAGTTGCTTTGGTTTCATAACACAAAAGGGAAGTAAAATGAATAATCATAAGCTTTTGAATCATGATCTCAAAAAGTAATTCTTGTCTAGCTGTGTATAGTTTGTAGAATTGCGCAGTATACTCTTTAATTAACATTGAGACGATATATATAGTGGGTAAAGAATGCTGTCTTCTGATGAAATCAAAGAACGTGATTTAAAACTCCCGAGTTATATATCTGCCTCTGCCTCTGACTCTGTTAGATCTAGGACAAGCTGAGTAACTTCTCTCTGCCAAAGTTAGAGCATGTCTGAAAACTACTAGCTTTCATAAATTAGCACTTCTAATTGCCAGGTAAAAACACACATATGAGGCTGTAGGAGGCTCGGTTACACTGAATAGCTGAATGATAAGGGAGACTTTCAGTTGTCTGGCTTTTTTGTAATGGCCAGCATGTACAGCATTACTTTAACTGCACTGATGATCCATTGCAATAAGAGGCACAGTCTCAAACAGATGCAATTAAATATTGTCTAGAAACCAAATCACTACACGTTTTCCACAACTTTGTTTTAATTTTGTTTCTATCTTTGCTGCCACATTGTTGTTCTTGACTATGAGTTAAAGGCGCGCTCTGCTAGGAAACTGAATGCACTTTGGCAATACGAACTTTTTAAAAAGCTAAAAAATATAATAAAAGCTTAGTGGTGGAGCATAAAACAAGCTCAAAGAATGTCTGGAACTAACATTATAAGCCAGAAGTGCCTGCCCTTTCAAAAAAACCAAACCAAAACAAACAAAAAATCAACCCAGAGAAAAAGAAAAAAACCCCTTTGGCAGTAAAGGAAATTATGTCCAATTGTAATGTCCAATACTGCACAAATGAGTACTATGTACAGAGCAACTATTACTTAGTAAAAGTTTTCTTCTCTCTTACCAGTCATAAAGCATGGTAACTTTTCTACACTTTAAGTCCACCCGAAATCCCTTTGGTTGTTTTTAAGGGAAGAAAAAACAAAAACCACAAGGCAAAAAAGAAAGAACCGCTCAACCAATCCCATACGAAACCTTGACTCACTGCAGCCTGGGGCGTAGTTTTGAATCCGACTTTTTGGAAAGACGAGTTCTTCCTGTTGCTGGAGAAGGGAGGGGAGGGATGAAAGTCTGTACCATGGATTTCAAATGCAACTTGATTTGCAACATCAAGAATTGGTCGCAGTGCTGTGTACTTTCAAGAGCGGTTTTAAGTGCTCTTTTTTTCCTAGATGATCAACTGTTGATATGCCTCAAAGTGAATCTTGAGAAATTGCTCATCAGTTTAAATCAGATATACCTTTCCTAAAATTTATCTCAAATAATTGGATACAAAGGAAAAGCTAAAGTCACTTGGGTTCAGTTTCATCTCACCTCACGTTGCACACCTACCTTGTCAACTACTCCCACTATGCTTTTTTTATATCAATGAATACATTATTGGCATGCGCAGGGTGCAGGAGTGGTCTTTGCAAAAGGCAAATTAAACTCTAGAACTATGTGTTTCTTTCCATTGGATGTAACTGCTATCTTGGAGGGTGTCTACCCTGTGGGTCTCTGCTGCTTGGTCAGGTTTATCCTATCTGTGCCGTTTCAGTTCACAGCTTCTGTAGCGTTAGCCGTGTCTTGAGATAAACTGTGTCTATTTTTATTGTCACCGTCACAACTTTATTCTGAGTCTTGTATTTGGTATTTTTTCATTAAAGTAATTGGATTGAGTGATAATCTCAGTTTCATTAAAAAAAACCCACCACCTCAAAATACTATGAGAACAGAGAAAGCTTAGCGCTGTGATTTGTAAGCTAATGCCCCAATAATTTACTAAGAATCAGCTCATGTTTTTTGCGCTTTTTGGTGAGCAGCGCTACCGGTCAATCAAAGCTAAATTTCTATTTGTTTGGGTTCGAGTTCCTCCAGACGTGAGTCGCCCCGTCTATCATATTTTAGCTGTTACTGTGCCTCATAGCTAACTTCATTTGCACTGTCAGATGGAGAAAACACAGAAGGCGGTCTTAGAATTATAAAGACATAACTTGGCTATATGGTTGTGCAGGTTTCTGGTAGGACAGAAGAGCTGCTAACAGCCTGTATAGCCTCAGTCCTTATGGAGTTTCCAGGATCACTTTGAGCAGGACCCAAATGTATCACAAACAAATGAAGAGTATGGGTTGTGCCTCTGGTGCCTAGCAGTGTTATATGTTGCAAAAAAAGCATCATAACAAAGAAAAGCAAAAAATAATATTCCTATTTGTTCCGTAAAATTGAACACCCTGCAAATTGTCTGTAAGATGTGTCTGGAAGATGACGTTTGTGAAGAAACCTACAAGAGACTTCTGAAGCTTGTGTGGTTGTGACAGGGATGAGGTAGTTAGCTGATGATACGCATAAATTTTCAGCTTACAGTTTAGTAATGATATTGCAGTACTGAAAATTGTGCTATGTGAAAAACATAAGGGTTTTTATGAAACCTAATTAACCTACTTTAAAAAATTCTTTGACAGCAGCAGTAAAATATCCAGTATATAACCTTTAATTTTGCCTTCACTGTCACTAGGACTGTTACCCACCGATCCTTCTAGACCACCTAACTACCCACTTCCTAGTCCTTTCCAGCAGCTGTGTGAACACCTTTAAAAATCCAGACATGCTGCAACTAGTGAAATAATTGAAAATTTCTGAGCAAGCCTGGTTTAGGAGCCTCTGGCTGGATTGTGATACAAGAGATTTGTCAAAAGTAATTTGATATGTAGCCATAACTAATGATGGAATCCTAATCCATGTGAAGAAGAAACTCTCATAGGTAACTGAAGTCAGTCTGACCCCAAGATTTATGGGATTCCCTTTTCTTTCAATCCAAACTTTTCTCACAACATTGCAAAAAGCAAAGTTCACATACCAAAAAAATCTGAAAATACCAGGTCAAACGTCAACAATTAAACCTAAGCAATTAAAACTTAAGCAGTTTAGTAGGTCAAGGATGTCTGACCCAGCAAAAAGGCCAGCCAATGGGTAATACAAGGTCTGTCTCCATGCAGCAGACCGCTGCCTGAATGTAGGGCTAAAGAGCGAGGGGTCTGACAAACAGAAATTCCCACCAAGCCTTTCCTGCCCTACTAACGTAGTCTCAGACGTACTGTGGGTTGTAATGGTGTGGTTGGAAAATACCCTTTTTTTTCCCCTCAAGTTCTTGAGGGGAAAGAATAAAATCCTGTCCTACTGCTCCTTTTTTAAACAATATTTTTTCTTTATTGAAGTTACATAGGGATACAAATGTAGATGCAGTGTATATCCAATATATGCTGCTTATTGAGTATAAAGGTGAATATCAATTTTCTTAGATTAAATTAAGAAAAAAAGGAATTGATAGAGAAAACCACGTAAATAAGAGAATCTGACCTAATTTCCAGTTTCAGGGAATTTGAACATTTCTCGTCATTACCAACACTTGCAATTTATAGTCAACCTGTTACAATACTTTTATTTTTTTTCCTTTAAAATCTCCATTTTTGGTAATGATTGTTTGATAATTTCAACTTCAATTTGAAAGAGTACGTTCTGTTTCTCAAATGTGATTCACGTGCCGGCGTTACATCTTTCCTACGTATCCTTCCGTGCCGGGTTTCCTGGCAGAATGTCAGGGGATCTGCTCTCTGAACTAATTTCCTTGCTCTTTATTTTATGAGCCCCCAGAAGCAGTTCTGATATATTTGAAGCTGATGATGGTAGACCGCTTGAACTGTGTTTGCCAGGCCCATAGGGAAAATAATTATCTTGATCTTTTTATTGATTCAGGAATTAAGTCATTCCAGTTTTTTGTCATACTTCTTTATGTCAATCCAGTTGTGGAAAACTTGTGTTCCCTTTAAAAAGAAAGGAGGGTTCAGGCCTTCAGTGCCATGTGCTTCGTCCCAGTTTCTGAATTTTAATTTAAATAAGTCTCGTCTATATAGATAAATATGCCGGGTATCTGTTTAATGGTAGGACTTAATGCCAACGCCGCACTGTCGGCAAAACCAGTAAGCATTATTTCTCTAAATTCTTACGGTACTACGTCTTTGCAAAAGCAAGAACCTGATAAACGACCAGAGCATTGCAATGCTAAAGGCCCCCAAGGTTAGAAAAATTACTGAAGAAAACGTCAAACAACATCCAGAGACACAGATTAAAGGAATTGCCTCAGCCATTTTAGGGGAAGTTGGAAACGGCGGTTGCAAAAGCACCCGTTGGAGGTATACCTTTCCTGGCGGGACCCGAGTTTTTCCTTTCATTGCTGAGAGCGGAATGCAGTATATGAATACAGTCGGGTGTCAGAGATCGCGCACAGGTGGGTTTTGACGGAGCCTCTTTCCACTCATTTCTTCTCCTGGGAACTTTAAGAATTGTAAGTGAAAAATCACATGGGAATGATACTCCTCTAGCAATGCTCCCAGAGGCTTCTTATACCTAACAACTAAACCCAGCACTGTTTAGTTTACATTATGTAAAGTAATTTTACTTGCAATATGTCTTTCATTCACTAGATGTCTTGGTGCTCTGCAATATTCTGGACATGGCATGATTCTCGGTAAACTGAGTCTTGAAAAAAAGACTGAGACATAACTGGATTCTTGAATTTTTTGTAACCATACTTGTTAGCACAAAAGTGTTCCCACATATTTGAGAGTCTTTTCTGGATTTTAGTGTCTGGAACGTATGTTCCTCATTGTCTCATATGTACTGATTACACAACATGCCATCTAGCACTAATTTGGCTTTTTAAGAAGGAATGGGTACTTTTTGGATCTGAAAATAATTCTGTCAAACCAAACAATCCTCCTATCAGTGACAGGTTTGCAGCATTTGTCCAGTTCTTAACCCAGTGGAAAGTTAATGTTACTGCTTCTATTATCTTTAGTTTTTCATAATTTATAATCGTTCAGCTTGATTTAAATAATAAAAAGATTGCAAAGCAAATAATTTAAAGCAAATATCAGTTAATCAGTGCATTAGGCAAATGGCAAGGAGTTTGACTCTAAAGGCATTTTCAATATATTCTGTTTAGATGGAAGTGCTGATAGGATTGAGTGGGGTTTTTCTTTCATCTAGTTGAACTCTAGGTCCTGATGGATCTCCAGGTCCCCTAGTCTTTATTGGAAGCTCATTCTCCTCACTGCTTTGAAAAGCAGATGTTTCATCTTTAGGACGCAGCACATTGCATGCCTTCCAGTCCTTCTCTGGGGGAGCTGACTTCTTAACCCCCTAATCATATTTTCCTTATCTCTTACTTCTCCTCCTCCAACTAAGTCTTGAAAGCGTAGGCAGGTTACAGGAAGGTAAGGAAATACGACTTATCTTTTCTCCTTGTAACACCAGACCAGAATAAGGGAGGGGTGCAACAATTAATGTACCATCAGTCATGAGATATGAACTGGTTTGCTATGGTCTTAACTACATACATAACTAATACAGTTATGGGTTTCCTTTTGATTTGTTCAGGAAGGTAGTATGCTTCTCGGAGGCATTACATGTCAACTCCTGTGTTGGTATCTGTGCTTTCAACAAAACTTTTCCAGATTTCTTGAGACTAAGGAGGCAACCCTTCAACGTTGCGTGAGTTTCCTTTCATCACTTGCATAAATCTTAATCTGTGTGTTTTAATCTAAGAAAAGCAGACAAAGAGTTGATGTTTAATTAGATTGTCAGATGCTTGATTGTTACAAAACATTTCATAAAATGCTGTGGAACGAATAAACTGTTACGGAAAGCAAGAATTTGACCTTACTGTTCTTTATAATGCTGAATAATTATGACTGGCTAAAGTATTTACAAAAGAGCTAGTCTGCACATTTTAAAGAGGTTCCAAAAATCAAAAGCAGCTGAGGAGAGCAGTTCAACATCTGGCAAAGGATCTGGCTGTATTTTCCAAAGTATCTCTCACATATATTATATAGATGAGAAATACAAGAACTTATATTCTATGTATTAGGTCTATGTGATGAAGATAAAATATCGAATTCCATGCCTAAATTTATACATTTGCCATTAGATTACGAATATTCAGGCTCCAGCTTTTAAAGACTTGAACATGTTAACATAGGCATTAACTGTTCATCCTGTTTTCAAAGATGTAAACCCTCATCTTTCATTGGCATCACTTGGAAGGATGCTCACTATGTCTAAGAATGAAACCCATGCTGTGGAGTTAGGTATCTAACCTCTGGCACACGCATGCAGGTAAATGCCACTAAATGTACTCAGGTAAATTCAGTTATGCCACTCAGCTTTTTAGGATTAGCTGATGCTCTGCAGCATCCTCTGCTACTGCAGCCGTACGTTGTAGCTTCCAGGAAGAGCTCAATGGTGGCAAAGCTCAGAAAACCCAGGTTAATGGAAAATTTTTAAAACAGTCTTTGGCCAAGCACCCATTTCAAATGTTTTTTTTTTTATTTTAATTTAAAATTTTCTTTTAATTGATGAAATTTCGTATTTTTCAGAAGTTTCCATTAACCTAGTTGATAGAACAGGCGAGAGGAAGCTGCAAACATGCAGCCCTTTGCTGTGCTCCCCAAATTCTCAGGACTCTGTCAGCCTTCAGCATTGCTTGTGGTTTGCTTTGTGCACTTCTCACTGTCTTCCAGTCGCTGTCATGAGCCAGGCATGAAAATCCATAAAACAGCATGCTATTACCTAAAAGATTAATTGTCTGAGTGAAAGGAAGGATTTTTGTCTTTGACATCTATGCTGTCAGCACATCTTCATATTCGATATCTGTAGGAAAATTATCGTGCATCATTTCTGAGACGCAAGTGCCTCAGCAGAAGAAAGATCCATGTAAGAGACTGCAGGAGTCTGTTCTGGCATTTTGCATTTAGGAGAGCCAGATGCTCTGCAACGGGCTCTTTCATTGCAGTGCTGCATTGGAGGTTCCCACCTGGGCCTGTTCTTGACAAGATAATTCAGACGCTACAGGGGTAAAAAAGCCTCTTTCTGGGTGATTTTGGTCTGAACGCCGGACAACGCTCCCAATTTATGTAAAAGCAGGTATGCCAGTAGGGCAAGAGAAAGTTAGCTGTGAAAGGAGAGGGCTGAGATACTGCTGTAGGTACGAGCCAATATTATTTCAGGAGTTTCTGTAATCTCAAAGCTGTCTTCAAACGCAGTTAACAAAGCCAAATGTTGACACAATATCATGTGTTTCTGCTCTGAGGAGTGCTGTTTCTATTAGGAAAAAGCAGAGCTGTGTCCAATTTCAGTAAGTGTTTCTTGACCAGGCTGAAACTGAGTTGCCTTTCCTTCCCTGACCCATCTTGTTTAGCAACGTCCCATCCTGGACGTGTATAAAGGTAGCATGTTTTGTTTGTTAATGGGATACATTGTATGACTCTGATCTGCATTACTGTTAATTTTTAGTTCACAGGATACTGATATAATAAAAGTTCTTATTTCTTGCCCTGTAGCATTTATGAAAGTATCAGATGAATAGAGGAAAAAATTTCTAAATCATCCTTTTTCTGTGACTGAAGACAGACAGATGTTTAAGACAGGAAACTAAGATTATTTTTAGAAAGAGGGCAGAGTATACAGAACAACTACAATATTTTACTGAAAGCAGAAATCACAGTTTTTTAAATCTTGTGTAGATAACAATTCAAAGTTCTGGAGTAAGAGCCCTTTGCTTGAGCTACTTTGAAGTAAGCTGTAAATTAAATTGAATGTTAAGCATTAAGGTTAAGCAGAGCTTTTGTGTGTTTTTATGTTTCATACTTCATCAGGACTCAAAAGGGAGCAAATGATACAGCACAAGGGAGCTACCTCATTCTTGAAGATGAGGATGTTAGTATCAGTTCTGTTTCCTCTTCCTGTTTGTACAAGTGTTTGAGAATAGCTCAGTGGTTTGATGGGATGGGAGAGGAGGCAGATGAAGAGATGTTTTTGGAAAGATCAGGACCATCCTTCATGTCATAGGACTGGGCAGATGTCAGAGCTGAAGGATTTCTGTCCTGATCGTATTAAATAATTGGACTTTCCATTGTAATTACCGAGTTTAGAAGAAAGACATTGCAGCAACTGTTCTGGTTTTTTTTTTTCTTCCCTGCAGAGTCACATTTCTGCAAAATAACATATTGCAACTCTCTACTGAAAACATTACGAACGCTGCCAGCAGAAGATACAGTACAAGGTGGTGGAACAGTATATTGGTACTAACTGTCATCGTCTAGTCAGCCTGCTGTAAAACTTACGCCTTCTTGTGTGAGCCACTGTTAGTTCTGGGTATTCATCTTCTCTCTTGAGGTTGTAACCAACAGAGGAGAAACAAATCAGTGTTCTGGATGGATGACACTAAAACGTAAAAACAAAACAGAGGTATCCCAGTTAGAAGCATCCAGTTTAATAACTTCAGTGGATTTTAAATAAGGTCCGACAAAGAAGGTGTGTCTTCATGGTGATCCTGTTTTCCGAGGCCTGTAGGAAGCGGCGGTTTATACTTTTAACCCCTTCTCTCCAGTTCAGTTTGAACGGTCTCCGCTTGTGCTCAGTCATTCGGGTCAGATGAAAGTTTGGATTCTGCCCAGCAGTGTTTCTGGCAGGAGTTCACCTGAAGGAAGTAGTACAGCGAGGTATGATCCTGTGCCAAAATCAACTGTTGTAACAGTTCATCCTCTGGACACTCTACCCTGTCTGTGTACAAGTGCTTCCATTTTTATGCTTGAATTCTTCATGCATTAAGAGACATTTTACTGTTCTCCTTTCCTCTGTGGTTCGGCTGCCATATCTCACCTTTATTGTCAAAACTGTTTATTTCAGGTAACTACCTAGCAAGCAGAGCATGGCGAATTGAACACAGTTTTGGTATCTTTTACGTATTGATTTGCCCACCTCTGCCAGGATCTTTGGTAGCTTCTGCTGCAAGACTCCTATAAGCATGGGTATGCAGATGTGTATGCACTCAAGACCTAGAAGAAGGGAACAAGAAAACTATCTTCCATAGTTCATGTAATGCTTTTCTTTTTATTCACATGAAACTTTTTCATGAAGTAAAGATATGCTTAAAAAGAAAATCTTGTCTCTGTTGCTGCCGGCAGTAGAAGCACTTTGAACTAGAACGGGATCAGGATTTCATTGTACATGTGTAACATAAAGGCTGTAGGTAGCATGAGTGGTGTTAGTTGGCACCAATCTTTACTCTTCTGACTGTGTGCCTGTCTGGAAGGCCAAGGGCGTTTTAAATTTTTCCTGCAGGGAAGAAAGCAGGGCTCTGGACTGAGTAGCCTCTAAAAGGACCTTGTTCATTTACAAAGAAAATAGAACCATTTCCCTGAAAACAGGATAGGAATAGTAAGAAAAGGTTTTCTTGCTTTCATCTGTCAGCCTCATTCAGCTTCTCACACTACCAAGACTTCAGCAACTGCCCAGATGTCATCTTCTTTGATGCATCTGTCCTTTTCCCCATTGCTTTTGTCACAGTTGCACATTCTATTAAAAATATTTCCCAGGAAACACCTCTGTCCATTCCTAAGCAAACCTGAATATGCTTTCTTTGGGATGTAGGTGACGTGTCTGTGGCTTGGTTTTGTCTCTGGCCATCTTGAACATTTAGGCTGGATAGAGGGTAGCGTTCACACTCGTAGCTTGCAGAGATTTAACAGCAACAGCTACTGAACATCCTGAGTGTCTGTATAACTTGGATAGCCGTGGCCATTATCCCCACGCTGCCATAGCTTTGTTGCTTGAAGTTACTCTCTATTGACATATCATGGCTTCTTTGTTTATCTTCTCAAAGATTACTGCTTATTGTCAGCAAGTATCCTGGTGGCATTATGGTCTGCATATGGGTATATATGAAGGGCTCCGATCATCTTTGTCAGCAGCAACGTAATCTGCATTTTAGGTTACAGGGGTTACACATGCTCAGTTTCTACAGGGGTGGTCTGAGTGCAATCGATAGACATTATCACTTGAGTTAAGGGCTGGGTGCAGATCTGAACAGGCTGATAACAGCGCTATAAGAAACTTCTTGCTGAAGTAGTGTTGCTTGTGTTCTTTAAATAAAAGCTTTTGAACTGCTAGTTTCAGGCCAGCCAGAATAACTCCATATTTCAAAGATGTTTAGAACAGAAAATCTGCTAAAGCACCTTCCTTTTAGAGGTGGAAACATGATAGGAGAAAAAGGGAATGGCTGCAGCCATTGAAGCTGCCTGCTGAACTGATTTTGACCATATAAGCTAATAAAGTTCAACTGTGACCTTGTTTAAGCTTATTCCAAAAGTGAAGTCATTTCTGGCATCTAAAGCAAGTCCTTGAAGCTTTAAAATCATGGCTCTGTAAACTGGGTTCTTCTGCATTACAAA
Organism: Phalacrocorax aristotelis; assembly: GCF_949628215.1. Taxonomy (NCBI): domain Eukaryota; kingdom Metazoa; phylum Chordata; class Aves; order Suliformes; family Phalacrocoracidae; genus Phalacrocorax; species Phalacrocorax aristotelis. Next base: position 64,568,853 of record NC_134280.1, read on the forward strand.
TAAACTATTAGTATGCACCATTTAAGACGTGAATATGGGCTGTTTTGCTTCAACCCATATGCACAGTTCAGAAGGTCAGGCATTACCGCAGTATCTCTCCTGTTATTTTAGGGCTCTCATGTGTTATGGTTGGCCCTGATCACATGGCATTTGGTTTCAGTTATTTTTTCCATGGGTTTGGCTTTTAAGAATAGACACATTTCAAGAAAAATCCAACAAGTTGTAAAGTTCACAAAGGCTGAGGACTGATCGCTTTTAGATTGGAGCAGCTGAAAGGAGATAAGCATCTTGTTCTAAGGGCTGTGACTGTTTAATGTAAATGTAGTGTATCTAAGTTACGGGTAATGGAGAGAGCAAAATTTGGTGTGGGTTATGGGGTAGGGAGAGGCAAAAAGAAAACAGAGGCAATTAGTGTTGTAGCAGTCCTTAGCACCTTTCTTATTTAGACCAACTGTTGCAGAAGTGCTCGAAATTTAAAGGCAATCAGAGCCAAAAGCGGAGAAGCAGTGCTTGTTAAAGTCAAGTCCAGTAATTAGTTTGATAAATAATACAAGGAGTGGAAGAGGGATTCCCTTCTGCTGAAAATGCTGACCCTTTGATCCCCAGCTGTGGCTCATCATTTTAAACTGGTGTTTTTCTTGTTTCTGTGGTTTTTACTGTAAGAAGTTTTTCCTAACCTCTGTGTAAAGACCTGTACAGCAAATGTAGGCACCCTTTGTTTAAAGAGTGCCTGGGGGGGTAGAGTGAAAATTCCAAGAACTGCATTTCAAAATGTATGTGGCTGTTTAAATGATCAAATACTGGTGGTGTTAAAAGGAGTGTGTGTCTCCTCTGTTGTCTCAGTGCTGAAAATTTGCCTCAGGGCTTATAGGCCGGCAATGTAAACGATGTGGTAAGGTTTTCAAAACCAGGAACTGCTTAATACTTTAGAGAATTTGTTTGCCTCAGACTGATTCCTAAAAATGCTTTTGAAAAGAGAATGAAATGCCAGCATGAAAGAAGCGCATTTTGTGTAGCTGTGGATTGGTAGAGACTCTAGCTGCTCATGTAGAAATATTAGAAGGCAAGGGAGACCTGGAGGAATGTGTGCTTAGGTCTTTCAGTCGTAAGGAATAGTGTTATAGACGCATAAATCCAGAGAACATGCAATTGTATAAGGAATGGTGGATGTGGAGTCCTGAAAGACTGGTGAACGTGGTGGAGTTTATTTAAGATTCTCAGATCCTGCAGACAAACCACTCAAGAGAAGTTTGATGCTGCAGTCTTAACACTCGCGGTTGGTTTGTATCTCACAGGAACGTGCCCACAGGTCGATGAAAGATGTAAAAGCTTCAAGAGGGGCTACAGAATAAGACGATAGGAAGGATGTCTCCTTCCACCATCTCCTACACCTCCTAGAGTACTTGTTGCTCATGCTACACGAAAGGTGTGTTCTCAACTTACTTTGACTGTTTGGGTGTAACTAATTTTGTTGAAATACACGTGACAATATCAAGAGCTGGGATTTGGGTTTGTTGCAAAATTTGCCTCTTTTGTCACTGTTACTCTAATCCAAATAAAAACTCCATTCATGAATGCACTATTTTGGTAATGTAGACTTATCATACTTGCAGGAGTTTGGATGTGTGAAGATTGATGTTTACAATACTAATAAGTTTTTGAAGACATCTGATGTCTTCTGTATTTTTTCTACACACCTGTCTTAAAATTGCTGGAGTAGCCGTACTGTTACACATAAAGCAACTGCTCCAGAGAAGAGCACAACACAGATAAGGTAATACATCTGCTGTAATACCTCTGGCTTTTCTCACTGCAGCATCAGACTGAAATGAGAGATTAAAAAGTTGACGTTCTGGTGGAATACAGAGACATAAACATACTTTGTTTTTATATTAAAAACAACTTTGCTGTGTTCCTTACCACTTCTAACTGTTGCTCACTGGGCTTGTGCCACCATTAGAGGGAATTACTGAGTGAAAATCAGAAGCATGTATTGAAGAATTCAGTGGAGTAACAGGACCTCATCTGCTAAGGCACTGGAGGGGTACTGCCATAAAAGCAAATGCACCACTATTTAAGGAACAGTAGCTGCACTATTTGAATAATGCTGGTTGGATCTACAGTGAAATGAGGATTAAAACTGGGAACGTAACTACTTCCTTGCTGTCTAAGGAAAGGAAAGTAAGAACCAAGACTCCAAAAGCAAACAAGAATGTCTTTTTCTAATTTTGGTTTGGTTTTTTTTTTTATTTCTGCATAGCGTTGCCTAGTTCAACAAGGACTCAGTTGACTGATTTAACTGAGGCCCCATTAAAATGGATTTTACTCTGGGTCACCTAGAGTTTAAGAAGTTCAGGAAGAGAGCAGAAGAAATATTTTTCTGTGTCCTTTCAGCATGCCTCTGCAGGGGCTCTGCAGCAAGAAAGCTATTGTGTGCGAAGGGCCAGATCTCTTGGACGGACCCGGTTAACCTGGGAGGGGAGAGGGGAACCTTGTCGTTAGTGGCAGGAAACCTATTATTTATTATCAGTCAAAACTAAAACGTATGTGCAAGCCTCCAGAAAGAACAGGGATGTAAAAGTAGCATCACAGTCATTAAAAAGCATCTATCCTCTGCTTCTTTCCTGCTTAACAGTATGAAAGTATTAAGACCCTTTCTCTTGTTTTCGCTAGTGTATTTTGCTAACATGCACAGCTTCCAAATGACTTTTTTCCTCTCTCCTAGTGATTCTTCTTCACCTTAAGAACATTCCACCAAAAATTGAATACAAAAGGACAAAAGAAATACCACCCTGTTTTCTCACAGCCTTCTTCAATTTCTGGAAGAATATGTACCTATGTGACGGGTTCCCTTAAGCTGAAGGGAACTTTTATTTGTTTAGTGTATATTCGCAGTGGATGGGGATTCTGTGGCGGCTGGTCTCCAGCATGAAAAATGAGGAATAGAAGCAGCTTGAATTCATAGAAGTCGTTGAGTTTTAGACTTTGTTCTTGACCAGGAACCACTTAGAATTTGTCCCATTTGTAATATGGTTGAGATGCAAAGGTTTTTTGCGAGTTGTAACCGAAGCCTCGGTAAGGTAGTGAGCTTATTCAGACTGAAACAAGCGTCAGTCACAAGCACACAGCACCAGATCTCACAGCGTGCTTCAGCTGGTCTTGGAGAACGTGGAATGTGGATAACATATTCTCAGCTCCGTTGTCCTTCAAAACGGTGGTTGTAAATATTGCTATAGAGACAGAATGTTTGAAATACTTTAATATTGGGGATTTTAAAGGTAAGTTTTGCCGTAGGCATTGAATCTCTCTCTAAAGATTCAGGTTTTTAAGTATTGAAGATCAGAGTTATTGTAAGATTTAGTGCGAGGTGTTCTATATGCACAATCATCTTTTGAGTTGTGTTCAGAAAAGAAGAGAATTTTTCCTTTTCTCTATATAGGAGAGAAAACATTAGGGCTAAGTATAATTGGCCACATTATGAATTGGGTCTAAACTTCTGGTGTCGGGATGGTCGGGTTAACAAGGGATCAGCAGGCACCAGTGCATTTCAGAGCCGTTTCAGATGTGTCTGAAATATGCTGGAAAAAGCAGAAACTCTGTGTAAAAATTTGGAATGATTCATTTAATTTCTAGAAGTTGTGTTGTACGGCTGCTCAGGCTGGATAACTTTAAGGGTTCGTCTAACATGGGAATCAGTGCTCAGAGCGAGCGCCTCCCGCAACTCCAGCTTTGTTTAGGTCTGGTATGGCAAGGGACGTAGAAACGCTACCACAGAGCACAGTGCCTGCCGTGCCAGGCCTGAGCAGAGTCCCCTGCGCTAGAAATAGAGTCATGGGAATGGCAGTGTTGTTTTATTCTTTTGTCTTGTATGAACCACGGTCTGTTGCTGGTCAGAAATTTTCTGACAAAATGAGTCAATTCACTGAACGGGAATTGTTGCCAAGAAAGATTCAGCTAGCTGAGCCTCCTGCTTGGAGGTTTTTGGGGTTAAAAAAAAAAAAAAAAGGCCCTTTGACATTCCCATTCTGACATTTCCTCTTTTTTTCTCTTCCAGTGCTGAAATGCTGCTTTCTCTCAGATAAAGGAGGTCAAAATCTGAAGGAGACATTTCAAAAGCATGGAAAGCAAAGCTGCTCTCTCCAGCCAATCTGTTCTTCTGCATATGCTTAGTCTGTGGACATTTTTCCCTCCAAATTTTCAACTCCTTTTGTGGTAAGGAAAAATGTTTGAGTTCTTAAATGCTGACAGGTTAGGAAAACTGTTTCCCTTGCTGCTCCCCCTGTAACTGTGCAGCCCTTGTTGGAGGGCTGATAGCGCTGGGACGGCAGCCAGGCCGAGGCGATTCGGTGGGGCTCCGGCTGGCAGCCGCCCCGACAAAGGAGCTGCTCTGAGATGCCTTTGTTTTGCTGTCATCAATGTCCCATTGTTTGCCAGGATAATTGCTCAGTTAATCCTAACTGGTAGGATAATTATATAAAGCTCATGCCCAGTGTAAACAGGAAACAATATACTTTCCTTATCTTTGCCAGGCATTAAGTTCCCTGGACTCCTATCAACCTTCCAGGATTCGCCCTCGATTGTTTACCGCTAGGTAATATAGGGTGACAAATTAACATCAGGGACATGGGATCAAGTCCTAATCTCCCTTATTATTCAGGTGAAGTCCCTGGTTTTAGGTCTTAATTTTACTGGATCTAGGGATTACCCCTAGTTAGAATGTGTCCTATATCTATAGTCGTCCGGCTGGTTTTTCTAACTTTGAAACAAATAGTTCATGCTTTAACAAGCCTTTTCTCAGTTCTGATAGTAATTCTGCTACTGCAAAAAGGTAAAGTGAAATTTCTTTTATACCCACAATAAGGAGGACAATTACTGAGCAGTAATACAGCTCCCTGTATAAAAGCCTTACTATTACTATAACAAATTCTTGAACACTTGTTTTAATAATGATTTTAAACCAATCTGATTACGATTAACCGATTACAATTATGAGAAGCAGTTCTAAAAGAAAGCTGTCTCATAGCAACTGAAAAATCATGTTTAGTTTTTCTCTTATTTTAACCCTTGAGATTTAGGAACAGGTTTTGCTTTGCATTCTCATTGAGTATTGGTGCCTTATAGCACGAGTGGGGCTGTTTGCTCCGGTGGGACTGTTTAACCCGGTGAGCATTTCAACGTGTGGCTCATAACAATAACTGCTCCAACAGTTACTGTGTGCAAACTGGTAAAATATTGGACAGGGAAGACAACAAAGTCTCACTTTTGATTTCAAAGTCACGAGTAGCACAGAACTGCAGGAGTACCTATTGTACGGTCAGGTGTTGGCCTAAATCTTCTGAGCTAAGGGGATGCAGTGAATGCTGCCCGTGTACCTTTTCTGCTGCCAGTTGCTTTGCTCCATTAAATCTCTTCTGTTTCCTAGGCTTGCTAACCTCCGGGTGACCATGCTGGAAGTACTAGTGGTAAATAAGGCTCCGAATAATAACATTTCACCACTGGGGTCTCTAGCCTTGAGCAGCAGACCCCTGCATACTCTGAACTAGGTGTCTGCAGTGTGCACAAGGTCACTGGTGCTCTCTTTATTCCAGTTCTCCCTCTACAGGTTTTGTGGTGGGTGGAGTTGAGCCAATGGTGGAAGTGGCAGGAACATTCCCTACTATAGCCTGAGGGGTTCATTTTAATTTGTCTGCGTTTCCCAGTTGTGTTACTGGGAAAGGCATCTCAAAAACAGCTGAAGAAAAGGGGTTTTAAAGGGGTATGTAAAAGTCCCTAAAGGACCTGGTATGTTAGGAAAGACTTTTGCAAGTGGTACAGAAATGTCTCCTCCTGTCCTCAAACACCCTCTCCTTTCCCTTCCAGATAATATCTTGTGGGTCCGCAGAGAGAACTCCACTATTTTAACATTTATTAGTTTTGATTTTTGCAAACTGTGTTATCCCCTGTTCCATCTGAATCTCTAGCTGGAAGCTCTTTGTGGTGCTTCATACAGTGCAGCTTGTTTGGAAACCTTTCTGCCACCTTTTAACCATCAAAATTTCGATTTGATGAGTAACCTTACAAAATTCCGAAAGTGCATCCAGGAAAATCAGTGAAGCCATATTCCTGTCATCCACATTTTTGAGGATTTGCTTTACATGACAAACAGCTTTTGAAATTTGTAATACTGGGCAGGCCAACAAATCAGATCAACACCTTTTGTCATTTGGCTCCTTCCCCGTCACTGTTGAGAAAACAAGAGTGTGAATTGCTACCTGTTTGGTAACTTCCTGGAATAAGATGGATTTTGGAAGAAATTAAGTTTTGTTTTGTTGTTTGGTTTTTTTTTTTTCCTTTTTTAACCAGCAGCATAACCCTTCCCTCCTTCCCCAGGCTGTAGAAGCTGCATCTCCAGGGATGTCTGGGAGACAAGAGTTTAGAAGCCCATGGCCTGGGCTGGGCCAAGGGTCCCAGCTGAAGCAGTAAGGGAACGGGGGAGGAAGGGGGTCCGGAAACCTCTAACAGCCACTGAGCAGCTCTGAAATGCCATTTTGTTAAAGCGTCCAGGATCCTAGGCCAGCAGGCAACAAAGCCGCATGTGCAGTAACAATTTTGTTTCAGAAAACAAATGGTATTTCACCATAGGTGTGTACTTTATCAGGTTTCTGGAACTTAAATTTCCAAAGTAGAATTTACTACGCTAATTTACGGTTACTGCTAGGATTTGTCCTATTAGCCAGCCCACATAGATTTTCTCATTAAAATCTCTGTCAAAATGAAATTAAACGTTCTGTTGCCATAACTTCTGAGAAGGACACACAGTCGATTAAGGCTATCAATTTCACAGTATCTGCTGCTCTCAGTTTCCTTGCTTTTCCCTTTCTGCTCTTTGTCTTTTCTGTTACTGTGTTTGTTCTGTGAACTGGCAACCTGCTCTGTACAAGCTCAACATCAGCCGAAAGGCATTAGCTCTGACAATGCTGTATCTGCGAACCTTCCCCCAAATGAATGCCACTGTCGTGGTGTTCTGCGAAAGAACAAGTAATTTCCAAAGACCTTATTTAAGGCTCCTCGATGAAAACAAAGATATTAGCAGTGAGCAGGGAACCAGTAAAGATGTTGAACGATATCCTGAGCTATGTCCAGCTGTTCCCGCCAGGAGGGTCAGGTCTGAATTTGCATCCCCTGGCGCTGTGTTCACACCTGCACAGCACAATGATACAGCAGGAAAACAACATTTGCCATTTTGCCTCATGGTTGGCTTTCAGCCTTGCCCCAGAAAGGTGCCTCCCAGAACATGCGATGTGGAACTAGGTTGTATCTGAATGCAGTTGCCGGTGGAACAACTGCTCTCTCCTCATCTGCAGGCGTAATTGGAATTTTCACCTACGGGTTGCTGATGGAGTGTGTTTCTCAATGTGACTGTTTAAGGCTTGTTTTCCATGCTGATGTTCTTGGGTTCAAGCCCTTAGCTAGAAGTCAGACAACAAATGTTTGAGAGGAAGGAAAGACCTGTTGCTCTACTGCTGTAATTGCATGCAGAAGATGTAGGTTCAAATGCTGGCTTTGCTACAGATTTCCTATGTGACCCTGCACAAACATGCCGGTGCATCTGTTGCCGTAGCAAAACGGAGATATCATTTCCTTCCTTCCGCTGCCTGTCTCCCATACAAGCTTTTGAGGACAAACATTTTTACTTACAATTTTAGAGAACAGCACTTGATGCAGTACGGCCCTGGCTTTTGGCTGGGGCCATTAGCTGCCTCCACGTTACCAATAATAAATAAAAACAAACAGCCTTGTTCTGCAATGATGACAGCCCTGGACTGCTGTCCAGCCAAGCATGGTCAGAAGCATATGCACTGCCTGAAAAGTATTTTATCTCCTATTACTAATTCCCTGGTTCATGTAGCCTTCCAGTTATTCTTGTGTGAAGAAACAGCCAGTGCCAACAGCCAAGAAGGGAAGCCGTAGCTTCCTCCCTTCACTTCTTGAATGGGACGCGGAGAAGTAGCAGCTGCTCCTCATGTTCTGGCATCATGTTGATGCCGAAGTCCCCCTAGCGAGGATGGTCCTTAAGGGGTGAAAGTGGGACCAGCAGCCAGACCAGTGTCTCTTCCTTCAGCATGTGCTAATAGACATGACATGAGGTTCATCCTGACCTGCGTCTCCGGTGGAGGATGCAGAGAATCAGCCATGTGCTGGGGGTCATGGGCGTGGCGGGGACTAGGAATGGGATCATGTCTTGTAATGCTGCCCTGAAAGCTGCTCTGCGCGTCAGCCGGCAGCGCGTTTCCCATGAGGTAGGTGTCAGACTCTGTAATGTTTTAAACTGCTACAGAAAAACAGCCTTAAAAATATGATCACATATTTATCCGGAAAAGAGCTTTAAAACCAGGGCGTTATGGGCATGTCTTTCCAGCCACCAACCTCCGAGAGTGGAAAATGGCAACTGACCCGTTAGTCCACATAAGTAGCTCTGGCCTGGAAGTGGATGAAAACGCCTTGCCCTCCGTGCAAACTAAGTGGGAAGAACTTCGCTTAAGGAACATGTTAGCGATGTCCGTACTGGGCAAGGGCGCTCCTGTTAAACTGCTCGCTTCTGTGGAAGATTGTGGGGGTCTCTGGGACTTCTGTGTGTGCAGTGCAAAGCTTTGAGAGATTTATAGTAGTTGGGGAGTAGAAAGGGAGTAGTTATGTCGGTGTGGTGATGCCTTAGCAAATACACTTCGTTGTAAACAAGCCCTAGGACAGCTACCGCTAGTATCGGAGTGGTATCTCCTAATGGCATGGTGGGACGCTAACAGAACAGTAATTCACAGGGAGGAGTGCCCTCTACAAAATTACAATGTCTCCCTTTTAAGCTCCTGGTATGTTTCTGGAGGTTTTCATCAGCCAAACATTGGCACAACATTGTTTATCCTAACTGAGGAGACCACAGCTTGAAGTGATTGTAGGCCATTAGAGTTATAGCAAAGGGGAATATTTTAGGCACATTGGGGACTTTAAGAAAAATATCCATTAAGGAGGCAACACTGATCAGGTTCCAAGAAGAGCCTATAAAAAACCTTTTTTGATTAAAATTAATTTTAATTCTGCAGTAAGGTGAGAGAAGGAGGGAAGAATGCTTCCTAAAGTAATTCCTGTCAGATACCTCTGCTTTCTTTCCAACCTGCCTGTTTCCTTGTGTTTTCCATGGGGTAAAAGACCTCTCGCCCCTGCCACCTGCCTGTGAACTCATCACATCTGTGACATGTGATGTCACATGAGACCCTCTCGACTTTCATCCTTTCTCCTCCATTTTCAATTCTTGTCTTCCTTTTTCTTTCTGATTGCTGTTTCTTGTCCCTTCTTGCCTCACCCTCTATATCCATCATCACATTGTTTATTTTTGATTCTCCCTCCCCAGATGCAGGGGAATGCTTTCCACTTTGGTCATTTTGAATCTACCTATGAATGAGTACACTCTCATAAAGGAGTAAGCATTCTCAAGTGTTTGGTGTGCTGTCACTGTTCCTGTTAATTAGGGTTTCTGTAAAGGTTCTTGAAGGTCAGTTCAGTGCCCAAACACTTGTGACTTATGTACAAAAGGTTCTCAATTGCTTAAGCTCATGTGACTCTCAAAATTGTATTGTTAAAGGTCTTTCTAGGATCCGTGTGGACTCCATGCCAAACATATACTTGCCACAGTCAGATTCTTTAGCTCTCAGAGCTGTGGTTGTCAAAAGTGCCAAAGAGTAATTGCTCAAGGCCAGATTTTTGAAGGTTTATAGTGTTGTCTAACCATCTTTGAAGTGGGGGTTTGTCCTCGTTGCAGTGCAGTTGAGTTTGGTTACCTAGTTTTTCAAGCTCTTTTGAGGACCTCTGCTTCTGTGTCTGTTGCAGAATCCAAGCTTCACTATGCAATAATGTGCAGGCCAAAAAACTTGCAGGAAAAGCAGATAAGAATGTAGTCACATGGTAGCACAGCAGGAAGGCAGAATATGAAATTTTATTCTTAGCTGATCTAGGTCGTCTGGGGCTATTCCTTCATCTTTCACAAGCAGAAACTAAGTATTTATGAACATTTAAACACGTGCAGGAGAGTATGTGCATTATTTGTCTTGACAGTGCTAACCAGCTTCCTCAGAAAGAGCTCTTACTCCCAAACAAGCACCAAGGGCAAGTTTCCTTGTTCCCAAAGAGAGATGTTTAACAATAAATTGATATTTACAAGATGGGAAACACTCTGAAGTGAGAATTAAATTTTTTGCCCGTCCATGGGAGGATACTTTTCAGCTCTGATTGTGTTTTGCTATAAGATTAAATGTATAGCTCTTTTATAAGGAAAGTTGCCAGTTAACACTGGATCAGTGGTAATTTTATTAGTCTCAGAACCACCCAGTGTTATTTGGAAGAATCTGCTTCATTTTCTATCTACACATCTGCGTAGCAGCTGCAGACACATACTTCCCAGGGGCTCAGTCTAATTTGTAGAATTACAGGGGTTGTGCCTGGCTATAGAAAAGGTCTATTAGTGTTGCTCATGTTGAAAATTTAAGCATGATGCTTTCCACATGTCTTTTTGTTTTGTTTTGTTAGTATTTTTCTGGGTCTGTAATTAACCCTTTGGAGACATTTCTCTTAAAGCAAGGTAACTATTGTGTTGTCTAATTCCTGATTAACTGTTGTCAAAAGGCCACAGTTTTGTACTGCGTCCTCTCTGAGTTTCTAACAACAGTGTCAGATGAACTGTGAACTCAGCTGGATTTTTTCTCTCTCCTCCTTTCTCTCTCTTTAATTGCATACAGAAATAAATTTCTCTGTTCCTGGAAAGCAGCCACTCTCACAGAAATAGCAGTTGACAGAAGAAGTGTATATGAAGCACGCAGAGAAGAATATATCAGCCAATTTAAACCCTGAAGATACTTTTGGATGGCAGGGTAACATTGACCAGATTTGAATTTGGTCAAAACACCAAACACAAGGCTTCACTGCAATGTTTGCCAGCCTCCAGCAGCCTGCACCTCCCGCCGCAGCGAGGCACAAGGCTGTATTCTTTGACCACAGTAAATCAGTTGTGGCAGGGTCAGTCCTGCAGGCAGCTCTGTGCAGATGGACTCCTCGCCTCTCTATTTTAGTCCAACTGAAATCTACCATATGTTTATGTTCTGCAAGTGAAAAGCATCAGAAAAAAAAACACCCCAAACAAAAACATTTTTCCATTTCTGAACCTTTGGACAATATAGCTGTTGTCTGGGGTCTGACGGACCAGGGCTTCTTGCCAGACTGGAACCTCATAGAGAAAAGTGCCACCTACTGAATAACCACTACCACATCCTGCCCTCTTCCCTTTCTGTCTGCTGTCTAAACACGACGATAGCTCAGCTCAGCCACTCCAACAAAAGGAGGAGTCCTCAAGCTGAATTTTCAAGTGGGAAAAACATTCCCCTTTTGTGTGAGTCAGGGGTTATTGGTCTGTCGTCTTGTGGAAAGAGAAACAAGGTGTTTTTAAAACTATTTTGCTGAAGTTTTAACTATTTAAAACTATTTGCTACTGGAAAAGAAATTGTAACTGGGAAGAAAGCACTTACTTTTTGTCAGGCTAGCTCTAAAATCATGTTTGTAAACTTAAGCCAATTCTTTTTCTTTTAGATCTGCTCCTTATTAATCTGTGTTGATTTAAGCTGTTAAGATACCTTCACAGTGCCTTATTCCACTCCTGCTGCAGGGCCTGGGCTCACTGGAAACGCCACGTCTTTCATGCCTGATTATGGCCACACAACACAATTTGCATCACAGAAATCTTACCATGATGGAAAGCGTAGTCCGTGGAGAAGTTTGGCACAAAGCACAGAAATGGGATGCAGGCAGACTTCATGAGATGCTGTGAAAGCTCAATGGAAAATAGCCCAAAGAAAAGATTGTAACATTTCCCAGCATTTTGAGTGGCAAATATCTTTGGGTGGGTGGGGGGAAATCTCAGTATTTTAATTGTTCCTCCTTTATTTGAAAAGTTAAAAGAATATATATTCTTTACCCATGAGATCAGATTTATAGCTTCTGAAGGCTGCCTTTGTGGATAGGTTTTTGAATGGACCATTGTAAGGAGGCCATTTAAAGAGAAACCATATAACCATATTGTCCGTAAGTGTTATGCAGTTGAAGGGAAAGGTGTTAAGACATTATCTATAAGATCAGCGGCTATGCATCATTGAACTGATTATCATATCCAGACCGTCTGTGACCGTTCCCCATATACAATAACCTCCTGTAAGGAATATAGAGAATTTTTGTATTTTGTAGTTAAAAGGGGCTTTGTAATCTTTATATCTATCTAATGTGACTCTTGCTCCATATTTTCGTCTCCTCTGTATTACTTTCTCTTCCATTCTTGAACCACACAGACATATGTGTGTGTGTATACACACACACACATATTAAAAAAAGAATTAACTGTTTTATTTTAATGTCATTGATCTTGTGGTAACCATTTGAAGAGATAACTACTCAATCACAGCAACTGGTTTCTGGAATGGTGATCTAAACTTTTAATGAAGGAAGGAGCAAATTATTTTATCACAAAGTTCATTATTTCCAGTCAGCTTTCCAGTGTGCTATAGCTAGTGAATTGTTCATAAGATTATTAACATGATTTACCTACTTTTCATGGGAACAGGGTTTATAATTTGATAATCTAAGCAATTTGAGGACGAATTTCAAGTACAAAGGCAATTTCAAGAAAATACTGTTCATTAACTGTTTGCGGACTAATGATACCTGACATTCCTCTGAAATCTGTTGCACAAGATCCAAGTGCACTTCAACCACCATTACCATACTGATCCTGCTGAAATAATCGATTAAACACCCATAATCTTCAGTGGAGCCAAGAATTCATCCTCACTTGAGGTCTTTAAGCCCTCTTGCTTTTTCTCTCCTTAACATCTGCCCTCTCCCTTTCTCTCTCTCACCCTAAATTCCCCAATCTATGTTTATGGGCTTACTACATCCCTCATTAAAATGCAGCTATTCCTGTTCAGCAGCTTGCAGCAGTGTAACATAAACAAATGAAGAGAAACACAGGAATGGGATATCAAATATCGTAGGTGGTCTTAAAACCTTGGTTTTAACATTTTAAATGTCAAAATAAGTTTGAATAATAGTACACCACCTTGTCTTTGCATGTGCTCTTTCTTCATAGTTTTATTTCTGACTAACTGAGCTAATACCGTAAGAACTGCTCTAGTGCTTGAAAGCACATGTTGGCAGGTGCAGCTAGAAGCTTACCACAACACAAGCAGGCACACACAATGGATCCAAGGCTCTTTCGCCTACAGTTAAGAGTAGTTTTGTCATTGATTTAGGTAACAAAAATATCGGTCCCGGTGAAATAAATGAAAGATGACTAATCACATTTTCCTGTTCATTGTTTACCTTTCATTCATCATCTGGTCTTTAACTATGAGCTCATTATTTTATATTCTTTCGGCTAAACTTGTGCAAAAGAATTATATTCTCACATGCTGTGTAACCATCTGTTTGCTCTGGCAAGTTATGTAGCTTTGCCTTTCAAGAGGCTGCCATGATATTATGCAAACATGCCTGTTCATTTGCTACACCATCTTGGTGACCGCTTCAGCCATGTTCTCTCTTCCAGCTTTCACATCTGTATTTCTGACTGTGTAATGTCCAGACTTAAGCCAACTCCATAGCTGTTTGGAGAACTTCAAAACGAAAGGAAAAGATTAATGGTCACTTAATAACCTGTGAGCAAAAGTCTCTGCTTCAGTTGTCCTCATTGTTTAACATTAGTTGATGAATGCGCAAAAGAAAAAATGAAGTAATGGGAACAAACTCAACTAAGTCAGGAGATGTTTGGAAGCCAGATGCAGTTTTGGTTTAGCGAGAGCCTGAAAAAGTAGCAGATCTGTGGGAAACTTAAAAATATGTGCATTAAAGCAAAGGGAGTCTCCATTGGTCAGCTTTACTAAAATACACTGGTAGACTGTGCAGTACTACTTTTGCGGTCTGCAAAACAAATAAACATTGGGTCGCATTCTTCGTGCATGCCTGTAAGCATAGGTCCTTGGAGTGAATAGGTTACACCAGTATATTTTAGATAAAATCTGTCCCTGCATACAAATAACAATGGTGATGATAGGCCATTTTTTATGACTGCGTAGGTCAGATTCAGGTTTCTGCAAAGCTGTGCTGTCACTAGTAAGTACCTACGGCCATTCAACAGAATAACTAAAGGAATACAGGTTACGTACATTGTTATGCTATGGATACTTTTTTCGACTATCATACGGGTAGTAACATTGCTTGGCTTTTATTTTCCTTTTTTTTTTCTGCCCCCCTTTTATTTTATTTTTTTTTTTCTGCAAACAGAAAACTACATAAACGGATGGCTTCTGCTAAGTTTGCACTCCTGCAGAACTCAGCTCCCGGAATGGACTGCCCTGAACCCTGCGCCGGCTGAGCGTGAGCACTGTTTCTAGAGAGCTCTCTAGTGATAGCAGCCTGTAAAATTGTTGGTTAGGAAAAGTAATATCACTCTTAGGCATACAACAGAGTAGAAGAAAAGGTTGCTGTTTGGCTTTGTGCCAAACCAGCGCTAAATACTGTGTCTTCTTCTAGCTGATTCTGAAAACAGACAATTCAAAGGAGCTTAAGGCTTGTTGGGGCAAATTTTGATATTGGCCACACAGTACGGTGTAAATGAGAAATAACTTGACTGAAGAAAATAGGGCTACAGTAGGAGGTACCTCATGTTTTGTTTTTGCAGTATTTTATTTGCTAGTATCAAACACATACATAAAAACAAACTTTACCGTAGCTTTGTTTCCATTAAGAAGTAGAGGAACATCAATTTTCTGGGTTGTATTTTTTATTTTTGAGTACTTCACTGTGGGAAAAGCCATAAAATTTCTCGAAGTGAAAAGTGCTGAGGGAATTCTAACAAGCCCCACTGGACAGCTGCGTCAGTGTGCCAGCGAAGGCGTAAGGAACATTTGCATTCAAGGTAAACATTTATGACATCAGGAAACCTTAGTTGAAAATTTAGTCGTTATTTAAGCTGCATGGCCTCACAAACAAAAAGTGGTTGAAGAAATGAGAATTTGAGAGCTAAATAGAAAAATACCGTTTTCTGGGGAAAATACTGATATGCATTTGGTTTTTTTTAATATTGGATTGAGATATTTCCTTTTTTTATTTTTTTTTTCTTGGTCACTGCTGAGTCCAGATCTGGAATGCTGTTGTCACATGGGTGGGCTTCAGAAAAATGTTAGTAGTTTGAAGGAAACAGAGGCAGAATCAATATATTTTATTTTGAGGCAGGGAAGACTCCTCTTTTTGTAGATGCAATAGAAAGTCTGGATTAATAATTTGGCTAAAACACAGTTATTGCTTTCCAGGTATCTGTGCACATATCGGGGAGAGTGACTGTTTATTTTTGTCTTGGTCATAATTATTTCCCATTACACTCTCCCAGACAGAGGACAATTTTTGCGAACTATGAAGAAACTGATACTGAAGTTTCTTTCTCATGGTGGTTTCTCTCTTCAAGCAGTTAGCTGTGGTCAGCCCCGTGCTCCTTGCAGTTGTACCGAGACAGTTTTTAGGCACGTGTTGCCCTCCACTGGGGCCGGGATAGATGGCTTCAGCAAAAGGCCCTCCAGGTCTCTGCTCTGCGCGCCCTAAAGCAGTTCCTCTCTTATGAGGAATTTTGGGAAGCAGAGGGCTCTTGGCACCCCTCAGAGGGCATCTCCAAGTTGTTCCTGGGAGGTTTTGTCCTCGTCGGGTATGAAAGGGCCCATGGGTCTGTTCCTAAAAACAAAGCAGGCTCTGAAGCGCTGCAGCATGTTGGCAAATTGCTATGCCACCAGGACAAATTTGCTGGAATCGGTGTGCAAATGTCCATGGCAAATCTCCAGACTTACTGAAACTTTCCTTCTCATGTAATTCACAGCAATTCTTGAAAGCCTCCCAACTTTTTCCTATGTTGCTATTTTTATTTTGAGTGGGAAAGGGGGAAAGAGCATATGAACAGTACCAGATGTAGACACCTTTTATGTAAAATTATACTCTGCTCTTCTAATAGCACACAGAGATGAATTCATGATATGCGTTGGCATCGATGTATGGTCTGCATTCACAAGCATGTTGTGAAATTGATTCCAAACCAAACATTGGTATTTCATCTGGGAGAAAATGCCTTGGTTAACTGCCTATGTACAGGCTGTGTTTTTAGAATAATGATGGCAATGCCTTGTCTGCCACGTTCACTTCCAAAAGCTGAGCTTGGTTCCAATTTTTCCGAAGCCTATTTTGGGAAACAGCAGTCCTTGCCTCTACAAGAATTCACACTAGCAAAGAACTTAATTGGCTCATTAGAAAGACTAATTTGGCAAATCAAATCGTAATGTTTTATCCAAGCTTTACAGTTTAATTTAATTTTGAGCAATTTTCAAGACACTTGGGAAGCCAGCTGCAATCAAGGATGTTGTGAATGGCAGCTCCAGATGAGCTCGGGAGCTGGCTGCACCTCAAGCAGGGGTTTGGGGACGGTTCCTCCTCAGCGTGTGTGGAACAGCGAGCGGGGTCCAGACCATAATCCCCAGCCCTCTCTGGCAGCTGGTAGATAATTCCTTCTCTAGAGAAAACCCCTCCGATGGCAAAAAGCCTATGGCAACTCCCTTGTGATATCTGAATACAAGGGCTCTCCAAATAGTACAGTAACACCTGAAACAAAGGAAGGCAGTAGCTTGTTTTGTCATTGATTTTTTGCAAGTTATTCAGAGTCTTTACAGCTCACTCTGAATTGAGACTGGGTGTTTTGTAACGCAAATTGCAAGTGTTTTCTGACCATAACCACACCATGTTTTGAGGACTGTACAGTGAACCCAGCTGTTTCAGACATTTACAACTATCAGTTTCTAAACCACTTAAAATCTCTCGGCTGAGACTTCAGTATTTCTAATGGACAGTGGAGTTGCATTTAATGAATATGCCTGGTTTGAGTGGTTTCCAAAGATGCCATTTAGCTTATATATTCATCACTTCCTTAAATTGTAACTACCTTTGTACCTGTTACATTTACACACACACACACACAGAGACACTGTGTGAATAATTCTCTGGAGGGGTTCACGTTGTGTAAGCAAAGAGCTTGCACGTTTCTATCTGTTTGTGTCTCTTATGAGTCTAAAGCACTTTTTAGTTAAAAGATGCATACAAATTCTTGGCTTTCAATAACTACGTGTCTTTATCTCTGCCTCCATTTTCTAGGAGGGATATTTCTACATTACCTGTCGTGTTGCCCCATGAGCACTCCAGTGATTTAAAGGATATGGAAAATCTGTTTCAAGGTAAACCTATTAGAGTTTATTTAATTCTGGCATTTTAGTAACAGGCAAGCTAATCAAAGAATGGTAGTCACACAGAGCAAAAGAAGTAATCATATTTTTTTTTTCCCTCTTTCATGGGGAAGAAGTTCCTAAACCAGAGCTGGCAGCTTAAGAGCAGGAGTTACAAAGCTGGAGCTTGCAAAACTGGTCGTGTCCTTTATGGGCACACATAGCAGCTCCAGAACACTATGCTGTGAATACTTGTTTCCCTCTTGTTATGGAGATGGGAGGAGGACGACATACTCTACCTCAGCTTTCCAACACAAGATGTAGGTGCGTCCCATTTTTCCACTCCTAGTTTCTCACTTGATGGTGACAGCAGCATGCTACTACGGGCTCAAGACTTGTGCTGTATTTGCAAAGCATGAGAAGTGACTCCCAAGCATAGGCTAATTTCCTAATTAGAAGACACATGTCCACAGGCACATGGCTTTTCAGCTAATTCGTGCTCAGTCATGTGGTTCTTAAGAGCTTTTCTTGACTTACTGTGTGATATCTCCCATGTGAGCGAGCTCAGTCAGCCACGGTACAATACGGTATCACAATGACCCCGTTGTATTGTCAAAACCAAACATAGGCATTGGCAATTACATTGCCACTGATTGAACAAAGGAGCTCGACATGCAAAACCACATTATGCAGCTTTATGAGGAGCAGAGTGAGACAAGGGGAACATAGCAGACTCCACTTAGTACCTGGCCATTGTATTGCATCCAGCTCCTGATTGCACAGACTGTACAACATGACACATTTGCTCTAATCAGCGTAGGATTTTGTGGGAGTATAGGTCTACGTGCACTCAAGGCATTTGGCATTCTTCTATAAGCCAGATAACATAACTGACAGGGAGGGCATTGGGCTGCAGCTAAAAAAGAGGCTATTTGAGATGCGGGGTCACTGAGGCAGAGGGAGATGGAGTGCAGGCCCTACGGACCTCTGGGCAGGTTTCATCAATCAAAAGAGTTTACACCAACATGCAGAAGGAGAATTCACTCCCGAAGTTCTTCAGTCCATGTATTAGAAAGAACAAGGTAGTAAAATCTAACTGAGGAAAATGACGAGTGTTTTCTCTGAACATGGCAACTTCATGGCTTGATACTGCCTGAGGTGAATATTTAATCCGACGAATGGAGCATTTGTATAAATACACCTTCTTGAGCAGCCCGAGTGCTACATCTATTTGTAAAGCACTGGCAAAGGATATTTAAAGTACTTTCAATTATTCAGTGACATAAGTCCCTGCAAAAACAAATTGCTTGCATCTACAGTTATCATGTGGAGCTGAACTAAAGACTAACCAAAGCTTTCTGTGCCTGTAAAGATTTGTGATTGTACTTCTTTCTCATTTTAACAGAATTTTATACAGTAGGTGATGTGTGCACTATGTATTTTGGGAAACGAAAGCAATTACTGCTTTAGTAAACATTCACCAGAATGGTACTTCAGCCCACCTCCAGGTGATTTTTTAATCCATAACCCAAGCAGCAGAAAGATACTCTAATCACCTGCAGGAAAAGCCTACTTCTGATTAAGCCTGTGGAACCAAGACTAGCCAAAGCAAGCTGTGTGACATAACAGGAATGGAAAGGCCTGATGCTAGGTTAGCCTCAGGAAAGTTACTGGAGTTTGAAAGTTAATTTGGATCCAATATGGTCTTTTTTAACAATCCATTCCAGGATTCTTGGAGATAAGAAAAGTAACCTCCCAGTTACAGACGTGATTAGATAACGTGCTATCTCTTTTATTAACCCTGACTTGAGTGGAGTCAGGATTTCATCCTTTTAATGATATTTAGCTCCCAAAAGTTTAGCCATTTCATTCCTTTATTTTCCTTATCTTTCCATACTATTGCAACTTTGAAACTTCTTAGGTAAGTCTCCCAAATAACGTATTCTGCAGCACCCTCTGAAATAGGTAACTGTATGACACATACAGATTGAGAAACTTTGCAATTTACCTGTTCTGTAACATTTCCAGGGCTAAACAGGGCACACCACAAATATTCTGTGTGGGAAGGTAGTCTGTGTTGGTTTTGCCAGTCTACATGTTTCTTCAGAATTTACATTTGCATCTCACTACATAGATCTACAGTGGTACCCACCATATTGGTAAAGATGGCATTTATGTTGTGGAATATGTGATTAACTTGTGTCATAAAATAGTATTGCTAGGGCAGTCTGAGCCATACTCACAGCTAACAAAAGCCTTATTTTAGTCTTCCACTGTGATTTTGTTTCTTCTTTAAATTATATGTTGCAATTTCCATATCTTTTCACTGCAATGTTGTCAAAGTTCAGAATAGGTATTTATGAGCTGATTTAGTCTGCTCTCACAAGAGATCTGCAATTAATTTTGATTCAGCATTTGTTAAATTTTAAGTAGGCTATTGTCTAAACATCCCTAAAGGCCACCTTAAAGTTTAAATACTTTTAAATTTTAAAAAAGGAGAATATTACAGAACATGTCCAGTTTGTAAAAAATAGGAGCTAGATATGATCCACCTTCCCTTTTTAAAAAATATCTAGCTTGAATATTATTTTAAGGCATAAAACAAAGTTTATTCATCATGTTCTGAATGGTAGTTGCCCACTCAAACAACATCTATGCTTTCTAGTAGTCAGTAGTCTCTTACCTGGAAACACAGGTTGCTACCTTGATCATGAAGATTATAAAGAGCACCTCCTTGAGCTTCATGACCTAACTAGCAGTGTTACTATATTTTTCTTAGTTTGTCTGCTGTTTTGTTGTTCTGTTAAACATGTGGGAAGGCTCATGTCGTGCCTCTTCCTTTTCAGACTGCCCAGTCATGCTGCAATGCAATCTCGCTTGCTACAGCAAGCTCGGAAGTTGAGAAGGCCTATGTACTTACGTACTTCTATCCTCTATTGCAGTGCGGTCATATATTAGGAACTATACTGTTCCTACATGGTGTTCAATGATTTTCACAGGATCACAGAATGGTTTGGGTTGGAGGGACCTTTAGAGCCCATCCAGCCCAACCCCCCTGCAGTGAGCAGGGACATCCCCAACTAGATCAGGCTGCTCAGAGCCCCGTCCAGCCTGACCTGGAATGTTTCCAGGCATCGACCGCCCCTCTGGGCAACCAGAGAGAAGGAGAGAAAGAAGGAGAAGGAATAGGAAGAGAGGAGAGAAGGAGAGGAAGGAGGAAAGAGAAGAAGGAAATCCTTTTTTCTGTGGTGTAAGGTGGGTTAATTCATGCTGTCTCTACTTCTAGTATCTCTTGGAGACTGTAATTCAGCTGGAAGCCTTCTTTGTATATCTACCTGCAGGGTGAAAGGCACTTCCCTTCCTATGAGCAGATAAAGAAGCTGGTATTGGAGACCAGTGCTGCTCAGGCATTAAGCCAACAACAGACCCAAGCTGTCTGGAGTCACGGGAGACCTAACAACAGGCTCAGGCTGCCACTCCAAAACTTTTGGTTTTTCTATGCTTTCTCTCCCATGACTTGCAAAAGCCACTGTGCCTCCGTTCTAGCACCTCCGTTCTAGCCACAGGCATAAAATTGAGACCTCTGGTAGATCCCAGTACCTGATCACCTGAATCTGTGAGCTGCCAAAGAATACGTAATATCTGTGTAATCCATCAAACTTTTTTCCCATGTCTCCCAGTGCCCGCCCCCCTACCCCTGCGCTGAAAATTTACTGATCGCTTTATCTCTAGAGCAAGCGTTGCAGCAAAAGACAAGAACCCATAACTGCACAGTGTCATAAGAAGAGTGCAGGAGAGACTGGAAAACATGCTTTTTGTGCATCCGAGACCATCTTAGGTCTGTGGATATTTGTTCAGCAGATCTGAGAGTGGGAGTTGGATCTTGCCTCACTCCCTTTCTGATATGGAGGAAAAATTTCACATGAGCCCAGATTTGGTGCTCAGTAAAGCTTTGTACTCTTGCTTTGTACTGTTCAGTAAGTCACACTAACCATTTAAGTGCTTCAGGACGATACCAGTTGCGTGCGTTTTAAGCAAAGAAAAAATACTGAGCTTAGTTAGCAAGCAAGAAGGGGTTAAAACTTAGTAGCACACATTCTTTGGGAAAAAAAATGTAGGGAGGAGTGTTGTGGTACCTGATTTGTTTATTTTTGTAGCTGAGGTTTTTTCCTCTCAGGACGCCAGCTTGCCGGAGCAGTGCTCCATATACAGAAGGTTCATTTACAGTGGCAGGCAGGCAGCTGCACTCTGAGCTCTATTTAGTTTATGTTGTGATGGATGACTTGAGTGGGAGACGTGACGAGTGAATTAACAGCTTCAGTAAAAACACAGTGTTTGTCTTCCCATTGACTTTCCACTTCGCGTTACCTTGCTGTCTTACCTCCCTCGGGTCGCTGTTCTTGTCTGTCTTGTTCTCTCCTTGTGTTTCCTGTCTTTCAGGACTGCTTTTCTGTCCTGTTTTTGTTGCTGGGTTTCTTTTTTATTGTTATCTATTTTCTTTTTTATTTCACCCAAGCTAGTTCACTGAAGAAATTAGAAATCTTTGCTTCTGCTGCTTGTGGTCTGGGTGGAGGCCCGCTTCCCGGCTAGGAGACTTTTCTCAGCATGAAGACCTCAGGAATCCAGTAATGCCCCTGTTGGTGAATAATTCCTATCTGGAGGGAAAGTCGCCTTCAAACACCTTTTCCAGCTGTGTTTGTCCTAAAAGGTGGCTGAAGGAGATTGCCAATACCTTCCACTTGCTTCCCAGTGGTAACTGGTTTAGCTCACTTCTCACAGAAATGGTTTAGGTTGTCCCTTAGCCAGCCCCACTCCAGCCTACAGCCAGCCACCAAAACATGCCGATGGAGAGGATGGACCCATCTCTGTAGGAGGTAGTTCCGGAGGAGAATTGACGTAGGGCATATTGAAAGGTGGTAAAGCTGTTAGGACAGTCGCCAGGAATCTGGGAGGCTGGTGTGCAGGTTTTTTATTCTTCTCTAGTCTTTTTGTGGTGTCTGTGGACAGAAAAATGTCACTGTCCAGCAGAGAAGTGTCCTATTGGTTTTTGTTTCTTCCTTTTTGTTTCCTTGTAGTACCTAGATGTGCACTATACATGGTAACTAACTCTGAGTGTAAAAAAGTGAATTATATCAGCCCTAACTTGAGATTTGTAGAACTGGAAGTTTTGAGTGCTTGTTTATCTTTATTGTTTTTGTTTAAGTGTTAAATGCCACAGAAACATAGGCTCAAATGAGACCACAACAGATACTGTAATTTCTTCCCCAGTGCAAGACCAGACAAGCCCGTATTTGTGAGAGTCCTCAGAGATGTTTTCTCGCTTATTCTTAGACATCCACAACAATGAACACACTGAGGTCTCTCCAAACCAATGCATCCTTGACTTCTACTATCCCAAACATGAGAATTTTTTTCTTAATTTTCTTAATTTCTGAGTTTTCTGTGATGAAAAGTAATCCCCATTACTTTAATTCATCACACATCTTGAGAATAGATTTCCTTTCCTTTCTGCAGCATCCTTTTATTTAATATTCTACCTACCTCCCGCACTTTCAGCTATAGGCTAAGCAGTCCAAGTTATGTCCTGCTTTTCATCCAACTTTCATCCAGTTCCCCTCTTCTTTCCTGAAATGCAACATCCCAAAATTAGGCACTGAGCTCTGCCTGGGTAGGCTGGAAGTGACACTTCCCACCTGAACCCGACAGACTGGCTGTTCCTCCCAGTGTGATACTCCCCTTTTCCAGGGGATGAGCTGCTGACTCAGGCTGACAACACTGCTGCATCCCTTTATCCCAAACTGCCATCCAGCCTGTAGTTCCCTGGCTGGTATTTGTAAGGCTGATTATTCCTGTGTACTTGTAGCACCTTGCACTTGTCCTTATAGAACAGCATCCTCTTCTTTACAGACCCTTTCTCATATTTGTTTGGAATCAAGTCTGCCCTCCAACTTCTTAGTTGCCCACCCTTATCTTCATCTCACTTATCTATTAATAACCTCATTCTTCCACTCTCCTGACTACTAGCTGCTCCTCGTCACATAGTCATAGTAAAAACCCCTTGGCAATCCCTGGCACACTCCTAGCTTCCATTTACATTAAACATTGATAAGCAATCTCTTGCCCTACCAGTTTTGTACCTGACTTATTACATTTTAATCTAAGAAATGGTTGTTTGGTGTGATTAGTAAAGTTTTTCATATTTTTCTTTTAAAGTGAAACTATGTGATATATTCTCTTCTGCATACCCACAAGACCTGATACCGTATCAAGATGGAAAGTAGAATTACTTGACATTATTTGCCTTTAGCATAGGTTCATGCTGACTGCCACTCATGGAGCTCTTTTCTTTTCAGTGCTTACAAATAGATTGTTTAATTATATGTGCCAGTATTTTTTTTTTTTTGATAAATGAAGTATGCTGTCAGGTCTGCAAATTCCCAGCTGCTGTGTTTTTTGCTCCTTTGTAAGAGTAATCACCATTTTCACTCTTCTGCAGTTTTCTGGTATGTTATTAATCCTCCATAGATTTCCATAGATAAGCAATTGCCAGGGGGCTCTAGGATTTCACCAGTCTTCCTCAGGTTTTTGTATATCTTAGCCTGAGTTGAAAGTACTTAACTAACCTAAGTACACTCTAACCTGTTCGTTCCATGTTCTTGCCTCTTAGTATTATCTAAAATTGTTACTGATTTACCTTCTGAATTTTAGTGTATTAAAAAGCTTTAAATAATTTGGTCTTCTCAATACTGTCTGTCAATGGATCCTTATTGGCTTAGTGGGCAAACCTTTTCCTTATAGTTTCCCAGGCTACTACTGTATTTAACATGGCATGAGATCCTGCTTTATAGGGACTCATTTGCATCCTTTAGGGTAGGAAAAATACTATTTTTTTCTTCATGAAAGCTGAACTAATAATGTATTTAGGAGCCAAGCCATAAAATATCAAATATATCAGTATTCATGAAAAAACCCCAAGAGAGAATTTGTAATATTTTCTACATGATGTAGGAATGTAACTAAATACATGTAACAAAAACTTAACGACTGGGAAACAATTGTGTAGCTGGCACACTATTTGCTTATTGTTCTTCATCCAGCGATGGTGGATCATTGTGTCAAATTGAGTTACTTAGGAAATCTGTGTGGTGTGTCAGTTTTGAAATCTATTGGGATTCAATTCCCCAAAGTCAGATTTACACTGAAGCAGAGGTGGGCTCTGATATTTTTAATTCATTGGGTAGACATCGACATGCAGTACAGAATCCTAAAAGATGAGAATTGAAGTGAATCATATACTTTGCTGCCAGGCATAAGGGTGTATCTGAGACTACAACAAATGAAACATTGGTTAAATTTTATTATTGCCTAGTGGGGCTTTGGTGTCAATTTAATAATGAAGCACTGAGCTGAACAGAAACTACCAGTAATATCTGCAAGGGGAAAGTAGTACGGCCACTGAATTTTCCCATTAGCGACATGACTACTCTTCTGTTTTATTGAATCATTTTTGCTTCAGTTTGGGGGTTTGCCTCTACATGCACTTGAAGTTAGGCTGGAAAGAGAGCAAATACAGCGTTAACAGATGGGAACAGAGATGATCACTTTTGGCAGTAACTTGTGAAGTGATCAATCCTGATGACAGTGTCACCTGCATTTATAAGATCAGCCTAAATAGTAGTTGAAATATATATATTAGGAATTAACTGGGTTTCTTTTCCTTTTTTTTAATGATAAATCTCACATGAGACAACGCTCAAATTAATTCAGAGTTACAGTCCTACCATTTTCAAATTAATCGAGGTTAAAGCAAAAAGATATTCAAAGGTGAAGTTTTGGGTCTTGCACTTTTTATTTTTTAAGAAGCAGAATACATAGATGGTTTATATTTATTTTTTGTTTTTCCTTTCACAGCACAGGAGAGCATGTGAAAATGAGGAAGTCCTTATCTTCAAAGCAGTAGTGATCTCTCTTCCCACTATCAGTGAAAGCTGTGTGAATTCATTCTGTAAATGTGGCATTGAAAAACAAAGAGTTGCTCCTAACAGGTAGTCTAGCTCAGTATGGAAATCGTTGAACATGTCTTTTTTAGAAAATGAAGTTATAGTTTGGATAATATGTATATGGCATAAAACCGTCTGTTTTGAAATACAATGATTATAAAACTAGTTATAGTTACTAATTACTGTTTGTCTTTCTGGAAGAAAGAAAAAGTGCTCTGATGGGCAAGGTGCTGTACAAACACATGGCATCTGCAAGGACATTATCACAGAACCACAGGCTGAATGGATTTCCAAAGATCAGAGTTTATCGTGCTGCCCCAAGGCAAGATTAACTTTCCCTGTGTTATTCCTGAAAGATGTTTGTCTAACTCGTTCTTGAAGGCCTCCAAGGATGGACACCCCACGGCTTCTCAGGGCAATTTATTCCAGCGCTTTACTACCCTTCCTGTTAGATAACTTTTTTCCATCATGTTTAACATAAATTTCTCTTATTGCAGCTTAAGCTCTTTATTTCTTTTCCCAGCCACCACAGAGAGTGGAAAAGAGATTATTTGCTCTGTTCTGCAGCAGCCTCGAACACTGTTATTTTAGTGCTCCCTTCCTCAGTCTCCCTTTTCTTTTTAACTAGATGACAGCAATTAATTCAGGCTCTTCTTGTGTCTCTGCCACTCTGGGCCTCTGGTCTCCCTCTCTTGTCTTCCTCCCAAGTCTTCCCAATGGTTTGTCTTCTCTAAAATGCACCCAAAGCAGGATGCCATTCTTCAGCTGCGGCACTGAGAGCAGGTGAAGGACTCCTGCGTGACCGGTAGCCTCTGCTCCTGTTTGCGTCCCAGTGCAGTGTTTGCTTTTTTCACAACAGATTACATGGTTGATTCGTGCTCAGCTGGTGATCCATTACAACCTCCAAGACCTGGTATGAAAAATAACAGGTCTAACCCTAGCTAATCACTCCCTATTTTGAATTTGTGTAGCTGATTAATCCTACCTAAGTGCAGTACTTTTGTTTTGCCAAGAGAGACTTAGGGTGCATTTGCTAGCTAGACACAGGGTTGAGGTAGGGGAGAATAAACTCTCTTAGACAAGATCACATGTGGAGTTTGGGGAAGGGCCAGGAATAATTTATGACTGACCTCCAGAGGCCTCATCTACAGATTCTCCTCCCCGGCTTTAGTGGAAAATCATTGAACTGAACACTGAAAACGTAGCAGGCTCTAATACATTTTCAATCTGACTCATTTTCACTCATTGCTTCTTTTTATGGCCCTCACTAATGAGACCCAACAAGACGATTCTTTGCCAGCCATCTCTCAGAATTTCCTGTGTGTTCGCTCTACATATGGCATTATTTATAACCGCATACTAAAAGCAAAAATTGTTAATATTGCAATGCATAAATGTTGTATGAATTAGCAGCTTTTGCAGGCAGGCAGACAGACAGACAGCCTATCGGACAGCAGCAACTCTGTACTTCACCTTCTCCTGAGATTAATCGCCTCTCTATTCTATTTTTCTTAATGAGAAAGACAGACGGGCATGGTAGAGCCAGCCACTGGTATTCATCGTGCTCCTCTCCAGCTATATATTGAAGAAAATAGAAGGAGGGTGGGAATGCCATGAAATTGCTAAACTGCCTCTTCTTTAAGAAAGCTGGTTAGGTACAAAATTTTCAAAATTAATTTCCTCAAATTATATTTCAGAGGGAGTTGTTTGGTGTTAAGCATTCCAGAGTAACCAACTGTTTCACCAAGTTCTCTAACAGGAACAAAATCCTTTAGGAAATCTGAGCAGTTACCTAAATGTGAGTTGCTGAGTGATTTTAAAAATACAGCGCTTAAAACAAGAGTTGCAAACAAGGAAAAGGAGCTGGTAACCAGTAAGAAAGTTGGTGTGACAACGGACGAGGTGGGCATAAAGCAATAATACAGTCTGCTGGGTAGGACACATCAGCACGTACAGTTTTATTGTCTTTGGTGTTGTGGTTTGAGATGTTTAGCTTGACTCTGGTGCTGGTGATTAGAAACATGCTGTTTGTTATGGAAAGAGCCAAATGCGCTCTATTGTGTTTTATTCTGGTTTCTAAACTGCACCCATCATTGTGGTCACCAACTTCTTTAAAAGTTTAGATATTTTTTCCAGCACAATATTTTTCTAAGTATTTTCTAGCTTTATCTGTGCAGTTACAAGTGGTTCAAGTAATACCTTCTGTCAAGTTGCTGCTGCCTTCTCCCAGAATACATGGATACCAGGTTTACAAGGTTTTATTTTGTTTTGGGTCTGGAGAAAAGTTCCCCTTGCAGGTAAACTGTCATTTCAAACACTGCCAGGGCAGCGTATGGTCTTTGGCGTAGGTGCACTTGCCCAGCTCAGCTACAGGCAAAGGTCTGTCTTAGGGTTAGAGGGCAAGTGAAAATGGCCAGGCAGGCACTTCGCAGTTTCATTTCTTCTACATTGAGATGAGGCTTAGCCTTGACTCTTGTTATGAGGTCATGTTTCCTTTTGGGATGCTAAAAAAATAAGTCACTGGTGTATTACACGCAGTTGGGTAAATGAGCAGATCTATCCCAGAATTAGAAGGATGAATCTTGATATTGTTCCATTCTTCCAATAAAAAAAGAAAGTGCATTTGTGCTGTATTTATCCTCACTAACCATCAAAATTCTTGCTAGACATTATTCTCTCCATACTTTCTCAGATGGAAGCCTGGCCAGGTGTAAATTTGTCACTGATGTCTTAGCGCTTCCATTACTATGGCTGCCCTAGCTGTGGGTCAGCCGGTGGGGTGTGCCCTGGTCGCCTTCCTGTATTGCTTCCGTGCCCTTTCACTGGGCAGCTTCCACAGCGCTCTTTAAACAAGCAAAAGGAAGGGGAAAAGGGACATCCATTTAAATTATTTGTGTGCCACTTAATGATGCTCGCAGTGTTCGTGTGTTCTGCAACTTGTATTAATTAAATACCCTGATATGCTCATGTGATTTGCTACAGGAGTCAATGAGAAAAAATCCCCTGGACTTTAGCAATCTCAGAAGATAGCTCACTGGGTAACAAAAGCAGTTCTTGGTGTTCCTGATTCACATTATGGCTGTAAAGCCTGGATAAAAAAGAGCCAGAACTGCTAACCGCAACATGCCCTTCTAATTAACTATTTTTCAGATCCTATTTAATTCCTTCCCAGCTGAGCACTAGACAATAATCTCAGCACTAGAAAATAATATTATCACTCCAAAATAATATTTTTTTTTCAATTAGAGGTCACATTTGGAAAAAAAAAACCCAAACCACAATTTTTTTCGTGCAATCCGCTGAGGGGTGCAAATAAGTGAATTCAGATTCCTCTATACTTGATGATGCAGTCATACTCTCCTTTTGATAAGTCAAGATTTACTGCTAAAATAACCATGGAGATAATGACAGGCATGCTCTGGTGCCTGTGCTTTTGCCTGTTAATGAGGAAGGAATTAAGTTTTTATCTGTTTGCAATTTTCTAGTTTGTCTTTGGCCTTGGCAGTGGGCATATGGGAAGCGGATAAACCCTCAGCATTCCCTGCACTGCCGTGCCTCCGTGCTGTGCACACCATCCACCCTTGGAGCTTGTCAATCCTTTTCTCCTTGCTCACTCCCTCCACATCTGCCACAGTCCAGAGGGCCTGGGTAATATTTGTTTTATTTCCTTCTCCCCTATTCTCTCTCTTCCTTCTCCCTTCTTCTTTCTCCTCCTGAATACCAAATGATTAACCTTCAATTTTCCACCTCACAGTGACTTCGCCTCCCTCTTCTCCTCCACCAGTACCTCTGGCTGTTCTTCCGTTCCCCATGTTAGGGCCTGCTGCAGCCTTCTCTAAAAGGCAGCTGTGTGAATGTACTCCTCCCTTCCTTGGCCACCTTGGTATTTATTGCCCTCTGCAAAACAAGTCACTCAGCATGTCAGCAGGTTACTTGTGTGTTAGAAGGAAGGGTTGAGCACACATGGTAGATGAGACAGAGATGGAAGTCATCAGTGGCTGACAGTTTTTAGATCCATTGGGTGGTTATATAGAGCTAGCTGAAAATATTGGAGGTGAACTTGTTTAGATACACCAAACTCATTTTGTC
Source organism: Phalacrocorax aristotelis (assembly GCF_949628215.1). NCBI lineage: Eukaryota > Metazoa > Chordata > Aves > Suliformes > Phalacrocoracidae > Phalacrocorax > Phalacrocorax aristotelis. The sequence goes on from NC_134280.1 coordinate 64,598,260, forward strand.
CTTAGTGTTTTCTGAGTTTCCTCTGAATCATAGAATCATAGAACATCCTGAGTTGGAAGGGACTCACAAGGATCATCTGTATCTTCTTGCTGGTTGTGAGCACACTGTGCGTTTTGCCATGGATCATATGCCATGTTCAAAAAGAAGCCTGGATTGCTGACTGCAAGGCTGTGTACGCTGCTATTTGTAGAGGCTGGGCTGGCAGCTGCAGAGCCATCAGCAGACTGCTGAATTGCCGTTGAAATCTAGCTTTAATAGTGTAATATTAAACCAAGTCAAGTCTTCTGCACATTTAGACCTAGAACTAGACCTAGAACCTTTGCTGGATTTTTCAGTTTGCTATTTTTGAGAGAGACAAAGAAAGAGAGAAATTTTAAATGTTGCCTTTCTTGGACAGTTTCTAAACTGTAGGGAAAACATGCACCTGACTTTAATAATAATAATATTTTTTTTTTAAAAAAAGGCAAAAAATAAAAGCACCCAGACAAACCAAAACCCTGCAGTCTTTTCAATGAAAGCTAATCCTGACTATGTTCTCTATAGAAATGCATATAAACTTCTGACCTCTCTAATCTTTTTTTTCCTTCACCACACACTCACTGTTTGCCAGATTTCCAACTATGATTGAAACTTATAAAAGCTTCACAGTACTTTTATTGCAAGAATACTCACACTTGGCTCTAAAAGAGTCAGAGCTTAAAATAAATGTTAAATGTTGATCCACTGGAAATCAGTAAAACCCTTACATGTGTTTGCATTTATATGTTGAAGACATTTATGTGTGTCTTATTGATGGGTATATCTTTCATCATGCTGATAACCAAAGAAGGTACCACAATATAGCAAGGTATCATGGTGCTAATAAGCACTTGAAAACAGATTAACAGGCTTGTGAGGTGTCTAAACGGGAAGGGAGTTGTCTAATAGAGCACGCTGCCACTGATCTGGCCTCATGAGGAGGCCAGGATCTGACCCTAGGGGCTGCAGCATGTGGTTTGCAAGACACTGAGACCTTGGACCTCCTCCTGGTGCACCCGCTTTTGCATAAGCACAGCAGCTCTGCTGGGGAGAGCAAGGTATGGTGCTCTCTGGGCCATGAAAGAAAAAAGTGTGGTCTGTTTCTAACTCTCTGCTACTTTACTCCTAAAGCAGAGAGGCTATCCAGGTGACCCTGCCCACTTCTGTGGGGAGAGAGGGCAGAGGAGGTTAGAGGTGAGGCTGCTCAGATGGGATGGGGCACAGATTGGTACCGCGGATACTGTATTTCCTGAGGGTACTGGAAGTGGCTGCTTCAGTAGTGCCGAGTGTCTTGCAGTGTATTACAGTCATACTGTAGCATCATCATCCTGACCGTTGATAGTGTGTTTGCGTGTAAAGGGTAGAGACAAAACTGGAAACACATTAGCGTTAGGGGGATTCCCAGATTCAGAGCTGAGCTGCTGCTATCAGATTCTGCAGCCAGAAGTGTGGAAACAAGATAAATCTGCTAAAAGTTCTGCTATCTTCACTGGAAATCCAGTGAGACCACCTAATCTTGAGAGCCTGCCATCACCCTGTGATTATATCTTACATACTTGGCTGCTCCCACATGGAAGAAATGCCTCCCCTCAGATCTGTGTTCAGTTCAGATGCCAGTTCTCATGAGGGCTAAATTTACATTTGGGTTTGAACATGCATGCAGTAGGACAGAAACCCCACCCATCCTTAATGCTTTCACCTCTGCCTGGGGTGAGAGGACAAGGCTCTCTTTCCCTCCCCTCCTGCTTTTAATTCCCTGGCTGCTCACTCCTTTAAGTAGTGGATCACAGGCATTCGGTGGGTCCTTGGCTTTCTCCGTGTGACTTGCAGTCAGCTCTCATCCAGACTGACAGTACAGCTTGGCCAAGCTCTTTAAAGGCTGATAACAAAGCACCCGCAGAAATCAGCTGTAGTAATGCCATGGTGTTGTACATGCAGTTTTCCCATGTGTAAGCGCCACCAACTATTTCTGCCAGCAGCAACAGCAACACAGAGAAAGCTGATTCAAAGGCAGGCTGCAAATCACATTAGGTAAGGGCTTTAGAAGCCCTCACCCCAACAGCAAGCAGAAAGGATGAAGGGCTAAAACACTTAGGGATGAAGAAAAAAAAAACTAGTAAAAGAATAAAGAAATCCATTTCCACCTCAGAAGGTAGCTGGTGATTATAATGAAGACCAAAGTACTGGTGAGAAGATCATTTGCACCTCCTGGTGGCAAATTAAAAAAAAAAAAAAGTCTTTAAAAAAAAGTCCAGATTGGATGTTCAAAGATTTACTATGCTATAATGACTTTGGTCAGAATAACCTGTAATAAGACAGCAGCAAATTCCTGACACCTATGTCTTAGGGGAAAGAAAAATAGATACAACAAAAGCAACATATTCAAGACTTAGAGCTCTGCACATCACTTCTGAATCAAAAATAAAGCCACAAGAAATGGGATATTCCTTTTAAAAGCCAAATTTCCAATTAAGCCATCTGAATAGTCATATTTTCAGTGCAGCTATTGCAAGGGAGTGCAGTGATGCAAATCAAAACCAGGAAAATGCTTGTCTAAATGTGCAAAGCAGTGGGCAGTATATCTCATCTGCTGTTTAAGCCACACTGAGGCAACACACATGCAAATATAAGACAGCAGGAAAATGCTGGTTGCATTAGAAAAGAGTATTGCCCAGCAGCCTTGACACCCAGACTCCAGGGATGGTGTTTAGCTCTCTGGTTAGCTTCAGGCTTCCTAGGCGTCTCTGGCTCCTGTGACTCAATTTGTCATTTGCAAAATTTTACCAGGCCCTTTTTGAAGCTGCAAGTCACCGTTGTAGTAAGTATCACATACGTAATAAGTACCTGCGGAGTCCAAATATCTCTAGAGACTCATAGAAGTGCTTATTCATCTTCTTCTCTCCGTGGGTGCCCTGAACACTCACACGGAAGAACTCCTCTAATTTTTAAGTATACATTCAGATAGAAATGAAGTACAGGACTTTCAGTTTCTTCAGACATTGCAATCATGTAGCTGGACTTTTGAAACTCCCCCTGATGACAGTTCTTCTGAAAAATGGTAAATGAAAAAAACCAATCTCCTCCAAATTATTTTGATCTTAAACTTCTATGTGCTTCCAAAAAGTCAGTAGAGGCTGGTAACTGTAATTTGGAAGTGTGATGTGGAAAATGTTCAATGTTCAATCCTAATTGTATAAAGTTTGGGCAGAGTGGAAGGGAATAGGGAATGGTTTTTCAGTTGGATCATAACTCATCAGTTAACTCAGTAGCGACCTTGCAAGCTCGGTAAGAAACTGTCATATGGGATGCAAGACTTTGTTAATGTTTGTTAATGTAAATGAGACAAATGATTGTGTAGATGTCCCTCTGGGTTTTACAGAGTGGGCTCACAATTGACTGGATCAACGCTGACATGCTTGCTGAATTATGCTGGTCATGGGGTATGATTCTTGATGCTGTAGCTATGCTTGTAAACACAGTTGAATTGGTAAGAAAAAAAGTTTTCCTATTATAACTTTATTTTGGGCACTGGTCTAAGCTCCATCTCATGTACAGTATTGCTTTATAGGTATAACTTTCAAGTCGAGACAAGGTCTTAAAGTCAATAACAAAGAAACAGGGTGGGATGGTTGACTCATGGAGGCAAAATCTTGCATCTTATCTAATCCTGCCTGGAGAGTGGTGTTAAGGACTCCAGCAGTGCTGCACACATAACGCTGGGCAGGGGCCTGGGAGCATCTGTAAGTGCTTGGTAAAAGCCTGCTTAACTTCAAGCACTGGAGGGACAAATGAGCTGAAATTCCAGTTTAGTGCAAGGTCAGTTGGACTTCACTGAAAAAGTAGTAGGTGAACAAATGTGCGTTGTGGCTTGGAACTGACCGGCGCATACAGTTTGTTGTAAGCTCGATAACAAGCCTTGGTCTGTGGAAGTGAAGTACAGCTTCTGCAGCTGGAAACTCAGATACTCAGGGGATATCCTCATGGGGGGGAACATGCACACTTCAGGGAAAAAAAAGGCTCATGAGCCTCAACCTGTTGCTGAAGTCCGTCACAACGACTAGGATGGTGGGATCACTTGCTAGAATGACTTCCAGCAAGGCAAAATTTGGCAGTATAAATTCCCACCCGTCTGTGTAGTTACTGAATCTTTCACAGGGTACTTGGTGGCACCATCCTCGCAGGGGTGTACGACGGTTAGCGTGGGGCTTGGTGCATGGAAAGGAGGGAAGACATCTCTAGCAAGCTGTGTTCAAAGCCTTTGGGCATGGTCCCCCAAGCCCCAGTTCCTCTGCCCTGACCATTAGTGCTGGTGCCACTGTCCCTGGGGTCATATGCTTACTATGCACACGTACTGGCAGGCAGGGCTCAGCTTTCTTCAGTCCAGTGCAGGAAAGCTATGCTAGTCCAACTCTACCCAAGTTAGCACTATTCGTGACTTTTATAATTAGTATCTGGGGGATTTGGCGTATTTGGGCTCTGCTGGTTTCTCATGGACAGTGGTACTGTGTGCCCTAGGTCTTGGGGATGCTTAAGTCCAGGCTCTCTTGGTGCCCTGGTGACCTAGTTGTCCAAATGCCTTCAAAATGTCAGCCTGTGATCTTGTGGTGAATGTACACCGGAAATATCCATGAGGAAATGAGTGATGTTTTTCATGCACGATTTGTATTTTGTGCAGTATAAAAACTGAAGGAAAAAAATTTTCATCCAACAGCTCCAGAAAGGTCCACCATAAAGGGACAGATGTTCTGCAGAAAAATACAGTGATTGTTTTTATTGTGTAGGAGCACAAGAACACCTTCTCCAGTCTTCTCAGACCAACTTCTCACAGTTTACAGTTTCTGAGTGCCTGATTTGATAACATTTATATTCTTTTAGAGTAGGTTTTGGTAAAGCACTGCATTTAGAAAGTAGAAAATATATGCATGTCTGTATAGCTGTGTACACTAGGATGTACATACAGAAGCTCAGATGTTATGTTCTGCTAATGGAAACTGTTGAATAGCACACATATGAACTGTGTAATAGCACCCATTGCACTCATAACAAATCAGCCAGTTTTGATTTGGTCAGGATATTGATACTAACACGCAGCCTGCCTGTCCCAGGTTCACAGCCTTAAGAAGGGCTGCTCTCTCTGCACTGTGCTATCCACAGAGCACTGTAAATACAGGATTTGCATACATTGCACCATCCACTGTTGGCACAATTGCTGGTAAGGTGAATGGCAGTCTTAAATGTAACATATGCTGAAAACATATCTCTTTGCAGACTATTTAGCAGAAGAATTTAATTGCAAGGTTTTTTTAGCTAAAAATCAGTTTCTGTGTTTACAGTTGCTAACCTCGTTTGCCAATTAAGAGTAATAACTGCATGTGTTTAGCATCATGCTAATTTACAGAACAGTTGACATGATTTTCTCTGAAACCTTACAAGCAAATCATGCTTATAATGAACAATGGAGATTGGCTGATGTGTTATATAGACTATTTAAAGTTATTGTTATGCTCCAATGTTTTGTGTTTTAAAACACATCGCACAGGCTGGAAGGAAACATAGGGGTTCATTTCTATAACTGCTAACTGTTCTGTTCAACAGCATCACACTGTCAGATGAACAAGCTCTATAGGAGCTAAATCTGTTTTAAATAATCAGTCAACTGGAAGTGGCTAATTAGGATCTGAAATAAGAGATCCTATCAAAGAAAAATTGCTTTATGTGGTGGACAGCTGGGATAAGTGGGACATAAAAGGAAGCGAGGGACCTCAGTAAGTTGGGAATGGTTTTCTTCCGGGAGTTGAATGAGTCAATGAATTCATACTCTTATGAAAAAGATGGAGTGCAATGCTGTCTACCAAAATGCACAAGGAAAAATGTAGCCTGCTTGACATATACATTAGTCTTTCTGCTATTCTCAGCATTGGAAAAACCTCAGCTGAACTTCTCTGGTGTTGCAGTTCAAGAGGAAGCGGACCAGCTGGAAAGCACCCAAAGAGGAGCATTGAGCATAATTAGAGGTCTCAGATATGACCAAGAAGGTACGACCTAACCAAGTTACATGGTTCAGCTTTTAGAAGAGAAGACTTTGAGCAATGCAGGCATAATCCTCAAGTACGCAGAAGGTAGAATCAAGCTGTAAAAAGGACAGAAATAGTCTTTCCTAAAAGCCCATGTTTTATTTGATAGGAAGTTTTGATCTGAAGCTTCGGGAAGAAAGATGTATGTTAAACAATAGGGAAAAGCTTTCTAACAGTGAGGATAATGAAATATTGGAGTTTCTGTCTTTAAAACCACATTAAACAAACATCTGTCATGAATGATACAGGTATAGATGATCCTGCTTGGGGTAGGGGGATAAACCAGATGACTTCATGAGGTATTTTCTTTCCCTATTTTTCTGTGATTCCACATTGAGGCTACACCCACTTACACATGTTTGGATCTGAGCCATTAGTCTAGTGTGAAAGTCACATTCCAGGATGGGATTTTAAAAGACCTTTGAAAAAATTTGATGGGATTTGGGTGCCTACCTCCCTTTTTATCCTTTTGAGAATCCTAATCTGTAAAAGTATTCTTCATCCAGACAAAGCCAGATAATTTTCTGTATGTTGATATTTAAATCCTTTGGCTAAATCTGTGTTTCCCTGAAATATTTCTGCCTGCTCCAACATGCCCTTGTACATTAAATTGCTATTTTTCTGGATGAATCATGCTGAGAACATTCAACATATATCAAGCTGGGTATAAAAATGGGCAGTCAGAATCTGAACTAATCAACAGCAGCTTTTATATTTCTTCTTTAAACACAAGAATGACCATTTCCAGATCTCTCCACTGGATTTGGGTAACCCAAATACCTGAGTGAACAATAAACTGACCCAAACAGCAGACAGTCCCATGGGAACCGGAGGTTTGGCAAAGACTGACTGATGTAGCATGAAAATGGAACAGAACATATTTTAAATGAATAAAGTGAACAACATGGTGAAATTCTGTTGATTCTTTCTTATGAGCTGTGTGTAGCATCTGTCCTTTCTGCTTCATCCATGCTCTCTATCATCTATACCTTCAGACCTCCCTGTTGGGTACTGCAGCTGTTTTCATTGTACCCTTTTATGCCCAGTCAGTACTTGTATTTTGCCCTGTTGCTCCACTGGTTTCTCCAAAGAGTCTTTTCCATCTTTCTTCTTGTTTTACATCAAGAACAAGGAGCAAGTTATATTGGGGTTAGGAAGCCAAGCAACTACACTTGTGTGTGAGCCGAAAAACTCCACAACTGAAATGTGCCTGTCCTCTGCATAACAGCTGAGGCACCAGGGCACTTCTAAGTCTAAGGGGCTTTAATTCATGTTACCCAGAAACACACTTTCTACACAAGGAAAGAAAGAGGGAATGGAGTTGTTCCTCAACCCTTCTTCTCAAACTGGGTCGTGCTTTGGAGAGGGCATGCCTAGAGCAGGAGAAGAAACAGGTACAAACATGAGTCTGTTGCCCTGCAAGGAAAGGATGTCAAGGGAGGAGAGTGCATGCTTGCAGCTCAACCATTGCCAGGGAGCCAGGCTGAACCACAGAGGGCCTGTAACCTTGGTTTTCCACAACCTGAAGGAATAAAAGAATCACCAGCCCATTATATGAACCCCTTTTTGGAGGGAAAACAAAAAATTAATCGGTCAACTACAGACCATAGGCACTTTGGTGCAGAAAGCTGTTCTGAGCTCACAATGATCTGGGTCTCACACCTAGATGACTTATGGCTCTCAGTCTGGGAAAGATTATTTCAGAGACATTTCCCTCTTCTGCATTTCCTGCTTGCTGGTTTAGTGCCTTCCACATGCCCCTCTTGGCCTGTTTCATGGGAATTTAATTGCAGGTATCTCTCTGGATTGACTGGGTAAAGCAAATTTGGGGAATGCCTTAGATCATGTAGCTCTAGAGGTCGGCGTGCTTTGTGAAGATCCACCTTGCAAAAGTGCCTCTGCAAATTTGTGCCCAGACTGTCACTTTAAGGGTTCTCTGCAATTCTGTAAGACTGGTTTTCTTGCTTTTATCCTGTGCTTTGAAGGCCTCCCTGTGCTGTAAATCCTTCCCTTTCCTCTTATTGTGCTATATTCCTTGCTTGCAGCAGCTTCCCACTTCCTTATCAGTTATTATTACAGTTTGTTAAACCCCCTTTTTCCTGTTAGTGGCTGCCTATATATTCCTCTGTGGGGTGTTCTAGCAAGACACACGCTGAAGCTCAGAGATGCACTTACCAGCACCCATGTAGCGTTCAGGCACCCTGCATCTCCCTCAGCCTTTGCGTCCAGGGGGCAGTGCCTCTCTTGCTCCTGCAGGCCTTGGGATGAGGCATTCCTCCATCCCTCATGCACCGCTTCCTTCAGAGCAGCCAGCTTCACATGTGTGCATTTGCTCTTTGCCCACTTGTTTTTACCCTTAAGCCTCTGTGCTCTCAGGGAGGAGCGTTGCTTTTGTTGGTATCTGTGACTTGGTGTCAGACCCCATTTGATTGTAGTGAGGCAAGTAGTTATAACTAGCTGCCTGGCCAAGCTGGTCTGCCTAAACACAAGGGCTGGGCTTTAAGCCTGGCTGACCAGAACCCCATCAACTGCTTGGGGCTGTTGGGTGGTGCTTTGAGCCCTGACTGTGGAGATCTGCCTGGGTCCTGATTCCTGGTGGTTCTTGCTCCAGCTTGCTCTATGCCTACAGCACAGGATCCCTGGCTTCAGACAGCACTCCTGTCCTCCATCAGCCTCCTGTCCTTCCTCCAGCGCTAGCGTGGTGTCATGGGTTGACCTTGGCTGAACACCAGGTGCCCACCAAGCTGCTCTATCACTCCCCTCCTCAGCAGGACAGGGTGGGGAGAAAATAAGATGGAAATAACCTTATGGGTCAAGATAAAGGCAGTTTAATAAAGGAAAAACAAAGGCCATGTGCAGAAGCAAAGGAAAGCAAAAGATTTATTCTCTACTTCCCATCAGCAGGTGACATTCAGCCAATTCCCGGGAAGAAGGGCTTCAGTACAGGCAGCAGTTGCTCCAGAAGACAAATGTCATAAAAAAGAATGTCCCCACTCCTCCTCCTTTTTCTTAGCTTTTTCTGCTGAGCAGTCATCATATGCTATTGAATATCCCTTCAGTCAGTTTGGGTCATCTCTCCTGGCTATGCCCCCTCCCAAGATTTTCCCACCCCCAGCCTACTGGTGAGGGGGGAATGTTGGAGGGACAGCTCTGACGCTGTGTGGGCACTGCTCAGCAGTAGCCAAAACACTGGTATGGTATCAACACCTTTCTAGCTACCAATATGAAGCACTATGAGGGCTGCTAAGGGGAAAATTAACTCCATCTCAGTGTCACCCAATACACCTGGTCTAATCCTAACATAGTCAGATTCCGTATATGGATGGCAAACAGCTACCTACAGTGTTGTTAACCTGTCCTGATGTTCAGCAAGGAGACATCAGTTTAAGGACTGAGCTTCCCTGGCACTGTGACATGCCAGAAAACCCCTCGTGTGTGCTCCTTCTCTGGCAGCAATGGAAAGACAAAGCCCCTCGGGAGCTGTGGCTATCTTCACCCTTGCAGCACTCAGTATTGACATCAGCGGCATGACCTACGCTAAAGTTGACATGAAAAATATTTGTCTGCTTTTCAAAGCAAGTGGCTTTGGCCTGTGTTCCATTACAGTGGCAGCGCATGGCATCGGCACAGCCAGTCCTGACGCTCCCCTGTGGGAGCGGAGCCTCTGCCCGTGTGGCCTCCAGAGCCCAATCGAGGGACCGCCAGGCTCGGTGCAAAGTCATCAGCGGTCCCCAAGACAGTCTCTTGGTAGCTGGTGGCAAGATGAGGGAGCCCTAAAAAAGTGCCTGTGATGTCTCCACAAGATGACATGTCCAAGCCTTGAAGCAAGGTTGCTGTTTGGCCCCAGGGCAGTACTAGACTGCTGCACTTAAAGACAGGTCCTGGAGACCTGATCTCACCCCTTAGCCTCTGTTCTCATGAATGAAATGTCTGTTTAACCTGCTACTAGATATTTCATTATCTTGCCAGTATTATTTTACCTCTTTAAATATGTTTCAAGTTTTTAATTTAAATTAATTCAAACTAGATTTTTCTGAATGAAATGCCCTGACTCTTCAGGACAAAATATTGTGACTTCTGTGGTGACATTATTTCTCAGAAATAGTATATTCATGAAAGATTTTCCTCACTCAAATCTTGCTGTTAAGTATCCTTCTTTCTGAACACCTCTCCCTCCATACTGCTGGGCACAAAAACGAGACAAGGTCAAGATTTAAGTCTGCATGGATTCTGGTGTCTTGATTTCTGCAGATGTTTGCCTAGATCAAGCTGTAAGCAATTCAAGAAAAGCCTCTGTCTTTGTGAAGCACAGTGTGTCTTCATCTGCTTCTTCACCCACAGTCTTTCAGAATATAGCTCCTTTCTCATTTTTCTTTGGGTGTCTTTCAGCCCTACTGTGTTTTCCATTTCATCTCCTTCAGCAGTGTGACTAAGCACCCCTTGAGGGTTAGTCTGTGACATGGTCAGTTCATTTGAGTTGATAATTTTTGGGAGTTATACAGCTGGACTTGTGTTTTTATGTTTCCCTTTACCCATAATTTTTTTTCCCTTCTAATGGCTGAAGGAAATGCACACAAACTAAAATGTGTATGTGGTTTTATTTGGAAGGTTTAACGAGAGATGTTGATCCATGTGTTTCTAGTCTGTTTCTACAACAAGAAAGTTATTCTGAATTCTGTAAGAACTTCCCTTACATATTCAAAAGTGACAATATTAGGCAATTATTATTTCAGCCAGAAGCAATATGTTCTGAGCAGTTCTGGAATATCACATATATGAACTCTTTCTGCCACGCAGATCCTCTTTTAATGAAGGAATGACCTTGGTGGTCATCCTTCATGTTCCTAAGGTGAATTTGCTCCCAGAAGCTACCCCCATATTCTGTTCCAGGCTTTCAAGCCACATGAAAAAACATCCATTGCTGCATAGACTGATGCAGCCCTTATGATTTCTGCCATGATTAAACTTGGCAAGATTGAAATATTGGATTTAAGGGAAAGTGTCTGGGTTAAAGTGCAGGCCAGACTACTAGGAAAAAGAAAAAAAAAAGGCAGAGTGAACTCAGGTTGACGGCTGCAGGTGTAGTCCTCTGCTGCCTCAGCTTGGGCTGGACAGTTCAGGCAAGTCTAACTTTGATCTTGGGCACTTAAGGTTGCTAAACTTTACTTACACACTGATGTCAATAGGAATACATGTGAGGTTAAATTAGATTAATAAGTGTTTGCTAAACTGCAGCTTTGGACTATACACACTACTGGAGAGCACATGAACAATATCGTTGTGGGTAGCTGAGTCACACCACTCGATGAAATAGAAGAAGCATCTGTTAATAGAAGGCACTCTAACTGGGAATAAAATAAAGTTAAGCACAAAAGTCTAGTTTCTCATCTCTTCAGTGTATCCAGGCACATTTGCTTCTAATTAAACCTATTTTTCTTCACACAGCTGCAATTTCCAATCACAGTTCCCTGGGGCACCTGGGTGCTAACACCCCTCATGTGTGCAGGCCTCTCCCTGACAGGGCCTAGGGAGCAGCATGGCTGTTTGCTAACTCGTGGCTCTGCGGCCAGGAAAATTGCAGCCTTCCTTTCATCAGGAAGTAAGTGTATGTTCCTTGTCTGTATTTATACATCTGAGAATTTTAAGTAGTTGCTCCATGTGTTTCCTAATTGATCAGGTTTGTGCTGTACTGTAAATCTGATTGAAAATTTGCTGTCTGCTTTTGGTTTCTGGTCTGCAGACAAAGGCACTCTGAGAGCTTGGCTATTTCTGTTATAGCTAATGGAGAAAGATCCTGCCTATTTAAAGTCAGCATTAAGCGCTTGTTGGCTTCAATGAATCAAGAAAGTTTGTGTATGAAAGGATTTTTCAGGTTGTTCAGAGCCTCCAGGAGTGTTTTTAGTTAGTGTGTAACAGAGTTGGCTTTTAACGTAGGCTGCTGTGAGATGAGGGAGGAGATTGAGCAACGTGTGAAATGTGGTTTATTTGCTCTCCCAGAAGGGACTCAAAATAGTGATTTGTGGTTTGGAAGTGAAGTGTGAAGAGGTTATCTGGCTGACCTGGGATCACACAAGGCATCTGTACTAGGACTAGAAAACAGTTCCCTATCTTCCAGTGTGATGCTGCACCCAGTGATGTATGAAACAGCAATGGACCTTTAAGTGACCTTTATTACAAAACCAAATTTGTAGGTACCTTTCTCCTTTTTCTGAGTTTTTGGAGGCTGCTGCCACCACACTCAGGGCATTTACTGCCTCTTAAATACTGATTCATTTAGGTGGTATTAACTAATCTGAGACCTACAGAGAACTGCTTCTTAAACTAGCAAACACTTTTATTTCTTTTTGAGTACAAATTAATGGAAGTTGCAAGACTACAGTAGCAATCTGAGGGTCTATGGCTTAACCACCTAACTGTTATACCTGAGCTATCTCCTCCTGGGTCAGGTCATTCCTTATTGCTTGAAGGACTGGTAACAAGCTGAGTTTCCAAAATGAATTGAAATGGCGGGATTGGACAGCTGTTATGCACAGGTCCGAGTGTGACCCACAGGCCGTGTCATGCTGTAATCGCTGACGAGCAAGGCTGGTGGAAAGGAAACTGTAGGACAGGTGAGAGAGAGAAAGTGGATAATCTTCAGCTGAGCCAAAGAACTGCATGTCCGTGATGCGAAGTCAAATGTCTTCCCTCTTTCAAGTGAACTTTTAGTGTAATGTGGTCTGAGAAACTTGGGTAAAGACTCTGTAACGCGCTGTTTTGGTCGTCTTGGCTTTGTACTGCTTTTTTTGTTTGGGTTTCTTTTTTTGTCTGTTTTTGTTTTCACCTGGGACATATAGCACCCTGAAATACAATCTCCACATAGTAGGACAGAACTTAGTGGTAAAAAGAGGTTTTCAAGTGGTTTGCAGAACATTATTTTTCATAAGAGTTCATACACTCCAAAAATGATGCATTTAATTTTGAATGCTTATTAATGCAAAAAGCAGACTTTTGAATCTCAGGTATAAAATGTGTCAAAGTGAATATATTCAACAAGAACTTTACCACCTTTTTCTCCAGTAATGTTTCAAAATAGCCTAAAACCAAAGGAGAGGCCCCTGTAACTTCCCTACTGCAGTCCCATGAGGATGCAACCACAGCAGAGACCAACAGAGGTGCAAGCCCTGAGATTGTCTGTAATATGGTTATCAGATTCTGCTTTCCTTCATTAACCTTTGACCTCCAAATACCTGTGCTGCAAGTCCCGCTGAGACATGGCAACATCATTTGATAACAGAAGAAAGCACAAGGGAAGTTAAAACTGCACTCTCAGTTGTCACCACCTTGTTTGCTAAAGGCGTGTGATGATGGTCAAGGGGCAGGCGCTGAAAATGCTATAAGGATTTTTCTCCAAGGAAAAGCAAAGCATGAGAATCAGGGGGACGAGTCTGAAGATGAATTTTGCTTTACGTGTGTTAACAGTGTGTTAGAATGGAAGTTGGAAATGAGATTCTTTGGCTGTCTAGATATCCGAGAAAATATAAGATGTACTATTTTCTGACCTATGCTTTTGGTAAGATGTGGTTTTTTGTGGGCAAATTCAGACTTGTTGTTAGTGAATGTAAATGTTCACACAAAATTGCTGTTATGGTAAACCACCACAGTAGCAGTATCTCCCTTGCAAATCTCAGTTCTTCAGTCGTGGTGGCTTTGTAGCCTTCTCTCTTCGCCCTCCACGTCTCCCCCTCCCCCTTCACCTCTGCATTACCAGTTTTGGCCTGCTGCGTTGGGGTGGTTGGATGGGGTGGTTCAACTTAGTTTACTGCCTACCAGGACAACTGTCTTGGGTCAGGGAATCCCCGGGCAGGACAGAGCAGACATGGTAGGTCTATGCTATGTGACTCTTGGATGCTTATTTTGGATGATGAGGATGTGTCCAGTACTCCACTTATTTTGGAAAACTGTAGAGTTCCCTTGGGCCCTATGACATGTGGTGTAGAGTAGATTGATCTGTAGACTGCCTGTTTTCATACTGGCGGCTGTATCAGTGCCTAAAAGCAACCAACACCAAAAATCACAGTTGAAATTCAAAATTTGGGTCTTTGGGAGATGACGTCTTCTGATTTTTATAGTCTTTGCTTCATAATTCACATCCACACAACTTGAGTGAAGTGAGAATGTAGATTTGGGTAATCTGTTTTCCAGGATTTTGCTTAAGTAGTCAGAACTGAAATAGTACTCTTCAGAAAGCATCAATACTCTGTAGTGGCTGTTTTGGAGAGGATATGTCAAGCAGAAATCTTGAGAGCTTCTTTCAGGTTACTACTCTCTCATCAAACTTCTCGTTATCCTACCATTCAGATTAACATACCATCGACCTAATTTCTCTTCTGTCATCTTTAAATGCCGTTGTGTTTCATCCTGGAATTAATGCACAGTGCCACTAAAACTCTCTTAATTTATGTTCTGTTTGACAGAGCAACTCTGATTTTTTTGATGAAGATGTTCTTGGAATTACGTCAAGCTCTGTAAAGAGTTTATAGCAATCACACAAGCAGTGAGATTTGGGAGATCAGATTAAACCCCAGAAGCTGCAGCTAAAACTCATTGTAGTTAAGAGGGGGGTTTCTGGTGATCCATTAATCTCTGCATCTGCCCCAGCGTACATGGGAGTTTGGAGTTCGCAGTATGGTGCGTGTCCTATGTCAGGAATGAATAGCATGCGGTCTTTAGGTTGTATTTAGCCTCCTCCACATGCAGGAATGAGAGCCCAAGTACCTTGTCCCTTATCTTATGTGTTTGTCCCTTACTTGTCACTGTGTCAATTGTCAGCACTGCTGGTCTGGCTCATGTTTTAGATGGCCTTTTGACCTTTGAGTGTTTAGTTGACATATCTGCAAATACGATGCTTTTGGTAGAGAGTTTCACATACTTGGGATCTGAAACAAGAAAAATTTAGGGACTGAATGCAAGGTGTTGAAATGACTTTCAATTTTTTCTTACGCAAAAGTTCTTTTTATACTACGAGAAAAAAATTAAAATATATATTTAAGCTTTAGCTCTTGGACAAATCTGCCCAAGAAACCTAGAATAAAGATTTTGTGTGAATAAGTTGGTGAACTATTACTCTCTTGATCTTTCTTTAGCCCTGAACTCTCTCTCTAGATTTTTATTTGTCTGGGTGGGGACTGATAATTCCCTTGATTTAGAGGTGAGTGTGCTTTGCCTTTCAAGTGTAACCAAATCTGCACCCCTAAGCTACCGTGTTATTCTCCAAGTCAGAAGGAATTCATTGTTTAGCAACTGCTGGTTCTTTTACTCACTGGTATATTTTAGATGAAGATTTTCAATATTTTGTCCTGGATTGCTTAGCCAAATTCTTGTACCTGGTCAAGTTCCTGCATTTAAGTGAACTGTTCCATTCAGCATGCCAGTTTCTAGGGCAGTGTTTGAAAATACTTTCAGGATATTTCTAATTGTTTTGAGGCATACAGCACTCTGGTCATTCTGTTCAGGGTACTGGAGCATTGACAGCTGTCATTCCAGGGCTATAAAACATTTAAAAGGTTTGTGTGTGGTACTCTGTAATGTGTATTTAGAAGGCAGGAGGAGGAAATAAGCTTGCTATGCCCTTATCCAAATGAAAGCTTTTGCTCTTCCTCGAAGCATTTAGGGTTAAAATGTTCTAGGCAACTGCTAAAGAAACTTTTTTCACTATGTGCCTTCACTGTGTGTATGTGTGAGCCCAAATAAGAAGCAGAGCGTTCTTAATAGACAGTCAGTTCCTTAAATATTTCCCTTTTAATTGAGAGCAGAAAGTTCAATAGGCTGAAAATGCATTTATCTTTTTTTAAAAAAATAATAGTATTCTAACATCAAGTGAAAGAAAGTAGTGAAAGATTTCAGACAGAAACCTGCATGCTAACTGCGGTTGAAAGCTTCTGAGGATCTCCTTTGACAGTTTTTCATCTCTCCACTTACTAAGACATAGCAGTTCACTCCATCATTGTGCCAATCGTGTGAAAAGTTAACATCTCTGCCAGTAAAGAATTTTAATATATGTGGTTTGCTTTTGAAAGTGATGCCCCAATTAAAGGATTGTTTATTTTGTTATTTTTTTTCTTTTATATTCTGTGGTTCTCACCTGTTAGAATTAGCCATTTAGATTTAAAACAAAACAAACAAACAAACAACCCTCAGAAAACAAATCAACTTAAACCAAATCTTTAAATGAACCAGTTTCAGTGTTGGGAAAGAGGCTCTTGAAATACTTTATCTTCTTGAAAACCCTGAAGAAAAAACCCGTACATCCTTGAATCTACAGACTGGTATTTATTTATTTATTAAACTAACTAAAGAGCTTCTTTCTCCCAAATACTCACCCCAACAACACTTCATGGGACAGCCAGTTAATTGTTACTGCTTCAGGGAGCTTTAACTAAAAACGCTGAGGCTGTTTTAATAATCTTATTGCTGAAAGTATATAATTCTATTGTCTATGTTTTGCATAGTAAGTCCCAACAAAGTTTTGATGGATAACAATCCATCAAACAAGTTATTACAACTAACTTCATTGGAATTCTGCTTTATTACAACAGTTGTTTGAAACTCTGTTTAGCTAAACAGGAACCATCATAAATTTTAATAAAGTTTAATTAAACTCAATTATGTTTGTTGCTTCTTAGTGTATTTCATTTTCCAACCGATAAGAGATATAGATAAATATATGTATGTGTGCTGCATCTATATATAGATATGCGGCTATATCTGTACACACAATTTAAATTTATGGAATAATTCTAATTAACACATGAAAGTTACGATATATAATTATTACTGGCCAGGTAAAAACTGTTACTGAAAGGTACTGGAGAAGTCATTCTATGCTGTAGCGACCTCCCAGGCACAGTTTTGTACTGTGATGACAGCTAGGTATCATATATGTAATACACATCTGTGCCCGCGCTGCTGACTGCTATCCCCTTTTCTAATGATAAAGTTACCGAAATATAACGTGGTTGCAGACATCCAAACGGCACCTCAAATTTAGGCTCTGAGTCATGTTTCTGGATGGACAATTTAGCTGCAGGTCTGTGATGAGAATCAACCAAACGATATATCTTCCTCCTCATACTTGGCGCCTACAAACAAGATAATAAGAGCTGAAAAAAATCTTTCTAGGAAATAAGTAAGGCGATTATCTAATATACAATTCACGGTTAATTTGTGACACTTCAAAGATGCGGAATGGGCCATAGAAGTAGGACAAAGCGTAAGCCACCGTCTCTTCCTGCCAGCTGTTGTGCTGCTTGCCTTCCAGGTTAGCCCAGTGTCCTGTGAGCTGCAGCCGCCAGCTTTCTGCAGACTAGAAACGGACTAACGTAGCATTCGGAGTTCTGCGTTCCTGATACTCCTCGTCTACACCCAAAATCTGAGGATAACACAAATCGTTTGTTCGCTCTCAGCCTGACTATTGATTAAAGGCTGCCTTCTACTCTCCTGTGCGTTACTCTGCAATGAAGGGAAAAAGAGTTTGCACTTGAATCCAAGTACAGTTTTATGAATTTATTAATCAGTTGAGAGAATGAATTATTGTAGTTTGTGAACCTATTTAGGTCTGGACTAGCTTTTTTTAAAAAAAACACATTATGCAATATGTCAAGCAGAAAAGTCCATTTAAAGAAAACATAATAAAAACTGTCCCGGGGGATTAAGACTGTTATAGAGGGCTGTCACTTGATGCCAACGTGATTTTCCAGTGATCTTGAATACAAAGAGTGAGGGAACACTGAGCAGTTTCAACAAGTGCTCATGAAATACGGTTTTTTTCCTTCCCTACCCAGTCAAAAGCTCATATTATTTACACACCCTTAGGGCAATTACTTGAAAAGATACTTAGCTCCCCGCTTAATCCTCATGAGCGCCTGTTTCTGTAGCTGAGGCGCTTGTGGGCAGGACTCAGCAAAGCTGAGAGTAAGCGAGTTGCCTTAAGTCTCCCGACTATTTAGGTTGGGCAGAGTGATGGCAGAACCATGTAGAGCAATCACACATGGCGGTCGATGTAATGAGAGGGACAGGCTGGCAGTAAATACACGAAACCCAGAGCAGTGATGTGAAGCTGTACCGGTCGTTTCACACGTCCTCGCTCTCACGCCTAGCTGCAGAAGCTCCAGGCCCGCCTGAGGTGCCAACACACCCGTTTAATATCTTCAACTGATATGCAAGTGTCTCCCTTATATATATACACTGGGTAGAAACAACTGGGTTTATTTATAGTTGCTTTCCTTCCTCCCCCAGTTTTTTATCCTTGCCAAACTTTCACCTTTTCAAGCCTTTCATGAATCTTGGGTGCAAATAAAAAATAGCTTAAGAAAGCAAAAGCTTTGCCCTGAAACTTGTGGTGTTACTGGTAAGCATACTTCTGTCTGGCGAGGTCATTGGAGCAGGGACAGTCAATTCTTGGCAATGCTACTAGCGCTTCTATCATGCTAAATGTAATCCTGGTAGATTAAAGGACCAGCTTCTCTGCTTTGAGCCTGAAGAAATTTTCTTATAATAAATACCTCCTCAGAGAGGTGACACTGGCCTAAGTAACTCGGAGAGAAATCCAGTTCCTGCTGCTCCCTGAAATGTGGAGCACTGGCACTCGGCCACCTTGGTGATGTGATTTGTAGAGGCTTATCTGAATTTTCCCCAGTGGAAAAAATGCACTTCTTTGCTCCTGCTTGATAAAATATATGATGTGAGATGTTAAACCCACCCAAGTCAATAGCACTGTTGAATTGAAAGGAATAATGACACATTCGAGTGGTAGGATTATGCAGCTGCTGGGTCAGAGCTTCAGAAATGCAAGTGCGAAAGGACTGACCCTGTCTCCTCCCAGGACAGGGACCAAATGCCGCTCCTCAGCCACGCTCGGCACTGTGCCTCTTGAGCCAATGCCTAGTTTTAAGCTGTTGAATAAGCCTCCTGGCTTCAGCGAGGTGACTCTGAGCATGCAGATGAAATACATGCTCAAATACCTTGATGCAGGAGAGTCCCAATTTCCTTGGGAGCTCCTGTGGGGAAAATGCTGAACGGCACGTGTGTGTGTCTTTTAGCGTTGCATGGAGTGAGATAGAACAACCCAGACACACCGCGAGCCTTTCTGCAGCAACTCTGCTGCTTGCAAACTGCAATAGGGATGCTTTGTAAGGGCAATGAATGCCCTCCAGTGGCAGAAAATAGGGAAATAGATCAGTTCAATTTGTTTTCCATAATTGTTACAGAACTGGTGTATATAGCTGGATTTCAGTTCACGGAGGTGTCCGCTCACAGTGTAGCGGTGCGGTATTAGTGGGCACCTTTGTCTCTGGTCTCGCAGTTCACAACAGCACACAGTAAAAAGCTGAACCTCAGTTGAAATCTTTAACAATAATTATGTTTTTAAAAGGCAGCGGACCTCAGGATACTCTTATTAACAAACTTGTGTTGGTGAAGGTCACGTAATGGGACTGTCTAGCTTCATGAGCTGCCTGCTGATAGAGTTGTGTTTGCTGGAGCATGTAGTAGAAGGGGGGACATCCAGCGTACTGCAGCTGCCAGGTAGAGATGGGGAGGACAGGAAATGTGGGGTCGGAATGTGTGAATCTCTTGCACAGCGAGGTTTTATGCAAGCAGTGGTGTTTTATCAGTGTTGTTTCTGTTTGTAGAGAGATTAAGGTATTGCTTGCTGGTTTATAATGTGAAGACACCCTTTAGAGGGCATCAAATATGCTGCAGCGTATTTCCATGTTGTGGAATAATCCTCTTGTAATAAAGAGGCAATGTGGGATGGGAATATGCTTGACCACTCTACTTTCCAAGTTCAGAACAGGTTTATAACCAAGCAAGAAGCTTTTGTAACAATAAGCCAAAACCCAAAGAAGGGCTTGAATACCACGGCAGTGCTGACCCCAACAGCCCTGTTTGCTGCTGTGGTTTCCCCAGCCTGCAGATACCTCCTGGTGTCCCAGGAGAACTGCAGGGCATGTGCAGCAGGGCCAAACAGTCACGTTTATGTCAAAAAGTCCATAATACTTCAGTGTTGTCTTAGGGCAAACAATTATCTATGCGTTCGCTAGAGAAAACAAAGCTGTAAGCTGTTAGCTCCACTGTTCTCGTGTCCCGGGTTCATGCATGGGAACGTGTCCGTCTGATCACACTATTTGTTGGGGGGGGGTAGGGTGGTGGTGTTTCTTGTTCCTTGTTTTAGCTTGTTTTGATAGCCAGGCGTCTTGTGCGTGTGCAGCCCACTCCCAGTATAGGCCAATAGCCTGGAAGCGGAAAATTGGCCTCAAGGACTGAGTCCTGCCCAGCATATTTTCACTCTGAGTTGCCCCAGAGTTTAAACATCTGGAAATCACATCACCATGAGCATATTTAAAAATAAAATTGACCAAAATGAAATGCTGAATTAACAAAATTCATTTTTTTGCCATGTGAAGCACAACCCTTACAAATATTCTGGAAATACCTCAGAAAGGACTGACGCTAATGTGTCTTTTTCTCTCCGGAGGCCCAGTCTGGCCTGGGGGCCTGGGTGGGAAGGCAGTGGTCTTGATCAAGGCCTTTTCAGTTGTATTTGGTAACTTTATCTTGTTATTTGCAACACATTTGCAATTTGTCAGTCTTCACTCAAAACAAAAAGATGATACCTGGAGCTCTAAAGTCATATTTTTGGGTGATACGGAGGCTGCCCTTTTGGAAAAGAGATTAAGCTGCGCTGTGTGCACTGTGTGAATATCAGCACAGGTAAAAGAAGTAATTTGTACTCTAAATGACCCTGGTTGTTGTCTCTGGAAATATTGCTTTTTCAGAAAGAGTTTTCTGGACTAATCATCATTTGGTGATGGCCCAGGAAAGAGTGAGATCAGGAACTGGTGCAAGGGTTAGTGTGAGACACATGAGTCTGTTGTAAACTGTGGCTGGTTTGCTATATAAGCTTAGTACATGTTATTTAGCATTTCCCACATCTCCTTGGGTGCCTCTGTACAACCAGCTACAAAGGGGTTTACTGTTTAACCATGCATCACTCATGAGGATCGCACTTAAAATATCTATAGGAAAGAGACTAATAGTGTTCATATTATTTACATCAGTTCTCAAGTGTGCTAAAAGGTCTCCTTTCCTTCCTGATTTTGGCAGATCATTGATTTTACACTTCAAATATTTTGCTTAGTTCAGCAGACAAACATAAAAAGACATTTTGTATTTTATTCTAGGAAACACAATAACCTATTGGATTAAATAAAAGAAACACCAGACATTAATTTAAAAGAACTGATTATTCTTCTTTTGATTTAAATCTTAGCAAAGTTGATAAAGATGATACTAAGAGTTGTATAGACCTAATCAGAACAAAAAAAAATTATTTTTTTTAAAAGAATCATTGATTGTTAGTTTTTCTTTTTTTTTTTCTTTCAGGCTAGTGTTACGAGCTCTTATACATAAATGTATATGAACACACATAATATTACTGTGAATTCAAGAGTAGAAGAGACCCTCATTTAAAGAGAAATGTATTTTTCTGCTTTCTTCAGATTGGTTTCTAAAGGCAATTTCCACTTTGATCCAAATGATATTTGTCTCTGGTGAAGGCTCTCATATTAGAACGTAAAAAATGTTCTTCACAGAGCTGATTTCATGCTTATTGGTTACAGCTGAATGTTAAGTTTTCAGTTCTCAAGCACAAGTTATAAGAGCAAGTTAATTCTGCACAACTCAAATAATACAAGTGTCCAAGAAGTAATTCCTGTTGACTTACCTATTGAAAACTCATGTTCTCAAACTTCATCCGTCAATATTGCCTTGTGTGCATTTGTGTGTACTGACAGTGTGTTGGGCTAAGAGGAAAATGTGAGCTCATGTTGACACAGTGTTACTGGCAGGAGAAGGTACATATCTCCTGGGAGAGTCATCTTTAACAAGAGAAGCGGCGTTCGGCACCATTACTCATTTGAAATCAAGCACTGCAGTTAATTTGTTCGAGCAGCAGATCCACAGCCTCGTGTGAAGTCTTGCTGAGCCATCAGCCTGATCTGGCTGGGCTGGGTGAAGTAGGAAAAGTAGTAAAACCAGGAATCTTTGCCTTGTTTGGTCTGAAAAATCCCATCCAGGGCCTGGCTCTGGCAGAGACATGGCGCAAAGTTTTCAGGAGGTAGCATCCCTGGAGGTTGCTTTGTTTTTCCTAGGGACCATTAGCACTGCAGCCCAAGGAGGAGGATGTGGGCTCTGAGCATTGGCTGGACCGAGAGCTGAGCACCCTTTGGCTAAGGTGTCCTACTCTAGCATTGACCCCCTGGTGACAGGGTTGCGCAGATACCCCTATTGCTCAGACAGCAACAGCTGCAGCTGCTCCTGTCTTCAAATATACCATACGCTTGTGTTCCTTGCAATGGGGATCACTGGGGTTAGTAAAGTCTAAACAAGTTTTAGTGAGCACTTATCTGTATATCTAGCCAGCTTCAGGGTCATACTGGTACCCTGATGCCAAAGGTTATGTTGACCCAGAACGGAACTGGAGTACATCCAAACTCCTCTGCACTCAGATCACTGAAGTATTCAAATTAATAGGGCAGCTGCAGCAGCCCTGAGTTTTGAACACAGGGTTTTTAATTCTTGGTCTAGCGTTTGTGCTTAATGCTGTGATAGCCATCTATTGCACAGTTTTGTGGGTTTTGCCCTTTACTGAGTGATGTTGGGTCCCTTGCACAAGTCCTTGTGTCAGCATCTGTGGGCAAGAGCATGCAGGGGATCTCGAGTGGCAAGAGGAGACCTTACTTTTTCACATCTTTCTTGTCCTTAATTTTTTTTTCTTTTAATATTCTGAAACATGCCTTGTGAAGGAAAGGAATCCATGAGCTCATGCCACTTATATGTTCAACAACCTTTTTTGAGAGAGCACTTTTCTGCCTCCAGAAGGAGCGGTGAGGGATGTGTTTATGAGTGAGGAGGGTCGTGAATGGGAGCAGAAAATCTGAGCTCATTTGGCCTCTCCTTTCCTAAACAAGAACTTAAAAATACTGCCAAAATCCCTTGCTGCAAAACATAGAATATGGCTCCTTAGCCACGTAAAAGCTGACTGGAGCTATGCCTCTGTTCAAAACGCTTTCAGATTTATAGGCCATGTGGACTAAACGAAAATACTTGGAAGGAAAAAGGAAGCTTTCAAGGATTATTAATTCTTTGCCTTATTTCAGACAACTAAGCCTACCGGTAAAAAGAGAAGAGAAATGTGTTTACTCAGATGAGGCAGTTGATCTGATAGGGAGAGGCAGTTGCAGAGCCAAACTCGCCCTACGTGCTATCTAACCTCCAGGAGATCTGGGCTGCAGATCAGACCCATTAGTCAGTCCATAACCCTGGTGAAGCCTCCTGTAGAAGGTAAAAAAGTCAGACAAGACTGTGGCAATACTTACTAATCCTTAGCCTGTATTAGGGTGGTTTTTTTCAGGTTGAGTTCATGACTTGGAAACCCCATTTCTAACCTACGTAAGCCAATGCTAGTACACACCAGGTCACCAATGTTTTCAGCGGCTCTGGGCTTTTGTGTGTCCTGCAGCGGGGACTGGAGCTCTGCACAGTTGAAAGGCATCAAGAGAAGAGCAACACTGAGATGGATGCCAGAGCTTCCCCGCTTTTAGAGACAGTTACTGCCTAACATGGCTTTCTTCTGCCTGCTGGGGAGGCAGCAGCAGATGTGGATGGTGCTTTGAACATCTGCATGTGTGTCTGGTGCAGCACCTGAGCCTGTCTGTGTGCAACGAGCTGCTGGGGAGGTGTCTGCTTGTTTTGGCTGCAGGGATGATGCTGGTACTGCTCTTCTCAGCTCTGAGGTGCTGGTGGGTAAGGGGCCGGGGACACAGGCAAAAGTGGTCCTGGGCATGCAGGGGAGCTGAACTTGGAAGAAGGCGCCTTGGGAGCTTTGAAGTCAAGCAGTGGGATGGGCACATTGTGAGTCTGGGCACCCTCCTGTATAGGCAGAAGTGGGGAGGTTGTTAACTGAAGCTCTGGAGTGAGGTGCTGAAGGTCGCTGGTGGATCCAGCTCTGGATGACACCTTGCAGTCTGTCCCCTGGTGTGTGTTTCCTGCGACTCCTTATGTGTGGGGCTGCGCCACTGTGGGTGCTGGGCTGCAGCCCTCTGGGCACCGCATAGATAAAGTCATATTTCTAACCACGGACTCAGGGTTGCTGTGTTAGGTCCTGGGCTGTTTGACTTTAGATCTCACTACCAGACTAGGAGGATAACTTTGCTGTTAATGCAGCAGGTACGACCAAAACCGACCTGAAGAGCTTGGCTCCGCAACGGAAACTGCAACCTTCATCATACGGTGATTTGGTTGACTCCTTCCAACTGTAGGTTTCTTAAGATATTAATGGCTGAGGCTGCCTGCAGCAGGGTAATGGAGTTTCTCAACCCAAACACATCTGGGTTGCTGAGGCTGGGGCTTTCCCTGGAGCTGCTAGGTGGAGGTCCTGTCTCATCAGCTGCAGCTAACACTGAGGAGGCTACCTCAGTATAGGGGAAATGAAACAAAATGGCTACTCAGACCTTGGCATATGATCCAAGTGGTACATAATATTAATGGGAGTCTTGTCCACTGGCACTAGGTGGGCGGCTTTGGGTTTGCCCCACACAGGGGAAGTCTAATGGCACTATTTTTTTTTTTTTTTTTTGTCTAATATGCTGGTCCCAGGACCTGCTCTGATGAAACAGAATACTTTCAGTGCTGTGGGTGTCCTTCCCATCAGCCAAAATAGGCCGCTTTGCTGCATTTTTCAGGAGGACAAAAAAACCCCAAAACTACTGAAAGTATGTATATTTCTAAATGACTATAGGGTTTTCTTTCTTTAGCTATTTTTAAGCATTTTCCTATGAGGTCATCAACAGCACTTCTAATTCATGATTTCTACATGAAATCTAGGTATTAGAGGCTTGTCCTGGGCTGGGCAGCCTTGGTTTCCCTGTAGGGTAAGGGAGTGCTCCTGCTGCAGGAATAAGCTGCTGGGAGCTGTGGCTTCTTGCTGGTCATCCCTGTCAGCAAGTGATCCTGTGAGGAGCTGTTGGTGCTAATTTGGTAAAAAATCATAGTGTTGTGATTAAACCAATCCTTATCCCTTCCTGACTTGAGCCTCTGCTGTTTCTGGGCTCCCTCCACAGTACGCAGCAATGATAACGGTAGGGAGACCAATCGTTAGGAGGATCCTAGACCAGAAACCCAGCTGACCGCAAAAAGAGATGTGCAGGACAACCGCTGCTAACATGCAGCCCTCTGGGAATGCTCCGGTTGTCATTAGTTACCCCAAAGTAATTTTGCAAACCCTCTGGCTTAAACCTGCCCTTGCGATGGCAGCTGATGCTGGGAGACTCACCCACCTGCAGAAGGCAGGACCCTGTGAGCACCTCGGGAGGTGCGTTGCTGCCCGCACGCCTGGGCAGCTGCCTGGACAACCCCTCACCCCCCGTGGTGTTGGCTCTAAGGCTCTGTGGATGATGCGTACATTGGCAGCCAGGATAAATCATCCCTTCCCCAGTAAATGGAAAACCTGAAGGGAAAACAACAAATCTGTCCTAAACTTTGTTTGGTGCTCTGGCTCCCTGAGGCATCCTGGGTCAGTCTGCGAGGCTATCACTGGCAAGCCAGGGGACAGTGAAGGTTTTCCCCCCTTCCATGAACTGCTTTGAACAGTAATGCAGAAAATGTCAGGGAGGATCACTCAGCTGGGAACGTTAGTATTAAGTGGAAAACTTTCAGGGGGCTTTTCAGCTCCTTGGCACAGTAATATGATAAATCATCCGTAAAGTGCTTTTCCAGCAGATGTGGCTGTACAATGTGCGATGCATCTGACAGCAACCATCTGTCTGGGCTGCAGCAGCAACGTGGTCTGGTTTTTCCTATCATATTGGTTTACCTTACTCATCTGACGGAGATGAAATTTCCCTGAACCTTGGCTGCTGTGCTTCCCAGATGAGCAGCCTCTGTCCTGTACACCGTAGAGGGATGGTGAGCAGACCGAGGGCTGCTGGGGCTGGGTCACTGCTCTGCTGCTGAAAGAGCCACTGGCCGGGGCTGGCACACAGCTTCCAGCCTTGGGGGGATTTGGGGATCCAACCTTAGTTATGAGAATTTAAATTGGCTTGACTTGAATTGGGTTCTGGGTTGCATCCAAAAAAGCAATAGGTCTTACAGTCTTCCTCCAGTTGGGCTAAAGCTGTAATCCCACCAGCCATACTTATTCTCACTGGACCTTAGTGGACCTGTCACGAAATGCTGATCTCATTACGTTTTCACAAATTTAATCTAAATTCCCCAACTGAACACCTGATGCCCAAGGCCCAAGTTTAACCGCGGGCATAGTCCTCCACATTAGCTTTTGGCCTTCACTTAGTTCCCATACAAAGAAGATGGCTTTGTGCTTCAGCTGATGTTTGTAGCACTGCTGCTATGAGGCTGCAAATATTGAGACCAGGGAAAGAAATTCAAACAACCAAGTGGAAATCTGCCAGGCTGGTTAAATCCCACAGGGTGGGAAAGGAGCGGGGGTAGCCAGAAGCAGACTCTGAAGTATGTGCTGTTACCCCTCTGCTGCATCTTCTTATTCAAAAAGAATTAATCTGACAGGAAAAACCCCGAAAGACAGAAGTAAATCCTTAGCTCTGGAGATGAAGTGCACTAGAGCAGACAATATTTTGCCTTCTGACTGATGGTTCTGTTAGCTTTGATAGCTACTCGTTATGAAAAAACAATTAAATTATGCTTTTAAAATTAGTAACGATGGAAATAATGGCAATGGATAAAAAGCAGGTAGTGCATAAAGTGTATAACTTATAACAATATCCAGAGTTAAAGAATCTGGCAGGTTGCATGCCTCTGGGCATGCAACGATGTTGTGAGTGCAGGGGAGTGATGAACTCAAGGAGCAGCTGCAAATACAACACACAAAGCTGCCTCCGTTTCCTTGCAGGGCATGCCTGTAAGAGAACCGCTGCCACGTGGCATTGGGGAAATGCGAAAGGATGAGGAAAGACTCTTTCTAAGTCTTAGCAGTTGCCAAAAAAGATCACGTGATCTGGCTGTGTAGCATTTGCTTTTCTTGGCAATCTTGTAGAGGAGCCAAGAAAATGAATGGGTAGGGTTTTCCTCCTGCCTACCCTGGTCTAGTGTGTTTACTCATCAGAGTGAAAACGAAGATGCAACTTAATTGGGAGCAGGGTATTGAAGGCAGCAAAGGACTGGAGGCAGGTATGGACGTGGGTGGTTAGAAGCGAGAGTGCTGTGTCCTGCTGATTTCCAGACGTGCTGTTATCCAGCAGTTATCCAGCTCCTCCATCACAAGTAGCGTTTCAAAGGTATGCTACCGCAGAGCATGCTGCAGCAGCCTGCTCCTTGCCCGCTTCCTTTCAAGGGCATTATATAGCCCTTAGTACATTTTTATAACAACATTCCTGTTTAATTAAATAAATAAAGCAGGCCAATATTTCAGAAATCGGGTATGACATACTCTGAAAATTGCTGTATCTTCTCCATGTCCATTGCACTGTGATCTTTGCTGTTTTGAATGCTTCAAAAAATAACTTGAAAGAGATGTGTGGCTCGATTATTGCCAACATGAGTAGTTATTGATCTAAATGGCTGCTTGGAAAGAAAGGACCATAGAGAAACCACGGTCTGTTATCCACATGTTTAGACCTCCTGTCTCATTTTGCTCGAGCTAATGGGGAAAGACATGTATCATGGCATGGCAACAAAGAAAATCCTTTGTCTGCTTTAAAGTTATTGGGAACTTTTACATATTAAAGAAAAGTCATTAAAAATACATAAAACATTTGACTTTAAATACGTTCTGCTAACTAAACCAGCTTATATCTTACAAAACACCCTAAAAGCAGCTCCTAATCCTTTGGTTGACCAGATGTCCTTGACACAATGCAAAGCGGCCTTGGGGCTGCTCTGAATTGCTGTGGTTCTGTTAAAGATCCTTTTAAGTAGCCTGGGAAGAGAGTAGCTCATTGGTTGCTCCAGTCATTCTTACTGTTCCCCAGCTTTGTCCTGCAGGAGGTGTTGCAGGAGGCTGGGAGATGTGCCTCTCCCCTCCCTCATGCTCCCAGGAGGGACCTTCTGCCCACACCTTGGTCCGGCACTAGGGGGAAAAGGGTGGCTGCAAAATGCCCTCTCTTCCTCCTCTTACCTCTCATCCCATGTCTGCTACTGCGATTGGTTTCAGCCAGAAACACCCCATGTAGCTGCCATGTCTATGCTTTAGTTAGTTTGATACTGCTTTGGCTGTTCCCTAGAGGTCCTGTAGCTCGTTCCCTGGCTTTGACAATTTCCTTTTCTAGACTTGAATCAGGTGTTATGTGGATAAATGGGTTTCTTATGAGCAGTTGTGATTTACTTTTCTTATTATTTTGGTGTTGGATGGATTTTGTTTGTTGGTTTGGTTTTATTTTTTGTTCAAAGGGGAGGTGCATTTTTGTGCTGCTTCTCCGTCTCGGCCTTCACTGGTTTTTTGACACTACTGGACTGGTATAACAGGGTGGGGAGCTCTGTCGCTACAAGTTTAAAATGTGTGTATAAAATACATTTGTTATGTGAGCTTTTACCAAAAGCGATTTCAAATTTCCAGCATGAGACTTTCAAACACGGACTTGCCCTAAACTGACAGTTAGCTTTATGAATGTGTAGATTAGAAAAAAACTCATTTGCCTTAGGGAGAATTTGAGACAAGACCACTAAGTACTTTCTCTGATTTGTGTCAGAGAAAAACACAGTACAGAGTAAATACATATTTTTCCAGGAGTAATATATTGCACATGTGATTAAAGGCTGCATTTAACTTGCTGTGAATTTACAGAAGCGTGAATTTTAAGCAGCAGTATGTGCTCTATACTCTGTCAACTTGTACAAATAACTTAGAAGCTGAAGGTATTTCAGAGTAAGGAAGAATCAGTCACAAAGTGATCATTATTTTAATGAGTATAACTACTTCTCTAGCTTAGAGTAGAAATGAGTACAGCAAATAAACCTGAAATACCGGTGGAGTTTGAGCCTAATTGCTGAGTGTCTTTTTGCATAGAAGTACCTGGAAATCATTAGGGAGCATCCTGTGTTTCCCACCGCTGCAGAATGGAGTCGTTGGCTCTAATGTTCTCTCATCTTTTACCCCACCATCACCAGCAGGAGCTCTGTTTAAAAGATGCTGGCATGATGTGACCCCATGACAGCAACCACATCTGTTCCAGGCCTTCCTGTCGGAGATGTGCGAGCCGTACGCCCTGCGGTGTGTTAGACAAGACCTGTATATGAGAGTAAGCTGTTCGGAGTGAGCCTTCTTGACCTTATCGTAGGCAGTACAGACCAAATATGAAACAGGATGGTATCTGCTTTAATGCCTCTGGGCAACATGACTCTGTGTGTGTATAGATATACACACACATAACATTTTAGATATATCTGGGCATATATATATATATAGTAATATATTTCAACATGTGAAGCTGGGCAGCTTTCTTCCCACAAAAGGTATTTGGAAATCTCTCTGGATTCTGGTTTACTGTCCACCTAGCTAAAAGAAGTTGACAAGTGCTTCGGTCACAACAACCCCATGCAACGCTACAGGCTTGGGGAAAAATGGCTGGAAAGCTGCCTGGTGGAGAAGGCCCTGGGGGTGCTGGCTGACAGCCGGCTGGGCATGAGCCAGCATGTGCCCAGGTGGCCGAGAAGGCCAACGGCATCCTGGCTTGTATCAGGAATAGTGTGGCCAGCAGGAGCAGGGCAGGGATGCTGCCCCCGTACTGGGCACTGGTGAGGCTGTACCTCAAATATTTTGTTCAGGTTTGGGCCCCTCACTACAAGAAGGACATTGAGGTGCTGGAGCGTGTCCAGAGAAGGGCAACGAAGCTGGTGAAGGGTCTGCTGCTCTCCAGACATGTCTTATGAGGAAAGGTTGAGGGAACTAGGATTGTCTAGCCTGGAGAAGAGGAGGCTGACAGGAGACCTTATCGCTCTCTACAACTCCCTGAAAGGAGGCTGTAGCGAGGTAGGGGTTGGTCTCCTCTCCCAGGTCACTAGCGACAGGATGAGAGGAAACGGCCTCAAGCTGCATCAGGGGAGGTTTAGACTGGATGTTAGGAAGAATTTCTTTACTGAAAGAGTGGTCAGGCATTGGAACCAGCTGCCCAGAGAGGTGGGGGAGTTGCCATCTCTGGGGGTGTTTAAAACACTTGTAGATGTGGGACTTCAGGGCATGGTTTAGGAGGCATAGTGGTGTTGGGTTGATGGTTGGACTTGATGATCTTAGAGGTCTTTTCCGACCTTAATGATTCTATGACTACCAGCTGGAGAGTTGATATACCATGAACAGCACAAAGGTAACACGACGTTATAGCTTCTGAACTACAAAGAGCTAAGGGAAACCATGTCCATTAGCACCCTCTGGATACAGCCCAAAGCTTCTTCCAAGTTGTCCTGCAAACACCTATTGCCAGCTAATTTTTCATGCCACTGTGAGATGGTAGAGGCAGTTGGGCCTAGCAGTCTCTGAAGGCTGGGGTACCAGTGCTGGGTGACCTGCACACGTCAGTATCGCAGGCAGCTCAGAAGCTAGAGGTATCTGAAAGCTTTGCAATATCATTCTTTGGTGTGGATTTGGAGGTGAAGGGGAAATAAACCCATCCTGGGCTTCCTCCGTTATTTAGCCTGACCAGGTACCAGTATAGTCATCTGGAGATCTACTTTGCAGATAGTTACAGAAATGCTCTCTTTCCCCAGTATAACTATAGTAATATGTAAATGTGTTTAAAATTAAAATTTGTGATATAGATAGCAGCTGGATCCTAGAAGTTGAGCAGAGGGTTGGCAGCCAGAAACACAGGTTGTGATTGTGCATCAGGTTTGGGTGGGTAGTCTGACCCTTTCCCAGTTAAGTGGAATATCATGCCATAGTTCATGGAGGTGTTGCAGGGACTAGATTTTATTTGGCAGGAACTTCACATTTCCACTGCTGAACAGATTTTATCATTATTTGTACTCTATTCTGCATGACATACTTTATTGAATATATAGTAGCTTGAATTATGTTTATATATAATACTAAAGGATTTATATGCTGCAAACTGCATACAAGCAGTTATTGTGCTGTTGGGAACTTGGAGCCACGGCACCCACCCGTCTTGTCTGTGTATGTGGCATACGCCTGCGGTCTGCAAAGCTGCCTTTTTTTTAACTATTATTATTATGTTATTTGACATTGACACTACGTATTTTGGGGAAATGTGTATAGTTCAAGGAGGTGTAGTTATGTAAAGTACAACAAATCTCTGGCATAAAGTACGACCTTCAGGGTCTCTTGTGTGAATTTTTACTAGGGCATACTTCACTGACCAAAATTAGATCCATTGAGAGCCTTGATTACATTTTTTTGTTTGTTATGTTTTCCCCGCAGCTGTTCAAAGTTATGGGTTTAGTTGTATTTTAACTATATGTTAAGTATATGGGACAAACCTGAATGGACCCAGGTTTAATCATATTCACAATTATTTGTAAATAACAATAATGACTTCATATCTGCATGCAAGACATTATGCATGAGACTAGATATGAGCCCAGAGCAGTAATCAGTTCCATAATAGCTTTTAATAAAAAGGAATTTAAATAAAAGGTTTTAGAAAAGTACAGAATAAAAGGAGAAAATCTCTTCCCTATTAACCATTTTATAAATCCCAAGATATCTTGTTTTAAAGTTATAAATAGCAATCTTCACTAAACTGTT
This sequence comes from Phalacrocorax aristotelis, assembly GCF_949628215.1. Lineage (NCBI taxonomy): Eukaryota > Metazoa > Chordata > Aves > Suliformes > Phalacrocoracidae > Phalacrocorax > Phalacrocorax aristotelis. The sequence continues at coordinate 64,630,123 of NC_134280.1, forward strand.
ATATGAAAAATATCACAGTTAAAGCACAGTACTGCTGGCGTCTTACAAAATATACTTATTAACCTTTCCTCATCTTCTCCCCCTTTTATAGGAAAGGCAAAAATTCTTTCTTCATGTTTCCAAAATTAATTATTAAAGGAGGCACTGAGGAATCAAATTACCACTAAAAGCCAGTTTTGTTACACTATGTCTTTATCTCAAAATTTTGATAAAAACATTTCACTACTTACGAAGGAGGAAGGGATTCGAAGCATGCTATGCTAGGTCATGACCAAATCCTAATTTAGTTTTGTTGGATTATTCATCTGAGACGCCTTCTGACTGTAAATGATGAGTAGAAGCTATGGAAGTGTTTGCAAGCTTATGTTAGGCTTTTACTTATATTGGGTGGGGTTCTTTTTTGTATCAACAAATTTAATTCTACAGTTATTTAATTCTGTAGTTCTACTCTTTTAGCCTACCAGGAAGAGATTAGGCTTTATTAGAGTTTCAAGGAATAGTTTGAAAATGAACAGTTGAACGGAGCATACCTGAGGGTGGAGGCGTGGTTATTTTGCCAGGCTCTCAGCACGGGTGAGAGAGCATCCTGGTAACTCTGCAGCTATAAGGACTGTGAAGAATAAACTCAGTGGATATATTGTTGGGTATAAACCCACGTATTTTAAAATTATTTCTCTTTCAATTTGGCATCTGAATATAGGGAAAAAACCACTACTTTGGCTGCAGTAATTTTTACGCAGCATGATCTCTCTTCAGAATGCAACCTAGAGGAAAATATCCTGCCGACCAAGTCTATCGGTGGCATGCTCTTGTATTTGGTGTATCAAAAAGGGATCTGAGTTCAGTCACCACTTCTCTGTCAGGTTTGGAGTCAATAACCACCTCGTGCTTTGTGATTTCTAGCTGCAAAGTGGCATCGGCATTCCTTTTCTTGACTTTACTCAAAAGTCCATCTGCCCTGCAGATCTTAATTACATCTCTGCACAGCATCTGATGGGATTTCTGACCCCATCTGCCACCTCTGCACTGAGATTTATTTCTATTCCTAATGCAGAGGAAAATAAATATGACACATTCTGTGGTAGTTTATGGACTTAGAAATAGAGTAGAAGTTATTTGTGGCTGTGTTAGTCATCACATGTACAGTGGGATATACACAATATTGCATCTGCTGAATGAGACCTTATATTAAAGTGGAGTTCTACCTAGAAAGGTGTGTATATAAAAACAACTGCTGCAGTCATTGCTTATTTTGATAATGAATGTGAGTTATGATTTACGCAATAAAGAATGCTTCTCTGAAAGTAGAGGAAGGTGTTGTTCATAACAAATCTTTAGTAAGTAATACTCATAAGCTCTTTTTTGATGGTCCCTTCCAAGCTTTCTAGGGAGGGCAGGTATATTTGTAGACAAAAATTAAGGCATTGTGATACCTAGTCAGCCCAGTAAAGTGATAATGTTTCAAGCCATTTTGTGCACTGATTTTAAAAAAGGAAATAAACTGAAAGATGTAACAATGCATTTTATAGATTCAAAGACCAGGACACAGATAAATCTTAAATTGTTATGAACAACAGGTTTCTTATCTAACGGAACTCAAGAATATATTTGTGATGTTAGTTTTTGAAAAGAAAACTTAATTTTTAATTTTTTTTTTTTTTTAGGTTAGACGGTCTAGTTTTTGCTCATTCTAGTTAGAAGAAAGCTCAGTCCCTATTCAGGACGCTCTTCCTGAGGAGCCGGAGCCTTGACATGACCACATCCCAGTCTGCATAGGCACCTTCCAGGTGACGAGTCACTTCTGATCCTGACTGGTAGCTTTGGCGACCATGAAGCACACGCCAGTTATCAAACGTCACTATGTCCCCTATAAAGACATTGCACAAAGTTTAATATTCAGTATGTTATAGCTGATTCCTTCAAACAGATAACCTGGAGGTAGATCTATATTAACAGTTAGGGATCAATAATGTCAAGTGGCTCAGCTGGAGATACACAGCAATGACACAGTAATTTTAATTTAGCTGGTCGTTCTCAACCAGAGAGGGCAGGTTCCTTTTGACCTCTGCTTCTTTTCTTGTATAGCCAGGAGTTAAAAAGCAGAGTGGTAGGGGAGTCCCTGCTGAGAAAGGCAGGCCTTGAGGTGAAAGACACCTACAGCAAATCCACAGGAAGGATAAAAAAAACCACTAGGATGATTTTTTACTTGATCAGTCTGATACTATGTGTACTATACACATCCTGCATTATTATCCCCATTATCAGAATTTTATGAGGACACAGTCAAGCCATTGAAAACTAGGAAATCACATATTTAAGGCTAGCATGCAATTGTATTTTTTCTCCCTTGCGTGCCACCGTTAGGATAAATCTCTAATTAAATAATGTTATAGTCTCTCTTTCCTTCTCCCCCTCCCCTCTACCACCATTTTGGAGTGTTAATTGATGGAATGGATGGTACTAATGTAATGTGAGGTACTTTGGTTTACCATTTATTATGTGATTTTATAAAATATTTTATTGCATGTTCCCAATAGAGAGAGATTAATTTCCACGTAGATGTTTTAAAGACACTAGCATCATAGTACAGGAGGCAGTCAGATATACTAATGAATTTACTTTTGTAACACCTCTTGAGAGATGAGGGACTATTCATATCTTTGTTTTATAGCCAGGGAATGAAAGAACAGAGATTATGGCCAAAGTAATTAAATATATGCCAGGCTGACTTTTGAAGAGTAAAGGGCATTTTTGCAGCATGTTTTATGTTCCAAACACAGCCCTGTACAACTCTAGCTGAAGTTTAGAGCACGTAGCACTTCTGCAAATCTGCCTCCAGATGTCTTGCATAGGCCACCCAGACACAGCAGCACAGCAGCAGCGGCCTTTGGCAATTCGTCCAGCATTACACTGGCATTTGGTGTCTAAGCAAAGACAATAACTCAATTCCCCATGGTCCTATTCAGCTTCCTTCATCGCTATGCACATTAAGCATCTGTATCATCTTCTAGATGTTCTGCGACTCCTGCAGCCGTTGGGAAGGTGCTCCACTAACAACTTCAAGCGTCATAAAGACCGACTTGTACTTTGGCTTAACGTCCGTACTCTGCATCAAATGAAGCAGAGGAGAAAGTATGTGATTGTGCATTGTTTAATGAACAGACACTGCACGGGGATGGCACAGCAGTCTTGCGCGTGATATTTCCCATCTGTGCTCCTATTGAAATGACAAGTTACAATTTCCTATATGGTATGGATTTTTGATGTAGTTTAAAAGTACATTGGACTAATCAATAGACAGACTCTATCCCCCTCCTGCCTTTCTTTTTTTATCCTTTATAGTGTAACAATGGCAAAAGAAATCTATGAAATGAATGTAAGGATGCAGTATGAAATAAAGTACCAGTGCTAACAATGCTCAAGTGTTTTGACTGTTAGGAAGAACATGTGAAAAATCATTGTGAGGAGAAGCAACTTACTGACCTGGTTTCAGCTTGTAAGCAAACTTGTGCTCTGCGCTGTTTAATAAATCATCAAATTCCTTTAGAGCTGCATAAAATGGCCTCACTTTCTCAGCTGGTATGTCAAACACTGTGTCTCTTGTTGCATTATTATAATTGATGCGAACTGCTTGGCCTCTGGAATCCACGCTATGAAACAGAGAAGGAAAGGAAAAGGAATGTATTATGTTGTTACTGAAACATTTTAAGATGGTTAAACAGCAACCGTCTTTGGTTGAACTCGCCTTCTGGAATTTCAGAATGTTTCTGTAGTGAAATTCAGATTGTTATTGGGTTGGATTTTTATAATTTTGCCTAAGTAGGAAAAGGAATAATCAGGAAGAAAGTGTAGACACTTGAATTCCTCAAACATCTGTATTCTATACATTTTAATTATAGAATTGTAAACTCTTTAAATTCAGAGGAGATTATGATCATTTGCATTTTTATAATATATAGTTCTTAATCTAAATGCTTCAAATTATGGCTTATTTTTGGTACAGATACGGATACACATCGGCTGGAATTAGTAACAGACCCAGCTGCTGTTAGCCTGTCTGTACCTAGGAACTGCTCTAATTACCACCACTTCTTGCCGGTGTGTGGCAAAACCAAACGAGGAAAACTATGCTGTGGTGGTACAAAGCAAAAATACCCCACGAAATAAAACAAAACAAAAGAAACCCAATAACTACAGACCAAGTTAAACCAGTGTTTCCCCACAAGGTGGCAGGAGGAGACCTTCTCCCGCTAACGCATAATCCACCGTGCTACAGGGATTTTATTTTTTGATGTTGTTGAAACTACTCACTCTATAATTCTTTGTTTACATTGCACAGCAAAATCGCAGTAGTCCACCCCAACATCTGTATAGTCCACAGCAGTAGAGGACAGGATCTGATGGGCTTGAGGATTTTGTTCCTTCAGCTTGTTGGATACGTGAAATCCGTCTACAACTACACTTTCACCTCCTGCAGCTGTTTGCTTTATACAGTGGAGAAACTGAACCTGGAATGAATTAGCATCTAATTATGAGAAGAATTAGCTTGCATATTTAACGGTTCATTAGTATCAGTTCCCTCATATCTGTGGTTCTGTTTCTTTGGGTTTTTTTTTGGGGTGTGTGTGTTTTGTTTTTGTTCCCCACCCCAGCAAAAGACGGAGTTCCCATTACTGCAGCTTCACAGCACTCTGCCACCACTATCACACAGGCAGAAAATTAAAGTAGCATGTTCATAAATCCATCCCATTTGGGATACCTTCTAATGCCTGCAACCTGTGAGTCAACCGCAAAGCTCTGGTCTCCCTTCTTTCCTTTGAGTCCCTCTTTGTGGCACTCATATAATTTTAAATGCACTGCAGTCTTATCTCACCAAGGAGGATTATCCTTCTCTTGCAGAAACAAAACCTACTGTGAATTATCTGCTTACAGAGGGGAAAAGGTGACTCTTGTAGAAGGCAACAGGCCCAGCATCTCTATCATAAAGTAGGGTTAACATAGTTGCGTTTCACTTCACAGTGAAATTGCCAAAGCGTAAGATGGAGCAGAAAGTCTAACCCGGGCTCTCAGTTGCACCAGCATAAATCTGAGCTGCTGACACAGGCAGTAAACTCCCCGTGGCATTAGAGAGCCCAGCACCACACAAAGTGTAACCGTTCGTCTCGGCCAAACCACACAAAATACGTGTCACGGCAATGGTAACAGTGTTCACCTTTCCCTTCCGTGACAGTGACTCATTTCTGAGACGACTAGGAGAAAAAGCAAAAAAACCCAGGAGGAGAGAGAGGAGCGGAGAACAGGGTTTGCCCCAGAATGTCCTCACTGGCTGGACCCACAGACCTTGATGATGGTCATGAAGGGGGAAACTGAAGTCTATTAATTAAGACCTACTCCATCCTTGCTCCACGTTAATGAACATCATCTAAATGATTTTAATAGGTGATGTTAGCGTGAAGTGTTCGGCACTTGTTTTTGGATAAATCACATTGGTTTTTTGTTTAATTATAGAAACAACAGATACTCCGCAACATGAGAAGGGGAATTGTAGGAATGAAGCTTCTAGATGCAAACTTTCCCAGTGTTATCTTTGTTCCTTTGTAACTGTTCCTATTATTTTTCAGTTCTCTGGTGAATTATGTGGATTAGGCTTTGATAGGACAGGGACTAGGTGAAAATGTATTTCTGGTAGTTGTCCAGCTTTACAAAATGCCCGTTTTTTTGTCTAATTATGAAAGGGCAAATAAGGGTCTAATTTCAAACGATTTATAGAAAACAGAATATAACATCTTGATCATATTTCTTCTAACATCTCCTCCCCCTGAGGTGAACAGATGTGTCCTAAGAAGTCACAACTTGACTACAGCATGTCGGCACCCAACTTCTTCGACGTAATGAAAGTAGTGTCAACAGCATATGTAGGGCCCTAATGCTTTCTCATACGGGAATATTCTCAGTACATTGCGAGTTTCCATTTAAAAATGATGACATACATAACGGGCTTGTTATGCAGAATTTAGATCATAATGTAAGTACGGCGTACCCATGCGCATATAGATTGTTATATGCAGATTAATGTATTGTTATTTTTACATTGCTCTTCTTAAGACAAAATTCAGAGTCACTGAATGCTAACCGTGTTTCACGCTATAGGAATGTTTCCCTTTCCCCTTTTGTGCTGTGAAAAAGTCAGTAGATTCACCTTACCCCAGGTGGATGCTGCAGAACAGGGTAATCGGTGTGAAAACATAGTTTTGCGGTTGTGTAAGCCACATTGTTAGCATCTGCTTTGTCTTGCACTTGCCAAGTCGGTCTTCATAATGAAAGGAAAAAGAGAAAACATTAAAACAGCCAGCCAGCATGCCAGACAGTACACATTGAAACTGTGAAATCATAGTACAAAAGACTCATTCTGTCTTTGAACATTAAAATATTGTAAAATTATAAGGAAATAATGATTTAGGAGTGTCCCCCCACCCTAGCAAAGAAGGCTTATTTCAGCAGTCCTAGATTCAAACTCAAGTGTTCCAAAGGACCTCTGGCCCCAGTGTAGGATCTAGAAGAATGATGGCTTTCCAGCGGCGGTACTTTGCTGAATGCAAAGATCAGTTGAAGACACTAGCCAAGAGGTATCTGCTACGATAAATCATCATCTTATTACTGAGTTTTCAGAAATACGAGAGTGGAAGTTGGCCCATTTCTTTTTATCAACCTTCCATTTTTCCCTGCCAGGTGGAGCACATTATCAATGAAATATGAAATTGTTAAAGGGTATGTAACTTTCCCTAAAAATTATTTTTAAAGCTTTATGATCTTAAAAAATATAGAGTACTCTTTGCAGGGGGATCTCTCCTGTAACTTGAAGACTTGCTGCTAAAGGAAAATGTCTTGATGAAAGACTTCTTCCCTTTCTCTGATACTCTTGCAGAGAACTACCCCCATTTCTTTTGTTACACAGTTTGTCTTGAAATTTTACAAAGTTCAGTAAGAAAGTTTACTGACAACAAAACAAAGTCTTAGCTGTATGACAGAGAGATGAATACATTGCGCTGCAGCACATCCAGAATCTGTTTGAGTGACACACCACGCAGGAGAATTTAAGACCAAGAACTAGAGGTTTTGTTTGTACAGAGCTCACATGATTGAAGACAGTCCTCAGCAGAAGCATGCTATAGATCCAGACGTTTGTCTGGAAAAGTGTAGGTCACCATACGTAGTCCATGTAATCACAGGAGCATAAGTGATTTAAAAGAAAATATGAAACTCATTTTCCCTTGTGAAATACTATAGACCAAATATATTATGTTTCAGATGGTTCGCATCTAGCATTACTTCTTAATAACGGTTTAAAAAGAAAATAGGCTAAGGAACATGCAGACCAAAATGATTTATATATAGTACACTAACACTTTTGTTCTAGGAGTGGTATTTAGTATAGAAACTATGCAAAATGCTAAAACCTAAATTTATGAAATTGCCTGAGGGAAAACCCCCTTGAATATTTGCAAATGTGTTCAACTGCCTGGGAGAAATAATTTTATTATTTGGTAGAGCACATACTCATCAGTACATGACTTCAGTACTCAAGTATGATAATGTCAACCACACTTCCATAGTTTCCAATTTTACAGCCAAAAAATAGCCCGTTATATCATCCTTGTCATTAGTATTGAAGGTAGCTAGGTTCACTAGATCTTTAATTTAAAAGGCTCCAGTGTCACTTGATAGTTCTAAAACAATAACACATTTTAATTGTCTCATTTATATGCAATGTACACAACTGCCAGAATGGAGGTACTTTATAAAATCCTTGTAAGGTTTTGCAGAAGCGGTCGTGCTTTCACGGTGATACGCTTTGCGAGGGGAGCTGGTCCCTGGGAGCTTCCCTTCCCCGTGAGGAGCTTCAGTCAAAGCTCGTTACTGACTTAAAGTCAGCAATGCGAATACAGAGCTCAGCACTGAATGTGAAAAAAAAATCAACCTACCTTTCTCAAAGTCTCCTCTGAGCTGAACTATCAGCTCGGTCGTGGGGAGAGCACATGAGAAGTAAAGGAGGAAAATGCGTGTAGTGTCAGAGGACTCTTGGCCCTCCGGGAGAGCAAAGAGGAGTGGAATCATTTATGGTTAGTAATTAGGGTCAGATTTCAGCATCAGTTGCTCAGGCTGTCTGACAGAGGAGGAAATTTGGCACCAGGCAGGTGTAGCAATTTTTTGCATTAAGCAGCAACGTGGGCTTAGCCTCCCTGGGCAGAAGACGAGCCTGTCTGTTGCATCCTCGCTCTTGCAAAACCACTGCACTAGGAACTGAAGCCACACTTGAATCATCTTGTCTTGCCCTTCATTAAAAATCTAGGCCTCATTCACAAGACGCTTGGGACTGGTGTCCTTCTCTTGCAGCTGAAGCCCTCTGGGAGGTGCAGAGGGCTTGGCTGCTTCAGTGGGAGTGCTGGGGTCCCACAAGAAGCCCCTCCTGCCACCCCAAGCCCTGGACAAGGCTTCAGAACAGGGGAGGAGCACGTCTAGGGCATGAGCAGTTGGAGAAATGAATTGTGGTATGACTGGAGACCTTGTTAGTGGAGTTGTGCACCTGAGAAGTAAAGAAAAATGTTAATCTAAAAGTGTAGAACCCCTTGACGTTGTTACATGGCTGCGAGAGAGAATGTTTCCACTTTTACAGTAATGACATTTTAGGTAGCATTTACCAAACAGACAACTAGACAAGAAAAAAGGCTTTTGTTTTGCCATGTGCCAGGGTTATAGTCATTGCTGTTATATTTCAGTTAAAAATTCAAGGCCCTGTTGAGGTAATGTTTTATTTGGCAAGCCTGTCAATTCCAAATTTATCCTGTTATTTATAATATTTGGTAGGCCTTGTATTTGGCTGCTAGTGAAATAGCAGGGGCATTACCCAAAGTTATTATTTTATTACAGTTGTAAATGCCACCTCAGAATTGGATGCCAGTAAGAAATGAACTTCTGTTTTAGAGGTGAAGAGATGGACTATAAAATGCTGCTCTAAGTCTATGTTAAGACTGAAAACTTGACGGATTTTCTGCTTCTGTGAGAAATATGTAAGAGCAACAAGACCAGGCACTACAGTAACTATAGCTGAAAATGAAACAGGTTAAACTAGGAGGAAAGGTACTACAGGGAAAGAAAGAAGTATTTTCTTCTCCATAATATTTTGAGGCGGGTTAAATAACATTTTTCCTTTTGAAACACTTAGCCCCCCCCAAATATCCAAAAATAAGCCAAAGCCATTGAAGTCTCTTTCAAGACCTCAGGTGATGAATTACACATTTAACACACACTGGGTTATGAAACTGTTTGAATACAGTTCTCTAACTATCTTCTGATATGCTTAGCATGTTACACTTCACACACATCTGTATTAAAACATTTGAAACTAGTTTTGTGACAGCTTTTAAAAAATACTTTAGGGATGGTTTCTTAAACCATTACACATAATAATAACTGAAAGTTTCTGCACAATCCTGCTTGTATTTTCCTGTACTTGAGAAACACCCACTCACCTCCACCCCCCTTTTTTTTTTTTTTTTTAAGAGGCTCTTAAGGAAAAAAACCTGGTCTGCAGAATAATTTTTTAAAAATTTCAAAGCATTAATCATTAACATCACCAGTAAGGCGATGACAGCAGCTGAACATTAAGATGTCAGGGTGCAACATGTGTGCACGTGCACAGAGAAGGGGACTTGGTTGACAGTTGTGCAGGAAAATGGAAAGCAACTCTTAAGCGGTATTTTGCAACCCAACTTTCTGTTTACTGCCTTTGTAATTAAAGAAACTCCTCTTAAACTGAAGAAAAAGAACTCCTCCTTACAATGCATTGAGAAGACAGTGCTCACAAGCAGTCTCAAACCATACAGAGGTCTGTAAGCCACACACAGGCAAACAGGTGATGCTTTTGTAAAACATTTCCTATAGACTATATCCAGTGCCAGAACTCCTCAAAGGCAGGCAGTATCCTTCATCTTGTACACCTCCTTGGCAGGATAAGTGTGCTTTACAGTTCTGGAAGCTTACCTTTGCATTACTATGAGTGCTGTGTTTGAATAGGTAAGCCTTTACTGTATAGCCTTAACACAGGCATCCTTACAGTGCATCTTGGAGGCAGCTAAACAGTGTCTGATCTCTGAACTGGAGAAACGAAAGCATGCTCGCCCCAAATCAGCTCACGGAGTCTGGCTCTGAACTCCAGAGCAGGCTGCCTTTGGGCGTACAATTACTTTCTCTCCTTGCAAGCTGGCAGCATATTCTGAAAAAAGAAAAGTGTGTTCAGCAGCTTTGGTTCTCCCCCCCCCCAAAGTCTTGGCTCTGCTAATATGCACATTGTAACAGACACATCCTACCCCTTTTATAACTCTGCCTTCCCTTTAGCACTGGAGCACACAGGCTTTTTCTCCCTCCAGCGCTGGACGTTGGTCTGTACGTAGCTTGTTGACCTCACCCTGTGGCAGAGCTGGTTTTTGTTACTTGAAATCCAGACTAGTCTGCAAAACTGGTCTTTGGATCTCAGGCTCCCTTTGACATTAAGCTCTTCAGATTTTAATTTAATATTGCAAATTCAACCTAATCATACACAGAAACATAATGAGCAACTGTCAAATGACCTAGAGTAAATCCAACCATGGTGGCTCAATTGGGGTGATCAAAACCAGGCTTCAAGACTTTCAAATACTAAAACTGTGTTTCAAAACCAAGAAAACCCCAAACCCTCAACTAAACAAAGTATTCTGACTAAGTATGTTTTCTTTTAAATGCAGAATTCTTAGTCAATCGGAAGATTTTCATAACATTGAAACCCTCTTTCTGCAGCTTAATTAATACATGAATTAGCAAATAGGTTTTGAAAAAGCAAGGAGACTTACAGGCTTTTATTGTTCCTTTACTGTGAAGCCTAATACTTAAGGAAACAAAAATAAGGTTTAATCAACATCAATAGTAAATATGATTTAAACAGTGAACAGAGCTCTAACCTTTACTTGCTCAATGGTGTGAACCAAGGTCACATTTCAACCTTGATCTTGTATGGAACATTAAAAGGTGAGAGGTTCTTTGCAGGATGTATTAAAACACTTTAAAATCCATATCTCAAAGACTCAGAACTCATCCTGACAAATTACTTTTATTGAAACCATCTTTAAAAAGAGTAAACATTAATTTAAGCTAACTTCAAACAAGGTGAAGCATTTAACAATCATTACTGTTTATAATCATATTAGGGAAGAGTCAGTGAGGGGCAAGACTAACTTTTAATTGGAAAAAGACCCCAACATTCTGACAACACAACTGATAAATGACAGGTCTCCCTAGGGCAGTCTGAATCACTTGTTACCTGAACTTAGACACGGAAAGCATATCCTCACAGTTAGTGCACATTTATACACTAAGGGACTTTTCAGTCTCTCTTAAATATAGCAGAGTTATCACAATCTGGATGTTTCAAACAGTTGGCAGTAATTTTAAACAGCACGGATGATGAAGAGCTGAGGCAGAGTACCAGGCAGAATGGTAGATTTCCTTTGTATCTTACAATGCCGCTGAGTTAATTATCAAAAACATTTGTATGCCTCAGTGAAAAACATGTTACAGGGCTCAGCAGATGGACAATAGGTGAAACACAGCAGGCTGCCATGTCAAGAACATTAGTCTAGAAGATTTAAAGATGATTTCTAGTTTTAGGATCTAGGAACTTGTTCTAGACCCAGTTCCTCATCGCTGAAACTTAGGAAAGCAACTAAAGGTTCTGTTGTAACCTAAGCACAAATCCATGGTACAGGTTGAGGGGGTTGTGTGGGGTTTTTTTTACCCCCTGTCGTTTTGGTTTTTGTTGTTCCCCCCACCCCAGTATTTTGGAGATATATTTTTTTTAGTGATATGCTTTAACAAAGAACCAATATTTTGTGTTGTTATCTGTGGCTTGCTATATTTGTTCCTAACTCAAAATGATTGTGCAGCTGTCTGGATACAAACAGAACGAATGTTTCATCCTTCAGATACCCTGGAGAGCTGGGAAACACCCTCAGATATGATCAGGGTTGGATACCCCTAAGAATCTCCTAGTATCTGTTAACTAGGATCATGTCAAAACAGAAATATAAAGCAATACTATTTTCATAATAATGCAAGTTTCGAACTGAGACTGTAGTAGGCTGCCAAAATAGAAGTACTTGACATTGAGAATGCTTTTAACGGTAGAAAATGTTTTGTAGTGCTGGAGGAGGCTTCTGAGTCGACCAGGGGGATCTGCTCCCTTTTATTTCAGTAGGATTAACCTGACTGAATCCCAGTGAACTTTGAAAACTGCCTTTCCTTCTGGCACAGTAAGCAGAAAGAGGAAACCACACCTCAGTGAAAGTACGTTATCTTAACTACCCTAGTACATTTATACATTACTCCCTTTAAAGCTTTACAAATATTTATCATGGCTGCTGGGACTGACAAAAACTCATAATATTCATGGCATTTTAAGGCAGTTATTCTCTCCACCCCTTCTTTCTGGAAAACAGTAGAAGAAGAAAAAAAAAAAAGAATGACGACATTCTCACAGGCTGTTCTATATGCTGAGTTCTAGAGGATTTCTTGAGCCAGTTTTTCCTGATTTGAAGCATGGGGAAAGTCTCTGCACAAACAGGTTGACTTTCAACATAAATGAACCAAAAATGGAGGATGGACATGGGATCAAAAGCAACTTATACACTGCTAGAAGTTGCCAGTATATCACAATAGCTATTTCTCTGCCTCTTAGAAATTGTTCACTAAATCTCAAAGCCAGCCACATCAATGACATCTTTCTCCATAGCTAGTGATGGAAAAACACTTGCAAAATGAAAGTGTAACAGAAGTATCAATAAGCGTCATAGCATGAAGAAGGGACCTTTTGTTCACCTTCCTCCCCTTCACCTCACAATTAATACTCTGAGTTAACATATTTCTCTGGTATCGCAGAGCTGCTTTTACCGCCGTCAACTGCATTGCATATTCCAGCAGGGTGTTCATATGTGCCTTCACACAGCAGTGTTAAGGAGCAGAAAATCTTTCCTTCTGATTTGCAGTCTTGAGGGAATGTGGTCTTTCTGGCCAAGGTTGGATTCCTTCCCCCCACCCCCCCTTTTTTTTTTTTTTTTTTTTAGAGAAAGGAAGAGACAGTGGTTATTGTCCACATAGTTTGTTTGCTTATTCTCCTAACTAAAGGTCAACCTGAGTGAAGGAGATCTAGTGCCATAATTTTTACTATCTTTTATTTTATGATGGGGAAGAAGAGAGCTTTTCAGATGGGAAGCCCTGAATATTCTGGTTTTGGTGGCTTTTCAGGCACCAATCACAACTATATTTAAGTGTTACTATCTATTCTTGTCTTTTTTTTTTTTAAGACTAAATACACATCCAAGTAATAGGCTTTTTGGATATACGTTGTAAAAAATTATACCAACATCTGGAGGTGAGGAACAGGGCAATATGTTAGCTAATAACACAGCTCCTTTACTTGGCTAGATGGAGGTCACAGACTCAGCTCAGCAAGACATGAGCTACCATCATAATTTGTTTACTTGCCTAGTAGGTGCTTGAGGGAGGTAGAGGTTCAGTTTACCACCTCTTGGCATCAAAGGGATGATTTACAAGTTCAGGCTTGCACTCCTGCAGGCTGAGCCCTTATTTTTGCAAAAAACCCAGTTTTTTTAAAAAATGCTTGCTGGGACTGGTGGTAGCTTTCCAGCAGACTCAGCTGAAAGCAGGGAGACGAGTGCTCTGCCCATCTCAGTGATGTGAAACGCAGTAACTTCATCTAAGTCTTACCTATTTCCATGACTCAAAATCAGGCTAAGAAAAAGTTTCAGTACAGATAACTTGCTCTATTAGGGAGGGGGCTGGATTAGGGATTTTTGATTTGTCTGTGGCATAGATAAGCATGGCTATCTTGTGGTTATTTTTTATTTGACATTATCTACTTTGAGGCATCTTTCCTTCTCTCAGCAATTCATGTTATAGTTGCTGCTCTTTATGTACCCTGCCCCTGATAGCAGAGCAATCTTCTCATACAGAACATTAAGTGAGATCACGTTTTATAACATGCAGAGAAGAAAAATATTCACCTTGTTTTAATAAATTAATTCAACAAAAGAGGTCCAGCAAGCTGAAGTGAAATACGTTAGAGGTGATTACGTAGCCAGCAAAGCAAGGATATTAAAAACCAAACTCACCCATAGAAAGTGAGACGCAGGAACCCAATCCTGTGGCCAAGTTTAACCAACTCTCCCTGCCTAGTAGCAGCTCCTGTTAGCAGCACGATTCCTACTTTCTTTAGGGTGCACAGCCACTTGTACATACTTTCGTCATTGTACATGATGTCTTCAAAAGGTATTTCAGGAAGCTGCAGGTCTGATCCCCAGTACTGGCGTTCTGAAGGGGAAGAAACAGAGAAACAAGTGCTTTGCCGTTTATCGCATCAAAGCTCAGGACATCGTCGAAGTATGAAGTTAATGGGATTTCTATGCATTTGTGAAAACACCATCAATCCTGCAGTCAACCACCTGGAACTGGGTCCCTGAATTTGCATGGAAAACAAGCAATCTGTAAGATCAAATTCAACAAAACATCGCAGTTAAAAAATTTTAAATCAGAAGTTGAACAGAAGACCACTTGAAAGAGATATTTTTTTGTTAACAGTACATCAGAAATGTGCACGTTCCTTTTTCTGTCTGTGCTGGTGAACCACAAGAGTGAAAATGTGAAACTGAGACTGCTTTGAAAGTTTCTCATCTAGGGTAAAATAGCATGGAGCACCCCGAGATCTCCCTCAGAGGTATTTTTTTATGGATAGATAATAATGATAAGATGATATTCCTGATGAAGGAACAGGAAAAGACATACATCAGTATAACACCTTAGAAGCAGAGTAACTACATCAATTGCATAAGTGACCAATCAATTTTCTTTTGTAGATTTGTCTTCATGAAATCATATCCGGTTAAGTTAAATTCTGCAGGATGGTGCAATTCCTTGTCTTTTCTTCTGCAGATGCTTTTGTGAGCATCTGTCTGATTTCAGGAAGATGCAAATGAGCGCCCAAGGCACTAACAAATCCAAGCACTGCCAGGAGGTAAAGAAAATGCTGGAAAGATTGAGTGATGAGCCAGAAGTTACGTCATGCCTATTCTTAAACAAAATTGATTATAAGAGCATATGACCATAGAAGAGTGTTAGAACTGCTATACCATAACCAGACATTTGCTTGCTGAATAGACCTTGTGCAGCCATTTGGTAGAGGCAGGTAGAGACTTGCAGGCAGAATGGAAAGGGCTTTTGAGCCTGGCTTTCCTTCAGACCTTTTGCCGCTCCCCTCTTCTTTCTTTTTGTCCCCTCAAAGCAGCAGCAGCTGCACAGTGCATCATCCAAAGCTTTAAAATGAAATGCTGCTTAGCCTCATCCTTTTGTGTGTTTACAGCTGCGCAAATACTGTTAAACCTGTACCTTTCTCTAACAGTATATCTATACTTTTATCTGCAGATGGGGATTTTTAATGCACGACCAATTCTTATTACTATTTTCTTGTACCCCAGCTCTTACAATGGTTATTGGCTTTGATTTAGGATAGGTTTTGAGATTTTTCAAAAGCATTATTAAAGCATTTGAGTTAGAGAGTTACCAAGTAGGTGTCACCTAATATAGAGAGAAGAAATAAAACTAAAATACCGGGTCATAACTAGAAAACAAAAAATTTTCTCTGAACTGTGTTGTTTTCTGAGGAAAACATGTACTCTGGTGTCAGCAATGTGGCCAAAATACTCTACAGAAGAGACAAGCATAAACATACAGCAACAAAATAAAGTAATAATTAGGTATGATCATGAAATCTAGGCAAATTTTCCATGTTATGAAGGGTTACACAATCTAAATCTGCTCTTCCAACATGAGTAAGTTCTAAAAATTATGCCTACAGTATTCTGCATTCAACAAAATGGTACACGCTTAAAATTTTGATCTGGATTACAGTGCTGGAGGCTGCACCTGGAAAAGGAAAGGCTTGTTACACATCCAGCCAGGCAGACAGACACGAAGCCCCCAGGCACGCCGTGGGAAGGCACAGTAACTGCTCACAGCGTAAGTCCTACTCTGCCTACTTTAAGTGCCAGGATACATCCCTCACCTGCTTAGGCTTCCCCAGGGGAAAACACACAACTCCTCTAGCACTGATCTTGGCATCTAGTCACCATTGAAGGTAAGGTGATGCTTTAGCCACAACTTCAACTACTGTAGCCAAGGTCCTAGGGCAAAGCCCTTGGTTGTCCCCTCTGATCTCCAGGAGCACATGCTGACTGTAACCCCTGGTGTGTCACTGCAGGTCACTTGGGTGCACTCTGGCAACCAAACCCAGCGTCCTGAGCTGCTGCACTAGAGGCAGAGAGGACAGCTCCCACCAGGCACTCAGCCGGGGCTAGCTAGCCCTGTCTTCCCAGCAAGTATTTTTGCTCTGCTTTGCTAAAACCCCTGTGTCTGTGCATTCTGGCTGCCCCTAATCAGGTTCTGGTCCGTGAGTTATTTATTATTTCTTGCTTTTATTTTATTTCTTGGTTTATTTTGTGTCCTTTTTCCAGTGCACCTCCTTTCTTCTCCATGAGGCAACCTTAGATTTGGAAACCTTGACTTGAACAGAGGTGTCAAGACCGGGATTTTCTCTCTCATAAGATTTTGAGTACAAAGGTAAGAAGGAATTCCTATCACTGGGTCTAATGAAGAGTAGGTTGTCTTACCCTGTGTTGGAGGCACTCTCAAATCCAGTGAGAGCCATAGAAATAGCCCAAATGTTTACAGAGGTAGGCAGTCCCTTCACATGGACCTAAAAAATAGCTTTTCCTTTCCTGCCTCCTTTCTGTCCTAGGACAGAAGTCCCATGCCTTCCGCTTCATTCCTCCTGATTTCAGGCAGCTTTCTCCTTTCTGCAGGTGAGATGCAGACACACAGAGATGAAGAGTTTAGAACTTGGCTCTCATGCCTCTTCATTTTCAGGACTTTGGATGGTTCATGGTAAATGGTAAGGGAACGTGCCCACGCTCACCCAAGGGTGACCCACGTCCTGCGACTCCCCTGAGGAGTTCAGAAGTGCAGCCAGGAGAGAAGTGCAGGCAACCTGTTCCCCCAGCCCAGGCCTCGGCAGCTCCTGGGACACTTACAGAGGTGTTTGGGCTCTGGCCCGGAGAGGAGAAGTGTTACACAGGAGAGCAGGTTGACGGTGCTGCTGGAGCCCTCCTTTTGGGGAGGGTTCAGGGAAAGACAACAGCTGCTCTCCAATTCTTGTGGTCCACAAGAGCAGATGGCAGCTAACAGGGGAAAGCCTGTCCCATTATTCTTCTTTGAGGACATACATAACTGAAGGAAGTCTTGGGAACCTGCTGGAGGGAAGCTTCTCTACTCTTTTCTGAGGGCATACGTGTCTAGAGTAAGTGTTGGCAACCTCCCCAGGATGATATTGTCTCAATGTTTTCCCTCGGGTAAATACATAGTCCTTCAGGAGGACCCCAACAGTGACATTCACCACCACAGCTGAACGGCCACCCACCGCAGAGCAAGGTAGCCAAAGTGGTAGCCTGTTGCATACAAAAAGTAGAAGCAAGGTAAGCAAGATGTAAGACTTGCCTCAAACACAGGCATAAGCACGCTAAGATAATGTAACCAGTGACTGTGCGTAAGCATTTTATAGCACGGTATAAGTTCTGATAGCAAACTCAGCAATCAGCATTTTATGAAATAGCTAAGGAAAAACATACACAAAATAAATAAGTACAAAGAAAAAGACAACTGCACATGTGAAATATGGGAAACAAGTACAAGAAGTAAAGTGAGAAAGAGATTAAAAAAAAAACAACTACATGTATGGCAGGTAGAGAAGATAACTGGCAAAGCCAAAGTAACCCTACAGGGCAACAGGAAACACACCGGGGAAAAAAAACCAAATAAGTCCTGTCTGCAGAAATGAAACAACACAGTCAAGAAGAGATGTGCTGTCCCTCATCTTTTCAAAGGAAGGAGAAGAAGAAAACACCAACAAATAATGAGAAAAAAAACAAGGTAAAAAAACCAGTATCCTACTCCAGGTCTGCCTTCCTTCACCAAAAAGTGCTCTTTCCCCCTCACCTTAAAAGCTGTACAAACCACAACACCGACTCCAGGGCCAAACTGGGAACCCCAGCACCCCAGCTCTCTGCTGTTTTGTGCTCGTGGCTAATTTAGGTCAAGCTTGTTAAAGACTAATTGTTTACCCATGTGTTGATGGTGATTAATCCTTGGCAATGTGGCCTCTTAATGAATGTCAATCTAGACCATTGTTTTGAAGCTTCAAACCGTGCTGATGGCTTTTAAACATATCCCAAACTCTGTAACTGCTTTAGGTGAGGGTATGTATAGACAGACGTACACAGAGATTCAGTTGTACGAGACAGGGAAGACAGAGCTGGAGCTCTTTCATCTTTCTGCTCCAAACACAGCAGCATCCTCAAATAAAACTGAATGCGGGCAGTGCCATGGGGTGGGCAGACGGGCAGAGCTCCAGTGTAGAGATGCTGCACTCCCAGAGGGGTGGGTCCCAGTGACCTCCTCTCCAACCGCTGGGGCTGGAGGCAGGGTCAACCGATTAGTCCTCGGGGTTACCTGGGGTCTAAGCCCTCTCTGGGGACCACACTGGGGTTACTCCAGGTCAACCCATTAGCCCTCGGGGTTACCTGAGGTCAAACCCCTCTCTGGGGACCGCACTGGGGTTACTCCAGGTCAACCCATTAGCCCTCGGGGTTACCTGAGGTCAAACCCCTCTCTGGGGAAAACACTGGGGTTACTCCAGGTCAACCCATTAGCCCTCGGGGTTACCTGAGGTCAAACCCCTCTCTGGGGACCGCACTGGGGTTACTCCAGGTCAACCGATTAGTCCTCGGGGTTACCTGAGGTCAAACCCCTCTCTGGGGAAAACACTGGGGTTACTCCAGGTCAACCGATTAGTCCTCGGGGTTACTTGAGGTCAAACCCCTCTCTGGGGACCGCACTGGGGTTACTCCAGGTCAACCGATTAGCCCT
The DNA here is from genome assembly GCF_949628215.1 of Phalacrocorax aristotelis. NCBI lineage: Eukaryota > Metazoa > Chordata > Aves > Suliformes > Phalacrocoracidae > Phalacrocorax > Phalacrocorax aristotelis. Next base: position 64,649,203 of record NC_134280.1, read on the forward strand.
CGGGGTTACGTGAGGTCAAACCCCTCTCTGGGGACCGCACTGGGGTTACTCCAGGTCAACCGATTAGCCCTCGGGGTTACGTGAGGTCAAACCCCTCTCTGGGGACCGCACTGGGGTTACTCCAGGTCAACCGATTAGTCCTCGGGGTTACCTGAGGTCAAACCCCTCTCTGGGGACCGCACTGGGGTTACTCCAGGTCAACCCATTAGTCCTCGGGGTTACCTGAGGTCAAACCCCTCTCTGGGGACCACACTGGGGTTACTCCAGGTCAACCGATTAGTCCTCAGGGTTACGTGAGGTCAAACCCCTCTCTGGGGACCACACTGGGGTTACTCCAGGTCAACCGATTAGTCCTCGGGGTTACTTGAGGTCAACCTCCTGCTCTGGGGACCATTCTGGGGGTCATCTGAGGTCAACCAATTAGCTGCAGGGTTACCAGAGGTTCAGTTCCCTCTCTGGGGACCACACTGGCATCACCTGATGCCTGCTATCTCAGAACATTATTATTAGCTATACTGGAACGTTTCTGATTGATGTAATACTGCCATAGCATTTAACGCAAGTAAATATGTGTCGGTGGTGTCGGCACCATTTCCTCCCCCCACCCATGGACGTCTCACCCGGCCATTGAACACTGGCAGCCTTTCAGCACTACGGAGTAGGATTTGTGATAGTCTCTGTTTGACCTGGCCTCTCCCCCCGCCTCCCAGAACTATGCTGTGGAATATGTGCTGCATGATCCCATGGAATAAAAATTTTAAAAATCCGTTTTTGGTGGAGAGCAGAGCGGGCCTAAGAACGGTGAAAAATTTTGTGAGTACCAGTATGAAAAATAATAGAGACAGGTTTACAGCATTTTTCAACAAGAGCTGTGAATTTTGTGACACTTTTTCCCTGCTGAAAATTGGTTTTAACTCTTAAGGTTATGCCTTCTGAAACCAAGGCCATTTTATTTTTAATGGCCAAAGAGAGACATACATAGGGAAGAATGAAGATTATGACTCTGTGCATGGCTGAGCACCAAATGGTTATTGCTGTGACCGCAGTTGGAGATATCCGGGACTTCCTCAGTGGACAACTATGGATTTTTCTTCTTCCGTCATCTTTCCATATCAAGCTTCTGAGTCTTACCCATACAGCTCAGAAAACGCACATGAGCCACACAGAGTATTTTAGGGGAAAAGGTTTGACAGTTAAAACGCCTGGTGGAGCCTTGTGAAGACGCTTGCTCAACCTGAGCCAGTGGCTGCCGCCGCCCTTGCCCAGGTACAGCAGCAGTTGGTCGGCGAGCACAGCTGGCGGAGCGCTCCCCCACCGGAGCCGCCTCACACCTCTCCATAGCCGTGTTTCACTTGCTTGTAACTTGGGTCAACTTTAACCGTTCGGGCTGAGGTTTTTCCATGCAAGTATTTGCCAAAAATAATAGTGGGAAAGCTTCAATGACAACGAAAAATGGAGCAAAAGCCTAGACCAGCGAAAAATGAGTAACGTAGCCAAGTCAAAATTTCTACATTGCCTTAGAGGAGAAGTTTTAATGCTTTCATTCTTTCAAGCGTTAAGTTTGGCAAATAAGTTGGTCATGTGCTAGGAATGTCCCTTTGCCATTCCTGTGAACCTCATCAAGTTTGGCCAATGCTTACAGCTTTGGAAAAAATATCACCCTGCAGATGCTCCACAGCCATTTTTTTTTTTTTTAGTTTGACAGTGAAATTGCCCATATAATCCTTTCACACTGAGTACGCTCCAGGCCTCGGGTGAGGGATATAGCAGGACCATTGCAAAACACAGATGAGGAAAGCGATTTCCATGTAAAATTAGCAGACTCACAACAAGGCCAAATATAGCGCCGTGTGCTTCAAAAATTGTGTCAGTCTAAGCTCAGACATCCACTCCCCTGGGACTTCGCTCACCTGTTGCTTTCAGAATATTTCAAAATTTGAAAAGAAATATAATAATATATTCATTCTTCCTTAAGTGATGGGACGCATCACTGACCTTCCCAACTGGTGTTCATACTGTCTATTATTCCCACGCATAACTTTGCGCAAACTCAAATCACATTCATACCATACCAGTAGCATATACGAGAGTTAGGGAAAAAACCTACTGATAGGGTCATCTGTCCCTGCGGGGAAGCTGGGAAGTATCAGGATGCTGCAGGAAGAACATCTTTGTTAACAAGCCATTTTAAAGTACTCCAGTCAGGTATATTTAAAGATTTTTTTTCAGAGACATTTGCACAATGTACTTGATTTCCTTCAATAACACACAGTGCTGTAGCGGTTCATTAGTGCAGGCAAAACCACATAATAACAACTAAACCCCAGGATTCTTTATTTTGGCCTTAATATTCATAAGCCAAGCGCACTTTGTTAAAATAATCAAGATTATCTCCACCCACCCCACCCCGCCTGTTTTTTCCCCTGTTTTTCTATACAACACTGAAACAGGTATCACCTAAGTTTGACCGGCTCCAGTGCATTCAGCCGAGAACTCAGGGGTTGGTATGTAGACAGAAAGTGAAAAGGTAGGAAGTTAGGTGTGGATCCCACGCACAGCTGCTCACCAGGACACTTGCTGGAGCCTGTCAGTTGTTACCGAAGTTAACTTTTGTCTGTCTGTGCTACTGGCGGACGGCGCGGGAATCCCACACCTGTGGGCCATGCTTGGTACTTCACAACTAATAGTGATTTTTCTTTTGCAGCTGAAAGACTTCCAGAGAAGAACATCTTAAAGTACTGCATGGTGTCCCCGGACCACTGAACCTATCTTGGTCTTTTGTTTATTTTTTTTATTCATGGAGCTTTTAAACTAGTACAGGGGGCTTTAAATAGCCCAGGGTGTAAAGCCAAGTGAAAGGGTTGCCCATGCACCTGAAAGAAAGCCGCTACAGGGGCTTGGTAGTGGTTTTCTTGTTACATATTGCATTTGTAAGCATTGTTAGAACATCAAAACTGAAAGGACTACAGGTTTACTCTTGTAAATGAATCTTAGGTCAAAATATAACTTTTATTAAGATGCCTGGCTAGAAAGCATCATTGGTAATCGTTTCTCTGTTGTATTTGCACCACCACTTATCTATGTATATTTATGATAGCACACACAGACACACCACAATACCAGTAGCTATTATAAGATGATTCCTCACGAATCAGTTTTCCTATTGTAAAACTTTTTAATGAGTAAATAACCAATAAAACCCACTACATAGTGCAAGCAGCTTTCAGAACGGGAGCTCTGGGGGATTTCACCAGGTGACTGAGGGACATTCCGCACTGCAAACAGATGTAAAGGGACAGGTTGGGTTTTTTTTTTTTCTTCTCCCTAGGTATAGGCAGCAAATACAAAATGCAATGTGCTCATAAAAAAAAACCAAACCCAGACACTACATAGTTACAACATTTTTCAACAGTTGCAAAGTCTGCAAATTTCCAGCCCCTAGTGTTCCCCTCCCCTTTGGCTAAGGCCAGTTAGAGACTGTCCAAGAAACACAACGCACGTACCCAAATATGAGCGATCCACATAGACCATCTTTTATACTCTATCCCGTGTTTCAAGGAGGCTGTAGTATGATTGACAAGCTGTTGAATTTCACAACATGTTCACAAAATGAAAAAAAGCGCGATCCTTGAGGAGAGGTATAATCTCACCTCGTTAAATTCCTTTTTGAGACCACTCCATGGCCTGCTACTCACTGCTCCAGTGTGTTTAACTCAATACACAGCCTTTCCCATACTTGAAAGATGGGGGAAAATAAAATAATGTTTTCCTTTTTCGCTATTAAAAGTTATGAAATTAAAATAGCTGTAGGTATGCTGTGTGAACTGCCAAGACTAGCCTTTGAAAGACAATTTTAAGCGTCAGTGTTGGTGCAGGTAAATAACCACGTGAAAACTAATGGAACATTTTAAGTTTCAACTTTTCCTTCCTAGTCTTTCTTGCTGTATTGCTAATAAATATTTTCCTAATCTTCCTTATATAAAACAAGTAGAGGAATATTAGTATTTCAAGGACTATACCAACAGATTTCTCCCCACTTTGAAAAATTAATATACGCCCCTGGAATTTAACTGCAGCTCCAGGAGCCCCAGGCTTCCTCAAGTACATGGACTGATGCGTCCTCGTGTTCAAACTCCCGATTCCTACTGCGCTTGCTAGAAGTTCCACCTAGCACGGGCTGCCCCTTCCGCAGCCAATGGACATGGGCTGTGGTGTTGGTTTTTGGGGTGGTTTTGGCTTTTGTTGCAACCCCTGCCGTGCCACAGCACCGCAAACCAGCGCACGCTCAGCATGCCTGTGAGGGACAGTCCTTGGGTTCGGTATAACAGATCTGCCGACACTTACAGCTGACCTGAGGAGACCGGTCAAGGAACAAGAAGCCATTAGGTCTTCCTCCCGACCAGACCCGCTGCAGTGGAGGCCGCCACCCGGCCTCATCTACAGCTCTGTGGAGCCGAGGGGGACAAAAATTCAAATTCAAAATGTTTCTGTAAGTAACCCGCAAAAGCAATTTTTTTTTCTCTGCATAGAAACTATGAATACTGTGAACCCTGTTAAGGTATTGGGAATTTATCCTTTCCCAGACGCTGCAGTGTATTCAGGAGTCACACCGCCTACTGACTGAAGAGATGGTTAACTTCTACAATACCACTGTGACGTGGAAATTGCAAAATTTCAAGGAACCTGACCTGTTCACTGATACTTTTCCAGGCAGCTACTAAAACTGAGAAATGGTTCAGTAAAGCAGCTTCTCAGGCTTTTTTTCTTTTTTTTTTTTTTTTTTGGATGTTTAGTTACTTTGTATTAAAAAAAACCAAACAAAAAACAAACCCCAAAAAGTCAGAAAGAGGTACATATAGTTAAATCCTGCCTGGCAAGGCTATAAACTCTGTCCTCGAAGTTCCAGTTCTCTCACATTAATTCACTTCCAGTGACAAGCGCAACCAGCATCCTTAGTGGTTTGGGTTTGTTTCTCTTTTCAAAGGTGCAGGCTGGTACACGAATACTTATAAAACCTACCTCATTTTCAGAGAAGAAAGGCTCCAAGTTCCCAGCCCTTCAGTGGCATCTCGATGGAGCCAAGAGCTTAGTCTTTGAGCTACCGGAGGAGTAACCTTTCCCCCTGACATTTGCCAATGTACTCCGTAATGACACTCTGGTAAACATGCCAAAAGCTGAAAACGCATTGTGTACAGCTCCAAGTATTACTAATCCTGGGAAACGTATGGAACGTTGCTATCTGGGAGGAAAAAAAGCCAGCCTAGCTTGTAAAGTAATTGCTATTAAAAAGATGCCCTCACTATGTGCCTTAAAATCTTTCTTTTAATTTCAAACTTTTTATGGCTTGTCTAAGCTTAATTTTTTACCTATTCTGAACAGCATTAAGAAAAGCTGTACACGTACGTACACATGCATTTGTATAGTGACGTACCTACCACGAACAGGCAAAACAAACAGTTCCTTATCTCTCCCCACTCTGCCCCCCAGCACTTGATTTCTTAGATACTTCTAGACCGTTAAGCATGTACAGTGCTTTCCAATGAGCACTGTGTAATCTTTCTTGATGTGTGGTGCTCAGAAATGATACACGCTACGGAAGCCTTACTCCATCAAATGGAGCAGACGCTTCATCTCTTCTGCAGATCAGACTGCTCTTTGGACTCAGCTAAAAGCAATGTTTGCCCTGATCCCAAACCAGCCTGCCAGCATAGGCTCACGTTCAGCTCGTGACCAGTACCAACCCCACCCAGCCCAGCCGGTCATCTCCCTACCTTGCACTCGGCTGGCAGAGCTGCAGTGTCCTACGGGAAACCCCGCCGCAATGACGCGGACGCTGAAGAACTACCAAGGGAACGAACTGCAGAGAGTGGCTTGGCTCACATACTTTTACTGCCTTGCTGCTGGAGACTATTAGGCTAGATGAACTAGTCACTCAACCCGTTAGGCATTTTTTATTGTTTTTACCATTTCTCCTATTTGTCAAGGTCATTTAGAGTTGTAATCCCGGTCCTTCAACACGCTTCCAATCAACACCTAGTTGGTGTCATCTGCAAACTTAATGTGGCTATTCCTTTCACCGTAGTCATTGATGAAAATAAGGAACGGTACTGCATAAAGCACAGCCCTTCACAAAGCCTGCCTTGATATAGCATTCTGTCTTAATGGTAAACCATTACAGCTACTCTTTCACCGCTTTTTCAAAATGACACATTTCCTTAGCACATTCATGGAAATTTCACGTGCAACAGGGTAAAATGCTTTATGACTGCTTAGTTTAATACTAAATATGCCGGAGAAAATTATGAAAATCAATCAAAGAACAAACTTGCTTACTTAGAGCACAAGCCAAACCACTGTCTTTACTGCACTGCCTGAACCTTTCAAAATATTAGGAAGGCATAATCTCCATGAACAGAAAGAAGTGGGGAAAAAAAAAAAATCTAGGAGCCAGGACTAAAATAAAGTGATTCATTGCAATAAAGCCATACAAAATGGGGAGAAAGTTGCAGTATTTCAACGTCAGCTCAAATGTTTTTGCTATTAGCACAGAGGAAATTGGCTGACAATCATACTGGTTTTCTGCAGTTGACTATTGGATGTTTACTTATACCAGGTACATTCAGTAAGTTGCAGAGAGTAGACTATATAGTGACTTCCTCATCATTTTAGCACAGAAGTTCCTAGAGCCTTTTTAATCTTTATGCTTTACATACTAGTAATTGTGGGTTTTTTTTTCTCCAGAGATCTTAGAGCTTAATTCAACTACATGGGTGCCAGTTTTAGACCTCAGATCTATTGCAAGTACTAGAAGGATTAATTTCTAGCACTTATGTCTGATATATGCGTGAACTACTTTTAAACCGCTCATAGTTCTATGAAAAGCAGTGAAGGACCTCCTCTCCTGACCGGTCCCAGAGCCCATCACAGCCACGTAAGTTCAACAGTAGTAGAAGACAGACAAGTAACAGGTCCAGCATACGTCATAAAACCAAAAAGATCCTGTGATGTGAAGTTCTTCCACTTATCAATGTTTTTAAAAACATCCATAGGAAAGTCTTAGAAAATTGTGTGCCCACAGGGCACGTTATTCTGCCATATACTGAACAACAGGAACTGTATTCTCAGTTTTATTCACAAAACCCTTCAGCCTGAAGACCTATCAAGAAGCTGCACTGAACAGGGCCTGTACTCCTTCCAAGTATTTCCTGGTAGTAATTGATCCCACTCACGGTCTTCATTATTTTATCATGTCAGCATAGCATGTTTTTTCCCCCTGCATAACCACAGTTAATATAGTGCTGTAGGAGAAATCTGAGAACATAAGCTCTAAAAGCTGAAGGGGTGAGAAAGATAGGAATGAGCCATTAGTGCCTGGGCAGCCTTAGGTCTCACTTGCAAAGCACAGCTGCAATCGCCAAATTAAAAATCTTTACTTTTACAAATGCAGATGAACAATTTGAAAGGGATACAAGCAAAGGTCTTATAGAATTATTTTGTGTCTTTATGACTAATAAAACTCCAGATCTATGGGCTTTTCAAAACAGGAAGAATGAACTGCTTTTGAGGGAATTAATGAGTCACCGCCTCTTTCAATTTCAGAACTATAATTTGGTGGGGGGGAAAAAAAAAAGGCGAAAAAAGAATCCCATTTCTTGATCATACCAGTTAGTCACAAAAAGCCATCTGCATGAGAGTTTGTACAGCATGAGAGGACGGCCTTTGCCCAGTTCCTGCAGGCAGTGTGTGTGCATCAACAACCACTGGGAATTATTCAATATTTACTATGCAGATTAGGACGGTGCTGGTCAAAACCTTCTCTACTGGAGTCACGTGGGAAAGAAAGTCTAGAGAGCATAGAGTAACTTACCTCATCTAAAATTATTTTGTCTACAATGTGTATTTTAATGTTTTATGAAGGCCAAATATATTTTTGCTGTTTTGTGAATTATGTATATAGCACCCTAACTCATGGGGGCAGCTCTAATTAATTAGGACTATAGGGTAAAGTCAAGATATGAAAATCTTTAAGTAAAAAGCAACTTTTAACTACTACTACTACTTACAATCATAATCTCTCATGACCTAGTAGAGAAACTGAAAGCACCCCTGATGCTGTTAACATCCTGACTCAAACTGCGGTGGAGCTGGATATATATCCAGTATCATATTATCACATTTTAAAGGACTGTCATAATCTGCAACCTTCAATCTTAGGTTAAAACCCTAACCTAACCTAAGGTTAAAAATATTATTTATGCAAGGAGCACCAGGTACCACTCTGCTGGACCTTCTTCTCCTCCACTCAACAGCAAATCATCATTGTGATATTATTTAAATATTTTTTTTCCCCACACATCCAGTTGTTGGGATGCCAGTGCCTTAGAAAATGAGCCTCAGCAAACGCAATGCGATGCATTGAGAGCCCTGATACTGGAAAGCACCTGGTTTATTCAGTGCCTCCCACAAGCTTCCTCTGCCACACAAAATATCCTAAGTTATGGAGAGACCTCCTGAGGTGGTAAATCACTCCTGTGAGGCTGGCTGGGGAGACCACAAGTAAACAGGAGGGGGAAAAAAAAAAAAAAAAAAGAGTATCTTTGAGTCACCAGAGCGCGGGAAGTAGAAGATGGTTCTTTTGCTGCCCCTTTGGAACTAGCTTTTAAGCTGGGCTGAAAGGAGCTTTGATATACACAAAGAGCGGACTTTGCATACTATGCAGATAGGATCTGGCAGTGTTTTTAAAAGGAGAATCTTGACATATTGCCATAGAGCTATTTATAGTCACTGCCATCATGCAGTGAAAGTCTGATTTATTCTTCTTTGGGGTTTGACACACGCCTGACATCTAGGGTTTTTTGAGTCAGAAATTATGATGTAAAAACATCATAAAAGCAACATGAAAAGCAACTAACCACTTGCAAAGACAAAAAAAAAGAAAGGAAAAAAAAAAGGGAGAAAAAAAGCCACAGCTGTGATAATGTCAGCAGTGAAGGTTAACCTCTCCCTACAGCAGCCTGGTGAGTTTGCTCTTATACTTGTTGAGCCAGCATGCAGGGCTGGCATTCCAGCTGTAATACTATACTGCTGGGATATGATTAGCTACTTAAGGGCATGTAATTTGCAGTGTGTAACGCCACTGACCAGAAGAAAGGGAATTCTAAAATTACCCCGACACACAGTGAGAAACAGGTCTTAAACTGCCACCAAGGCAACTCACATGCTTTAGAACCGCAGCCTTTTTTGCAACTGAAACCTGAGAAAAGCTGGGAGAAGCTGTCCATCATAGTGAGCCGGGTCATCTCCGAAAACACGAGGAAGTGCAGACTAACACCACCAAACAAAGCCAAAGTTAACGCAGGCCCTTATTTAGTGTAACTTTTATAAACATATTTCTTCAGAGCTATAATGGAAAAAAGAATTTGCAAAAGCAGTGCCCAGAGAATCAAAGATGCCTCTGGTGTATATTTTACCTGGCTCCATGGGAGAAGAGTGGTAGCAGAGGGGAGAACTGGCCTCCAAAACAAGCATTGTATTTAGATGCTGAGAGTAAGCCCTATGTAAATGTGTGCCCATGAAGGCAAATCACAGCCTGTGAGACTTCATAATGGGGGAAAAAAGTAGCATTATATCTGAAATACTGAAATCTCAGTTATCGATACCTTTGCTAATAAACATAACCAGAGATCTAGACTAATTTGCCTGGGCATTAATTAAAGCAATGTTCTATTTACATTGTTCCCCTCAAAGGCTACAAAACATCTTGCTAGCTTCCCCAGCATTTGTCCAAATTTGTCCAAATAAAAATTCTAGTTTCCCTGAATGAAGTTTACGCTTTCACCGTGTTCATTCTGAGAACATGCCCAACCCTCCAAAATAGCAAACAGCATAGTTTATTCTTGCCAAAGCTAAAGTAGACATGAATTTTTATACCACTAGGGGAAAAAAGTTCCGTTCTGTACTATGAAGCATCTGTTATATGATCCACTGAAATGAATGGAAATATTACTCATCGCTTAAATTTTAAGCCAGATATAAAAGGCTGAATCTTAAGAACTGATTTTTGTTTAGGAGAATGGGTGCTAGGAGCTAAGGAATATTTGACCTGCAGAAATTGGGAAAGATAACTGGTCCCTTCAGTTGCCCGTAAAGCGCCGAACCAAGCTCAGATGCAGGAGGTACCTAGGGCCACATATTTTCCCACTTCTCATCTTTCAGGGGAAAAAAACGACGAACCAACCAAACTTTCTTTGTTAGATTAAAAATCACCCAAATAAGGGAGCATAAACCAGTTGTGGATTTGCCTTTTGCTGAGCTCTGAGGAAACCGGCACCTGGATCTGAGTTTCACACCATCAGCCTGCCTCTAGTTTCTTCCTTCTAAAGCAATATCCTGTTTGAACGGAGACCATCAGCTCTGAATACAGATCCACAGCTTTCTGCAGCAGCAGATCTCACGGGGACACTGTCAAGAGCACTAGCAGAAATCTTGCAAGTTGTCACACGGCCCGTGCTCACAGTCCTGAGCATGCTGAAGAAATGACGACGTGCATCTCGACAAACCTAGTGGGTTTATAAATTATTCACTCAGAAGGGTGAGTGATGTGTACTGGATAAATGTTACGCTGCCAGCTGCACAAAAGGCTTCATGCCACAGGAGAGCCGGTGGCTGCAGTAAGTACGGCACGGAGAGCAAACACAACCTGAACTTCAGCACCAGGCACTGTTACGCTCTGCAGTTACTTTTTAACAGAAGGCCATGAAAAGGTAAGTTTTACAAATTCAGTTATAACTCCCTTGCAATTCTAAAGACACTTTCTAAAAATAAAAATTTAATAATTTAAACAGCGCACAAACACTTGCATTGTCATGTAGACCACTGCTGGTCCACAAGGCTCGTTTTTGAGACCTAAAAAGCATTTCTGGAAAGAAAAGGCTTTCAGGATAGTAAACGTAGCCCAACCAGTTGAAGTCGTCGCCGGTCCGGAGGTTAGGAGGGGGAAAGGGTAACACGGGTTCCCGTTGCGCACGCACAGCCTGGTGCAGAGCACCAGGAGGGGCTGCCGCTGCTCCAGCTGGGTAGGCTGGTCCTCGCACAGGGACCTCTAGCTGGGACGGTCAGTGTCAGACCCCGTGCGTTTGAAACAAGCACGACCGGTGGGGTTTTCATTCCTACCTGGTAAAAATAAACCTTCCCGCATTTCTGCTCTGGCTTCTTCAGAGAAGCACCGTTTTTTCAACCACTCGGCTTCATAGTCACTGGCGTGTTCATCGGGCCATGTAATAGAGATCTTCCAACATAAAACAAAAGATCATTTTAGAACAAAAAAAAAACCACAGAGAAACCCCACCTAGAACAACCAAAAAAACCCTTAGGAATTGCAGAAATTATAATATTTAGATCAATAAAATCACAGTTAAGCTTTCCCTGGCGCATAATAGTGAACAAGTAATGAAAACCCAATCTGAACATCATCCAAATTTTGACACATTTTATGAACGGTCATTTTCACACGAACCCATGACCTAATTCGCTGCTTTCACTGTGAAGCCGCGCTTAGCAGCAAGAGGCGAATCACAGACACTGGCACATATCACTGGGGAGAGCGCTTCACCACAATGCAGAAGAGAGCAAAAATATCTTCCAAAACACTGACAGCTTGTTAAAAAAGAAAAAAGACAAGAAAGGCAAAAAATAAATGCCAGGAGAGAAATCCCTGTCCTGGTTTTGAAAAGTCTTCCCTCTTCCAAACAGATTTTAGAAAGGTGTTGGGTTCTTTTAATTCCTGAAAAAATAACATGGAAAGAAATGTTTGCTTGTCATTGGTTGACAAGGTTTGCTTGTCATGAACTGAACGAGGTCAGCGCAGCACACACCCTCAGCTGAATTCTCAAGGCTGTTGAGTAGGTATTCATTCCCATTTCACTTAATTCTGCTTCTTCACATGACAGTAAAACACCCGTATGAGTTTAGGATTAGTGCTGTGCTTTCATCAGTCCCTGAGTATAAGTGGAAGACGACAATCCCTCTACTATCATAATGCATTTGCCTCTTCAAAGCATGAATTTACACGGCATTAATTTTGGTAACAAACAATCAACTTGGAGACCAGAATTCCTCAACACGGGCCCTTACCCTGCGGCTGGGCCACGGTCCCGCACGGGTCAGCCTCTGCAAGCTTTCTCTGCAGGGAGGCTGCCCCAGCTGCTACAGGGTCGACTGCCGCATCTTTAACATGTTTAGAACATTCTGAAGTGTAAAATGAGGGAAATGAGTTTTCATATCAAAGGAGCCAAGTACTGCTTTTAATAAAACCCATAAAATCTAAATGATATATTAGGTTTTTTTATGGCAGGAAAGATTAAAATGCATAGGGAGGGCAATTCCTGTCCTCTCTTGCCCGATAGCCACCTCTTTTTCATGAACAAATGTTAACGTAGATAGGTAGATATAGCTACGGACACCAGGCCAACTCTGAATATTGGGTTCAACTTTGGTTTGAGTGCTTGCTCTAAGATGAAGCCTTTTGCACATTGGGAATTAGCTAATAAACTGTTATTTTTCTTATGATTAAGGTCATCTTTGCTTTGCAATTTGTTTTCCTGATTTTCAAGCCATTTACTTATAGAATAAAGAGGAAAAAAGAGGGCGGGTGTAATTAATTGTGTGAGGAATGCCTGTATTTTCTTTTCAACATCTGGTGATGAAGAAACGTATGGCAGAATTTTAAAAAGCACATTTCCTAAAAATGATAATAATAATTTCCTGCGGCCTCTGCATAACATCTGTAAAGTGAAATTTCATATAAAAATGGGAAGATCTGAGTTTCCTAAATTGCGATTATTCCTCAAAGCTTTGCAAATACACGGTAGGGTTTGTGGATAAACAAATTGCGATTAAAGTATAACCTGGGACTGCCCCCAGTTTACAGATTAACAAGCAGCGTTAGACAAGTTTCATGAGAGGGCGAATGGAAGATTGTTTCAAATACCTTTTTTCTGTCTGCCAGAGCGACTTCCTTCACCACGATGTTCACGTCCAGGTCCTCGATGACCAGCCTGCGCGCCCTGGCCGAGCGCAGGAAGCACTGGGGACACTGGCAGTTGTCCCTCAGCCAGACGCAGGGGTAGCGGCTCTCGCTCCCATCCTCCCACTCCACGCGGACAAAGTGACCCGCATCCAGAGCTTCCACCTTCCGTATCGCCGGGTTCATGCTGAGCAGCCGGGCGGCGCGGAGCCCTGGCGCGGCGCGATGCCGAGGGGTGCCGGTGAGCGGGCTCCTGCCCTGCGCCGGCCGCAGCCAGCATGCCCTGCCTCCGGGGACTTTGGCCCTCGGCAGGGCGTTAGCCACCGCCCTCCACATTTTGGCGTCTTTATGAAGTCATCAGAGGGAGAATGCCTTCACGGAGCTCCTAAAACACCACGAAGAGGAGTTTGTTACTGAAGGAGTCAGTATAATAGGAAAAACCATTTTAAGATTATTCTCCCCTCCCTTCCTCATGCCTAAATCTTTAGGAACATTCATTATCTGTCGTTAATATTTTCTGAGGTGCAGAGAGCGTATTCAGACCCATCTATTAAAACATCGCTTCATTTAGCAGGGCTTCAATCTGATTCATCACCTCAGCCATCTTCTGTTGCTGCACTCAGTTCAATAGGTATCACACAAATAGTCTCTTTTAAAAAGAGACCTTGAGATGAGTCCCGCGTATCAAAAGCGAGAGGTACTACCAACCATGGTCAAAAGCTAAAGCTTTAAAGTACACATACCTTAATTCCTGCTGTGGCTACTATGGAAAGGGGAACACAGAAGCCATCTGTTGTAAACATGACTTTAGCTACAGCAAGAGAGTTCTGCGAGAGCTCCTTCCTCCTTTCACAGCCGGACTGCTCTCTATAGATACGCTCTGCTATTTAAACTAGCTGCATTCTGTACTGCAGAAAGATAATGCATCCGAATCCTAAATTAGAAAAGAAGTTCTGGTCTAATGTCTTTCTTATTCAGAAAAATACTTGGCCTCCCCCCAAAACAATAAATTATTACATATATATTTTAATAGAGTGTTTAACCATTTCAAATATTGCAAAATTATTCAGTATCTTTTCCTGTTGTTTTTGTTCTTAAGCCCACAGGGCAAAATACTGATGCCCTGCCATGACCAAATTCTCCCCAACTGTCTTTGTGCAGAAAAAAAACCTCATTGGCTTCAGTATTTTGACTCACTAAGACCTACTGGAGTTGTCAGAAGGTTTTTTTCATTTTTTTTCCTTTGCTACAAGTTAGAACTAGATTATACAGGACCCTTGGGTCTCCTTTTGTTTTTATTTCATTTGATTGACTATAGCAAATCAGAATATCAACTTCCACTTTCTCTTGCGTGCCACAGTAGTTCCACTGGAACCCAGAAACTACCGACCTTCCCTTGCAATGCAGTCCAAGCTACAGCTAGTTTTGTGCACACAGACTTAAACCTCTTTTATATCCAGACTGAATATTTTTCCTTTTTTATATATATATACACACACAAACATACATATGTAAATAAATACATGTGTATCTCCACCTTAATTCCAAAGCATTATTCAAGTGACTCAATTTTCCTCCTAACTGTAAAAATATTTACACAGCAAGACTGGCTGCGGTCTCCTTCTGAGATTTCTTGGACAAAGTTTTATTATGTGAGACTGCAAAGAACGTGGTATGTTTTAGGGATTTTAACACGTGATAATTGGATACTTATTCTAACCTCCTTGAAACAAAACACAAGTACTGGGACACAATGAAGGTTTCCAATATACTGAAACTAGAGAATATCTGGTTTCCCCAAAAAGCCCCAACCAAACCTAAAACTGAATTGTCCAGCACAAAGCATGGCGCTCATATCCACTTGAATTTAAGAACACTGCTAGAAAGCATATGAGCAACATAAGTGGTCCGATCAGTTCATTCCACCTGCCTTTCAGTGCATGAGGAATTCAAGCGCAGAGGACTCTTCCCAGAGCCAACTACCCGGCTCCTTTGGGGATACAGATGTTTTTCTTTGCGTACGAAATATAAGTAGGTACTCCTGTAGGCATCTGCTTAAGACAAGCCCATGAGAACCAGAACTTGCTTCTGAAGTTTAAGGCCACCAGAAAGCTCCTCTGGCTTACTAGTGATGGGCAGGGGAAAATCTGACAACTGGAAATACGTAATGCACCCACTTAAAGAGTTCATTATGTAGTTTGTCCATAATGTGTTTCATACGTTCATTACATCCATCCATCCAGTCGTTCATGTACTGGTTTTGTACACAATTTTCTCATCTTACTTATGTGGCTTACTAAATAATTCAAATATTATTCACATGCTTAGTGTTTAACCCAAGCAAAGGGTCGTCGTCTTTTAACTTTAGCATGGAGGCTGTAACTACCTGGACATTGCATATGAACTTACTATAAACATTTTTCTTCAAAATGGCAAAACAAGGGGGAAAAAAGCAAGACAAAACAAAAAAAAAAAAAAAAGGAAAAAATATTTAAGCCTTCACTTTCTGACTGTCTCTCAGGGAAGAGCCATCACGAAGTTTAAAGTCCTACGTGAAGCTTGCCAGATTCAAAGGGCTTCTGGGCATCTATTTTACCATTCAGTTAAGAAATCTGAACTTCTAAGAGACTTCTCATAACACTCGTGGTAATAGAAAACCACATCAGAATTTTCTTTTATGGCAAAAAAACTGGGTGAGTTTATTGACTTCCTATCACAGATGTCACTTCACTGGTATTTGTTCACCTGGTAATGGATAACTCAGTCACCAAAAAAATGCATGTCAAGCAGAATCTCTTCTAAATCTATGACAGTAAGTTTTGTAAATGCTTTGGAACAAAAGGTCAACCTAAAAAAACCAGATGCAACCAGTCCTGCCAGACAAAACTTCTAGATAAAAAACAAACCAACAAAACTTCTGGAAGCTACTGAGGTGAGTTACGTGCCATTTATGTTACAATGGCGAAGGCCGTAAGCCAAGCGGGTATTTTCACCATTGCTTCGACGTGAGAAGATCGTACAGCAGAGCTCCTCTCGCCTAACTTCAGACATGTGCCACAGTGACCTATGCCTGAACATCATATGCCCCAGCCCCAACGCTGCCAAGAGGCACACCTGGATCACAGTTCAGCCGGCCTTGTCACAAACCTGCCTACTTTACCTACGGGTACTCTGCCCCGAGACTCCAGACCTATCCAATTTTTTCCTTTATATCTATTTATTGAGGTCAATGAACTAGTACCTACATAACACCACTGTTAATCAGGAGAGAATCAGGCCCGCCAACTCTAGTATTATTCAGTTCGCTGGTTATGTGAGAGGAAACCATGAAAATTATTGTAGCAAAAAGATTTCCCTCGCGGTGAAGTTAAGCATTTAACTCTTTAAACACACCGCAGTGTTTGCGTCAAAGTTCTGTTTCTGTCTTTGCTGTAAAGCACTTTTTCAGCTTAGCCACCTACGGACAGAAATCTTGTTACAATAAAGAGGCCGTTTGTTGTTTTCCTTGAGTTAGCCACATCATGGTATCATTATTAAAGTGAAAATCCAGATGCCAGTGATTAAAAATACCTGCTACAGCATGCCCGCTAGATGTTTTTCCTCTTAGATACACAAATCAAATAGATCTGCAAGTCTAGTTTTTGTCCCATACACACAGCACCACAGCAGAAACTTTTCCTTCAGTAGGATTTTCTCCAGTTTGCATCAGTGGGCTGCTAGAGTATTCTGGGTCAGGTTCTCCACGAGGAAGACACCTGGCATGTCTTCACTGGAGTACTCCAATAAGGCATTTCACAGCAACCAGGGATTTGTCACTACTTCTGCTACCGGTGCTCAGCCTCCCCAGCTGGGAGTCGTGTGCCAGGTGCGTGACAGGCACATCAAGCCCCCTCTTTCTCACTTGCACCATGCAAGACCTGGACGGTGAGGCCACCCAGCTGCAGGCCGCAGATGCAGCGCCCAGCCACTCCGACCCTCCCAGGGACCACAGCACTCCAAACCACCATGGGGGAAGAGGGTAACTACCAGCTCCTGCTGGAAAGACAAAGGCAGCCTGGTGCTGGCATTCCTCCTTCCTGGAGCAATGGATGGCAGAAGGCATAGGGCTGGGATGAAATATTCCTCAAGTAGCACTGACAAGCTCCTAGCTGCCACATGAACAAGAACCCCAGTCTGATGGCTCTGCCCATTTCCAGCCTACTGTAAGGAAAGGAGAGGTGTCCATGGACTCGGTGGTTTTGTCTGAAAACTGCATGTTATTCCTGATCCCTAATTAAGTGATTTTTCTTTACCTTGAGCACATAAAGAACATTAAGGTGAGCCTGAAAATGGCAGTAAAGAACTTGGAACTGTTCATACTGACATCTTCAGAAAATCCTGCAACTGCACACTTAAAAGTACCACACAGAAGCCAACTACTACCTTCCCCTTCGATGGATAAAAAAACATCCTTTCCCCCCCCTTACTAGTAACCATAAATGGTGCAGCTGGGCAAAATGACCATTTCCATCCCTGATCAGTGATTTGCACACTGAAACTACTGGGTTATACTGCTGTTTTCCCAAAACCTGTATGTTAAGACATGATACTAAATGCTAGAGAAATACAACTTTATGTCTCAAAAAAAGCTGGAGTCCAAGAAATCTGAGCTGCTGGTAAGAAAAACAAATCCAAATGCCTGGTGCTGATGGTGCCAGGCCACTGCATAAAACACATCTCTTATTCTAGGAAGCTACTGAAGATGTTTAAAGGAATCAGTCATGCAACATGGATTCTCTTATTGCTTTCAGTGTAATTCTTCAATTCTTGACAGTTGGATAGAGGTTTGCCTTGTTTTTTATTTTTATTTTCATTTTTACAATAAAAGTAGGATGCTAGTCTCAAAGTAACGGAGACTAAATTCCCAGCAAGAGTTCCAGGAGTCTTTAACTCCTCACACACTCAAAATTATCAGGTAGATACTTAACGCCTGTACTGCTGTTTTACACTTGAAATTACATTCTGTACTAAACTAGAAGCAAAAGTCACCAGTTAGTCTAAAGTTAGCATGCTTATAACCATGACCAAATTGAAGAGCAACTGATAATGCAGAACAAATTCTCTGCATCGCAGCTGTCCGTGTTTCTTGTCTTTGAACCAGTTATCTGCATGAAACCTGGAGGCCACCATACGTAACTCCACTCTCAGTTATGAGACCTCAGATTTGTGTAGTTTAAAACAAATACTACCAATAGCTCCTACGAGCCACACTGCCCCATGGGAACATCACCCCAGGCTCAAGGATTTTCTGTCCACTTTTTCATTATTCACTCGTAATCCTCAGCAGCATGGCGAGGGTCAGCCTGGATGCTGACAGCAACTACGATTTAAGGCGATCCCCATCACCGGGAGGCGATGCTTTCGGCCTTCCCCAGCTCTCCAGTTAAAAGGCAATGCTCGCTATTCTCTTTCTCAAAAATCTGTTTCCTTCAGACCCCTCGAACCTCAGCCCACACCCAGACTCCCCTGTGTGCTGACAGCAGCAGTGTGTTTGTTAGCTTTACCCGCACAGCTGCTTCAAAGTTAATTCTGGTTAACGGTGCTTTAAGACAGCTGAGCTCCTTTGGACAACGTATGCTTTTTTCACACAAGGTTAAGACGCTGCAGAGCAATGAAGGGTATAATTAGTGTATGATAACCAAGTTTTAGCCGTGTCTTAAAACCAGCTTGCTGCATCAGAAGCTGGTCGGCATAACCAGCTCCATGTAGGAAGTAGAATTTAACACGGATAAGTGAAAACTTGGACAATTGCAGGGAGAGTTCACACTGGCCTCAGTTTGAACTGAGGATTTCTATCTTGTAAGCATTACCCGAATAAAAAAATAATGCAAACTTCAGGAAAAGAATAACCCTAGACTGAATACAGCGCACGTACTGCCTTCGATTGCGACGCTGACTCTTGGGTACAATCGTACCGGAAAGTCCGTGCAGGGAAACGCTTGCCTGATACTCTTATCTCAGCTTACAACAGAAACAAAGAAGCAAATATTGTACGTAAAGGGGAAAAAGCCCCTGCGCGTTCCCATCGCTTCACGCCCACGCAGAACCGCGTACGGGGGCCCGGGAGGAGCTCCTGCCCGAGGGTTCCCGCTCGGGAGGCAGGCGTCAGTCCCGCTCCACCTTCCAATCCTCTAAACTAGCCTGATTAAATGACAAAGCAGCTCGGGCGGGCAGGCAGGCTCCGCGGCGGCGAGGGGATGCCGCACCGCCCGCCGCCCCCGGGGAGGCGCGCAGGACGGCCGTGCCCGCGCCCGGTGGGCTCCGGGAGGATGCCACGGCCGCGCGCCCCCGCTGCCCCCCGCCCCCGCGCCCCTTACCTGCCCGGCTCCCCCCGCCGCGGGGCCGGGCTCGGCCTGCCGGGGCTCGGCTCGGCTGGGCTCGGCCTGGCTGGGCGGGCCCGGCCCCGGGGAGGACCCCGCCGCAGCGCCCTCCCGGCGGGCAGCGCCCACCCGCGCCCGGCGCTTCCCGGGGAATTGGGTTCGGGATCGCTTTCGGGCTAAGGGGGATCTTTCCTAAATTATTTAGTCCGCTGCGAAACGCCCCGCGCAGAACCGGGCTCGGTTAGTTCCCGGCTGCCGCCGCACTGACCTTCTGCTTGACTGCGGTGTGGTTTTTAAAAAGGCATTTGGCTTGATTTGAAGATGAAGGGGTGGAAAAAGCCATCCTTTCCTATGGCTTCTTCTCCCGTGTGCAGCAAACGCTCCGCAGCTACTTCAGGCTCCCAGGTTTTGGTGAGGAGAGAGAGCAGACTAAGAACCCTCTTCGACCCACAGGACCAAAGCTAGGACCTGGCAAGAAATGTACTATGGAGTGTCCTGGGGGTGCTGAGCCACCTGCCCTTACAGCAGAAGCAGGGAGAGAAACAAAGGGGGGGGGAAACACCAAACAACCCCAAACCCCCACCACAACAAAACAAAAAACCCCCACACCCCTGGGGTCTCTATATGCCAGATATAGCCTATGGAAAACATCACCAAATATGAAATATGGCCTTTACAGGCAACATTTAGTGGGACTATGGCCAAACAAAGCCTATGTTGTGGCATAAAACCTACCTGCTGTTTCAGATAGGGCAGACCTTGTCTGTATCCTCCCAGTTAACGGTGCAGGTCTGTATCAGCACTGGTGTGGCCAGCAGGAGCAGGGCAGGGACGGGGCCCCTGTGCTCGGCACTGGTGAGGCCCACCTCAAATCCTGTGTTCAGTTTTGGGCCCCTCAGGACAAGAAGGACATTGAGGTGCTGGAGCGTGTCCAGAAAAAGGCAACGAGGCTGGTGAAGGGTCTGGAGAACAAGTCTGATGAGGAGCAGCTGAGGGAGCTGGGGGTGTTTAGCCTGGAGAAGAGGAGGCTGAGGGGAGACCTTATCGCTCTCTACAGCTACTTGAGAGGAGGCTGTAGCGAGGTGGGTGTTGGTCTCTTCTCCCAAGTAAGAAGTGGTAGGATGAGAAGAAATGGCTGCCCAGGGAAGTGGCAGAGTCTCCATCCCTGGAGGTATTTAAAAGAGGTGTAGGTGTGGTGCTTAGGGACATGGCTTAGTGGTGGCCTTGGCAATGTTGGGTTAACAGCTGGACTAGATCTTAAAATTCTTTTCCAGCCTTAATGATTCCATTCTATGATTTCACTGTCAAACAAACCTTCTGAGCAGTAAGCTTCAGGCAGACGAGCCTCTTAGGAATAAATGTAAAAACAGCATTAACATACCCTCATTATTTAGTGCCTGATACCTTCTGGCTGGCAAATACGTTATTGCTACATTTTTTTGAACAGCGTGTTTCTCATGATTGAAGGAAGGGAGGTTCTAATAGACAGAAACATGGCTCATGTGGTTGAAGGCAATAGCAGGACGTAGCACCTGCCAGTTTTTGGCCGGAGCAGCCCATGTTGGTCTTCAAGTTTTCAGCTTGTACTGGACTGGAATCCCCACCTTCTTCGGTACGCATAAGCTGGTGGCATGACTGACATGAAAAAAATAAGAGATGAACTAAAAAGGAAAAGGAAAACCTTTATTTTCCTCCTGATGGGAAGCTTTTTCCCAGCTGTGCAAGAGGCACCTGCTCCACTGGACACTCAGCGGCCATACTGTGGTCTGCAAAGCGCCCAGAAAAGTCCTGGTGCCTCAGTATAGCCAATAAAGGGAAAACCTTCAACATAAATGTTGCCTAAGCAGCACTTTCACAGACAGTAAAGCATTCATGAAGAAGTTGGCTAGTTGGACGGAAACAAGTACATGCAGAAGTGAAAATATTCAATGACTGTTTAGAGACTGTCTAAGCATTTTGGCAGTTAAAAAGGGCTAAGACCAAGTCTGTGACTTATAGGAAATTAAATATTTTTGTTGGTAGTTATCGTTCAACATCTTCAATAAAAAACAATCTTCATGTGCCAAAGCAGTGCTGTAATGCATGGAGTTGGATTCATTACTTTCTTTTAAGGAAAGAGCAGTAGGAATTAGCTGCTTTCATATTAGATCCCACATCCATTTTCCACCTTTCTTTCACACCCTTGCCTTGTTTTTTTCCCTATTTTCTCTGTGGAACACACATATTCTTGGTTGTCATGACTGTCATCCTAGGTTGTTTTTTGTTTTTTTTAGTAAGTAACCAAAGTAACAAATGTGCACCTCTTCCCCTCCCCCCAATTCAATTTGTTATTTGAAACCAGGAGCTTGAAAATTCTACATTATTTTCAAGGTTTGATAGATCGGATGTCTGGCAGATAATTGGGTTCATTTCATATATACTGTTTACAAAATATATACTGTTTACAAACTGCTTTATTCCAGTGTTTTAGTTACTCTTCATTAAAAAAAAAAGGAAAGAAGAAAATTCTGTACCTGCATTTATTCCTTGTGTCAGTTGCTAACCTGTAAGTAGTAGCTCTTAGGAAAGGGCAGTGTGAACATTCAGCCTACGCTGACTGTAGATCGTCGCTTGAGAAGCCACAGTTTTTAATTTCCTGACTCTTTATACTGTTGGCTTTACAACCTATTACATTAAGTTTTTAAAATACTTTTGCTTCTTTGCTTTCTTTTAGATCCAGCGCACACCCTATTAAATGCATAATGGCTGAAAGAAAACATTTTTATATGGTATATGTTTATCATAATTTCTTATTTTTAGTAATTAAAGGGAAAAATCAAGTGAATCCATTTCAAGCATGGAGAAACAAATCAAATTGTGCATAAATAATATATTTAGGGGTTTTTAACGAGTGGAAACTATTATTAACATAAACTAAGCATATAAGCATACATTTAGTCCACATCAGGCTGAAAGAAAGAACCAGAAGAAATTCTGTTTAGACCTTAGGAAGAAAAGCTGTACTTAGACCAAGAATGGAGGTTGGTTTTTTTTTTTTCAAGCCAAAATAGGAACATTTTTAAGTATTAAGCATAAGAAGGAGGGTGTGAGAACTGAAACGGTCACAAGTCTCATTTTGTAACGGGAGCGCTCCAAGGTGTTTGCAAGACCGGGTCTCTATTTTTATAAGGAGTATTATATAATACGCAAGTGGAAAAGTATCCTATCCAAGTGGAAATAAAAACAAACTGCCTTCAAGATGACATAACTCAGCAAAATACGAATCATTAGTGTTGTACTTGTATGTGCCGGGTATCTATAAAAAAGAATTTAAAATTTAAATTTATGATATCAGATGTGCTATAGAATGAAAATCTGGACCTTATTTATTTTACAGTGTATTTATGTGCCTTTTTACTGTCACGACATCGTTTTGCTGAATGCTGTAGCGCAAGATCAGTTCACCAATTCCCTTTGGGCTTTACTCCGGCGCTTTCACTCATCTAGGGAAGTACGATAGCGTGGGGGTTACGCCGCAGGTTTCCGTGCGACTACTAGTCTATGCAGTAAGTTACTGCCAAATAAATTTCGGGTTGGCAGCAATTAGTAGGTAAAGGGCGCTGCAAAATTTAAAGCCACAGGCTAACACGCAAAGGGCGTAAGAAGCAGCTCATCCTTAGGAAGCAAAGGCCGATGTTTGTCCAATAATTTTGTTACCCTGAAATGACAGTAGAAGGTTATAAACTAGACCAGTATTCCCAGTGGAGTCAGATATACCAGCAACAATGATGTTTTCCTGGTCCCGTGAGCTTCAGCTCTACACGTGTGCTGAGGAGATCTAAGCAGCAACTTAGAGCAGGCCTGAGACATCTGTGCAGCAGGGCAGACTGAAATGTAGCGGAATTAATACTAAATTCAGTAAGACTCTGTAAGTAAATAAATACCACACAGCCTGCATATGGTTGTGGAACCAGACAAATTGGATGGTGGTTAGGATAGGAGCTATAAATCAATATATATGCAGCACAGGGGGATGCCTGACTCTTGAAAACCCTAATTACTACAGAAATATAAATGTTAGAAACAACAACTGGGCCTGGCTGCAAATTAGCCTCTAGGGTAGACGAGCACAGGGTTATCTTCAGTTCATTCTTGATGTACACGGTCAGATTTATTCCTCTGCACTCCTATCAGGGAAAAAAACTGAGCGTGGTTTCTCTCTTGTTCTTTCACTCGCTTTTTTCTAGGGCTACTCTTCCGAAATTAGAGGATGTGCAAAATATTATTTAAAATTACAAACCCAATAGCACCCTGACTTGTGTGCTGACCCAGTTAGGAACTAGCTTGTGTTTTGTTGTGCCTCCATTAGAATCCAGAGTTACTCTGTAAGAAAGCATTGAAATGTAAAAATAATTTGGAAGATATTTAACATATGCATTCATGTTACTCTGAGTTTTAATACAAAACTCAGTTAAATCACATTAAATTAGAAACAAATTCATATTCATAAAAAAGGGCAAAGCCTGCTATTAAGAAAAGTTGACTGCCCTTGGTTAAGCGAAGAGCTGTCAACACAGAAAGTGTATAGGAAAGAGTTCTTTACCATTACCCAGGTAAAGGCATAACAAGCTCTCAGATAAATTTAAGTAAAGAAGCTGAGAACCTAAGACCAAAGGCCCACTGAATTCATTGTCTTGGACCTAGCACAAACCTGAAAATCTTGGTCATGCTATTTTCAAGAAGAGATGATAAGTAGAGAGAAGACAACATCTTGCAGTTTGGGCAGCCTGTCTGTAGTAAATTCTCTATTATTTACACTGAAGCTAATTTACGTTGGTAATTCCTGTCGCAGTGAAATGTTTGCAGCATGGAAAAAGTATGGAAAATACGATGCACGTACATAGCCTTTTCGGTCATCCTGCACTTGCCAATATCTAGTGCTGGATAACGCATCTTCCCCTAAGCCAACCTTCTCCAAGGACTTTCCCCACCCCCCCAAAGAAAGTTCAGACGTGAACATTCAGGCGTAAACATAGGCAGTTTGAACGCACTTAAGAGGTATCCATACAGCCTCAGGACTGTTGTCATCTGAGAAAATGCGATACACTTGGCATTGTCTTTTCTTATGAAAGAATGTTAATGGCATGTTAGAGACCATCAGCAAAACCTCCCCAAGGTAAGGCAGTTTTCAAGGACGAATGACTCCACGAGCCATGAATGACTCTGTCCAAGCAAATCATTAAAAACGTAATGATTATGGAGACCATATGTTTTTCTTGTTACAGAATTAGTCATTAATTTCTGCATTTTCTAGTTGTAAACTGATCTTCTAGGCAGGATGACAACTTTATGAAGAAAATAAAATAAGCACAGAGTTATAGCCTTTTTATACATATATATCCTAGTAAAAGCTTTTTAAAAGAGTGTGTAGCGGGGTCAGCGTTTTTCAGTTTCACATAATTCAGGAATGAAACACGGACCCACAAATTGTTCAGTTTTTGCTAATGGCTCGCCAAAAAGCAAAGTAATAGAAAACAAATTCCCCAATGGGCTATTAAGTAAGAATACTTTTTAAAAGATAGAAAAATCCCAGATTGTGAACGTACAGGATTACCTCAGGAATAATGGCTGTCAAGTACGTTTCACACAACAGCACTTCGGTGTTAGCTGAAAACTTCTTTACCAACCACAGAAGTGATATCCAAGAAGCATGAGCAAGAAGCAGGTAAAGTAACAAGAAGCCCATTAAATAAACAGCTACACCAACAGCATCAGATGCACCCGGTAGGATTTCTCCACAAAATACACGTTTTCTAGGTAAGATTACAACCAGAGCTGATGCTTTCACTGTAGCTCACCGTGTTGTTTCTCTTGGCTAAGGCAAGCGTATTTTTTGCTTCTGAGGCACACAGCTCGCAGCCTGCATCCGAGCACATGACAAGCTATAGGAGCAACAACTTCGCTTCAGACAATTCATACGCCTAGCTTGGCGCGCACAGGGTTTTTGAGAGGTTGACCATGTTTCTGAAAGCTTCCCTCGACTTCTGTTTCTCAGGATGGGTCAACCTGTGAAACTTTGGAAGTCGCAGTTGACAAAGCCACAGTTTGCACCACCACCACCACCACCTCCTTACGTTCCTAGCCAGCACCTTGCCACGAGGCAAGCACAGCCTTTTCTCTCCCAAGCTTTTCTGAGCGCTGATGTGAGACAGCAGAGTTTGCTCCGTACTCATACCCTGAACCTTTTCCTCTCCACGTGTACAGCAGTAGATGCGAGAATGCCCACAGCAGAGCACACTGCCTTCAAAACTAAGCTACCTGGAGGGGAGTGGAGGTGTCTCTCTTACCACCTTGCTTTGGCTCTTGAGGAATTAAATCACAGGCTGAGTGGCAAAGAAAACTTAAGAAAGCTCTCTATGACTGTTCCAGCTGTATTGTTATTTGTTTTCAGAAAACATTGTCATCTGCTCTTCAGTGTAATCAAACTCTTTAATAAATTCAGAACACCATATATATTTTGAAAATCTCCAGAATACTGCAAAAAGGACCAAGTCAGCTCAGTCTTAGCTCCAACTTCTGCATTTGGAAAAAAAAAAAAAAGAAGACGCAAAGAGCCCAATACTGATGCAATATTGAAACACAACAGGAGGAGCTATTGGGTCAAAATAGCTGCTACACTCATCCTTTTAAAGCTCCCTGCTTAAAAGTCCTCACTGAGTTTTCAGTGACGGAAAGGCCTTTACTATTTGAAATAGGCTGTATAAAACCAGAGGATCTTCATCTCTTCTATGTAAATAAGTTTTATCAGATAAAAAAGCAAAAGCAGAAGAAATTATAAGATTGCAAAGAGGATTGCAATATAGTTTTCATCATTTTTAAAGAAATATTTTGAATTTAAAAGTTTAAACTGCTGGATATCACTGGACACCCAGTTCTTGCAGGCACTGCAGATTTATAAAGGCCACTTAATGTATCAGCTCTGACTCAAAATTGATATAGTGAATGGCTACATTTAATATACACATTTACTTAGACCAGCCAAAATGATGTAAATCACATTCTAGTAGATCTAAGTGTCCTAAAAAGGTTTTGTACTGCCTTCATCAAATCCACATAAGATTGACTCTTTTTACTAAACATGTGAACTTACGCATAGACCAGTCAGATGTACACATTTTCTTCTTGAAAGAGAACGTTTTAAGCCTTTTATAATCAACGTTACAGAGCAGAACTCTGATTTTTAATTTCAAATATTAAAATGTTTGTATTTCGCTGAAACATAAATCAATGGAGATATTTATCAAAATATTAATATTTATCATATGAAACATTAGTGTGGGTTTCCAAGAACCATGGTTTTGCTTCATTAGATGACAACTTACAGACAGGCGTATTGAGCGGAACAAGTTATACTGTGTATCTCTACAGGTCACGTAATCGCCTGCTCTGAAAAGCAAGCACTCTGCAAACATTTACTCTCTTGATGTGCTGCACATGTTGGGATAGTTTGAGCTTGACTAAAGGTTTGCTACTGCAAAGAGACTAGCCAAGCTGCTTAAAGCATATTCAAGAAGCTGTCTCTTACACTACTACTACTACTATTTTTCTATTAGGATTTGAATACTGCTCTCATATGGCTAAAAAACTAGCGTGGCCTGCCATTTTAGTCTCTTTACTGATGCTCACAGTTCATGTTATCATCAATGACTCAGAAAGTGAGTAAGCAGAGACTAAAACACCTTCTAAGAAGCATCTGGGCACAAATGGAACTGTGCGACATCTTTGGCACCTACTTCTAAAGGGGCGAGATTCTGGAAGAGAGACTGGACATGAATGAAACCCTTGGGCACTTTTAGAGCTCAGTCCATCCCAGGATGCTATATAGTTTACTGTGACAGTGGGCAGACGAGACTCAGTGACTCAGACGGCCTTTTTCACTCCTGCACTGTTACATCTAACCCTAGGGGCAAGGAAAGTAGCACTAATAAATGAATTTTTAAGAGCCAGAACCTGTTGTACCTTCTCATTTGACAATGTACTTGAAAATAACACTGAATAGTTCCACTGAACTCAATCAATAAAATGTTTCAGGTTTTTTTCAGGCAGATCTTCAAAGGTTCTGGGATTCTAAAGGTGCATATTGACAACTGAAGTATACTGCCTTGTGCAAAAGCAACTGCCGGCATCGTCCAGGGGTTCTGTGAGCACTTACCTTCATCAGACATTTCTTGGTGCCTTCAGCGCTCTGCTCGCAGGTGACTTATGTTGACCCCCTGCACTTCCGAGTAACTTACCAACTGGATGGTCTGCAGACCGAAGTCTGACTGAAAGCGAGTAGTTAACAAGATCAGACTCAAACGTGACTCAAACAGCTTCTTTTCCAGTGTCAGGAGCTTGCTGGTTTCTTAAAAAGGCTTACAAACTCCAAAAATATCCACCCTGCGCACCCTTCTGTATCGTTGCGTTTAATGAAACTTGCTTACCTCTTCAGCCTGTAAATTTTTATTTGTTTTTTACTGAAAAGCAATTATTTTGTTTGGCAGGATCTACACAGTTGCAGTTTTTTGCTGAAAAGACATATTACGACAGCATGTTTTAAACCAAGAGTGTCTCAAGCACAGCAATAAAAGGGAAAAAATGTGCTTTAACATTGTTTTCAAATATTTATTAAAACAACATATGAATTTTTCCATCCAAACAGCGATTCTGCCTGCGGTATCTGTAACCTGGTAGCCATACTACCCCAAATTGACAATTAAATAGCAGTAAGTCGAAAATCCCAAACAATCCTCCCCCTCCTTTCCAGGAGGCACTTTTGCTATTGTCTAGGAGCACAAATAATTTTATTAATAGCTTAGCTAGCAAAAGTACAAGGCGCCAATGAGAAATGCCACTGTGCTGGCACAGACTAAACCTTTTTGTCTGCTTTAAAAATATGCTCTAAGAAGCCCGGCTTGCAAATTTGGGATCTGAAACTACAATCGCTGCTAGGGCTCCTTCTTACTATAAAAACCTGCATCGGCATTCTCAGGATCCGCCACAAGCCTTTTTGGCTGGGTCTTGGGGTTATGATAGCTCCGAGTCACAGGTAAGCAGGCCTGGAAGAGTACAAATCCTGCCAGAATAGTTTCCGTCTTTCAAAACACAAATGGAAATCACAGCTTTAAGTTACGTAGTAGAACAATGCGTTACGTGTGTAGAATACATACCGTTACAAAAAGTTTAAGAAAGGCAATAGAGGGCCAGAGGTTTCACCCTGAAGGAGAGTAACAACAAAGACAATTTAAGCATCTGCGACACGCGCGTCCGGACGGGGCTGACAAGCATCACGCTTTATCCACGCTGGCGGCAGGTGAGCCGCAGCAGGAAAGGCGGTATGTGAACCGACGACAGGGAACGGGAGACGAGAAAGCTTACTTGGCTTTGCGAGCAAGGGTGAACAACGTAACACGGGGTAGTTTTTTAAATATGGGATATTAACTTAAACGTACCTCTAACCTCCCGGTTTATAGAAACGCGCTATTTGTTTAGGAAGTCAACTATAATAAATAAGTTTTTTTCCAGGATGACGGAGGCATCTGCGCGAGGAGGCGCTCCTTCCAGGGAGACCCGGCGCTGCGCCCTCCCCTCGCCCCGGGGCGCCTCCCGGGGGGGCTGCGGCGCCCCTCCGAAGCCCCTCGCCCGCGGCGGTGCGGTGCGGTGCGGTGCGGGGGGGGGTCCCGGCTCAGGCCCGGAGATAGTCGTTCTTGAGGCGGCTGAGGCGGGCGCCGTGGCTGCGGACGGTGAGGGCGAGGAGGTCGTGCTTGTCCCGCAGCCCGCTGGAGATGTGGCGGGTCTCCCGGAGCAGGGCGCGGGCGTGCAGCAGCAGCCCCAGGAAGCTGTCGCCCAGGCGGGCCTCCTCCCGGTCCCCCTGCTCCTGCCCCTGCCGGAACTTGCCCTCCAGCTCGCTCAGCGACCGGTCCGAGCTGGAGTAGGCGTCGCTGATCTGGGCGGACTCCCGGCGCAGGTAGGTGCTGTAGCTCTCCTCCCCGTCCAGGTCGTAGGAGATGCTCTTGCCGATGCCCTCCAGCACCCGGCCCGCGTCCTCCACCTGCCGGCCCAGCACCGTCAGCTCCTCCCGCAGGCTGAGCCCGCCGCCCGCCGCCGCCGCCGCCCCGCACCGCCGCTGCTCGCTCACCCTGAAGAGCAGCTGGCACCGCTCGGGGTCGTCGTTCTCCTCGTAGTCCCCGTCGGGGACGAAGTAGTGGTGCAGGGTGCCGTTGGACATCTCGGGGTACAGCGGGCCCTCGAAGTACCCGCGGCACAGGCTGCCGAGGCAGCCCAGCCACAGCAGCCGCAGCGCTGCCGGCATGCTGCGGCCGGCAGCCCGGGGGCGCCGGGCAGCCGAGGCGGGGGCAGCCGAGGGGGGCAGCCTAGGGGCGCCGCCGCCGCCCGCGCCCCATGGAGGCGCCCGGGCCCCGCCGCTGCCGCCCCGCGGGCGCGGCCGGCTCCGCTGCGGGCACGGCCGGCGCCGGTCGCGCAGCGCGGGCGGAGGCCTGGCGGCGCTCTGGGGCCGGCTGCCGCCGCGCCGCCTTTAAAACGGGGGCAGCCCCCGCCGAGGGGGAAGCGGCCCCCGGGCAGGGCAGGGCAGGGCCGGGCCGGGCCGGGCCGGGCCGCCCCGGGCACCGGGCACCGCCCCCGGCATCGCCCCCGCGGGGGGCGGCCTGCGCGGGGAGGGGAGGGGGCGCGGGCACCCCGCTCCCCTGAATAATCACCCCAAACCTGGAACGGCTCCGCGCTCCTCGTTCTCCTGAAATAGTTTTCACGGCAGCTCCGCGCGCCCCTCAGCAAACACAGGGTGCGGGGCAGAGGGGCTTCGCAAAGCTCGGGCAGCCTGGTTGGTCACCGACTGAGAACTTCAGAGGGGAAAAGATGCGGGTTCAGGTATAAGGTGTAATGCAGTAAACCTTGGAGGGCAAAGGCAGGGAAGCGAAACGCAAAATCTGCCCTGAAATAAAATGTCGGGTGCGTTTGAGGAAAATCCACACACAGTTCATCCCGTGGCGCTGACTATGTAAAATTTTAAGTGTTTCTCTTTCACGAAACAATATTCTGCGTGAATCCAGTAGCTGGATTACAGCAGGGTCGAACCTTGCACGTAACTGGCCTCAATCTGTCTTTACTATTTTTGAGTTGTTAAATGAAGGTAGGATCACAAAAAGAAAGGGTCTGTAACGTTACCAGCTCCTTTCGCGTCATCTTTCCTCTTCCATGGAAAAAATCACCAGCTAGCAGGGATTATACCAAATCCTGCAGTCATCCAGAGTTAAAACTCCCACTGCTGTCCGTGAGGGCTTTGCCTGCAAAAATATTCATATCACCTCTTTAATGTAAATATTTTAACTACCATCTTGACACTTCCTGCATGTTGCAAATCACTATGATGCTTACAGTTAACTCGATTGGGCAATAGGCCAGCCACTTATGCTTTTTTTCACTGTTATGTTGGGCATTGTAGATTAGAGCCTTACGGGGCGCAGGGGACTTTGGCTCTACCATTTCTTACGCTGCCATGATTTTAGACACCTACGTTTCAAACACAGTCTCGAGCCCCTTCCCTCACGGCGGCTTCGTTCTGTAATCACAAGCTATCCTGTTTCTGGACATATGTGGAGCAAATAGCTGCTCTAGAGACCAGATGCTCTTCTTGAGCTCAAGCGTGCTGAGCTCCACAAGCTGCTCCTTTCTTTGCTTGCACTTCCCCGAGAGGCTCCAGCGAGGCCCCTGCCTCCACGTATCTGGCTTTGTTGGCTGGCTGCTGACTCTGTCCCCAGGTGCCCCCGCTGCCAATGGGGCTGGGAGCTCAGCAATGGGCTTAACTACATCGCCGGGCCCTTTAGTGTATGACACAGCAGCATTGAAAACAAGTTCTCACTAGCAGTATGGCCTTTAATGCTATATGTATTTCAGCCTTCCCAAGTATTGGCTTTAGAGCCTACAGAAATGCTTTACACAAGCGCGGAAGGTCGCAAGACCAACAAACACCAAGAAACAAGCGAAAAATAAACCAACCAGTCAGCCAACCAACAGAAACCTAACCCAGAGACAGCAAAGGTAATAGCCAAACAGTTATTGAATTGCTTTAGGTAGACTTTCCGAGCCTCGGAGTCAGTTAAGACCATGCGCATGTGCACCTCAAGGTGAGCAATGTCTGCAGAGACCAAGTAACTTCTGCACTGCTGAAAGCCCAGGCCAGACAAGCTATCCAAACAGAAACACTGCACGCATTTGGAAGCATTTTAAATTTGTAATTAAGTTCAGAAAACACTCATATAAATAGGTTGGATTAGGCTAAGCTTTTGTGCTTCAACTTTCTATAAAAGGTTTAAAGCTTATTCAACTGAGCCTGCTTGGCATTTGTCCTTGGTCTGTGTTTGCCAACAGGGGCTCTTTCAAACAATTTTATTCCCAGGACGCTCTTCTTTCACCTAATATTTTATTTGGTTCCCAATTCTTTGCCAGCCATAGTATTTTATCTACATAAGTTTCCACCCAGCTGGTGTTACTGCCAGTTGACTGGTTTGGCTGATACTGGGTTGTGGTGGACTCCACTTTTGAGGTCTCTTCATGGAAGTACCGCGCTGTAAATCACTCGGCTGCAGCTTTGTCAGCATGGTTATGCTTTCACCGGTGCCACAGTGGGCAAAAATAATTGGCCTTAGTAAATACTTTTTCTCCATCTCTTCATACATTAAGAGACTAAAAGGTGTCTGTTGCGCCCCGCTACAGCTGCTGACTCCTGGCCACTGCTGTTTTCAATGCAATGTGCATTATCCAAGTTCTATTTAAATTTGACGTCAAAATAGTCTCTCCCCAATTATCCCACTTGGAATGTCTGCTTCTGAAGGAAGTCTGCAATATGGGATCTGCAGGCTCGGTGACTCAGTGGGCAAAGCTTTGGTAAAAGCTGGAACTTGCTGAAAGATACGCACCACCTATTATGGTTGAGGATTACAACGCAGCAGAACCCTAAGTTTTAACTGAAAAGCATCAAACAACGGAAAAGATGTAGGCTCACGCTGGTGGGGTAATACTGCGCGTAGGTAAGCCATTATTCGTTCCAAAATCACATCTACAAGACAAAAGTCTTAAGACTGCACTGAGGTAATCTAATATGAATACCCTTAAACTGTCCATAAAACCATGTGCATGCGAATGAAAATCAGTTTTTCTTTTTTCTTTTGAAAGACACACAGTGAGAGTAACAACAATTACCTTTATCCATCCAGACCTGGGTCGAAGGGTCAGACGTTTTCATCACAGTTAAAGGCAGCAGGAACACCACAGCAATGGCTGAAATAACAACATAAAAATCAGTGTCAACAGAGAGTTTTTAAAAGTAATTTCTGGCATTGTCTGGGAGGCATAGAGGGCAATAAAACCAAAGGAGGACAGAAGGGAATTTCTCAGGAATACCAGAAACACGGGGTGGAGAGAACCAGGGAGGAGAGCAAGCCGTTTTCTGCTGAACATTGCATTTTCTGCTGGGAACCCATAGGGGTAGTTGTATGAGATCAGATATCTGGGGAGCTTTTGGGATGCATCCAAGAAACAGTTGCTCCTTGTGGCATGCTCCCATGAAGGCCCTCATTGAAATCCTGGCATTGTCAAAAGGCCCATTGATTTCAGCATGACAGTATTTTACCCTCCCTGCCTGCTCAAGCATTTAAAAATTCCTTTTGCATAAAATGAGGAAAAAGTACTGGAAACAAAAATACAGCAGCATACCGATACTGTCTTTTACAAATACTTGGCATCATACACTCTGCTGTGGTAAAGCCATTGTTTTTCCACTGAACAGCATTAGGTTTATAGTACTATAAAGAAGTGCAGAATTTACTCCGCGTAACCTAAACACCAAAATCAGCCTCCACTCCAGAAACGGCCTATAAACTGGTGGCAAATACACAGCTCGGCGCTGGACTTCAGGTGACGCTTGCATAATCTTCCTCTGCAAGCAGTGCTTCATCTTTGGTTCTTGGCTCACGCACGCTTGCTATTTCTGTCGCAGGTGACGGTAAACTTTGCCGCGTCAGAATGTTTCAGATGTAAATGACCATTAATTTGGAGAACAGATATATGTTATATGGTCCTAAAGGCCCCACAGGCTTTAGGGTATAAATGTTGTTTTCTGACTAGTGGCGTCTGTTTTCCTGCCGTGAACTGTTCTTTAGCTTTACATAAAGATACCTTGTTTAGACACGAGCCTAATAAGTATGTGTGTGTAATTTCTAATTGTAGGGTGTTGCA
Source organism: Phalacrocorax aristotelis (assembly GCF_949628215.1). Classification (NCBI taxonomy): domain Eukaryota; kingdom Metazoa; phylum Chordata; class Aves; order Suliformes; family Phalacrocoracidae; genus Phalacrocorax; species Phalacrocorax aristotelis. The sequence continues at coordinate 64,682,854 of NC_134280.1, forward strand.
CTAAATGCTTAAATGTCATCAAGTTAGGTGGGCATGAAATAGCCCATGAAAGAATAACGGCAGTTTGTCGTAGGAAAATTGCCATAAGAATATGCCAGAAATTCTGCAAAATGAAAAAAAAGATTTGTTGAATGAAACTTTTATGAAGCACTTCATATTAATTCAGTGTAACTTCGGAGCACAACAGAAATTAGGGATGAATATGCTGAGGTACGAACCATACTGAATGTCCCAGGGCCAGCATGCTCACCTGGGGTTACACTGAAAATTCGAATTTCTCAGAAAGGCACGTTTAGTTCAGAATTGGAACAGCTGAACCAGAGAATTCTCAAATACAACTTTCTAGAGAAAACAACTTTGTTGTTAGCTTACGTTTAAGATGGACAGATTCTGATAACCCTTTTCTTCTTTGCAGATTTCAGGCTGAAACCACAGCCGTGTCTGGGCACAGAGCTGTCTGAGCCCTGTAGCACTGGCTCCTCTTAAATAAGCAATACAGAAAACCAAATTCAAAAAACATGAGTAGTTATAGAAAGTATTGGGTATGAGGCTGAACGTGAATACAACTAATAAAAAGGGTCTGTCAGGCTGGATGTCTCAGAAGAATATGCAATTAGTATTGAATCTACTTCAACTTTAGCCAACACCAAAATGAGCTCAACCTTGGCAGAAAAATACAGAAAGAGATTTTACCACAGCCCCTCTCTGTAGTGGGCGCTGGTTTACTTTACGTATAATTTGCTGAAAGCAGAAAATGGAGCATGTGCTTGGGTTATTTTGGAAAAGAGAAGTGATGCAGCTGGATGCTTCCTAAGAAGGGAGGGGGATTAAATAAGAGGTGAAGAGGGGGCAGCATTTACTGGTATTGTACTAGTGCAGTTTCTGTCTGTTGATGAAAAACTTCGAACCCAAAAAGGGATATCGCTGGGATTTCTTCAGCAAGGTTCCTGAAGTGGAAATAACAACACTTCCTTGGTGGAAATGAAAACACTTTAAAAAGCATCATCATTGGCCAGCACATGGAGAAGCTTTCCCATTACTGTAAATGTGGTTTGTTATAGAGACAGCGTATCGTGCTGTTAAAATGTTGATTTGATTTTCAGTCCTTTCTGTGTTATTTTTAATGCTTTATGTGAACGTGAAGAGGCTGTATGCGAAAACATATACTTTGCAGATGTTACAGAAACATAGTTCACTAATTATTCGTGATAATGCGTTCTCCTTGCCTCTAACCTGTTAGGAGAAAAATAAGATTTATTTTAGGATTTAAAAAAAAACACAGCACAACAAACCTTTTCTTCTCTTTCCTTCTCTCCCTCCTTTACAAAACAGTAAAAAGCTGATAACCTGATGCGTTCTGCCCAGGCAGGACTGGAAAAGAATTTGAATAAAAGTCTTGGAAGAAATCTAAGAGAGTCTGGTGGGGAAATGCTGATGCCATTTCCAGTGGGATTAATCCATTGATACAGTTGCTCAGGATTTGCAGTCCTGCGATCTAATGTATTCATTTGAGGCAGGGTCTTGAAAACATCTGAATTTTCTGAAAGCCAAATTTCACCCAGCCAATTCTCTAGGTCAGTTCCCCAACAATTTAAGCAGATTTTACACTATGTAATTTCCAGTTTTGCCACCTTTATAAGGATGGCATATTCTGATCACACATAAACCTAGGTATTAAGATCAAGAATTAATTCTTGAATAAGAGCTAGATCCTGACACAGTTTACGCTGATCAGTTGTCAGATTTCCTCTTCTCACCAACCCTTTGAAGTCCCTGCTTGTGAATTTAGCGTGGGAGCCTACCTGTTCAGGCTCACGAACTGCACGTAGTTTTATTAAACACATCTCCACAATGGTTTAGCTTTTCTATTTTCTGCCTCAGATAAAAATTAAATATTTATAATAGTATCTTATGTGCAGTAAAAGTGAGGGAAGATGGAAAATGATAAAAATAAAATTCCTAGGATTTAACTGGTTTAATCTCCTCTCGCCCGTACCTTTCTCAGTGTAGCAAATAAAGAATAAAACAAAACATGCTGCTATAGTAAAATGCACTTGTATTCCCAGATCTGGTTTTTAGGAGTTGGAAAATGTCCTTTTTGTATCCTAACACATTCACTTGGATTTTTATTTAGGTGTTTTTAACAGTGTATTAAATTTAAAACTAGGCTGACTTTGTATTTGAGCAGCATAAGACCAAGCATATGGTTTCAATTGAAATATATCAAAATCTCCCCGTTTTAAAAAAAAAAAAATCTTTCCTTTTAACAAACATTCTTATAAAATTCTACTTGAAGAAGCAGGTGAAGGGGCACTATTTACAGTCAGCTCTATATTTATTTTTGTGCAGTCATGGTTGACTGTTCCCCAGGTTTTTAATGACTCGGTGCACACAGAGCACTCATTCAGCAGCCCTAACACTGCGTTATTCTCCCGTGCCTGAGGTTGCTGCAGAATATCGACAGGGAATTTATACCTCCTACTGCAATTTATGACTCTTATTCCGAAAGGCAAGCCTACAGAACCAGCATTTGAGATGACTTGCTCGTGGCTGTGCAGGCCCTTCTGGAGAAGATGCGATGGGCACTGGCAAAACTTGCCTCCGCAGCTAGACCTGGAGCCCCAGCGCAGTCGTTCGCTACGACTGACCTTGAACCAGAGTGCACGGGGTGCTGTGCAGAGCTGCAGGAACACTGCCCGCTTGTTTCCGCGTTTATGGTCAAGAAGCAAAGACGTACAATTGGCTTTAATGGAAAGAAGCTGAATTGAATAAAGTTTGTGGGCTAATTTAGGCTTAGGAAATACTACGGCTCTTCCACCATGGTTGCCCTGGATGAGAAAGCCCCGGCCCTGCCTCTGGCATTCAGAGCCTCTCAACACCACGTTTGGTCTCACAAATCGGTCCTTTAATCCCACCGGGGTTTACGCTCCCAGAGCCTGTGCCAGCTGATGAACCTGCTTTTCCCTAGGGACTGTCTTGCCAGGGCGCTGGAAAGCCCGAGACGGCAGCACTGTAGTGCCGCGGCAGGCTTGGGAGGAATTCCTCCGGGGTCAGACAGGTGATGCCTGAGCATAAATTTGGTGAAGGTTCTCAGCACCCAAACCCACAGAGGCACAAAGAAGAGCAGCTTCCCTCTGTTAAGAGAATAAATGCCTCTGTTTCGCAGCAGGCAGTTTTGGAAGCGTTCAAAACACTTTGCTATTCAGAGCCTTGAGATGGTTCAACCAAACCAAAGCAATGCTGTGACAACTGTTGGAAATGAAAATTAAGAGGGTACATTCAAAACCAAGAAGTGTCGTGTCTGGGAGGCAGGGCTGGACAACCCAACCTCTCTACAAGGGCAGCCCGCAGGCAGAACACCTCTGCGGGTTAAACGGCTGCAACGTGCACTGCTTATTTGGTACCAGCAGCCTTCAGAGCAGAGGGAGCGTGCCTACAACTACAGGGTTGCCTCTCCTTCCCCTTCCGCTCTTCTCCCAAGGAAGACGCTGCATAATTAAGTTTCCAGCATTAAATCTGCAAGTTAAATCTGCAGCACAATGGCTGAACAGAAAGGAGTAGTGCGAGCGTGTGGCCTCTTTCACCCCATTTACCAAAGAGCTTAGAGCAGAAAAATTCAAAGGTGCAAACATTGCTCTGAAAAAAAAGGCAATGAACGTTCCCCTCTCTGGCTCCCCCGTTGTACCTTGGGGTACACTAGCAATAAATAACCTCCGGGTAAAATCTGGCTCCTGGCACTCTGCCATACCTATGGTGGGAGGTGGGATTTCACCCTTGGTTTCAAACCTGCTAAATCACTACTTACTCTGTTGTGTTATAATATATTTTGCAGGCTCTGCTCCCAGAGGCATCGGACTTCAAAATCACTCCCTTTTGTGGAAAGTCTGCACGTAGGATGATGGCAAAAGGTGACATATCCCATGTTTTCTTAACCTCTTGTTGCACTGGAATCATTTGAATGTCAGTTTGATGAAGGAGTAATTTAGGAGAAATAAAAACTCTTGAAATAGCAGAAAAAATTTCTTTGGGTAATGAAACCATAGAGGTTTTCCCATTTTCTACTTACCTTCACGCTTGCCTCCCAAAGCACCTTGTGCAGAGTATGATTACGAGACGTGCTTGACCTTCGCTGCCCCAGGAAACTGCCCTGCCAGAGGGGCTGTGGGGTCAAGCTACCGTTCAGGCACAGTTCTGAGGGTTTGTCAACCACGCTGCAACAAGAGGCACTGCCATTGCACGCGCTTATGTGTTTTTATGTACTTATCTTCAAAGAGCCACATTTTGCTTATTTTCTCCTATTGCTGATTTTTTTTAAAAGAGCATTATACATTTGAACTGATCCAACATACAGAGTGTCAGGCCAAGCTCTCTAAAGTTACTTTATAAAAAATTATAGACACTAGTTTGTAATCTTTTGATCACTTGTAAAAACTGAAGAATTTGAACTACGAAGGAGGTCTCATTGCTGAGATGGACTCACCAAAACATACTCAGACATACATTGAAACTAACCTAGCTTTCTTTTGAAGTAGTCCAGTAATCCACATATAACTAGGGCGTGCAAACTGGAGCTTTTTTTTTGTGGTGGTTTCTCACATTCCTGAAAATGTACACGCAGGGTTTTCAAACACGTTAAAGTGCGTAAGAAGCACTACGCTACAGCTTTTGGGAAGACTTGCGAGTTATAAATTCTAGTTAGGACCATTAATTCCATAGCAGTTATTTAAATCATATTATTTGCCCCTTACAAAATCTTCTGTTTGCCTTATTCCATTTATCAATGTTATTTCCCCTCCTTTTTTTCTGAAAGGGAATGGTTTAGTCTTAACTCACTGTCAAGAATGTGAGCACACCTCTGAGAACAGTATCTGGACGTTTGCTACTGTTGCTTCTGCTGCAGTGACAGAATCAGGGGCCCAACGCTGCTTCAGCGTAAGTGGAGAAAATAACTACCTTAGTAACTAGGATACTCAGAAAGAGACACCGAGGACTGCATTTTCTAAACAAGTTTGCTCTAACTCTTGCTGACAGAGATGGGAACTTTACCCATACCTTCAGTGGGGCAGAGTCAAAGGCGAATCTTGGAAATACTTTGCTCTATACTGTAACTGGCTTGCTTGCACTTGGCTTACTTGCAAATTACTTGCAGACAGTAGGCTTTTCTCTCTTCTTTTTTTCTGGGCTGCGAGTCATCTGGGGATCGGCACAATGAATAACACAGGAACCATTAGCTGTTTCTGGAAACATAAGTTTCCAGAAATGTTAGGCATTTCCAGATACGAGTAATAATTCCTAGATTGTTCCTTGTGTTAATTCCAGATGAGTTACAAAAAAGAATTTGCTATTGTTAATCAAATTACGGCTTACATAATGCCTTCTACCAGTCCTCTTTGACTGCCAGCTATTTGGTACTAATTATTGATACGTGATGCCTAGCCTTGGGGCAAAGTTGTTGCATGAGAAAAACCACTGTGGCAAAGAACACTTATGGCCCAAAGTTTCAGCCGAGGTTCATTTCTGCTGAGGTGTACAGAAGCGTGGCATTTACAAATGGTTTTGGTTATCAAACATTTTCAGACAATTAGTTGTATGATTTCATTAGGAACATCTGAGTGATTAAAACATTTTCTTAACTAATGCAAATGAAACACTTCATTGCCTCACATATACAACAGTAACGATGAAAAGTAAATCAAATCTAATTTGAAGACTAAACTATCTGCACTGAGGCCCTTTTATTCTGTTGCTTTTCTGTTATAAATTCCATTTTCATCTCTTTATCAAATATATAAACCTGGGACTCTAACTGGATAGATATTCACACTGTGTGTGACTAGCACGTAGTAACGCAAGAGCAATCCCCTCCAGACATCATAACTTTATTTACTTCACTGGTTACCAAACATCTTTTTTTTTGTCCAGATGTTACGGCAGTAAGTATGTTGGAAGTGAAATGCATTAGCAAATAAAAACGTGTCTAATCTTCTCTGGAATGGCACAAAATATTCTCTTTCATCATATTCCCCGTGTCTATTAGAAGCAGAAGGGTTTGTAGGTGAAGCAAGACCATATGAAGAAAACCATATCCCACTTGTTGAAGCTAATACATAACAGTTAATAAACAGAATATACTAATGTGTTGAATGTGGATACCAGTTCTGACTTAAGTAGACAGGACTTTAAGACCTTAAAAATGCCTCTAGAAGCACCAAAATCTTAGCAGTCCTCAGTGTTTTCCCCAAATTTACACTTCTGGGCGCTGCCATCATCATCATCAGCTGTTGGGTCTGTGAGAGATGGCACAGGCACAAGAAATACACCCTTCCAGTCCTACCTCCCCTCTTCTCTCAGACCAGATGTTGACGGGAGGCTCCACTGCCAAGTCCAAAAGTCTGGATCTTGAAGGTGACTCTTTGGAGAGAGCTGGTCCATGCCAGGGTTCATGGGGGATTTGAAAGCAGACAGCCTTAGTAACCAGATCTTTTGAAAGCAGCCAGCACATGTTTCTGTGACGCTGTAACAAATCCATAACAAGAGCTCCTCAGTACTCATCACTTGTAAATCAGCCATGGCAGTGAAAACCAGCAAAAGATGGCTGGATCTCTAAAAAGAAAAAAAAAGAGGGCAACAGAGAGAAACCCGACAGGCAACGTGAGGGTGGAGCTGTACCTTGCCCAGCCAAGCAAATGTGTCTCTGCTTAGGAAGCGACACTTTGGGCAGCATGCCATTTCAAAAGGAACACGTAGGGCATGGTGAGAACTACGGTAATAGTATTTCTGAAGGAATCTATGGGAATTCTGAATTTATTTTTTTTTGGCAAAAGAATTAGCAGTGTTTATCCAAAATACTAGAAATATTTGAGGTTAAATCTTGGCCATGTTGACACCAAAGAGAAAGCTTAGACTGACACTGGAAAGGCCAGTATTGCACCTGTGCAGATGGCCATGTGAGAAGACCCTTTCTGTCAGCCCTCAGCGGCTCCCAAACTGACAGGGACAGGACTCGGGGAACATTCCCAGCCCCAAGGGGCTCTTCTAAAGCTGTCCTCACTACCTTCCATTTGTTGGTTATGTATTTTATGTGCCTGATTAAAAGCACATTGATCCCCGCATACCCTGAGGTGATGAAGCACACAATGACATAATAATTCCTATAGGTTCATATGGAGAAAAAAAAAATGGACCTGCTTTTCCATTTGTGCTTTTGGACAAATTAAGGCTGAAGGCCACATCCTGTCTGTACTTGCCTGTATTCACGTACACAGTCCTACCGAACTTGGCAGGGCTCAGTGATATCCAGAAGTTGAAGCATATGCCGAGTCCTCACAAGACAAGGGTCTAAGGAAGCAGATGTTTTCTGTATGGCCATCGCACCAGTGGATCATTCAGGTGAGCCAGCAAGCTTCAAACAGCATGGGTGATCTTCTGAGAGGAGGTCTAGAAAATGGGTTGACCGCATGTCCCTTCCAGGCATCTCAGCCCTTTCTCCCTTTCCCACTAATTGCTTTATACTTCTGAAGCTGTACCAGTCAATTTAAGGGTAATCCACAAGCTAATCATAGAAATTTTGTTTTACCACCATGTCGTTTCTATTTAAACCACATGTAATACTAGAAGCTGACCATATCAGAACAAAATATAAACAAGCATAAGCCAGAAGGAAATGTGAAAATAGCATTTTTCTCACAGTGATTATGAAGATGTTAAAGACAAGTATGGACAGAGATGCTTGCAAATCAGCAAAGATCAAAGAGATATATATGCCAGGAAAGTGTATTTTTTTCATTGATTTAATGGTGAGTGTTAACTAAATATTTTCTTTCAGGAAAAAAGCCACGTAAAAGACCAACAGTTCAAATTGTTGAATGACATCTGAGGCTGACAGCTATTTAATATAATCAAAACATTGCCTTTCAGTAATGTAATCTACTAACAAACTAACGTCCAGGGTTGCTGCTACTTGCACCACTCAGACATGAAAAAGAAAGTGTCAAATCTTTCCTGAAAGCTTTGCTGGAGCCCAAGGCCCACTTGGACACAAGCCTGGATGCTCCCATGCTGGCAGAGGTCAGAAATACCAAGGCCTTGTCCAGCTGCTTGCTTGATTTGTTCTTGCTGTATTTGGGCCAACTACAAAAAGCTTAAAGGCCTGTACAAATATGCTGAGTCAAAAGTAGGTGTAAGTAGGAACAGTAATACCTCCTTTTCCCCCTGCCCATGTCTCATCATTGCTGCTGCATCAGATCCCATGCAGTGCTTGCCCTCCCCTAGGTAACACACAGCCTCTCTTCGGCACACAGAGAGGTAGGGGAGAGGGCCAGCCTTGGCAGCCTGTCTCACTGCAGGGCGTTTGAGCACTTGCTCTGGGTTTAAACCCAGTTTTAAAAGTTTCTTTGATCAGACCAAGTGCGATTCCTGCAATACATTATACTCTGGAATCATCTTTCATTTTGCCATCGATACCTAACCTGCTCTGGTACGCAGTTTGGGATAGTTAGCACAGAAACTTTGTTTGTCCTTAGTGCATATGTGGCTGGTTACCTCCTTGAGAAAATGTCATGACATCCAGGGAAGTGCTGGAACTAGCAATTCACAGATTTGGGGGCTTTAACGCTATCTTATAAGTAGTCGCTGAGACGTTCTCTCTTTTTTGGCTCATCCCCTTGTAGAACAGAGACAACAGTACATATGTTTTACCTTACTGGATTTTGCACAGATTAGTTAGTGGGTTTTTTATGTGCACACTTTGACTTTTGTGGACCGTATTTAGCGATGGGATCATGGCAGCGTAATTCCTCATAACCGCAGGGGAACTGTGACTTCTGCACCAAGGGTGCATGGGGATGTCTGCCGTGTATTACAGAACATGCAGAGACGCAGCTGCTCCGTGCAGCACCCCACTTAGAGGCATAGCAGTAGCCGTGCAGCTGAAATATTTTCTTACCCTTTCCATTAAGTTTAAACCACAGAAAAAAAAGGACTTAATTTCCTGCCATGACATCACTATGGAATATTTAAACCATACACGTCTCCTCATTTTAGAGTCAACTTTCCCCTGCTGTTTGAATGCAATCCTTTTTAGTTTGCTAAAATATCTGAGGACAAGCAAATGTTCAGACAGCGCTCGCTACTAATCTGTTCCTTGCACTAACTCGTAGCCATGCACACAGCTAGGAACACTCCATAGCAGAACCTGTTCAGGGCTGGGCGGGGAGGAGAGAGAGTGCCAGGCTTATAGTGCAGCTCAGTAGATAGGTGCCCCAGGCCTCCAATTCACCCAAGTTTCATATTTTAACCACCACCTTTTTTCCGGCTAGCAGACCCTCATGCCTCTGTGCCAGCCCAGCTGCTGCCACCTACATGCCATGGGGCTGGCAGTGCTGCCCGGCTGCTCCCACGGTGGTCTGAAGCCATCACTCCTGCTGTCTGGCATCTGGGCCGGTGCAGGAAGAAGCCTTCAGCAGCCCTATTTGCATTTGCAGCTCAAGCAGCTGTTCCTTGTCTCCTCCAGGAGAAAGGCAGTGGGCCAGATCTGCCTGTGGTCAAAGCAACTGGTTGGACCATGCTGACCTAAGCCTCAAATGCCTCCATAGACCAGCCAAATCCTTAGCGGCCACATCCTGCTCTTAAACAGGGCAAAGAGCATGGAGAATGGTTGCAAACCATTCTGAGTTACTCTGTGGGAGATGTGTTTCAGCAGGGTGGGAGCTCAGAGGGCCTTTAAAGGTACACAGCACCGAAATGAGCAATTTTGTTCCTACTGATGCAAATTATAACCCTTAGTTCACTACTTTGCTGAAGAAGGCGAGGTCCATACGAATAATCTTAGCCAGTCAGTTCCGGAGCTACTCAGAGAAGAGTCCATTTTAGAAAAAATACAAACAAAACTGAATCTCAGTGGTAGTGTGAATACTGTCACCGCAACACGCTGTGAAAGACTCGTGGCAAGATCTGTGAAATTTAAATTATAATAATAAATTATAACGCAAAACCCATGTTTGTCCCATAGCTACAACCATGGTGTAGCTGGGTATCAGGGCAGTGCCTGTGCATCCACCCACCGCACATCAGCCACCAGCTCCTGCGGTGGTCCGGGATCTCCCGAGATCAGTACACATTGTCTGGGCTGGCCTGGGACGGGGAGTCACCCCATAGCACAGCACAGCATTCCGCTCGTTGCTGTGGGGCCCCTCCAGGGGGGAGTCTGGGAAGGCCCAGAAATCCCCCCGAGCAGCGCCTGCTGCGCAGAGGCCAGCAGACAGGCGCTAGCTGCATGCTCAGCACGCAGAGTAACAGCCCAGGTGGAGAAGCTGGCAGTCCCAGCAGCTGCCCGGTGCCCTTCTGCCTGCAGGACTGACCAAACTGCGCACCGGGAATTACAAATGCTCGGTAGAAACTGCTCCGACAGGTGCTCGCATAGGACAGCCTTTTGTACATAGCTAGTAGAGTCAGGAGATGCTCGGTTTGCAGCTTAAGATAAACAATACGAACAGCTGATGTGCTTGCCAGAGCGGTCCCACAGGACCACGGCCCAGCTGGATATAAGCGTGCAGCAGAACAGCAGCCTGGAGAGTCTCACCCGATCCAGCTGAAGACGCTGTTGCAAGGACCCTTGCAGCAGAGGCTCCCACCACCATCCAGAGGGTGACCGGCCATCCTTTTCAAGAGATCTCTTTCCCCACACCAGTATCACCAGTGCAAGAGATCTCAATGAGTTAGGGTGGGGGTTTTTTGTTCCCAAGAAATGCTCTTTCCAAAAAAAGTCTGTGCAATGGGCAAAAGATAGGGGTGCTGAAAGTTTGCCGTTTCAGAGCGGTGCATTAGGCATCAAAATGCAGGCCAGAAAGCCCACTCCTTCATGCCTGTTCCGTGGCAGGTGGGGTTCAGGGCTGAGGTCCTTCTCAGCACAGTGTCAGCACCCACGAAGATAAGGTTTACTGCTAAAGGCCACGGAGAAATAAGCTGATCAGTTCTTCCCCCTTTCCCCTTTGGATTTATGCAAGAAAAAACCACAGTGGCTTCCAGTCAAGAGTGGGATGAGATTCACTATTTTTACCATCTTATATTCTCTCTGAATTGCTAGGTCATTTTCTCCCCACACTACATTTAGCATGTGATGCACAGATGTTGCCACTCCACTTGCTTATCTTCCTCAAATGATGTTGTAATTCTCCTTAATAACACTATCTGTTCCAGGACAGTTAGCATATGACACTAGAAGAAGAAAGGATGTCAGTTTGAGGGATCTCATCATTATTTAGGTGCAAATGCATGCTGCGCATCAATCACGTGACTCTCTGAAGATATGAGATAACAAAGATCAAGCTGTACTATTCTTGCTGTATTTTTCTTAGGCCTTGCTCTTCCTAGATAGCAGTGGGAAGCTGCCTTGTAATTGCTTATATATTCTGTAAATACAGCAAATAGCTCTGTGATCCTGAGTGCTGCCTGAAATGAAACATACCATTGAATTTTGAAATGATGGTCGTAGTGGCATGAGTCCAGTGATTTCTAAGAACTGGAAGGGCATCAGGGAAGGAACGTATCAGTTTAAAGAAAAAAAAATACTGCCATCAAGAGTTCGGCTAGACATGCCCTTCTACCTAACTGCTTGCTGAAGGTATAAATCCTAGTCCTCAGGGGAGTTGTCAGAACGATAACCTCGGAGACTGAAAGCATTAGCTGATAAAGCAGAGATTTGGGCTCCGCGCCAGGGAAATCCTTGGGATTACCGCCGTCTTTGCCAGCAGGCAAAACGTACTGGGTTGCCTTACACAGGCACTGCTTCTAGACTTGCCTTACCTTGGGAGTACCCGTAACAGCTCTTTGTGGCCAGGTCTCAGCCCAGGATAGATGTCCAGGTATTCACCCAGCTTCGCTCAGGACACTGCAGGTTGCAGTGAGCTCTGGAGCGCAGGGGCTGCACTGCTAGCAAACAGTTACGGAGCTGGCTGCTTCACCACTAGCTCCTGCAGCTGCACCAGCTACCACAGCTATGTTTGTTTTAATATGACTAGAAGTGCCTTTTCAAACTTACAGTAAAATTCTGTCCCCATAGGGAGCAAAAAAGTATAAAGCTACCCTGGAATCAGAGAAAGCATCCTCCCTGGAAATACCCCGTTGGGATAACAACAGGGGCAAGGTTAACAATTGTGTCTTCCATCTGGTCTTTCTTTTTTTCCAATGACAGCTACTATGGAAGAAAAAAATGTGAACAGTTTGTATCACAGCGGCACTGAGGGAGCGGGGGGACTTAGCTTACATGGAGATTTCCTTTATCACCAGCTGTTATCAGTGACCCAGCAGCAATGATGAGGTGATAAAAACCCAAGACAGCCTTTATGGAGAGCACACACCAACGAACCAGGCAGACTAAAGAAACTAGCCTGGTAAATTTAAAACATTTATAGAAGGTTTCCAGGGAACCCGGAGGAAAATTAAATCCCCACATAACTTGCTGAGCCAGAATCATGCTACTGAAAACCTGAAACCCCCCAAAAAACCATTTTCAGTCAAAACCCAGCACTTTTGGCTTTTAAGCTCTTTAAAACAAAATATCTGAGAGGAACAAGGCAATTGTCAACAACAGTTCTAGCAGGTAACAACTGGAAAAACATCCCTCTGCCTCAAACTGGCTGAGACCACTTCTAAAAAGAGGCACGCATGCTTTTTCCAATACACCACAGAGGAGGCTCACCAGGATTATGTCTCTGGTACTTTCCACTTGTATATATAGGGAAAATGAGAAGGGAATCATCAAGCATTACGAATGCAATAGTTTAAGAGGTCTTTCAGTTAGTGTAATCCTGTGCATTGGAATAAGGTGACTCATTCACAGTGGATTTGCTGGATTTGGAAAGAATGGTATCTGGGAAACCTGTAAATATAACTCACTAGGATTTATTTCTACTAGGAGCTACCCATTTCTACTTTACCTGTACTGCTTGTCTTTTCCACTGAGCTTCTGATATTGCAGCCATCGGCTAACTGGGTCTACAGTCCCCTCTGGTCATGGAGTTTGTGTTGGTGCAACCACAGCCTCACCATTACCCAGCCCAAAAGAGAGCATGAAGTCCAAACCAGTTTAAGCCCTGCGTGCACTGAAGTGCTGGGAACGTGAAACGTGAGAAAACAGACTGATGCACCATGGGGCTGTTGGTTACAATTCTTACTGTCTCCTGGTGCTCTTTCTTATTTACTTTTCACACCAACAAGCTCTGCTTATGAATAACACCCTGCAGCAGTAAGTTCTGGGCAAACAACAAAAAGTTACAATCTCTGCCCTGCAGAACATATAAATTAAATGATATGCTCTAAAAGACCTCTTTTTAAATATCTTTATCTATAATCTTGATTTATTTTTCTCAAGCCTAAAAAATTTAAGTCTTTTGTTTACTTCTCCAATGGATGGGAAAATTTCTGCTTCTTGTTTTTTAGTGTGTGTTTTCTCTTTAGGAAACTACTGCTTTCTTTACCTTGTTTAACAGTCTAGTCAAAAATATTGTGTTTCCTCAAATGATTCTTTCTTATGTTTCTTGCCTCTAACCAATGCTTTGAATTACCGTACTGTGGCTTCAAGCTCAGTGACCAGGAAATAAAGCTGTAGAGCTCCGGTTGCATAATACAATTCACTATAGGCTCACAAGCTTACTGTAATGGTAGCATTTTCCTGTAACAGCCTAGTCTCCTTTCCTTCTTGCAGTTACTGTCATACCTGTATTTGTCCAACTCTAGGTAGCTGCGGGCAGTTTCACAGTTCCAGTGGTGCTGGGATAGGAAGCAGGGATAAACCGAATGAATAAAGACTAGACTATTTGCCACACTCTTTGCGTCAGGGTGAAAAAACCTCTAGGCAACATAATCCTGTGTTTAAAGCATCAGCGAGGAAGGACAGAGCTTCAGTAAACACCCAGCACAAAAAACCAAAAGGACGAAAAATATCGGGTTGAGATCATATAATTCTTATAGCAATGAGAAACGCTCACGTTCCGTTTTCCCAGCATGTCCTTCTGACTCCGTTGTGCCAGCTTCGACTAGTCAGGGACTGCAAAGCATTTTTGCTTTAAAGGTCAGCTGTTTCAGGGACTTGAACTCAGTTTGCCCTGAAATTTGGTATGCATTGTTCGGTATGCTGAGGGTAGGGCGAGTCTGCCTAATATCAGACATTTGGCTAAAAGAGTCTTCAAAGATATCTAACCCCAAACTCCTATTTTTTTCTTAAGCTTGACAAGTTATAGCATTTTTGGTGCATGCAGACTCAGTGATCTTGTTCAGGCCCCAGAGAGCATCCCCATCTCCTGCAGAGCTCTGGCTCTTTGGGCAGGGCAGGGCAGCACTGCTGCAACTGATACTCACGAAAGGGCTTTGTAGCTGCGAGTCTCAGAGCAAAAAATTAGCATTATATGGTATAGCTGGGGAGACAGAAGTAAAAAAAACTTTCTCCTTCATCATTTTGCACCTGAATACCTGTCATCTTTAAACAGCACAGCATAAAACTGGCTGCAGGCAAACACCTTTACACAGAAAGTTCTCGTCTCGGTGAAATTTTTATTCTTTGATGTGTGCAGACATACAATAAGATATGTCTTTTCATCAGAAAGGTAACCCTGATATTGCTACTTTGTACTCACTGCCTTATTTTGCAGGAAACGTTCGGTCTGTTTGCATCTGTTTATGGAAAGAGAACAAGCGTTTCAAGGGAAAGAGAAAAAAGAACAGCAAACTGGGAAAATGCTTTCTCTGTCAGCACTACAATATTAATAGCGCTTGCTGTTTTGCTCAGCAATAAATAACAAGCCATTCCTTCCTTAAAAAAAGGCAGCAAGAACACACCCTCAGCCAGAAACATCCCAAGCAGAAAGGCCAAGTTTCCGTAAGTGCAAGACTACATTAATTATATGTCTAAATAGTCCACGGCGTTTGCAGAAAGCAACCGATCTCTTTCAGAGCTGTTACTTTTGAAATGTATTTTCAGTGCTCGGCAGAGCGGATCAGCAAAGCTGCCGCTGTTCCCCAGCAGGTCTCTTTTCAGTGGGGCTGGGAATGCTGAAACACGGGGAGCGGCGCAGGGGCAGGTCCCACACACCCGGCTGCAAGGCCACCAAGTTCAAGTTCAGCTTAGTCTCAATTAAAACAATTCTGCTTCCAATCTCTGGTCGTACTAATTCATAGAAAGAAGCTCAGTTAGCTCTTGCTAATTCATAGCTGCAAAATATTACTAATCAATCCTCCCATGGCTCATGTTTCTTTTTAAATCCATATATAGTTACAGAATGCCTGTCTAGCAAACTTGCTGATCTAGCCTAGCTCTTTCCTCTGGAAAGTCTGACATGTGAAGCAGCTCTGTAAAAAGTTAAAGAGGCAGTATCGAATGTACTTGCAAAAATATTTTTTTTTTTATATTTGTGTTTACCATCTGTTGCTAATGGAATAGAATTTCAGGGGCCTGTAAATGATCTCTTTCTTTACGGATCTGGCCTATCCTTCAGCAAGTCGGTTACCTGAGTATTTAACTCCAAGAAAATGCTCTAAGTTAAGCACAAACTTGGTATTATTTTCTCTTGTGGGTTGTTTTTTTTTTTTTGCGTACTGCACAAACGTATCAATTTATTTTGCAAAATAAGAAGAAAATCCTCTACCAAATTTTCTACAAAAGTATATTAAAAATTACCACGTGAGAGTAATACATGCTTGTGCAATCACATCTGAGGTGTGATGAAGTTCTTAACCTTTTTTTTCTGTTCTTCCTCAGAGAGCACATGAGATTTGCTCCTTTTTGCTTCAGCCAGAAGGTACTGATTCCCTTCTCAGACCGGAGCAATTAACCTGTGTAAGCAGCTGCTTCTGAAGCAAATCAAGTTTAATTACAGGGTCTAAACTAAATTGCATTCATTGTATTTCTAACATGCAATGGCTAAGCTTTTTGCGTGATGAGAAACCAGACAGAAAGAAAACATTATCTTGAAGATGTCAATGGCTTTTAATGTAGATCAGTTGTTTTGTGGCTGCGCTGCTAAGCCTCCTCCTCCTCCTCCGAAGCCAGAACATGACTGATCACCTCCAGCGTCTGGGACAAGGGGGCAGCAGCTCTGCAATACCCGGGGGCAAAGAGCCTGGGGGCCAACAGCTCTGTTATGACCCTGAGCGGTCACAGACATATATTACTGTGTCTTGTGCTCTACACAGCTGCCAGACTATATTTAAAAAAAAAAAAAAAGTGCTAATATAACAGGTGCAGTTTTTCTTGGTAGTTTTTTTTTTTTTGTTCTTAAATTAGTCCTAGATTAGAGTACAGTGAAATATTTCTCCAGATTACAGCCACATGCATCAATTTTTCCCCCTACCTGTAAGTAGGTGGTTGTCCTCCTTATTTCAAGGAAGGAGAGCTTGTATTCCCCCAGCTCTGTGAGTCTGTGCAGTCACCAATACATACCGGTTTTGGTGCTGAAAGGCTGTTCTTCCCAGACTACCAAAACGTACTGCATAGGACAATCAGTTGTTTATGTTCCTTGATACTTAAATTAACTCATAATCTACTAAGTGGTTGTCTCCCTCACTCGACCTCACAGGATTTTGCAGGTGGAAAAGTTTAAGAGCGTGTTCTGCCTGCTCAGGGCAGGTGGTGGAGGCAGCACGAGTTAGGAATCCCTCACTTCCCTCTAACTTGACATTGTTCTGGCTCTGCCATTGATTTGCTCTATACCTGTGTACAAGCGGCTTAATTCTGTGTACTATTTACATTCTGAGACCTCACGGGTGCTTCTTAGGACCTGATAGGACAGGTCTTTGTAGGAACACAGCTTATCTCATGTTCTTGGAACTCACACCCTAATGAGAAAATTTAGAGTATAAGCATCAAGGTATGAGGAAACCATATGGGATGAAATATATCTTGATCAGATACTACAGGGGTCTCACCTTATGGGGTCCAGTTTCTGGGACTGACACCATCTCTAGTGCTGTCTTAGTTACGGACATAGCTGATTCTTCTGGAGGTAACTGTAATTCAAATAAAGAATAATAGTTAAAAACCCATTGTGCTATACTAGCCATAGGGTATAATTCAGATGGGAATTCAAACACAAATATGAACCCAGGAACAGAATCAGACAAAAATATCCAATAACTGGCTGGGCCTGAAATGCTTCGTTGGAGCGTCTCAGTTTCAGCACATTTTCGCTGAAATCAAGACAGGGGTTTGCGTCTCCCAGAAGAGCGGTTCCCCAGTGCTATGGCAAGTAATTCCCAGTTGAGATGCTGACATTACCAGAAATATTACTTATTAACAATAAAATAGTATGAGTACTCCAGTGAGCAGCTGGAAAAGCTGCTCTGCTAAAAAAAGAATCGGATTTGTTTTGATTTAACTCAAGCTAAACTTTGAGGAAAACGTAATTTCCTTTCAGACTTGAACCCTGGTTTGTCAGGAAGCTCCAGAAGGGAATTTCGGGTCCCTGAGGCCGGCCCTTGGCCGCTGGAGGGGCCGAGGCATGTAATTCTTCCCATAACCTGACCGCACCCCTTCTTTTGCAAGACACAGCTATCAAAGACCGACACCTCAAAATATCTTATGAACAATTTTACGGGAGATCAGGTTTTATTAAATAATCACTCAGTAAGAAACCATCCAGGTCTATTAAAAGACCACCCTTCAAAGCAACCTGGTTTTTGATCAGTTCCCCGAGCTGCTGGTTGAAGCACATCCACTCCCCCTGCCCAGACCTCTCCCTGCGTACCTGAGGGCTGGCCACCAATTACTTTCCCATTTCAGAGGCCAAAATGGCACTTAAATCTTGCCTAATGCTTATGCTGGTCTTCTTCATAGGGCAAATTTAATCCTAAGAATACAACACTCATATAAAAAATTGCCTCTTGAACATCAGATTATATCCATAGACAGAGCTGAACTGAATCCACGTGCATCTCAGTTGCATCAGTTTTCCCTTTCCAACCTGAGAACTTGTCTTGTTTAGGGCTTTTGTGACATTCCACAGAGTATCTGGAAAATTCTGCTTATGAAATTCTGATGGTTCTAGTTTCTGTCTGGGTGATCTTGTTTGTTAGTTTTCTTCATACAGTGCAGGTTAAAAAAAAAATTATAAAAACCCCCGTTATCTTATAAGTGAGTGAAAATTACACTCAGAGTGTCACCTTAAACTGATGAATACAGTAGGCAGATCAATTTACTCAACTATGAAGTGTTTTTACATCTCAACGATAAGACTGCTACACTATATTTTGTTCTTTGATTACAGCTGTTCCAATAACCATCTAGAACATTAAAAAATGAGTTAGAGAAACTATGATACAAAGGCCTTGTTATTTACAAATGCAGCTTTTGGTGCCAGTAATGACTATTCCACAATCCCAAATGTGTTACAGTAATGTTTGCCATTGGCCATCAAAGCAATGCACATTATCAGAAAACATGAGCTTGTATGTACCTCTTTGAACCTACGTGACACAGTTCATGCAAAGTTTTGTCTAATATTAACTTGCCAGAAAACAAAATCATAGCCAAGATTTAAATAGTGAATTGGAATAAAAAAGAGCTCATCCTTTAGAAAGAGATGGAATATGTAGCTCACATATTACTGTATTCTTTAAAGGTAGACAACATTTCAGACGTGAGCTAGGTCTTTGTGTGCTATTGACCCATTTAGTTAGATTGACTTTAATACTCTAAAGTACATTAATGATTTTCTGATATAACCTAAAGCACCTCTTGTTTTTTTAATGATTTATTCATTGCCTACAAAGATAAAAGATATATCACTGACGTGCTTTATCCACCAAAAATGGCAGCCCACTCCCTCTCTTTCCTAAGATGACGTATATCAGTTTTTGCAGAGTTCATTGCTGTGACCCCTTCATTTCAGCAGAAGGTAGCATGACCACTAACTTATTAAATGTGTGAAGAAAGGCTTGTGTCAAAACTCTTTCCTTTTACTGTGCATTTCAGTTCACAATGAAAAGTGGAAGGAGAAGAACACGCTTTCATTGTCAGGCAAGCAACTGAAATTCTCAGGAATTCATTCTCCTTAAAGTTTAGGCTAAGTTAGAAGTTTCAATTGACCTGAAAACTCAAATTCAAACCCAACTGAAATTACCAAAAGATTGTAAGTTTTCATGGTCCCTAACCAACCTCTTGCATATACTCAGCAAAGCTGGAAAACTGGGAAAGTTTCGAGGTTCACGATGAAAAGATTAAATATTGCAGGATCTAAACAAACCTAGAAGGATGGCAGATTTCAACTACAAATGACATTTTTATTGATGAGTGATGTTTTTCTTCATTTGTTTATATCTCCAGCATAGTCACCCTGCCTCAACTAACTAAAAAAAACCCTGTTATATATTTAGGATTTTATCATTTGTTATTTTAAGGAAAAGTTTATTTATGATTTTATGGGTAAAATCTTGTGTTGGAGTCAACAACAAGCCTTATAAGGTAACTCAAGATAAGTTTCTCTTTCCAGAAGTACTTAAGTGTTGCTAAGGAGCAGTAGCAGGTCCACAAGTGCTTGGATTGTAATAAAATAAGGATATCCAACTTGAACAGTAACTTACTGAGTTCTTCAAGAACTATTCTTGGAACTAACATCATTCAATATTTTCATTAGTGACTTTGGCACAAAGGTCTGGAGGATATTAACAAAATCTGATGGTGTCCAAAAACTGGGAGGCATAATCAATACAAGGAGGATAAAGAAAAATTTATAACTTGCACATTGAAATAGGAACAGGATGAAATTTAACAAAAATATGCACTCTGGAACTGAGAGCAAGAATTTCTGCCTTGAGCTTGGAACTCAGCAAATTAAATGGCAGAAGAGGAGAAAAAGCTTTAGATATTAGTTGATCACAGGATAACTAAACCAGCTGTGGAAGAATCCGGGTACAGCCTAGTATAAACACAGGTAGAGCAATTAATGAGGAGAATTATATGCCACGGCTATCCCTTGTAATAAGGAGCTGGCTTCCATGAGCCAGAGGGGTGACGGAGAGTGGGGTCCAGGTTCTTGCTGAGCTCATCCAGCTCACTTTGATGAGTGGAAGAAAAGCGCAGGATCTGACCAGCACAACACGACGACTCTGGATGGCTCGTGGTGGGCGCTCATCGGAGTAGCAGTTGCCACCAGGGCACATGGAGAAACCAGAGCGGCACAGGGGATGAACAGCAATGGTTAATGCCCGGATACTGTTGGGGAGGAATACTGCCACACTGGCTGGCACCTGCGGGGCGGAAAGGAGGAGCCTGGAAGGGGAGACGAGTTACAGCTCGCCAGAAAATGATGCCTGTCACTTGTGCGTTTCTTATTTTCCGACTGCTTGGCTTGAAAACCTGGACTTCATCTTGAAAATACTTGCACTTGAAAAATCAGATCTAAGTTTCTCACACTGGGCACTTCAATAGATTCTGTAAGTTGGGTTCTTGTATTTCAATTGAATTAAAATCAATCTGTAAACACTCAGCATCTTCTATGAAAAACCCTGTCACAAACATTTCATTTACAGTTGAACAAATGTTCCATTTAAGAATGCACGAACAGCCCAAACACTAAAGTTTCACAACATTTAAAGTATTTTCCCAGTAAAACAGTCTCTGTATCCTTAAGTGTATTTTCCCTAAGCTCGCTTTGCAGGAAACCATACTGACCCTCAGCACACGTTATTACAGCTGAAGGATCTATACCACAAACATACAATGTCTACTTTAATTGATGGCAGTAATGGCCTGTTATTCTTACTTGCATGGTCACTACAGTGAGATAAGTAACTTCTTTTCAGGAAAATCCTGTCTGTTTTTTAAATATAGAAAAATACAGGAGCAATCTGTTTCTTTACTGCCTTCTGAAAGACCATGCCATCCCTTTTATATACATACCTCCTTCCCTCTTCTACTTTTATTCCTCCTATGTTAATTTGCCACCCAAACCAGGCATTAGCATAGTTCTTTTCCAGACTTTTGGTCAAAATTTGGTACATCCATCATGACTGCTAGGAAAACCTCTCAATTAAAAATGTAGCTTTAGTCTAGACATGTAAACAGTTCCATATTTGTATTTGTGGAGGCCAGATTAGCTGGAAAGTGGTCAAAAGGAGCCTGGCAAACACCTTCCCCACCATACTTTAAGATGAAAGAAATTATTTTTCAGGTACCGTGTTGTTTTTTGAAAGCTGAATGCATACCTGAGAGAGTTTGTGTTTGCAGTGCAACAGGAGCAGAGTCCAGGGCTGGGCATAGTCTGCATCAACTTGATCCAAGCCACGTCCAGTGCCACAGATTTGGTGTGTGCTGTGACAGCTGCCAGGCTGGGGGGACGTTGCTGAAAGGCCTAAGGAGAGTGATTACAAAGATATTATAGCATAGGATAC
Source organism: Phalacrocorax aristotelis (assembly GCF_949628215.1). Lineage (NCBI taxonomy): Eukaryota > Metazoa > Chordata > Aves > Suliformes > Phalacrocoracidae > Phalacrocorax > Phalacrocorax aristotelis. Next base: position 64,704,232 of record NC_134280.1, read on the forward strand.
CTAAAGCACAAAATCATTTAGGAAACATTTGAAAGAATTGGTATCAATACTCTCTTTTGGTTTGAACTAAACAGCAATCTTGAGAAAGCTGCTGCAATGGGTAGATCGAAACACCCCTCCCCAGCCCCCCTCAACAGGAGCTGCACGCTGCAGCTGGACCAGTTGGGCATCGAGTAAAACAGATAAAGATTACATTAGCCTGGCAAGTAGAAGGTAACTTCTTATTACTATTGCTATTAATCTCAAACCCCAGGTTTAGGAGATGTTGCGGCTAAGCAGGTGTGCCCTTGCTGGACGCCCGGTCCCTGAGCAGGAGGGGCTGGCAGGGGCAGCTCGTGGAGGGTCACCTGGGGAGAACAAACGAGGCATGGCCAAAATGTGCTTCCTGAAAAGGAACAAAGTGACCAGGGAAGCTTCGAGAAGAGGGGATACGTCAGTGGCTATCACCACCACTGGTGGCAGGAGCTGAGACCATGAAGGTGTGAGCGTAACACATGAAGTCTTCAACGTGCCTCCTGTGCTGAGCATGCTGGAGTGGGAATTTGCATGCTGAGGGCAGGAGGAGGTGGCTTGATCCAGAAGGAAGGAAACACGGTACGTGGAAAAGTTGTAATCTTCCTAAATAGCTGCCTTGTAATACAGCTAATGCTGGCACAGTTCCCATCTACAGTACTTTCATGCTGGCTGCTGACCAAGCCACTTCAGCCTTGTTGTCCTACGTGGTTCTTTGATGGTGTCCAAATGCAAACCCGTTTCTGACTGTCCAGGCAAGTCTTTTCCTAGGCAGACACAGAGCACAGACAGACCTGCGGGAGTTTTGAGCAGATTTGGGAGTTCTCACTCTGTTCTCTCCGTATTCTGTGTGTTGCTTGAACAGCTTTTCTCCTTGGCAATGTCTTTAGACCCCTTGAAACCTCCACTGGTGACTGAGCTCGTAGGTCCAAAATGGCACTTACGACTTGACTGTCTGCAATGGGCATTGCATAAGCTCGCAGACTCTATCCACAACTACAGCTAAGAAAGTTTAACTCCAAAGCTCTTAGAAACATACAGAGAATATAACATGTGTAATATATAACACCCATCTTACCACCAGGTCTCCATCTGTTCCTGCCTTCACAAGTGACTGTAGCTCCATACACAGTTCCCTATCTTTCCCAAGAATGACAGAACACTCCTGCATTGTTCCTTTCCCACCCTGGCTTTGTCTCCTCAGCAGAAAAGCCTATGTCCTTGGCTAAAATTATTAAATAAATAAAATTATTTTGATTTGGCCTGTGTGCAAATAATCAGGAATTTGGATTCTTGTTTGATTAAGTTTATTTGCAGCTATGAAAATATAAGACTGTACCAATTTACACTTGGATTGCAGGCTACTTTCTGTAATAAAATGTTGATTTATTTTTTCCCCATCTGGTTGACTTAATTCGTTGGTTGCTTAAAAAGCTGTACGTACTATAACTAAAATGATATGTAAGGTTTACCAATAGAGCCAATTGGCTAAAATCCTTTGGTTGTCCCCTGTTTGAACATCTAGTTTACGTAACTGGTTACAAAATTCTGTATGTGTACTTGTGCAGATGTGGTTTTAGGCAATTTCTAAATTGCATGATTTTAGATGAAGTAAGTCACTCTGTGATGTCTAGACCTTCTTTCCCACATGACTCCAGCATAGAAGGTTTTGACCAGCACTGTCCCAACCTGTGTAATTTATACATCTGTAGTGTATTTTCACTGTACAGAGGCCAAGTTCCTGTGTAGACTGATCTCTGCCAAAGAACTTTCCAGTCATGCTTGTTTGATCATTCAAGGCATGATTCTGACACTGATCCCCTTATTACTACAAAACAACAGGAACTGAGCACAAATTTGCTAGGCAATATTTTGCCCATTAAAAGTATAACAAAATCATCTAATATTTCTTTTTATTGTTCCTGTTTCTGTAAAGGAAATGTTTTTGTTTGTTTCTGAAATCTGCAATTCAATGTAATTTAATAGTCAAGGTATTTCTTGGTGCTAGAAAAACAAGTCTGTTTCTTTTCTCAGTAGTTCTTTATTTCCTCTAGATTTTTTTGCAAAAAGATTCCTGGCTGTTGAGATAATACAATTACACCTAAATATATGGAACATAAGATGAATCTTTGGTTCAGGTATTTCTGCATAGATGGTCTTAAACGTACTGCCAAAAATAACCAGGCTTAAAAGACACCTACAAAAACTATTTTAAAAGAAAATATTGATGATAATGCAAGTCTAACCTGTAGTGTCATCTCACCTGGAGATTTTGACCTCGTTTAGAGAGAAAAATATAAAACTATGAAAATGTTTTACTCTGTATTAAACATTGGCTTTGTGGAAAAGAACAGAACTACTACCCTGGGTTTGCTTTAGCCTGCAACTTCATGTGTTTTGATTTCACCTTGCTTACTTAAGTCTCCAGGGACCACTTAAATAGCACAGGGACAGTACTTCATGACCAAAATACACAAAGGATCTTATCAAAAATATGACTGAAAAAGACACCAAATTACTTTAGGCCTAGGACTTGGTCTTAACATGTTTCTTAACAGTTTGTTTGGATGGACAAATTGCATTAAACTGGCTGGGTTGTAAACCTTGAAAACAGGATGTAATTAGCATTGGTGCCTGTATTTATTTAGGGTCCTCCTGTAGCTCATGTAGCAGTAGGACTCTTTCGGAAAACAATGGTTCACGCTGAAGGTCATTAGCGTGGTTTGTAACTCTTCTTGTTATTAATCTGAACCACCAAAATTTTACTTGTGACTGCATGTTTCATCAGCAAGAAAAGGAGAAATCAGCTAGCCCTCAAGACACTGACAATTTCCAGTGTAGTGAATACTCACTGAAGCATTACACAAAGAAAGAGGAGCGAAGTATATCTGAAAGAATGATATATCTGCTTTGTGATTCCTTCCCCCATCTCCAGGGCCAAGCACTGCATTCCAGTCCTAACATGCCTGGCTGCCTCTTATCTACCTTTTCTTCCAAATCTTTGAAGTTCCTCTGGGGCTCCTCTCGCAACTGGAGATGATGAGATACATCTCTCCTGTGAGATTTCTGGTGTCTTTTCACAGACTCAGGATGCCTGAGTCCCACTAGCCCATTTTTGCTCACCTGGGAAAGGACCGTGTCCTACCACCCTTCGAGCCCCCAAAGCAGCCCTCCTGCAGCATGCAAGACTGTGTTACCCTTACAAATAAAAGTTTCCTACTTCATGATCCTCCTGACACCGGTGTCAGCAGCACTGAGTGCTCCTGGAACAGGCTTTTCCAGGAAAACGGGATCAGTTTCATTAGCAGCCCTCCGGGCTCATTTGGGTTTCACGTGGAAAATCCATGAAATCATATGTGTCACTAAGAAACCTACAAAGCTGTTGCTGTGGTTTAAAAAAACCTGTTTCTTATGAATATTTTTTTTACTAACTGATTGTACTGCTGGTACCAGTACAGCTGGTTCCAGCCTTCAAAGCCTACATAGCAATCATCGCCTGCTCAAATCTGCTTGCCTTCGGGATATACATCCATCTCTTGGGATTCGGAAAGAGCCACCTGCATCCTGCTGTCTGACAATGCTACATATGCATATACACACATATATATACATGCACACACATTTCTATGGATATGTAAAACAATCTTGTCGCTGTCCATAGAGAATACTCTAATAACACCCATTTACTTTATTTTTTAAAACCAAAATGATATAATCATGTAATTCATGTTCATAATCACAAGCGTCTTGCTTCACAGTATAGTTACAAGCCACATTTTTCATGATGTAACACATGGAGAATGAACCATATGCCTGCAAAATGAGGCACGTAAGTCATTATGTAGAAGCAGTATCTTTAATTTTAAACACAATTCACAAGAGCTCTTGGGTACTTAATCATTCCTACGCCTTTCCTACTTGGAAGCGAAGCACGCTGGGGTCAGATTCAGTCACGGCCCAAGATAACGTAACTCAGATCAGTTCACCGCGATTACATCGGTGTGAACGCTTTTCAAAATCTCAAGACAAAAGCTTGTACTACAGATTGTTTCAAATCATAAACCCTGCGCTACCGATCTGTGGCTTGCAGGAACACACAGCTCTTTCTCCGCCGCTCCCAGCCACCCTCCAGCACCTTCTCCCCCGCTAGAGAGATCCATGACAACCTCCCCCTTAGGGTGAGAACTTATCGCTCCAGGGTAGCCATAAACCTTCCTCCTCTGGGGCAGCAAAGGTGGTTCAGCACAAGAGAGTGCTTTTTTCCCGGGTTTCAGTGACAATGTATTCCTTTGGCACACGGTGAAGGCAGTTGCCCGTGGCCCCTCTAGCACGCAGGTCATCCTGCCGTCCACAACAGCGACAGAGGGAGAATTCGACCCTCTTGCTGGAGCTCCGGCTAAACACAAGGGCTACGCTATTAGCAAATTTCTTTTTTTCCACACTACTTCTCTTATTTTTAATTCCTCCCTGGGGTCTTATCTAGGACCACTCTGGAGTTACCACCTTTTTTTGGTAGAAAAGATAAAAATTACATATATAGAGTTAAGAGATATGCATATAAACACAGACTTACAGATCGCTTTGACCGTCACAGAAACTGGAGTTTCTTCCTTTCTTGGCCTGCCTTCAAACTTGAAGAAAGTTTCCAGGAATAAGAAAGTTTCTGTTTATTCTACTAACATGTGAGATACAGCCAGCTAAGTAAAATGAACAAAATCTCTCCTACAGAAAATGCAAGTTAATATTTTTAAAATGTGTCCGTCTCTGTAACAGTCACGGATGACCGATTCAGAATGGGTCATCTAAAATCTACACAGTATAAAGAATTGCCTGTATATACTGAGCAATAAGGTTCACCCACACTGGGATGCCAAAGGATGCCCATGGGAATGATTTGCCAAGCAGTAAACCCACGTTTCTACAGAAGGCAGGGGGAGGGCAGTGGTGCTCAGGAACCGCCCGTCCTCTCGGGCTATGGCACACTGACAGCACGTGCGCTCTTCCGATCGCCTCTGCGCAGTCAGCACTAAAATACAGCTTGTGCTTCTTTCCATTGACTGCTCATGATACAAAGCTGCACATAATACATATTCACCAGGGCTTACATTTCTCTGATTTCTCACTTTTTATGTTCTCTCCACTCCTTTGCAACAGCAGCTGTGTTTGCTTCAGAGGCTCTGAGGAAAAGGCTGTCCCTGTAAACTGGTCTTGCAGCAAGACCTACAGCACTGCTAACACCCCGTGGAGTCCCACTGTGGCCTGACTTGTGGATGGATTTATTTGTGGTTGAATATCTTGGGATAAATTATGCAACAGGCACACAGAGTTGTTGCTTACGTGATGGCTCTTATCTAAGTCCATGGTAGGTTCTGGGTAAACACTTTGCAGTAACAGCAGTGAGGTACAACCTTTTGGCTCTACAGTTCAAGTTGCCAAGGGATACTCTTTATTCTTCATTTATTTCACCACCCTTCAAGAGCTTTTTATGGTGGCTGCAAGGAAGATTGAATTTGTTTTCACAGATCCCACTTACTTTGCCATATTTACTACACTCCTGGCATTAGCTAGAAGACAGAATGTGGGGCAATGTTTTCTCTCTGCTGTTCCTCTTTAGCTATGGTAATAGGTTGGATAGTTTTTGGCTTATGTTCACGTTAAAAGGAAGAACCCACCCAAACCCCAAACAGCAGCTCTATTTGTATTTTAAAGTCATTAAACTTTACTGCAGAGTAGTTAGGAAGCTAAACTTTTTTCTAATGACATTTCTAAGCAGTGTCAGTTGTGGTGGTCAGGTGCAAAGCAGGTGTGAAATGCCAACATGCCTGAGGGCCTTCTGTGTGCCACCCTACTTTAGTATTATCTGCCAAATCTAACTTCTTACTTGAAGTGACTTAACCTATGAGGTTTTTAGAAGACGACTGTGACTAGCAGTGAGAGCAATGACATTTCACAGTTTGTTATAAAGGAATCAGATGGAAAAGCTTTAATTTTAATTTTTTTTTTGTTTTGTTCCTCTCCATCAGGCTTCAGTCTTAAGAGATTGTTTCCTTCTGTTGCACAACTTTGCAGTATTTGGAGAAGATAAAATGCCTGGCATGAGGTCTGCTGCCTTCTTAAATATCTAAATGGGTAAGCATGCAGACCAATTTAATAGTTTGCTCAAATTTTACTTGGACCTTGGTCCTCAATTCCTTATAAAATAATCAAAATAATAGCATGTAGGTACTTCAAGATAATGTTCCAAAACATTAGGTTTTTATCCTATCAACACAAAAGCAGATACATGCCTTGTTTTCTCATGCAGTTACAGGTTGAGTGCTTCATGTATAAAGCTCTGACAACCCCCCTTGCTTCTACAGATTTCGGTATTGGGGGACAGGTATTTGCTTTCCATTACAGCCAAGGACAAGCACAGTTTAATAACTGGCTCTAGCACTTCTCTCTGCTTTGAATATTACAAGAAATATGCCAGTAGAACCCCAAATTTGCTGTTAACCTTTAGACATAATTTATTCCTCATGACGATGGAACAACCTCAGAACCTGGATGCAATGAAATCTCAATGCCTGTTGCAAGTTTACTGCCCATTAAAATCAGTTTCACTTGAGATTTCTTGTTCTGAAGCAAGTTAATTACACATGAACTGTGAAAACTGGCAGCTCAAGGCAAAATGGGTGCGTTGAGTTCCGAAATGCTCGCTCACCTGTTTAAACTGCTGTCAAAGCACCAGTGATCCGGTTTAGCAATCAGCCAGAAGCAAAGAAATGGGGCTTTATTCCTGGTCTCAGCCTGTTGTCCCTCACAGATTGGACAGATTGGTGCCAGAAATGGAGCATTTGGCGTAAAAAAAGACAAGTACTGGTGAGCTGGCACTGAAGCTATGTCAGCCCTGGACCCTGGGACAGGGCTGTCCCCTCTCCAGCTGTTTCCAGGGGAGGGGGAGAACCACTCCTCAACAGCTCACCTCCTCAAATCCATCCCTTCCTTCTCTCAAGACAGACAGGTACTAGAAGCAACAGCCAGTAGCAGGTTCCTGTGACAAGCCTGCAGTATACAACGACGTAGGAGAGTCACCACTTGAGGTACGTTACAAAATGAGCAGGATTACAGAAGCACGCTTTGCAAGCTTCTAGGAGTGCTTAGAATTAAAATACGTGCCCAGATCCAAATCCTAGCTCCTGATATGGAAAGCAATATCTGCTGCTTTAACAAGTGACAGGAATAACAAAAGAAGCCATACATAAATGACGAGAACAACAGAAGACGGCATATCATGTTAATTCTCAGCTGCAAACTGCTAGCCATCCGTTGGGACAGTAAAGCTGCATAGCAGATCGAAGCATATTAGTGGCTTTGTGATTTCAGCCTCAGGGTTATAATAGCCTTACCACAGGCTGAAATCCCAGGAGTGTCAACTCTCCCTTTTGGAAAGAGCAGATGAGAATTATGCAGCTGGTTTTGCTTCTTTCAAAGAAGAGCGAGCTTTGAACGTTTACATTTTGTGTAAATGATTTTGTATGATTTTGTGTCTGATTCCAAAGCACTTTCTTTAAAAGGGAGGCAGGTTGCTTTTATTTTCCCTTCCCTCCTTGTTCTGCAAAATGATCCTAACAAGTCATTGTGAAACACGTAGTAATCCCCCAAATTTTATATATATGTATATACACATATATGTGCACGCATAATATTGTATTAACAGTCCATGAGGCTAATGTATCATTCCCTATATTATAGAGAATATATTGTGGCTTCAATACCCTTGCAGATTAGACAGCAATTAGTTTGGGGTTAAGTACATAGGAGCACAGAAGGCATCGCAGGTGCTGCGCGTACCTTGTCACAAATCCACACAGCGGTCAGGCTGAGCGGATGCTCGGGCATTGCATGCTTCTCCTGGGTACCAGCTACACCCTCCGTATTCCAGTTCTCATTAATGGGTCCTTCGACCAGGTCCCAGCCACAGCTCTTAGCTAAGCACAGGCAGAAGTGGGAGACGTCAGAAAGTCTGAGCTCAGTTTGGAGGGGCTTATCCATCTGGCAAACAGCCTCACTCCAGTGGTAAATTGTCTTACACTTGGCCAGCAACCTCGGGGGCCAGATGCCAAAGCGCAGCGGATATTTCCCCAGCAGCAGCTAAGCTGATGAATGCACATAGACCTTACGTTGCCAGCTCTTCAGTTGTTTCATGTCTAGTGAGGAGAGCTCCCACAGCTGCCTTGTCCTCCTAGATACTAGATGCTTTTGACTGACACTCTCTAATATTGCAAGAGAATTTATTAGTTTCCTGGTACGAGTTGCTGTTCTTTGTCACTTTAAGGTGAAACACACACTTATGTGCCATCCTTCCCTTTATCTTTCGGTTTCGAGACAAAATTGTGCTGCCTGATCAGCCCTACACATCCCTTTCTTTTGAATGTACCCTTCTTCAAATTCATCTTGCACAAGCAAAATGACTTCTACCAGCATCGTTTAGGTTCTGTAAGATAAGGAACATGAACGATACTGACCAAACGTCTAGTTCCCCAGGAACATACAGAACATTATTTTAACATGTAAGCAAAGGAGTTTTTAGTCTGTCATTTATTCTCCTGCTTACGTATAAACCTCACTGGCTTAGGGTTGCAAGGCAGAATTTAAAGGGCTGAAACTAATATCAAACCACTTGTTTCCCCTTGACACTGCAATTATGTGTTGTCCGTAATGCACTGAACAAGTAATGGCATGAAATTTAATATCACTACAGGGCTGCCATACATTATTCATTAAAGGCTAAAGGTCCTAATGACATAAGCATGTGCGCTGCTATTGTCTTTCCTAATGAAACCATCCCCCTGAAGGCAGCAGGGCCACTTTTCAGGGTAAAATTTCATATATATTTGCATTTTCAGGTCCTAATTAATTGTACAGATTTCAAAGTTCATTAAAAACAGAGGACAGGAAAACCCAATGACTTTCTACAGCCCACAGAGCATGCTGGTGCTACCTGGCTGGATTCACCCTGGCTCTGCTGTGATGAGAGAGCCCTGGGTAGTGCAGCTCAGCATAACTATGCCCAGCGAAGGTCTCCTTGACCCTTTCCGGAGTGCGGCACATGGCTGCTGGCAGGGTTTGCATTGTGTGGCCAACCAGAAACAACAGAGCTTCTACGGGGGCAAAGCAAAAGTTTCATCTGATGTCAGCAACTTTCCATCACCCCCCGTATAAATTGCCATGAACGCTTCTGTTGGAGTAAACATCTGCTAAATCATGCCTTTGCTCTCTGTGTGATTTGGATGAGTTTACATGAATGCATGCTAAACAGTAAAGACGGTGATAGTAATTAATTTTCATTGTCTAATATAATCGCTGAGAATAACAGCATAATAATAATAATAATGTAAAAAAAAAACCCAAACCCTTGAAAATATTAATATTGACTTTCTACAAAAGCCTTCTGTCTGTCAGCCTCTGTTATTAACAGCTGTTGTGACTTCCTGCATTGTTTCATAAAAGGTTATGCCCCAAACCATCTCTCACTGGGCACTAAACACATATTAATTAAAGACATTGAGCTGTGAAAATTCACGGAAAATAACCACGCTGATACTCATGCAAGATCATTTCAACATCAGATTATGAGTTGCAAATAATTGATAAACTGTGCCGTCACCCCTAAACCAGCTCACCAGCACTAATCAAATTAAACTCTCGTGCATAAGCATGTACTGTTGATTGATGTAATTTCTGGAATAGAGTCAGAAAACAGTCACTAACGTGTCAGGCATTTACAAATGGTCCCATTCAACAGCAAGGGAGAGGGTTTGACTTTGTTTCCAGCTTCCAGAGCAACAAACAAATCAAAAAGTGCTTGTTTCAGCTAAAATATGGCAACCCCATTACACTGTACTATCTCAGTACATTGGTATTTCTACAGATCAGAGACAGTATTCCCAGCATGATGCAAGTTTCCATACAAATCTGCATTCAAGGATTTTAGAGACATTTACAGCAACATGAAGAGGCTCAATAACAATTCCCATTACTGTCCTCAGTTTTACACATTGTTTGTTAAACCTTCTATCCATAGTTGCTATTGAAGTGGTCAGTCAGACCCAAACAATGTGAACACGGGCCAACAGCAGGCTCCGTCAAAGACACCCCCTGGCCCAGAAGGTCGCGCTCTCAGCAGATCTGATCTAAACAGGACGAGAGAGGCAGGAGCTCAGCTGTCGTTCTGCAAGGGAGAAGCTAAAGATAAAAGCGACTCGCTCAAAGCACAGAGCAGACTTCTCTCTCTGCCTTGGACCTGAGCTTCAGGATTATGTTTTCTGTGATGACAGAATGAACTCTGACAGACTAAATCAGAATAATCCTGGCCCCAAGAATCACTTTTGTAATTGAAAACAAGTGAGAGCGCAGCATGTGGGTTTTTTTTTCCTTTTTACTTTTTTTTTTTCTTTTTTTTTTTTTCCTGAATGAGTTGTTTCGTGGTTAAGCAAAACGTTGGCCCTGCTCCAGCAGGAGGGAGCACACGGATGAGTTGCTGCCATTACATTTTGTCTAGGTAGCAGAGATGCTTTGGGAAAACACCTGTGATGCAAGTACACGTCATGCTCGTGAACTTTGCCAAAGTAAACCTCTAATCCATGTGAACACCGCACTGCTTGGTCCTTTCTCCTTTCCCCTCTTTTATTACCAGATCCCTTCTCCACTAATTATAGAATAAAAAGTAAAGATGTACTTAACCTCAACGCAGCCCCACAGGCAGGGCTTGCTCGCTCAGAAACTCACCCCCTCGAATAAACATCCTCATATTCTTTTGACGCTCAGCACAGATGAAAACAGCCCAAGCACGGGCTCGTGGCCAAGTGCCAGGACTGCAATATTCTGCAACTGGAAACGCTCACTTCTGAGTGTCTGAACTTGAGGTCTCGTTATTGCTGTGCGGTGGCAACTCGTTGGGCAACTGCTGGGCTTTACAGAGCACATTCCTCTGGTTTGCCTGAGGCTGCTCTTGGGCAAAAAATGCTTTAAAGGGAAGGCTTCAAAGGAAGACAAAGGGGAATCCTTACTCTCCCATGAAAGATGTTAAGGATTGTAAATTAAAAATAATAAGACTAGAGCATGTTCTGTGTCCAGAGTCTGCACTACCACTCTGCGTGGGTCGTGTTACAAGGAGGTGCCGATGCCTGATCCGGCTCTGTCTCTTTGGCACTGATCTGCCCTGAAACAGCAGCTGAGGCTCTGCTGAGCGCTGGACAATAAGAACAAGATCTTTCTGTATTACTGGCCCAGCCACTTCTGCTCCAGACTGGAGACCCAGGACACAGCGGAGAGGCAGAGACAGCTGCAGACGTGATGCTCAACACAACCCGGAGCCATCAAGGGCTACCCTGGGCTTGTGCACTTATTTGGCTCCTACGTGCGCAGCACTGGAGCACATCTTTAATCTGTGCATCCTCATAACTTCCAGCAAAATGCTCCATTTTAAAGACAGGAAAAAACAGATCTATGAAACAAGGCCACAAAAGATCCTACTGACCCTCAGATCATACAACGAGCCTGAAGAAAGCTGTGGCTGTGATACGCCAAGCAAACAATGTCCAAAACTAACTGTGGTCCCAAAGACAGGGGAAGTGAGGCGGTTTAGAGCCATTTGTGTCATGCTTACTGTAATGGCACAGCTGAGAAACCTACCAAAGGTCTTGAGGGTGAGAAACCAGTCTTACTAAGCTGACAGGAAAATGAGGAGGTAGATTTGCATGTTGATGAAAGGGAAGTTTGCAGAGGTACAGAGCATGGTGTACGTAGCAGGGAGGGAGATGCAATTGGTGGCAATTCTTAACAGATTAAAGCAAAGGAGGAAAAAGCTATAATCAGGAAGGCTAATACGGTCCCCATAAAAGTGTTAGTATCAGGGATTTCAAGACAAAATGTGATTGTGAGAGTATGCATGAAGAAGTGGAGAGTAGCAGAGGTCTTTAATAATTTTAGAAAACATCTGTTTTTGCTTTTTCTGTTACCTCTGTTCCAGCTAAGTGACCCCTGGGAGCAGAACGATGCATACACACTCTGGGGACGTTTCTCTCATCATAATCAATAATTTTTGTTATTGGCTTCCTGTTAGACCCATGATATACCGTGCATCTCTACCCTGAAAGAATTTCAATTCCAGCCTCAAGATGCTAATTTTCTTTGAAAATAACGTAAAATTAAAATAAATAGTATAAATTAAATCGGCTCCTTTCATTTGTGAAGGGTGCTCTATCAAATAAAGAGGGAAGACGGAAGTGCTTCTGAAATAAAAACCTATTCATTTGTTTCTAAAGGGGATCCGATTAAAATTCTGCCATGGTTGTACCCACGTTAGCATTTTAGTTAGGAGCAACAGCACAAGCCTTGACGTACAAGTTGCTGATCGTGGAGGTCTAGGAGCTTTTGCACTGACCACCTCAGTCTGCTCATCTATTGCGCCCTATTACTAGCTAACGTAGACATAGCTTGTTTTATATAAACCCCATGGGCACATGCACTTAAGTATAGTTTTTGAACAAATAAATATCTGAAAAATTATCAAATTATCCAAACCAGGTTGCAGACGGCTTTGGAGTCTGGTGTTTTGACTGCAGAGTGAACGGCATTTTTGTTGCCAAACAGCGAGCATCACAAAAGATCTGCTGCAATTCGCATTACAACTGCCGCAGGACCTAATTCAAAGCTCATCAAACTCACTAAAGGAATTCACTGGGCTGTAGTGTCCTTCCTTTCAGCTCATACTATTTACATGTTTGGGTAGGAGGGAAGGCAGGAGAGATTTAAACCACGCAAGTTTTTCAGTTCAGGAGGACAAAACCCAAATTTTTATGTATACGAACCAACGATTATCACCTCCCCTCTCTGATGCCGGCTGGATTTCTTTCAAATGACACAAGGAGGCACAAAAAGGCAGGTTTTGGTTCCGCATAGGCACGTTCCTGCAAAGGTCTGATCACCCTCCGCACCCCTGAGAAGGCAGTTATTGTGCTAATGTGTGATGGAGTCTTACGCTTGCCATTCCATTAAAATACCCAGTACTACATATAGCAATATAATCTCATAAAAAGGAATAGAAGATAAGTTATTAAATGAAAATAAAAAGGATTTTATACATTTTTAATTATTATTCTCACAAACTTTGCATCAGTATGGCAAAAACCTCAGCTTGTAAAGCCATTTCAGTATGAAAGAGCACGCGCAGTTTTATGCCCGAGGAACTGTCATAACGATGAAATAAACCACTTTTCACATATATAAGCAAATTTATAAATGCAATTATCCTCCTTCAGTTACACAAATGTAATTTTTCTAATGACAACCAAACAGCCTCACGGTCTTGGCAAAACGTGACCCTGAGATTTGCACGAGTAGTTTAAGACATTACCTTTCATTTCATTGCTGTTGGACCTGTAAAGTTCTCCACCACTGAACATTTTCTGTATTTGCTACAGCAAAAATAACTAAATGAAAATACAGATTGAAAATAAGCTCTCAGCCTGCATCCATTGCTCTCTGCCACGGAAGGCCTTGCAGGGTCACATTATAGCCATGTTTGCTGATGTGCCTCTAAGGGTGCCAGCATTAAAAACACAGTGACAACAGCCCATCATGCCAGATGTGACTGCAAGTCCTCGTATTTGTGCTGCATTGTTTAAAGAAACGTAACTGAAAGGTAAAAAAAGAGGTTTTGTAGGGTTTTTAAGCTGGAGTCACAACTACACAGGTTATTGCCAAATTGCTTTCGGCTGGCCATCGCCCGAGTGAGCAGGACATTTATCATCCCGCTGGCTAAAAAAAGCCTGAGCATGCAAAATTCCAACAAAAAACTAAACAAACGATGAGCAAAAATTAAGCTTCAAGCTCAGTGGTTTTAAGTTATGGAAATGTATGCGATTTGTTTTGCTTATGATGGTGATAAAATTAAAGTTTAAGAGGCTGCTTTTGCAAATAATGCCAATGAATGAATCAAGTACCAAGCACAAGTGGCAAAGAAAGGCAACGGTAACATTCAACAGAGGGGAACGCTTTAGGAGGAAAGGCAGCTGCTTGAAAGAACAGCAAGGTGTAATGGCTGCAGAATGCATTTGGGTAAACGACGGCTTTCTGCCGAACTTTGCAGGTATACCCCTCTACAAAAAATCTTTCAGTACAACTGCATTTCAAACATGTTACAAAGGTGCATGTTTAATTTCACATAGACACCGAGATGGAAAGTTAGGCACCCATGCCGCTAGGAATGTTTTTTTTCCTCCTCCTCCATACTGTGGCCATAAGAATTAGTATTCAGTGCAGCGCTGTGGAGCGCTCCCTTTCGGAGAGGGATAGTTAGGGCAAAATGGATGCAAGGACGTGTGTGGCTCGGCGGTACGGGAGTATTCTGACTGCATAAGGAATATATAGGGTTCAAGTGAAACACTGGTTGAAATGGTGTTGGAAATAGGCATGGACATGTGCTAAAATACTTTGCCGAATGTGCAACTATAAATACCATTTGGAGGAAGTTTAGCCCAAAATCAGTGCTACTGTTTTCCCTTAAAAAAACCAACAACCCCAACCTAATAATTCAAATAAGTACCAGAAAAAGCCTAGAGAATTTAATAAAACACACCTCCTCCTGAGGTCCTCTTCAAGAGATTTCCTGGCTATAAAGTTATTCTGTATAAATGGTTAAAACTATCTCTCAAAACTCCAAGTTTCTGGAATAGTTATATATATACACACATATTATACATACTGTTTATGATAGTGTATATACTATAATAGTTTTATACTAAATATAATGTATTATTTCTCTCTCTCTCTCTATATATATATATGTAAAATTCTACGTTTCATCCTGTTAAACAAGTTAACATTTTCACAGATCAGTGAAAGGAGAGGAAGTATAATTTAAGAAGTATGGGTTTTATTGTAGCATTTAATGGAAGAGACATCAAGAAATTGTGCGCTCTGCGTTCTGGTAATATGTAGCATATAATAATCAATGAGAAATAAAGAAATTTCAAAATAAATTCCAGTATTTAGCAAAGAATGACTTCCCTATAAAGTTATATTATCTATGGGCTTGATCTTAAAGAATATGTTCTCATTTATTTATCCGCGAGTGCAATCAAGGACTACTTTTATTAATAAAACTCACGTTTTATTAAAATGTTAAGCATATATTTGACTTGTTTGTAGAAAAAAAAGTAACTAAGGTATGTAATAGTATACCGTAATGTCTATAGTTTTTAGGCATTGCAGCAGTTAGCATTATATGTGGCTGCTTAATGTTCATTAAGACAGCACCCAAAAACCTCAGCGGAAGGTGCGTATCGTGTGATGCACCCAGTGCCACAGTGCACACGTGTTTCGGTGAACAGATGAGTGTTTGTTAACATAAAGCCTACAAAATCTGTTGGCAAATTACAGCAAAATTCTCCAAAGCCTGTAAAAAAAAAACCCCTTGTGCACCCCTTTTCTTCATTTTTGGATCTCAGTGCTTTATTAAGTGATAGAACTGGAACATGCCTCCTCTTTTTTTTTTTGTCTGGCTGATTTTACTACCTTCTGCTGGTCTTTTTTTATTTTTATTTATATTGTGCACATGAATGAAGGAGATTGTCCTTAGCTGGGCAAGCAAGCTAACGCATTTCAGAGAATTGGTTTCTATTAGCAAAACACACGGCTGGCAGCTTCTGTTCAAAGGCATTAGGGCAATGTGCTCACAGGAAGGCATCAAACCATTTTTGCACATCCTCGGTTTGGAGGTAGTGATTTAATGTCAACTTTTGGCGGTGAGATCACAACTTCATTGTATAGCGGTTCGTGTCCGCTACTCAAGCACCGAGACAAGCAGCTTGCCGGGGTGACATGAATTTATACACCGATTAATGAACGCTAAGCACCAGAAAAATGTAAAAACAAGACTTTGTCCAGAGCTAAGTATCTGATCCGTTTCCTCCCGCTTGAGGATGAAGAAAGACATTTTGCAGGTATAGGCTTGGACAAATGAATGATATATAAAACAGGGCTTGAACTCCTTGGACCAAATTCAAATGATCACACGCACCGTTGCTGAATAGACAGGAAAGTACAGATATTTCAGTATATGAAAAAAAAAAAAGCAAAGCCTCAGGAAGGTGATTCAATGCGTATAGGGAAAAAACCTTCCAAGTTGATTTTAAAAATATGGTAGATTAACAACAGTATAATAGGCAGCCCTCTTGCATACCCCAGCTGAGGAAGTGTTTGGGGTATTTCTTGTGGGCAGCCTAAGCATGTGTGCAAGGGAGCGGCGCCTCCGTTTTAGGACTGCATTTCCAGGGGAACAGAAGACACCGAAGCTCAGACTTCTGCTCTGAACTCGCACTTCACACTGACATTTTGATACAAAGCATAGTGTCAGTTCCCCCCCGCTCCACTCTCAGAAGTACTTATAAGGAAGGGATGTGGTGGATCCTTCTAGATCTCATCTACCTCTAGATTTTGGCTGCTACTGCTGTGTTTTCACTGCAAGCGTGACTTCATTTTCATTCAAAAAGCCATGGCAGCCACCAAGATTTGAATCATCAGAGTACAGAGCAAACATAACTCTGGAAGGCATCAGCAAAAATAACACCCCCCAAAAAAAAATCCAACCCCAAATTTGTATTCTTTCAAGTGGTGTTTTTTTTTTTTTTTCCAAACTGGAACTATTTTTAAATCCTATTTTCTCAGTGTTAAATATACCTTGCCTAAAGCAGGGGGAGGGATGGAAATCCCTCCTTCATGCCTACAGATTAAAGTTGCTTCCTCTTTATTTGCACAGGCCACTAGATCGTTCCTATGTTCTTTATGCTGCAAAAGGTACAGCTTGCACAAGGAACTGTTATATCTGGATTACATCAAGTAATATTCACTCCAGTTTGCAGACAGCAATTTCCTTGCCAAGTTCTATATTATTAATCCCCTGGTAAGCTAAAAGGAAAAATATCTGGTTCTAAACTCTTCATAAAACGAAGAAGGGAAATCCATGCTTTAGGGGAGAAAAAACCCAAACCTAATCTGCAGAATTTTAACCATATTTATGAACACAGATGTTTAAAGAAAAAGAATAGGAAAAGCTGGAGTTAATTTCAGCTACTTATAAATACAATTAATTACAATATTTACCATACGATGGATGTTTAGGACATTAAGGTAACTCCAGATTCACGTCAGTGTGTCTTAAAAAATATAATTTCCTCCGGATATTTTAGGTGTTACCTTTCACCTACATATTGTAAAATTCATTACCTAAACTTCTCTGGCCGAATGAATGTAAAACTGACATAGATGTATGTGGAAACAATTTGCCTCAGGTGAAGACATTCCAATACAGGCATGGAAAAACCGCTGAATGTGCACACTTACACTTTATAACAGGAGGTAACACTTGCCCTGTCATTTAATTTGTGTCTTTACTATAAAATGTGTTCACTTTTTCCTCCTGAAAAAACGAAATGTAAACTTTAATCAGGATAAATTGACTGCTATCCAAAGGTCATTGCTCCTTAGCAATAGCGGCTGTAAGGCTTTTTGGCTGGTGGGAATCTCAAGTGAAAGTTTCGCAGTAGGCTTCGGTGTACGCGTGGGTGCGCGTGCAGCGCAGCGGGCGGCGAGAACAGCCTCACGCACGGCAAGAACCGTGTAGGTTATCCGGTTGTTCATTATCAAGATAGCAATAAGAAGATGTAACTATTTAGTTACTTCAGGTTAGAAAATAATAAAAAAAGGAGGGGAAAAAGGCCATGCAGCTGTCTCCGGCGCAGCAGCTGTGTTCAGCCCAAGAAGGCACGTGCCTGTTTCCATGGGTTTGGGAACAGCCAGAATAACCCCAGCTGTGGGTTGCGCTACGGGAAGATGCACGACCAGAAACTCTGCAACTATCGCCAAAGCCCCGAAACTCAGGGACACCCATTAACGCTCCGACTGGTCCCCCAGCCTGACTCCAGCTGTGCAGGATAAGAGGATTTCGGGAGCCCCGCAGCCCTGCGGGTGCTCCCCTCTCCCTGGCTCCCAAGCAGTGGGGCACCCCGTCCTCTCCCCGCGCCCCAGCCCCACCATGCAACGCTGGTAGCACTAACACCTGATTAGTCCCTGGGGACCTTAACGAGAGCATGACCTAGGTGAGTAAATTAATGGTACAGCAAAGCCCATAGCGTAACTCAGAAGTGGACCAGAGTAAATCCCCTGCCAAGTGCATGCCATTTTTGATATTGAGTCCTCAGCACCCATTGCCTCACTCTGCAGATCTGCTCCTCTTCTACCTCAGTAACAATGTAAATGTTTTTAATACACACCATTTCCAAACTTGCATGATGAAACTTGGCTTCCCAATTTGATTTGACATATCGAAATAACAGGCTAGGAAAAAGGCATTCACAAAGCTTCCCTCTGTATCAGTTATTTTTATAGTTCTTAAGATTTCAAAGGTATTTGTGAAACTCAGACACTGATATGGAAGTGCATAAGCAGAATGAATTACTAATAATACAACAACTAATCAAATGATACCCGTACCACTTTTTGAGCAGTTTTCATATCATATCATAACATATTCAACTATAAGATAAACTGTGGAAGAAAGTCTAGAGTAATGATAAATATTCTGAATAATGATGCCAGGAGTTGTAAGGAAATGAGTCCGAATGCTAAACTTAGAATTCTAGGAAAAAGGAATAGATGTAGACCTGCTATAGATCTTTTTGATATTATTTCAAGTTACACACTTGAAGTGAGGTACACACACACACGCACACAAAGTAGTAAAGAGCTTCGGTACATTTTTGAGGGGAAGAAGTGCAAAAAGCAGGAGGGTTCAACCGACAGTGAAAAGGGAAGCTTTGTTGCATTTTCTGGCATTGCCTTAGACAAGGAGAAACTGGACTTTTGGCACAGAAAATCAGTAAGAAATTAATTTGGTTCTAAAGAACAACTGGCAGACGCTGAAGAGCCCTTCTGAAGAGAAGGTAAAATTTTAGCAGCATGTAAACTGAGTGCTTACGTTAAGGGAGAGTACGGAAGTGCCACAAATTGGAAGGAGTGTAATTCTGAGAAAGGAAAGAAGCTACAAACAGTGCACATTGACAAAGAGCTACAAAATACCTGCATGGCCATGGCAGAGCCTTACAAGAGGAAGGAGAATGCCTGGCAGTAGAAGCCCTCTGGACATCATAGTTTCCAACTGGACATGGCAGAAAAAAACCAGCGATCCCTCTTTATAAGCTATACAGGAAAGGATATTTGTAATAGAGATGGGAAAAGGGATAAGGATGCTCAGATAAGCCACAAAACAAATGCAGTGTGTACTGCACCGAGATATTGAAAGGGACCCAAAGGGACTCTCCAGCAAATATATTAGGAACCAGTAAACTAATTCTTAAACTTTTATATGTTTTTTTTTTTTTTTTCTCTCAGCACCTACTTAGAAACAAAACTATCGTTGGCTCTGGTGAGTTGATGCAAATGCCTTAGAAAATCATCTGGCATCCTGGCGGAAAGGTGTATGTGAGAGCTTGTTTTGCTCTGATAAGCAACACTAGTGACTAATACTTGTATCATGGACTTGTATTATGTATTATGTTATGTTGGCATATGCTGGTACATACTTTGACAGTAATCTGAACCTCTGAAAACCATAGGCAGGCTCACAAAACCGTAACAAAGCTTCCAGAAGAAATGACATTATAATGACACTTAGAGAAAGAATCCCAATTGGAACAGCAAAAAAACCTGACCAGAAATGTGAATTCTTAACCTCTGCATTTCCAGGTAACGGAGGGCATGGTGAGAAATGGCTTACATCTATAACTCTCTCAATTTCATGATTAAGCCCTTCTAAAGATATTTGTAAGAGTAGTTAGAGTCCATAGGGCGAACGTGGTCTTGGTACTGACTTTATGGGCATTTCTAGGTACAAACTAGCAAACAAGTAACACTTCAGTAAAATCGTCTTTCATTATTGCTTACTTCATCAGAATCCAACTTAACCCAAGCTCTCAGAGGTCATTGCTACAGCGTCAAACTGTGCACCACTGTCCCAGCGTGCTGGTGGGTGCAAATAGCACTTGGCACAGTCAAAGGCAAAAAATGTTTCACTTGGCATTAACTACAAGTCCAGCCTGGGTGCTCAAGCTGCACATAAGACAAACCACCTATTCAGCTGTCTGGTTAGTTAGCTCCAGCGTGCTAAGTGAAAATGCAGGTTTAAACACTGGAAAACAGCACTCTAATGTATAGTATTTCAAGAAGAGTTAATTTTTCCTGGCGTTCGGTTTTCTTCCCTGTTACCCCACTGCCTTAGAAAAATCTCTCAAATACCTTTTGGTGTGAACTATATGTCTACCAAGAAAACATCTTTGTGTAAATTGATATACCAGAACACTTAGATCTTTCCTGCAGGGTTTTCTTAGATGATACTCAATAACAATAGTTATACCAGCAATATTGAATAAATGCCCAGATACACAGGGTTGCATTTCATCTGTGTTTCCATTGCTACAATTCTCCCAGCCCCTTGTATGAACATACTAAACTATCTTTTTGAGAAATCAGTAAACCTCTTTTAACATGCTAAGTTGCCTGTACCATGTACTGATTTTTTGTTTGATAGGACGCACCCAAAATCATTCACTTAATAGAAAAAGTAAGCGAAGTCATTGCTCAGCCAGCAAAATCTCTAAGATTGAGCCGCGGTCTGCAACCTGACGTCACATCTCCCTGCACACACACAATATCTTATTTTCATGGCCACACTAGACTGCTAAAGCATACAGTTAGGTGGGAGATGAATTTTCCAGATTTCAAAACTCTGTGTGAAGCACTACAGAGACACATGCATCTGGTAGCATCCCTGTGGGACAGGTGATTAAACCTTCACACTGAGATGAATGCTATGCAAACTCAAAATAGCAGAAGGGTATGGTGCGACTTAAGGAGGTCCCCAAGAGGTCTGAATTCCACATTATATCTCCTAAGCATGAACAAAAGACAATAAAGTACTGTGTGGATATTAGTGACAGATTCCTCTTCAGGCAGCCCTTCCACTAAGCACCCATCTTTTCCTTCATTTGAATGGTCTTAATAGAACACGTCCTTAATGGTTACTAGAGCAATTCTTTTTTAGGACTTTATCAGATCCCATTAACAGAAAAGCTATTTCAGAAGCCGGAAGCAAGAGGTGTGTAACAGTTATAAAAATCAGGTGCAACAATTAGAAAAAAAGAAGAGAGGAAAAGGAAAAAATAAAGACATGTGCTATGCAGTCTGCTTGAGCTGATCATAGATCATTATTAAAGTAACTTTATTAAGACAGATGAGTTAAGCCTGTTTTACCTGCTAATGGGTAACAAGTTCTGCATAGCTGAAGTAATATTTTGTGCTTGGGGTACCGTTCCCGTATCTTTTACTTTTGATCTCTTTTACGTACTGCACTGGGATGAACTGCTCCATAGGAAACGCCTATTTCTCTCCCCTGACTAGATCTAAAGCAGATGTCTTTGCATAGATTTTGTTTTATACAGCTTTTAGATGGCATTACCTTTCCTTATAAACTCAACTGCAATATTCTAACGTAAAGAATATACCTCATTCATGTTCATAGAGCAAGCTGTTACAGAAAAGAAGGCAATAGCAACCACAGACAGTGCTGCACGGCAAGGGTGGGAGGTTCTCATGCCTGGGGTGCTTCAGAAAACTGTATTTCTACACAAAAAAAACCCCAAACCCAGAAGACCTTTCTCCAACCCTGAGTTAGTGTTTATACTCTCTGACAGCCAGTTTAGGTCCCTGAAGTAGAGAGACGCTTTGCTTTGCTCGCAGCGTAAGCGCACGCCATGACATGAAGTTAAGAAACGAAGTTGTTTCCACCAGGGAGTCTCCCAATAACCCAAACGTCTATCACTGCTTTGGTTCCTTAACGAGCATAAAACAAGTAAGATCCAAAAAGAATGATGCAGATATGGGCAATAGTCCTGTATTTTAGTACCATCAACTTTACAACAAAGAAAACTTTTATTTCCAGGCTTTCTTTTCCAACAGCTATGTCCTTCCCTGGCTTGCCCGTAAGTTCGTTGTTCAGGGTGTAAATCAGTCCAAAATCTGAAACTACGTAAAATTAAAATCTACCTTTCTTAGTTCCTGATTTATTGGCATTTTTAATACCATGTTTATAGTCAGATGTGAGTTTAAAGCTGTCATTACTGGACCAAAAAAAGTATTAAAGTCATGACAGATACATGCAGACAGAGGTCTGTGCTAACAGGGCACAAATGCACCCTATACTTAATATGTACATCCATATGTACACACATAAGATTGTAGGATGGGTCTGAAAAAGCCACTTGGAAGAGTCCTACTGTTGAATCATGTGAAAACAATATCGTTGATTACCTATATGCACAAAAAGATTGTCACTGCATCCAACAGTATTTATTCAAGCTGTTTTTCAAAATATGTCATTAAATTGCTACCTGCTTTACCTTTTTACAGGAACGGAAAGGTGACATAAAATAAATGTCACTAAATGTCAATAAAATAAATAAAAGTCACATTCCTCTGACTTCCTTTCAGTCTGAATTACTGAATTCCATACATTAACATAAGTAATGTCTGAGCCTTAGGTCTGAGCACAGGCAAGCTCTCTAGGAGCTCAGCTAACTGCTGCTATTCTGCAGTAAGATTAAAAGCTCTCTGGCCATTATTCAACAGCGGTGGTCGCATTTAAATCAGGTAGAATTTATTGTATACCAGAACTTTTGACTAAAATAAAGTACTATTGAATAGGAAATTAACATGGTGACGGGGCAATAAAAAGGTTTGTGTCATTTCAAATGCAATTTATGTTCTTTTCAGAAAGTGCCAATGTCCTTGGATGGTTTCTGTTCCAAACACAATCCTGAGCCCAGCAGCTATAATAACAACATATTTCATAATGAAATTCATATAACTTATTGCTATAATAGATCACTGCTTGTGCTTATGATCTTTGAAGAATTTAACTGTACTTTTTTATATTTAGTGCTGCTTTTTTATTAAATTAGATAACCAGAGAAATAGAAAATACTCCAGGAATCTTTTCCTTTTTGTTTACACCACAGGCAAAGTCTAAAGCATCCAAAAGAAAGAAAGAAAAACCAAGCAACTTCATCAATAATCCCTCACTCTCTTTGTGAAGTCTCTGAAAAGCAGGATTTTATTACTTCTATTTCCCTTCAATTTTGTTTGCTGTCCTATTTTACTTGATTTTTTGGAAGGGTATATGCCAAAACTGGCCATTAGAACATTGACTTATAAAAAGTTCTTTTTTTAGTTCCCCTTCTTCTATTTGCAAGTAGCACATGCTCTTTCATAGGCGGGAAGATCATGCCTTGGTCAACACTAAAACCCTATCTTCAAAGCGTAGGATCACTTTAAAGAAGATGCTAGTTAGGCAGAGAGGGAATAAAATACTGTTATTTTCTCAACAACAAAGGAGAGTGCAAAAACGCTGAATATATATTTAACCAACCCTTGAGCTATTTCCAAGACCAGCCTATTACAAAACCGCACCAATGAATAGTTAACCAGAACAAAGTTAGAGTCCCGTCAGAGAGGAAAAAATGTTTCCCTTCTGTGCGGATGTAGAAATCTCCAACCCAAGTAATCCTCACCCTCCTGCTCCTACTGTTTCGCAGGGAACATCCTGTCTGCTGCAGCCCCCAGCCAAGAAAATCATCAGAGAACAGAAGATGCGACCACATGCAAGACCCCGCGCCCCCGACCAGCCGTTGCCTCACCAAACCTCCCTTCAACACGCATCGGTGAGACAAGACTGCAAAGCGTGGCCAGTGAAATTAGACTCGACTTCTCCTAGCAGTGAATTTTAGGGAACAGAAGTTCCACTGCACAGAGATATATTAGCAGTTCCTCCGGTGAAATACTGAAACATGTAGAGCATATTGCAGGAGATAAAGCTTCAGTTAACATTCGGTAAGCAGAGAGGTGCAGGAACTAACTTGACCATTGTGTCCCTCAGTGCAGCTTTTATAACTAGTTGGCAAATATTGGGTTTGCTCATATAGGAATAAACGAGAATTTCTTGTATTTTTCTCATTCGTATTCTTACAAAGCTTATTCTTATTACAAAAGGCTAATTATTAGAAGGAAATAGAATTTCTCTTGCCCAACTTCATAACAGGTCTATACACAAAACAGGACCTGGAGATCACGTGGGGAATAGATATGTTAACATATTGCAGGCAGATCTGACCTTTCATAGGCATTCCCAGAGAGAACGTATCTAAAATAATCATCGTTTATTGATTTTGTTTGGTCATGCTTTTAATTTTCCTGTTCTTTAGCATTTAAAATAGTAAAAATTAATTCTTGGGATATTCCGGCTTGTCTTTGATCATCACATTGCCTGAGGGATGGTAGAAAGAACTTACATAACTAAAGTAGCCAGAATCACAGACTTGGGCCAGCTTCAAAGGGAGACATTTACCAAGATCCTTATTTTCTTCTCTGAGGATGCAGTGTGATGCAAGCAAGCAGTTACTTCACAGAAACAAAAATGTTCAGTCATTAGGTACAATACAGCTCCAAAGAAGCAAGAAAGAGTTTGGAAAGTTTTCGCTGTGCTTTGTTTGGTTTTTGGTTTAGGGGGTTAGGTGGGGTTTTTTGTTCATTTGTTTGGGTTGTTTTGTTTTGTTTTTTGTTTGTGTTTTTTTTTTTTTTTTTCCTAAGGTCAGGAATTTCTTGTTTTAGACATGACCTAACTTCACAAAGGAAAGCATTGCTATAATTTGGAAGGGAATAAGTTGAAGTTATAGACTGAAACTATAGAAGAAGAAGGAGGAAAAATACTTAAAGATTTACAAAAGGAAAGAAATGTTTGTATTCCTGTGACACTCTAACGGCCTCCCTAGCATAAGAGATTTGAGGATAAGTGGTTTGGCCCAATAAGCAACTTTATCCAGAGAAAAGTGAAGCAACAGAATATTGTCTTCACTGTGACATGTCGCTGCAAGATCCGGGCAATATATTGCACAGTAGCTAAACTGGGCATGGATTTGGAGGGGAAAACCAGTTCTGTATCAGTGATGGGAAGTCACCGTCAGAACTGCATGGAGAACGTGCTGTACAGAAAGCTCACCAAACAAGTGCTGTTCACTTAACCTCCTTGAGGAAGGATTTAGGGAAGAAAAAAAAATTAAAAAGAGTATTTACTTTAACCTTGAGTTTTTCTTTAGTGTATTCATATTGAGCCTCTCTATTGATTTTATTTTCTATTTCTTCAGCAGGGAGTTAAGATAATACATAGATTTACCAGCACTTTGTAGTCTGTTTACTCTAACAGTGGGTTTGCTTGTAAAGTATTTGATACTAGACACAGATGCCCCCGGATGAGAGGCACTTATATGTCCTACTCACACATCCCATTGAATTCAGGCAACTAAATTGAATTGACAGTAAAAGGGTAGGTTTCCTATCACTCAGCTAAACAAATGGGAGACAAGAATAGCCTAGAAGAGGAATAGCCAGTATGTACTTAGATGGGCCATCTAAGAAACAAATTATTTTCATCACCTAGAGCTGAGGGCATATACTCCTAATCTATTTCGATTTTTCATAGCTTATCTGATCAGATAGTTAAGTCTAGGCACTTGACGTTATTAGCGCTTGCAAATTATTAGGTTTCCTACAAAAATACATTTGACAAATAAAATATCAGTTCTGATTTCAGTTTCTATCAAAATAATAAGACCAATAATAATAAAAATAACAACAACAATGTCTCTTCGCCTGAGTACTTTTGTTCTAATCCTGTAACTCTGTACCCTCCATTAACCTTGTAAACAGCTCACTGGTAATTACTGAAAGCAGGTACTAAATTGAATCCTATTGCTTGTAGGCTTATTCCCTGCTTAGCCCAAAAGACTTTCCACCAAGTTTCAGGGAGCACGGCTTATCTCAGTTCATTTGCTTTTCAGCACCCCCTACTAGCACACCCAGAGAGTTTTCACCTTCAGTAGGTGGATGCTGTTTCTCATCAGGCAGCGCAGACTTTCTGAGGTGAGGAAAAAGCTTGTGGGCTTTTGCTCTTATTTAGGAACAATTAATGCAGACAGTCACTAAGACTATTACGGGATTTTCAGATAAAAATCCATACACAAGTAACAGCAGGCACTACAAAATCACTTGTTTACTTAACGAAAACACTCACCTGTGAATTTTAACACACAGCCTGCTATGTGCAGCACATTGGTAGCTGTGTTATTTTTAGTGGTCTGTACAGATGGCCGAGAGAAACAGTCATTGTCCCATTTGTTTACTTGGGTTTACTCAAATAGCAATTTCTGCAGAAATTTTCTCTTACCAACTAATTTTAATGAGAATATACTCTTCGTGAAGGAAATATTTTCTATAGGTGTTGTCTCTTACAAGACCAATGACAAAGGTAGTTTGCTCAGAAAGTCTTAAACATCAGTAGTATAGAGGTGGGCATGAAAAGCACGACTAAATCACAATGCTGAGAAAACACTATGAAGCTCAGTCAGGCTTTCTGAAACCCAAAATTTTCAGACTTCACTTTGCAACAAACCACGATGGTTGAACTTTTCTTCCTGACCAGGGACAACACCAACACGTCTCAGCATGGAGAATTCTGTGTTTTGAACATGATTAATCTATGATCATGAGAATAAAAAGTTAAAGAGATACTGGCTGAAGCATTGTTTCCAACCTAATGAATCTCCTTTTGAGCTGCAGCACAGCAGCAAATGCCAAGTAGATGTGCTTTTCGAAATACTTATCTAAGTATTTCATCTGGGATGATGGCCATTTATTTTATTTATTAGTCTATGTGGAGCAATTTAAGTTTAATTTATTCCTTTTCAGCTAATCTGTGCTTGAGTGATTTCTGATCCCATGTTGTGAAGAAGTTGAGGGTAAATTCTAGTTTCCTTGCAGTTATAAAACTCATTTGTTTTCTGCTCTCCTTACAAAAAGTTGGAGCATGAAACACATTGTACTCTTGAAAAAAGGCATTGTGCAGCAGATGACCTCCCAAAATAAGTACAAGGAAATTCCTTAGCACAAATGTTTTTATATTTAGAGCTACACAAGTATCATATAACTAAAGAGATTTGGGGTGTTTTTTTCATTTTGTTTTGCTTTTATTATTTTTTTTTTTAAAGAAACTATCTACATGCTAATTTAAGGGGGTAAAGTCTCTTCCAGAGATGCTTCAGCATGCCCTGCACTGTCCCTTCCCCAGTAACCAACTATGCACCTCAGCTACCTCCCTCCTTCGCACCAGGACTTGGGCCCAGGCCAGGTGCTGGTTCCCTGCCCGCATCCAGCTCCATGGGCTGGTGCTCTGGAGCGGGCTCTCCTCTGCGCGTCTAATGCGGCACCAGTCTCAGTTTCTGAAATCACACTCAGCCAGTTATGTGGTTTTTAAGGAAAAGCAGGGCTTGCTTGTGCTACAGATTGCCTAATTTTCCCCAAAGCTTTTCTTCACCTCTCTCTGCTTCCATGCTTTGGTGCCTCCTTGCTCAGTCAAGCCAGTTTCATTCAGATTCTGTCTAAAAAATAGTTTTCTCTGGTCCACCAGCCTGCCTTCACCTGTTATTGCATGTGCCTTACTGTGTGCTCTTGTGTCTTCACTTTCTTCTTTAAAGGAAGAGGAAAACTTTGCAGAGAGGATGAATAAGCCACAGAGAAAATCACCGGATCTCTATCCAGATCACAGCGGAAATCAAACGATATTTTTCATATGACAAGCTCGTATCACTTTCCAAACCCTTCAGGACTCTTAATTCTTCCAAATGTGGGAAAACAATCACATAAAAACTGATCACAAGTAAAACAGAAGTAAATCAAATCCTTCTTTTGCGTTTTCCCCTGATAACAGCTAAAATGTATTTATGTAATTTACATCTCTATTCCTGTTAAGAAACCTACTCTGATGTCTTCTTTCTAGCTTATCAGGCTCCTGCGTAAATAATGGCCCGGCTGGCTTTTCTGTAGCATCCCCCTTTTGACTGTTGGAAGCAATCTGGGAACAGCAGGAAAAGCTGTAAGCTGACGAAAAAGTCTCAATTACAGGACATATTTTGGCAAGTGTCAGTGCAACGAACATCTGGTAAACATTGACTCGGCCAACTTAACCGCTGATGTTGTTGTCAGATAATACTATGGGTAGGAATCACTTGTTTAGGGGGGCCCTTTCAAGACTCAGTAATGTGAAGTTTATCTGAAGCTGAATATGTAGAAAAATAAAGGTGTTATGCAACTTGGAAAAGTTTTTAACAGGAATCTCTAATTTTTTCAAGATTGGAAACTCTGGCAAGTTTATATTTCCATTTGCAGTGAATACTACTTCCTTCTGAAGGAAAAAAGATTGATGATTTCCATTTAGGTTTATAATGTGTTTTTAAAAGTGTAATTACATATGCCAAATGTTCATTTTTGTCTTTCAGGGTTTATACAAACTCCCAACAGGATTCAGTGGGTCTTGGCATCGAACAGCAAGTGGACAATCATTTGGGCTCCGAGCAATTACCGGAAAAGTGGCAAGGAAGCGAACATCAATTGCTAATTTTGACTTCTAGAGAAGACAGATTCTTTCTTGAAAGCTTTGGAAGAACTAGAAAAATCAGTACAACAAATTGTTATCACATGGAGAAACCCAAGCTAGCCGAACAAGCCTGTGACTACAGAGTCACGTGGTGGGACAGGCTTGAATATCAGAAACAGCACAGTGTCTGGGCTAGGTTATCCTGCTAGAAAGGTTAAAAAGTTGCACACTCAATGGTTTGGAGTATCTGAAAATCAACAGAGACTTTTCAGCAAGCTTGACAGACATCTTGCAGTTCCTTTCATTAAGGGAGCCTCCGGGAGCTCTGTACAAGCCAATAAGAAAATGAATGAAGAAGCTAAATACAGGATCACGGTTTTCTGGCTGTTTTAAATGAATCAGCCTGACAGAAACCTTCACCTGAAAATGAAAGATATATGAAGTTCCCTCCTGTACTTAGTAGAGGAAAAATCCAAAAGTTTATTGAACATTGAGTTCATTAAGGATTATCTCTGAGTGAACTTTGATTCGTGCATTAGAATATTTAGTGCTGTAGGCTGAGTAACCAGCTTATTGGCATTTCCTGAAACTGATAACAAATGAGCTGAGCATCTTTCCGCTACAATAAAGACACACTGTACTGAAGATAACTTGGGATATAAAAGAAGGCTTGGTTTTTGTCAAACTTATTGTACTCTGTTTTTATTTATTGTGGCACTTGCGACTTAATTTCTGCCTGATACGCTAATAAAATTCCATACTGTAATTTATCTCATCTGGAAGAGGTTTTATGGTAGTACCCTGGTATCATACCTCTGTTCAGAGCAGATGCCATCTCTGTATTAAATATAGGCCTTGAAGAAATGAGTATTATAAACATGAAATATAATTCATTCTGTACTTAGAGGTAAATATGCCCCACTCCTTGTAATACCAGCCCCAGGGCCCCCTGGCAAGCCGGAGGCTGCAGCCGGGTGCCGCGGGTGCCCAAGCCCTGCCTTAGGCAAGGGGCACCCTGTGCACCAGGCTGGAACCTGGCCCCCGGCAAGGACACAGATACAGAGCTACACCTTGATTTCTTTAGGCACCACTGGAATAGGCAAGAAGAAAGGCCTACCCCTGTCTCCGTTCTTCTCAGACATTTACTAATCGATTAAACTAGGCATTTTAAACTTAAACTAGCGTTGGCACTGGCACATTTTTACTGCAAGCACTGTGATACTCACGTTGTGTTCTTAAACCCTGGAAACTGGAGCCATTTATGTATTTCCTGCCCTCTTCACTGCAGAGATGGCAACTTAAAGATGACTTATTTTTTTAAACATTTAAATATTTTTTTAAAATGAAAATATTTTTTAAAAAATAAAATCTTAGGATTTAGGCACCCCAACTCATATGTTTAAAACACTAGCAATTTTAATCATAGCATAAGAAACAATAGAAATGATTGTTCATTTACACAAATCCAGATGAACTTTTTCAGATTGATGTATTCAGCAACAGAGTTGTTATTGCTAACCCATATATTCACCGTCCTAGCATGCAAAAGCATATGGATGTAGTTATTAGTAACTTGAAGCTGCTTTTAAATTATAGTAAATTAAATATTTTTGGACTGTGGAAATTGCAAGTCTTTCAGACATATAAAACTGGAAGATATTGTTTGAGTGTGTTTTAATAGCATGAACTACTTATGATTTTCAAGCTAGCTTGCAAAGTAAAAATCTGCAGGAGTCAATCTGTTACAATAACAGGCAAGTCAAAAGAGAAACAGTGATATTAAACATGAGGTTTTAGAAACGGCTCCTTGCTCTTTCTTTACCTGGCTGGCCCTTTCTCAGAGATTTATTTTACAGCCATCAGCGTGCATTTGCTTGAACAGAGACTTCTAATTTTATTTATTGATAAAACTAGAATCAATGTGTAAGCTAAAAAAAAAAAAATCACTAATATTTAACTAATTAAAAAGAACTTGCTACAACTTGCACGGAGCAATCAGCTAGACAAAAGCAATTTGACATAGGCAGGAATAAAAAATAGTATAAAAGTCCCATCCTGATGTCAGCCAGAAAATCCCCAAAACTCACTCAACCCAAACTGCCGTGCTGCAGGAGAGGCTGAAAGCTCTGGCAAGGCTGAGCCAGGCTACGCTCCCCTCTCCAAACTGTTAATCATCTCCCAGGTCCTGAACTGTCTTCGCTTGGGTCAGCTGGGCAATTTGTTTACACCAGGCATTGTCACGAAGGGTCGGCAGCTCGCGGGAGCTGTGCCAAATCCCACGATAGCTCCAGGGCAGTGCCACCAGGCACAGGATGGGCCCCTCCATAGAGAAATTATGGCTTTAACTCAACAGTGTTCCTCCAGCAAACACCCCAATATATCTGAAAGCCCCAGAGTGTAACTGGCAGCAGTCAGGCTGCCAGATTTGTCCACTGTACCAAAAAGGAGCTTTATGCCCCCAGAATGACCCCTCCCTACTGCTCCTCGCCGGGTGCAGACATGTCGGTGTGTGTCGATAGCAAGCAGCTATCACCTAGATGCTGGTGCATTCGGGAGCATGACAATCTCATGCAGCATCTTTCCCCTAGCTAAGAAATAAATAGCCTGAAGGACATGCTCTGGCACCACTAAAGCAGGCGGATCTCACGAACCAGAGAGGTACGGCGAAGGGCTGAGATGCAAAGCTGAGGGACACTTTTTACCCTACAAGTGGATCCAGATCCGAACAGGGCAGCCACAGTGGTCACACACAGGCTGGGGTGGCTCAGCCGCGTTTTCTGGAGGCTGGTGATTACAGACCTTCCCATTCAGGAATTTGGTGTTCAGAAAACCCCTTTGCCACCCCCTTGGAGAGGCCAGTCCCACCTGTGGATGAAGCGACTTATCCCGCGCTCCCCAGCCTTCTCCATGAGAAAGAGGAGTGGAGCGAGAAGGGGCCACTTGGTAAAGCTGTCAGGGTCAAAGCCACTTCTCTCCTGACACGATGATGGAAGAAATTTTTTCCATAGGATACTCAAGGCTGCATGTGCCTTCTGAACACATTTCTACGGCTCATTCACGCTGACTGATCGTGAACAAGAAACAGAAGACGCCTTGGACTGTGGTGGAGGGAAGGGAAAACTTTTGCAGGTCTAACTTTTATTTTTTTGAAAATATTTTTTTTGGACTTATTTTTTGAAACCTTTTCTAATAACGTGGCAGTAACAGACTGAAAGGATAAGATTTTAGAATTGAAGTAACTGCTTATCTATTTTATTCTAGCGATGTTTTGCTTTCAAAGGCATGGTAGATAGTATGATATATAGAAATTTCCCTTTCTGTTAACAGTCTTCTGTTCAACCCATACAAGTCTCCCAGCTATGCCAAATTTAGTTAGCCAAAAATATTTAATTCTGCATTCATTCTCTATTTTAACATAAATGACTTATTTCCTCTCGTTGGTATTAATGAATACTCAAGTCTGGAAAAGCTCAGACTGCTCTAAAATGCCAAGACAAACATGAGAAAAATCACATGCTTCCACTTGCCCCCTCCAGCTGTTCCTTGGCTGCTCTGAACTGGCGTCCAAGCAGCCCTGCTGGTGAGAGGATACGTATGTCATATCATACAAGCCGAGGCAAGGGCAGCTTGATAGAACCTCTTGGACGGATCAGTAGAAAATAAAATTATTCAAGAAATTAGAAGTAAAACCAGCTATGTAGATCAAAGCACTTCTGATGGTGCCAGAGAACTGCAGTGTGTGTGTTTACATACAACTCATTTTAGCGGTTACATACCTACAGTTACATTTCAGAAGTTTGAAAATCACGAGATAAATCAGCTGTCCTTTACTGGAAGCTGTCTAACAAAGCTTTCAAAAGGGTTTACAGCCCTTTCACAGACATGGAAATTAAATGGACACTTACGTTTCTGTGACTGTAGGGTAGATGTCAGCAATATTTCATTTCAAATGACCTGGCTGTTAAGGACCTAATACTCCACTCATGTGCAGTAAACCAAAAAATGTGTGGCCTGATCAATCTGAAAATGGAAACTCACCTCGTCATTTAAACAGGTACATTGGAAAAATTTTAACTTCCGCTCCATGGAAGCCGTACATGTGTGCACATGCAGGACCTGGCTTTGACTCAAGATCCAGTTCTGCAAGCTACGCACTTCTGCGAGAACAGTCATCCATCAAGTTCAGTGGTTTAATACCACCTGCACAAAAGTTCAAGATGAACTTTACCTTCATATCGAGCTCACAGTCGATCTCGATCATATCAAGTCTCCTCCTGACCTACTTGCAAACACGTACTTGGAGGTATTTGATGTTCTTTCAGTTTGAGTCTAACCACCAAGAATTAGGGCTGTACCTTAGGGTTACACAGTGATTAACACAGCCTTGACACAAGCAGGTATTAGTGACTGCCATTAGTCTCGCCAGATCTGGTAGAGCTCTGTGTTGGAGCCTGCCTTTAGAAACCAACACTTACAATGTCAGTGGGGTTTTTTGTTTGAGTGTTTGTTTAAACTTTTATTTATTTGTTTTTATCTAGGACTCCCCTCTCAAAGGTTATGTAATATTTACTAATAAAACCATCTGTTTGTTACTAGATAACTGCTCAGAAGCTCCCTGAGGAGAGGGAATGAGATGTCTACAGAAACCTCCCCATGACAACACCGCTGACCAGGGCATCTCCCAAAGGGCCAGAGACAAGCAAAATCTACGGGCAGACGGTAGGTATTGCAAGAGTGAAAAAATGCCAGAACAAACAGTGGCCGCAAAAACAGCCTAGGTACAATCAACCCTAAAAATATTTAGATTTTTTTATTCCTTTTTTTTTATTTTTGCTATTTTGACCTCACTGGGAAGAAATTCTTCTTTAGTATCGGCTCCAGTGAACTGCGGGGAATGCTATTGCCTCCTTCAGAGGACCACAGCCAGAAGGCTGTCTTGAATTTAACCATCAACTCATCGGCTGCCATTACGGTGCTATATGCAAGAGCTTAAATAAAAGCACATATTCTATAAAAACCCTTGTACAGCAGAAATGGAGAAAGAGAACACAGAACACGCTGTCTTTACTTCCCAGCGTAGTACTGCAAACAATTTTTTGAACCCTAACAAGCATTCAACAAACCCCTAATAATGTCCTGAACCTGCTGAGCTTCTTACCATCTTGGGAAAAATCTGTGGCTTTGAAACTAGAAATGAAGAATATTTCTGATGATCAAATTGTTTATTCCATTTCACAGATGAAAAATAGCAGAGCTGGCTGCTGGTTTGCTCGACTGCAAGAGGAGCATGAGAACAGGGTGCTCTGAGCCAGGAACATCGGACTGAGAGGTTATGAGATTAAAGACAATAAAACCTCCCACAACTCAGTACAAATGAGCATCTAAAATATCTACTGTGAGGTGAATAAGAAGGGAGGGGGCACTGCGAGCGTTTGCCTGGCACCCCTGGCTGTTCAGGTTCAATATTCACATGACCTGTTGGCTTCTGAAGTGAATGCAAAACGTGCCAGACCGTGGAGCTGCCGTTCGCTGGACTGAGAGCTATTACAGAGTTTATAGAAGCAGCTGGGTTTTTTTAGTTGGTTGGGGTTTGGTTTTTTTTTTTAAATTTATTTTTATATCTTTTCCAAGAAAGTGGAACACATTACAGCACAAGAGATAGCCTATGACTGTTTATCATAAATATATACACTGACTGGACAGAATGGGTGATTAGAAGCCTAATCTATCTAAATACCAGTACAGCAAGTAGAGAAATAGATGAGAAATGTATGTTCTCTGTTTTCTTATGAGCGAGCCTGAATCCTGACTTAAATGAAACAACTCCAGGGATGGGAAAGACACAGGGATTTCTGGATAGGAGGGCACAGAAGTAACTCCTGAAACAAGAAACTCAGCGACTGCGTTATGAAAAGGGGATGATGATTTTTCT
The DNA here is from genome assembly GCF_949628215.1 of Phalacrocorax aristotelis. Classification (NCBI taxonomy): domain Eukaryota; kingdom Metazoa; phylum Chordata; class Aves; order Suliformes; family Phalacrocoracidae; genus Phalacrocorax; species Phalacrocorax aristotelis. The sequence continues at coordinate 64,738,755 of NC_134280.1, forward strand.
TTCTCCTCCATGGTCACCCACCACCCCTCTTCCTCTTCCACCTCCTCCTCTCCTCCTGCACGTGCAGTGCCCTTCACACCCCCACGGGAGCGGATGGTCCAGGCGTAGGGCAGCAACAGCCAGCACGGGTTGTCCTGCTTGGAGGTGGACATCTCCCCGTCTGACAGCACGTGCTGCTCAAACCGCCCACCTGCGTCCCTGCCATCCCAGGCAAAGGTGCAGTGCTCTGCATGCATTGCACGTGGCTGCTATCACTGACAGCTCTCTGTTCCTCTAATTCAGCTGATGGCAAGAAATTCAGACGTCATCTCCAGCACCAAGAATCCTTGAATCAGCTCTCACGTAGACCATCAACATGAAACTATTAAGGCAACCTGCCTGCATGAATGAGACTCCTCCAGACAAAATCCTTCACTAGCTTCTGCTAGTTGTGATTGTATATCCAAGAAATGCTTTAAAAGTGTTCTCAAGACTAATTGCGGAGCTCTAGCAAAGCGCCAGAAACCTGTCCAGCTGAAATGGACTCTCCACCACCAGGCAATTTTTGATAGCTTCTTCAACATTATGAATATATTCCTCACTATATTCCTTATTATAAGCTCTCTGTATACTTCCAGATTATTTTAGTCATCAACATCTCATTCGCCTGGAAACAAGAACCAAGGATTTTTCATTGCCAAAGCAGCTATGACTGCAGCGGGAAGTGGAAGGGCACAGGGAACACCCTCATGCCCCCCATCACTTAATTTCCAAACATCACCATCCATCTAAAACATTTCAGATCCTAAAATTGGGTTCCTTTTGTTTACCTCGGGGAAATCAATGCTCAGACACGCTGGAAAGAGCTCCATCTGACAACATTCAAGAAAAATGTTTTCCCATTAGCTCTGTCAAAGGCTCTAGGAGTTTGCGTCGGGGAAGACTAACTGTAATTTCTGCAATAAACACTTAGCTGGGATAAATTGTGCCTCCTCCTTGCTGCTGGCTAACGCTTGCTGCTGCTTTGAGGAATCTGCCAGCAGCATTGAGTTTTAGTCAGTCACTGAAATGAATTAATTTCTTGTGCTATTACCTGGCAACCGGTTAAGGTGCCCAGGATTTGCGTAGGGCTTCGCGTTACATGTATGTGTATCTATATACATCTATAGATATAAAGATGGATATAATTGGTATTTGGCTTTGTTTACTGTTTTTGACAGGATTGCAAATCAGGATTACCTGCTTTACCGTTAGATTAAAAATATTTGTCCTTGCTAACTTTCCATTTAAAAGCCAAGCGTTTAACTTCAATGAGCAAATATTTGCAGTATCAAACCCCAATATTTTTATCAAATTCTTTCTTACACACAATAAGGTCATTTTAGATCCCTTTCTGGTTTTCTTTCTGACATACAGCTTACTGAATATTCTTTAACATATATAAATATGTATATAATTTCCATAGTTCCTCCTCCTGGATGGATATCTCAACTCCTCTATCTTCATTATGTGTCTGTATAGGTGTATTCTCTTACCTTCAGTTCAGCCAAAGCAGATTACCATTATTATATCTTAACAAGTGCCACATGTTCCAGCCTTATAACGCTGCACACTGAGCACATAAATAATTAATAGTGTGTCCCACCTCACATCTCCTGCTGTCTAGGAACAAGGCAACAGGGAAATGCAAGGAATATATGGGTGAACACAAGCAAAGAGTCAGAAAATTCGGAAGCGATCAATGATCTCATCTGCCTGTCCATGGTTGATCTTCCCCCCCACCCCCCACCCTTTTTTTAACTGTCACAACAGAGATGGCTGCTGGACATGGAGTCCAATGGCCCAAGGTTGCCTTGCAAGTTCCTATGAGACATTTCAGCCCTATGTAGGAAATAGCATCTTTCCAGCCTTTTGGCAAAACATCAGCAGTCAACAACAGAGACACAGGACAGGCCTGAAGCAGTAGAGACAGGTACTTGGTATAAAATAGCTGATGACACCCTCTGAGTCTTCCCAGCAATGTATAGCATCAGTCAGGGAAACAGTCCTTCCAGTAATATTTTGGTAAAAGCATCAAAAAGGACCAGACTGGATTTCTGAAGTCCTTGGAGTTCACAAGGAAGGAGAGAAGCACACAGGAGCAGAGTCTGTTTTGGGAATGGAAGATTTTAGGGCCCATGTTTTGTCATAAGCAATTTAGACCAACTTCTAGGTGTAGGGAAATAGCTGAGACAAACTGAGATTTCAGCCTGAACAGAAGCCAGTTCTAAAACAGAGAGGGAGTCTGGTAATGATCAATAAAGGAACACTAGCTAAAACCATATTTGTGAAGTGCTATGGTCAGCAAGAAACAGGCAGTGGACAGCAACAGCTGAAGGACAGAACCAATTCCAGATTTTTTTTTTTCTTTTAAATCTTGGAAATTAAAAATTAATCCCCATAAAAAATTAACTGGAAATATCTTTCCATTTTGAGCAAGTTCATCTCATAGCCAGTGTATTCTGGGTTTTAGCCAGTTTACAATAAAATGAGCCAGTTTTTAATAAGAATACACTTTTTCCATGAGTCTACAATTTAGATAACTCATGCGACTGCCAGCATAAAATCTCCAAGCGGCAAGATATTCCAAGTAAGGATTTAAATACAGCTTGAATTATTTTCAAATTAGGACCAAATGTTGCCCAAGCCCCAACAGTATTCCCTTGCTCCAGATCCAAGGCACTATACATAGAACTGAAATCTGGACCGGCTGTGAACAAGCTTGTAGGAGTACTGCACATACGTTTAGTGCACTGTGCCACGAAGGATCTATCGTCCAAGTCTGCTAAGGCAAGAAAAGAGATTTATTAAAATCATGTTTGGCAATAACTCTGAAAGACCTCGGAGGAGATAAAGGTCCTCTTTATCTGAGGTCCCACAGAAGGATGGTAAAAAACCAGATAACCATGTATCATCAAAATGGATATGAGAAAGAAAAGGTGGACTGGGAAGCAAAACCATCTCTCCAGCTTCCTTCAGCATGCCAGTATTAGGGACACCTAACGACACTCATCAGCCAACCCTCTCTCCTGTTGGAGCGGCAAATATTGCTGGTCCAGGTCTCCCTGAAACACATTGTAATCCTCACAAAAGATAGAGGAATGCAATACTGCACAGTGAGTCTCAGTCTCAGAAAAGTATGTTTGTTCGTGGATCTTCAAGCTGTCATTATTTTCCAAGCCATACGATCTCTGCAATTCTGCCAAAACGGTTTGGAAAAGGATTTGGATAAAGCTGGTGGCATGATAATATTCACAGCAGCTCACATGTTCTTGATGTGCGGTGGAGACCGTGTGATGACGAAGCAGATGTGTTTCCCATTTAGTTCATGTAATTAGTTATGACAGTACCAACCACAACTCTTACAATGCTACACTAGCTACAAGCAAATGTTTGTGTCTACAGTTATTCTTTTGTTTAAGAACTGGCTAGTAGAGTAGAACTTTAATTCATTAAATTAATTCTTAAAACTGACACTACAGAAAGATCACAGCATATTCTCATTACCATATGCTTTCTTATCTGAATTAAATTCTGAATTAAGGCCATTAATGACTAAAGGGAAAATTTGCAAAGGAATGGGGATGTCACCACCTAGGCTACGGCAAGAGACAGCTGTGGTTTAGTTCTGTGCCACTCTGTCCCTAATCTCCTGTTCACACTATAGAAAGTCTCTCAAGCTGAAATCTCATTTAACTCATTTTGAAATGCAATATTAATTACGACAATTTTATATCATAGTGCGTGTACCAATTCAGACAAAACAGCGCTAAACTTCTCTTTCCTAAGGAACATTTGTCTTCTGCTACACTTTTACTACAACATATGTACACTTTTGATTTGCCCTAAGTATTATTTCCATGCTTTTTATAAGATACAGATGTTAAATTGATGGTTTGAAGTGTTTCAGACTGGCTCTCCATTCCCCCACAATTATTGAAATATTGGTAACACATTTATAGCCATCTAAAGGTCCTGGAACCTCATGTGAACTGGGAAAGTTTGTTGGTTTTCATTACCTCCAAATTTTTCTTTCTCCATCTCCTTTCAAAACCCATGATGAACATGCTTGTGAACTCGCTGATTACCCAAGAGGTGTCCCTCCCCTAATTTTTTCTGAGGCTATCCTGTTCTCCAGACACACGCAGGAGCTGCTGCTGAACAGGACCGCTTCCACAGTGGCATAAAACATTTTTGCAGTGAACGCAAAGTCCCAAGTTTTAATCAAACCGCCACTGCTCAACGTTGTTTACTTATTTAAAATGCTGCGAATTTAGCATGTTGCTCACTGGGAGGCCTCACACTACAACCAGCGAAAATTTTTAATTTGAGATTCTGCTGTCCCCAGTGAGCTGGGGCAGTGCTTTGTGCTTCCAGAAAGCGTGTGGCTGTGGGTGCCCCAGCGTTCCCCACGGAAAGACCAGCGAAAATCGCTCCTGAAACAAGATTAGGGCCTTGGAAACCATTATAGGCACAAACTCTTACTATGTCTCACAGGCTCAGTTATTATTACTTTTGAGGAGGGGGAAAAAAAAAGATCTCGGTTTATTGTTTTAGATTTAGTAAAACTTGGACCAGAAAAATAAATGAGTTGAGTGATACGGCTATCAGAAACATCTACAGGATAAAATTAGCTCCTGGCTGATCTATTTTGACAGCACCAGCTTTAGAAATGTGTTACGAACCTGCTTTATAAACACGATATTGCTTTTAACAGACCAGCATTGCTTCTAATTCGCAATAATTTAGATTAAATAAATATGTGCTGCAAAGCATCAGCTAACGTTCCCAATCCCTCTTGAGCAAACAGAGCACATTTCTCCATCTTCTTTAAAAGAAAACAAAGGCTTCACTCAGGCTGCTTTAACGTAACAGCAGTCAAGAGGGGCTGTTCAACAAGCTTTTGAACAAAGAATTTGGACTACTATAATGAAGTTTACCTTTTGTACATAAGGAAACTAAAATAATCCCTGTAGTCCTCCTTGCATGTGCAGTCCAGTCTTCAACCCTTCTTTAAGGATCACGTAAGAAGCAGGAACCCATATTTCCCCCCCAACAAGACATCAATAAATCTCCATCAGCCTTAATAGGATTTACTTGTCTACTGCAGCAGGAGAATGAAAGCCCTGGTGTGCAGGAACCAACTATATTTCCAGCTCTCACCCGCAGGACTCAGACAGATTGAGAAGAGTAACACAAATGGCTGGAGTATTGAAAAAGTGATCTGCTTCTAAACCTAAGGCAAACACACGCATCTGCATCAGCACGTATACACAAGGGTTTCATGTAATTGGAAAAACAGGTTACATGATCCCTATGCTAAGATCTCCCAGCTCTGTGGCAATATTTTTCCCTGTTTCTTTTGATTTTCTGTTTTCCAGATGAGGAGTGGAAGGAGGGGAGTTGGGGAAAAAAAAAAAAGGTCATTTAATAGACCGCAAAAAAAAATGAATGGAGAAGGAAAGATCATTCCTGTAGTCTCCTCTCCTAACTAAATTAACATTAACTTCATTTTTTAAAGTCCCCACTGTTCTTGATTTACTGTTTTTCTTTCTACCTGATTTATTTTCCAGACGGAGGACTGTAAAAGGCAGACAATTTTTCAGCATGGTGTCTTATTTCCTGCTGAGTTATTTTGTCTGCCCAAGGAGTTGTTAGAACAGAGGACAGAAAACTGAATTTATGTTCCTGTACCTGAAGATGACACATGCATCTAGGACCATCTGGAGCATGAAGAATGACTTCTGCGCGTTATGGCACGATGCTGCAAGGGGCTGGCCATCTTCTTCACAGCACGAGGGAAATCTCCCGTTTTCTGTGGCACGGTGTCTGGGTGTGTGTCAAGAGAAGGCTTCAGCCTGTTGCCAAGTTCCCTAAGATCTTCCATGTATTTGCGAGACTCCTAGTTTCTGATGCAGAAACTGGAAGCTTTGAGGAATAGCTGCATGCGACGTTTGCTAAGATTCGCAAATTCCTTGCTACAGCCATAACAGAAACAGTTTAAATATCATAAGGAAGAAGATAAATATGCGAATAACAAGACCATCACGAACAGCTATGACCACCCAGTCAGATTTCCTGTGTGTGAATGCATCTTGTTTGAGCTGCATTAGATCTTAAGATGACAACCATTCTTCATACAAAATTTTATGTAATAGGTTTACAAGAGCACCTTGGAATTTGAAGAGCAATGCATTCTTTGTTATAATTTTGAAGCTAACATTTGCAGTATGTTATCTTGCACATTAAATTAGAGGGGAAAAAAACCCCACAAAGATTAGGTTTGGACTTCTTTCAGTCAAGCAGTTCACATGCAAGAAGTGTTACAGCGAGGATTGCATTTGGAAAAAGCAAGAATTATGAACTGTTTAGACTAGCACAGGAAGACATCTTTTTATATTATGTGCGTCCACATGGTACTACTAAAAAGAGTCAGCTTCTATTGCTTTTAGCCCCATGTTGATATTAATAAGTAAAATGATGAAACCATTTCAGTAACGGGCTGCAAGCAAGGAATCAAATTCTGACATCTAAACGATCAACCTCTAACAGAGAGCTTTAGGTACCTTGGCCAAGGGCATTAAAAAGAGCAGATTTCAGCATTCTTATCTATCAGAGTGAGGCATCTTGTAACCTTTAAAGAGTATGAATCCCAGAGCCACAAGTGTCCTATGGCCTGCAGGATAAAGGATACTTTGATGAAAGTAGGATATTTTGAAATTTTACATATCTGCATCTACCTGACACACCAAGAGCTGTCTGGTTGCTCAGGGAAGACATTTGCCCAGTAAAATTCCTCTTGAAGTGTTTTCTACATCTCATATTTTTCTGGAGCAATAAGATCACAGATCATATTGGTGACCTTCAGCAATAACATGGGACATGCTTATGATTAAATGCTCCTTATTTTCTGTGTCCCTGCCAGTCGTTAACAACAGATAGACCTGCCACATGGATGCACTCCCTTTGCTTGAAAACTGACTGCCACAATCAGTTCATCCAGCTTGCTTTCCCTGGGCAATGACTTTGTACGTGGGATCGGTTTGGAGGGTGTGTACTAACCGAGATCCTGAGGCTTCCTCTAGTCACATATGAGCGCTTCTCTAAAGCTTTCACTGAAGATTTCTCAGGAGACATGTTTTACAGCTACATTAATACCAGGTACTGCCTGCAGTAGCATGTAACAAAGTCTCTCCATTTTGTCCTTCCATCCTCTGTACCTCCCCCCTCCTTTTTTAAAAAAAATTGTAAGCCACCAAGTGCTCACCAAGTAACATTTTGCAGCCTGCCTGGCAGGGCATCTTACACACACACACACTTTCCAGCTTTAGTTATTTATGATGACCCTGACACCACCATCTGTAATACTCAGAATTTTAAAGAAACAGCAATGATTTAATAAAATTCCAGCGAAAGGTACAGCACAGAGTTTCATGGCATATCGGTCACAGGTGTTCCTTTTATAGTAACACTGCCCTAAAACTTATTAACCTCCCAAAAGAGAAAATCACCTAGACCAAGACCCTGTAAATTTTATAAGCACCCGGGCAGTCTTTTTTCCATGCTCTATCCTGTATGGGATTTTAACCACTGCCCCTCAGGGACCTGCCTTTGCCTTGATCCACCTCCTGTTTTGCCTTGCAAATGGGTTCAACTCAAGTGAATTTTTATTCACAAAAATTACATATGCACACCACCATCACAAGGGATCCCATATGGAAATAATTTTGCAGGATCAAGGACAGTACTGAGTACCTTAAGAAAAAAATTCAGGTTTCTTTTAGTGTGAACTCATCTGAGCAAGGGATGCTGGAGCCTCTAGTTTCCTTCTCTACTTCAGATAATGGCCAATGACATACTAACTTTGTTACTGATATAAAAGGTATAGATGGAACAATAACAGCGTGAATTAAATCAGACTCGCAGATTGTTTTGTCTTAATAATTTAGGATACCATTTTTTGCGCAGGCATGCTGAGATGGGATCTCAGGCCTCCTTGTGTCCATGTAAAGACTCCAACTGATTTCAGTGGGGTTTACAGGTTTTTCTTAAACAGGAAAGAAACAATAAGACAGAAATGGGAGATGCAAAGTTGGCGGAACTGAGTGGAGCTCTAAGGAATTCAACACATCAGCTCTGCCAGAGCTTCTCTAGCAGTGTTCATAAGCAGTTTTGAACTTTTCAGCAGTTTTTAAGCTACTTTTCAGTCTCAAAAAAACCTTGAATTATACTCATTTCTGAGACCCCTTTGACACTTACTCCCTCTCGATTCTTTTGCTGGTCTTCCTTTGCTCTCTGCTGTAGGATCTCCTTATATTCCTCTGGGTGCTGGCTTCCTCCCACGTGCTGGCTCTGCGCAGTTACAGACTGTTGCAGCAGATAAATATGGCCATTGTTCTCCACTGGACGTAGTTGTTGGCCCAAATAATTGGCAGTTTTCTGATATTTTCACTAGTGATTAAATATTTCCATTCAATGTATCAAACTGATCTTTAAGGCTTGATTTTTTTTTTGGGGGGGGGGGGGTGTTGGGGTTTTTTGTTGTTGGTTTCGTGGTGGTTGTTGTTGTTTTTAACTCAAATATTTAAAACTAAGATTGTACTTGAATATAACTGTACAATTATTGTCAGGAGTAAAGCACTGCCTCTGTGAGAAATGATACAAGTCCTTTTCCCCAGATAATTTACAACTTTTACAAAGAAATTAAAAAAAAAAAAAGAAAAAAGGAGACAAGTAGGAGCAACAGAGAAACAGGAGACACAGTGAAGCAGTAAGAGAATAAGGACAACGTCATAAGGAGTGGGATATTCTTCCTATGCCCGAAAGTCTCCCATTATGGTTTGATGCATGTATTTTCCTCACCCGTATGAGATTCAATACCAGGGGTTTCATCCACTGAAGGATTAAAACATACTGCAGCAGCTTATGAAAAATACCAAGAATTAATAAAGAACAGCTGTGACATGTTTAAGTTGAGCATGAGAAAAGCATGCATTTGTATGAATGTATTTCAGCCGCAAAATCATCCTCATAGCGCGGTAACCGCCACTGTCAGCTTGCTCCTGTGGTGAATGCCACTGGCTTCTTGGCAATTCATTTGGTAAAAATGGAGAGAAATATTCAATTTATAGTTTCTTATGTATAGAGCATTGTGCAATTAATTAAAATACCATTGCCTATGAATCAAAATAATGTATCCTGACATTTATTGTGGCACTCAGTAGACTAGTCTGCACACCAGCCTCTGGAATTAAAAAGCAATTGCATTGTTTTCAAAATGTTTCCTACTGATTTACATGGGACTTAAACGAAAGCAGAGTTTCAATTAAAACTGTGAAGAATTCAGAGCTTATGAGATTGGGCAGCAGTATCTCGTGGGGAGGTATCTTGAGGATAATATGTCCCCAGTTTTTCCAAACTGAGATGCTTTAGTAAATATATATATGGAATGTTTTTTTCCCCCAAACATTATCTAAAGTTGTCTTAGGAAATAATTTTTCTTTCATTTCACAGCATCACGTGGCAAATCCAGGCAGCTGATTCGCTACAAGGAAAGCAACCTCCTGACAGATTCTGATTTCAGTCCAACAGAGGGGGATGAAGAGGTGGGGTGTGGGGCATCACCTGCCCGCTCCCAGGAAACTTCATACAGAACAGCAATAGCCACATAAAATCTTCCACTGAGCATCAAAAGCGTGTTTCACCTTGGAGTTATCTTAGGAATGACTTCAACATTAGGACAGCTTCCCACATTCCGTTCTTGGACAAAATTCTGATTATTGCTTACCAAAAACTCAAATAACAGCTTGACAAGTCATTGACAGCTTTCTTTACACAGAACTGTTCCTACTGAGATAGTTGCCACACTTGTAAAAGCTACATTAGGGGCTGAGATGGTGGACAGCAGGAAAGGCATCGGGTTGCTGGCGGGCCAGACATGACTACAACTGCACTAAGTGTCAGGAAGATTGTAAACCTTTAAAAAATAAGAACGGGGTGTTTCCTTAACACTGGCTCTGCTTAATGCTGCGGGAAGTTGCTGAATTTGCTGTGTGACATATCCCTACCTTGAATTATTCCAAACAATAGAGGAACCGATACCAAAACTTGATATGGTTTTGTGTTTAGTATTTTCCATTTAATTACTATTCTGGAGACCATCTTAACAAAACGTGGCCACACTCGCCTCCTGAGCTATCGGTGAACTAATCTAATGCTGATACGGAGCCAGATACCAGACTGGTATCTGTCTGTATAGCTCCGCTCACCTCTGCCCTTTTTGTTATCAGAAACTTGGTACTTTCTATCTACCTCTTATCTCTGTGAGCTGGGAATTTCTCTCATATATTGGTATTTAGGACATAATGTTCCTAATATCACAAGTACTGATAAATGCTCTTAATGTCATTTATTACCTCATAGGCTGTAAATTTACTACTTCATAAATATTTAATTTTGGTGATTACTGTTGCATTTAATATGTTCTGCTTTCAGAGTTCCACTGCAGATTCCCAGGTGTCCAGCAGCCGCATAAAAAAAGTGGAATACAAACCCAGATGACCCATTTATTTATGGAATCATTGTTAATACTTCTATGTTAAACGTGTGGCAAAGAGGTTATGTTTTAACATTTAATATCGTTCTAAATTTGAAATTATTTATTAAACTAAGTAAGAAGAATTTAGTAACTCACTAATTAACTTTCAAGTTATATTTTATTAGAATAAACTATGTGCTGAATTTTGATATTGCAGGACATGAACTGAACAGCCCCATTGTGCATGTCTCCTATATTTTGCGCACATTTAAAAAAATAATGAAATAAACTCCCAGACCTTGATTAAAACAGCACCAGAAAATTACAAAACCAGACATGTCATTATCCTTGCGTGTGTACATGCAGCGGCCTGACCTTGATTTAAGGCGTTTGTGGGAGAAGGGACCCTCTGTCCATCCAAGTCCCCCGTGGCAGCTGAGCTGGCTACATTCAGTCTAACGTAAGTGCAACCCTCTCCTTACCTGCAGTCATTTTCCTCCATTGCAACTTACATGGGAGTCAGATAAAACAAGAAATTAAGAATTTTGGAGGCTGAGTCCCCACCAAAGCGTCACTTATAAAATATTATACCTTGAAGGTAATCTTACTGAAAATGAAGAGAGAGGTTGAATGTGCCAAGCGACTGTGGGAATGAGTTTTGAGTTTCATCAACAGAAGAAATGGGAGTGAAGCCCTGTTATTTTAAGGCATTGATTTTGCTCCTCCGTTTTACAGTCGTCTTGTCACCTTCCATAAAGGTTTGCATTTCACTGAGATAAAATGATCCTTCATCTCCAGTTCCTTAAGTATAACATTCACCCTGTGGCTCTGAAGTTTTGGAGAGTCCTATCAACAGTAACAGTTTTTGCAGCTGGTTGCACATTTTTCAAGGCTGTCTAGAGCCTGAAGTATTTGAAAGCATCAAGGACTGTACACGGTTAGTTTGAGGAACAAGTGATGGAGCCTCTCCCTCCCCAGTCCCCCGATACCACTGAGGATTGATTCTTAAACATAACTTCTCCCCCCAGCATCCCCTAAAAAACCAATCCATACCCCAAAACCACAGGATGACCAGATCTTCCTCAATTAATTGTACAGAAAAACACTTGGCTCGTCCAAAAGGAGTCACTTTAATCTGTGAAACTAAAAACTAACTTTTTCCTAGCTTAATTTTTGCTATTTAAGTAACAGGCATTTTCAGTGTAGGAAGAAGTTTTGTCTGCATTCACACAGAGCATGGGCTCTGATTTAGGAGGATGAAGAGAGCCTGTCTGTATTTCTATGGAAGAGAAAAAAGGTGAGTAGATACTAGACAGTAAAATATGATCTGGAGCAGCTCTCTCATCTAACGAAAACTGGAAATAATATGGGAATTAGCTACCACAACCTGCCTAAAAAGTTTTAAAGCGGTGCACCAACAAGAAGACTTCTGGTTTCTAGTCTAGTCCCTCCACCTTGTCATGAGGTTGCAGGAGCCACGAGCAAACCCTTCTCTGGCCCCTGCCCCAGCTTTCTTGCCAAGATTTTGGGTTGGTTCCCCCCAAGACTCACCTTGGAGCAACTGCTCTGCCTGCAGTGTAATCATTCAGGATATCACAGCTTTGTAGCAAAACATGGAGAAGAAAAAGAAACCCTAAACAATACATAAGCAATCTTTTGTGTGCAACAGCAGCTACCAAGCACTATGGGTCCATGTGTGTGTGGCCTTGCAGCTATTTACATGAGCTGCTGTATTTGGTATACAAACATAGTAAATTATATCAATTTGTTCCAGATAAATTTAGACAGGCTGTTTAGCAAGCACGTATGTATGTATGTACACACACACACACACACAGAGTAGCCCCTTCCAAAGTCTCTGATATTCCCTACACGCTTTTTTCCTGGGAAACTACTGTTGTAGCCCATAAAAGTTAAAGACGACAGATGCATCTATTTTCCCCTCAGGTTTAACTGTAGCTGAGATTCATTACACATCTTTGGGTAAAGCAAAACAAAAATCAGTGTTTGGGAGAAATGACAAGGGAGGGGGGGAAGAAAACCAAAAACCAACAGTGCAAGGTGCAAATTTTAGGTATTTGGAATAAATTTTCTAGTGACTACACATCTCAATGCTGTTAATGTTCATGTAAATTAAGCACAAATGAGGAGCAAAACATATACATGCACCCGAGAATGTACAGACTCAGTCATTACATCAGGACAGTTAAAACGGGCTTCTCATTTCCACACAACTGGTAATTACTTGCCTTCATCTGCAAAATAGAGCAAATAAAACTTCATGCAACCAAATAATTGCTAATGTAGGACTTTCACCTTCAGAATCAAACCGTGCTCTTACATCAAAAGTAAGGCTTGACACGCGAACCATGGCTTGCCTTTCAAAGATGCTGCTCAGCGGCACAGTGTCTTTTCATACTTGTTTCTGAGCTGTACCCACTGAAAGCCCAGAAACAATAGTCACTGGAACACAAACAGCAAAATGGTGTTGATATAGATGTTTTACCCCAATTATAAAGGTCTTTACTCAATAAATTAGATACAGTCCTTATGTCTTTTCTTCTAAATTAGCAAACTCCTAAGAATATTGTGACATAAATACGAAAGTGAAGTGTGAACATGATAGTCTTACTGCTACTCTTGCTGCTACTCAGTTGCAAGAAAGATGCTTAATCACACCGCCTAAGCCTCCATCAGATCAATATAAAAGCAGTCAAACCCTGTTTTACAAATTTCACTCATAGTCCCAAAGGGAAAAACGCTGCCTCATTCCCAGCCACTTGTTTTAAACCAGTATTAGTCCCAGCCTTCAGTACAGCTACGTTCCAATTTCTGTATTATCATTTCCAGCTTATTCCTATCTCGTTTCTCCTCCTGAGATGTCAGTTATCAGCTGTTTCTGCGTTATGGAGCTGTGCCTAGTCACCAAGGCTTCTGCAGAAAAATGATAAGGAACTATGCACATTGCAAAATGAATTAACAAACGTTTAACACGCTGCGGTAGCCAAGAGGAACAGCACTTCTGTGAATGCTCACTTGTATTAGCATAATTAAATTACCAGATTAGATAACATTTTGAGAACAGAGCGTCCTACAGCTTGTCCTACAGTTATAAATGGAAGATTTACAGCCTGTAAAGAGTATTCAGGTCATAACTCCAAGCGCCTGCTGAAATCTACAGATGGAGCTGAGAAAAGGAATAGGGATACAGCACTCAGATATTTTTGCATTGCAAGTGGGATCTGAACCCACCTGAAAGTGTTTCCCCATGTGGCACCACTAGATGCAGTAACCTTCGGCTACCTGGTAAAAGACTAATTAGCCATGCCTTTTCCTACACCTCAAGTTAAGCATCTGGTCTTTTTCATTTGCCTGTGGAAAAGGAAGCTAAAAGACAGAATTACTAATCCAGAGCCGCGCAGCCGGTCAGCGGGAGTGAGGCATCGGATTGGAAGTCCTGTTTTCCTGTCCTCACCCACAGACAAGCCCTATTTGAAAAATAAAACCAAAAAAGGACAGCTGCCTCTCTTGTTTTTCCCTTCTCTCCTCCAAATAGAAAGTGAGAGACAGTTACTGTTCCACAGATGTTACAGGGCAAAACACTGAAAATAAAACAACAAAAATGTTCATTAAAAAAAAATAGAAAGCAAAAGAATTGGCAAACCAAAACAACCAGACTTTGAAGCAAGCATGGAAAAACCCAGACGACAGTAGTAAACAGATTATCCAAAAATTCTGCGTACTTCTACTCTGTGCTGGTGCTGGGTGCAGTATGTGCAAGAGGGAGAAGCAGCGCGATGAGTTGCAAAAACCAGAAGGCTAAAAACCAAAATTCTTCGGCAGTGAAGTAAGTTATCAGACTCCCGACAGCAACTTACCTGAAATTCTTCAGTTACCCTGTCACAGATTCAAGAGGAACATAAAATGGAAGCAAAGTAATTGATCTATTCTCAAGCCTGCAGTAGACAGGCAAGATTTATTTCACTTCTAACTTTTCAGCTGCTTGTCCATCAAGGCACCACAGAGCAAAGATGCAACAGAGGGATGCCCTATTTTCATTTACATAAAATAAGATGAGAGAGAAGTATTTTCTTCTCAAAGGATGTGTTTAAAGTGCTCCATGTGTCAGACGAGGAGGAAAACTTATCTCTCCTAAACAATCTATTCTGCATTTAAAACTGCAACTTTTCCACCCTGGTTCTTCATATGTAGCAAACATCTGGATCCAGAATATATTGCTGAACATAAGTTTACTTCCAGTATCCTTAATTTCCATGTCTAATTTACTGCCAATCACAGACCACATTGTACTATCATAATATTTTTGTTTTCCCTGCTTAACTTCAGCAGTTAGCTTTCCAAGACTGTTCAAAGTGTGTACTGAGAGTCAAGTTTTCAACTGAATAAATGGCTTGGACTGAATGAAAATAACATTCAACTCCCTGCAGCTTGCACTGAGAACCACCCTGAAGTATTTTGATATAAGACAAAAAAAAAAAAAAATCCAAACCAAAACCAACACAATGAATGGAAGAAACACCACACACCAAATCTTTGTGGCCCCTCTAATTCACAAATATACATACATACTTTTTACACCTATGTACCCCCATGTGCACACGCAAAGGCACAGAATGGAAGGAGGGGAACCAGGTAACCATGAAGCAATCACATTTTATATAATAAGGTACAGACTCAGTCACACACAATATGATATGAGACTTCTGCCAGCTTACGAGAAAATTACTGCCGATAAATGATGAAGCCAGACCTCTGTGATTTAAGCTGCCACTGAGGCACCAACACAATTTCTCTCCTTCTTCCATTAACCATGAAAGAAAAGTTTCAGCAGGCAGCAAGCAGGGAAGTTAGCAGCAGCTCAGCAAATGCAGAATGGAACCCTAATTTCGGCTGTAACTGGCTTATAATTTAAATTAGGGTTTTTCATGTAGCATGTGATCCCAGCCCAAACCCTACTGGTGGGATTTGGAGGTCCCAAGCCAAACTCCTGCTGTACTGGTGGGCTGTGGGTGCAGCCCCAGTACCCAGCAAACACTTCTCCTGGGCATCAGGAAGGTGCTCACTTCTGAGTGGGGAGCTGTTATTTGTATACTTTTAAAAGAAATAAAAAGGGCTGGTAATGTGTGTCTCCAGCTGCGGCTTTGTTTCTTTCACTACGGTTCGCAATAGCTGGGGCGACCCTGAGATATTTCTTTGGCTTATCCTGCCAAGACCACCTGGTCCTGCTGGGAGCTGGAGTCCTTGCAATACCTGTTCAGGGACTCTCTCCGGAGTCTGCGTCCAAAATACAATCTGCTTCCCCTGTCTGCACCCTCTGCCCCCAGATAAGCAGGACACACGTTTCCTTAAGTTATCGCCGATTTACATCTCTGGTTTCCCAAAACAAGTAAAACAAAACTGCCCCAGCTACCCTGGCATCAACAGCGCATAAAAAGCTGAGCAATTTATCAGAAAAAATGAACAGATGTAGGAGGAATTGTTTGCATAAGCAAATTCCAGAGACTTTTTTACAGCTATTCATGCTGTTATGATGTCCCTTTGCCTGATTTCAAAGCAATTACTGTGGCAGCACATCACACGTCCAGCTTCACATGAGGTGCAGAGCACACACTTGGCTCTTACAAAAACAGGCTAACGTGACGCTGCACATCAACTCCCCTACGATCCGCTGCCTAGGGGTAAAGTCTGTTTTCTAAGCCAAATATATTTTTTTCCAATTCCTAATGCTCACTTTACGTCATGTTATTTTTGGTACCCTCCAGAAGTTTTTCCCCTCTACTTTTTGGCCCTTCAGGGAAGAATAAGAAGAGAGGATTTCTACAGCCTTAAAGACAGCCCAAGTAAAAGTCCATACACAAGCTCATGTACCCAAATTCAAATTAAGAGATTTTAGCAAAGCAGTAAGAGCTTTAGGCCCTCAGTGCAGAGAGGAGAGAAGGTCCATCAGGGCAAGGAGCTACAGAAAAGCCACAGCCCGGCTCCTTTCCGCCTCACCCCGTGCCCCACCGCACACACGTGAGGGGCACGACCAGAGCGGGCCAGCTCTTCCACCCGATTCTTTCAAGAGGAATGCATTGTATAGTCACAGCCAAATTTCTATTTATTTATCTATCTAAAATTTTTGCTGGATTACTTTGACTATGACTAGCTCTTTATTTTGGATTATTTTAATTTATCTTAAGCTAGGAAAACAAAAAGAATGGATAATAATTTGGAGAGTACAACGTAACAAGCAATATCTGAGTAGTTACACAGTTTAAGGGAAGCTATTCTCTTTGCAGAAAAATACGTGAGCCCTTTTTGCAGCGTGGTAATACGGCACTGCAATCCATATCAAGGTAAGGATGTGAGTACATACGAAGAGTGATATTATATAGGCAAAACAGGATGGAGACATCCCTTTGAAGTATATTAAGAAGGAAAAGTCAAAGCGATACAATATAAATCAATCAATAAAAAAGAATTGTTAAAGAAGGTTGATCTCCAAGTCCTGCTAAAAAAGGCCTTCCTTTGATCTGGGTTTTCTATGATGCGGGAAAAGGTACTTTTTATAACACAAGTTCACTGGAGCGCATGAAACCTCTAATCTGGGGAAAGACGCCAAACCAATTTAGTGTTAAACAGCTTCACTCCTCAGGGAGTGTCTGAATTTCCCCTTCCCCTTCAGTAGGGTAACATGCAGGTAAGCGAAGGGTTGTGATCCTCAGCTTTACTCTAAGTACGGATGCTCATTAAAGCTGTCCACGAGCAGCACAGGCCTCCAGTAAGGACCCTTAACAGTGATCCTGTTAAGTATACATCAACTTTCTACCCCTAAGCTTGCTGTGAAACTGTTTCCAAATGCTTCTCGCAGTGTTGAGGCAGTATTTCCACTACTTAGTGACAATTCAAGACCAACACAGGTGGCTTTGGTTTCTGGAGCTTCTAAGGGCACAGGAATAGTGAAGCACACATTACTTTTTCATCCTTTTAAAGTGCACTCTGTGCTGCTTTATCCTTAAATCACCTGCAGTGAGATGTCACCTCCCTCCTTCCTTCCCAGCCTCTACATACTTCCCAAAGTGCTTTTTGATCAGCATATAAAGTGCCTTACATTTGCTGTACCTTGTCCTCATTTTAAAACAAACTAGAATGTAACACTGCTATTTTGTTCAGGCCTTGATCGCTGCCTTTTCATGAGATGCACTGGGAACGAGATGTCTCATCTTTCTGTCAGTCCATACATCCCTCTGTTAACAGGTAGTAAAAGTTGTTCAGCTAATGAAATGAAAAACCCAGCTTAACCACCCGTAGTCTGCAAAGTTAGTGCTACCTGCAAGCCAAACAGAAATAAGTTGTTCTCCCATATTATTAATGCTCTGCTCTTCCCTGAAAGAATCTGAAATAGCTGATGAATTTCCCCAACGCAGCCTTAACCTGCCTTCCATCAGTCCATCTCCTTCCCTTCCCTCCGCCATGCTGACCCTTGTGCGCGCTCCCTCTCTCTCACACAGACACTTCCATTGGCAAAACCAGGGAAAAAACCAGGAAATCTGATTCTGGAAGCTTCCTCTGAAACCTGGGGACTTGCAGCAGCCGCTGGACGTCAGGACGGAGCAAGTACAAGACGCGTCACAGGTAAAACATCCCAGTGTGATAACTGGGGAACACTCCAAAAGAGAACGGGACATTCCAAAGCCCCACTTTTTTTAAGGAGTATACCACAGTGATGAAGTGGAAAATGGAGATGATCCAAAGGACTGTCTTATGTCCTTGGTGACCACTTGCACACCAAGAGCACGGCGGCCTTTCTGACTCGTTCTGTTTTGCAACCAGGTCAGCACCAGCCATCTCAGCGCCTCCACCCAGCTCCTGTCTCTTATGGGAGCTATAGCAGGGGCCATGCAGCTTATCACAGAATCACAGGTTGGAAGGGACCTCAGGAATCATCTAGTCCAACCTTTCTAGGAAGAGCACTGCAATATCTGATCATTTATTTCGACCGATATTTGGATAAAAACATCTTTCTGCATCATATCTGTGTCATTCCTGGGTAATGAATCATTACCATGGGTAGGTAAGTAGCAAACTGCTTTCATATGTGCAATTTTTGATACCTACAAAAAAAAAAGGGAGCTGAAGGAGTGAAGCCGGCTGCTGCCCTGCATGCGGGGTGGCTGCCGTGGCACCATGGAGGAGCCCATGTGAGGAAGGCTCAGGTTATTGGGAAACGGCAGCCACGCAGTAGAGAGGGGACATCTTCCAGCTGCACTGCGGGCTAAGGGGGGTGAACGCTAATTGATAGATGATTTCAAGATTTATTTTTTTTTTAAAGAAGATTATTGGAAATCCAATGTTTCAAATTAGCATTTTCTTCTCTTGCAACTCCCCAGCTCACTGTCCTTTGTAGAAGAGAATCCAATTCTCAGTGCCAGCCATGCATTTTTCTGCTTAAACAGGTATGCAATAAAAACTCACCTCTGTACAGCCCAAACAGCCACGCTCACAAAGCACACAACTGGGTTTGCAAGGAACTCTGCAAACTCTGCTTTATTTTGCAGCTTGGGATGCAGACGGAAGCAGACAGATGGGATGAGACTTCACCACCAGCTGCAGCCCCTGCCGGGTGTCCTGATGTGACCTGGCACTGCCGGGGAACAGCGATCCTGCGGGGAGGACGCCGCGTCCCCAGGGAATAATCTGTTTTGAAACTATAAGCAATACCTCCAGTCCCTCATATTACTGGGTTATAATGATCTTTGCATAGATAAATGAGCACGTCTTTCCGAGGAAAGAGTAATGATTAAAGAGGAGCCTCTTAAGAAAAGACAAAGTCCACTGTCAAGGAAAGATAGTAACCTGTATGTTTGACGGGGACTTCTGAATGATACACCTTTGATTTTCAGGGTATTTTGTGCTCCAGAAATTTACTTCTCCTCAATAGACTAGTTATTATTTCTTTTTCAGCCACCTAGTAAAGTGTTACTTAAATCCTCCAGTGCCTATTTCTATGAATTTTTCACAGCTCTGTACTGAAAAATATTTAGAAGGAAGCTGGAAAATAATTCATTCATGTATCGGGGTACAGGAAACCACTTGCCCATTATTAATAATAAATAGACACAAGTTGACATATGGGAAAGAATTCTTAAATATTCATTGATTCTCTATCGAATTATCTGCTGGACCAGGCAAAGGGCGGCGCTTGCTTTCAGCGGTGCGTGGCGCTACCTGTGCTCCGCAGGGGCCAGGAGGAGCGTCCCTGCAGCCCTAGGAGAGAGCTGTGTCCTCGGGAAGAAACCTTTTAACATCACTGTGCATCAGTATGCCATAATTTTTCCTGCTCAAGAAGAAGCTGGCGTATTTCAAGGCTGAGAATCTCCAATGCTATGTGCAGGATTATCGCACGAGAAAAGGAACTTATCTCCAGGACCCTGATTTTGTCCATTGTAAGGGAGAACCAGATAGCAGAAAATCAGGATACAGTTCTCTGCCTTCTCTTTAGAGATATAAGGAATAAAGCTGTATTCTTTCTTGTGAGCCAAGCTGCAGAAAGTAACTTCAGTACACGAATATCTTGGGGGTAATTCACATTTTGATGTTTGTGTTTGGCTCTAGGTATTTGTCGAAAGTTTCATCCTGGCACTCCCTAATACTAGCAAGTAAGTGGGAGAGGCTGCTTAAGGAGGCGATGCTCCTGCCAGCTTTGTGCCACAAGTCCACTTGCTCTACCAGATTCTGGTCCTATTAATTCAGGCCCTACTGAGTGTCTCAGACAGACCAACTCACCACGCAGGTGCATATCCTCACTTTGCGTTTCTGGTATTACACGTTATCTTAACGCAGATGCACACACCAGTTTTTCTGAAGGTTCTTCCACTCCTTTCACTGCTCAATCAGCCTATGTGAGATAAAATCCACCATTCTTTACCTTCTTCTTTCATCCCATCTAATGATACTGCCCAAAGTCTTTGGGAGAACTGACTCCTGGCTGGGTAGTTACCAAAACCCAAGCTGTCATCTGCTGATTGATAACTGAACACTTATAGGCACTCCCTGAAAGAATATTATGAGCCCCATTTAGGATCTCGAGGGTTGGTGGGTTTTGTTTTGATTTTTTTGTTTGTTTTGTGGGGTTTTGTGTCATTTTGTTTTTTGACATGGAAGACTGGGATCAGACAAGAATTAAAACTTTTTCAGCTCTAAAGGTGGGATGAAGAGAGCTTCACCAAAACTGTTCAAGCAGAGCATTCTGGTGCACTTGTGAAGGCTGCCCGAGTGACCCCTTTAAGCAGTGTGTTTTCACAGGACATGAAGAATCATTTTGTTAAAAAAGTCTTTGGGCAAAGCCAGGAAAGAGTCAGACATTGAAAGATAGAGTTATATTCTAGAGCTTTCTGGGCAAACCTTCTACCCACAGTTAGAGCTCACAATTCCTGCAGATGCCGCCTTCCAGAAATGCTACCGCCTTTTGTAGATTATTATTTATTATGGACAGGAAAGACACTACACCATTGTATAATATGTGGCTGTTACTTGTCTCCCATTTGTGTGGAAGGAGAGTCTTTGCCTTACTAAAAGAGCAAGGCTCATCTTAAAAGCTGTGATGCCTTCTACAGTGCAACTAGCTGCCTTTTGTGAAAAGAACCCTTCTTCTGAATCAAACCCTCAATACCTTAATACATATGAAAACTAAAACTTGACATATATGATACTAGTTATAAAACACATATGCTAAATTAGTTTAGGAACTGTGATCATGCAAAGCTTTGATTCAGGAGTTTATTTCAGCTGATACAGCCCCCAAACATGGCTGCATATCTTGAATTCTACCAAGCAAAGCCTCCCTGCCCACCCCCAAAAGGGGAACTACTTTTTGCTCAAAAAACCTTGTGCAAACTGAAATATGACTTTAAAATCTGAAGAATTGATGTAAGCAGTAGGATGACAAGATTTTAAATAATTGTATTGCACTAGGAATTTATGACAAAGTCATCCTTTCCCTTTTCAGACTGGAAAGGGTTAGAGCTAGAATATGGGTTAACGGAAGCAGAAAGGCCACTGCAGAAAAATCTGAGAAATTACTGTCCTATGTGATTACATTTATTACACAAATGAGACTGTTAGATATAGCCAGATAAATATCAACACACCTAACTAAAGTACTTAAAACATCTCACAAACACATAAAAGGAGGCAGTGCACATAGGCCATTTGAGACAGGATATAATTGCAAACAAAGAACCGAGTAACTGATGAAAAACATTCTTTCACATGCTCTCACCTGAGAAACAGTTACCACAACCTAGGGTAAAGGATGCTCCCAACTTAAAACTCATATCTTTCCAATGATTTCATGTATTATGTATTTTCTTCTCTGGGCATCTTTACTCTGCTCAGAAGCCCTGAAGCCCTGTCATCAGTAGGCCTCATTAGCAAGCAGCATTGAGGTCTATGAAGAACAGTTGCAAGTAATAACCCCTGGCTATTCAAAAATCTACCTATAAATCATCACACTGAGAAAGTTTAAGTGCTAGCCCCTTTTGAGAAGCTGGCTCTGAGTTAGTCATTGCGTATGGTCAAATGTGGCCTTGAAGTGAGCACTTTACACCCAATGAATGTTGTCGATGGTTATGCAATGTGACGCCGTCCCACGTGGGCACCAAAACCTGGCAGATTTCTCAGATTGAACCTGTTCTTACCATGACATTAATAACTAACTGGCATCGTAGGCTAATAGGGATAGAAGGTAAAAGGACTTGCAGATTACAGCTCTGAAAGTTGTTCATTTCCTAGAAGATGAGGAAGCCCCATAATTATTATGACAGCTCATATTTGGATAGTTATGAGACGCTGCAGTCCTTGAGATGACAGCAGGAAGACTTTCCTTATGCTTTATCGTAGCCTCTAAAGCAAAACTTTTTTTTAATCAGAATAATTAAGAAGAGCTAACTGCGGCTCAGTTTCTTGCCATGCAAGAATCTAATGAATGCTTATCAGTCTAGATGCAACCATCTAATAAATGTTTAGATAAGCTTTTGACAACTGCAAGATAACTGTGCGGCCATACTAGGATCTTCACACTCCTAACATGTCTAATTCAGGCCTGGGGGCTACACAGCTCAGCCCCAAATCCCTAACCTTGGTAAGAAATGGCCTTGCTGTTCTGCATTGTCCTCTGCAATGGGTCACCTCCATGTCCGAGACCTGTCCTGATCGACCTCGGATCAACTTGCCAAAAGAGCACTAAATCGAAAGATCTGCCCTTTGTGAAAAGTTGTAAATAATTTCACTGACATATTAAAGAGACCAAGGGCAGGGGAGGAAGAGAAAAGCGTGGCTGTAGAAAAGAGAACGGCACATCTGAAATGCGATAGCAAGTTAAGGGACAGGACACAAGGGAATGGGCAGCACTCTCCACTGCCCGTAGCCCAGCTTGGGGCGTGCCAGCAACACAGACAGGCAGCCTGTGCCAAATGGCCAAACCCCCCATGCCCTCACGCTCCGGGGCCAGATTGGTATGTGAGAGAGGCTCAAGTAGCCCAAAGGGAACTGGTGTCAAAAAAACTGCACCCAGAGCAGTCTCCTCAATCAGAATGTTTGGTTTGCCAGAAAGGAATTCAGTCTCTGAGGCACGGCAGGAGGACAAGGGGGTAGATGCAGCCCCTGCCAGCAAGGCTTTTGTCCTGGAGATGGAGGGACTCATGCTGCCCACGCCCTGGTCCCTCCACTGTCATTATGGCCAGGAAGGATGAGTGAGAGCAACAAGTGCCACAGGGCTTGGCGAGCCCCCACTGCCAGGCTGATGAGAAGCCCAGGAGGGTGCTGGATGGCCACTGTGCTGCCCCAGGGCACAAGCCACCCCTTCACAGGCACTGGGGACAGCGGCGGGGAGGGCTGCCCTGCGTGCACCGAGAGCGTGCTGGCAATCTTGCTGAGCTTCCCGAAGTGGCTTCAGCGTTGCTACGTTTCTCCTAGGGAATTTCTTGCAAATACGCAAAGCGTGGTACACAGAGCATCGCCTTGGGGCAATCAGGAAAAGGCAAGTGAATCTGGCAAGCGGCAGTGGAAAAAGGCCTGCTGTTTTCTTAATTTCAGACTGAAAGATGCGAGTGATATATACACATTCATTCAAACTGTACTGATCTCTCCCCTCCCCCTTAAAGGACTTTTGTTCCCCCAAAACAGGGGCATAAAAGTATAGCAGTTGTTGGGAAAGAGCATCCGTTGCAGGTTTTCCTGCCTGACTACAGGAAGCCGGGCTGCACATACTAGAAACAGACTTATCTTTGCTATCTCAAGCACCTATTTCAGATGCCAATATGGGGCCTGAGCTAGGTCCCCACCCAAGTTGGACTTCTTTGTCCAATTCTTGGTTCACAGAGAGATACTGAAAGGGGTACTGAAGCTTCAAGAAATCAAGCTTCTTCCTTGGGTTATCCTGGCTAAAACTTTATTTCACAGGAGTTTTCACAAGTGAAATATAAAACTATTTTTTTATTATTTCAGGGAAATAAAAATTTGAATTATTCCTAGCTAAGGAATATCGTCATGACAGAATAACAAGTGTTTTCATACTATTAAAATACAGTATTTCTTTTTTTGAAATTGTGTTTCTAAAGCGGTTTTTTATTCTATGTGAGATTTAGCTAAATAAGGCAATTCTGAACAACACCATGAAGCTATGCTGAAAATGTATCAGAGGGCTATAGCATAATATATAAATTTACATTTCTACCTTGATTTCCAGTTTAGTATCTTGTTACTTTTTCCTACTGTCTGTGTAAAACACTATAATCCAAAAAATACTTTTCTGGTAGAAAGACCATTCATAATTTAAAAAGAATAATAATTTTAAAAATCCTTGTAGGCTTACATATATGCCAATAGGAATCCTGCTGTTTGGAAAAGCTTTCTGGAATCCAACCCACATTACTATGGCCTGAGCCCATATGAGCCGACAGGCAGCTTTATTCATCGCTGTGTGGCAGCGCAGTTAGCCCAGCTGCTAATTAGCAGTGCTGGCTTGGTGGCAAACAGACCTTTTTAAAAATGTGTTCAAGCCAGTACTAATATATTACACTACATTGATTTTTCCTAGAATGGATGTTATGGTGATCTTCCACTTAGACTTTCTCTGGTAACATGACCGGCACCGAAACTTTCAGACCCAGATAGTTTTTGTGGGTGTTTTTTTTGTTTGTTGGTTGGTTTTGATTGGTTTTTACTTCTTAATTCTAATTTTTATCTCAGGCCCCACAAACAGTTCTCCACCCTCTCAGCAATGTGACTAAGACTGATTCAGTCTTACTTACATGGTACAGTTCAGTGGCTCAAATTTAAGAGGAAATGCCCTCAAGTTTGTTTCTTCGCAGCTTTTTGTGTATTCACCTGGCGTCATCGTCACTGAGCTGGCAATCAGCTGTGGTTCATGGGAAGAGGCACTCATGTGGTTTGCCTGGTTAGCCCTACGTGCTCCATCGTACCGCATTAAATTAGCCTCCTGCCAGCCTGGGTTGATGGTTGACCCTGGAACCTCACTGTTGTAGTGGCACGACTTTTGTCATTGCCAGAGACATTTATTAATCAGATTCTTTAGGTATGAATCGAAACTTGTAGAAAACATCCATGTTCTCACAGTTATAAGGAGAGAGAAAAAAAAAAAGGCAAAACCCCCACCCCAAAAGCAAAAGAATGCCTGGCAGGTGAAAGTTTCTGCTTTTTTGAGACTAGACGCACCTTAAGACATTTGTTCTGTACAAAAGAGAAATATTAACCAGTAACAGGGATATACTTAGACAAACAAATTACTGTGAGGCAGCTGGATGAGAATTTACGGAGCGTTACCGACACTGTCTCACTTTGAGTGATCCACAGTAACGCAGGCTGGTTTATTGCTCTCATCTGGTCCCTCCATCGCGCTACCTGCCGGTTACAGCACACGAACAAGAGCTATGGCAACTGAAGTGGCTTTAATTGATATCCCAGCTTTCACAGAGGGCTGGATCATAACTCTCAAACGTGCGCTTCACGGTTTTTCAACTAAAAGTGTTTCAGCTATAAACGAAACAGCGCCTTTTAAGAAGTATCTTAGCTTTCTCTTTTTTTAATTTTTTTTTTTTAAACTCACGTTCTGCAGCAGGAATAGGCCTTTCCATTCCCTCTTTTAGACTCGCTCTCACTGAAATCCACCATAAATATTTCACAATCTCTGCTGCACACATGGACAGAAGTAGTCATCTCTAGCCATACGCTGTCCTGGGTTTTTTTTGACGCCACGCCAAGCAATGAAGGTTGCTGTATGTGTACTCCTCTTCCTCCTGAGCAGATAGATGGGAACAGGCAAGGCTTAAGATCTGGACACTCACTAATTTGCTGGGTACAACTGAGACAGCAAAGACATTTCCGCTTACTGATGACTTAAGAAGGAGGAGCGGGGATCAATCCCCAGCCAAGAGAAGGCTGAGAAAAAGGACTTTTGCTATTAAAGGCTACCCCAGGCTACCACATCTCTCGATTGTCTCCAGAAGGGACTCTCCTCTCTTCCTTCAGATCTGTGACTGCCTCCCTACCTCTTTGTAGAAGTTAAACCTTTAGGATGACAACTCATTGCCTGCTCCTTTGGAAGACGTATTGTCATGGCATAGATAGAAACAAAATGAATATTCACTTCTTTAAAAAAAGAACACCAACCAACAAACACAAAACAAAAAAAGAAAAAACCCCAAACAAATCAAACAGAAAAACCAACAACCCAAACCCCACCAAAACACCAACACGAAGAAAACTTAATTAACTGAATTCAACAAATTAGGCCAAAGACATAGCGAAGAAAAGCATTGCTTTTTCTAATCTGCTTCTCTTTGGTCCTCTTGTCCTGCAGGTCTGACCAAGTTGTACACGGGTAAATAAAATCAGCCACCTTTCACACGAACCCATATAAACTGTAAGCAAAATTGCTGTTAGCAGCAGTCAGTGAAAAGTCGCTTTCTCACTGAAAGTCACCCTCAAACATAGTGTAGCACAAATCGCACTGCTTCTCACCTGAAGATCCCCTGGGCTCCCAGCCACGCCAAGGCCGGGCTATGGTTTGTGCAGGTTACTTTCAACACAGTTACTTTTAACCATTAAAGGCTCTGGTTTGGTAAGGCAGACTAACCTTCCAGAAGGCCTGCCGAGGAGCACACTTAGAACATCAAAGGACAATTCGGAACCCTATCATTGATGTTCAAGTTTAGATTTTAACCACAGGAAGGAATCTTTCCTCTGAAAACAAACCCACCAGCAGGGGCATAGGTTTGTACACTGAGCTTTCCTTCATTTCGGTCTCCTTTATTTATTTATTGCTCTCATTTTATTATTTAAATATGCTTAGAGGTTAGAGAAGAGTCAGATCAAGTCAATCTGTCAGGCTAATGTTTAACCTTAAATTAAAACCTCACAGATAAAAAGGGAGTGTACTACAGATTTCACAGCTAAGTCCCCTGCTCCAGCCTGCCCGACAGGAGCATCAGGAGCACTGGGGTCTAAGTGCACCTTCCTAACTCATCCTCAGCTACTTTTTTTTTTTCCTCCTTAGAAGTGAACTGGATTAAAAAGTAGTATCCTAGCGGAATAGCCTGTTTATTATTTGTCATTGATGAGCTGCAGACAAGCGTCAACGTTGCTGTCAACTGAGTTAATTTGTTCAGAGCAACAGCTATAGGAAACCAGCTACAGAAAACCATCGGCGAATTGTCCAGCTGGTACGATGTCAAACTTTGTAGCTCCAGAAGTCAAAAAATTTGTGGCTTGGGACTATGTTGTTTTTGCAGCGCTATTTTTAGTAAGTGCTAGCATTGGAGTCTTTTTTGCAGTTAAAGAGAGGAAAAAGAAAACTTCAAAGGAATTTTTGGTGGGCGGTAGGCAGATGACATGTGGACCAATAGCTTTCTCTCTCACATCAAGTTTCATGTCAGCAGTCACCGTTCTGGGGACACCCTCCGAAGTTTATCGCTATGGGGCATCCTTTGTTCTGTTCTTTCTTTCCTACACGCTTGTTATCATTCTCACTGCCGAAATTTTTCTACCTGTATTTTACAGATCTGGCATTACAAGCACTTATGAGGTAAGTAAAAATAATAAAAACGGCACTATTCTAACATAAAAGTCTATCATGTCTGCAGATATTTCTACAGAAAAATCTGACAGAAGACTTTCTGGAGTGTTTTACAGAACAAGTGTATTGATACATTAATTATTTTTAGTAACTGGTTGCATTAATTCAAACTAATTATTTATATTGCGTAAGTTGAACGTGCAAATTAAGGGTCAGAGCTCCTGCTATGCATAAATAGCAAAGACAGGAGGAGGGTTTACACACCAGCACCAAATTAAGTTACAACTGGAAAATATTTCAAGTGCATCCAAATGCTTTTGATCTTATAAGTAACTGTTCTGGTTTAGAGAGCAGGTATTAGAGATGGCCTCTAAGAATGAAATTCAATAGTGTCCAGTTCAAGGTTGATCTAGATATGGCAATTTGGTCCAATTTGCTGTGAAAGTGGACTATTTGATACCTAAAAAGCTGAGGTGGGAGGAAGAGATAAAGGTAAAGAAGATGGCACGTCTGTTTCAAAAGAAAAAACACCAACCCACCGAAACCCCAAAACAAAATTAGGAAAAAAACCCCAACCCAATATCAAACCAGTAACTCAGGGCTGGAGAACAAATTCAGGGATTTTTTTTGGAAATTAAATGAATGACCTCTGATTTTTCTAGCTTTTTTTGCCTGGCATTCCTCCTGGAACACACTATTTTCTTCATATGACGGTTCAGCAGTAAAAATAAAG
The DNA here is from genome assembly GCF_949628215.1 of Phalacrocorax aristotelis. Taxonomy (NCBI): domain Eukaryota; kingdom Metazoa; phylum Chordata; class Aves; order Suliformes; family Phalacrocoracidae; genus Phalacrocorax; species Phalacrocorax aristotelis. The sequence continues at coordinate 64,767,141 of NC_134280.1, forward strand.
AAAAAAACAAAACAATAAAAAAACCCAGAAAACCCCACACCAACTCAAAAAACCACAAACAAAAAAAAAATCAGTAGTCCTTGCGATGTTATTGCTAGGAGTGCAGCGTGCAGCCCTTGCCACCTGCACGCCCATAGGACGGCTTTTGCGCATTTAGGAAGAGCCTTTTTGTCACTTTAATCAACTGCCACAAATTTGGTTGCTCCTGTTTGTGGGCAGTTTCAGTGAAGCAAGAACTGGATGAAGAAAACCCGGTTAGTTCACAGGGAGCTTCCTGGTAACAGAAAGGCCACTCGTGTTCTCTAACCCAAACCCAAGGAGGGGCTTTGGTCAAACAGCTCTGCATGGACCCCAGAAAATATTTCAGTTACAGGTTGGAAAGAAGTAAATTGTCCACCTGTTCCCCTTTCACAAGTAACTGCATTTTCTTGCTGGTTTTGATGTAAGATGAGAGAATTAATTGCTTTCCTCATCTGAACCACCGAAGGTGTCATTGTAGCCAGAGTCCCCTCAAGCATGCTGGAAAGATGACTCTGCTAGCTTTGAGAATTACTTTTAGAAACAAGTTACATAAATTAGCTAGTCATTTGTACGGCAGACTATGGGGCTTATTATGCGAGAGGCACAAGAAAGATGAACGGGAACAAAACTAAGGAGGAAAGGAGAGGAGGCTTGGACAGCCTGTGCCTGGTGTCTGCTGGGGAGCGCTCGGCACTCTGGCCCAAGGAGAGACCCAGCCCACCCAAAGCTGCGTGGGAGGCTGCCGCGGGGTTAGCAACACAGAGTTAATTTTTTTGGTCAACTCTACAGAGAGACTCCAGGTGGTGACGCAGGCTTAAAATCTGGGATTTTGGGGCAGATGATCTACTCGCCTCTGCAGACGTGTGATAATTGGGAATGGCTCTCTACATCCACCTGGAAGTCCCTAAGAACCCCACCTGCCTCTCCCTGTTGATGATGTGCAGATTTGGCTTTAGGCTGAGACACAGCACAGGAGAAAGGCAGGTTAGCTCAAGCCCTGGGAAAGCCTCTGTGTTGCTGCTTCTCCATCTGCTCCACCACCGCTTTTGTCACTACAGGAGTCACTCTGTGCTATTTCTCCTAGAGATGACCTCAAGTTTCCTTTTCATATAGTTGGAATATACTTGCACTTGAAGTTGAACTTGCTTTTCCTTATAGCCCCTGGCTTTTTTAGTTATTCCTGATACGAAGCAGATTTCAAACACTGCAAACCAACATTAAACTTTAAGTACATGCTACAGATGAGAAGATTTCTTCAATATCGTTATCTCCATGTGTAATAACTATCATGCTCTCCTGGTCATTACTCATAGCAGTAGTGCCAGTTGCCAGTAATTTTACTTGCATAGCAAGCTGTTAGCCAGGGCGAACAGAAGGTTAATGGCTGTGTCACAGATGCTACATGCACATTTTACTGAGATTCGTCTTTTTCCTAGTACTTGGAGTTAAGATTTAACAAGATCGTCCGTCTTGCTGCAACACTGATCTACATCCTGCAGACGGTAAGACAACACTGACTCTTTGTTTATGCCAATTTCACTCAACATTTATTTTGACCAACTCAGACTGTGCATTTTTTCAGACAGATATTTCAATAAGTACCTCTTTTCTTTTTTTTTGTTTTTCTTCCCCCAGAATGTAACCAAGAATGGTTACTCCCCTAACTTTCTAGCTTTCTCCTGTTTAGGATTAAAAATGCCGTTTTTGCTGTCTTTGACACTTGGATGTGGTGCTGAATTCCCACAGCTTTTCAAATTCTTGGTCTCTTTATGTTCCCTTGAAGTCATCTTTCCAAATGAGTGGATTCTGTCTGTCTTGAGAAGCTCGATGAGCTGTACTGGGTACATTTAAGCTCACCAGTTACCCACTTATGACACCAGGGTGAGGCGATTCCATCGCAAAGCAGCTGCACCTGGCAAAGGCTGCTGGGGTCCTGCGGACTGAGCCCAACAGCCCACAGGGCAGAAATTGCTCCCTCGCTTGCGCACACTCCACATTTGTAGCTGCTCTGCCTTACCATAAAACACTGACTGGCCACCCCACACCCCTGTCTGTATAGAGAAAATAAATAACACTCCTGGCTCTTGGATGGAGAGGTTGAACAGAGCTTTACTTACCCCCCAAAACACCACTTCACTACTACTAAACTTTACCTGCTTACTTTAAAACAAAACAAAAATCACAAACCAACGCTTCGGGAGCCACCCTAAGTAGATGGCAAATAACCTTTTTGCCCTTTGATTTAGAGCTTCACCAAGTTTCTCAGGAGATTACATCAGTTATGTGTTTGATGGAAAGGTCTGGGATACGGGCAGACATTTCTTTCCACGCTAATTCCATTTTATTAATTCCAAACCCTTTAGCAATAGATTTGAATGCTTATTGACTTCCAGGCTTTGCTCCTCCCTCAGTTCTGTCAGAACATACATGTGAAGGGCATTGAGTGAGACACTTGGGAAGGGATGGAATGGAACAAGGGACGTTTAATTTCCAGGATCAATCCAAGGGATCAGTCTGCGCCACTGTTCCTGTTTTCCTGAGAGCTCCTCTTCCCATTTGGCTAGGATATTTTTTCATCTTGTCACCTTAGCAATAGGTGAATTAAGTCATAAAAAGACAGATAATGCTCCTTCCATCAGAAAATAATTAAATCAAAGATTTTTATTTTGTAAAGGCTGAAACAGAAAGCCACATACAATACAAGCTGAGCTAAAGAAAAACCTAGATCTGGTATTTTCCTCTGAGCCCCACTCTAAATAAAAGCATTACCACTGAGCATTCACATACGTGCTTTTTTTTTTTCCGTGACCTTTTTCTCCTTCAGATCCTTTACACTGGAATAGTTGTTTACGCTCCATCACTGGCTCTCAACCAAGGTGAGTTCCCATGCTGCACTACACGGCTACCCCAAATACCCACACCACAAGACAGTTAGGATAAATGAAGTGAGCAAAATAGATAAAGAATAATAAATAAAAAAAAATCCTTAGAAGTTTTATCAGAAGGCTTTTCTCTGCACCTTGCAGCCCCACATTTCCGACTGCCCAGGCCTCTCTCTCACACCAATACGTTAGCAGGAGCCCTGCGTTTGCTGCTCTGCTCTCCTTTGCACTCCGTAACCACCCGAAGAGGTTAGCAGCGAACAATTTCTCAACATCCTGACAAAGTTCACAGTACAAGCTGATGATCCAAAACACGTTCTGTACTTTGCTTCCCCCCTTCCCTGTCTCCCGTGTTCAGGCTCCCACGGGCATAACTCCACTCCCGTAGCTGGAGCCAAATGCTGTGCTGCCTTCCACACACTTTAATTAACCTTTGCAAACCAGGCTTACAGCATCCATCATGATCGATTTGGAAGACATTGTGAGGCTCTTTTCATTGTTTGTCATCTGAGTTGCGTCCAGCTTGCCCAACCCCACCTCTAACGCAGTGCTGAGCTTCCTTCCTCTGGAGCTCAACTGAGTCTTACGTGACAGCTCACGTTCGTTATTAGGCCACGCTAACTTTGCTAATAAGAGAACCCTGACAAATAGATTTGCCCTCACGAACTACCCTCGGTGGGAGAGGCTTCAGTATCAGCCAAACCAAAATTTGTACATCTTGTAGAAAGTAACTTTATGAAGTAAAATGAATGTGTAAAAATGTTCTAATGCGGCACATTTTAGTATTAAACTGTTCCTTGTTGCAGGGAATGGAATTTAGTTTGGGGCTGGGTTCTCTTCTTAGCATTATTTGGAAATCTCTGAAGAACTTGATTTCTCAAGAGAAAATTCTGGACAGAGAACAGAAAGAAAGCATTGCTTATGAAGCTGCGTCCCACAGGAGTGATGGCTTTGCTTTGTGCAATTATTCCTCTTATGTATTATTTTGCACCCCTGAAAGTTAGTTAAAGCCAATTTGCAAGAAAACAACAATTCTTAACACTACTGTATACTGTTTTGCAGCCTGAAAATCCAGGAGAGCACCTAATAGACACAAGAGATTAGAATTCATTATCAGTCCCATCCTGCTAAGGCTAAAGAATCATAGATTTCTGTTACCTTCCAGATGACCTACCCCCACTTCACTAACCATTTGGCTTTCTTTGGTTTCACAGTCACTGGATTTGATCTCTGGGGCTCTGTAGTTGCAACAGGAGTTGTCTGCACTTTCTATTGCACTCTGGTATGTAACAGACATAACCGAACAGCTGGAACGCAGACTGTTAATTCAACCATCCTTTATACATGACAGGCTATTGCAGAAGGGCAGCTTCTAAATGCAGTCCAGGGGACTGAAGTTTAAAGTAGGAGAAGATAGAGATAAATTTCTTTTCAACTCTGTGGTATAAGTAAGTCTATTTGGAAGAAAAAAAATATAAATCTATTTCCTCTCAAGTCCTCTGCCATATGTCTCAAGGTTTAAACCAGACAGCTTGAGGCAGAGTCCAGATAAGGAGGCGATAACCTTCCCCTCCCATACTAAATCTTTTGAGAAGATGATTCTTCTTATCTTTTATGAGGTATAGACTGAAAAACATGCTTCTGGTGTCACCCCCAGATCAGGAACAGGGTAATAAAGCCTAGGAAGGACAACCAACAGGTCACAGAGACCTTTGCTTCTGAGTGGAAGCAACACGAGACTCCGGATTACAAAAAAGATAAACATTGCAGTGGAAGTGGCAGAGCCCTGGGGCTCAGGACGCAACCTAATCTCTGTTCTCATTACCACTAATGAATATTTTCAATATTTCAGTCCACCCTTGTCAAAAACACCTACTGTTTTGCTCTAGCACACATTTGATCAAATATGAAAGTAGCTGTGGAAGAAAGCTGAACTGTAAATTTTCTGGAGCTACTTTTCCGGGTTCGGCTAGTTGTGGACCACTGGGCTCTGAGAATTGTACCGAGTGCTATGGGAAGTACAAACACAGACCAGCTTGTGTTCCCTAAGCTTTTGTTCCACACCCTGGTATAGCCTTCAAATGCAACAGGAGGCAGGGAAAAAAAAACCCAAAAGGCATTTAACTGGAGGTTAAACATTCTCATACGACTGTAGACGAACCATTTAGGCTCTGTGTCACTTTCTGACCTGCAAAAATACAACCTTCCCAGGAGAATACAAAGTTTAAGAAAAGTCCTGATTTGCTAGATGCTATACATACAGCTCATGAGCTCCTGAAATAAGGGGTCTTGCTACCTTTTGCTATACTTGAACAACAGGAAAGAAGATCAGAGCATACAGTTTCTGTTTGTTTTAGGGAGGATTAAAAGCTGTTGTCTGGACAGATGCGTTTCAAATGATTGTCATGGTGGTAGGCTTCGTGACCGTTCTGACTCGAGGAACTACTCTGAACGGTGGATCGACCAAGGTCTGGGAGGATGCCTACAAAGGATCACGACTGAACATATTTGAGTAAGAAACAAATGGTGTAAAACTTTGCTTTTTGTATGTTTAATATTTAGAAACCCTACCCTCACTAAGCCAAAAATACTCAGACTTGTTATTATACTACCAGTGCGCAATGTCGGTGACTCAGAGAGGTCTAATTCCTTAGTTCTTCGGTTTTTGGGAATGAGTTGACCTTCCAAGAGAGCTTAACTCCTCTTTCTGTTATTCTCTTTGAAGAAATCAAAGCACTGCTGTACTCAAAGAGCTTTGCCATTTTTCTTTCTGTAGCTACCAATGCAGCCCAATTATTCCTTCTGATGGCTTTTATCTTTAATTTTCTGGTCATAAAACTGGGGTTTTATTTTAAGTACGCTCACCACAGCAGCTAGCACCGGTGCACCAGTGCAGTGGGAACTGTCCCACTGACCTTCCTTTGGCTGTTTGTGGCATTGACTGAAAAGTTCATTGATCAAGGCAAGTCACTGACAGAATCTAACAGCAAGGTCAAAAGTTATCTGCTACGCCTACCAAGATTAGAACTGCAAAGATGACAGATGCAAGACAGAAAGACGTACTCGTACTGGTTAGAACTACTGAGCAATGAAATTTCATTGTTAAAAAAAGATAGCGCTGCAGCTGAAGCAGTTTCTTGTAAAGGAAATAACACATCATGATGATGTAACTAAGAGTTTGGAGGATTTTTAGAGTTCAGTAAGTGACTTTGTTCCTTGCAGAGGACTGGGTCCCAGGTAGGATGGCTTGCAGGTCTGTTGCTGCAATATGACACAGATCTGAAGTCTGAGCATAATAAGCCTTATAAGGGCGATTTATCTCAACTAATCGGTCCTCTGACTGAATCTGCATGATATATGCGTATCCTGGCTTGGTAGTATAAAAGTAAGAAAACCTTCCAAACCTGATCACATCAGATGTTTCCTGTGCTGGGAAACAGAACTTCCAGTCCAGAGGGTAGGACATACCAGGTAGTTCTGAAACATCACCCACCTTTTGCTAAATAAAGGTGTGTTTAAACAAATGAACCGAATTGCTTCTTTCTCTCTTCTAGCTTTGATGTAGATCCTTTGAGACGACATACCTTTTGGACAATCGTTATTGGGGGAACATTTACGTGGTTAGGGCTCTATGGCGTTAATCAGTCCACAATACAGAGATGCATTTCTTGCAAATCGGAAAAGCACGCTAAACTGTAAGTCACCTGTCATTAACCTATTCTGGCAATCAAAAATACTGATGTGGAATTATACTGACAGTTTGTCAGTTATGTTAAATAAATATCGAGATCCCGTTGGGTGGTAGTAAGTTAATTTTGTGCCAACAGTCTTACTTCCTCTGGCCCTAAATGACATAGAAAACCCAATAAAGAAAAATGGGTAGCTATCTAACTCTTGCAAGTTAATTAATTTGGGGTCAGGCTGACAAATTAATCCTCAGAAGCAAAGTATGGGAAAGATGCCCATGCAGAAGTTGTGCTATCTATAGTTTCATTGGAAAAAATTTATAAATTGGAGTTGTGTTTATGTTCTATTTTATTAAAAGCAGTCATTGATTTAACGGGGCCCTACAGGACAAGGCATTATCTAAATAAAATGAGATCAATAAGTTACTAAAATCCTAAAGTATAAGAATAATTAGAGGCAATAGCAAAGAACCAAGTGAAGCTTCACAATACAGACATATAGGTCTCCAGCCTGCTCCTTTCTCCAGTTCAGAATTAGTACGTGCATAGCTAGACACATTTTACTAAACAACCAGATTTTTTTCCATACGCTTAGTGCTAATTGCTTGCCCACTTGGCTAAAGGATAAAGATGGTAGTTTTTAACTTCTTCAGCAGTTAGCTTTTTTGCTAGCTGCAATCTTACTCATTTTTCTTAAGGTCATGACAGGTTATATGAATCTACCCTGCTGAAATTCAGTCTCTGAAAGCATATGAAAGTCACAACAGTGAGAACATAGAATCATTGCATGGTTTAGGTTGGAAGGGACCAACCTAACCCCCAATGTCACAAGTAACAAGTCCGGAAAGGCTTCTGGGTCCCAGGAGCACAGCTCTGAACTGGCCCTAGCATGAGACCTTGTGTAAGGTGACATCCAAACACAACATAGGCCCTGTAAAATCTGGCAGCTCTCAGGAACTACAGGATTACTGAACCGCAACCGCACAACCTCCCCAGCAGATGCTGTCACCCACATCCGTTTCATGGACGGAAAAAACCCCAGGTGTGTTACTTTGCAATGGCAGCATTGCAACCGCAGCAGAATCCATGCAAAATAATGCTCTGTGTGGCTTAAAGGGAGAACAGCAACAACAGCTCCTGACAGACAAAAATCTGCTCTGGCCGGGAACGGGAGGGACAGACCCAGGGCTCAGGCCAGGCTGTTCTGCCTACAGGCTGTTCTGCTGGTCTCTTCCAGCCGTACCGAGATACCCAGAACTTTGCCCTAGAGCATAAGGAGGCTGTACTTTTTCATGTTTTTTAAAATCAATATTAAGCAAAATTTCTTATCCTGGCGATGCCTGTAAGATTATACAGCTAGCTTTCCTTAGAGCATCTCTCTCAAAAGGTAGGAATAACTAACCTGTAACAGCTTTTCTATATTTATTTTGTGTTAAATGGAGTTTCTTTCCTTTCTTCTAGAGCACTTTACCTGAATTTAGTGGGACTTTGGATAGTCCTGGTGTGTGCAGTATTTTGTGGTTTGGTGATGTACTCTCATTACAAGAGCTGTGACCCTTGGACTGCTGAATTCATTTCGGCACCTGATCAGGTACAGATACCTGGTTTTATAACTAGGAGCTGCTCTGGGTCCAGACATAGCACATAGAGAGACAGTAAGTTTTGTGGGATGCTTAATGTCCTTTCGGTGTGCAGGCACTAAGGTGGCTGCCGAATCAGGGCTAGAATATATCTATTCTGGGACTCCTGCAGTATTAATCTGATGGATCACTTCTGCCAAACGACATCCCCTTCACTCAAAATCTGACACCCCTTGTTAGCTGGAACAAAACCAGAATTTAGCAACATGCTCAGATGCAGCTACTTCGCTTTCATTGCCTGGGAAAATCTTAACTAATCGCTTGTGCTGCTCTTGTGCTTCTACCCCAGCTCATGCCGTACTTTGTTATGGACATTTTTTCTTCGATGCCAGGAGTCCCAGGGCTGTTTGTCGCCTGTGCGTTCAGTGGAACACTAAGGTCTGTGAATCCAAAATGACGTTTTAGCTGCGTACCATTGATTTCTTGAGGACCCAGATGAGGTCAAAACATGAAACCCTAAGAAAAGCCCGGCTATTTTCCCTAGGACATTCTAGGAAGAAGCAGTAGTGCTTTGTCAAGTTACTTCATATTTATGCCAAAGTCTAGCTCCACTTCTCCAGTGTTTTTTATCCCAAATACATTTTAGAATAACATTATCAACACAGTCCAAAGGGTATAAAAACTGAGGAAACACCAGTTTGCGTTATAAAAGAGCTCAGCTCCCTGAAATACCTTTGGAGGTGCTCATGGTGAAATTGCCTTCACTCAACCCGACTGCCACAATATCATAGTTAGGGATGGAGAACTTTTCAGCACGTCTATGTGCACATGAAAGACAGTTAGACTAGGAAAAGATGTCTGCATAGAGAAGTTTAGAAACCGTGTGCTCTTCAGAGGGGTGCTGGATGTTATTGTAGTCCCTATCCTCTACAGGCCAAACATCCATACTTCATAGGACATAGGAAAGAGAGACAATTCAAGCTCACAGTGACATTATTCAAATGCCATAGGGTCAATCTCCCAACAGGCTGTTTCTACAGACTCTTAACCGTAGAAAAAGCGAGAGCTACCAAAACAGGAAAAAACCCAAAAAGATCCTCAAAGCAATACCAAACAAACACCAGTCCCCATCCCCTCCCACCCCGCCAAAAAACCCAAACAACAACAACAAAAAAAACACTCAAAAAACCCAAACAAACGAACCCAAAATCACCCTGCATAAAAGGCACTGGCTGCTCCTGGCAGGAAACTAAGGGAACACAGTTAAGGGCACAAAGTACCAAATACTGTGCTGTAGGTATTGACTTATTTATTGCCTTATTATCACAACAAATTCACAGAGATCATATCCACAAACACAGGTTAACTCACCTAGCTACAAGCGTCAGGCTATTCCTAGTCCTTATTTTTCAGTTACGACAGAAAACAGAACAGGCATTTTGTGGAGGAACAGGCTATCATCACTGGTGGTCACTGCACATCCTTTGACTTGTAAGGGACTAATATCTTTATTCTGGAACACGTCTATATTTTGAGGGTCCTTGCAGCTTGGTAAACTGAAGGGTCTATCAGGACGAGTTTCTATCTTGTTCTGTGCCAGCATGAAGCAGGACCCCCAGCAATCACAGAAGGCACAGAAACCTCACCAGCATCAGCAGCTTATGTGAAAAATACTCTTCAGGAACTGTACATTTGGTAGTATTAATGCTGAACAAAAGGCAGCATTTGTCTATAAATACAACTTTATTTCAGGTTACATTGCTTCCCTAACGTTCTTCTCCATGTCTACAGCACGGTAGCTGCCAGCATCAATGCTTTAGCAACTGTTACCTTTGAAGACTTGGTCAAGAAAGGTTTCCCAAACCTCTCTGAGAAGATGAGCACGTGGATCAGCAAAGGCTTGTGTAGGTACCCCAGACGGCATCCATTTGTTTAGTGGCAAAGATGCCCGTCCCCCCAGCTGCTAGTGCTACAGGAGAAAATAGGGCAGGATTTTTATATACCTCCACAGGAGTACAACCCTTTATAAAGCCTCAGGATGAGCATCAGCATGATGCTTCAGTAAAATTAAGCGTGTGCACTCAACGTTGCACTAAAAATCCTTTCCAAAGTTTTGTCTACTGAAAATACCGAGGAACGCTCTGGGATCTTCTTTACAATACAGAAGGAATATCAGTGTAGCTATTACCACCTTGCTCTATAGTCGTATTACTAAATATTGTTATTTTATAGCAGTACAATAAGACATTTCTATTCAAACTTAGAGTTTCGCATAAGCGGATTTCAGAGAAAATTAAAACGTAAAAAATGAAACACTGACTGTCAAAGTATCAAGGTCTCAAAGTACTTTGAATTTTTAAGATGCTTTTTACAAGTATTGCAGTAATATAATACCCCTTTTTTAATTATTGTGATAATATCATAACCATTTCTTGATGCTGGCAAAGATCACAGAAGAGCGAAACTAAAGCTTTCTCTGTCCCTGTAACCGTCTCCAACCTTCTCTGTTCCTGCTTTTCCACTTGCTACTATTTTTTGCACTTGGGACCTACAAAGATCATTTTTGCCTCTGAAACCAAGGTGTGCTAGCACAGAGGATGAGTTTTGGTTGTCTTTCCTCAAGACTACTACATACAGAGGTTTAGAGGTACAGAGGCTAGCACAGAGTTAAAGCTGGTGTCAAAGGAAGACAGCACTATCGCTTATCGTTGCTCAACTCATTCATTAGATTTTTTAAATAAAGTTATTTAAAGGCAACAGAAATGGAAACATTTCTACACGAGGCATAAATTCTAAATTAATTTCACTGCTAAGTTCTGCTTCATAAGAAAAAACAACCAAAAACTCAACAAGGCTTCACGCGAGACGCTGCTGGATGTTTAATGGTCCGCTTCAAACATCAAAGCCCAAAGTGCAAATTCCTCCATGCCACCTGGTCACTTCGGACACCAGATGAATTAGAAACTGCCCGCACTATTAACCAGCACTGACAACCTCGCTGCTTGATCTTTTCCAGGTATATTATACGGTGCCCTGTGCACTTCAATGGCTGCAGCAGCATCGCTGCTGGGAGGAGTTGTGCAGGTATCTCGTGCTTCAGAAATGCAGTGAGCTGAATACGAATGAACAGAAATGCAATGAACTGAATAACGCCGACATCCCTGGGGACTGCTAGGTTACCCGAATAACTTCTGTGGACAGTCTGCTGAGAGGCATAACTGGGGGTGGGGGGGCGGGAAGCATAAATCCCTCAACTCCTTCACTATTTACTCACTGCCGGGAAACAGTGCTGAGCGTGGTTCTTTAATTTTGCACTGAAATCACTGTTGGTCCTTTCTCTCCCACCATTTCCCACTGAAAATTACAGACCGAAACCAGAACTGTGCACGGTCCCTCCAGCTGCCTCACTAAGCTCCTGCCTCTTCTCTGCATCCACAGGCTTCCCTCTCCATCCACGGGATGTGTGGGGGGCCCATGCTGGGATTATTTACACTGGGAATTATGTTTCCTTGTACCAATTGGAAGGTAAGGAAGAAAAATAATCCTTATCTAAAAGAAAATCTCTTGGTATTGTTTGGTTAAAACTCCATCTTGAAAATTTTTTGGGTTTTTTTAGATTTTGATTTTTAGATTTTTTAGATTTTTTAGGCTGCTGTTCAGATTTAGAGCCTGAGGAGTCCAAGATCTGTTTAGAGCTCCCTTTTTAGTGTCTGAATTTATCCCATTTGAATTTACCTCTACCCAACTGTGGAATAATTGATGATTAGATCCACATGAGGCAGAGTTGGGTTCTTTAATTTTTTTTTTTTATTTCTCAGTATCTTTTTCATTAAAAATAATATTCAATACTCGCCCCAGCCCTTTAATCACCTTGGGACACACAGAATGATTTCAATTGCTCTGCCTTTGCTAACTCAGAAAAACCACAATATAAGCTTATTTCTTATTGCCCCGTGAGCGGTCCCATCACGTTTAACCAGAAGTAAAGCTAAATTCTGCGTTGCAGTTTTGATCATCACAGTTTTGCTTCAACTCTTATTACCAGAGGGCAACAAGTCACATTTTTATACCTTGGCCGAGAGAGAACAGAATTCATTTCCACAGGCAGAGACTGTAACCAGCTGTCATCTCCTGCCTAACTCACCTTTGCAGGGAAGCACTTCCCATGCATCACCTTTAACACTACCTTTCTATACCTGCCAAGGGTGCTATCGGAGGCCTCTTAGCGGGGATCACCTTAGCTTTTTGGGCTGGTACTGGCTCTTTCATTTACCCTGCACCACCGACGAAGTCCATTCCCCTGCAACTGTCGACTCTCAACTGCACGCTGGCTAACAGCACCGAGGCGCTGATGACGGCAGCTCCCACGGCAGCTCCAGACAGGTATGTTCCCTATGGTTACCGCTCAAGCCTGCGTTTTGGCGCAGCACGCGGCCCGGGCCTGCAGCGCGCCCTGGGGTGCGGCGGTGACCGCCGAGCGGGCTGGGAGCACGCACCACCGCCGATCGTACACCAGCTGCAGCGTGAGCTGCGTTTTGCTGCCAGTCGAGAGACTGTACAAACATATCCATTGGTCATCACTGGCTGTTTCCTTCCCTTTTGTGACCTCTTTGCAGGCCTTTGCTGGCAGAGAGCTGGTACTCCCTGTCCTACCTGTACTTCAGCGCCGTTGGCTGTCTAGGCTGCGCCATCGCAGGGCTGTCGATAAGCTTTACAACAGGTTGGCGTTTAATATATCTATCTATATAGGTGTATAAATGCTTTGCATATGAATCTGACTCAGCTATTAAAAGAGCTTTCAAAGAGACCAGCAAGCTGCTTGTGAGACACAGACCCTGGAGAAGGCAGTGGGCTCCGATCCCACTCCCCCCCGCTTCATGCTCTGAGCTCTCCCAAGGCTTACATCTAGCTTTCTGTCGACTTAGATATCATTATTTTCTCCTTTCAGGACCCAGTAAAGGAGAAGATATCCCACCAGTGTTAATTAAGCCAGTCTGCAACCTGTTCTGCTTTTGGTCTGAAAGACTCAAAGCTCTCCTCTGGTGCGGCGTGCGGCACGACAGCCAGGAGGTGAGCGGCCCGGGAGCCCGGGCGTACGGGCACGTACGTACGGGAGGGCACACGCCACGCAGGGCAGGCTAGTTTTCAGCAATCGCTTCTTGAAGTTAAGCAAAGGAAGCTGTGTAGGCACCACAGACTGGAAACGAGATCAGCCAAACCCTCCTACTCAGCGTTAGTCGGGAATAAGTTACCTATTGCCCCTGATTACGCAGCACGCAGGGACTCGGGGTCTCTGGAGACGAACAGCCCTCGAGATAGCCAGCAGCCCATGAAACGGGAGCTGACCTCCCTCTCCCTGCCCTCCCCGCTCCAGTAACCCAGCCGAGCAGGGAGAAAACCATGCTTTCCACCCCCAAGAGAAGCTCACTGAGCTGCTGCCTCCTCCCACCGAGCACAAAGAGAAAGACTAGCACCTACTTGTCCACGAAGCTCTCCTGCTGCCGCCATCCCCACCTTCAGACCCTCCAGGGCTTCTCTCCTCCAGGGCAGCACTGCCCACCCATCAGGCAGAGCCCCAGCCACCAGCACCGGGGCTGCTCCTGCCCACCACCTCCTCCTCCTCCACAGCAACAGGAGCAGCTTTTCTCAGGGCTTTGTAGCTCGTTAACAAGCCATAAAGAATGAGCACCTGATTTTCTTGCACTGCCGTCACAGTTTGCAGAGAAACAACATTGCTCCATCTTAGCAGAATCTGCTGGGTTTATAAAAGGGACATAAAGCAAGATGTATGTTTTCAGCTCCTTTAGAGTACTCCACAGGTACCTTTAAATCTTGAAACCTTTCAGCTGCAAGGCTCACAGTATTTGGTGATAACATAGAAGCTGTCCTTCCATCCAGCTTACATTAAATTTGACATTAAAGTTAATGATCTAATTTGGAGAGCAGCTGTGGCTCTAGATTTGCTTCAGCTGTTTCACTTGGCTGCTCAACACAGACTTCACCTACAACTACTCTGGAGAAAAAAAAACTTAAATAAAAGCAGTAAAAAAAATCAGGTGTGCATTTATCCCCTTGTTTTTGCTTAAGATGTAGAGAAACAACATTAATAAAGTAGGTGCAGTGTGAAACCACTGAGGCAAGGACAGGCCAGACAAAAAATCTGCTAAAAGGTAGATAAATCTGCCTTGGGAATGCATTGAGGGCACATTTCAAGACTTTTACATGAAGAGAGGAGTTTAAGAAGTTGTTTTTGTTGCTTTTGCCAAAGGCTTTCCCTGGGAGAATGAGAAAATCACCGCATGGAGGGGACACACACTAAACTGCACCTGTTTGTGGGTCTGAGAGTCATTTCATGTAGTGGCGTAACGCCTCAGGTCCATAAGAAGGGATGTCAAAATTTCCAAATGCAACAAGACACCCTTTAAGCAAAGGAAAAATAGCAGTGAATATACGGGCTTCAAACTACTAGGGTATTTTCCTTCTTTTTTCAGGTGGACTTTGAAAAAAATCTGCCTAAAGTTATTGCAAATAAAACCGGAACAGATGACACCTTCAAGAATAATACCAACAAAGAAAACGAATGCCAGTTCCCTGGTTACAATCCTGAGGAAAATTCCTATACTAATATAAGCAGAGAATCTCGCCTCTAGAAGCTGCGGGACAAGGGGCATTTAATCAAACTTTATTTCTCCAGCTTCAGAAATGAAGAGCTCTTTTTATCACATTTACCAGCTTGTAGATGACCAAGAGGCAACAATTGCTCTCCATAGCAATAAAGGCCAGATTTTTATTTATGAATTTCATGACAGACCTGGCAAATCATTGGACACGGGGGTTTTGGAAGACTCCTATTTCAGAAGAAATGTTTCATGACTCTTGTTGTGGAAGCTCCTGCTCGGAAGCAGCCGCAACACGTCGCTGTCACATAGTCTGTTCAGTAACTGGTCGTTGAAAGGAAACGTGCGAAGGTGAACTTGAGATAAAGCAAGGCTTCAGAGACGTTTCGGAGGTCTCTCGCTAAGGTGAGACTGTGAACCGCTCTCTGATGGAGGGAGCCCGAGGGAGAGGAGGGAGGTCAGGCTGAGTTAGGCTCTGCCTGTTCTTAGGTATCGCAGAAAGCCTCCTCAGAGGAACGTAGTGCAGACCAGACTGGTCTTCAAGTGACGGAGTTAATCGTGTTTGCTTCCTCTGTGGAACTAAGATTTCTTTGTAGTATCTTATTGTCAAAGCTATAGGAGAGAGTAACAAAATTTAATTTGCATTCAGGGTAGTTCTTTATCCATGTTAGCTTTGGAAAGTTATCCTTTCAGCTCGAAAAGATCCACCCACTACCTTTATGCAATAAAGAAAATAAAATGACACTTGATGATGATGCCTCCTAATTGATAATCCATGCTGCATTTTGGGAAAAAAGCACACGATTAGGCAAAATAATCTGTCTGGTAAAACGCCTTGGAGGAAGATACCTGGTCCGCTAAGTGCTCTGTTTCAGTGAAACACATTTCCTCGAAAATTTGCCTGATGTAAATCAAACTCAATAGACCACCTCTCACCTTGATAAACCTCTGGACATAGGTTTTTAGATGAATGCATTTGTTTTTAAACAAAGTCACAGCTGAAGGAAACCGACTGAATGAAATACCAAAGATGACCCAGCAGTTACGGCCCAGCTGGTATTTGCCTCATAGTGCTCTGAAGAACCCAGCTGTTGCTTTTGTTTTATCAGGACCATCTTCATGATGTAGGTCTAGGTCAGCTTGGTCCTTGAAGTTACTTCCCCTATCTGTGTTCATGCCCTCCCTCTGGGGACGGTCCCAGGATTGTCAGAGAACAGAAATAGCAGTCTTTAAATGACACTGCCTCGCTTGCGTGGGACAGTTTGTGAACAAACTGACAGTTAAGTCAATATTTGCGTTAATCCCTTTTTATACCACTTTTACAATCTCATAAAAGCTTGGAGCTGAGGCTGGCTGGCAGCCTGTTGTCTCACGTGGTGCGCTTTCGGGTCATGCTTCCATACTTGATATCAAGGCAGAGACGGAAACTCAGTAAATACTGCTGTTGTATCATTTGTCTCTCACGGCCACACACATTATTGCTTAGGTTGTATTACGAGAGCTTAACTATCACGCTTAAGGATGTAAAAGAATTCCGGGCTGAAAGCGGTTACGTGAAAGTTATGCAAAACACCAGTGTGAAGCTACATAGATGTTGGATGAAAAATCCCCCTCTACTGGCAGTTGGTGGATAACGGATTCAGAGACACCTAACTGTGAAAACAACCAAGTCTGCTCTGGGTATTTCTTGAGATGCTTACTCATTGCCGTATTCTTGTGCTCTGCGTGCTGGAAGATGCACAGTTTGCAGTTTTCTGTATTTTTCACAAGTTTAGCAACACCTTTAAATGGGATTCACTACAGACTTAGTATCTTTCCAAGTCCTTTGCCAGAAAAGAGAATCTTGGTTTGTCCATTTAGTGTCAAAAAAGTGAGTTAGGCTGGCTAGAACTGCATTCTCGCAAAATGTCTTTGAAGAAATATCCTGAAGAATTGCTCTTTCCCTTTGTATTTCGGGACTGGTTTTGTTTCAACTAAAGCTGCTCATTGAGCCCAAGCGTTTTCTGTATTTGTAAAGGAGCCAGGCCTTCCACAAGGTTTTACTAATTCCAACACATGGACTTCCGTGTGACACCTAGACTCGTTAATCGGTAGTTTATGATTCAGTCTTCTACCAAGATTTAAGGGTGTGGCCTAGCAACTCTGATTAAACATCGAGGTCAGTGGCGTTTACAGTTATCATCTTATTGTCTTGTTTGCTTTACGTCCTCAGCCATTCATCCTTCCAGAGAAGAGCTGACCTGTGCACTCGAGTTGAAAAAATGAGATTAAGAAACCAGGAACACGTACATTCTAAAACAAGAGCTTAAATTTAGGGAATTGTTAGTCACTAGTGAAAGCAGTAGACCAAAGATGAATGAAAACTTGAAACGTGAGTCTATATGTGCCTTGAGACCACAGTAAGTTGAGTATTTAATTGTTAAAAGTTAGATAAGTCTCCGAGCCAAATTTAACCCTTAAATTACTTCCTTACAGTACTATGGGTTGAAGGCACATGAGCACTCACTTTTCAAGTGTATGATTTTTTTTTTTTTCCAATTAACTTTGAATATTTGGAATAATGAAGCTCAAAGTCTCTTTCAAAGATATCCAAGTTTATTACTGAAAAAATGCAATATTCAAATGTGTATGATACAGTAAGTAGTTGCATTTGTACATGTAAACCTTGATAAAGTAAACAGCATCTCAAAGACAAATTTATGCCAAAAGTGTCTTACAACAGTTAATCAGCTCAACAACTTTTTCCTCAATGAATTTTTTTTAGTTCTGGGGTACATATCGGCTTGTAAAAGTAACCTCAAAACACAAAAGAAACCTAAAGCTGAGAGGCCACAGGAACTTCTAACTTGTAGTGCATAAAAGTCAATTTCTCTGCAACGCTCTGTGGTACTGTAACCTGTATTTTAAATATTACTTACAAAGTGTGGATTTATGAATAGAAAAAATAGTTGAAGTTTTATTCTCATTCCTTACTTAGAAACCAAGTTGTATTTAAATATTACATAGATTTCAAATATATACACATTTTAAGAAACCTCTTACGATCATGATATTGCAGGTTAGCCAGGACTATCAGAGTAAAAAATGACCGAACTACGTTATTCAGTTAGATTTTACATGAGATTATTTCAAAGAACTGAAATTTCAGTGATACTACTCTAGGTAAAAATTAGAGCCAACAGTTTGGAAGATTTTTCAGTACAAAACTCTGAGTCATCTAGATAGAACACAAAATAAAAAGGTGATCTGATTTTTTTTTTCATTTTTAACAGAAAAATCATTGTGTTCTCAGTGTTTAGAATCTCATTAGCTTTAGGCTGCAGTGGGTTTGATCCCAATTTCTCACCCAGCAGCATCCTAACCACTAGCTCACGGCAATAAGAATGCGAACTACAGAGAACATACAACATCATCGAGGTTATGGCAAAAAGTTAGAACGAGCCAACAGAACCAACCAAGGTAATTTCCAGTGCAGTGAGGAGGGGATACACACTTAACATTTCAAGACTAAAACCCAGTCCTGGATTTAAAAAGTCCTTGTATAACATGGCATAGCAAAATGATTTCTCTAGAGTTCCTTGTTGTGTCGTTAGAACTTTGTGCTGTTGCGGTAACGTTGTGCTGTCGTGACTATGCCAAAATCACGCCAATACAAACTTCTGGGAAATGTGGTTCCAATGTCAACGTTAGGCAAAAATTGTCAATATGAGTCTATTGTAGAAATTAAAAAATGCTCGGGATGTGTAGGGTATTTAGGACGCCTGTGTGCGCGTAGGGAAGGACATCAGGAGTGCAAAATGTAGTGCTTGGGAAAGCGGCTGAAGGACCAGATCCAGAAACGGATGGCCTAACGGCACACGCGGCCCTGTGCTTCCTCACACTGTTCCGTCAATGCATACCAACCTGTAAAATGCACCTGGCAGACTAGTATTTGTGCACCTTCTGCTTTGGCTTCTCCGACAGGGACATGCAAAAAGAGCCTGCAAAAATTTCTGCAGTTACAGAACTGCCCTGGAAATTGGACTCTCAGCAAGAAGGCATCATTTACTAATGAGGATAAGTAAATAATGAGCCAGAGGAGAAAAGAAAAGGATCAGGAGGGCTGTCACCATGCTCCAGCTTCAACTCCTTGTTTTGCAGAACCTGTCGGGGTTCTGGTGAAAAACTCGCTGAAGTGAAGAGGAGCCCTTTGCTTCCTCTGCTCATCCCCAGCCTCAACGTGCTGGCTCGTTGCATTTTACCCCAGCAGAACACAGCCTTTGCGAGCACGAGATTGAGTATGGAAAGATTTAGGGATCTTTTAAGGCTGCTAAATTTTCCACCAGAGAAACTGAGATTTGCAAGTCACTTAAACACTTTCAAAAAGCGTCACTGCACGCATCTGAGTCGGCCAAAGCGTGCAGTAGAACAAACAAAATGACAAGTCCGCCCAATTGTGGAATTCTGTTTGAATTCTAGTGTCAGCCTTAACACCAAATAACTATTACTATGAAAGGCTGGCTGTACATGTGTTTCAACCTTTACCCCCAAATAAGCAATTAGTAGTTTATGAGGGTTACAAAAAACTAAAATCCTTCTGGAGGTACTATTGCACTGCAAGTGATTATTGATACCGCTATTTTTATCTCTGTCCCTTTTCCCCTATGTAACACTTAATAGAAAATGTGGTTGCTTGATTTTCCATTAATTTTATTGCCTTCAAATTTAGCTGTTTCTATAAAATGAGTCTTATTGGTATGACCATTGCCCAGTGTACGTAAAAAAAATCTGGTTTATAATAGTTTTAATGAAGATTTGTGACACTCGTAAGTTAACAATGTAAGAACTGTTTCTTCTCATTTTACGGACAAGGATCATTTTCAGTTAATCAAAATTATATGATGCTTCTAAATATGTATATACTAATTTGTCCCTGCATGAACTGTGGCGTAATGCAAAAGATCAAAGAAGTCCCAGCTGCCACATAGGCCTTCACAGGTAACGCCACCGGACTCGGCTCCAGAAAGACTCTCTGGACCACTCCCACGTGGGGTCCGCAGCGGAAGAAGCCACAGCAAGGAAACTCCACGTGTGCACTACTTATGTTAGACTGATCATCTTAATGGCACATTAAGAATAAAATATCACCCAAGTTCTTGCCTTTCCGCATATTCACACTCACCCTAAAGCTGTGTTTCCCAAGATATTTTTTCTTCTGCAGAACTTTTTATGAAGGAAACCTCAGGGGATTAATGAATTTATACATTGAGGTACGCACCTATTAGCCTATTTTCACTAGGCCCTCCAGACATTTTTCTTTTGAGCTTTCAACAGGACACGTTTGAGCCTAACTGATCCTCAGAACACAGTTTAAGACAGGTTGCTGTTGGAAAAGGGCATAGCAACAGCTGATGTGCGTTTTGTAGTAATGACGATATGTACTACCAAAGAAACATCTAACTAAAAACCATTTATTGTCCATCATCACTATGGAAATTTTAGCCTTGTCATCGCCAACGTTAACTTCAGTGTTCACCTAAATTTTCGCTATAAGTCCTTCAACAAAAAAGGATAGGGAAAAACGTATAAAGAAAATAGTCATCATGTGGTTTGCCTTGTTTGCAAACGCCCGATCCCTACGCTGCCTTTCTGGAAAGGAAACGGAACTACAGCGTGACAGAGCCTGTGCTGGATCGTCAGGCAGCCCTGTTAGCGCTCCGTTGTGAATACTGAGCTCTTCGTGCATCCCCCTCTCTATACGCAGGCAGCCTTGGAGCTCTGAGAACGAACCTCTCATTAGGATGGCGAAGAAGCAGAACTCTTGTTTCCTTTTTTAGTCACTGGAATCCAGATCTCACACATTAGGCACAAATTTAGAATGAAAAGTCATTAGAAATGAGATGAGCGTAATCCCCGTGGAGGTTTTGCTATTACTGAAATGGAAATTTCTTTTGTCTGGATCAAGACACGGAATTTGCTTAGGAATAATTAAGACATTTTGGACTAATCCTTTGTATTTAAAAATACCTAGTTGCTCATGCAGTCTCTCTAAGGGCGCATGCATAGAGCAAAGTTGTCACAGATTCGATCCGCAATGATCTAAAGCATTTTTGCACAAATTGAAGTTCTAAAGCTTCGTCAGATTTCACAAAGGCAGCTTGCATGCACAGTCTACTCATACTGGTCATTTGTTTGGAAAGACGATATTTAGAATATGAAAAGATCATTCACCATTCATAAAATACATTATTCCTGAGGACAGTGTGTGCCTTATACTTCAGTAAAATAACGTGCAGTCAATGCAAACAGCACACTAAACGAAGTCTAGCAAAACGTTTTCTCAGCTGAAGCAAATGGCTAGATAGTGGCAAAACCTTTAGACATTGTTGATGTCCTCCAAAAACAAAGGAACACATAGGTGTTCCTCCAAAACTTCTTGTGCTTTTCCAGTGCATAAAATGCACAATGTCACATCTACATACTTGCCTTTGATATACTCTTATTCACCAGTGCTGAAAACCAGTAACAACACATCTAAATCTCAAATACAAAAAGGTTTTCTTCCCTATGTGTTTTTAAAGTCCAATTGGAATTTGCCTAAGTATGTATTGACACGTGCTAATATCCACAGCAGCAACAGGGAAGTATAAAATAATCAATCAATGTTTCTGATTTTTGCCTGATTTTATCCTGTATCAATCGTTATCCCCTGGGCCAGCCAAGGCATTTTGTTTTTGGGGAGAACATCAAAAAGAGAGCTCATCTGTGACCTCCTGAAGAACTGAAGTACTATCACTACGTGGCACAGAAACAGAAGCTGTGACACATGGTTAATGCTGTCAAACACTGCCTGATGTTCCACAGAATGAAATAGAGAGACAATAAATTAAATCAAACGGTGTGATTCTATAAGCACTGAGGAGAGTGCATTAATTATTTCTGATACGGACTCCTTGGGGGACTTAACGCAGAACCCAGAATACGAAGGAACAAAATAGCCTTTCCAAAACGGAAGCTGAGTTCCACCAGCCCTTTATGACAGAACTAATGGGCAATACATCTGATTAGACCATACCTTCCAATTTCTGTCCTCCTTTGTGCAATACTGTAGACACCCCTACAGTGGCCTTGCCTGGTCACAGAGAGCTGGAATTAACCAAGAAATCTCACGAATACAGTGAAACGACTAAATAACTTAAGGTCTGATGCTAGGCCCCCAGGATACAATAGATCATACTCATCTGCTCTGATGGGCTCTTCACTCTTAAAATTAATTTTGTATGGCATAATAAAACAAAACAATTGTGCCAATACATGCAAGTGAATACTGGAATCACACTTTTTGGTTCAATATGATATTGTAAGTAGTAAAAATTTAGGTCTCTGCATACCTGTCAGCAGTGATTTTGCTGAAGCTTTAGCCTTAAAAGTAATGTCAAAATTTGCAGCCTTTATAGTCACTGTGCTTTGTTGACTCTTCGTTTTTTACATTTTTCTCATCCAATGTAGAGAAGCATTATTTAAAATTGTACAAGAGAAACAGAATAATTTTGACTTTGTTTCTCCACTCCCTTATCTGCAAGTGAACCCGCACGCTTGTTTATCTTTTCCCACATTATGAAATGTTAGTATACAATTTCATCACCAAAATGTGACTATAACCATAAGCAACACTGCTGTATGCACATAAAAACTGTAATTTGTTTTTTTTACATGAATATCTACCTTTTATAGTGATTTTATCCAAAAAGCCCCCACCCCCAAGCTGTAAGAAGGCATACAAATAATAATAAAAAAATCTAAAAGTAACCACTGGGTGTGTGTGCATTTATATACAATCTGTATACATGTCTGCCTGTATCTAACTCCCATGCTTTGACTAAGGCCAATAAAAGAAGTGCACATTACTGGAACATTTACGATTACAATAAGAAGAGCATTGTTATAAAGTGCTCTGCTTCTCTTTCCCTGAACAAGCAAGTCACAATGTTATACTGTATGTCGGATAGATATCTGCATAAGCTTGCATACTATATAGGGTTAATTGTATATTCAGGACAAAGTCACCGTATGAGAACATTTCGAGTTAGCATTCTGTGAAGTCAGGGAATCATTGCCCAGACAGGTCAAAGGGGACAGGAACACAGTTAGGCATCTGCATGCTACCTCAGAGCATGAAAATGACAGTTCGTTCATCCTGGAAGCGTGTGGAGGTGGCCTTTCTGCACACAGAAGTGGAAAGACAACTCAACAGCCATGACTTTTTCAAATATAGCTGCAATGTGGGCAATGCAACGCGTTCTCTTAGTGCTGCTGTTTTCTCTTTGAATTTAGAATTTTTGGTTTTCAACTAGAAGGATAAATTAATGACATTGATGTGCAAACCTTAAACTGCATAGTATATATTAAGCAGCCATAGACCCCTTTTTTAGGGTAGGACCACATCCACAATCTCAACAAGAGACTAGGACAAACCTGACAAAACAGTAAGCCTGAAAGATCTTTTATATCAAGTTATGGCCACAAAGGCAACAATTGCTCTTTTCTTCAGAGGCATTGCAGATGGAGCTGAGCAATCAGAAGCTGTAGAAGTAGCGAATATCATGTAAGTTGGTTTTAGTCATGCCCTTACCGTATAAGTTCACAGGTAGTTTTTTATTTTCATTATACTGTTAGTATCTTAATGAACAGCATGAAAATTCATTGCCTTTTTTTAAACCCGAGCGTCCAAATTCTTAATCTGTCTGCGCATTCCTGAGTGCCAGTTCCCCTTGGTGCTCACCACAGACCAGTTACAGGTAAGGCTTTTCAT
Source organism: Phalacrocorax aristotelis (assembly GCF_949628215.1). Taxonomy (NCBI): domain Eukaryota; kingdom Metazoa; phylum Chordata; class Aves; order Suliformes; family Phalacrocoracidae; genus Phalacrocorax; species Phalacrocorax aristotelis. Next base: position 64,790,718 of record NC_134280.1, read on the forward strand.
TTTCTTCATCAGAAGCATCTATTTTCCGTCTCCCACCAAAGCCTGCGACTGTACTGCCCAGCAAGAACATATATACACTGTGAATCTCACACACCGATGCCAGACTCTGACTTCATTTTGTGACTGCTCTCTCCAATTTCCAAACAGTGTTTTTTGCTGCAGCATGGTAGTGACTAAGGCCATTCATGGTGATACTGTTTCCCATTCTTTTTCCTCTCTCTCTGCAAATGCTCCAGTTCAGCCTCATACATCATTTCCTGGACTAAGTATTTCTCCCTCCTCATTCTGTCACACAAGTCTTTGGGCATGTCTGGAATCAGGTAGGCAATGAAAGACTTTATTCCAAAAACAAGGTGCTGAAAAGAAGAACAAAAATAATTGCTTCAAAGATGCATAAATATACATTTCTAGGACTGCATTTTAGGGCCAAAAAGTCTGTGACAAAACTGGAACTGAGATTCAACGCATGACTGAAAAGCAACTCCTTTGTTGTTTTAATATATACGCACGCACCCACACAAGGGTAAATGAGTGGTCTATCAGAAATGTGAAAATGCTGAAGTCTTCTGAAAAATAACAGAAAGGGTATATAGCTAGTGCCACAAATAAAGATGTGACTGCAGGATAAGCTATAGTTTGAATAACAACAGCAAGGAGTACCTACAAGCAGTCTTCGTTAAGAGCTCGTAACTGAAGTAACCGCGTTCCTAGACAGTATGTAATACGTTCTTCAAAGTCAGTACACACATTTCTGCTTTTATATTAAGCTAGAACCATGTATCATTTTCCTGACGCAGATTTTAACTTCCAAAAATTGTGCTTAATGTACACATAAGTCTTATTTCTTCTTTTTCAATAAAACATGAAAGATTTGGTTGGGAGCCAACATGATGTATAAGATAACTGATAGGGAAATACAGTTTTGGAGGGACTGTAAAATCTGTGCATGCTCTGTCAATTCAGTTTGAAGCAGCTGATTAACAACAGTTTGGGGAGGGCAATTTTTTTTTTCTCTCTCTTGACTGTAATGAACAAGCAGTTGATGATACTGACAATGTATTTATGGGACTACTGTAAAAAATTCAACTCAGACTTCAAAGAGGTAGAAAGGAATTGCTCCTTTCCATGACTAACCTCAAATACTATGATGAAGGCCAGCCGTGCTGCCAGGACATGCCAGAACTGCAAAGTGAACTCATATGGAGTTGAACTCCATGGTGGGGCTCTGTAATCTCTATACCTGTAAAGCAAAGAAAAAACCCGATAAGTTAGTCTGTGCTCAAAATCCTGAACATGGTGAAAAACTCTCTCGTTTATCCCACATCTGGCTAAAAGGAGAGAAGCTGAAGTGAAAGCCTACTTCAAGAGGAATTAAACAGAAAAGGAGAATAATAGCCCACAATACAGGCAATTAAATAGGGATGCTTCTAAGATGGCACTTTTTGCTTCCAAAAATCCAGAGCAAACAATTTCTTTTGCTGTTACAAAGCTGACACCTTGGAGCATTAACTCCAAGTCTGTTGATTCTAAATTGGTTCTTGTCTTTGCTTGTAAGCATTTGAGACTCTCCAAAGTCCGCATAAATGTAACATGTTTCTGTAACAACTCAGTCAACTCAAGCTAACTCTCACTGTAAAACTAAACCTGAAACCAGGAGGAGTGCATTCATGCACTGTCGTATTTAATTTTTATGCTGAATTTCTTGCATTCATCTTGCGTAACTGTTTGGGATCTCGATCTGGGTTAGAGCCGCAACAGAAATTTTAATTGTGTATTTTAATTAATAGACCTCAGAATGCTTAACAAAACTGAAATGAGAATTTTTACCCTTCTTGGCAGCTGGGGAAACTTCGAAATGAAATAATTCAGAGAGGCACGAAAGGTACGACCTGCAAGAGCCCTGGAAAAACTCAAAACACAGGTTTCTGGGGCGTTTGTATTGTGCCCTTCCACACAGTGTTTGCACGGGAGACTTCCAAGCTGAACAAACTTGAACTCCAATTTTTTTGCAGGCAAGAAAGAAACTATTCTGCCCACAGGTTAAGGACTGACTTTCAACTTAATGTCTATGCCTGTATTACAAGAAGAGAGAGCATTGAAACATACCGGCAGTATCCTGAGTATCCCATCCCAAGTTCACTCAGATCAAATACTGATAAACTGCTGTTGACATACCCTTTTAAGCATCTGAAAGGCAAAGACATGGGGTCAGGACTTTCTTCATGAAGTGGTTATACAGCAATAGATCCTGTATGTAAATATATTCTGCTATCACATATTGTGAGCATGCTATTTTATTTGCTTATCAGGACAAAAACAATTCTAAAATTTTAAGCAGAGAAACAAAGTGTTAATGGAAAGAAACAAATAACGCTTGTTTCAGGGATGACACTGTTTAAAAATCTATTTTCAGCACTTTTCATGATTTTGCTTCTTATTTACCAGCAGATTCAAACCAAAAATTGTGGCTAGAGTGTTCTTCACTGTCTCCTAAAATTCCTGACCTTAGAAAGAGTGCTGGAGAGGCAGAGGAGAATAATTTAACATCCCTGCAGAATCTGCCACCAGTCATGCAGCATATACCAAAAATGACAGGTTTTATGAGTTGAATCAAAGAATTTCCACCAACAGTAAAATGTACAGGGCGCATATACCGAACAGCCATCTTAAAGGCAACCATTCATTAGTATTAATGACAGGAATCGCATGCATACGTTGAGTTATGACTGTAGGAGTGAAATTTTTGTCTGTTCCTGCAAAACCATGGACACGTAAGACACCCCATCTTCTTGGAAATCTGTCCTGTAATTTAACAAAGGGCCTTCTGAAAGGCAAAGAACATTTAAAACGAGAGGCATCAGGGATCCTATTACACCTCCTGAACCTTCAGCTTTGCTGTGACACCTCAAATCACTGCTGGCAAATGAAGAAATAGAATTACACAGTTCTCTTAAATGAGTAGTGCACATTAAGCAGCAACATTTTTCTGCTATTGTCTCTTTTCATCCTGCCTCATTCTTTTTGCCCTTAAATTCTTTCTTCCTGTGACAGCACAGGAAGAGTAGATCTCTATTTTGAATCATTAGAGATGGAGCAACGAGGGAAGGAAGGACAGACCCCTGCGGTTTGAGCTGAGGCACAGGCTGTGAATGCAACGGCACTGGCCAGCTGGCCAAGCCTTGATGCTTTCACTCTTATCCTTCCTCCTGTGCAATAAAGAAGATAAGTTCTGCTTGTGAGACATGCTGTAGTATTAGCAAAGTGATGCTTCCTTTTCCTGAGGTAACCCTGATTCCCATATTAAAAAGAAAAGCAAAAAAAAAAACCCCTCCAAAACCACCCCTGGAACCACCTGTAGCGCACTGAGCTCCAAATGATAGAGAGGATGCCCATGAGCACTGTGATCTGTTTAGAGGTTGTAAAAGGTCATGACAGAGAGCAGGAAATGCAGAAAGAGGACGGTGGACCCACGGTTCAGAGGCATTGGTAAGCGTCTAGGGAGAAGTGCCAGAAAGTGGCCTGGTGGTGCAAAGATAGGCAAGATACCTTGCCTGAGCTAAGATACACTATACATGGAGTTAGGCTAAATAGTGTCAAGGCCAATCTTGCTGGAGCTCGGCTGTAAGCATTTCTGAAGAGAAACAGGCAGGGAAGTTTGAGAGTAAATGAAGCTTAAGGTAAAAGAGGGTTGGGGAGCATGTATGTGTGTCAGACCGTAGTGGGAGAAGACAGTCCAGAGCTCTTGCAGAAAAGAAGAAAAGCTTATCTAGAGAAAGCCTGAAAAGTGCTATGGTGTATATTGAACTTTGTTGTTTGCATTCAGAAGGGAAGACATGATTTTCCACTATGTAACTGCAGGGTTAGTCTACAAACTCTCTGGAATGGCCGAGTTACTTGCACTTAACACCTGTGAAGCTCTGCACAGACATTAAAGGTAAAACGTTACTGATGTACGTTAAGTACGTTAACACAGAAAGACAGCAGCGAAAGTCCCCTTCCACTGAAATATACATGTATATATAAAGAATATCTTAATTACTTTTCTTGTCTGTACCCTTGATCTGTACAGGGACCATATTTGTATGCATAGACAAAACGTGGAATATAATCAGAAGTAATGGCAATAACAAAGGCATTGGTGATGACAGCCAGAACTCCAATTCCTTCCAGAATCCCATACCAGATACCTAGGAACAAGAGAAATGACAACAAAGTCATTAGTTTTTTACAGTCATATTAAATCATATAAAGTCACAGTAGTGATATTAAAGCCATTATTCATCATACAGTTTTCCTTTCTTATTGAGAAAGAATTATTCAGTCAGAAAAGCTAGTCAAGATTGAGCCACATCCCCACATTCCTGCCGCCACCGGCTCCACCCGTATGAAGTCTTACAGTAGGGCACACTCTGCTGAGAAGAATTAGCTAAGCAACAAACGGACAACCATAATCTCTGGTTATAAAGGCCAAAAAGAAGATTTTGGAAGGGATTTCTTATTTTTATTTAATTCAGTTTTATACCGAAAGTGAATTTACACCTCACATTTAATTTCTAAATTTGATCGATTTTGGATAGCATTTTAGACCTAGAGCTCAACAAATCAGAAGCCTAAAATACTATTTCACCTGTTTTCAAAATTCCAACTCTTACGATCCCTTATTGGGAATGGAAAGCAAATCTGAGGCGTTGTCTTAACTAAGCAACTGAGTACCCTTTTGTTGCTTAACAGGACAGTTGTCATTGAGATCTGTAAGTTACGTTATCAGTTTCACTCTTGATGCATGAAATATTTCAAGGGTTGGTTAAGCTGCATTGAAGAAGGAAACACAGCAAGATGGTATCTGACAGTGACAGTCATTAGGTTCCCTCACCTATATCTGTTGCTCTTGCAGGCATAGGTCTTCGCCACTGAGTGACAAACTTGTAGGCATCTAACCTTATTTCTATGATATTGTTAAGCAACGCCAGGAGAGGTGCCAGTGGGAAGGCAGCAACGAAGATGGTGGTAAAGCCAAACTGTAAAACTAGACAGGCATTTCTATGGTTAGGAATCAGAAATGCAAAAGACCTTTACATGTACAACACAGTTCCAGTTTCTTAAGAAAACTGACACCTCCCTAAATTTCCTCACCCATCTCTAAATATTCATCCATTAAACCGTGGAGGTTCATAGGCTGCAGGTTCCAATCTTTTTCCCACTGAGGTAGAGAAATTTTGTGCTCCATTAATTGCCCTCCTCTCTTCATTTTGCGTCGTGACCACCAATTCTGTAACAAACTTTATTAGATAAACAGAGCGTTATTGATTGTACTTGCTCGGTACTTCAAAATACTTGCTGGCACATACACAGCGTGCTTGCAAAGACTTTTTTAGTAGGATTTACCTGCGTGCCTAAGTGAAAAAAGAACAGGAAAAAAAAGTCATGTATAGCAAGAGCATGAAAAAAGTACACAGTGCTTTATTTTTAATCCTTTAAAAGACAAACCAAATAAGTGGAGCTCAGTAAGAACTCTATGATACTAGAATATACTGAATGGCAGAATATGTCTACTATTTTTGAACAAACCTCAAGATCTAGATGCTCTACAGAATATTTTTTTCTTGAAGCAAGAAACAGTGTCTAAAAAGGTGTTGCTGAAGCTGCAAACGTTTAAGACTATTTTTTATAAAGCTGTGCAGAGGACTTTTCACAAAGGAAGTGTAAATATTAAGTAGGCAATAGTCTCACAAATTAAATTATTATACAAATGAAAAATATTATCCAGTACTGACAGAGGTGGCAATTAAAGACTATTGTTCATTTCAAGATATTACTGAAAAGAGACTGAAGATGGGAGATAATTTCCTTATCAAATATAAAATTATAAAGTATTTTTATTAATGGGTTGCTATTTCTTCTCAAGCTAATCTAGCGTCTAGCTCTCGATCTCTCCTGTTACTGAAAGAACAACTGTTGCCTCAGTTGCAAACAATGGTTTTGCCAAAAGAAAACACTGCTTTCCACAAAGGAATACAAGCATGTTCTAAATAAATTCTAGACAGTGAAGTTGCTGCTGGGCTGAGAAGACAGGAAGCCTGATACTGCAAGCAGGTTGCTGCTTTTCCGAAATCTCCGTCTCGCGATACAGTGCACTGCCCCTCCTCTGCAGAATGCTTGCACGTTGTGAGCATAAACCTTTCTGACATATTTTCAGAATATGTCAGAATATGTCTCAGGTTGAGACTTTGATTAAATTAATATTTGATGAGCAACCTTTTACTGAAAACATATTCTTCCAGTTTCAAGAGAAATGTAAGACTCTTGGCCCATTACCCTCTTCAGTAGCTGAACAGCTCTGTTTGTGTTATGGAAAATGAAATCACAATAAACAATTTAGATGGTCAACATACCCTGAGAAGCAGCAGTTAATGCTTCCCTTGGGAATAACGTTACAGTATGTGAGATGCACAAAGGAAACATTCTCCAAACATAAAAATATTTTTCCCTATCACCAAATGACACAAATATGTAATCACTATGTGTAAAACATATTTTAATGTCTGAACTTACGGATAGCCTAGTTCCATGAAGTTGTTCCACATTTGTTTTAAAACCATAATAACTCCCATTTGCAAACACAGATCTATCAAGCAGCCACTAGGATGACACTGAAATGAAATGGAAAAAGATCAATAGCTATAGTCAGAGAATTCCTTTATTTTTATTTGTTCAGAGTGTGAAAAATATTCAAATGTTTGGTGAAAAACACTAAGCTCCAGCTACAGATATTTCAAAGAAGTATTAATATTAGAAATATTAACACAGAGTGTAGTTGAACAACCTTTAGACACATTATTTCTTGGAGAACGAGATTGTATTCCCTGAGCTAAGGGTATGTGTGCTAGATATGTGATAAATTATATAGTCCATTTCACTTAGACCAATAGATACGTATTCATTTCAAAAGAATGGAGCAAAATTTCATTTTTAATATCCTAAGTCCCAACAGAAACTTAGTAGCTGAATCTCTGGTACTGGCATCTTAACTATATAAATTGCCACATTAAAATGTTTAGTAATTACAGAAACTTTTTTTAGGCCATGGACTACAAAGTTCTGGTATCTTACTCTGTGGTTACCAAGGTTCAGTAGAAGACACCTATGTTTCAGAGATAAGAGATAACTTCAGCACGCTAGTGATATCCAGGGAGGTGCAACTCTAACATTCTAACACATTTTCAAGCTAAATTTTTGAATCTTCTTTTACATCATAGAATCACAGAACGGTTTGGGTTGGAGGGACCTTTAGAGCCCATCCAGCCCAACCCCCCTGCAGTGAGCAGGGACATCCCCAACCGGATCGGGTTGCTCAGAGCCCCGGCCAGCCTGACCTGGAACGTTTCCAGGGACGGGGCATCGACCGCCTCTCTGGGCAACCTGGGCCAGGGTTTCACCACCCTTGCTGTAAAAACTTTCTTCCTTATATCTAGTCTAAATCTACCCTCTCTTAGTTTAAAACCATCACCCCTCGTCCTATTGCAACAGGCCCTACTAAAAAGGCTGTCCCCATCTTCCTTACAGTCCCCCTTTAAGCACTGGAAGGCCCCAATAAAGTCTCCCCGCAGCCTTCTCCTCCCCAGGCTGAACAACCCCAGCTCTCCCAGCCTGTCCTCACAGGAGAGGGGCTCCAGCCCTCGGAGCATTTCTGTGGCCTCCTCTGGCCCTGCTCCACAGGTCCATGTCCTTCCTGTGCTGGCAGACACTTAAGAAGTTGATAATAAAGCTGACAGCATTATATTTATGTCCTCCATCCAAAAATTCCACATACCCAAGAGATTCCAATCACGTAGGACTCAGCAGTGCCTGTGAGGTGAGGGGCTGTCGCTGTTTGCTTTTCCCAAAGAGAAAGGCAGGAAGAACTGCGTGTCTCGGGCAGAGTCGCTCAGCACGGTGGAGAATGCAGAAGGAAAAACACACCTCCTGTTTCCTATCCTTTGCTATAAATAAGAGTTTTCTCTTCACTGCACTTAGATGGAATAATAAATCTTTCAAACTGGATATAATTCATGTCCTTCAGCTACTTCCTTTTTACTCATGGAAATTTCACAGAAACACAAAATAGGATTGCTTACCTCTTCCAGTCTCCATCTGTTAAAAAGCTTGTTGTACTTTCCCGGGCGGCCTGCAAATCTGGAAAATAAGATTTCTGTTTCTCAGTGGACATTCCAAGAACACCTTGTATCAGTAGTTATTTCACAACATCCACCGAGCAAACTCATGAAATATAAACAGATTAAATCACACAGGCTTAAATCTGATATCTGTAGGGTATGGAAGTTTCAGAATGCAAACACAGACCGTTATTTTGCAAGCAATCCTAAGCTTTTATTATGTCCAGAACAAAAATCCGAGCTTCAGAGGTTTTAGATGTCAGATATTCAGACTCTCTAATCTACTTCTAAGACGACAAGCCATTGCAATACACAGGAATTTACTGCAGCACGGGGACCTGCTTGCCCACGTGAAGCGTGCACTGGGTTGCACCCTCGGACATACAAGCATAGCATAACTTCCAAACTCATCGTAACTAAATGCTTTGTACAGATCTAACAGCTTCTTGTATAATGAATTGAATCAAAGTTCTTAATGACCTCAGTGAAAGTTATAAATGAGAGAAAATAAACCCCATGCCTGGCCCTACTAGACACAGGAGACAGCAAGAGACAAAGAAGTTTGGAAACTGTATGGCAAATGTATCACTGGATGCAAGGGGCAGATATTACTAATAGTCTTTAATAAAGGGTGTTTTGTTTTTTCCCAAACAACCTTGAACTGAAATTCTATTATAAAACTCTATAGAAGGTACCCTGAAACACTTTGTAGGTTCTGCAGGAATGATACGTCTGATCAGAACAAAACTGAAGTGAAGATGAAGCTAAGTTAGACCTGTCCAGTATCTCATGCTCTGAGCTAAAGATACACACAAAAATTGGAGCCAGAATTTCTGCCTCCTACTCTTGTACAAGACCTGCCAGACAATATTTACTATTTATAGAAATGGATCCTGGGAAACGCAACCAAAGGGGAATAAACAAGGAAAAACTAATAAAGCCTATTAGCGCAGGGCTAAACACAGGCCCACATTTAGGAAGTGGCTGTACTTTCAAAGGTCCTGAATTCTCATTTAGCAGGAAAGTCACGTACATAAACCCGCTTAAAAAGTGGACTTTTTACTGTCTAGTTTAATGAGTAAAGGTTTCTAGGGTCCAACCCTCACATATGGTTAAAAATATTAACTTAGTGTTATTAATTTTCCTCAGAAACTGACTCATGACTAAATCTTACAGTTCCAAATGTCAGTGTATTTTCCTCAAAGCTATAAAATTAGCAAGGATTATGACTTCTGTGCAAGTTCTCCTTTCAGAGCAGTTAGCAAAGATAACTTACCTGCCAAGAAAAAAGGCAATGTAAAAGATGGAGCTGTTCAAGTTGACAAACTGGAAGAGGAACATTTTCAACGCAAAGCTGTTTTCCCATTCAGATTCTGTTCTAGGGTGCTCTGCAGAAAGACACAATATACATCATATAAAGAGAAATGAAATTGAGTTATGCCTAACTTTGCTCACAGGTCAGTCAACGCTAACAAAAAAAAGTGATGGTTTCAAGTCATGGTGCCCCATCAGGCTGCAATAGATTCCCACCCCCCCACCCAAAGCGTTCAGTCTACAGGTCACAAAACCATTGCCCCAGCTCAGACTATGTTGGTTCTACGTGCAAAGAGGAGATACGAGCCCCTCGGTGCAGAATAGGTCACAACTCTATGGGAAGATACCTGTTCCATTTTCACGGAAAAGGTCTGAATTCAGTGTGAATCTTTAATTTTAAGGCTACAGATATCTTCATTTAAAAAAAAACAAACCCACAACAACAACAAAAAAACCCCAAACAAACAGCAAAAGCACTTGGCGTCAGCAGAGCAATAGACAGGGGCTGCCAAGGAAAGCAGAGAGAAAAGAGACAACCAAGATGTTGGTTTCTCAACCAAGCATCTTGCCTTCTAAATACTTCTGTAAGACCACTACTTCATCCTGAACACCTCCCTGTCATAATGCCTGTGAAGCGTGAAACAGTTTATAATTCAACGAGGAAAGGACGGAGGTCCTTCTCTTTTTTTTTTTTTTTTCCTTTTCTTTTGTAGTAGGGCTACAGGTGTTCTGTGTGGGTCTGCACTGCCTTGGATGCTTTTCCTTACAGTTTACAGAACATTACTTATGTCTGAATTAGAACTCAGTGATAAAGATTAAAATGGTATCATTTTTTTGGTAAAAATTTCAAATCTCTCTGATGGAGGTATCAAACTTGGAATACAGTACATTGATAAAAGTTTTAAAGCACATACATGAGTTGGATGTCTAAATTATCTGGATTTTTTCAGTTAAAATTGGATACAAATGTACAAGAAACTAGCTTTACATATGGAGACTTGCTCCAGAAGTTAGGGTGTCCTCCTCTCTTTGATGTAAAACACCTTAGGAAGTGGAGTGAGCTACCTAGCTCAAACACTTCATCCTCCGTCATGCTTAATTCAAGAAGCCTTTTTAAAAAAAAATTCTTTAATCTATTTTGGAAAAAATCAGCGTGTGTGTTTAAATGAAATCTTTACTTTCTTTCCCATTCCCTGGGCTGTAACAATATAATATATTGTAAAAGTTACGTAGGAATATAAATCAGTGGGATATGAAAAAATATTTTAAAATATTTTAATAATTTGAATAAGGTGACCACACATTCTGAATCTTTCTAACCTGTTTGACTGCCTGTTATCTGAAACGCTGTGAAAGTTTTGAGCATCTTGTTTAATGCGTGCTCTTGGATACTTCAGCCAGAAGAGGGAGCAGTTAAATTTAAGCACCGAGCTCGCTTTTAAACTATGGCAAGACCAACTGCGTGTTTTGCCATGGGCTAAAAGAGAGCACGTAGGAAGGAACACTAAAAGGTAACATTCACATAGCAGGAGATCTTAAGTGCTGTCTTGGCTTTCTTGTTTTCTATAAGCTAGAAAGCTTTACCTCCATGACTGAATCACAACTAGAGGCTTCAGTATACATTTTTAATGTGACAGAATTACAGCTACTTTAAAATTTACAATTTAACATTTTTATCTTGGACAATGTCATTTTATCTTAACCTATTTTTGCCATATGAAAATTCAAACTAAAAAATTGTAAAAAAGCAACGAAGCATTTATGAAAAATGAAAAAAAAAAATCTGGTTTAGCATTCTAAGGAAGAGTATGTTTTGACTTTTGTTCCATTATAAGATGGCATTTTTTCAATTTGTAGAATAAAACATGAAAAAGACGTACAAGAATAAATTCATTTATTTTCTATTATTTCCTTAGTGACATAATCACACCATTCCTTTCTCTGATACTTCTCACTTGCTTAGGGAAGTGCCAGAATCGCCCTATGCGTAGATGAAGTTTTCAAACCCCTATTTTATGGAAATATAAAGGTATATGCCACAGCCAGCAAGAACCACAACACCAGTAAAGACCTACATACCTAAGTCTGTCAGGAGATAGGCAACCTTTTCATACACCTAAAACAGAAATAAGAGATGGTATAAATATAGCACACCCTGTCTGTCGTGGTGTCCAATCCAGGATGAAAACAGGCACCGAAAGCACAGGTGTTCTGTTGCCCTGCAGCACCAGGGTGTCTGGCAGAGAAGGGAGGGCGATGGCGTAGCTACACGTGGGTGTAGTTTCCTAGAAAGACTTCATTGAACTACTTTAGTCCTGATCTTTTTATCCATATAGATGTATGTATGTAAGTATATACATTAAGTATACAATAAAGATAAATCAAGAGAAGCCTTCAGACATCAACATTTCTCTTAATGAACAGTTAGACGCTTATCCTCTAGCTTTAGGAACAAAGCTATGTGATCTAAAAGTAGGCAAGAGCCTTTACACAATACAGCTTTCCTTTGCACGAATGTGCATACTGGTGAGGATGCCAGCCGCCTGCCGAAAACTCCTTATCTGTCTAGATATTGACTACCCCCAGTCTTTATTTTAAATAACACTTAGCCCAAGGCAGTTACCAACTCTGAAAAATATTTCCTTGAGTATTTACTATTCATAGCAAGTTATTTTCAACAGCTTTGTGTGCGTGTTCACTTGAATGTACTTTGTACGACCTAGAATTATCATGCATAATAACAGAAATAAACACATGACAGTCTGTTTTGAAAAATGCTTTCTTATTGCAGCGAGTGCACAATCTCCTGAACAGAATTAAAAGCCATTGTTTGCTGCACTATTATTCCTTTTTACCTGTTTGTGCCTGCAGAGGAGTTAAAAAAAAAAGATAACTTGTACTGCAGTTGAAGGAATAGATTTTATACCAATGTACGCTGTGCTACCACAGCAAATGATTAAACCTGTGCTGTTACATGACAGGAAAAGCTTAAACTGAAATGGTGTATCACTGATTCTGGGACTGCAAGACTGATATCACAGCTGCATTTTAAATAAGAAAGGGAAGAATTTAAAGTTATCAATTAAAAAAACAGAGAAATAAAATTCTCAGCCAAGAAAATAATGTAGTTCCTTTTAGAGAAGAGATTTATTGTAAAAGGTAATGTAAAAACCAAAAATGCATATGTAGAAAGCAGTAGCCTGTACCACTGTGCCTTGGAGACAAAAGCAAAGATGTGTAGTGACAAATTAAGTAGGCATTAGAGAAAAACATTGACAAATATAGTATTAGAGGAGGGAAAAAACCCTGAAATACTAGCTTCAGGCACTGCTATATGAATAAGCAAGAACATGTATATATCTGATATACAGTAAACTCAGTAACCTTAAATTAACCTTAAATTAATCCCTCCTTTAAAAGAACAGAAGACTTACAACGTTGAGTGACATGATGATCATAAAATTGATACAGACTCCGGTGCCAGATGTTGCAAACTGCCAATACTTCTTGATGAAATACCACTTGAACGAAGCAAACTGTTCCATGGCTACCAGACGGTACACCACAACTGCAAACACTGCAGTGAGGACCAGCGAAATCTGCAGGTAAGGATTTATGAATAGGGATATGAGAACAAAATAAACCATACCTGAAATTACTTCCACTGAATTAATAAATTAACGAGTGTTTTAAAGACTGCGATTTGTTGTTGTGAGCAGGCTTTGAGAGAACGAAAATACTAGATTCGTTAATTAAAACGTTTCTTTACTGTTCTTTTACAATATAATACATCTTCCAAAAGAAAGAGATGCATAAACAAGCAGTAAGACGGAGACAATCAGTTTTGCCTATATTATGTAAATAATAATGAATGCACTCATGGGTTCCGCTACTACTTCTATCAGAATAAGACTAAAGGCTACAATAATTCCAATATTATTAAACATTACCATGAAGAATATTCCTGAGACAGACACCATCAGTCGGCTGAGCTTATCAGGGAAAGGCTGAAAAGGTTCAGGTTTTCCTGTGATGGGATTTACTCGTTCCACTTGGGAATATTTAGCTTCAAACTGGGGGCGCAGCTCTTCCTGGAATGACAGGGTAGATTCCATTTGTTGTGCTACTTATTTCACTGAAGTATCAAAAATCAGACACGTGTGCTATAAAGTAGGAAATGTATATTGATAAAAGTTCTCTTTTATAGAGCTCCAACTCAAATATCCAAATAATTGGCTCTTTTGAAAATCCTCGGAAACAGTGCCAGAGACCAACAAAGAACAGAAACCATGAGCCTTCCCCACCATGGGAGGGCATTAAAAGGCTCATGGGTCGTAATACTGGCTTAAGCACTAGTTTCTCTGCAGAAATTGATATGAAAACTATAAGTTAATGCCAGTTATGATGGTGCTTTTTGTCATATGAAACCATTTTTTAGCAGCCACCAGCTTGTATCTACGCATCTACGGAAAGCTATAAAACAAGCAATGATAAAGTCTCTGTTGACTTAGACTGCAGTTAAATTGCCAATATAGTTAAATTACAGCTATGTTCACTAGTGATTTATGAAGTAAAGTAATAAAAACATTTCCTTACTGCTGATGCTGATAGCAGAATGTTAAAGGACAAGCTATGCCTCTCAGCAGGATATAAAATCTAGTTTCTGTCCCTTTGCTTGTCTTGGTCCCGATTTTAGGCAGAATTAGGAATTTCCAGTACAAGAAACCACAGAACTGAAAGGCATCTGTGCTGACATCAGTAGTAGCTCCTGTCCTCTGTACGGGCAGTATTTCCACTCCATTGTTCACAGGATACTTTTAATAAATGTAAATTAGATCTGGAATTCCAGTGCTAGTTGCAGAAGGCAAAGTATCCTTGTATAGTCTCAAGTATACTCGCGTATTCCGCAACTGGTGTTATAAATACAAATATAATCTGGATGACAAATTCCGATCACTGGCATACAACATGCATCGATATTTACACTTAAATCACGGTGACAGCAAGATTTACAGGTTTACTTCTGTTTAGTCTTACCTCTTCATCTTCCCAGTCTATGAGGTCCCAGTCATAGGTTAATACAGCTCTCCGTCTTTTCCAAAACTCCAGAAAGACTGTAGCTGTGGAAATCATCAACTGCATTTTAATTATGGAAAAGAAAGAAGAAAGGCCGTGCAGATCTCGAGAAAATCAGCAACAGGTAACGTGATAACTGTCATTAGCCACTTTCTGGCTGTTTTCTGCACAGAATCTGAAAACTCTACGTAACTTCAGGATAATCGTGGTCAAAACTGGAACACTATTTTACAATGTTTATGTAAGAATCCTTTTTCTGCTGCCTGCTATATCTGTACAGAGATAGGTACTTGTCAATACAAGACACTTTTAGATCGTCATTTTGCTTTTAATTTTATGCAAAACATATATGGTTGAAAATCTTTCCTTGAAGAAACAAGGATGTGCATACACAATGGTATCTATTAATGGAGAGTTAAATTATGACCTCCTTTTATTCAGTTCTAATCAAGACAACCTCACTTCTTTCCCAGCTACACCAGCTTTATACTGGAGCAGCTTCACTACTAAAATATTTCTTTAAACAATTATTTCTGATCTACGTGTGAGCTCATAATTAGATTCTCCAGGTCCTTAGTGGTTTTGGTAGGTCCTATAAAAATAATTACAACCACTTTATAACTCCAAGTTTCCCAAACACTGTAGTTTGCCACTGAGGGTAAGACACTTCATTTTGGTGGGATTCCTGACAAAAGGTGGCGTTGTCCAATTGCTCCCTAGAAAACAGTGATTTCAAAGAGGGAGTGAGAAAATTTGCTTCCTCTGGCAAGCCGACGGTTCCGAAGGAGGATTTCTGACTCAAACTGAATAGGATGGTCTCACATTCCTACCTTCTGCTATAGTTCTGTATCATGTTTAACATCTAATTGGGTTTATACATACATACATGTCACACACAGCTATCATCATTTCATATATATATGTATGATTTATCCATATACTATATTAAAGCACAATAACTGGAAGTTCGCAGGAGTTCACCATACCACTACCCACAAATAACAGATGGCTGAATGAAAGGAACTTGCCCCTGAATATTATTTTTGGGTAGTATGTTCTTTTATTCTTCCAAGCAAGGATGTGTTCTTCACCACAGATTTCATTTACGTTTTGGATGCTCCTAACAAGAACAGCACACAGCTTTCCTATTTAAGCAGCAGTGGGGTTTGCACTTGAGTAATCTGAGGGTGAAACCACCTTTTCTCACTGTCACTGGAAGTGCTATCACAACCAGTGCAGCGCGAGACTTGGAAATGTTACGGAAGACACCGCCTTGCACGAGAAATCCCTTCCCGACATGCAGGGACTCAGGAGCAACGTACGCCCGTGCTATGCGCAAAACAGGCATCATTTTTCTTATGTGACCAAAGAGGTAGGAGAAATACAACGCCTTCTGCCAAACTGGGTGTCAGGTGTTCCTCTGTGTGCCAGGCTGCTGTAGGAAGCCCACCCGAGATATCCACTAGCCCTGTGCCAAACGTGGTATGTCTGCAATTGCATAAATGAAATAATTCACTTCATTACACTCAAAGGTAATAGAAATTAAAGAAGTGGCCCAGTTATCAGGAATAAAATAATGAATTTTAAATCCCACGGACTTAAAATATCTGAGTCAGAGAAACTGAAACCAAGCAATTGAGTTAGTAGCTTTTTTTTTTCTTTTCCCCATGCCATCACTGACAAAAAGAATGAGGAGAGGTGAACTATTGAAGTACTTGCAACTTCTTTGGACTGGGAAGTATTTTAACTTGTATAAGTATCCATTGAAGTTTTGGAAATAAAATGCGGCAGCTGTGGTCGAGAAGTAATACTAGACTGTGGACAAATGGTGTCCCCAGTTGAATATACACTAATCTCATAACGCTATTTATTTTATTCTGTCTGTCCCCTAAGATTTGGGATAACTTGCTTATTCTTGAAATCAAGTTCTGTCTCTAACTTAAGAGTTTTCAGGCTCTGGTATAGGATGAATAATAGGCTCTGGTATAATATGAGTAATAATAATAAATGTTACTTATATACAGGAAGCATTTTGATAACGCAATGATCAAGAAAAATCATCCATCTAGGTGAAGCAGATGAGGCCCCATCGCTAACGATACCCGCTGATTAAAGCACCTTTTCCAGACTCACCCGAGCTCTTAAAAAATGCTGCAATACTCTCTTTCACACAGTACAATAGAATTCATGGTAATTTTACTGTGTTATAAGGCTACTGAGAAAATAGTGACAAAAGCTGTAAGGATATTAAAAAAAAGCACATTGGGAAAAAAAGGATTCGCAAAACTTCTCTTGTGGTCTAAATTTCTAGTCTAAATGACAGTGAAAAAAAAATCAGGGTTTTGAAATTCAAGTATTCATCCTACAAAAAGCCCGGAACCTTCCTGGCTTGCCTTTGTTTTAGTCTATAGCAATGCTAATGCCACCCGTCTCCAGTTGCTCTCCATGCAAGCGTGCCCCTCCAGTCCCAGGTGCTAGGCACTTCTTACTGACTCATCTCCCAGCTCTGAAAATGCTAAGCCTTGACTTTTATCAATTAATTCTGTAGAAAAACAAGACATACAATAGATGACTAATCTAACCATTTGAACATCGAGATGAGAACATTCATGTTGTAACATTGCTTTGATCAGGCAGAGTTTCTTTGTGCCTAATTCTGCTGTTCAAGAGTTCTGGATAATTTACAGTTGAGAGGGTCACACACACGCCTCTGGTTTCCTACAGAAAACATTCTGTTGCATCCCCTTGCTTTTTCCGGAGCATGTAGCTTTCCATTTTATAGCTCAAATTGTCATCTTGAATTTTAAGCCCCATAATAAATGGTGTACTTCCTCTTTTGGTCCAGCATTTTGGTACAGACCCACTCATTTAGGGATTTGTTATTCAGTGCTCTGCAATACAGTTTGCAGTTCTGCCCATAGCACGCTTCCAGAAGTTTCTTTCAATTCTTATTCCAGTTACCTTACGTTTACTGCCCTTGCACTGCCCGTACCCATACTGGTGGAGAACTAAAATCTCTAGGCGTGTACTTCACACAGTTCTTAACCTTTCAGAAGATGAGTAGGGTGATATTTGATGGTCAAGACAGACAGGAAAGACTGGTGGTGTGTTGATACAATCATGAGTATAACAAAAGTTTGACATTGTCAAGAAGAAGAAATGACGAATGGCTGCTGTTAAATGGTATGGAAGGGAAGGTGAGAGCAGACCAATAAAGAAATCCAAACAAAACCCAGACCCCAGAGAAACCAAGACTATTATGTGAGCACATCTCTTCTGAATGTTTTATGAGTCACTGTGACAAAATGAATTGTGTGTTTATTTCCCTACAAAAATATTGCAAAGAGGATTTTCAGTAAGGAGCTAGGGGACTGCCTGCACTGCCTCTCTGCAGAATTTGGCCGTGGCCAGCCAGGCCCCTTCTGAATACGCTGCTCAATCACTCCTTCAGTTTTATTCAGTAGAACTCATTTACAGCACAGCTATGCAATAAACACGGTCCTACAGATTTGGTACCACAGCTACTACTGAGACACACTCTTCAGAACTGAAACTGCTGCTTCCTAAATACAGGCTGTAGCTGAATGACAGCTTGGTTTCCTCTCCCACTCCTGGAGTACCCTGAACCACCTTGCCTCCATACGGCCACAGCTCTGAATCTGTTCACACTCGGGCTTACCCCTGGGGGCTTTGCTTCCCAGGAACAGCGGGCCAGCGCCCAGCGCCAGCATCCTGGCACCACGCTGCAGGTGCGCTTCGCTAAGAACCGAGTCACAGAGCATCTTCCATTAGGTGTTGAGGCACTCAGGTGAACAGCTCTTACTTTTCCTAACAGATGAATGAAACTGCTAATAAATAAGAGAGCGAGCATGCACCTTCCCAAG
This sequence comes from Phalacrocorax aristotelis, assembly GCF_949628215.1. Taxonomy (NCBI): domain Eukaryota; kingdom Metazoa; phylum Chordata; class Aves; order Suliformes; family Phalacrocoracidae; genus Phalacrocorax; species Phalacrocorax aristotelis. Next base: position 64,809,145 of record NC_134280.1, read on the forward strand.
CCCCATGGTGAGGCCAAGGGCAGCACTCGAGTGGCATGACTTTCATACCACTGTAATAGATACACATTAACAGAATCACAGCTTACATATTTAAGGTCTTGCTGTTTTCAAATATTCTATATCTATTCAAATAACCTTTCTTTTTAAAAAAACTATCAGAAAGGCTTCTCAGCACCATAATGCGCGCATGCTGGCGTGAAGCATACTGTTGACCCTAGTGTATCACTTGTCATTTGGCTAATACTGCATAAGACCCAAATTTGGACACAGATTTGCGATGCTTCTTTTCAGATCTCGTGGTCAGTCTGTTAGGGGCATGTCCACCCAGGCACAGCAATAAATATGAGCGGGAAGCTTGTTGATACACACTGCAGAGAACGCTAGATTCCAAGGCAAACCAAAGCCACAGCATCACTCTGTCCTCCCTCCCCTCACCGACCGCCCCACCTCACGCCACACAAATGACGTGCTTCCCCAAAAGGGACATCAGAGCCGGTAGAACTTGATCCCTTTCACAGAAAACCTTCCACTTGTCCACTGCAGGATTTTCAAGAAAACACCACTAGTTGCCCCCACATAAACACCTCCTGTATATGCCATATCCTCAACGCTTATCTGGAGTATAAGCTATGAAATAGTATTTGCACTTGATTCCTTGAAAATTTAAAGTGGAAACAGATAACACCATCATAGCATTCCACTCAAACGGTCACACAGTGCTAAAACATTTCTGAGTCACTCTTCACCACATACCAGCCTAGAATAAACATACATAAAGAAAATAATAAGAAAAAAAAGTATCACAGGTTGACTATGTCAGCATATTAAAAGTTACGTACGATATGCCCGACTTCCTCATTCTTTCTTTAATCCAGTATTGTTTATATAAAACCTAAAGTGAGGAGAAAGATTCAGTAACATTCAGATCCCAAGCCGGTTATAAAAAGTAAAGAGTAAAAATTAATGACAACTGATAAATTCAGAGAGTTTGGATTTAGATCGTTATCTTAAATTACTGCAACTGTGAACATATTTGGAGACCGGATCAGGCCCATTTCTAGGAACACGTTTCTCTTAACAGAACTCATTTTGCTGCTTTGTTTTGCAGAAGACACAACTTTTCCAGTTTTCATCTCACAAAGTGTACCGTAGGGAACGCTGAGATAATAAAAAGCTATCTTTTGTTAAATTACTAGTTGCATAGTACACGGAACAATAGTTTCTATAGTTTAGAGAAAACAGTCACCTTTCTGAAACACCAGTTCAAAGACTTTCAACGGATTAGGCAATCAGCACTGCCTACCCACTTCACCATAAATGCTGCAATTCCAGTGGACTCTGCAATGACAGCGCCCGGTCACGACAGCGGCGCAGTCGGAGGGGCTGGTTCCCAGCGCGCCGCTGCGCCCAGCGAGGGCTGCCCCACCTCGCCTCGCCTGCACGGGCACGTTCCCGGCCGCCACATCTCCCGTGCCTGCGCTCCCCTCTTCCCGCCAGACTAACCGCACTCCGGGCCAGAGCACTATTTCAACAGGGTCTTGCGTATTTTGTAGAGCTCAAAGGTAAGTCTGAGGCATTTTAAATGCTTACTAGTGGATCTGATTAATAATTGCAGCGCTGTTTTATGCAGTGCTCGGGAAGGCAAGCGGGGCTGTTGTAGCCAAATTCTACTTAGAGAGTATTTCTGAGAAAATAACTGAACACCTCCCCCCCCCCTCCCCGCCCCTTTTTGTGATTCAAATATTAAAGCAGAGAAGTGGCAACCATAAACAACGGCAGTATTTCACTCAAATTCATGCTTTTTTTTATTGGTTATTTATGCTTATTATTTATAATTCACTTAAAACCTACAAATTATTTTCTCAGTACAAAGTAATAAAATACAGTTAAGCTTGAAAATTTAATATTCATTAAATTTAGAAGTATCTCTTCCTTGGAGAGCAATTTGAATTTTAGAGCAAAGAGCCACAGGAGCAAAAATCCAATATGTTTCTGGGACCATCATTTGCTATTATTTCTTTCTGAATTCTAGAAGATAAACTCTCTATATCTCGCTTTGTATTTCTTCTGTCTATTTTTGGATCACTGATGTAAAGGTAAAAATAATCTGCTTTATGAGGCTTAAAAAGCACAGTCAGTATGAAAGCTCTGCAAATATGAACATGTTACTCCAGACCACAAAAAACAAAGAAGTGCCATTAATAATTTGCTCATCATGACACTGTTTACTACATAAATTGAAGTGCTTTCTAATCACTACTGTAAGGCAGGGGAACGGTGCAAGGTTCAATTTATTGACATGCAGAAGAATGTCCTTTGAATTTATAGTTCTGAAGATCATATCATCTACCCATAAGAATCAGCTGTAAATGATCATTTTCTTGACAGTTGCGGAGGTTTTGCAGACATCACACCTATCAATGGCAGGTGCTGGGTTGTGTTCAGGAAATACATGTTGCAATTATTTTATCATGCCAAAAATCCATTTTTAAATAATTTACCCCTGGATATACATTTATGTGAAAATCGCCATATAAGACTTTATTAGGACATTTGTTTCTCTGTGTTACAGAATTATTCAGCACAAACCTGAGCAGTTTGAGTAAAACACGAAGCTAAATGCAATGTCAATGCAGCCTTCATGGTGAAGTCCACAGACTCAGGGGAGGTTGACTTGAATGGGACCAGGGCTTCCCCCAGAGTTAGGCGTGAAGATGTACGTGTATGTACGCTACTAGCTTCACACTGAATGCTTTCTGCTGTAAAACAACTTTAACCTTTATTAATAACAGAATGACGAGGATTTTTGTAGCCTTTTTTTCAATTTACTTCTATTAAAATAGAGAAGGCTGCATGATACAGACCCACAGCCGCCTCATCACGGCCATGCCGACATTAGTACTTTAATCCACATCAAGAGTGTGCTTTTAAAGTCTCCTGATCATCTCCACTTGTTGCCCTCTGGCTTACACCCTGGGGCACTCCTGTCAATAAGCTAAGCGGTGTGCTCCAGGAGTAGCCTAACAGGCTAACAGTAGCCTAACAAGCTCTTAACAGGTGGCCCAGAGAGGAGAGATTGTGGCAAGTTCAGAGTAAACCCCTCCAGGAATGTGTGAAGAGCAGCTATCGAGTCCCCAGCACCTCTACACATCTCTTGCAACTGGGCTACACGTTTTCCAGTATAGATACAATAAGTGTATACTCAGGTTCACACCGGAGGACCATTTTTATGGGAAATTGCATTCACATTTTGGTGAATTCCTCGAATGGGGGCACTATATGTCTCCTCATAAGGCCACACACTGGAGGAGAAATTTTAGCCTTCCCCTTTTTGGAGTTTTCAACCCAGCTGTCATAGGTCGCAGACAAAACTTGACTCTAGCAGCACAGAAACAAATGCAGAGTGCAAAATCCACTGAAAAATCAGTGTGGTGACCACCCTATGTAAAAAACTGATTCTTCGTGCTAAAAAAAAAGGTAGAGCTAATCTAGGGGACTGAGCTGCAGCCCAACTCCATAGCGATGTTGCTTCTACTCACTTCAGGCTATGCCTACTGCACTGACTTCCACCGAGCTGGTACTGAGTAACACGAACACCAGTGAATCAAAAAGCAAGACCTTTTTTTTCCTTTTCATTAATAATATGTTCATAGCTTCCTTAAGCACTTGTTTGACCAGCTAATTTAAGGTTTGGGCTCCTCTGCAAGTGCTGGCTAATCTACAGCACCTCTGTTTTACTGCAATGGCACTATTTGCATATTAAGCTCTAAAGGCAACGAGTATCATTGAAGACCTTCAGTGTTTTTCTAAACTGTATGAACACAATGTTGCACTAGAAGAAGACGAGTTAATTATTACACACAAAAGGGTTTCCAGAAAGCAGTTCATCCCAGCCTGAGAACTGCAGTACACAACCTTCAAAGCAAGGAGGTTTCTTCTCTACGGTCCCCCATGAAGAAGATTACAAAAGTAAGCCAGTGTAGAAAAAATGACAGCACTTGTGCAGCAAGGTTAGTGACTGCTTTGCACACTGCACTGCAAATGAAAATTACAGTTAAAGGGAACTGAGCGTAATTTCCCTACATAGTTACAGCGAAGGGATAATGAGCAGTATGACTAAATCCACTTTGTTCACTAACATGACTATCAATACAAGGAAGGAAAGACCATGCCACTGAATTAAAACAATAATACTGTTAAAAATCAAACAATGTGTTTGAAAGCTTTGTAAAGTACAAGGTTCTTTTCTTCACTGTTTTGCAGCTATTATTAGTCCTACCAAATCAAAATCTAATATTCAGGTTGCACAGCAATTCATAGTCATCTGAAGGCCTGTAATTCACATTTTAAATGTAATTGGAGCTGATCCTTGAACTACAAAGGGGTTGCCTTTGGCATGCTCGTATGGGGTGAGTGCAGTTATCCTTGGTTTGACTGATCCTCAAGCAGAAGGTTTCTCTTTTATTTTTTGCTAAATCAGTTACAGATGTTTTGCGAGCACAGGTCCTTCCTGCCATATAACTGGCTTTAACTTGGAAAAAAAGCCCTGTGGAGAAGTGGAACATATGCATATGTTAATAAGCACGTTAAATGGCAGTTTATAAATACACATGAGTTTCAAGTAATGGTACCACCTTCTAACCACTGAAAACAGAAAACATGCAAGAACAGACCACACAAGAAATAAGAATAAAGCCAAAATGAGATAAAATGGCATGATATTTAATTATCATCTACCCAATAATATTACCCATAGCTGACTGCTATCTACTGTTACTGTACATGCACCTCCCATTGCTCTGACGGTGTTACATACAAAGAAGCTAACCTGGGGAAAATGCACAATTCAATGGCAAAAAAATAACAAAAGAAACAAACCAAACCAGAAACAACCCCCAGAAAGCCCACCCATAGGAAAAAGCACAAGACAGTAGGAGGGGGGGAGGCTGAAGATGAAAGAAATAGTTCCTTCTTTCAGTTGTACATCTCCTTTCTTCAGACGGTAAAGTACCCGCATACACGGACACCTAGTTAGTTAAGGATGCTGAAGATGTAACTTACCGATACTTTTTAGTGTGCTGTCATATGAGAGGTGATGCGCAGGTGCTAAAAACTGCATGATCTCAACCTGTCTCATACTTAGAAAAACATCCCCCCGTCAAAACCCAACGCGTATACTGAACAGCGTACCTGCTATAATCGAGTGACTTCCAGATGAGTTTTTCTCATCCTTCTCATTCTAACATTTGAGAAATTAGTGCATAATATACAGCTTCCAGTGTCTTGTAGGAGAAAAAGTTCCCACACAAATTCAGCATCATCCATAATCCCTAGACTGATTTAGTTTCCAATTTGCTCCTGGCAGCATTCCTATGACACTCATTGCTCAGGGTCACAAAACATTATCCATCAACTTTCAGGGCTAATCATAACAATTCTATCTCTTCGCAATGGAGCATAGCTCTGTAGCGTGCTCTTGGAGTTGCTGCCTGCCCAGAAACATTGCTTCGAGCGTGCTATCCAAGTATGTACCATTACCTCATTCTATAGCAAAGTGGCTTTGAATTATTCCCCTCTGAGTAGAGGCCTGTTTATAGAAACATGGAATTTTCTTGTGCAAAAACCTTTTGTTGATCATCAGTACTGTATTAGGTCATTCTTTAAGTCATTAGCACTCAGGAATGTAAAGTTTTCAGCATCAGCATGTGGTAAACTGCTGAGACTTCTATAGTAAAACACCAACTTTTTTTTTACCAGCTTATTGAGGTCTTAACTGAGTAGCTTTGTTTTGCAAAATGAAATAATAGTCTAGTGAATTTCTTGCAGGTTCTCTAACGAAACAAAATTTGAAGTCAACACCATGCGACTCTCCTGCGGAATGATTTTCATTTTTCTGCTTGTAAGACTGCAATGGAACAAAAGCAGCGCTGAGGGCATAGAAGTAAATGGAACAAATGACAGAAATAGCTCAATTAGAGATAAAAATCAGTCTACTGCACAACCAATTACACACGGATTATTTCTGTCTATGGCTACTGCCACAAATCCTTCTATCGCCAGCCATGCTGCACCAACAACTTCCAACGCCAAAAAAAATGTAACGAAAGGAACAGAGACGAGCAGTCAGCCAAAGAGCACACCGAGCACACCCCCAAGGTCCACTGACGGCCCCACTTTGTCTTCAAATGTCACTATGGTATCAACAGGTGGAATAAATAACTCTGCCACAAACTTCAACAGAATCCCAATGTCTTTAGCAACATTTACAACAATGGGTGACTTTTCTGGAGTGACCAAAAGTGCTGCAGCTACTTCTACCTCCACAGCGACGCCAAGTAACTCCACAGTCACCTATAGTACCCCTTTGGCCGCAATGCTCCCCAGCGGCAACTCTTCAATCAACCCCGTCTCGTCGTTCCCCACCGGTATCACTCTGACATCACCCATGGTGAAGCAGGACAGTCCTACGCCAAACATCTACCCCACTCAGCAGAGCACAGACCAGAATCATAATTCTAGCAACCCTTCTACTGCATCTCCTAATTCAAAAGATGCCAGTGAAGGTAAGTATCTAACCAAAGTCCAGCTGGATTAGTAAAATGATAATGCTGAAATTGAACATTTTTTTCCTCTGAACAGGACGCTTCACAAAATGTGTGAATTAATAGGTGTCCTAGTACAGACTAAACCTAAAACTCACACACACCCCACACACCCCCCAAATTTTTTTTTTAAATTATTTGCTGTTTACTTGTTTGTTTAACACTTCCAAGAGTGGGGGAACCTAATGACAGGTACTGCCCATTCACACTGGAGCAGACTTCTAAAGCAGATGTGTAGAAATAACATTTAAAAAGTGTAACATGCAACTTACATAAGTTCAGAAACTTTTGTGACCAAAGATGGCTTCTTATAAATACTTCCAAAGGAATTACTAGTTGTGCATTTAATTACCAAGTTGAATATGCGTGGGAAAACAATGGAGCATAAAACTGTCACCGCACTTTTCTATTCTGCTGCTCTGAATCAGGTGTTCAGGAAAAGAAAAGGAAAGATTAGAAGACACGGTAATTTTTTTTGCCATTAATTAGCTTTCAAGCTTTTAACACAGGACTGAAGGGCTTATCTATCATATCCAGTAGAGTACACCTTGTACTAAAAACTGAAGGAGCATCAGACTTTCACGTTTCCCATCACAGTTCTGATAATTACAGTGTACCCGATTTTTAGCTAACGTGACTGAAAAGGAAAGGGGGTGGGAGGGCAAGTTCAGTTCCAAGAAAAACAGTCTGCAGAGTGTTTCAGATCCTCGGTGAAAAGTCTCAACTCCCCAGAGCCCTTGACTGCTATAAAGCAAGAGTGAAGTATCTGATCTTAAAGATTTATAATTCTCATCCAACTGTCTCTTCTTTCTTTCTTTTCTAGAGAAAACATCCAAAGGAGGAGTAATATTTGGTGTCACTGTAGGAGCCACTTTGGGAGCTATATTAATTGGCCTGATTGGATATTTGATATGTAGTAAGAAAAGGTCTGAGTTGTTTTCCCACAGACGGCTTTATGACGATACAAGGAATGACCCTGGTAAGGAACAGCACAAATGTTTTGCATAAGAACATGTTTTATTTCTGCCCAGAGCCATTTAAATAGTCTGGTCTTATTGAACTATTAGGAATTATATAATCGACTCCAGTCAAACTAGTTTTCAGCTGACAGTACTTCAATATTAGCTTAGCCAATACTCCCCTTAACTCTATGTGTCCTCCTTACAAGTTATTTTTTAACCTTTGAAGTATCAGGAAATATCATATCTAGTATGAGTGAACATGTTCAAAGAACTGTGGGTGAGTTCAACACTATAGCTCAAAAACTCTCCCAAACTTTCATTAACTGAAAAAGGCCAGACTCTGTACTCATCCACCTTCAATTACAGAACGAGAGATGAAGCTATATCTTTTTTTAGGAGTAAAAATATTTTTAAGAGGTTTAAAAAGAAGATTGCTTTTGTCTTCTCCATGAATATGTATAAACTTTTATTAAAGTGTAATCACACAGTCTCCAAACATTTGTGTCAGGCTTCTGGACTTCATTTTTAAATATTTAAATGAACACTGAGAGGCTAAACACACTTTTTTCCTCAAATAAAATCAAATCAAAATAAAACTCTGGCAATACGCCTTTTCTGGCTTAAATGCGAGAGCTGAAAGCTGCCAGACCATCAGATTAGGAACTAGCTTTGAAAGTCGACCACCCATGTAGTCCTGAACAGGCATTACCGGGAGGACATTTGTTATCCTCAGAAGATCGTGAATCAAGGCCTTCACCTTTTGCTCCCCCATATCTAAGGAAGAGTTTAACTGGATTTAGCTGTGACAAACTGCTGAACTAAACTGTGAGGTACCCAGCATATGGGGATAAGATTCTTTTAAATAATATATAAAAAATAATTACATTATCCTTTCAGTTCTCCACTTAGACAACTCACTTGGACCATATGATACGAGTTTTGGATATCTGTCAGATGACAAAACCATCACAGGAGACAAACCAGAGACAGACAACTCAGCGTGCCCATCCGATGGCATTCCCATGGCTGACATGGCACCATCCCACCCTTCACCGTAATGTTTGCTTCCGATTGTATTCTCACCTCTTATCTATGTGGTTTCATTTCTCCCAAAATGACCTGGCAGCTGTTATCTTACAGCCACTACCATGCAAACAGTGTTCTGGAAAGCAAGGGGAAAATTCACAAGGTACATTGATACGCAACAGGCAGGGCCCAGTAGCAGAGCATCACTCTTCTGCTTTCCAATTCAATTATCAACTTACAGTTTTCCTGGAAAAATACTACACACTTGCTTTCTTAGGAATATTATAAACAAATAGCACCCAGGGAAAGTTCTGCCTTGTGTAACTTTGGTCAAGAATGCAGACATTATAACAGGGCAAAATTTGACCAGGGTTGCAATGATATGTTCGCATCAATACAAAAAAGTCTGAAGTTTAACTACCTTGAGGTGAAACTCTTCTGGCCAAATATAATTCTGATCTGATAAATGACTCGGGACATTATTTTCCCCACTCTACGTTTGTACTTTCCTCAGTGAACATGACAAAAAGAATTAAATTTACTTGGATTACTCAGAGGTTGAAGTTTGCTGGGGAGAATGGAACTGCTGAGTAACATAGACTACATTTAAGCTTTGACTATGATGACACAGAGTTAAAATCACTAACGAAGGGAAAAAAAGAAAACAACCTTCTATTCCTCTGTCAAACTGATCTGTTGTTTGCATTGCAGGCCAGATCTGTACAACTTATGTTAAAGGTTTTGGTACAGGTTAGAGGGAAGAAATATTTATCTTAACATGAAAGGAAATAAATTCTCTCTGCCATGTCTCTAGACAGCCAAAGAGCACGCTCCTGTTTTGTTCAGCTAAGGAGCAAAGTTATGGCAGTACAATGCAAACAATTGCATAGTTTATCCGTTTGCAATTATCAGAAATGTTTAAATGGAAAGAAAGAACATGAAAAAGACACAGCTGTAAAGGCACAGAATAAACAAAATCAAGTGCAGAGAAAATAACTGCTCACATGGGATACATGCTTGTTACTATGACTCTGTTAAAATGCCTTATCTAGCGGGGGGACTGTGGATCATGTCGATGTAGTTGTGTCACTAACTGGCTGTGAATATTGCAATGAGTCTCTATGTGAGTAAAATACATGCACGCACACACCAGAGGCAGAAAAGATGGCAGTCACGCTGCAGTTGAGTAAAATGGTATTTATTTCAAAGTTACTTCAAAATTATTTCCATTCAAAATTCCTTCAGAGATTAAAGAATTGAGTGCAAATGTGCAGTGCTGCCATTCTTACAGGGGTCAGCCATGAAGCAGCACCCTTCAGGTGATGCTTCAGGTGAAGGGGTCACCCTTCCCATCAGAACCAGAACCTGATTTCTAACACCGTATCCAGTGTGTTAGATAGCAGACTGAAAATCTAAGACACATTCACCCGTATTAGGTTAAGAGTATCACTCCGATGCTTGAAATTAAGAAAAATGTAACGTTCGGCTGTCACCTTCCTTAGCGCATATTATGCCATCTTTCCTGTTAATGGCAAAGCAGTCTCACATAAGCAAAATTCCTTCCTACGCTGAAGCTTGGCCGCAGCTAAAAACTGAAAGAGCTCTCTCTAAGGAGAACTCAGAGATTAAGAGATGCTAAGAAACCACCAGCGCTGCTACACTGGTAACCATATAACCAAGTGCAATGGATTTTAGGAATTTATGAAACTAATTATTAGTAATTGCAAGGTTATTACAGCAAGATTAGGAGCCAATGAAGAAATATCACTGAGGCAAGCAAAGTGTGCCCTTCAGTTATACTGTGCTAAGTTTTAACAATCTAATTATGATTTCTGTATGTATGTGCATGTGCTTATGTTGTCTATGTACCTTGTTTGTGTTTTGCTGCTGTTAGTATATTGTTTTTTGTTTTACCAGGCCAGCCTCCAAAATTTGTGATATTTGTTCATCCTTCACTTTAAGTTAAAATCATTAAATGCTTATTCATACATATTATGTAAATAAAGCTGTTGTGTGCCATTTGACTCTATTTAAAATTGTAAAACTCTGGCTTGAATTTAGACAGTCATATGTATGTGAACTAGTGTTGGGTTTACATAGAGAAAACATTTACATTGGTAAAATTAATTACCTCTTGTCCTAATACCTGTCTTCCCCACTTCCCAGCAGCAAAATACAATTAGCTTCAGCGAAAGCTAATTCCATCAAGCATTTCATGCTGGAACCACTACCTGTCTTGTATGGCATTATTACACTGACCTTCAACGAGAGGGAAGACTGTTCTAGGTAACTCCAGTTCAACAGAGGCCTCTGTGGATGTGACCCTGCCTGGCTTTGTGCCCCATGACATGATGGGTGTGACGTCAGAGTGAACATAATGAGATATTCAGACCGAGAATTTGTATATAGATAGTTAAATTCCTGTAAGCACTTAACATCAGATCTTTCCTATACTTCCCTCAAATTAGCTCCCACAAAAACATTCTCATTTATTCTATAACAATTCTCTACAAGACGTGATTTTTATATCGACTGCAGATCAGTAAGTTAACCTACATGGTTGCCTCTAAAAAGACTGCTGCTTGCATGACATAAAATTCAGGCTTAAGGACATGAAGATGCTAAAGACGGTCATTACATTAATGACAAAAGGTATTCATTTCACCCACCACTAGCACAGAAACTGAAGTTGATAAAAACAGGAAAAAAAAGTTTGTGTGACAAAATCATAATCCTTCTTTAAATTTTATCAAGAGCTCTAATCTCCCTTTACCCAGTAATCACATAAAAGGGTCAGGTGAACTAAAAGTACAAAACAAATGAAAATGTACTTACCCCAAATTGCCATGAAAATCGCAAAGAAGACAGTCCCTCCGTTATCAAACAAATGTGTAACCTGAATAGAAAATACATACATCAGGAACAAATACTATTGCCACCTTATCTTTCGCCCCCAAGAATCCCAGAGTACAGGACTGGTGCCAGTAACTAAAGCTAAGCATTCGCATAACAAGTCCTACTTGCATGTTTCTTCCACCAAGGTTTGTCCTTTTCTCTCTTTCAGTATAACTCAAACTCTAGCTTTGCAGACTGTCACGTCATCTGTCACCAGTCTATTTGTTTCACAGACACCAAGAGCTGCACTGTCCATGTCCAGACAGGCTAAAAATTCCTCCAGAGCTCTCATATGCTGGGTCAAATTTAACCTCAACATTTTCTATTGAAAGGCTTTTATAAGCCTAAATAACTTCTGTCTTTTCACTTTTCTTCCTCTGTACATTACTTAATGTCACTTTTGATTCTATTTTCTTCTTCACCCAAGCGATCTTGCACATCTTCCGCAGGTGAGAATAGTATATGTTCTTTTTTATCTGACATCTGAGCCTCTCAAATTGTTGACACATTCTCCTTCTTAAAAGGCTAATGCCCCTAAACTCAAACAAATATCAAATAAATTAAATTAAATTAAATAAATAAATACCAACCCCCCAAAAAACGTAATTCTGAATTGGGCACTTAATTTCTCCTCATGAATGCTCTCCTTCTTGTTGGATTTATCCCTTATCTTACTCTTTGTTATAAGATTTTTTGGGGCAGAACAGACATTCTGCAGCAAAGCACAAGGCTTACCAATATAATATAAGTAATAAACCTTTTTTGCATGCCTTTGAATCAGTCGAAGCATCCGAGTGGGTGAATTTGATGTCTCACTTACTAAGAAAACACCATAATTTACAAAAATCCAGAATTTCTAATATTCAAGCCATAATCTGAAACAGTATTTAGGAAGCTGAAATTAAGATCAATGTACTTTCAATAGATTTAGGGTTGCCAATTTACAGCGATGTCATTTATCCAGGGATAACAGGCCTACATTTCTTCTAATGAAAAGTGGCTGAAGATGCTGCTGAGCATTAGTAAGCAAAGTACAGGCTTAAAATTCCTATTTGGAAAAAAAGCACAAATCATCATACAATAATAGAGCAAACCAACTTATCATCAACAGGCATACGTTAGAAAGAGGATCTGAAGAGAGAGGAAAAAGAAATGAGAAAGTGCTGAAAATGGCTCTGATACGTATTGCCCTAAACCATCCAGGAAATTCATGGCCATTTCCCACTCTGAAACAAGAAGGGAATATCTTGAAATATAATGTTCTTGAAAAGGCTTTACTTCCATTGGTGTTGATTCTGTTGCTGACTTAAGGATCAATATTTAAGCTTTTATCCAACGCTGTACTGTGACCTCCTCTCACACCTGAAATGACTCTGGCCAGCAGGAATGTTCTGTACGCAGGGAGTGCCAGGATGCTGGGGCTGACAGCCCACCTCGGGCGGGTTACCTAACCTGCTCCCGCGAGAGCTGCCTGTGACACGGACAACTCATCCTGCTGACAGATTTTTAATCTTCTAGAGCAGGCTGGCATTATTGCTTCTGCCTCGCAAATTAAGAAAACTCACTCAGGAAAGCAGAAAAAGTTAATAGAAGCAGTGTTGCCTGCCCCTATGCTATTTCTTTTTGAGTAAAATTATTATAATGTGAGAATTTATTAAAAACACATATATTTTATCTATATTCCAGTTCTGGTTTTTTTTTTTTTTCTTTCTTTTTTTTTTTTTTTTTTTTAAAGATTCTGAAATGGGAATTGACTATTTGGTATCAGATATCACTAAATCCAGTATTCCCTGCATGAATCATATGTTGCGATCAATTGTACATACTAATGTATCTTTTACTTCGTTTTGCTTTTGCTTCCATAAAGGAGAACACAAACATAATGGGTATGAGACTGAAAATGTGAGAGGTGAACAAAAGCAGTGCAATAAACCTGATGAACACTTTCAGTTTTGAATGTAGATCTGTGTGAGGATGTGATTTTGGATATTCTGGTCAGTAGAAAGTGCATCTCTCCAAGGAAATACAAAATGAACCAACCAACCAACCCTAACCTAACCCAGCAGAATTAATGTTGCTAAAAGTAGAAAACATGTCTCTGGCTCCCGATCTAGCTTTGTCTTTATAAAAAGTGTTTGGGCTGAAGTCTTTCAGTGCCACACTCAGAATTAAGACTTGACTGTCTGAAAGGCTAAATGCGCAGTCTGAGACTGCGAGCTGACCAGAGGCCTCTGAGCAGAAGTGAAATGCTGTAGCACTCAGTGCTAGTCCTTCAGCATACCTGGCTGATGTTGTCATCATCATTCAAGACTTCAGGCCCTTCAAATCCACTCTGAGTCCACGCCCTGCCCCGGGGCCTGAGGACAAGGTGTGCTGGGCGCAGAACCAGCCCAGGGAGCCCTAGCACACCACACTAATCGCCCACGGATCAAAGAGTCCATTGAATGCGGACAAGGATGACAGCTTGGGCATTTGGCAATTCAAAATACAACTCGGGTATTACATGCCCTTCCCTTAAATTACAAACTTCGCTTCAGTGTGGCATTTTTAAATGGAAATGGAATAAAGAGGGAGGAGATGAAAGAAATGGGCAGTAACAAGAATGAAAAAGGCATCTTTTGTATTTTGTCTCCATTTTTTCAAAAAAAGTTGGCAGAAAAACCCATTTGAGGTATATGATTTTTCCAGCATTAGTTTGTTCTGTCTGAAGAGCTCCTCTAAAGGAAAACTTCGCAGATATTTAATGAAAGAAACCCTGACAGCAGTTTTAATAATGTGAAATATGAGCACAAGTCCTTATATTAATGAGGCAGGTCCCATGACATAAGCAGGTTTGGGGAGATAAACTTCACTTAAAAGGAACTCCCTTTTCCAAATTAACTCACAGTTTGTGTACTCGTACACAATGAGCTATTTGAATGAATAAGAGTAAGGGTGCCAGTGCCCGGAATGAATCAGGACGAGCTTGCCTTGCCTATCAGATCTTCGGCTGTGTGCAAGGGAGACAGAAAAATAAGTTATGTTCCCACAACAACAAAACCAGAGGGAAAAGCTGACAAGCTCCAGCTCAGAAAGCAGAAAGGAAGCAGGAAATGCCATTTTCTTCTCCCAGAGAGCAGATCTGATGCTTTATTTTTAACTATGTTAGTTCCACTTACTTATATTACTAACAGTGCTTCAAGAAAGTACAAAGGAACATCTGACTTGAAATCAGATTGTAGTTCTCTAACATTACAGATTGTTTTCATTCACTAATCTGGGTGCAGACCCGGTGGCAGCGCTGACACATCTTTGGGTATGTGCTGCTCAAGTCGAGCAGCGCGGTGGCACCCAGCAGGGTAACAACCCCTGCCGGAAAACAGGCGTTTCCTAGCAAGAGGGTAACGAGCGAAGCTGAAGTGAACCCTTCTGGAGAGACAACACGGTGACTGAAGGTATTACAGTTATAACCTCAGAGTTATAAAAAGTCTCATTGAGTTTATTTTTTTTTTTTTTTTTCCTTTTTCTTTGCCGTTTGAGTAGCCAGATGGTAACCCTATTCCTTTCCAAAAAGAATTCTCTCTCTCCCCCACTTGGGGAAGATCCAGAACAGAAAAATCCTGAAAGGAGACAATTTCTGGTTGTTTTCTGTGTTTCAATACAAGGTTGATCAGCTTTTTAGAGCAAAGGCATTGGCAGGAACAGTTGGGAGCTTACATGAATTTCCATAATATTTGCAGACATCAGAAAAGGGTGCCTGCAAAGATGGAATGCGAGCGGTTACTGCTTGCCTTCCCTGGCTGCCACCTCATTTTGTTTCAAGGGGACTGGTTTAAAAATACGTGGAGGTATGGATGGACTGCCACATTTTTTCTGCTGCAATGAATTATTCACAATGTGGCATCAAATGTGAAACTTGCATGATTTAAGCAAAGGATGTCAGTGTAAATATAAATGAGAGACAAACCCTGATTCTTATTAACTGGGGACGTTAAAATAAGAGGACCTAAAGTTGAAGGGATGCCGCCGTGCTACGTGTATTGATTTCCTGTTAAACTGCAGTGGACTGCTGAAGAGGTACTCGCCATCATCTAAAGAGGAGGCATTTCAGGGATGGGTTGTAGAGTTCGCATGTTGTTATTTCAACTAAGAAAGCTCTTATCTTTAGTACAGATTTTAAAAACATAAGCAATCAGTAAAATAAAGGCATGAAAAAATCCCATGGAGCCATTTTCTGCTGTAAAGTCAGAGCAATTATTTAAAAACAGAAACCAGTTTTGCCGCAAGTATGACACTTTCAAAAGCATTTATTGCTCTTGTTGCAAAGCAACTTTTAATTTTTTTTTTTTTATTTTGGCATTACAAAAGAGAAAATTAAATTTGTAAAACCTAAACATAAACCATTTTTATAAATGTCAAACGTTTTTAGAATTTTTCCTTCACAGGTAGATTTGAAATGTTGAGTTTTACTCAAAAAAGGTTAAGTTTAGTCAACATTGGTCCTATCTATACCAAATTTCAAAATCTAACACAAAATTGATTTTCTCTTTCACATTCCTGTGGCGCTGTTGTAGAGCCATGGCCCAGAGACAATCGCAGTCACGTTTTATAAATACAGGCTTCTGAGCCAGACTTATGTTACAGGCTAAAGAATTCCAAGAAAAATGCCAAGGCTGCTTTTCCAGCATTATGAACATACCAACCATCAAAATACATTGCTCACTCGAAAACACTGCACGCATACAGAAATACTTGTCATTATTTCAGTTGAAGGATAGCTTCTTGTAGCAAAATATTCAGTTGTGTAAAATCTTTGCATTAGCTTGACAGAGCAAAGCACATCACAGGCACGTTATGCTACAGAATTCCTTCAGGAGGAGCACAAATTCAATTACAAAGTAAGCAAGGGAAACACAGTAAGAAGTCAATTATATGGGAAAGTAGGAAAAACCTTCCAAGAAAAGTTTCGTTACTCAGGGGACTTTCTAAATGTTTGAAAATAATACTGATTTGGGAAGGAAATGCTCACGGAAAGTAAAACAAGTTTTAGAGTGATCTTTGATCATTTCAGAGCATCCCCTTATTAGAAACATGAATTACAAAGGCTGAAAAACAACCTCTGTAGAGAAACAACATGTTTTGCAGGAGTCTTTGCTGAAACGAGGGCAGCCATTACACAGTGAAAGTGCATCCTCACACAAAAATTATCTTGATAGCAATAAGACAATAATTACCTTGGCGTATATGCAGCTTTCATTAAGTTTTTGTAGAGTGCAATTGCGCTCACACATAGGGCACATGATGGTTTCATTTGCCTCGCAGATCTCTTTGCTTGGGTACAAGACAGCAAAATAAAGGTTATAAAAAGGCTTTAAGCATTCGCGAGATTTTTCTGAGGTTATGCCATTTGTGGTCTCTATTTGTTAACAGTATGCCTACACCACAAAACTGGCTCGATAAAATAAATCAGAAGTCCATGTTTGGCATGAAAAGCCTAATCCCAAATCAGTAACCCTGAAACTATGGGCCCTAAAGCTGTATGCAATGTTTCTGGGCATCATGCTACACTTCTTACAGTTGTGAATTACCTATTCTCTCAAAAATATCACAAACAGAAGAACAAAACATTGTTCACTACCTGCCAACCCATTTACTGCATTTTTATCTAAGCATTGTAGAAGATACCAAACATTAAGAGGATGGACATCACTGGTGTAACTACAGTGATTTCAATCAATTTATCCCAGTTTACATCAGCTGAAGGTCTGTTCTGCAGGATGACCGCATGCACACTTAGATCAGTTGGTCACATGTAAAAACCCACTGACAGGGATTTCTCGCAATAGTATTTTAAGTCTTAGCATTTTTATCTCCTACAGAAGAACTTACGTATAGGGCTAATAAGAAACCACTTTAATATCCTAACTTTGGGGAAAAATATCTTCAAACCATGTTCTACTGGTTGAAGACCCTAAGATTCAGGAAGATGAAGTCACTGCCTTCGCTGGGACCATTCATATTCAAAATGTAGTACATCATTAAGCGTCTTGACAAAGGCACAACAGAATTAACGGAATTGCAAAAATGAACTTTAAGGCATATTTTAACTGCGTTGAGTAAGCTTCCCAAAGAACCTCACCAATGGCGTTTCCCTAACCTTCAGCAATGCTGACATGCCTGAAACGATCCTATGACACACCAGGAAAGTAGCAGTATAAACAAATGCCAGGAAATCTCTCCTGATTTGTTTCAATAAACATTGTGCTTTCACTCATCTCATAAAAGCTGAATTTACAGGTCTGATGCTGTGTGGAAGATTATGAGTATTTCCAAATGAGTGCACCTATTACATCCTGTCTGACATAAGGGTAAATAGAAATAAAAGATTCTGGTTGCCCAGATGTCACTTTTGTAATCTTTGGTCATACTTCACAAACATCTGAATCACCAATTCACTGAAACCCTATAACGTGATGTGGACCCGATAAAGAAATTATCCTAAGTAACCCTTAAGCCAGAATGAGCACAGCCAGTCATTTCAGAGTTGCAGAGTAACAGGAATCTTAGAGTGTGTCACATCAGAGAATTTTCTTGCTTGCACTTTCATTCAAACGATTAAGAACAGAAAATCACATTCCAACAATATGTTATAATGGTTTGGCAATAATACAAACTGTTGTCAAGTATAAGGCCAACATGTATTGTGCTTTGAATTTAAATTTGCCATAATAAATGTTAGACTTTCTGTATTCTACACCTTGAGTTAAAATCTTGATTTGTTTTTAATGACATATGAAGTTTCACAAAATTATACTGACAGTGATAGGTGACATGCTTTAGCACTATTCTGCAAATGCAGTAACATTTGTTACACAAGTGTTCGTGACAGGTGCTGTGTTAACTGTTACTGCAATTCAAATCTTTGGTGTAACAGAGTAAAATAAGCTTCTTTGTACTGTCCTCACTTATATATCTGAAATCTGACTACAGCACGTGGTGCAGACACCTCAAACTATGTTGTGTTCATGCCTGGCCTTTCTGTTTGACTGAAAACAAAGGGACAACTTACAACCGTGATAATTAATGATACGTATAAATCCATCAAAACAAAACTGTTTGAAACCATCAGATTTATTTTCATATAGACTAATCAGCATGTAAAAGCTTATCATCTAACTTGAGTTGTTCTCAACTCAAGGTAACAGATATGGCACATAATTTGTTCAAAGAACAGAACCCAGATGAAGGAACTTCTAAAGGACTATCTAAGCCCTCCCATATGACAACTTCACACTTACCCCAGTTTTAGCTCAGGGAGGGCAAATGGATCAAAATATATTTAAAAGGGTATGAATAAGAAATACAAAGTCATGTTCTGCATTTTTGTTTTCGCATGTCTGAGCCCTATGAACGTAACCCAAATACTCTGGAAGCTACTACGGAGTTTCTTCCACAGAGATTCTCTTGATTTTTTCTCTTGGTTACCTTCATCTCACAACCGAATCCTGCAACGAGCTGCCAACGCTATAATCTCAGTACCCTGGGGGACCTCAGTGCTGGCTCCTGGCAACCACAGTATTAACAAGCTTTATTCCAAACCCGTGCAAGAAAAAGAACATCCTCCGTTCCAACATGCTTTCAGTAACACTGCCCATCTTACGCACTTGTTTTGTGATAGGAAAGAAAAATGTCCCTAACCACATAGAACAGACAAACTTCTGTTTCCAGCCAGAGGACATATATGCATATTTGCTTAAAATAGCGTCTAGTCCCTGATAGCATGCAGGTGTACATGCAGGGTTTTTGTCTTCCCATCTTATTTCACCCTCCTCCTCCCTGTACAATACATTTGAATCATCGAATGAGTCAATCAGACCTGAAAGTGTATTGTTTCCCTAAAACTGTAACTGAGGAAAGGAGAGAGCGCTTATGAGAAGGGGCAAAAGGCAGTGAGAGAGGGGCACTCGCCCTGGGAAAGAAAGAAGGGTACCACCAAAAGGGAGCAAATATGTTCCATTTAGGTTGGCTGTTAGGAAAAACTTCTTCATCGAAAGGTTAGTCAGGCATTGGCACAGGCTGCCCAGGGAGGTGGTGGAGTCTCCATCCCTGGAGGTATTTAAAAGAAGGGTAGGCGTGGTGCTTGAGGATACGGTTTAGTGGTGGACTTGGCAGTGATGGGTTAGCGGTTGGACTCGATGATCTTAAGGGTCTTTTCCAACCTTAACGATTCTATGATTCTATGATTTCCAACTTCATCTGGCAGCCACAGATGAACTACGCGGAGCATCTTTTCTTTACAAGGGGGGCCCGTGCTGGCCTGAGATGGGGCCCTGGCACAGGCTGAGAAATACGTGTATTTATATAGTATTTTTATATGCATATAAAAACTTAAACAAATTAGTTCTTCGGTGTGACATCATTCTGCGTAACGCTCGGATTATTGCTGCACAAAGCCTACGGCTGGCATCGCAAGCAACGTTTGGTTCTATGAGAATGTATGCTCTTGTTTTTGCCTATTCCCTCTCTGCTGAAACTGCACTGGACCTCAGTGGAAAAAGAAGAAAATGGTCGTTTTCTGCCTGCAGCCACTAGAGGGGGGCTCACGACAGCTCCCTGCGCCTGAGAGGTGAAGGGACACCGCTGAGGAAAGCATGCTTCCGCAAAAATAAATTGACCAGTTGGAAAATTCAAATTTTGTGGTAAACAAGACGCTTGAAAAATAGGGTTTTCTGACAGAATTTATCGTACTGTAAATCAACGCTTCCTAACATCCGCTGATTCCTTGTAACAGGCATTAACAGGGTGAAACCTGTTTCACATGAAATAGTATTACACTAAATAATACTGAATCTGGGGCGATGTGGCATTGCCATATGACATTGCCATAACGCCCTGGCACAAGGTTTACATTCCTAATGGCCACTGGCTTTCCTGAGTCTAGATTTTGTCAGAATAACGTACCCAACACTGTTTCCTCCTGACGGCTGCTGAGCACTGCATTTGCATACTGCGGTAGCTGCAGTGCTCAAAATCAAATGATCTATTTTAAAACTGTTATGGATGTTTATCTAGCAGTTTTCTTTAAACGACTGCAGAAACGCTAGATAAATAATCTCACAGTCCCAGAATATGGCAAGAATAAGAACATTTAGGTTGTGCAGTCTGCCTGCCTGCTAATGGATGACTCCTGTCTGCTCTAGGTAGGAGGTTTCTGTCTAACCCTCACTAATCCCTTCCAGGCTAAGCAAATATGGCAATGAGCAGCACCTGTTATCACTGGCCTTTAGAATTGCCTAAGTACGCGAGGTGATACAGAAGACATCTACATACATTGTACCAGACCAGCCACAATTGGCTTAGTTAGTTGAGCTCTGTTCTTGACTTCCACGTCTCACAGCAGGACTTACTAACTTGGTCACAGCAATGCACTGAGATGACAGTATTGTGTCGTGACTAGCCAGAGGGACCGCACGGAGTCACACCATCGAAGGCAGGGAGGACCTTCTGCCCAGAATTAACACATCCAGGTTACAGACGTGGGGCTGGCACACAGCACATGGCTAGGGCTTCTGCAGTAACCCAACCTCTGTCAGTATTTTGAAATGAACGCTGGGTAACGTCAGCTATTTTAAATACATAAATACTCCCCTCCCCGCTGTAGGCATCTAGGGCTGATACGGAGATCACCTAACTTTCAGGCTCTTGCTTCTGGAATAGGGTCCTGAGCCTCTGATGGGCACCTTGGCGCTCTGTAGCACAGCAGGACGCCGAGGCGCCTCAGGATGGGACCCAACCCAACCAACCTCCACAGGCAGCAAACTAAGATCTGTATGTTCTGTCAGCAGCTACTCAACAGCAGCCAAGGGGAAAAAACTTTGGACGTGAAAACATCAAAGCTAGCCTACCTCTGGGCTCCTGCGATTTACACCCTGCAACCTTCAGCAAGCAAGATGACTGCATCTCTCCATTAAAAGAGCTAAGCGGGAGTCGCATCTCTAAGTCATCTCGGGAGAAGGGTGTGACACATATACAAGCACATAATAGCTTACAGTTTGAGAAAATTTAATTAATATAAATTCTGTTTTTCTCCTGGGGATTGCCAATGCCACATCTTTCTCTCTCACAAGGAGCACCTAAAATATTAAGCTGCACCCTGATAAAAGTAGATTATGGCCCTTTGTTCCCCCCTTGTTGAAACTGTGCCATCGAACATGTGAAGAATATAAGCTTCCCAGGGCAACAGTCCTAGTCCCAGTGCTCCAAGAGAAGAGGCCGATCCTCTACTTTACATTACAACCATTGCATTTTACAGACATTTATCATGCAAAACAATCCTAATACAGAGAACAATGTCCATAAAGATAGCATGGTTTCCTGGCTGATACATTATTGCATTTAATGCAGTTTGAAGTTGTAAAGTCTCTCAGGACTTTGCTGTACAAAAGCAAGCCTAAAAAAGCCATAATTACAGCACTGCAGAATATAGCTACTCACTGTGAAACAGAGATAAAGACAATTTCATACAGAAAATGTGTAACAGTCCTGCTCGCAGCCCAAGAAACAACACTTCCTATGAAATCTGACTCCAAGCGTACTTACAGCCTAAGCGTCCAAACTGCTTGGAGCAACACTTGCAATTCTAAGAGCACTGATACTGTTGTGTCTGATGACATCTAATGGAAAACTTTGTAATAAGGGTCCATCCTCTGAGGCAGTTCCTAAAAATACAGTCAGCACTTAGCTCAAGTGCCCTCATCTCTCTTTCTGAATTGACATAAACCCCTCTCAGAGCAAAATCACAGTAGTGGGAAACTTGAAAACTAACTTCATTTCACATGCTTGTAACCTCTCTGAAGCTGGGTCTTCTGGCTGCAGTTCACACTGACATAGTTAAGAATTTTGTTAGACCCAAAATTTGCCACTAGTACCACTGGGAATAAAAAAAAGGCATAGACAAAAATAAGTTGAAGTTTAGCAGCTCTACTACGCTCCGGAAGTTACAGACAAAATGGGGGTAAAGAGGGAGTATGTTTGACTGGTTTTTCATCCATTAGCCTTGACTAGAATGACAATCACTGCAGTACCTACGACATTGGAATCGGTACTTGCTGTTTCTCCTCACAGACAAAATGGGGATCACTGCGATGCAGCGGTAAGGGCGCTTGCTGTGAATGGTATGCACCCAGCTTGATGCAAAACAGATACACAAAGTGGATACACTTGACTGAAGAACCCAGTGCGCTATTTGGTTATTTTTACACAATTACCATATCTGGAAGGTATATTTAAGTGTAATAATGATCTAAGTTTTGCCAGACTGTTCTTAATTTTCAACAGACTATTATGTTTTTAAATGGGATTTTACCTTACTTGGCTGGAATCCATCGTAAATAATCCATACAGGAAAACAAACAGCCCAACCAGGGCAGCAGGAATAAGCATTCCAGTATACCACCCCAACCAGGCAAAATACAGTCCAATTTTTTCACCAAAATATCGCCTACATGAAAAGGAAACACATACATTGTTTAAACTTAAAAGTTACAGTGACCTCTACCTATCTTCACGGTAATAGAATAATTCTAATGAGGAACTACCATTACAAGGTCATGGTAAAATTATTCTCAGTTTACCAAAACATTTTGTTTCAGGCTAGCATAACATTCTAGTGACACCAACTGCAGACTTAATTGAACATGTATTTTCTAAGGATATAATTGAAATGCTCTGTAATTTTCATGTCCTTGCAATGACTAAGTAGGTGTACTAGTTTCAACATTATCAATTGTAGGACATTTTATTAGCACACAGAGACAGACAGGTAAATAGATACACATAGACACAAGGAATTTATGGAAAGGTATAAACTAAGTTGGTATGACCAAAGCATTCCATTATAAAAAGCATTTATGATAGATAATCATGCAATGTGACGTATTTCAAACCATTATTAGAGAAAACAATGGATTGAAATCACAAGTTGAAGACTGAGCTTTAATTCTTAAAAACTTGGGTATCAGTTGCTAGAAAAGATGAAGTAGCAGTGATTAGAAAGTCAGTCATGGGTAATACTATTTGATCAGCACAGAATTGTCCCATGTTACACGCCATGCTACACAGCCTTCAGTGAAACAATACTGGGCACAATGGTTGGTTATGACTGTCAGATCAGGAATAAAAACTGACAGCAAGGAAAAATGAATTGGTATTAAAAGATAAGGAAAAAATGAAACCCAAACACCACAGTTATTTAACTTCAAATACATATATTTCTCGCTTTACATTTGGTTATCTATGACATTATTCATATGATATATAAAACAGAAGTTTGTTTAAACCAATGTGGAAACATAGCAACTAGGCTGTATTTTCCCTCCACTGGATCTGGTAACTCTGTCCATGTGGGTAACAGTGTTTGCTTTCAAAGGTGCTCTCATGAGGGCACATGTCTCTGATCAGCAGAACACTACACGGGTTTGTATTTTAAGTTTCACAGTACAAATTGTCAAGTAGCTGGATCTATGTACCTTTTATACAGCCTCATTTGAAATTAACAGCCCTGCACAAACGACCACCCCAATAAAAGCAACTTAACAAATTTCAGTCTTATCTGATAATACCAAACAGCTAAATTTTACAGGAAAGCATAAGGACAAGGAATTTACCAGTATGGTTAATGCATTGTGACCAGGTTGGTCGTGTCACAGAAACAAGCTACTCTTCGAAGTACTAATACCTGATTAAATCGAGAGGCTGGTACTTGTACCACATTCCCCACCGTGCCCAGCGCTCATATAAGAGGTGTCTGTGATTCTGAGCTCCGTGCGTTTTGATGGGATGTCTGCTTTTGTGGCTTCCCTGAAAAACAAAGAAATAAAAGTACATTACTAGGCACTGTGGAAAAATATATACATTTCTTCGGGATTTGAATATAATTTCAAATGGGGTGTTCACTATTTTTAACATTTTTAAAAATAGGTCTCACGTTATGGACACCTCTAGGACATGTCTTCTGTCGGGCTGACGTGTCAGCTCCAGATGAGATATGGCCAGTTTCTCTAAGAATTAATGATAGAACCAGACTATAAAGAACTACTCTCTATATGCCATCAAGTACAATGCTTCTGTTTCACTAGTATACACTTATTTGTTTGCTTTCACCATTTCAATTTCTCAAAATTTTTCATGAGACGGTTGAGGAACCTTTTTTCCTATCCTATAAAATTTTAGGAATTTCTGGTATGTCAGCTCGGTTCTCCTCTCCTAGACATTTTCTACAACTTTCACACCTGTTTAAAAGTACAAAAAACCATCGTCTTTCTGTGGTACATATTTTCTAAGATGATGGAAACAACAGAACTGGCATTATTTTGAAGCTACTGTCAGAGACATCAGAAGCAAAACACAGAGTCAGTCTGACCCAAAAGGAGCCCTTCCAGGCCATGCCTGACACTTACAGACCGCCTGACAGCCTGCAACAACAGCCTCGTGCTCAGCAGTTGGAAAGTAACACACAGATTCGCTAGAACCATCCTAAGCAGAATCCCTTGTATTTGTAATTTTACTCCAATTCTGAAGGACGACATCTGCTTTGGTTGAACTTTTTCCCCCAGAAGACCCCACCGCTCAGTTATGGTAAAGAAAATCTTTTGTCACATAACTGCAAGTGAGCCAAATAAATTCTTGCGAGGAGAGCAGAGTTCCCCAGAGCAGTACTTCAGAGTTAGCAGTCAGACAGAGTCTTGACCCAGGCAGATGCATGTAATTTAGACATTTAGATTTTTATGATTTATTTGAAATCTTGAGCATTCCCCCACAATTGAAAGAACACTATTTACTTGTTGCAGCCTGCTGACCCTCTGGTTTAAGAATGAGTTAAAAAAACCCCTAAACATAGCAAAGAGTCCATTTCTACTCATTTCTCATTACAGTCAGCAAAGCAGTATACAAAAAATGTCAACACAGGGTCCGTCCTTTGCAACACCTAGGAACACCTTATCCTTACAGTCACCGGGATGAATGACTGCAATGCATAAAGCATTACCCATATTGTGTATTATTAAACCTTCCCCCTCCACCCCTGCTTCTTTCTGCACTGTTTATCCATAACAGACGTCAAGTCTCAGCACTCCCACTGGGATGGAATTTTCACTCTCATTTGCTCATGTGATAAAGAAAAAAAAAAATATAAATTTGAGAGTGTTCAACCACTAGCCCTTAGCACCAGGCAAGCAGTAGTTAAGGTAAGAGTGGCTTAAATATATGACTTCATTAACCTTAACTGAAACTTTGCAACAGTAGCGTATGCCATACCAAAGGAACATATATATAAAATGGATATTACAGCATGGTTTTGACAGCCAGAGAAAGCTTCTCAGGTTTTTCTGGTAGTATGGCCAGTTTTTCCCTGAAGTCAGTAACGCACAGCTAAAGAGTTAACAATGATGTTCAATTATTTATATAAAATACTCCTTTTTATATATTCCCAGCATTTAATTATTAATACCATACGAAAAATTACTCTCAGCAATTTGTAAAGCACAGGTCAGTCCTTTGATACACAAGATCAAGTCACAATATTCAGCCCAAGCAGCCAGAGCTCACGGCTGCAATTACCAAGCTACTGATCAGCACTTACAAGGACTGAAGGTGTGTGGCTTGCTTCTTTCTTTCCAATGCACAAGGACTGTCTGAAAACCCTCTGAAGTGAAATGCAAGGTTTTCGTTTACTTCATGGGTGTACAGGCTTCAGTAGACTTTAACCCACTGAAGATATCACCAAGTAGAAGTTATCTACAACTAGTCAGAAAAGACTACATGGGAAATAATTAACCAGTCTCCCTAACTGTGACCAAGTGCACAAGCTATCAGAAAAACAGAACATTTGGTAGGTGGCAGGCAAAAATGATTTAATACAACTAATTGGAACAATTTGAAAAAACTGATATTCTCATTAAGATCTCCACAGGCAATGTCTAGTTCATCAAAATACAAAAAAAGATTGTGATATTGTAGTCCATGAAGAAAATGCTCCAGGAAGCTATTATAAAGCATTACATAAGAAAAATTTTAAAAGCCAGCATTAAAGTAAGAGCTATAAATAAAAAAAAGTCTCATCAGATTCCATAGTGAAATTGCAAGTTTGCAGGACAAAATTAAAAATAAAGCAGGATCTCAAAACACTAACGCAAGCTTTAACCTATATATACAGACAAATACAAAATCAACCAGGTTACCTCATGTGGTGGAAATGCTGCTTCATATGTTCCATTATTTAGTAATCTATTAATACCTGAAAAGAAAAAAAGCATTAGTTCCGATATAAATTTTTTTATACACATTTCATTTCAAGCAGTGCAAATTTTCAAGTTACATATCGAGAATGTAACTTAATATTAGATGCTCGGGAGGCTGCTAAACCCACCAATAATCAATAATCCCACCAGCTGTTTGTGCAGGTTGTGCTGAGCCCTCGAGACTTCTGGCTCCTTCAAACTACAGCCGCTTCCTGAGGGCCAATGTCTGCAACTTCTGTCTCACCGTTGGGTGCTTGTGTCACATCCAGAGTGAGAAGATACTTACGTTCTTGTTGTATTCATCAGAGTATATGATAGAGATTTTATGGGTGAGTAGATGGTCTGACATACACAGAGAGTGGTACGGACAGGCAGTCCCTGAGGCAGCAAAACGCCTGCAGGTGTAAAAGCTAACCTGGTGTTATTAAATACAAGCCGGCTGAAGGAGATTGCAGAGCAGCGCTCTGCACCCTACCAGCTACAGCGTTTTGGATCAGTTCCTAGAGTCTTCCTAAAAACAGATTTGTTGTACTGTCGAAGCATGTTATAAAAAATAAATAATGAATAACCATTAATAATTATAATAAAAAGATCCAGTAGCCTGTAAGAGCACACCCATGACCAACAGCTTCCCCAAGAAATAAGTACTTGTGACAGATTTCAGATTTGCCCATTCAAATACACAAATTATGCCAAACTAATCTCGTAACAAAATTTGCCATCATCACCTTCAAAGGCATTAGATTTGAGCCTTTGTTTTCTATGTTTTTTTACCACTGCCTTTCTTCAGAAACTCAAGCAATTTTCTGTAATTTCTATGATCTTCATAAGGTTTTAAATATGTCTCTATATATTTAATTCTTAAATTCCTGCAAAGAAAATAGGAAATCATACCTACATCCCCTGTTCATTGCAAATGAAAATGACTCGTTAGACCTTCTAAAATATCATACCGTAGTAGAAGAGTTGATATAAACTGAATTTGGTCTTCAGGCCAACTGTCTCTGAGCTGCACGGAGATAAGTTAAGCGTAGCTCACGTGGCTTCTGCTGGACTGGAACTGCTGGGTAGTAGCAGAACTACTAGGACCAGTCCTAGAAAGCACTCGACAGTTTTCCGATGTATGTATGATCTTTATTGCGGTTCTTGTTCACATAAAGTTATCATGATCGCTCAAAGTTACGTTAAGGAATGAGTAATTAGGTGAAAAATATTGACAATTTTCACCGAGTTATTTAAGAAGATAATTGATGTGACACTCCTTCAACTCTGTTACCGAGTGAATAAAAAGATTACAAGGAATGGCAAAATTAACTGAGTTTGCTCAAATGATACTTTTCCAGGCAAGTAAAGATATAAAATTTGTAGAGCTTCAGGTTAGGAGAAAAATACAGCATTCTCACCCATTTTGGATTTTCCATCTTCATACTTAGTTCTCTGTAGCATGTGATGCACAATTCTACTTCTTGTGGAATTGCTGAAGAAGCTGTCTTTGTTGTTTATCGTAAAACTATTAAAATAACAAACGTCTTTTAATATTCAAACAATGCACAGGTGTTGAAACGTAGCTGCTCAAGCATCGTCTTCTTACAGTGATTTATTGGATCTGTACCCTCCTTGGTTACTACACAAGATATAACATTTTACATCCCTAAAGCATCTTGTCAGGTCCAATAAATTTAATCATCATCACAGATTATTGTTGGGAAGACAGAGCAATTAAAACTAAATTCTAAAATACCCTATTATCTAGCTCATTTCTGTTCTGGATATAATTAAGTAAAAAGAGATCTTCAGAAGCAGTGGTTGTTCTCAAATTCAAGTCACTTAGGAGTTGGCAGATGTCTGTGTCATGGAAGTACCAGAAATAATAGTTAGGGGAAGAAAGAAAAGCATTATCTCCATGCACTGGACACTTGAATAGCAGCTCCACAACCACTTTCCCTTAGAGAATCCTAGGATGGAGCCAAATAAAGCATCCTTTCCCAGATGGCTCTGGTGTCTGGACGCCAGAAATGTGACATGCGGGAACTTTTGCCCTTTCAGCTGTGCCAAAAGTGACACTATTATGGTTGATAACATCAGCTGAGCTGGTTGAGAAAGACCACCAAAACCAGGTGATTGATGCAATGCGATATAGTCAATCACTGAAAAAGAAAATTGAGATTATAATGCAATTAATCTGTCTTTCCAGGGTAAATTCAGACCACTTACTGAGAAAAAAAGATATCCTATTTAGCCTAATTTATACTTCTACTTTAAATCAACTCTTCTGTCCTAAAAGAATTACCACAAAATACTTTCAAAACGAAGAAACAGGCAGAGTTTTCAAGTCTTACTTTTTGAGTCCTGAAAAAATTTAAAGCACAGTTAAACTACATCATCACCAACATGCCGATTTGAACATATAGAGGTTTTATTTGGGGTATGTATATTTATACTTTCAGAGACAAAAGCATTTTTAAAATGCAGCTCTGATAAGAAAGAAAAAAAAAATCATCACTGGTTGTAACTTGCCTCCAGGTGTTCCCAACTTCAACAGCTGTCTCAGGTTTTGCCTAAGTAAAATATGTAATTAAGCAAAGAAAACCTGAGCAAGTATTTGCATTTTGTAATCTAACGGAAAGAAAAACTTCTAAACCAAGACGGCAGCGTTCGTTTTTCAGTCAAATTTTTTGCTTATTCTACTGAGTGACCGTCAAATAGCAAGTAACAGAGAGTAGGTTTTGGCTTTAAGAGAAAACCCATAGAAAATATCAAATACGATACTGGGTATTTGCCAGTGACCATCTGTTAACGGCTGCCTCCATGGCACTTGCTTAGAAGAAGTGAGAAAATAAAAAATCCTTGTGGTCTCTGGTGCTGCCTTTCCAGTTCCAGCACTTACTGGTGTATGCGTGCGCGGCTAAAGGGTGCTGTGTAGCAATCTGTTTCTTCCAGATCGGGTAGGGCCTCCTTATCAAGCTTCATTGGATTTCTGGGCAACCAACTTTTCAGCTCTCTCATATTCCTCTGCAAACTGAGACAGCAAGAAATCAGATTCACATGCTCTCACTTGCTTGTCATTTCTAGCTCCAAAAATGCATATTAAGTGACATCATACTAAAATGAAATGAAAGCAGGGAATTTCCTTATCAAGTAACTAAAAGAAAAAAAGGAGTTCAGAGTAAAATTAGCAGCATTTATTTGTGATCGATCTTGCTCGCTTTACTCAAGTACAAGTCATCCTAAAATCTGTGGGATTATGGTGTGAGATGGGGCTGCTGTATTGAGTCTGGGGAAGATGATTTTCCAAGGTAGTTCATCTGGCAGAACCGTGGATGTTTATGCCTTACTCAATGATACATCTAATTATTTTCTCTAGCCCCACTGGACAAGGCAAGTGTAACTCCTCCTCCCGCCCTTGCCTGCCAATTCAGACACTAAAGTTCATAAAATTTTAAAGAAAATACCACACTGCTCAGGATCAAATTTTTGTGGCTTTCTGATTTCAATAAAGCCTTCCCCTGCAAAATTGTCATCAAAATCCAAGGGCCAGTATTGCCTTAAAAAACAGTGCACCTCTACATCAAACAAAGTCAAGGACTGTATTGGTTATACAATCTTTAGGCAAAAAGTAGGTATGGCTTCATGCAGGTTCATAAACACTGACATTATAAAACACAAACAGAACACAGTATTTTGTGCCATCAGTTAGATTATATACGGGTAACAAAAAGGCACTTCTTCCACCGCAACTTGCCTAAACAGTATCTCAGGACATAGTTTATACACGGGAAAATCTAGCGAAATGCAGTTAACTTTCAAGCAAATGCTAGAAGGTACCTCCTTATGACTCCAATTTTGCACGCCTTGCTGACCTATATTTTTTTCGTAGTCAACTGCAATGAAATATCGGTATTTAAGGAGCAGGTCTCGCATTACATGAATGCTACATTATGACACCTTATGCATATAAGAGATCCAGAACACTTGGAATTTTAGAAAAACATAACCCTAAATAATATTTTTCCATCAGGATTTGGGCCTTACTCAATGAATATGTATGTGTGATATATAAAGCATATATATCTCGTATCCACAAAAAGTGTAAAGCCAAGTATCAGATTTTTTTAATCTGAGGCGAATACTTAATTGCCTGTGCTAAGCAGAGGAACAGCTACTCATTTCATAACTAAGAGCAGCAGGTGATGACACAGAAAGCTGCTCTCAGGCAGCAAAGCTGCTTTCGTGACAAGGTACCTCTTATTATCAACATCATCAAAAAAAGGTTCTACACCTATCGGACACTGTCAGACAGAAATCTAAGCCAAATGTGAATTTTAAAAATCTCAGATTTTCTTATTGCTATATATTGCCAAGGTGCTGCTGCACACGCCGTACGTAACTGGTACTGCACCTGGGGGGCACCGCTCCACTTGTCACTAAGCATAACTAGCGTTCAAACACAGAACACAGCTCCCAGGCAGGTGCATCCCTTACGTGTCCCCTTTACTCAAACAATACCCTGCTGTGTGGGTTGATTATCTTATTGGTTCCAGTGGAAGTACTCTCGGTGCAAAGTTATACATACTGTATGTAAGTACGGTTTTCACTTTATTTTCTTCATCCTTTTTTCTATTTTACACACGCTCATTTTATTTAGAGTCAAAACCCAGGCTTTTCTTCAGCGAGGAAAATATGCTGATGCATCAGGAAGAACAACAATGCATCTGATTTCAGATTTTCCTACGTAAAAAGCCTTGATTGTTTCCGCCCTCCAAAAATTTAAAAAAAACTAGTAGATAATTTTTATCTTAAAGAAATTAGCTCTTCTTTAAAATTCACGTCTGCTCCTTTTAACATGCAAAGTAATGAAGAACAGCATTGGAATAAATTAAAAATTATGTCCACATTACACTTGCAATTTCTCTTCTAAGGTGAAAAGATTTTTTATCTAAGGTGTGATTGCTTTTTCAGTATATTGCTCATAGTTGATCACTCCAAAGCTTAGTGCCTTCAGATGGCAAAGAATATTTCAACTGAAAAGCACATCTCCCCCGTACAAAAACAATCCAGCAAGAGCGACCTCTCTTCCTGGCTTACATTATTTTACAATTAAAGAAGAAACTGAAGTTTTTTTGAGCTTTCATTCAAAGTGATAACAAATTTCAGACAGATTTTTGCCTGAAACATAGGACTAAGTATTAGCATTCTCACTCAGAGTGGCTTTCTAGGTCAAAAGTAGTAATTTAAATGGATTTTTGACTTTATCTATTCAGCGTAGTCTATCTAATAAGAGTGAAAGCAGAAGAGCTGGTCAGGTGAAGTCACTCACGAAGCCAGGAGTTCACGCAATGAGATAAAAATGCCCAGATGAGCAGTGCTGCAACGATGTGGGCAGCACGTCAGGTATGCTCTTATTGAAACCACTCCAGCTGGTGCTCTTGTCACTTTATGCACCTTGGCCTATGGGACATTATTCTGAAACACCTATTTTATTCTTAGATATAAAAATTAATATTTTGTGAAGATGCCTGTAATTTCAGCTTTGCTCAACCTTCATGCTCAACTGTACTGTTACGTTTTATTTGGTTGGTTGCTCTTTTTTTGCAGAACTAGTTAGGTTCAAAAACCCTTGCAGATTACATTAACTCAGCAGACTGCAATGCAAAGAAACAAAGTATGGGTGAATTTGGGATTATCTGATCAGACTCATGGAACGAGATGACCAGCGGCAGTTGCTTAATGCAGGTGTGTTAGGTCTTTTTCACAGCAATCACCACCCAGTATTTCGCTCGGTGTTTGTGCCTCCCATATATTGAGAAAAATACACAAGACTGTGGCCAGAGTTGTCAACCACGTGCAACCATATTACTGAGCACGGTACTACCTTTTGTAACGGGAAGCAGGTTATGGTTTACAGATTCGATATATGGACACAATCATCACCAAAAAAGAAAAAAATATAGTATATTTGTTGGATGGAAAGATATTAACAGTTTCACTTCAGCATGCAGATTGAAATCCGAAAGACTGTAGAAGTCCTTTTGCCAAGCAGGCCTATTGCAGCTCAGACGCTAAACAGAGTCAATTTTGGTTCTCCATCCTTGTAAGTAGAAATTTATTTCAACATTTCAGTGGGCAGAATGAAGCTGAATACTAAGGCAACTGTCTTTTAATTTTCTCTTCCTCAACGTCATTCTTAACCAGCATGAAATCAGTGTGTCTGATATGGCAGATACAAGACTCATTCGTTAGGTTATTCAGGCTTAAATGTGAGAGTTCCGACAATTTTTGAGAACCTACATTATTTACTTGCACGTCCCACTTCAGCAGCTTCCTTTCCTTTGAAAAGATTTTCACTTTGAATTTGAAAAGCATTGAAGGCTTTTCAAACAGTGCTCTTAAGCAGCATGATAAAATTATTCCTACAGTGTGGCCCTATGAGTAGCATTCACGCTTCCTAGGATTAAGCACAACGTCAAGGGTTTTTTTTTTTTTTAAGGTATGTAAAAAAAGAAATAGAGACACCCCACAGAGATATCACATGTAAGAAAGACAGTATACCAGTAAGCATTACATTTATCTTCTGTCCATTCATTCATGCTCCTAATAATCTTTTGCAGACTTTTAAAAGGACATTTATAGATACATACTTCTACCACATAACCATGTCAGTAAATTCAGAGAAGGGTACATGCCACAGCAGGGTCTAATATACTAGTGTTACCTCATATTCTTGAATTATAGAAACTCTATAGCCTTGAATTTTACCTTTGATATACATAGATTTTAATATAGTTCTTCATCGTAGCTCTTGTAAACTCCTCTTAACTTCGAAATATTAATGAGAAATTTGATAAAATACAGAGAAGCAGTTATGTTTGGAAAGTTGTAAGATGCAAACAAACAATGACAGTAGTAGAAGTTAAGATGGTCAGAGGTGTATGACAGCAATTCTAGAGTTAGCTTTCATTTTTAGAGATAGCTTCTTTTTCTTTTTCTTGACACTACTCCTTTGTGCACTGGATTACATAAAGTGGCAGAGAAAATATTCAGAAAAATATTCGCCCCCAAATTCTCACAAGTAAAAACATTTGTCTCAAATGAAAAACCAGTCTGGCATGAAAATTCTGTATTACTTGGTTCACAGGTACTGTGCAACTTCAATTGCATGTTTTGGACATCTGTCCTTCTAAATAAAGAAAATAAATTTAATATCTAGGACTCACCAGATGGATTAGAGATGAAATGAGACAATTTTGCAGTAAAGCTTGTTGATTTTGCCTTTGCATTACAAAGTACATCGCTTACATTTTTCATAATGCACACTACAATGGAGCAAGCATGTGAATGGCCGGGAAGAGGAAAAACGCAGTTGTAAATTTATGTTGTAGACTGTTTTATTTCAATACGTTTTATCTGCATATGTATTTAAAGTTTTCTCACTTTACTATTCAACAATGCTTTGTCTATTTTCATTAGCTGATCATCTTTCAAACTAGTATCATGAGAATACTTAAATTGTTCCTGAGGAATAATGAGAGCTCTTCATCATCCAAAGTAACAACAGGAGAACCTAAATCAAATGTAATCTCATCTCAAGATCCACCTCGAGAAAACCCGTGATAGTAAACTATTGCGGGAGATTTCCCTCATGTAAAAATTTTAATATCTTTTCTGTAGGTAATTAGGATTTACAGGACATCATTATGTCTGTCTAGAGCAATGGGGAGTGATTACAGCTCACATGTCTCCCGTTCTTGCTCCCCAGTTCCCCCAGACTCCTTTCGCCCACTGCTGTGTCCGCTTGTACCCTTCTCCTGGCAGACAGAAGCAGCAACAATGGCAGCAGCTGCGGGTGAGGTTTGCCCGTGTCTGCCTCCCAGAGAGTTAAATGGCTTTCACTGCAACAGGCATAGTGTGGCCAGCAGGAGCAGGGCAGGGATGGTGCCCCTGTGCTCCGCACTGCTGAAGCTGTACCTCAAATATTGTGTTCAGGTTTGGGCCCCTCACTACACGAAGGACATCGAGGTGCTGGAACGTGTCCGGAGAAGGGCAACAAAGTTGGTGAAGGGTCTAGAGAACAAGTCTTATGGGGAGCGGTTGAGGGAGCTGGGGGTGTTTAGCCTGGAGAAGAGGAGGCTGAGGGGAGACCTTATTGCTCTACAACTACCTGAAAAGAGGTTGTAGCAAGGCGGGGGTCGGACTCTTCTCCCTAGTAACAAGCGATAGAACAAGAGGAAATGGCCTCAAGCTGCGCCAGGGGAGGTTTAGGTTGGATATCAGGAAAAACTTCTTCACCGAAAGGGTTGTCAGGCATTGGCATAGGCTGCCCAGGGAGGTGGTGTTGTCTCCATCCCTGGAGGTATTTAAAAAGGGTAGACGTGGTGCTTGAGGATATGGTTTAGTGGTGGACTTGGCAGTGATAGGTTAGCGGTTGGACTCGGTGATCTTAAGGGCCTTTTCCAACCTTAACGATTCTATGATTCTATGCAAGTTATTCTGCCAGCTATCAAACAAAAACACACAACAGCCTTCGGTGTGTGGTGTTGATTTAGTCCTGATCACAAGGACACACATGAGAGAAGTTACATTTGCTTGTCTCAGGAAATAGCTGACTACCAGAATCTGTTACATACACTTGAAAGTATCTTCCATGCGACAGATAGATGCCTTGGTAACGGCAGACATGACTGTAGAGATGGCTCCAGTATTAAATCTTTGCTGCCAGGATAAAGCTCTTTTTTTTCCTGGCATAAACACTTTTGCATTTCTAAAATGAGAACTGGCAAAGCTTTAAAGTACTGCATCTTGTTACAGACGAATATCTTAGCACTTTGAGCTAACGTATTTTGAGTTTTCAGGAAAATAATTTAATTTTCCAAGTTTTCTGGATAAATTTACAACTGCGAATGGATTTTCTTTAGCAGGGTGACTATCGGACAAAATTAGAAGCCACACATCACCCACCAACCTGCCCATGGTTTTGCTCCTCCAGTCAGTGTAATAACATTTTTTCCTGAAAGAACAGCAAAAATCAGCTGAGAATAATCAAGTAGGAGACAGTTGAAAAGGACATACACATTGTAAAAGAACACTGGACATTTTAAAACATGCATTTTCACAGGCAGAAAGGTGAAAAACACTTAAAAAAGGCAACTGAAATAGAATAAGTCATTAAAATGCTGTGATTTCACATATTTTCAAGGTGAAAATTTGGTCCTCATTCATAAGACACCCATCAGACAGCGTTCAATGGTGTCATGCTAGTATTCATGTGCCCGTCTTAGCTTTTATTTCAAGAAACTCATTTTAGAAGAATTAACAGGCTATTAAATAAATGCCTTATGCACTTTATGCATTGAATCTCATCAGCACTTAATGCCATTAGGTATTATCTTCGTTCTCTGAGGTGGTATACCATCACCTTCCCTTGACACTTTGCATCCAACTGAAGAACAATACACGGCCCTAAAAGCAAAAGACTAGAAGTACGAACTGGAACAAACAACTTTTATGTTAGAAGTTTTCTTCTCTCCACCCTTCACCTGCCATAGCAACTCCGAGAAACAAGACCAGACATTCCCAGTAGTCTTCTGAAAACAGTTATTTTGAAACTGTATAGAAACATATTTGCTGCAATGTAATATTTTACACATCTAGTTTAATTTTTTCAGTTTTTTTCTGGCCTCCTCCTATCATCTCAGGTCACATTTCAACTACGCAAAGGCCTCGATCATGCAGATTCCTCAGGGTATCCGTGTCTTTACCATGGCATTCATCTGGGGACAGAGGATTTCAGCACCGGGGGCTTTGCTCCCTGCTCAGTTCATCTTAAAGTTTGCCTAAATCCTTTCTGCTCCTGCAAGGTTTATTTTTTAGGAGGAATTAAAACAAGCTTATTTGGATACATTAATATAAAAGTTTAACATTCTTTTCAGTCAATATCTTATTCCCCCGCCCCATTCTAACACACACAAAAATGGTACTTTCACTCTGGATACTTCTCCATCACTACTTAGCCTAGAACCATAACTGAACAAGATCTGCAACTGCCCGTCTGGGCAGTATCTGAGATCGATTAAAGGACATTGCTTACATTAAAGTAACAATGAAATGAACATACTAAAAGAAGTGAGAAGGAAACGTTGCCTAGAAAATACGTAGCCATTGGAAAACTATGTATGTGCCAATCTGCCGGCTGTTGGCAGCCTGACACTTGCTACTACTAGGCAGAATTGTAAACGAAGCAATGAAGAATCAGTAAAGGATTTTCAGACATAATGCTTTTTTAACAAAACCCTTCCTTCATTCCCTTTAATAGCCCTTTGCTGTTTTGCCCAGATGGAGTCCAGGTGAGCTGCAGATACAACTAATTTGTTCATTACATACAGTAATAATCACGTGTCACAAGAGATACCTGTAGACACAGATAAAATGAACCTTTTGCCTGAGTTTCAGAAATATATAACAGAGCTTCATTTCTACTGACAGACCACATACTTAACAAAAATATCTATAAATTGTTAAAAGTATAATACAGTCATTATCAAACCTCGGTGCTAACATAAATCCTGTCTGAAGCCAGACACAAGACAACAGTAACTACCACAGAGTCTCTTGAAATGACAGAAAAATTTCCTTCTGTAACTGAAACACTGGGATCCATCTATATTATATATATGATGTATACTATATAGCTGCCAACACATTTAGGAATAATGCCACGCTAAAACAGTTCTAGGATGCTAGGTGGTCCCTCAGGGCAGAAAAAAAAGCTTTTCTACTTTTCAGCAAAAGAGAAATACCTCTTAACCCATGTAATAAGTTCACTGATTTTGTTTAGATTCCTGCATTAAGCAAAATGAACCTAAAAAGTATGAGCTTAATTCTTCATGTATTACTCATATAGGATACCACCTTATGGTAAATTTTAGTGGCCATCCCCAAAAGCCCAAATTTTGCAACACTGTGCAAGAGAACAAGGGTGTACTGCATTGAAGTACTGCAGGGAAGGTTAGCTCTCTTCTTTGATTATGTATTAAAAATGGACAGTCAGAAACCACTGGTAAATCAGATAAAGGCTAAGAGAAATAATCTGTTCTTAAAGTCATAGAATATCTCAAGCTGGAAGAGACCCATAAGGATATCTGAGTGGAGAAAATAGTGAGCTCAGGAAAACAATAAATGCCATCCAGTTAAGAAAAGTTTGATTTCAATAAGCAGGCTCAAGACTTAAATAAAAGTGCTTTTGAAAGAACATGTAATTAAATTACAAAATGTGTGGTCACAGGATGTTGTTACGGAAGGGCAGATGGCTATTTTTGCATCCACAAAAAGGCATCAGAGGGCTAATATAAGCAAAGATGAAAACATGAACTCTGCCTCAGAAAGTCTCTAAACCACAGCCTCCTGGAAGGAGAGCAGGCTATGTGAAACACTGCTCTAGATTTGCTCGGCTTCTGTACTGGATGCTTCAGACTGGCTGCTGGCAGAGCAAACCAGACCTTCGGTCTCTTCTGCTACATCCACTTTGTGTGGCCGCTTTTATTTTTTCAGAAGTATGGAAATTAAAGAAACAGCCTATATGAAATAGTCACACAAGTTTTAGACTGGAATTTCATTTAAACTCCTATTAAAATCCTTTTAAAGAGAAAAGAACTGGTGATCAATTTACTATGTCTTATAGTTCTGTTATGGAGCTAGAGATGGGCAGCGGGCTTTTTTCTTACCAAATAAATGTGTTTCATTCTACAGCAAAGCTGCCAACAAGGTGAAGCAGCAAAATTTAGCATTTTATACACTTTTGGTGTACTGAACTGAGTGGGATAATAGAAAGCTAAAGCAACAGTCCAGAAACAAAGAAAGCTGGACATAAAAAAAATATAAAAATTTACATGTCAGTTAATTGCATAATAAACAAACGTGACTTTGAATGCCTTCCAAATAAAGTAGTATTGCAGAAGTCAGACCTTTTTTTAACTCTGAAGAGCACTACTGATCTGTGAAGTTACTAAAATGATGAAGAACTCAAACTATTGCTAAATCCTGACTTAATTATGTCACTTCAAGTATCAAAAGCAAGAAAGAACTATTTTTGAATTGGAATTTAGATTGTTTGTGTGTGTGTGTGTGTACACATATGCAAACACTTCTATATTGGAAATGTTGACAAGAATTATTCAAACTAGAGAAGCTCAAATGGCACTATAATAATATTCTCAAACATATGGAAGATGACCGTTACAGGAAACTTTTTTTTAAACAGAAAGGAGCCTTTATTTGAAGACTTAACGGGATGATGTGGAAACTCAGTATAGAACTGGCTACTTGAAGCGAATTTTGAGCAAAGGATGCGTCATGATGACTGTTTTTGGCTTACAACCAATGCAAGAGAGCCACATTGTGATAGCTGAAATCAGCAGGGACAGGAAAGACAGAGCACTTGGCCATTCAAGTGAGAAAGGAGTGCTGTAAGGGTATTTTCCGTGAGTCACACAGCTTTGGCATCTGATTAGCACTTTATCTCCTGATGAGGTTTACAGCACAGTACATGCTCTTTTCCTCTGGAAGAATGTTATTAATCAATTCGAACAGGGACGTTTTCTCCTTTAAAAACTTCTGTATTATTGCCAGAGGTAACAACTTGTCCTACAAATAAATAACAAATATTTATTGTAAAAACATATGATAGAATTTGTTTAGCCCACAGACAAGGAATTCGGTTCAGTTCATTATTCTGCCAAAGGAAAGCTAGTGGACCAAGAAATAAACGTATCTCATTACATTCAAAGTATGCCAACATGTGTTATACTGGAGACACAGAAGACACCAGCTATTTCTGTCATTTCACTTGCCTTTGGGGAAGGCTTCAGAAATACCCTAAAACAATGGAGAATACTTGAGCTCAGATGGAGAATATCCGAACCTCTGCCAAGAACATCCAAAACAATGTGTGAACTACTAACAGTATTTTCTGAAGACACATCCTCCGTTTGACTTGGAAGGTAAGTCTGAAAACAAGTACACGTGTACCATGTACCAGTACAAGGTGAATGTGAAAAAGAACAGTGCCTACTATTTGCTTCTCCTCTCTTCTCTCCCTATCACCTCACTAAACTAAACACAAGCATGCCTGGCCACAATGCAGCAAAGATTGCATTTTAGCCCTAATGTAATTAATGAACATTTAATATTAACCACTAAATTACAAGTTCCTAAAAGGAGTTTCCACAATACCTGAAAGGCATCCTGATGTTCATTCTTTCTGCGTATTTGCACAATGTCTCCCATGGACAGTGAATTTTAACAAACATGATATCACTGTTCGTAACAGCTGGCTGTAAAGAGCGGTAACAAAGAAATACGT
Organism: Phalacrocorax aristotelis; assembly: GCF_949628215.1. Classification (NCBI taxonomy): domain Eukaryota; kingdom Metazoa; phylum Chordata; class Aves; order Suliformes; family Phalacrocoracidae; genus Phalacrocorax; species Phalacrocorax aristotelis. Next base: position 64,849,259 of record NC_134280.1, read on the forward strand.
ATTAATAATTCAAGCCTTTATGGCATTCACCTTTCTCAAAGCATTCTTCAGGGTCAAATTCTGCTTGTAGGCCTGAAGTTGCCATGCGAGTCTGAAAACACTGTAAGTGCTCTGAGCTCGACAAACCAAAATTAATAACTTTTTTTTTTCTCCCAAACCCTGGAACATGAATAAACTCGTAACTGTCAAAAGGAATCTGTAGAACAGATTTTTGCTTACAAACACAGCAGAAGTAGAGAAAGGCTTTATGCAGAATTTTTTGACCTGGCATAAATGAATTAATTTTAAATCCCTTCAAAATCATCTGAGTTTGAAGACCATTCAGTGTCTCCCCCATTTAAGGAGAACAGTGCTCAGCTGCTAGAGACATAACAACAGCTGAGAGAAGACTGCAGGTCCCACTCTGCCAAACGGTAACTCCAGGGAATGGTTAAGTAATTGCAATATCTGCAATGAACTTATAAATGTGATCTCTGTATAAATTGAGATTTTTTGTACAGTTACAAGGAATACCCTACACAAATGTTTTTCATCGCTAATTTATTTGTACATAAGATTTTCAGCATTATATGTTCCTGTATTTATCTTTTCTTATGAACATTTCAGTTCCAAACCCTCCTCCCAGATGTATTTGCTTGCATTTTTATAAGTAAATATTTCAATAGAGTCTGATTAAAGCCTCCCAAAAAACATGAGTAATGCAAGGTTTGGCAAGTAAAGGCAAAACAAAATTTAGTTAAAGGGTTAATAAAATGTAAAATGTTCAAAATTCTACCTACCAGTTCCACAAAGTCATATCACGGGATTTCTAGGATTTTCTTTTTCTCAAAAAGATGTGGATTTAAAAATACTACTGGAAGACTATTAAAAACACTTGATAGTTAGAATTATGATCTTATAAAAAACATATTATTTCTGAAGTAAAATACTTCTGAACTGACTCAGGCCCAGCTTGTTCTGATTTCAATAAATATCCCAAATTCTGATTTTTTTTTTTTCTACCAGGCTCCAAACAATCTTTAAAAGCCTTAAAACCAAATTTCAAACTACTGTGAGGTCAGTTATTTAGGAATATGCTACATTGTCAGCTAGAACTTGCAAGGACTTCAAAACAGTTAAAAGCTCATTGCTAGAACACGGAAGCTAATTCTATTGAGTTGAAAAGTATAAATCAGGATTGAAGACACAAGAAGTAGAGGAGCTTACTTCAGGGTAGCCTGGTTCATAAGTAATCCATGAAACACCAAAAATCAAAGGCTGTTTTCCTGGCTTTGTTTTCCTTCCTTTTTTTAATTATAACTGTCATTACTGATATCCCAATCACAACAGCAACAATTTATCATGCTTGTGAAATGGTTCTTAGACAGACAAACAAAGGCATTTGCCCATCGTTTCACATAAGGAAACAAAAAATTCCTGAATTTCCAAACACACTCCACTAGCACAGAGCAGGGAAGGAAAAAATTAAAATGCAAGCAAAACCACAACTCCCTATAATTTATTTTTTTGACAATGCAAAGAACATCTTGCTTTTAATATTTATTTAGAAGATTGATGTTTGTGTCTAGGTGCTCACAATCAATTAATCTCTATGGTACCAGCAACGCTGTTAGGAGCCTTGAAGAGATATTAACTTGGAATTTTGGGAAAACAAACTATAACAGGTCGGAGTCAAGACAACAGAATTACACCCATGCAATTTAGGAAGAAAAAGGATTAAAAAAATTGCCTGTAATACTCAAAGATTTTAGAAGTTTCAGTATTTAAATAAAGGGAGGAGGGATTTGACAGTGAAACTTTGCACTCTGCATGAAATATTAATTTAATTTTTAATATAATTAGAATAATGGTCTATTTTTCGTTTTAAATATATTCAAGAAAATTCAGAAGCCTGAAGAGTAGCACTTAAATTGTAAACTAGTCTAGCTCAAAAAGCGCAATGCGGATCAAGCCATTTAAACTAGAGGTGGATTAATTTGACACTGAAAATCTTTACCCCTTTAAAACCAGAGCCATTTAGTATCATGCATTCTGCTGAAAGACAGAGAGGTTATCTACCAGAGCAGCAACATGAGTTACGGAAGCTTCTTCTGTTTTGCAATCATAAGGAGCTAGAATTTTCCCCTCTATATTGCACTACACCTGCTCCAGTTTAAAAGTGATTATACTTCGGGGGGTACCTGCGTATGTGTATATGCGTACAAGCACGGCTCCCCAAAACATGTTAAACACACGCTTATCAAACAATTGTTGTTATTAATTTAATAGCATTAATCAAAGCCTGACTGGAAAGGCTTGTGAGACTATCAGGAATCATTTGTAAATCCAATAAAGTACTGCAGTATTATAAAGGTTTCTTTATACTACATAAATGACAAGACTCACCTCTCGTTCTAACATCAACCCTTCTGCTCTCAAATTCTTCTCAAATGTGCTTCTTTTTTCTACCTGTGGACTTGACTTCTTGTAGACCAAGATGTAATCAATGCGTTTTTTGCCATCTTTGAAGAAGAGGCCTGATGATGCCATGGCATCAGTCTGGAGAAGATAAAAATACACTAAATGTGGCATTCATAAAGACGAAGGCCCACCGCGTATTCTGTGTAACACAGAATTTCCTAAAGCATAGAAATATCCGCATATCCACAGGATGAATATATAAAGGACAAGTCACAATAACAGGCAGTTCATATGCATCAGTGGGTCAGGATTTCAAATTAATTAGAACAAACCAAAATGAAATAGCTCCACAGACCCTGTATTCTAGCTGTTTTTCAGTTGTGGAAAACCTTAAAATTACTGGGGAGGGGAGGCAGGGGACAGAGAAACTCCTGCTAATCTTTACTTTCCAGCAAGAATTAATAACATTTAAAGAGAAGTAAATTAAACCAAGCTTCCCAGCTTTGTACCTGGGCAAATCTTACAGAACGAACGTATTTTCTCCAAAAAAGAAATAAATTTAAGACATCAAAAAAGAAGCACGATTGATTGGAATGTTTTCCTGGATATTCCAGCAGAATTGCTTTTCCAATGTCATGTTAGCAATGTTTAAATCTTGCCTAGTTCCTTCTCCTCATGCTTACAAACACCAGGGATTCTCTGACCTTGATATGGAAACCCCTGCTTTACGTGCCGCTGCTGAAAGCTATTTCTGCATTCTGTGTTTTGCATGATTCAGAACAGACAGCGACTGTATCAACTGGTGTCAGACTCTGAAGATTTTGAAATCTGAAAAAGTAAACTGAGAAACTGTCATCATCATCTGGAGAACGCAGCACTCATTTTAACACACACTGCCCAGAACAAGTATGTTAGTCTGAAGTAAGATAGATTACACCCATATATATATATATATATGACCAGAAATCTACGAATACTGCAGCTTTTAGCCAACCGGGTGCTAGTCTTAGAAATTAATCCTCTTTGGCTGTTTGACATGAAATTTATAATACTCAGAGCTGTATCCAATAATTACACTCTCTATTGATAAATAGAACCAACTGTTAGTGCACAATATCAGCACTACAAACACTGGATACCGTCTCACTTGTTTCTACATGAAAGGTTCTTCTTACTCCCACATATCTAATCGCCAAACTTCCACATATTTAGCGCTTCTGAGAACTCCTCAGTCTGCAAAAACTAAAGTTTTCTAACAAGATTCATCCTCATTCTCTGCTTTTTTAAATCCCAAAGCAAAAACCAAGGAACAGTCATTCTCAGACCACTTCGCGTTACAAAAAAGTGCATCATCGCATGACTGGGAACATAACTTAAGTACAATAAGCTGCTTTTTCTCCTCAGCAGCCGGTGATGGCATCAATTGCCTTTCTTCTTCAGGTGACACTAACCATAAAAGCATTCTGCTACCTGCTCCAAGGTACAGACCCGCTTATGGTTTTTATTAACAAGTCTGTAAATACAAAACGAGTACTAGAAATCTCAGTTTCGTCACACTTGGCTAGAGTTAAGCCGTCACTTTCATACCATGCTTCATGTGCAACCATCCAGATGTGGAGCAATTTCAGCCTTTGGAACATTGGAGGGGTAAATTCAAATCCCTCCAGGCTAAGCTGAAACTTATCTGAGTCTCCTACTACCTGGGTAAAGGTCTTCATTTCTAAGCATAAAACGTGGCATCCTTTTCTTTCCTCTCTGAATTGGCACTTGTCTTCTTCAGAATTTTCTACTGCTTCACATGCAACTTGCTGTGAGATGCGTGACTATCTCGGGGCTACGGGGTGCGGCGCAGAGATCAGGCACTGGGGCTTTTGCCGTACGAGTGCTGGTTGATCCCCGCCACACTTGTCTCCTCCTGCTGTACACCCAGGCCACTGCTGCCTTCCCTCCATCACAAAATAACAGGTAAGAGAGAATTCAGAAACCTCTGAATACCTGCCCTTAGCCTAACTGAGGGGAAATGCTAATTTAAGACGGGGGAAGAAACAGGCCAAATCACAGAAAATGTAACATGAACTGAAGGAACTACTACATTACAGGATGCGATTAACCTGAATTTAAAAATCTATCTAGAGTCAATTACATGGATCATCTACATGCAAAAGAATTCAAAAACCTAAAAAAACCCCCAAACAAACCCAAACTACTAAATCTAGAGACTAGAGGAACAAAGGCGGAGAAGACAAGGTGTCCGATGTAACCAACAGAAACAATATGGAAACTGGAAAATAATTAGGAGAAATGAGCAGACATTGGAAGAATACTTTTCCAGTTCTAAATTATTTTGAAAGTTTGGTGAAAACAGGAAATATCCTTTCGTTCTGCTTGGCTTTTGACTTCAGGTTTTCCTTTTTAATTCCTATGAGAAATTAAGTTAAATATAACAGAAAAAAATAAGGAAAATAATTTATCAGTATATTGAGCAAACATTTGTCGAAGAATAGCATACGCTATACTTCATTATTTCTTATACATTCTTTTATTTCTATTTACCTCAAGATAATCAGGTAAGTAGTATCTGAAGTCCCAAGGTAGGTAGTCAAGATTGTTAACCAAGATTATTAGTGCACTGCATATAGGGTCTGTCGCCCCTTCTAAATATTCTGAATGGGGATAGTAGTAAAAACAATAATTTTTATTCTTCTTTTAAATGTTGTAGGCATAACGATCTAAAGATACAAGACGCAGAGGTTTGAAGATGAGGTAGCAGAGAAAATATCTGAAAAGGCAAGTTTGAATGTGCAAGTTTTTGAATACCCAAACGTTTTCCGGTTCAAGGGACAAGCAATGAACCCGCTCTTCAATGTTGAAGAATTCCAGCACAGGTATCTCACAAAAGCAGATGAGAGCACTCGGCTTTTGCAGTCCACAAAGCAGGCAAAAATCACATACAAAAAGCCTGGCCAAAATTCCACCGCGGGGGAGATCTGGAACTTCTCTTACACAATTTCTGCTTGTGTAATTACTGTAGAGACATTATGCAAATTAAACCTACCTTTTTGTAATATACTTCTGCCTTTCTTTGGATTATTATTTCTAGCCTTTCTTTCCTCACTTCTACAACACCTGCTTTTCTTCGGCCTTGGAAAAACATGTTTCGTTTCCCAGATTACACAACAGTATGCAAATACGCCCTCAGGTTCATCTGCACCAACCTGGGGCAATGGTCAATAAATAATAAGCTGTGCTGATAGTAGAGAGAAATGCTCCACCTGCTCATCTCAGACCGCGTTCGGAGGAGCACTGCCACAGGCTGAGGTGCGCAATACTGAAGCCGTTTAGCACAATCTTGCAGTGAACCCAACCTATACTCTATCGATTTCAGGACTGATTCACTTTAATGCTACTTGCACTTTGCTAGTTTCACTTCAGCGTAATTTTCAAGCAATATTGTCCACCTATATTAGCAGAAATACCTGCGCCAGTAAAATAGATTATCTGGTGATTTATATGTTTTTTTTTCAGTAAATCTGAAGGAGCTCCATAGCGTCTAAGCAGAACAGGGAGCAGCAGTTTCAGTTAAACGTATGAGTCAAGGTAGATTGGCCATTATCTACACCTCACACGATGAATCAGTCTTTTAGTACAATGGGCATTCAGGCAAAAGCACATTTATTATTTATCTGCTGTTTTGGACCAGTAAATCTCTGATTCATTCTTTCACCTTTTTGTCAACACAGTGGACGAGAAAAGCATCAGAAGAACTATTTTGTGCAAAGCCATTACTCTCCTCTACTCTTTAAGATTTCCTATTTCACCTGGAAAACGTGTATAAAAAGGACTGGTCAATCTTTTTTTTCTCTCTAATCCTCTTCATCCCCTCCACCCTCTTAGTTTTCCAGATTTTCTGAAACAGTATCCACCTGATCAGCTTTCCTACATTTACAGACATATAAAAACTTATTTAAGTTTGATTTGAGACATTCCCTTCAGAGTATTGCTACATAGTTCAGCCTGCAAACCCAAGTTTTATCTTCACCTTGTTCTTCCCAAGTCTTTAAATGCAAGAATCTTATCTATCCGTGTAGCGAGCCTGTGCAGCACTTCCTCACTCAACAGTGAACTTGTTCATAATGCAGAATTGTAATATGTCGGTTTGCAGCAGAGTAAAATATAACCTGAGGCTTTGCCACTCAAATCTCTTGCAGTTCCTTGGTTTTCTTTATTATTTGCCATCATTTTTGGTGGATACATAGCTTTCGCTATACTCATAGTGATTATTATAACAAATAATATGACACTGCTTTGGAGTCTGAAACTGTAACATTCAAAATAGACATTATCGTTCAACTGACATTGAGAGTTTACTCAAGACAAAACAAGTTGATCATTTAGCCTATAAAAAGAAGCTTTCGCTCAAGCAAAAAAAAGCATAATGCAAATTTAAAAATGCATAATGCATATTTAGCAAAGTTATAAAATAAAGAGTTTACATTTCTATTCAAATCTGGTTCAAGAATTTCCTTGGATTTAGCCAACATGGAGGGATTTTTCAACAAACTATTTTTCAGATTCTAATTAATAAGCAACGTCTTCTTTACAAAGTGGGAACAGCTGTTTCACAGGCTCTTTCTCTCCCCAATTAATTTAAATAGCACAATTCACAGATATTATAACTATTTCAACTCCACTGATTTCAGTCTACTGTTCTTGCTCTGTAGATTAAACTTTTGCCAATTTTTCACCCCATATAGAGCAACAAATATTCTAGAAGAGTGAGTTGGAACCATTCCCAAATCAGTAAGTATATTTTAGGTTCATGTGAGACTAAATCACACAGTATGGTAGGCTTCAGGTTTGTGGTATTTTATTAACAGTAAACCCACTTCGCAAATTTTTAAACTTATGGAAAATCAGTGAAAAATACACTGTAACGATATATCAGTATAGGTTTCCCCCGTTCCCCTCCCCCCACACTTCATGCCAGTGAAAAGCTTAAGTTAGTGAACAATATGTACTACCTTGGTAAATTCAGAAGCTAACTAGAACCAAACGTAGATACAACGTGCCTGTTGTAACCATCCATTTCACCTTCACTCAACCATTAACAAGCCTCAACAAGGCTAAAATAACAGCAAGTGCTTAAAGACTGACAAAATCTCTATAGGCGTATTCATTTCTACAAATTTTAAATTACTATCTATTTGCTTGTGGATGTGTGATTTATAGACCAAATCGTTCTCAGGCACAGGTGTGATCAGGAGGTGTCTAAGTGCAGGGGGAGACCCTAGCGGGGCTGTGGATACTGCCTCTTTCCTCGCTTACAGTTCCCAGTCCTCTGGTTGGCATGGGGATGGTGATCCAAAATTCTTCCTCTCTAGCTCTTTCCCACGCTCATTTACTCCATATTGCAGTTTTATCTGCTAACGGCAATTGCCTTTCCATAAATACCTCAGTAAATTTTGTTATGCTGGGCCTAACGGTGACAAAACCCTGTAGTTGTTTTTTTTTTTTTTTTTTTTTTTAAATCAATAAAGGAAATTCCCATTGACTTGTCCAAATATTTACAGCTTAGGTTGTGCAACAGCAAAACCTCCAGTACATTCAAACCACTATGAAAGGTTCTCTCCAATTTGCTTACACAGAAAAGCTACGGAAAGAAATCTGCCTGGGTGAGAGCATGTACCAGGAAGCACACGTCATATTTCCCTCTACCGCTAACCCAGAGTTCAGCCGATTTCAGCTCACTTTTCTATGTTTTTGGAACTTTCAAAAAAATTCCTCTTCCGTAACTTTGCCCAGCTGTCTCCAAATCCATGAAAACTTTCAGATTCCACAACACCTTTTATAAGGATTGCACAGCTCATTTTTGGGAGAGCCACCTCCTTTTCTTGGTTTGAATTTGGGTCAAGTAGCTTTATGCGATGCTTCATGGCTATAATTCTGTAACCAGACACATGTTGTTTCTTAAGCTATGTAGGAATTTATCATTACTTTAATACAATTAATGAAATTATTTGACTCAAATATCCCCTCAAAATTAACTGTACCCCTAATATACATTATAGAAGTGAAAACTTACTTTTTTTTAAAGCAATCGCTATTCTTTGGCCAAACAAGTACAGTCTTCCTCTTATAACAGACTCTCTTACTAAATGTCACAATTATCTATAGTCAGACATGACTTATTAATGGAAAATATTAATGTAGAGGAAATATTAATTAGTTAATGAGAAATATATTAACTTATGCACATGCTATATATTGCAATAGTATATTATAGTATTTATATTCCATCAATAATATAAAATATTGACTATTCTGTAGACTTAAGTTAGATTTTAATATTCAACCACACTTGATGGCATTCAAGCCACGGCAGAAAGCTAACCTCTTGTAACATGCACCTTCACAGTACAAATGGACCCCTTCAGTGGAGCTCCACTTTCTCATCTTAAGCTTGTAACTTCAGTCACGACTCATCTGATGACTGACCAATTGGTGGAAATAGCCTTTAGCAGTTCATACTGTGTTGATTATTCTAGGAGATTAATTTAAAAGCTATTTGAGAACTCTTAAATTATGTTGGCATTGTTTTATACAATGGAATAGTACAGACAACCGAGATCCCAAACTGTGAAGCTTTACTTCAACCTATTTGATTCATTATTTCAATGTCTACTTAAATACATGCCATTATTGACTTTGGCTGGAACACCGACAAAGACATTTTTATTCAGGGAAAAATTCAAAGTACTCAGTGTGAATGTATCTTAGGAAAAGCACATTATTAGAGTCTGCTTGTGTTAATTTTAATAAATTAATTTATTCTAACTTACTATCAACATCCAGTAAATCAAGTCTGATATGAAAGAAATGTCTAACTTGTTCATTTCATGTATAAGATTTTCATTACCATTATCTAATATGTAAATGCTAAATGAAGAGCAGGGAACAAGACCTTTAGTAATTACATTTTATGATTTTCTTTACAGTTTTCTGAAATTTGCCAGCAGCAGCAATGAAAATGAACACAATTTCTACCTCTCTTATACTTTTATACACATAAACACAGAGGCTGACAACTTGTTATTTTAATATCACCTGTTAGTAGCTTGCTTTCGAATATATCTAAAAAACAGTTTCATCTACTACCCTCACAATCCATAGTCACAAATAAAACATCGGTAAAAGCACAACGCGAGTGCTAGCCTGGCAGCACGCACAGAGCGCACAGGAATCAGCCCGGAGCAGGCTTTTCTGACCCAAGGTACCCGCAGAGGGAGAGATAACTTTTACACTGGGGTGTAGTTCAGGCAGTGAACAGCCTGCGTTTCAATTTCTGACTTCAAGGACTGTCATTTACTTAATAAAAAGAACGTAAGGAAGTTTCACATTTATATAAATATATAGAGAACACCAATTCTCAGCCATAATCAACAAGAGGAGCATTCACTTACGTAAGTGCCGACCGATACCGTACACAAGAATCAAGCCCCCACAGCACGGTATGTTCATTTTGCCTCTGCAGGATGAAGTTCAACTTTCCTCCAGGTGGGTGGTGGGATTTGGATTTAGATTCGTAAACTTACGGAAAAGTAAATATACCAACAGAGTAGTATCTGGGATCCAAAAGGTAGAAGGATGTGCACAGCTGGGCCTCAGAATTCTTTTACAATTTGGACCCCAAATTTACTAAGTTTTTCTTCCCAAAATCTTTTTATTTCAAGGTGATGATGTTTAGAACAGAATTCATTTCCTCCCTAAGGCAGCTTGTGAATTCTGACAGCTAAATGTGCTGAAGAAAAATCATTTTGATAAACTCTTACCAGTAATGAAGCAACATATTGAAGAGAGACTTACTCAAATGTCTTGGGTTTTTTCACAGGGACCTGTAAGTGAAGGGAAGGGAAGAATCCACCAGTAGAAATTGATGCTGCTACAGGAAATGGAAGCACTAAGCCCCAGCATCACCGCTCCATAACAGCATGATCTCGCCAGTAGCATTTTTTAGAGACAAAGATGTAGGGAAAAGTTGTAGAACCAGAAAACACTTGAGGAAGAATGCAAGACAAGTAAACAGACTTTGAAATGTATTTGCTTCCTCATGGAAACAACAACATGTTCACTGACCTACTGCAGCCACATAAAACTTTTGTAAACACCGCCATAAAGTTTATTGGCACAGAGTCTTCCAGCCCACACCGGACCGTATAGAACGCCCCACGATACATACAGTCACTTTGTACACTTGCACAGAAAATCAGCCTGGAAGGGAGGAGTAAGACAATGGATGTCAGAGGTGGGGCAAGGAAAAGCAGTTTTCTGTATCTCTTCACGTCCTGGATTTTAAGAGATGTTTTAGAGATAATAATGGATGAGTTCAGGGGTATTAAATTGTGCGTAAGACAGAAGTAGCCACGGAAACAATTTGAGGAACTAGGGCAAGAATTCTGACACAGGTAAAGACTGATGTGTGAAATGCTTGGGCATGGTAACTACCTAAAACTGCAAAACCTGCATGAATAGCTTTGCCGTTCTAACTCTGAGTAGAATGGTTATTTCTCATAAAAAAAGACTTTCTTCCAATATAATTTATTATTGTTCTTAGAACTTCATAAGATGCTATTAAGTAGAGCAATTACTGGCTGATTCACGAAAGCCACCTCGTTCATTCTGATTACTAATTCTCCCTGAGAGTGTTACCATGAACTTTGCATTAACAACTTCAGTGACATTCACACTGAAGGATGCCACCATTTTACTGGTCACTGCCTATATTCAGAGATTATGAATCAGCTCTAACCTTTAAGTTTTTTCTGGAAATAAACACCTTTCTGATGCTAACTGCAATGGGCTTCTTCCCATTAACGAAAGTGAGATTCTAATTCATGCTTGATTTGTTTCAGGACGTTTAAAAATCAAACTTGGGACCCCAACAAGGTTATACACTTCTTAAGCTACATAGAATTAGCTGTGAAAATATTTTAATAGATTTTAAAAATAGTACTAGGCTCATTGTTTGCATTTTAAAAATCATACTCTGAGCAAGAATACTGTAAGGTGTGTTTTATGAGACATTTTCTAGGCACACAACTAAGTTAGCAATCATCGTCTTGTGTTTGAAGGGTTTTAGAATGGATAACCCAGGAACAGATTTATTATATTAATCATATTCAATCATACTTCAATTACTTAATTCCAAAAATACATATTGATTGGTTTTAAGTGTGTATTGTTTTGTGTTTGGTTTTCTGTTTGGTTTGGGTTTTTTTTCCCCTTTTGCATAATAACCTAGGAAAGAAAACTGGGGACATATTTGCACAGGCAAAGATAGCCAAACTATCTCGGGCATCAGAGACAACACGGCCTGGTTAACACGACAGGCAGCTGTAATTACCCTCGCTAAGGTACTTCTGTATATACTACATTGTATTGTGCAGAACCTGGGTGTTTTCCTGAACAGAGGGGAAGGCTTCCAGAAATATCTAACCTTCCTAATAAAACTTCAGTTTAATTTTTCAGGATAAACGAAAGAACTAGTAATTATTTTAGCTTCTTCACAGAGGAGATTTTTTTTCCATTTTTGTTCTATTCAGACTTAAGAGAGGAAGCATGAAAATATATTTCTATATGATATGAAAAATACACTTTGCTTCAGAAAAGAAGCAGGTTTAGGTGATGTTACACAAAATTTTGAAAGGAAGCCTGTTCAATGTTACCGCATGAGGAAGCAGCAACAGAGGATGTCTGGGGACAGGAGGAGGTAGGGAGGCCTCAATAAGAAGCATACTGACATGTCCAATGAAAATTTTTCTTTATGTGTTTATTTTTAAAACCTTTCATCTTTATAATAAAATTACTTACTACTTTCCCTTCATTTCCTGAAATGTTTTCTGAGGTTTTTTCTTTCGTTTTAAACAAAACCTCACAGCAGATGAGAGCCCTGCACTAGAAGCATAAACATGAAGTCAACTCTTGTTGCACTTTACCATGTCATTCTATTTTGGGATAATGATTTTATCTGTTCTCATTCCTTTAAACTTTATTTACTTTTGTATTATTAGACTGCATTTGTGGACTACTCCTTATCTATCAGGCTCCCTTTGCTATTCTTCTTTCCAGTCCACTGTTGTCAGCTGACAACATCTAGTTCTTATTTATAAACTAAAACATTTTTGTTGCCAAACCTCTTTCAGCACGCGCGCCTGACTTCCACTGAACATAGGAGCAGGATTGTGAGTGAAATAATGTATGTGAAACTAGTGATAAACTGACAGGGTTAGAACATATAGCACAAATCTGTGCAACTCTGAAAGTCATGGATTTAAACAGGAAAAATGAAAACAGAAACGAATTCCTGCAGAAGAGTGGAAAATGAAATATTAAGATTGAAGAAAATTTTTATTCTGCAGATATTACATTTAATTAATTCCATTTTTCAAAACCCCCTACATGAAATCCTGTAAGCAAAATATTTGTTTTGCAGGACAGAGAGAAATAGATACGCTCAAAATCACAAAGAATCCAATAAAATGCCTGAAGAATGTATTTCAGGTTTTCACGGGTAGATTTATTCTTTAATAATCACTGTAATAATCTACACTGAACATACTCAGTTTTGCTCAACTTATAACAAATTTTCAGCAGTATGTCCAGCTGATTAGATATTATTAACTCTCCACATATTCTGGCCAATTGCTTATTTAAGATCTTATTTAAAATTCTTCAGAAGGTAAGTAACGTTTCCAGAGGCTAAAAGAGTAATCGTTTCAGATCCTGTCCAACACACAGCTAGTCTGGACAAGCAGTATTATAGTAAATATCAGGGATTCCAGAAAAAGACGGTAAGCTAGGCTACTGTAAAGGCAGCATTTTTATATAGTTCTTGAACCCATAGTGATAAAAGGTGAACTTAGTTCTAAAAATCCTTTCCTGACCTTGCCAGATAGCAAAATACACTACCTAGATAAAAAATTCACCTGATAAAAAAATCCATCAGATCAAAGAGAGTAACAGTAACGTAGTGAATGAAAACAAATGGGAGTGTAATTTCTCAACTATTCCTATCTTGCCACTATACACGTGACAGTAATTGGTACAGAAAAGAATTCACTGCTACTAAATTCGCTGGACAAATGTTGCCTTCCATTCAGTGCTAAAGTCTTTTCAGCCTGTTTTCCTTTCTTAGTGAAGCCAGCACATTTCAAATATCATCTCTCCAGTCAGGGACATTCTCATTTCCTACACTTCCCTTGCAATAGCAGATACTACTTTCCTCAGCAGCCACTTGTTGGCATCACTCCTGTGCGTGAGATCCCTTGCAGAATCACATACACAAAGTCATATTTTCTACACAATCTTAACAGCAGTTGGTGACTAAAGACAGCAGAGATGGATAATGAAGACAGCTTTTTAATGGGTCTGAACAACTCACAGTTATTCATTATGAAATCTGTGGATTCTGAAATGATACCAACCTGCACTAAAGGAGATTATGAGTTATAAATAATAATCAAGGAAACGAGAAATGTAGATGACCATCAAGATGAATGTTGACATCCAGATACTGTATCAAAATAATCTGACGATTCTAAAGCTCTAAAACTGCAGCAATACAAATCAGATTTATGGAAAGTGCCGCATCACGTATGTGATCCAAAACACTGAACGGTTCCTGAAAAAAGTGTGTATCAGCTTCCATTGTGTCAGCAAGTTCTTTATTGCTGAAGTATTCCAGTAGCTCATCACCAAGACAGATAACAGTACCAAGCATTACTTGCAAGTAACTTTTTTAGCAATTTTTCCCTGAGTGTCTCAGGTGTAAAACAACCCTTCCAAAGCAAGCCTAAATTAGAACGTTAACAAGCAGAGAATAAGAATAAGCTTTTATCCTTGTATGCTTTGCCAATGTGGTGTTTCTCAGTAGAAACTGGTCTCTGGTCAGACTGAGGAGACATTTTTAATCACAATAGATCAATTTATTTTCCAAATGTATGAGAGTACTTACCAGCTGTAAAGCTGTAGAGTTGTCTTCAGTGCTTTCAACAGTCTCAAAAAGAATTAGAAGCCTCCTTTTGTTAGTTTTATATCCGTTTTTGGAAGAAGTTTCCCTTAGATATCTTCCACTAATTGCCACAAAGACTTGTACAATAATCCAAAGGCAAAATAGTAACCTTCTTTTCTAATATAAGGCTAATCTAAATCCCCTCTGACTTTTTCCTAGGGAGGCAGGCAAACAGTAAACAGGAGGAGAATCCTGCTTGGTTGACTCATTTGCAAAACCAGTAAAAAAGCAGAAGGAAGTTTCCAAAGTAACTGCTGTGATAAAAGGAGCTGTTGGGGCTAAGCGCCAGATGTGGCTTCAGAAGGCTGTTTTTAAACTCTGAAGCACTTTGTTCAATAGGTCAGGACATAGGAAGATTGAGACATAAAAAGTGCATTTTTGTTTAAACTTAATACAAATAGAAGGCTCCTCTTTAAACTGAAAGACAGTTAGCTTTAACTATAAACTTTATATCAGTCCTGAATGCAGGGCTTGGAGAAAACACAGCTAGTGGTCATTTTATTTTTCACATGAAAAGACAAAAAAATTTTTGCTTTAGCACAATGAAATGCCTGTTACTAGACAGACATTATCTGTTACCAGACATTTTTGGTAGTGGCCTTACCTGTTATTAAAGATATTTAGTTCTCTATAATGTACTCTAAGTTCTGCACATTCTGCATTATTTTTTCTGCCTTTTAGGCCACATTTAACATAAAAGGCTGTGTCTACCTAATCAACAACATCAGACAAGAACATCCGCCATTATTTCTGTCTTAATTCAGCTAGCCTTGCAGAAACAGATAAAAAAATCTGGGAACACAAAAGTTCTCATTTCAGTGGTTTAGATTAAAATATAACCCTCCCTGTCATTACCAAAGTTTCATTTTCCTGTCAGAAATTTCCGACCTGTAAATACGATTACCTGTAAACCTACCTAAATGTTATTAGGTAGCTATTCTTGTAAAAGCTTTTTTTCTAAAAGCATCCCATGAAATTAAGTCTCAGAGATCACATCAACCTGTGCTCCAGAATCCTGTAGTCATGATGATCAGTGTGATTGAGAGAACAAGCTTTACAACAGTCACATGACTCTTGTGAAACGTGCATTCAATTTGAAAATCAGAGTTATGATTATAGAACCTTTAAGCAATTTAAGCATTTCTGGATTTGCAGCAGGGGATTATTCATGTTTTCGTATACCAAAAAATCAGAGAATTGCTGGTAAAAACTGTTCTGCAGAATACACTACTAGTAGTTCTTGAAGAAGAAAATAATTCAGAACTTCTTGAGGTTAGGTCATTTGTCATACATTTAAAAGTGAGTGTGCTAATGGAAAGGCCAGTTAAGGGTATCCCAGTCCAGAGGGAGAACTAAAAAAACCACGTGTTTTGAACTAAAAATCAGTCATAGTTCTTTGGCATTATAGTGGATGAACTGCTGTAGAAAACGCTTTGTGATGAATACTGGGATTTGGTAATTACTAAGCAAGATACATATCAGTTTTATCTGGTGAGATGGCTTTTTCAGTGCTTTAGCTGAGGTTCCTAAAGAGACTCCTACACTCCCCTATATGTAAGTCAATTTTCTCTCTCATGCAGTGTGTGCAGCTATCATTTGGGTTTTGCTTAGAAGGAGAATTCTACACTTTAGATGACACTCAACTGAACATTTGCTACATGAACTTAGTTCTTCTAAACTCTCCTAATTTCTTGAGGTCTCCTAGCTGACATGACTTTCACTCCAAGCTGGAAATCCTGTGTCCTAAATCTGTGCAAAATACATTTTTTGAAAGAAGGCTACTGCTTCTTAGATGAGTCGATACAAATCACCATATAATTTAGGTTGCTTTTGGTGCAGAGACTTCCATTTGTTGATTCTGTAGGTCAAAACTATAATATGGGAGCCACCTAAATTTCTTACCATGAGATGCCTATTTACTTAAGCTGCAATTTATCTAATCCCTTTAAAATACTTAAGCACATTCTGACAATTGATACAATTTGATAGATTTTTGTGTCCGTTACCTTTACAGATGATTTAGTCCGAGGTTCTGTTTTCTGTCTGGTAAGCTTGTTTTGAATAAGCAATGACTGATCTGTACGAGCATCATAATTTCCATGTTCTGAATCGTCTGTGTATGTGTCTTTGTCCTTTCCTACGTCTGAAGGAAAAACAGAAGAAAACAGGGGGCCCATTTTAGGTTGTAGCAGAGAGAAACTAACAGTATTGTTGCAGCCACAGTTCAATATTCCTTTTAACTGTCCAGTTTTCAATAACTTCTATCCTTCCCTGCAAAAGTTTTGGACTTGAAATGTTATCATGTTCGTCTGAAACTAGAAGTTACTTCTGTTTTTAGTTGAAGGCCTATAGAAACTTCTTTTTATTACCATTCAAATCAAAAAAGCCCACAATATTCTTCACAGTAGTATAAAAACCCACAAAGTGATCTGAAGCAAATACTCAAACGCTTTTGTATTTGTCTCACAATTGCCGAGACTCAAAATGTGTTATTAAATAGGCAGGTACACCCTGGAGACCAGAGTAACATCCCTTGTTTTTAACTTTAAAAAGCGATCGAACTGCCCTCTTCCCCTACACAAATGCTGCTCATCATTAGATACAGTATTTGAAAATTTGCATATTAAGGTATTGCAGGGACCACTTCAGAACACATTTTAAGAGGTGTACCTGATGGTGGTAGAAGATAGTTGACACCGTGAAGAAAGCGTTTGCTTTTTTGTTGGATTTGGTTTTAATTGCTCAACAAAAGATTTATAAAAACTTAGTTGGGTATCCTAAGATAGCTGCAGGTGACTGAGGACCTTCCTCATAGCTCACTAAGAGCCTCTCTCACAGATTAAATTACCTCCTGCATCATCACTACAGGCAAGATAGAAGGACTTCAGTCTCCGAGTCACTCTACATCCTCTACCAGAGGGGAGACTTTTTTCCCCAGAATTTAATTTCCTTGCATGTTTGCCATGAAAAAAATCATGACAATACTTACCATATACACCCAGCAGGGGTAACGCCTGTACAATGTTAGACCGTGTAAGTTTTAATGAATGTTGGAAATGGGTTAGTCTTGCAAAAAATATTTTAAAGATGAAAAAGATGGAATAATTATTCCCACACAATTATATCTTGGACATATTGGAAATAGAAACATATTCAGACAAAAAAAAGTTACCCACAAATCCTGAACCAAATTCTCACCTCAGCTTTCACATCAACATGGGAAAAGTCAAGGGGACCGGGAACAGCATTTAGCCGAGTGCTTCTAAACCCTAACTAGAAGCCAAGAAACGAGTCATGGTTGCTGTGGGAACCGCAATCCTGAATTTCCTGAATTTTATATTCATAAAAGCTCATCTGCAACAACAAAGTATTTTTTCATTAAGTTGTTCAGTTAAATTCTCCACAGTAAGTAATAGAGAAGAAAAAATAACCACGATTATCTCATGTAGCCTAGACCTTTCAGAGACGGAATATTAAACTGGAACATTTACCAAGAAAGAGCTGTTTTTTCTGCAATTTATCTGCTTACATAATGATTACACAAAATGAGCCCTCAGTAATCTCTGATACTGATATTAACTTCAGTAAATCTGTGAAGGGATTTCTTAATGTATGAAATAGCCCGTTTTAATTGTCAGAGCACCAAACTCAGAGCTTTTTTTCTTTTAAACAATATTTTAACCTAAGGCATAGGTTACTCTGTGTAATGTAGTGAATGTAGTTAATAGACTATGAAGAAGGTTTCAAGTAGAGATATACAAAGTAGGGAACAGGATACTTAAGCAACGTGGCAAATCCGACTCGCGCCCAGACGTGATGAGCTCTTAGCTTTAGTAAAGATCTTGTAATAGAAGCCAGTAAAAAAAAAAAAAAAAAAAAAGAAAAAAGAGATTATGAAACCTAAAATTTTGCATCTAAATAGGCCATTTAAGCTGAAAGAAATACTCTGCTTACAATATCTATTTTTATGAGGAAAGTTATAGAGGATTAGACATTGTAAGTGCACCTAATATAAGAAAAACTTGCAAAAGTACACAGTGTGTTATTTAAACAATTTAAAGTTATGAAGTGAGTTTTCCCTTAGTGCTCAACCTACTTCTACCTGCTAAACATTTTTATGCTTTCAAGGACACAGCTTTTAAATTGTAGCATATATTTTCTGTAAGAAAATAATAATAAAAAAATTACCTTCCATTTAGAGATACCTGCTATCTTGTCTGAAATGTAGTCAAGAAAGATTTTAGCAACAAAAAACCCCATAAAAATATAGAAATTTAGAATTTAAAATGTATATTTTTTATACAAAATTAACTATGCTATTGTATTCAGCAGTCGATGACTTATTTTATGCACCTAAAGCACTGTAAAGTAATGGTATCAATGCAGTAAAAAGGGGAGGAATTTAAACACCATTTAAACATTGCACTTGGACAAGCATTTGTTAAACCTGTCTCAAAAAATGTCAGACAGACATAGCATACAACCCATATTTGAAAAGTATATTCAGAAGTGTGCATTTTTCTTAACGTTCACATAGCTTTAGACATTAGCGTCAACAGAACACCTAACGTATGCTTCACAGACACTTTGCATAGACTCCTTGTCCCATTTACCTCTTCTGCATCATACATTAAAACAACATCTTTAACTTAAATGATTATACTCAAAGAAGTTGTTCAATGGATTGCATCATATTTCTAACCAGAAGAGGTTAGAAAGAACAATTACACTGTCTATGTGTTTTGGGAGGCTCACTTTGTTTCTTAAATTGATCTTTTTGTAAATTTCTTTTGATTAATTTAAACATTTTTAAAGAATAGAGAACAAAATATATTGGTTATAGAAAAAGATCTTAAGAGAAGAGGACAGGAAAGAAACTTTGCCACTATTAGCTTTGACTATGTTTTTGTATTCTTCTATGACCAGGTGCTTTTTCTGTAATAAGGCATCCGCCACTTTTATTAAAAAAGAAAGTCTCTCTTCTGCAATTTTCCCACACACCAACCCAAAAGGACATTTCCCTAAAGAGAAACTTACGCAACCTAAATTGACTCGATCGTTCCTAGTGTCATCAACGCATGCTACGATACAATACACACACAGCGATTTAAATCCTTAAGCCTTTCTTCAATAACGGCAGTTTTTAATCTTCCATGACATCTTTATAAAACGTTTGTCTATTAAGGAACACTATTGCCTGCCATCCTTTCCTTCATCATCTCGCCCCCCGCAACGCCCCTTTTACCTGCCATTTGGGATTGCCACAAGCCAAATCAAGATAGCATCCCTGAATGTGGCAGCTGGAGTCATACTGATCAGGGATGTTTTTAATGTAACATACCCCAGAAACATTGATATGGACTAACAGTCTTTCTATTTGACTTGCATTACAAGCACCCAACTTTCAGTTGAAACACAGAGCCTTTATTTGGCTGTAGCTCCACAAATGTCATGAGAAAAGCTTGGCTGCCTCAAACTCTTTCCCTCTGCTCTGTACGAAAGCTACTGTTCACTTCATTTTTATATTTCCCATCATGCCTTCCCTGGCCTATGACAACTCATTTGGTTGTTACTGTCGAGAACAACTGCCAGCTCTCCCTGCTCTTGTGGTTCTTTGATGGGCTCTAACGCCAACCACCACAACTAGCCTGCTTGGCTTTGGGAGGGGAAAGGTGTAAGCAAGAAGCCACAGAAGACTGAAAAAAAACCCTAAACCCAGTTAATACTGCTCTGGAAGCTCAGGCTTTTACACCAATGCACAGAAAGATGGCTCCTTTACAGGCCTCAGATCACTGCTCGCCTCCCCAAGCATACATTCTGTTCTTCGCTGTCAGTAAGTGCTGTCCCACCTGTGCTTTACTGGGCACATTGAAAGACGTCCCATTCCATATGCCAGGGGCCTTCCAAGTGCACATGATTTCTTTTTTTTTTCTGCACTAAACATGTTTTTGTGGGTTTGGGGTTTTTTTATTTTTTCATCTTTTCAGAGCTAAAAAAGATTGATCATATTCTCAGCTGTGTAGGTCTAATCACTAAAATACTGCTCTACAATGGCCAGTGATCCATGTTTATACGTTGAAATATACCACCTGAGCAGACATAGAATATTTAGCTTTCAGTTAATCTACACTGCAGGTATCAATTCTGTAAGGTACTAGAGTAAATTGTAATTTCCAGAAATGTCTAAAAAACCTTTAGTCAATGTAAAAATATGGCAAAGTTGGCAAAGAGTGTAATAATTGTTTATGAAACATTCTTCCATTTCTCCTCTACTGCAGGGTCAAATGAAAAAAAAAAAATAAAACAAAAAAGAATTTCTGTCCTGCTGGGGAGACTCTTGGCTAAAGCAGCTCTCCTACATTAATGTTAAAGTAAACAACAGATCTAGAGTTATCTGAAAAACTTGGACACTCTGCAAAACCTTAACAGATGTAAAGAAAAGAGGAAAAAAGAGGGGGGGAAAAAGCATGATTGGTGTAAAGAAAGAGAAACGCCTCCTACAGTGGGAAGACTGCAAATGGGAGTATGGGACTGGTGTATGCTCGCGTCCATGTCCTCACAGTGACAAGGACATCTAAAGGACAGCTGCCTTCCTTCTTAACACCTCTTTATCTATTTTTCAGCTCCTGATAGGATTAATTTTTTTTCCAGGGCTGTCCAGGTAAAATACTATTGCTTATGCAAACAGAATGTGCATGGCCCCTCACATGACCTCTTTATATGAGTTTTCTGAGTACCTACTAAAAGCGGAAGAAAGATTTAAATATTAATCGTACAAAACCTTATATTTAAAAGACTACGGGCTTGCAGAACCGAGTAAACAATTATACAAAGTAACGATAATGTACTTTTAAGCAATTAGTATAGCCAATAATATCTTGCTAATGTGTTTCACTAATTCAATTACATTAATTAAAACTTGTGTGTGGTAGCTGAGAGCTTTTTGAACTGTTTTCACATAAAAAGTTTTATTTAAAAAAAACCAAACATTAAAGTTGTATATCCAATTTGAAAGCCCCAAGTGACCTGTACAGAAAGGACAATGAATATGCTATTATGACTTCCAGTCAGGGAAAGGAAGGTTTCTGTATTAAACTGTTCAACTTTCCGTAACACTGCAAAAATAAGATAGAAAAAAAAAAAAGGCTGAATTTTAAATAAAGATGAGGATATTAAATCAGAGAAAAGGGCGACAGCTTGTAATTCTAGAGGCAGAGACCAAATCATACTTCAATTAAGTCAATGGGAATTTCACTATTCGACTCAGTAAGTCAAGGAGTTCTCTTTAATTAGGTACATACTTAAATTATTTAGGTATATACTTATAATTGTTAGCATACATGAACATATAACTAAGTAATGTGTACTGTCAGCTTGGATCCACACTCGAGTATAAAGCAATTTAAAAAATATTCAAGCATTAATCAAGTGGATAACAGATCTCCTCATCCTAGAGGTTGTTTTGTTTTGCTGTCTTGCAATACAGAGGCATGATGAGTAAATTCAGTCTTTGTACATCACAAAAACCAATCTACACTTCCTGACACATAGTTTTGTTATGCTTGATGCATGACAGTAAGATCTCCATAAGGGCACTTACAGGATAAAAATGTCAGAGAGACTTGTTTCTGGGAGTCTTTTACCTAACAGCGCAGAAGCATTTAGTTTAGAAATGGATTTCTAGGCCCACACCGTTCATCTTCATTTTTGGGCCTTCTTAACTGCCTGGCTACCTTTCTTTCTATCATATTTTGCTGAAGGGTGAAGAATGCATTTTAATTGTATGACCATTACAGGAAAAACAGTGGTCCTGATTTCTCTATCCTAATTTTAATGCTAGAAGCCACAAAAAAAACCCGGAGAAGGATATCACCAGACACCTGGATAAGTGGCATGGTGATGGATTTAGGTCATCTTCATTTTTTCTACTATGTTGCTGGAGTACTATATTGGATACATAACATAGAAGGTTTTTCAGCTACCTGTGTACATATATTTATATATCAAAAACTACCATAAAAGGCAAAGGAAGGCTTTTCTTAATGTACAATTTATCATGAGGTTTCAGACATTGGTATCCATTACACAGAATATTTCTCATTTTTAAGAAGGAGTCAGGCAGGTATTATTGCTGTTTGAAGGAGTTAAGATGGTGTACAGAATTGGTACAGGCAGATTAAATGCCTAAAGCACTTTGATATTTTGAACTCAATACGAAGTTCAAAGACTAATCCTTATTATGTTTCAGCAAGCACCATGCTCACAATGGATCACACAGCTTCTGCGCCCATGCTGCCAGCTCTCCAGGCATGAAATTGGCTCTAGTATGGGAGCTGGACAATTCCCTCCCGCACCAGGTATAGGGCAAACTGTCCTAATGCAGCTTTTCAACCATCTCACAGCACAGTCAGAATAGATGTGACAGCCCTTACCTATGCAGGCATTGCCTAAGGGCCACAAGCTTCTGAAAAAAATTATTCTTGAAGTCACAATGGAAACATCACTTTTCTGTTGAAGCAGAAATTGAACCGGTTTGTCTTGAGTGATATACTCCATGATCTTTCAGCCCCTCCTTTCACGTAAACATCATATGCATTGCACAGGTTATTCTGTCCATTTCAGTTTATCATAACATCAGTTAATCAAAATTCACTTACAAGCACTTCTGTAATCGAGCGCCGAAAAAAGTTATCATGCAGTTATTGCGATACTTTGTTGGGTGGTTAATTTTGGTTCAGGTCTTCATTTCTCAGTTCACTGCACTGCAGCACGGCACAAACAGGAAGGATCTTCTATATAAGCTTTGCAGTGATTGGGTTCAGGATACATTCAGAATACAAGGTAAACGTTACAGCAAAATTATGAACCACCTCACTGATGATCAAGTTCCTATCTAGGAAGGATTTCATGTCATGCTAAGGAAGACGAGTTACTATGCCTAAATCCCTCAAAATTAACCTAATTCAAAAAAAACCCACAGCACTGAAAAAAGACTAAATGAATTACTGTTGTTTCATTTGCTGATGAGTATCAGCTTTATTTGCCAAATAACTTAAAATTAGATACTCCTTCTACCTAAACCCTGAATCCCATATTGATTATACCATCCATTACACATTTTTTTACATCTTGTTTGATATAAAATATTTCAGCCTAACAGTGGAGGGCAGATCCTTTGACGATCCTCTACCATTTCTGACGGTAGGATCTGCAGAAAGCTACTTATATGCTTATTTGTGTTACGATGAAAAAATTGGATTTTTAAGTTAAGATGCAGACTATCAGAGTCACAAGGCTTTCTCCTAGTCTAATTGGATTTCCAGTATGGCCGAACTCCTGAAAATCTTGCTGCCTTAGCTATGTATGTGGTAAACTGGATTTAAAAAGGCATTAATCTGTAGCGTAGTAAGAAATCCCTTCTGTAAATCTGGCTCACAGTGCTTGAAAGTGAACATTGAAAAAAAAAAACAGAAGTCAAACCTGGCAACACTCATGATAGTAATTTTAACAATGGAAAGGGACCTAGCAAATGGAAAAACAAGTCACCTATCGGTCCAAATACTGTCACTGTCCTTCTGTTCCTTCTGCTAAACCCAAAGGACGATTTGAGAAGAAAAAAGTGGAATATTGTTTATTGATTTGGTAAGCCTTTGCACCTTACACAGTTCTTTTTTCGCCTGTACCATGCATTAGAAGAGAGCATTTATCTCAGTTATGGCAAGAAAAAAAGTTATTCTTCTTAGAAAAGGGGATTTATTACTGAAATAAAGTAAAACAAATTCTCCTGCAAATCATGTATATTCCCTTCAGCTTAACTAAAGGGTACTTAATTTTCAGTTCAACAATAAAGAACTGCTAAATTCTCTTAAACTCAGTCAACTGATTTCTAAAGGACACTGAAAACTACAAAAAGTTATGTAGTAACCACGTCCTATAATTTTCAACTTTTCATGATTTCTGGATTTTTCAACTGTTCATTAAGATAAAACTCCAGCACAAATAACCTTCATCAAAATTGTTTACATTCAGATGTTTTTTTAGAAGAGATGGCCAGCCAAATTTGTGATCGTTCCAAGATAAGGTTCATTCCCTTTATACAGATGATGGCCTTTAAGGAAAGAGAAAAGCATTATTTTAAAATTTACCAATTACTGTTTCTTTCTACGTGCATGTGCACACAGACATACCCCCGCACCAGTGGAGCAGCTCCTGGATTAACTGTCATTAGTTAACCTTAACATGTCTGCAATCCCATTCAATGTTTAAACTTCAAATGTTCTAGAGGGGGAAAAAAAAAAAAAGTGACTTTCTGTGTGTAGTTGCTATGTAGCTACTAGGAACTAACTATTCCCCACTTACTTTTTCCAGCTCCAACTAGAGCCACAAGCTGCAGTAAAGCCAGAAATTCAGTAACTGAAGTTAAAGCTGTGTCATTTAAATTCAGCTGGCACAATCAAAGTAATTACTGAGCACGTCTTTCAGAAGAAAAACAAAGCACAGTAAACCCAGAATGGAATATAAATATACACTACATTTTTAAGCAAGTATCCACAGACAGAAGACTCTGAAAAAGAAGTACAATGTTGAATTCCCTTTGAGAGAACGAATGTCAAATGTCTGAGTGTCATTGGTGTGACTTTCAAATGTATTAAAAAATGGATGACACTGGAATTATACTGTTAGAGCAATACATTCAGACTTTAACGCCCAGGTTCTTGTGTAACACAAATTTATATATACCTACAGATACAACATAACTATTTTCATTTTTTTCTTGTATTTACCTCTTATAAGATCCTGACACTCAATTCTAAAAAAAAAGTATAAAAAAGATTTTTCCTGTTTTGCTGAATCTATGCCTTTTAGGTATTTGTGGCTATTGCACCAACATGAGAGAGTAGCCCAGGTAAGTCCTGTATCACAGGCATGCTGTTCTTGTTACCTAAAATACCACACTAAGACTTAGCCTGACTATCTCTGTCATCTCATGTAAGCATCTCTCCTGTGTCTGGCATCAAAGATTATATACCCAGGCAGTAAATACTTCTGTTGCCTCTAGAAAAGCTGATCTGAAGTCTTCCCATTTCATAGTATAATAAAAACTTCAGACATCTTTCAGGGAAAATTTCAAGACAGTTCGTAACTTAACGTTACGAAGTTGGTCCTTCCTGTACAATTCAGTAACTGGAACCTCGGTCTCCCACATCCCTGACACAGAGCTTCAGCAGCAGGGTAGTGGTTACTCAGCGGTGGTATCCCCTATGGTGAGAAATCCTACCGTCTTCTAACTTTGTGTAAATATTTCTGAAGAAGCCTTGACAAATCAGAATGTTCTCATCGAAAAGCTTGCTCAGAAAATTCCCCGTTTGTGTGGTTATAGGATTTGACTCGCTACTTGCAGCCAAATGTGTTGACAAAAATGAATGTGTTTTGTTGTCGAGAATAAATTCACTGTAATTAGTTTTTTACTAACTACATTATATTGGTTAGCAGGCATATTGGTTTCCTGAGAAGTTTTTAGGTAAAAAGGTGTTTTCTGAATAGTCACAAGGTGGGAATCTTTCACTCATTTGCTGCAGTGGAGCAGGAGGGATTAATGTTCTTAGGTGAACTGGGAACTCCCAGTTTAGTTTCATCTTTGTGAACTCCAGCCACAACAAGTACTCTTCTATCATGCAAAAATGTAGGGAAAAAAATGCTTTTTTCAAGGAAGTAGAAGCAATAACATGATTTTGCTCTGGACTGAGCACCAAATTCTACAACCATACTTTGAGAAACGCGAGGTGTAGCGTTTTACTTTTTTCCAGCTCCAAGCCATAGATGATTTCCACCTAGGTAAGATCCAACAGTCCCAATCATTACCTTCACTAAGCACCGAGCATTCCAGTGTGCCTGAAACCTCCCAGCCCATGTTGTATGTCACGGAAGCTCAGTGGCTACTACTTTGCTTGAATTTACTGATTCCTCAAACTCAAAACACTACTTACCACCTAAAACTGACAGGAAAAAGAACATAAATGTCCTTGATGCCGTTTCTCTGTGCTAGCAGTAACAGAAATGTAATACATTATCTTCTTACTTTATAAATCCATCGATGTCACTATCTAAACAAGTCCAACAGATCTATGGCCTCATCTATAGTCAACAGAAATAAAAGAGAACCTTTCCACTGAAGTCTCTGATCTGATGCCTGTTAATCCCCTTCTCCCAGGAAGACAGTTTGTCTATGGACACAATCCTGGAAGAGGAGAAAGCATTTGGCCTATTTTATGTCAAGGTCCATGATGCTGCCTAATTAAAAATTCACCACATTCACTGAATTCAGCATTCTTTCATGTTCTGAGGAGAGCAGTCTGAAGAGGTTCACTAAGACGATACCCATTAATCAGCCTATTTTGCAAACTCCATCAACGTGCAAGAGTTCTGACTAAAGCAGGCAGCAGCACTGCATCATTTTCACCTATTTGGTGATCAAAGTTCAAGCAGCAATATTCCTTCCCCTGGCCCGATTCAGGATAAAATTGAAAAGTTTAGTCTTGGAGACAAATTTTTACCCACATAAATACGATCCTCATGCACAAACAAACTGTATTTTGAAGGCTTACAGAAAAGTTTTTTTTTTTTTAAATGCACCTTTAACTGTCCCTGATTTCTCTTTGTGAACCTAACTAATAATGCTGATTT
The DNA here is from genome assembly GCF_949628215.1 of Phalacrocorax aristotelis. Lineage (NCBI taxonomy): Eukaryota > Metazoa > Chordata > Aves > Suliformes > Phalacrocoracidae > Phalacrocorax > Phalacrocorax aristotelis. The sequence goes on from NC_134280.1 coordinate 64,876,410, forward strand.
TTATCTAGGGCAATTCTTACAAGTGACTTCTGGGCTTTATAAATTTATAAATACTGTTTCCTTTCTTACTTGTAGCTGAACATCCTAACCAATTACAGTTCTGTATATACATGATAACTTCACAGATTTCAGTGCTCTAATTTGGGATTGACTCAATTAACATGGGCAAATTAATGGATCAAGTTAGCAAAGGGCTACCATTTAAATATTTTTTTCTGTCACTTCAAAGATCATAGCTGTGGTCAGAAGAGGAGAAATATCCACACTGAAGTTTAATACAATTTTGAGCTGATGAGACCCAACCTATCTTTTCCTCAGTTGCTGAGCCCTCCATGTTTCTTTCCAGGCTAAAACTAGGTGATGTAAATGAAAACAGTGCACCACTTACTGTGAGAAAGAATTACTGCTGCCATATATAAATATGCAGTCATATCAGCAGGTGTACGTGTAAGCAAGTAGTAAAAAATAGAACAGGCTATTTAAAAAAAAACACAAATCAAAGCAACTTTTAACAGTGAGATCTTGTAGTATCCCTGCTTGCCTACCCAATGAAACCAGTTACACTAAGAGAGTGCAATAGCTTCAGCTGGAATCTTATTGTGACACATGATTTTCTTATACAGTCTTCATGCTGAATTTTTGGTCTGTCATGATTTTGGAACATTTTGATTTTGTTCTGGAGGAAGCATCAATTTCACGCACATTTCCAGTAGCTACCTCTTTAGAAGACCTTGAAGGTCCTCTTATCTATCTATATTTTGGGCAACAACAGAAAGCAATGCTAAAACATGAGAGGTGAGCAGAAATAGCTTCCCGGAAACAGATCCCTCCTTTGCCATGAACGTTTGATTTCCAGTTTGATGCTACATTGACTGCGAGAAAAAAGATCTTTCACCGTAGTTGTGCAAGGCACAGCAATATCTGCGTGTACTTCAGGTGGGTAAATCACAGCCAGGGAATTTCAAAATTAATTAATTTTGGAACTTGCAAATTACTGCTCGTGTGTGTATATACAGACTCATTTTGCAGTTGCAAGGATGGGATTATTCTAAAAATAATTAATTTCCTACTTTCTTTGACTTAATTAAAGTATCAAAATGGCATTAATGCAGGTACGAATATGCCCCAATTATAGCTGTTTTTCTGCATTACTTTTATTTTTTTTCCAGATTGGAACACTTTTTATACATGAGTATCTAAAGCAAATATAGGTGAATATCTAAAGTGAAAACAACATAAGATCTGCAGCCGTGACAATACTGAATAACATCACTATACAGGAATAATAACAGCTGTTTCAAAGGCATTTCGAATGCATGCTTCCAAGTGTTTGTATCATGAAGGATTGTTATGCGAAAAAGGTTACACTGAAAGTGTGAAAAAAATACTTCAGAGTCTTTAGTCCCTATTTACTCTTAGTCTAAAAAGTGAGAAAGTATTAAGGAATTAATGACAGCACATATTTCTTTAGTCACATTTAGTCTCCTCTTTCAAATAAACCTGGCATTTCAGGGTAAGTATGGCCTTGCCCCACTGAAATACTGTAAGTTTAATTGAAGAATCATTAATTTATTATTTCAGTGCAGACACAAACTTACCTAAAAATGGATCACTGTATTCTGTATTAGACAGCTTAAGCAAGTTGTTTTCCAAAGTCTCCACCACTTTAGCTGAAATAAATGCAATATTCCTATCAGCATTCACATGTATTTCGTAAGTAAAAGATACACTTTTTAAAGCTGGTGGTGACTCAAATGAAACACTTCATGCTGAAATTTTGGAGAGCACTTTCCATTGGTGGAAAAAAGAACAAGACCACTTTAATGAAGACTTTCACTGTATTCCTGAGAGAAATTTAACTTGGTGAAATGACTTACTGAAGTCATAATTACTGCCTATCAACATTAAAGAAGGACTTATCAAAATCTAGGAGCAGAAGCCAGCCAAGTTAATTTATTCTATAAAGGTCCACACACAGTTGGCACTAGAGTATGGCAATAGCTGGCAACAGGTGACACACACAGTGATGGGGGGATCTCCAACTAGACTAGTCTCTCTGTTAAGGCAAGTTTATCTGTTAAAATAGAAATCCTAAAACAAAAGTAGTTCCTTTTTCCAACACAAGCTAAAATTCATAGGGATTTTCTCCCTTTTCTCTCATTCTCTCCATACCACTCTTCCCTGATTATGCTACTCATGAATGAATACATCTGCTCCTACATGGTCATACTTAAAAAAATTTCTTGCCAAAAGCCTAGTATTTATTTTCTTGCTCTCTCCCCTCAGACAGACTACAGAAACCTTCATGCTCTTCCCCAGCATACAGGAGCACTTCCTTGTCTTGTTTTCAGTGAGCAGGAAATAATCTTGTAATTCAGAAGAATAAAAGAAAAATCAGTGTAAGCCTCACTATAAACATATAGAGATTCACTCAAGAACTCAGTACCATGGTGGTTCTAGCTGTTTTGTGCAGAACCATCTCTCCAACAAACTGCAGATATCTAAACAAATCAAAGCGTATCAGATGTCCCTATAATTTAATGGAAGATGCTAAAAAAATTATATCTAAGACACCACAGGACTTCAAATTATGTTCCCACAGATCGCTTTCAGTCCCAGTGTTGGAACAAGCTCCCCAAAACCTCCTACCTCGTTCTGACACGACATCCACTGTAGCTGTAGATGTCCCCGCACTTAGAGGCTGAGGCCGGGGCTGTGGCTGCACGCGATTTGGCTGCAGAAATGACGAATGCTTGCTCAGACTCTGAGGATGTGTTTGGCTCTGGGCTAGGCATGGCATAGATCTTCTAGAGGGCTTTAATGGATGCTCTTTCACTGTCTCACTCTTGCTTGTATTCATACCTGAAGAAGGCAGAAAAGAAAGAGCATAAGCTCTGCCATATTAGGCAATGACAAAGAAAGACAGCTAATTATGAAAACTCAAGGTGATTCATCCACTTAGAAAGAAACTCTCCACTAAAGAAAAACATTTAAAATATTTAAAGTTCAAAGAAGAATCCAGAACTGGGAACAAAATCCAGGGTATCTTCACCTACCCTTCCATCAATATCCCACAATTCAAATTTGCAATACTCTGAACCTGATGATTCTGTGGTACGTATGTCATACAGTCATTCGAAGCAAATGACAGAACCCAGTGTCATCCACATTATGATTGCTAAACAAAGTTTTAATTCAGTGGTATAAATGAATAAACCCCCTCAAAGTAGCAACCAACCCCCAGAAAAATCAAATACAAGCAAAAGATGTTTACAAGCTTCCTGAAAGATTCAGGAACGCCTTATCCTTCAAAATGCAGCTGCTTGTAAGTTCTGAAGATTCCATTAGTTTTTCTTATATATTCATAGAATCATTAAGGTTGGAAAAGGCCTATAGGATCAAGTCTAACCATCAACCCAACACCACCACGTCTCCTAAACCATGCCCTGAAGCGCCACATCTACATGCCTTTTAAACACCCCCAGGGATGGGGACTCCCCCACCTCTCTGGGCAGCCTGTGCCAGTGCCTGACCGCTCTGTCAGTGAAGAAATGTTTCCTAATATCCAATAAACACATGCCAGTCTTGGGTTTTCATATATATTGCCTGGCTTTAGATTCAGGTGCCTAAAGGCAGACAGATGCACCAGTTAACTGCGTGGTATCAGTGAAAATGTTTGAAAAAATCAGATTGTTAATTTAAGGGAAAAGGTGATTTGGGGACCCTGTTTTCAGTACCTCACTTTAAAAATTATGCAAAACTCATTTCCTGTTCTGAGTTTCTCCCGTCTTAACATTACAACTCAATGTTTCTGAAATGTATCTCAGAGATTTTTAACAATTAGCATGGTCTCTATTGTACCTTCCTGTTGGTGACAAAACAAGCTTAATGTAATAACTGCTTACACAGCCTGTCAACAAACAAGAGATTGGCTGCATTCCCTAATCTTATGCTTACAGTATCAGGCATTAAGAACATTATCTGTCGTTTGAGTGTATGGAACTTACTTTTGCTTCAGGTTTCAGACAATTAAAGTTTCCCGTTACGTTAACTGAGATCCTTATTAACACTAAACTGTGATAACATAACAATAATTTAAAATTTTTCTACTTTTTCTAAAACTTCACAGGGAAACAGTAAATAATCCAAGTGCATTTGTTTAAGAAAGTACAACTGATGATGTAAGAGTGACAAGAAACAAGTGGGGGGGGGGGAAGGACCGATTTTCTGCCTGTCTTAATTGAAAAGCTCTTTGCCAGGGTGCACCTCCAGAGCCCAATCCTGCCCAGTCCGCAGCGTGCAGTCCCCAGCCATGGTCCCAGTACAGAATTGTTCATCAACACGCACCAAATGATGCATTATCACCAACTTTGTTGACATTATCACTCTTTATCATTTAGGATTTAGGAAGTGCTACAATGTGCCATGAGAACATTCTTTCCTTTTTACCCCCAGCACTATGGAAGTGTTCTCATTAATATTGCTTTAATGACACTAAACTACAAAAAGGTAGGACTAAAACAATATAATGGCACTCAAATACACACACTCACTTAATACTAGGTATTTCAGAAAAGAACAGGAATATAAAATGAGACGCCCATGTAAACCTGCAGAAAATCATTGAATATTGAAAATGTTATTGTGAAATGAAGTAGTGATTAAAACAAGAAGATTTTGTATGTTACCATTCTACTATCCAGCACTGCTGGTGCTGGACAGAGGTAGTCTAGTATTCATTTTTCCCTCTGTGAGTCAAGTTTCTTCCTTAGAAATCATCACATTTGTCACTTTGCATATAATACCACAATTATTTTGAGTATTCCCACTGTTCTCACATGGGCTTTCTAATGCAAAAACCTAACATGACCATCAGCTACACGGGTCTTCAGTCCCCAATTCCAATTAAGAAATATTAATGCATCAAAGCTTGACCATAAATAACTTCACACTTTAATAAGATTAAAATGAATACCAAAAATAAGATCTTTCCAGTAAAAAAAAGAGATGTTTTTATTCCTCTGTTTAGCTGTCGCTGACCTTCAAACTCGGTTAACCAATTCGCAGGACTACACCAACACAAAATACGGCTTCTCTATTAATATGTTGAAAAGGAACCAAAAAGCAAAAAACTGGCTATATGAATTTTTTTTTTTCACTGAAATTAAAAACTGTGAGAGTGAAAAATTACTTAGTAGTTATAACACTGAATTTATTTTATGGCATTCTTGCTAAAACGTAGCATGAGATTTTTAAACAAACCAGCTGACGCGCTACACTGGTTAACAATAATGCAGTTTTCCAAGTAGTATGTACTATTTCAGCACATTTTGTTTGTATCACTGGCTGTCTCTGTTCTGAGCGTGATAATTATTTACAATCAAAAAACACGCAACTACCCTTTCAAGATGATAATTTTACCAGTATTCGTCCCATTTAACACCCATTTTATATTTCTTCCCAAAATCTCAGGAATTTGTCAGACAACCAAAATTTGAACCTGTCAATATTTGCAAAAACAGGACCGCATACAGCTATCATTATCCATAAACATGCTCATTATTCCACTTTAGTAATTACAATTAGATATATTTCTAAATGTTCAGGTGTGACAGGCAGTAAAGAGGTATTTAATAATGATTATGGAACAACAATATGGATTTATGGCTCTGACTCTGCAATACGTATGCCTCATATTATATTCCGGTATTTGGTACAAAGGATGGCTTATAGGCACTATGAAAACTTAAAAAGACTCTCTTCCTGAAAGGCTCTTGTACACTATAAGGTGTGGATTCAGTTAAAAAAGAAACAAGAAACAACAAAAAAAAAACCCACAACCAAAACCAAAACAACCCCAACAACAACAAAAAACAACCCTAAAATACAGATGCTAAGGGCAGGCATTCCATTCTGTAAAGTATTTATGCTTTCTTTTCAAAGCTACAAAATTAATCTCCCCTTCGCCACTATAAAATTATATTAATGCTCCTAATCGTTTACCTGTTCGGTAACCTATCAAAAAAACCACTGTAGGAGCACACGGTGGCAAAACTGCCCACATTTCAAAGTCAGTCAGAACAGAACAGTTAGGACAATGATTTGGAAAAAGCCCAAGTCCTATAGCTGCTTCAGAGATACACGGAAATGAAGCAGCTTGCTTAGGCTTACGTGGAAGAGGAACTCCTTTATTATACACCTTCTGACTCAGCCTAGGGCTTTGATGCACGCTATCCTTGTAAAGATTGAGTAGTTCAACACTGAGCGAAATCCAAGCCCATTAAAGAACAATCTACTGCATTCAGCTTGATGATGGACAGGGTTTGTCCCCCCTGCGTTTGGCTACAGTTGCGCTATACCCCAGGAACCAGCAGGTCAGGCAGAAAGAATGTGCTGGGGCACGGAGGCATCCCACGAGCCAGCTAAGAAGCTGGGGAGCAAGGGAGCCACATCCCACCAGGGGACACGCCGTTTGTGCAGCCTAGGAACCACGGTGTGAAGCAGGGAGCAAGCAGCAGGTAGAGCAGAAGGAACTCGTGAAGGGTAAGGGGCAGCCGTGCAAGTCGGTCTTTGCCACTGGGCAATTGCTTGCTGCAACTTAGAAATAAATTTTTTTTAAAAAAAGGCAAACATGTTTGTATGTATTTGCCAAGGTCTCATACCGCCCTTATTAATTCAGTAGCCAGTTGCGTGATTCATAGGAATTCCTGATTTTTTCATGAAGTTTGAAATTGTTAACAAAATTTAAACCACATTTCCAAAGACAAATGCATCGTACATTGGGGTGGGATGGCCCTGGCCAACAGCTAAGCACCACGCAGCTGCTCGCTGACCCTCCCACAGCAGGGTGGCAAGAGGGATCGGGAAGACTGAGAAAAACCCATGGGCTGAGGTAAAGATAGTTTATTAAGTGAAGGAAAGAAGGAAAAACCAAAACAAAACAGTGACTCAGTGGCAATCACTCACTACCTCCCACAAGCAGACTGATGCCCAGCTAGTCTCTCAGCAATGACTACCTCCCACCCCATGGATTTTATTGCTGAGGGTGATGCTCTACATCACAGGACACCCTGCCCGGTCATCTGTCCCGACCGTGTCCCCTCCCAGCCTCTTGCCCACCCCCAGCCTGCTGCTGCAGAGCAGAGCAGGAAAAAGAAAAGGCCGTGACGCTGCACAGGCACTGCTCAGCAATAACCAAAACACTGGGGTGTTTTCAATGCTGTTTTAGTCACAGATCCAAAACACAGCACCATATGGGCTGCTACAAAGAAAACTAACTCCGTCCCAGCCAGACTCAGTAGATACATAAGGAAGATAATGGCAGAAATTTTTGCTACTCTCTTTTCAAGTGCCTTAAATTGTTCCACCAAGAAGATGACCTCTGCAAGGCTGCTGCCCTTCCTGTCAAAGTGACCTATGTGCAAAACATCACAGAAGAAAAATATAGTCCCCTAAATATCTGGAAATCTTTATGAACAAGGATATCCACAAAAACAAAGATTACAAAAATACGTTAATATTCATCTCTACTAAGAATATAAGGCAGAGGAAAAAAAAAAACCACAATATATCTATGGTTTCAAGACCAAGGAAAATTAAATATATAGGGCTTGCTACAAAAAGTGCTAAAGCCTCCAGTCTGTACAGGATCAGCAGATCTCTGTGATTGCTGTACACATTGTCAAAGATCCTCAGAAGATTAGTGTAGAGTGTCTGTTCTACTATGCTATTTCTCTGCTTGACAGCACAATTTACTCTGCAGCATGTTCTTATAAATCTTAGCCTCCTACTGGTGTATATTACCTCTCTTCAACTGTGCTAGAAAGAAATAAGTAATCTAAACATTTCTGCTGCTTGGAGTGCCACAAACTTCCAAGGAAATTTCCTCATCAAAACCTGTGCCACATGAAGAAGGATGTCACACTCCGCAAGTCTTTTGTATCTAAATTTAAACATACAAGTCCACAAAGATGGTCCTTTCATTGGCAGGATACTCCCCATATTTAAATAGAGAAGGCTGCGGGGAGACCTTGTTGCAGCCTTCCAGTACTTAAAGGGGGACTATAGGAAAGGTGGGGGCAACCTCTTTAGCAAGGCCTGTTGTGGCAGGACAAGGGGTGATGGTTTTAAACTAGACAGGTAGAGTCAGACTGGATGTAAGGAAAAAAATGTTTACAGCAAGGGTGCTGAAACCCTGGCCCAGGTTGCCCAGAGAGGCGGTCGATGCCCCGTCCCTGGAAACGTTCCAGGTCAGGCTGGACGGGGCTCTGAGCAACCCGATCCGGTTGGGGATGTCCCTGCTCACTGCAGGGGGGTTGGGCTGGATGGGCTCTAAAGGTCCCTCCAACCCAAACCGTTCTGTGATTCTGTGAAATGTAACAGCTAAGGTTTAACAAGGCATTTCATTTAAAAACTTCCCCGAGCTCACAGAACATGCTCTGCTTCAACATAAGCATTGCTTTGTCAAAAAACCAGACCTTCATTAGTCCACCAAGGACAGTTCTCCCAGATCTGCAGCACAACATAACTGTTCTTGGTCAGACAGATTAAGTTAATACGAGGTTAAGGTAGATAGAAGTAAGCTTCTGCTGCCTCAGCAGGTGCCGCAGGTCTTTAAATAGGTACGAGCAAAAGGGCTCTGCTTCTGTGATTCTGAAATGGATGCTCTGTGCCAGCCAAGTACGCAGTGGCGCTGGGCAAAACTGGCACCGACAATACTGTGCTCAGAACAGAGCAATGCTACGTGTCTACTTGCTACCTGCAAGTTTTCTGAGACATATTCTTTGTAGCTCTTCCTAAATGGACACGTTTATTAGACCAAAGCCTACAGTACTTAGACATGGCAATGGGTAATATAGAATATGTGTAAAAAGATGTATTTGTAATTGTTCTGGATGGTTTTAACAATGAATTTCTCACGCAGTGATATGCTGTCAGTAATTATGGACCCTACTGCACAGTTATTACTGTTGCCGAAAAAGAATGTTTCTTGCATCTGTATTGGAGTCACTGTGTGTAGCAAGATGAGTCATTTTATTACCACAGAAACTTAAGGTAATGCAAATAACACACACTGTCATTCAATTTTAACAACAATTTAAGTGATACATATAAAAAAGACTATAATTCTTTTATGAGGCACTGCCTCAATTTTACAGAAAATTACTCCCTTTTGCTCTCTTTCACTGTATATTCCTCTATGTCATTGCAAACAGATGCCTTAATACCATGCTGCTTCTGCTTGGAGGGAGTGAGTCACAGCAAAGCAACCTAAAAATTTGCTGTTACGCTGGTAGTATTACCTACCTTCATGGTTCAAATTTAATGAGTTAATACATTCCCTGCTAGCGTGTCAGAGTACAGTTCTGTGATGCGCTAGTTTGGTGGCGTTTGCTGTTGCACGCCAATGGTTCCCCAGCTCTGGCACACAAACGGCTTGTGGTTGACATCATCAACTGGGTCACTAAATTCATTTACTGAAATTATTTTTATTCCTTCCCCTCTTCTCCATAGGGGTGTTTTCTAGAATCTATACCTTTCCACCTAGAACTTTGCTACGCAGACCTTGCTTGTTCAGGGATATTTGGATCCGCAATGAGAGATGTATACACTTAGCAAAAAAAAGAAAAAGAATACACTTGGTTTTCTATTAAAACTGCATTTAAGGTTCTTCCCCTACAAAATATTCCTCTGGCACATCATGAGTATGGAAATGAGCACAGCATGAGTATAGAAATAGCTCACATTGGAGAAAAAGGTAGTTAGAGTTTATAGTTTAATAAGATCCTGCCTTTTATTTTAGCACTTTAGCCTTGGAAAGTGTTCTTTCCGAGGGGAAGCTAGGGATTCCTGCTATGTAGGCAAATCCCTATGTGGCTCAAAGCCAGAATAGCCAGCTGTATACATCCTCTCATAGCTTCCTGGCAGAGCAGGCAGGAAAGATGGAGCTAGAGTATGATGAGCTTTTCTGATCGTTAAGTCAGTATGCACAATTTAATGCATGCTCAACATTATGCCAATCTTGAAAGACTATAAATGAAGCCAGAGCTCAGATGCCTTCAGGTTTTGGCCATTAGAAACATAAAGGAAAAATTCTCCTATGCTTCATTCTGTGAAATACAGATACAGTTGAAGATTTCTTTACTATTAAGACAAAAAAAATTGCATTTCATTTGCTCCTAATTTTAGATGAGGGAAGTTTGACAGCTAGCCCATACCCATTGTTGACCCAATGCTGGAAGCACCCTTAGCAAGGCTGGGCCAGTGCTAATTTAAAAAAAAAGAAAAAAGGCCCAGTAACTATTGCCCATTTAATCCAGCAAAGCCTTAACATAAAACAGCAGTAACTACTATATTAGTGAAATCAATAGCATCAGCTTTATAGAGACATGCTATATAATATTGTCCACAATCAATAGCAACAACATGCAGGTCTTACCAACTACTTGTGTCATCACAAGTTTGCTTGATACAAATATATTAATTATAAAAAAAACTTCTGTAAAGTCTTTGGCTTCACATACCGTACATCACTAATTAAAATAAAATGTCATTCATAAAACACATTAAAAAGACAACCTGATAAATCTCAAATGTTTCTGTCAACGGCATCATCAGAATCTTCAAGCACATAAAATACGAAGACAAGCTTGCAACGGTTTTCATGACATTTGAGTTTAATGTGAAAACATGTTTCAACAGCATCAAGTATAAAAGCTCAATTTTGAAGAGCGTTTAGCTTCAATACCCAATGGATGCAACAGGTACTTATTGCTAAAGAATAAGCCTACTCTGATTGGCAGCTGCAATCTACAAAAGAAAATTAATGTAGGATAATTATTAAATATACCTATTAATGAAGAAATAATAAGTTATTTCAGTTACAGCAGTTTTCTTACCTATTTGTAATAGCTGAATAAATACAAAGGGTATTCAGTTTCACATATTAGTCCTGTATATGATTAAGTCATGAATGTACTTATAGTTTCCTTTTTTATGTAAAAGGTAGAAAAAAAACCAAGCCAAAAACCACCCAAACAACAAACAAGACACACATTAAACATGGGGGAAAACAACCTTCAAGGATGAACCCTATTTCTCTTCAATCCTATCAGGATATTATGAAAGCTTATGAATCCCAGTTTTCTAAAGGTATTTTTTCAGATCACCTTAACTGCATTTCCATTAAGAAGTGAACAGGTCAACAAAGAATCACAGAACCATTTAAGATGGAAAAGACCCTTAAGATCAAGTCCAACTGTAGATCATCAAGTCCAATGTCATTTCTAGTAAATGTTTCAAATGTAGCCATTTGGGTGAGTACAACTCCTAGGCTGGCCAATAACATAACGTAAGTCATTGCAATGGGATTTTTCAATTTCATCCTGCTACACAAGTAACATTGATTTATGAAGGTGTTTATGAAATAATATGAGGTTTAATGATATCATCAATCATGCCTTTAAAGACTGCTTCCATTAAATACCATAATTTTATGTCAGCCTTTTGCAGTTGTAAGTACTGTGAAAAGAAGAACATAAAATATTAAGTAAGTGGTAAATACCTATACTCATGCTATCTTTTTTACCCTCTCAGGTTAGACATGTGAGAAATAACCTTCAATCCAGAAGCACACCTAATGAAAGAGAAAGGAACTGGTGGGATTATCTGAAAGTTCTCCAAGAAAACACACACAACAGGACTTTAAAACAAAGTGTATGGTTACTTCTATTAGTGATTTTTTAAAAAAATGCTGAATCCTGCTGCAACAGTTTTCAGAGATGGTGACTTTTTCTCCATAGATCTTGTAAATAGCACCAACATTTTATGCAAGCTTCGGCTTCTAAATTTTATAGCATTTTATCCATTAGATTAAGTCGGAGAGCTATTACTTTTACTTATTTAAATACCCATAGATTTTGATACCAGATCAACTTTTTTTTTTTTCTTAATTTATTTTTCTGTTGAGCCATTTAGAAAGAACTACTTCAGCGTAGTGCTCTAAGGAAGGCTTAATGGAACCCTATCAATATTTCAGCCTTTTTTCTGGACTTGACAATAGAGCAACACTCAACTTTCCAATAGCACCATAACAGCGCAATCACAAAGACTTAAAAGTCACACTAGCCCTTTTGGCTATATGTCTTCCACGGACAGTGATTTTCTGTTACAAATAGCTGCCCCTTGCAAAAATAAAAATCCTTGAGACACCATTTCCCAGGAGAAGCCTCCAACTTCTGTACTGAAATGCTTGTTGCTGGCCAGTACTCCATTTAGTAAGAGATTCAGCCCTCATGACTCCTGCACACTAGTGCAGTGATGATTTCACATACGCTCCTGGTCACTGTTAAAAACACTAACTAGGGTTAAAAATCATCTCTAGAAGACTCGACTGGAAACGAAAACTCATGAATAACTGGTTCGCTATTTTTAGGTTTTATATTTGTGTTTGGCTTGGCATTTGGTATCTTCATTAATATGGAACTCTCTTCACTCCTTAGCAGCAGCATCTTCACCTACACATTTACCCCTTGTGCCAGTGGAAGCAAACCAATAATGAAACAACCCTAAAGGATGTAAAGAACGCTGAAGAAATTACTCCATTTAAGTTATGTTTGTAAACAGGATTCTCTGTTTCTGTAATTTTGATTGCAAAACCTTTTCAAATAGTTAGGCCTTATTTTTCTCAGAACTATACCACAGCAGAATAAATAAATAAATAAAAAATCCAAGCCCAGACCTACTGCAGTGCTTTCACGGAGAATGAGAGATTATGTTTCTTCCATGACACACCTCTCGTGCTCGGGCCAGCGAAACAAAGACCTATTTCCTTGTGGAAGCAGCAGGAAATTCAGCCGCCAGAATTAAAGCATTTCTTGCCAGCTGCACAAGCCTCTCCTCCTAAATATAACAGGAGGTTGGCCTTGCTCCTACATGCCACCTATCAGGATCATTCCTGTAATGATCAGCTGTAGAAATAAAGTAAGGTCTATTAGTTTAAACAGCTTTACCTTGATAAGAAAAATACATCATTAACTCGCAGGATGAGAGAAATAAAAAATTTTTTTAAAAGTATAGATATGTTTTCATTTGTGATTCAAAACTACATATCTACAAAATGTAGAGAAGTTGTCCCAAATTGCAAGATTTGTAGAAGAACCCAATAAAATGCCCATAATCAAAGGTCCCTGTATTGAAACATGATTAGCAATCTATTTGGGGTTAATGGGGGAAAACAAAGACATTTATCTCATGAAACCTCTGAGCAGTCCTATTATACGCTCACAGAATTAGGAAAAAATGAAAGTTTCTATTACAGACAACCATGTGTCAGCCCCAATAGCTCTTACTTGACGTCTTTTGGGCCCCTGTGTGGTATGGATTGCCATGAACACACATAAAAACTGGCTGTATTTCCCCCTAAGTACAACTGCATTACCTACTTTGGAATCAATATGATTCAGGCAAGTTTTGAAAATACCAGTTTTTCACATCCTCACCCTTTACTCCTTTACCCTGCTTTCTTGATTACCTAATACCGTCTCCAAATCTGTTTTTTCTGAACATCTGATTGAGAAGTGCTTTAAGATGCCATTTTCTCATCTTCTCCACAAGGAAATGAGTTTAATGTAAAGGAATTTAGTTTATGGATTTTTGAAGAGCACCAATATAGAAAGGAAAAGTTGATTGTTTTCATCTACAAAAGTAATAGTGAAGTTAAATACAGATTCGGATGTTGGTTTTAGTACTCCATCAGTAAGGCGGCGCTCATCCCTAATGAGTCACAGAGTACTGCTCATTTTGTACAAAACTTTGCGACTGTCTCATGATCACTATTACAAACAAGATTATACACTTTCCTGACACTACCCATGTTACTGAGATGTGCTTTAAGCATTTTTAAGTGTCTGATTTGCAGATAACAGCCAATACATTAGATATTTCCTGACAAAGGTGGGAGAAACACAGTTTTAAAGTAAAGAACAATTCAGACAAGCAAGAGTGGATTTTTTTGCCGAGGGGGGTCTACTTGCCATTAAGATCACAGTTAAGAAAAGTAAATAGCTTTAAAGAGCGATTTCATTCTAAAGCTTTATGCAACACATTTTATAAAATTTATCTCCATGATTATCTGGTCTTACCTAATTTAAACTTTAATTATAACAGAATTAAATTGGTGCCTGACTAATCAATAATACTTACACGCAAATAAAGCAAAATATTTTTGTGCTTAATGGAGCATGGGAATTAAAAGGCTTCAGAAGGCTGCTGACTAGTCTGGAAGATTTCCAAAGTTGTTGTAACCGTATCTGCCAGGAAACATTAGAAATCCAACAAAATATTCTGTTTTCTCCCCCAAACCCAATAACCCAGTAAATCTCCAGAAGGCTCTAGGTCCTCATCAAAGTAGCCTATTCCCCAGGCCTCATTCTTGGAATTCTTCAGAAAATGCTTTCTCACAGCAGCCTTTGGAGACCAGCACTGGTACAACTGAGTTGATTTAACAACAACATAATGAGGTTACAGAAAAGGAAGAAAGTGCATTTTTGTCTTTTAGTAGAGCAAGACAGAGCTTAAATGTACCAAGCATAAAATGAACAGGTATCAGGGGTTTTGATCCAGGTTATAACATTCATTTGCTAGCCAAACAAAAGAGCAAACAGCTGGAGTGGGCAGCCCAAGAAGACACAGAACTCAAGATGTTGATGCTCTCTCTCACTTGCACATCCAAGTGGCTCCGGTCCCTTTTCTCCTTAGGAGATGATAGGTCTCATAGCAACCAGCTCCTTTATGAGCAAGAAGAACTGTGAAATGTCTTTAGTCACCTTCCGTATTCTGTCACAGCTCATTAGATTAGAAGTCACCAAGTTTGAAGTGGAGTCCTATGACCTAAATCAGATTGTAACTGTTGTGACAATAAAGGTTTTCAGGTAAGACAAAAGGCATAGTATATTACCAAGCCATGTTATTTTGTGTGCTCAACTAAAAAGTCAATAGGCATATGATTACGAAGGTCTGGTTTTGCTCAGCTTTCTGCATACATCTTTGCAGAACCTGTATGAGATCTGCCTTTGGTAAACGGGAGTTAAAGAGAGCTGCTTAGTCGGTAGCACAATAATAACCCAATAATCCCCAGATTTTGGCAGAAATCTATTTGGAATTTAGTCCTGTAGAAAACTTGGACACCACCACCACCAACAAAAATCAACGTGCAGATTACTTCACCTTCTATTTCAAACCCAGCAATTGATCCCAGTTTTGGAATGGCTGGTTAAGTACATGTACATCAGGTGCTGCTTCAGGTCTCGCCCTGAACAGCGCTTAGGCATTTGCCTACTTACAAGAACAAAAAAAGAAGTAGCTTCTTTTGGTCATCATACTTCCAGTCATAAGCAATACTGCTCTATATATTTTCAGTCATATCTGGAAAAACTGCCCCCGTTCCGAGATTTCATTTACAGAGAGAGACAGACGTAGCTGCAGTTTATAGTTACAAATGCCAAGCTCTCCGTCCTACGATTCCAACTCAAAGGAAACCTGCGAGTAGGTTGATTACAGTCAGCTGAAAACTTCTCAACTGAAGTGCAGTTAGGCAGAACTCAGGACAACAACTTGACTGAGGCTTACAGTGCTTCCGTGGGACAAGGGGTGCAATGAAACTGGTTAAGAAACTCAATTCATGCCAGAAGAGACTTGTTTTGGGATAATATTCTGCTATGGATTATACCCAGGTGTAATGGAGAATACCCATAGAACTAGTATTCTCAGAAAAAAAACCCAAATATTTTTCGAGGAGGATTAGTGCACACTTGGCAGATGGATTGATGCAAAGAAAGAGATGGTGGAAAAATACAAATATTATGAACTTTGAAAACAAATGAGTAAAAAAAACAAAATCAAGTTTAACATTTTTATGGTGCCAAAAATGTTCTGTGAACATTCTCACGTTTTTCAAAAACGTTAAGATGGAGAGAGATCAAAGCAGAGAGTAACCGACAGTTTTGTATGGTTGGACAATGTAGCAGAAGTTACAAGCATTGTACATGGCCAAAGATAGACCTTTGTGCACTGCGGAATGGATGGTCCTTTCGCAGAAAGCAGAGTCCTGTAATGGGCACTTTAAAAGCTGAGCACGGTAGCGTTTGCTGTGGTCAGGTAACTTACAGAATACACCGGACACCGGCTAAAGCACGGCAGTGTAAAACAATCTATTTCTAAATACAAGTATAAACACAACCTGAAATAATAAATACAGATATAATAATTATATAAATATATATGATAGATATAATAATTATAAAAACATATATAATAAACAATTATATAAATATATAATTATATAAATAGATATAGATATAATAAATAATAAAATACAGATAAACTTTTACCGAAGGAAAGATCAAATTTGGTATAAGATAGGACTACATTATAATAAGTGTAATTAATGTGAAAAAAGTATTCTCACTTTTGGGGGGGTAGGTCTCATTAAGGAGCATGAAATGGCCCAAAATTAACATACAACCTGAAAAGCAGTATCAAAGTAAACAAACTAAGATGAGATAGTCAGAAGAAAACAGCTAATAGCTTTAATATGCTGTTTAGATTGAGGCCGTCGGAAAAAAAAAAAAAATTAGTAAAAGTAGAGACAAACAGTACTTAAGAGCTAATTTGGAGAGGTTTATCTGCCTTTGTTCCTTCTCCAAGGGAGCCATTCCATCGCAATGGAACTCCTTGTCAAAAAAATTCAGTCAGGTTCAGAAGAAAAAAAAAAAAACCCAAAACAAAACCCAACACCCACCTCCCCACCCCCACCCCAAAGAAATAAAACCCAACCGACCCCACAGAAAAGAACAAAGCCATGACTGACAAAAACCTCTACGTCAGTATGGAAATGTCTTACTGAAAAAGTATAACATAAAGCATAAATACAAGATAAAAGAGAATATAAACAATCAATTCTGACGTTCATAGGTTTGATAGAACGTGTACCATGCAATTGTGTAGTCACTTTTTCTTGTCAAATCTTTGAAGCCTCATCCTTTTAATTCTTTCTTCATCCTGTTGTTTTTATTCATTTTCTAATTCCAGAAATAATTCTAAACTTAACCTACAGCTATTACCTGTTATAAACTAGTTACCACCACTTCTACTTCTCTTTCCACTGACTCTCTTATTCTGCCAAGCAAATGGGAGAAAGGCTAAATTATTTCTTATTATAAGAAAAAAAAATAATGGGAATTTTAATTTTTGCAAGGGATAATGAAAGAGCATGCACAGTCTGTTTTCTCTATTGTGTGCTGCAGTATAGGTGCCTGTCAATAAAATTGTATAAATATCTACAATATAATAAGTATTTGTTGCCGTTTAAAAAAAAAAGCATACACATTTACTGCTTCTAATTTCATCCCTGTGGTCACACTCTGACAATAGAATTACTAAGACATATTTAAATCTAATTACAGGTTAAATCAAGTTCCAAATAAACACACCGTTTAAATAGATATTTCTAAGAGACAGTAGCACATGTAGGTATTCTTGAACAAAAGGTTAATCTAGTGAGCATGAACAAGGACAAAACAAATTAATTTTAAATATATTGAAACTAAAATCTGTTATTTAAACACTATACTAATAATATAAAGAGGGTTCACAATTTTCCGCTCTTGTATATTAACCACCCTGCCACTTTCCTAAATAACTTCTTTTTAATAATTTGGGGTTTTTTTGTGGGCATCTGACAGGAGGTAAAAGATAAGGAACTCCTCCAACACCTTTATGCTGATTTGCGATTTATACTGTGGAGGCAAATGAAAGGGTCTTTGTGTCTTCTGTAGCGTGCATTGACCTAATAACTAGTTACCAGGGGAAGGTGCTTTACCTAATCTGTCTGTCCTTGCATGTCCAGGGACCTGGCCACCATGGCAGGAAGGCTGCTCACAGAACACAACCCTGCAAAAAGCTCTGCCATGTGATTTGATTTAAGCATATCGCTAGCCAGTTATAAACATTTTCAAATTGTAGGAATTAAATCAGCATGTATTTTTGCTGCACAACCTTGTGTGTAGGTATGTGCTTTTCTTAGTCAAGACTTCAGGGTCAGAACGTAGCAACATAAACCAAAAGACGCTCGCCAACACCAGCAGCAGGCAACAAAACACAATCAGGGTTTAAATGCATTAATCGTTTACAGAAAAAAAGATGGATATTCTTTGCTAAGTAGGAGCTTACAGGCCCCTCCAAGAAACCTAAGCTTTACTGTAAGAGCAAGCGGTATTTGAAGGTCACAAAATGTTTTCTGAGATGGTGCTGGATCGTCCCACAGCACTTGCATCTCTGCCCTGTCTTGCAGAAAGCACTGAGCACTCTGGGTGAGAGCTGGGCTACCGAATACCGCAGAAGGGAGACCATGACTCCTAATACAGACCTTCTCACCCTCCTTGCATTGTTACGTGGCTGTTCCTCTCACAGCTTGCAGTAAATAGCAGCAACAGTATGTATCTTCTTCCAAAATATTCCAGCACCAGAGGTGAATTACAAAATACACCAACACAAAATAAATCAATGCCTAAAACCCCCCATGGTATAACAACCAAGAATCTCCATTTTTAAGTTTCACAAAATTTTGACTAACTCCACCCATTTTGACAGCAGGCATGTGCACCAGGCCTTTTTTTTTTTTCTCTTTTTGCCAGTTTCCATAAAAAAAAGAAGTTGCTTTAGCTGTTTCAAAAACATTGGAAAAAATATATTTGCTAATGCTAAAAAGAAATCTGACATTTTCCCTGAATAGCTATCTTGCCCACATGTTTTAGAATGGGTTACATGAATTTGCAAAAGCCTTGTTTTTCAAATGTGCAGAAAAATACACCCACATTTGGTCAAAGTATAAACTCCAAAAAATCTCTACTATATGTTAGATAATTTGTTCCAAAGCCACATGCTTCATCCACTCTGCCCTCCCCATTTTTAAACTTGCAACCTACTAACTGAGACCTGCTGTAGCCCTTTCGTCCGGCTTTACTGACACATGCACTGGGGAATTCTGTGGTAAGATGCTGAAACCACACTGCTGGCACCAAGGAAGAATGCGGGGGGGAAGGTATGAGTGCAGTCATATGAAACAGTTTAAAAAAAGAAATCCTGGTTAAAATACTCTGGAAATATCACGAATACCATGAATACACACACCAGTCACTAAGAGAATATAATTCTCTGAGAGAAGGCTTGCTTACGTTAATTATTTTTCATAACCTCTTCAGATGGCAGGGGTCTGTAGGTGGCCGGTTGCATACTGCTGACTAGAAGGAACTCAAAAAGACAAGCAGACACCAGTGTGTATTTCCCAGAGACAAATCTGATTACACTACCCCTATTTCTTTCTAAAATAGAATAACAGGCCTCGCGGATGGAGAGGAGCAAATTGTAGATCCTCTACCTTGATTTGGTAAGGCTTTTGATTATACTTTACATGGAATTCTGATTTCAGAGGCTATGCAAAATTGTCATAGCATGGATTCAAAAGCAGTTTGCCCCTACTCTGAACAAAGGTTAAAAAACCAGCCTTTTTTTAATGAAAAAAGTATGACACAATAAATATATTGAAATACTTGGCATTTGATTTTAGAAAGGAAAAGTGGATCACTTAGTCTACAAAGGAGTATATAGGATGGAATCACAGTTAGCACACAGGTCCGATGAAGAGGCACTGAACAAACTGGGGTCATTTACTCATGAGAAGAGTGAAGAAAGACATAGTAAGTCTTCAAATTCATAAGCAGGTATGTATTTGAGAAGGAAGCCAATCGTTCTCCCTGTCCACAGCGGTCAGGGAGAAGAGCAATGAGTTCAAGTCGCAAGAAAACCAACCCAATTACACACTAGGAAAAACTTCTCAAGAGATAAGGTTGGCTAGCCCTAAAATAGAGTGAAGAGTATTTATTAAAAACTCCCTTTTTTCTTTTTTAGCAAAGGTTTAAAAAAATATATATATCTGTCAGAAATAATACAGTAATCCTAACTTGTGGGTAAGGAATGGCCTAGTGATCTCAAGAGGGACCCTTTCAGCACTATGCTCCGACAGCCGCGCTCAGGGGGTGCTGCAGTTCTGCTAAGCGGAGGCTTGGGGCTTGTCTGCCTCGGTGTGCCGGCAGGGCTCAGAGTTCAGCATTCTTCAGGAGTGTCTGCAGCTCGCTCCCCTGACTTTGCAGGTTCTTTTGCAGCCAACCGCAAAGAGAGCTGATTAAATGCAACAGGATGTGCTGTACGCTAACTGCAATTAAGGTTGCAGAAGCCATTTATGTTCTGGTTTTTCTGAACTGATTAGCACTGTACAGTCTAAAAAAAAAAAAAACTCCCAGTAATGGCATATGAAAGAAATTCCAGTAATGACTGAGTAAATAAGCATTAACACAGGATTATATTAAATACAATATGAAAAATGTCAACTATTAACATTTTCTTCTTAGTAATTTCCCTACCAACGTTTAAAATCTTTTAAAAGCTGTTTCTGAGTTAAGGCCACAAACCCCTTGGCTTCAGTTCAACACACTGAGATCACGTCTTCTAGTTTCCCTTTACCTTACACGTTAAGTGAAAACTATGGTATTATTTTTAAGTTGCCTTCAACAGATGACTCGGGAAAGTTCTTCTCCAGCCTCTGGTACTCAAAACTGCAAAAAAAAATTACATTAATCAATACGATTTGGAGAAATACAAAAGACTGGAGAAACCAAAGGAACCCATCCCTGCAGATGTGCTCACATGGTGCTTTTAAGGGCTTGACACAAGCAAAGTCATTCCTGCAGATGGCCTAGTTTTGACAACATTTCCATTAGGATTCGCAGCCCCACAGGCTTTATCTCAGCAACCAGAACTGTGCTAGAGGCTTTAACTCTTTCAGAAGGAAGCTGTGAACCAACCTGTCGGAAGAACTTAAGACAGAAATTAAGCATCTGGAGGGATTTGTTCTGTCTTCATTTTCTTGTGTGCTTCTGCGGCCGAGGAAGCTGTTTGCTTAGCTTATGAGTTCTTGTCTACTTTCAAAGAAGACAAATGAGTTTGCTGCTAAACTCTGTGATAAGCTAATCCATAATCACCAAAAATTTCATACTACATTTCACATGAGGATTTAATGGCTCAACATGTGAGGCAGTCAAATAATCCCTGGATTTAACAATCCTTAAGTACTTATCTACAAAAGTGACACTAATGGCTTCAGAGATCTTTGTGCAGACTGGAATATATATTGATACTGTCATACACATTTCAAAATGCCTCTAAATACTGCTATGATTATGAATGCATAATAGAAGTACACAAACTGTATATGGAGTTGAGACCAGGAAGCGCCATGACTTATTTGGTGATGCAAGAAAAACTTCTCAAGTGTATGAAGAGTAAACTCAATTAAAGGAAATCAATTCAAATCTGTTAAAGGAGAACAAATGCAGTAAATCATATTGAAATCACTCTTAATATTTTAAATTATCACATAAACTGAAATTACATTATCCATTACTTACGTACAGATATGTAAAGATAAGGGTTCAGGATCAGAAAAACTAGGTTTCTTGCATGTCTTTCACTGGCTTGATAGACAGTCTCTGATGAATGGAGAAGTACTACAGTCCCCCTGCATGAAACACTGATTCAAAGTCTACATACAATGAGAAGTATTTACTGGGGAAAAACAAAGGTCACCGGGAATTAAGTTGTGCGCTCACTGAAGTAAGGATTAAACCTTCACTCATCCTATACCATTTTTCTCTCTGTCTAGGAGGGCTTAGCTCACCGTTTGAAAACCAGCCATGATCCAAGCAGATAGAGCTAGTGAAATACTATAATCCTACTCCCACAGTCACATGTCTTTTTTGTTGTTTAAGGCACATATACTTAAAGCTGTCAATTTTGCCTTCAGAAATTATGATTAAGGTTATCGTAACAGATGATGTTTGAATTTGGTTCTGATTGGAATTAGCAATCTTCAAGCCTAGATACACAATAAGTGATTTCTCATAAGATTATTTAGAATCTAAGTGCTGTGCAGGAGGAAGGCAATCTGTGATGTCCTTTATAAAATATTTAGAGGTAAAACCTGTTAAAGATGACTAGAACGTATACTGAGCAACATGGTTCACATTTGGGAGAAAAAAACCAAACCAACCAAAAAAAACCCCAAAACCAGAGGTTAGCGGTTGGACTCGATGATCTTAAGGGTCTTTTCCAACCTTAACGATTCTATGATTCTATGAAACTGCTGGGTTTTTTTACCGTTCATCTCCCCATGATTGTTACTACTTGTACGGTCCTTTTTAACGGCATTAAAAGGTAAACCAGCAGAAATGGAAGATTATTGGTATGTGCAAAGCTTACTTCACCCTGCACTGAGAAAATCAAATAGTTGAAGGCATAAGTGTGCCTTTCCAAAGTGACATGAAACCACCTGCACCACTTTCAAAAGCCTCTCTGCCCACCCTTCTCCCCTGTCCCTCTGCTGAGGGCTACTTTACCCCACAGCAAAGACTGAAGCATGGCACCACTAAACCAATCCACTACAAAACCCAGTGTTTGCTGCCTAGCCCATCTTCGTTGCCTGCCCCAGTAAAACCACTTGGCTGTATACTGGAGCAGCCACTCTCCTGAGATTCTAACATCCAGCAGCCACTCCTACCCTCCCCAAGCAAGACTGCCCATAAGCCATCACCCTGAGACACATTCCTGTTCCCTTTGGCTGTGAATCAGTTGGTGGCACAGGCCAAAGCAATAAATGTCTTCTGAAAAATACTTATGTGTGCGCAAAATTTGTGTCTCCATCTGAGCATGACTTCTGCAGTATCAGAGCTTTCAATGTGGTGAAAGGAGAGAAATATTGAGGCATACAGTACTAAAGATAATGTAGTAATACAGCATTAAAAAAAAGAGTATTGTCACACAGAGGTAGGCTATTCCAGCAAAATCTGAGTAGAGACGGGAAACCAAGATCTCTTATCAGAAATTGGCTGTAGTTTTCTGGATCGCTGAGGCTACTCAGTCAACATTGTGGACCAGAGGCAGTTTCCAAATAATTTTTTACAAAAGAGAATATTTATGTGCTCCAGAAAGCGACGAGCTTTCACAGTTTGAGTTCTGCTCATTTTGTGAAAATTTCTCCAAGTGAAAATTGAAGTGCCAAACACTGGTTATATTTGCAGTCCAGTTCCACTGTTGCCCTGCTCAGTCGAATGGGCGCTGAAGGCATGACAACAGCAATACATGCCTGTAGAGTCACAGAAGGACTAGGAAAACGACTTAAAAATCTGAGGAAGTCTGAGGGTACAGCTGTCTTCAGATATTAGCACAGAGGGCAAAGACTGCATTATAATGGGGTGTTCACTGGGAGAAAATACAATCACAAGTGAAACCAGCACAGAGAAGTTTAAGGAATCATTTCTTATTATTCATGATTTTCCAGGTTCAATGAGTTCCAGTATTATTATTTTTGTTTTATTTTTGCTGAGGTGATAGGAAGAAGAAGAGTATGCCCAGAAGGATACTAGGAAAGGAGAAACGCCTGGGTTAAATTTGAAAGGCTAGATATATCCTTTTATCTCATTTACTCTCCAACATCTCCATTTCCACATGGAAAGGAAATATATTCTGGGTGGCTTTTAAAATCAATTATGCATGCATTTTTCAAGTTCTCTTGTTTGGAAGGCAGGTCAGTGCCCATGCTTTTGAGAAAGAGAATAGGAGCTGGTGCTTGGCACTCTGCCAGACTATCTTTAAAGTCTGTTCTTACTCTTGTGAACATTAACATCACCTCTGAGGAGCCTTTTCCTTTACTGTGACCTATAGGCGCTATTATGTAACTCATTCTCCTCTCACATTTTCCTACAGAGTGAAGCAGTTCTGTTCAGATTCCTTAGTACCTGCAGAAATGATTATACTTGCCCTTCTATATAATTCTTTTATATGCTTAGATTTAAAATCAGTGACAGACTGCTGTCTGATGTCTGGGAAGGAATACTTTGTATGCTAGGCACACTTCCGAGTAAAGGAAGATAGATCTCTTTCAGACGTGGTATTAGTCCTCAGAACTAAATGATCAACACTTCCTCTTTCACTGGTACATTGTTTTTGCAAGAAACTGGATGAAATATGTCATGGATGATATGTGTAATGAGATATTATAAATGAGTGTTATTATTATATCTGGTTGGGGGTAGAGTACTTATTCAACATTTCATTAAATATCATCTAGATTGCAATAAGAATTTTAGAAGAAATGTATTTGAATGGCTGCAACCTGCATTTGGTGTCTTACACATCGCATACACATTGCTCTCCTGGTGTTCTGAGTCTGGGATAAGTTTAAGCCATCTTTTCAATTTATTTTAAGAAGGTCCTCTTAAGTAAGTCAGAACACCCCTTGTACTGGGGGGACGGGTCAGGGACATGTATTAAAAAAACCACCACACTATTGACACACTATCCTTCTTCTGAAAGTCATCTATGACATGGACAAGATAATACAACACAGATTTCCACGGACAAGTCAGGAGACCAGAGCACCAGCTAGACACTCCTGAGCTCTGCATCGGGCACGGTGGTGAATCTGCTGTGCATGTCGCAAGGAATCGAAACAGGCAGGCAGCTTAGGCATCCCGACAAGGTCCCAACACTTAACAAGGAACCCACTGCAAGCAAGAACTTACCACTTTGGCTCACACATTTGAATTCTACAGCTTTTCTGTTATCATTTTACATGTGCCATGTAAGGTAGTATTCTTATAATGAACCTGAGGCCCGTGTGCAGATCGCTCTCTGGTTATGCTTGCTGAGAAGGAAGGAAAAGCTGCAGAACAGCAGCAATGATTTTGAAATACTGTGAGGCAGTGGAGAAATCTGGAAGCTTGCTCATACGTTTGCAAGGAACAGCCACACTCTCTCACATCCAGCATACAGAAACCAGCCGTGATCTCTGCAGCATTATCACAGCATCTCTCGTTTTGGAATTCACTCTCTGCATGCAGGGAGCTGTGAAAATCATCCGTACCGCAAACTAACAAAACAAGAAACAAAGCGCGCGCTGTGTGTGCTGTGTACAGCAGCCTTCTCTGAGCTAGCGACTAACACCCACAACACAGCCCTTCTGCCTGACAGGGTCATTACTGTTCCATTTCATAAGCATTTAAACTAGGGGGATATTCGACTACGAATGTTACAAGTATTAGGTTTGGACACTGGATTGCCGATATTTACAAAGTGTGGGCATCCCTGAATGCTCAAAATCATTAATAGTTTCACAAATTCTGGGGAAGAAGTTATATTCTTTGACATTTCAGGAAGATAATGAAGCTTCTGACTCCAGTTCCCATGTCTTAAGTGCAGTACTTCTAAACTCCGGGTACATGTTCACTAATCAACTTTATTTTATTTACTTAAGACTTTTCTGTGGTCTTTATTATATCAGTTACATAACTGGAAAATTCTTCAGTGAAAACTAAAAAATAAGCCCAACCAAAATGAAGCCTGCCATTTATTCTTAATAGTACTTCCCTGGATTAGCTAGAGTACGTATAGCACAACTTTCCCAAAACTCTTCAAGGCTTTAGACCTTAGAAAATATGCTTTGCTCTTCAGACAGGTATCCACTGACTCACAGCATAGCAAAGTTCAAATATAAGAAATTCTGGCTGGTGAGTTCTTTCCTAAGGCTGAGTCTGTTTGAGGTTGATGCAACTGAGTACTGTGCAATGGTAAACATTACCTACGTGTTTTAGTTATGCCAAGCGGGTAGACATATACTGAAATATGTACGTTATCACATGATTTTCGGCCTTTTTTTTTTTTTGAAGTCCTGTGAAGTTGCATTAAGATAGTGCAAACTATATATTAACAATATATCAAAATAGCTGTCTACACACTCAAAATATCCCTCTTCTGGTCTATAAAACTACCATAGAAAAGATGACGATGTTACTTCAAAAGGTGGAATGCAAAGGACGTCCATACTGAGGGTACTGGGAAGGCCAGCAGCGCTTGGCACATGAGAAGACTAGCATCTCTGTGCAGAGATCAATCCAGAAAAGCTGTTGGGCAGGGAGGTGATTAGTATGTCTGGCCTTCCTCACTGCAAAGGTACAATTTCAAAAGATTGAAATCACATCGTCTAAACCACTACAGTGTAAAAGTTCCTGAATCTTACTCCCTTAGGTTAAGTCGAGCCCCAAAGTATGGTATAACCAAAGGCACCCATTCTCAAAACACTCCTTATACCTGCCACCAAGCCAAAGCAGACCATGTTCCAATCAGCACCTGTGGCACCCATCACAAGTGCTTCATTAAGCAGGGTGTTTTCAAGTATCCTGTCAAAATCCATTTCCCATAATACAGGAAATTAAAAAAAAAAAAATTAAAAGTAAGAAAGCACAAGAGCAGATGTGACCTTATTTCTAGTCAAGGCAATTAGTTACTGCCATGTACCCCAAATATACCCTCCCAGCTCCCTAGTTCATTGTATAGAAGCAAAAATTATTCCAGCATTTATTTAGTTAAATATTTAAATACATCACTTGGTCATGCTAAGATTTTTTTCTTCCCACCAAACACAGATCTCAAGCTGCGATAGTTATTTTCACTAAGGCCTCTCCAAACAGCATCTCCCACGACTGCGTGCATGGCCACGCTGCCAAATGCAGCGTGCCGTACCTCCATGCTAACTCAGGCACAGGACACGGCCTAGCCTTGGCAGCACAAGACCCCACAGAGCCCGGGTTGCCCTATCTATTGGCAGTGCAAACCAGGACTAGGATACGCCACCTGATGCAGACAGAACTCTGCTGCAGAAACCAATACCTCCTTTTGGCAGCGTAACGCCAATGCCCAAGTATTTAGCGCTGCCAAAGGCAAGGTGCGGGCTCAGCTCAACCGCATCTGCCTAGCTTTCAGACTGGAGCTGGTTTGCATCCCATTGGTTTAGACCATAAATAAAGCCAATGTGCAATTATTTGCACCCATTGCCTAGAGTCTAAAGTAACTAAGTCTAAATTAATCAAGGTAATTGGTCTAAATTAAGTCTTGAGTCTAAGTTAACCGAGCTGGCTGATTTAAAAATATTTTAACAGCCCTCTAACACCACCCTTTGTTACAGGAGTTAATCTTTCTGTTCCTTGCACAGCATCACATTAAGTGGATGTATAATTTCTGCTTCATCACAAATACAGAAATATTTACTATTTTGACTTTTGTTGTTTGCCTTTCATGATTCTCAGTCTGTAACAAACAAGGGCTCTTTCCCTTATGGCAGCATTTTGTTCGCTTTTTATTTCATTTGTAATAGCGTTGGGTTTCTTAAACGATGCCTTGCTGCCTTTAAACCCTACTGACCATTGGCAGTACACCAGCTGCCGTACTAGCCATTTGCATTCTACACCTGTATCTCATTTTCATCGCTCTTCACTCCCGCTTTGAATGCAGTCCGTGTGTTTCAGTGCTGCTCCCACAGTTCCCTTTTACTCTGATGGAGTTTCGCCCAGGGTTATTTGCTTTGCGTTACTGGAATTGTGACTTTATGCACAACCACCAAGACGACCTCAAACAATTCCAATTTTCATTAAGACTTCCACATATAAATTTAATTTTTAGTTAATTAAGTCAAGAGACACTTCAAGCTTTCAATGGCTCATTTTACAAGGTTTTAATAGCTTGCTGATGCGATCTTCTGTTTGCACAAAATCATTGTCTTCAGCACTTAGATGCATGATAATGTTATGGACTACTTTTTTATTTTTTTAAGAGGAGCCCCAAAACTGCATCCATCTGTTACTGATTAAGAAATAAAAATTATTTTTTAAGTCTTATTTCTACTCTAAGATGTGACTGGGAAAGGTCTGTCAGGTTCAGCGATTCCAGTTTCTTGTAATATTTTTCTTCCCATATGAACAGGAAATAACTTTGAGGACCTTTCCTACCTGCTTCTAGCAGATAGGATAAAAGCAACACTGTTTTTAATTAATTCTTGAGGAGCACCACCTACTCATCAGTGATCCATTTACTGCTAAACATTTCAGATCCCCTGGTTCTGAATAATCTCTCTCTCAAGACTGAATATTGCGTCAAAGATACCGTTCATCTATTTATTTAATACAGAAGTAACAATTTTGCTTCAGTAACTTGCTGATATCTACTAGTATTCAATTTTTCTGACTAAAAAAATCAGAAGATGCACCAGACTGAGGTGCAACAACACCCAGTCACATGCATAATTCGTACAGATTGCCCAGAACGACGTCCTTCAGGTGCAGAGCGTACGGGCTGGTAGGTACCTGAAACTACTACTATGTTTGCAGCACCTACACTGTAGATAAATAACCAAGTTTAGCCTTGAGGGAATTCAATCCAGCACATTTATTTAAGTACTCTATATATTGGCAGTTTGTTTGTCAGCTGCTGTGGTGATACTTGTTGCTCTGTCACAGGGTTATCTGAAATGCTTAGGTTCTATTTCTGGGTCTTAAAAACTTACTTTTGAGGTAAAAGTACATGTATTTCACAGCTTCTTTTAAAATGCTGCCTGTAAGGTTAATATCAAAATATCTGAAGCCCTAAAGGGACCTTAACATCTGGCCTTACTAACAGCTACACCAATTAACTGCCTCATGAAAACAACTATTTCTCCTAATTAATAATGTCTGTAATTAAAAAAGACATCATTTTCACAGTCATCGCATTACTGAAAAATACAGTACGCAAGAATAATGTTAGAAAAGCTTTCTGCGCAGTCAAGTCCTCCCAAGGAGCCTCAGCCAGACAAGACTTCCATTCTTCTGAACCAAAGATGTCGGCATCCTCCATTTAGTATGGGCAACACCACTCCTGTTCTGTATGAAATGCTTTGAAAAACCAAGGAACAGAAATTCCTAAATACTGCTAAACACACTATGGCCATGCTCCATTAGATAGACTGTAGCTCCATCCGGAACGAGATAAAGGTTTAGATTGTTCTAAGTCTTTCCGTGACGAAGTGAGCTCAGAAACCTTCTAAACACACGATTTTTTAATCTGCTTATTAAATAGGTCTACACTTAACCATGAAAATCTAGTATACCTCCTGCACTTTTTAAAATGGAAGCTTTGTAAATAGACACATTAGTTGCGTAAGGTCAACAACGGTGACAAAACCAAATCTGAGTATCGCATAACTAGAACCAGTGCTACATAAATTTCTCTCCTAAATGCTTTTGGATAAGGTACAGAAACGGATGACTTCACGCCTGAGATTACAGACAGACAAACACAAAAAGGCTGACCAAGAGGCACACAGTATGTTGACATGAGACCCAGAAGTATCACCGAGTTGTGACACCTAAAAGAGCAGAAGATTCCCCTTAACCTCAGCTGCCAGTTTGCCCCTGTGAAAGTGAAATTCAGTTTTTGTTCTCACACATTTGTTTGCACACACTGAAACAAACTGAGATGCAATTTTGTTGCTCATAGGCTATATATGAAATCCATATTCATCACGTGTTGGCAGTTCATTGCTGTGCAATTGTTGCTCGCCTGAGAGTTTGTCTGCGGAGCACTATAGGCGGTGATGCTGAAAACCTTCGTGACTTTTTCCTCTGCCAACTGTGGTGTAGCTCCCTGTTAGCTTTCAGTGACTGATGAGATTTAGCATGTGACAAAGCTCCTTAGAGCAAGATACAATGAAAATTCTGTTAATCAGATGGCTTTCTTTAGCCTCCTTCAGCAACCTTTGTACCAAACTCCAGTGAGCTACCTGAACATGAGGCCCACATAGACAGCTCAATGTGTCTTGAGACATGCTGTGGAGGTGTACAGAGCTATTTTAAAAATCTGTAATTTTATAATTTTTCTAAATTACAGGGGAAAAGTTGAGATCATTACTAAAGCACTTAAAAACTCTAAAGGTTAAATATCTGAAAAAAAAATTACCAGTGCTCTTTCAAAGCCTATGATTTAAAGAGAAAATGATATCCTTTCAACAAAGACAATTAAGCAAAACGTACAGAACTATGCAACTCTTCTATATTCATCTTTGCACCTGATTTAGATTTCAATATTACTGTAAAATATTCTCTCTTTTATCAATGTCTTTCAACGGATCAAGAATAACATCTTCTATTAATGTTTTATAACTTCATGAAATCACAGAATTGCTCATATAGAACGTAATCTTTATTTCTCTGTTTCAGACCCAAACACAAATACACTTGAACCATTATTTTTTCACTTCTCATAACAGCCACTGCATCTCCTCTCAGAAAGCTGGAACATCCTTCCAACCAATGTTACTCCCTCAGTGCCTGTGGTAAAAAAAGATGTAGTTTGCAACAAGTTCAGGAGAGGCTGCAGAACGGTGCACACTGCAGCATACATGATTTAGTACACACACACACACGCACGTCAGAAATTAGAGTGACAAAAGGTCTTCCCTGGTAATGCCCTTCCACCGAACACACACAGCCTACAGGATCCTGCTACAAAGACTGATCTTATCGTTGCATGATACTGTAACCACAAATGAAGCACCCTCCTGAACCTCTGAAGCGTATTATTCTGTCGAGTAAGAGTAAGACACAGATTTTACATTCTTTCTTAGAAAAGAACATAGTCTGACCTCCCACTTAGCACGGATCATATAACCTTTCACATAAATTAATTCCACCCTTCCTGGGTGGCAAGGAAGCTGCACAGCAAGAAGCTACAGGAGCGTCTTGAAAGCCAGAGGTGGTAGTCACGTTGGTCTACAGGGAGGCAAAGCTGGTTTTAAGTATGTGTTACTGCCACAAGCTCAGCTCTTATAGACAGGAGGACTAAAATGCCTCACAGAACATGTTTTCCTCAATTGCTAGCAGCTGAAGAGTATTAGCTTCACTGATTTTGCATTACCTAAAATAAAATTATTGCCACTGCAAAGTATAAATTTAAATAAGTGTAAAGTTTCTCTTATTAAGCGTAACGTCTAAAAGGAATTGTCTCACTAACTTAAAATACCTGGAGAACTTGCAATTATTTTTTTTAACTTGGAGGTACAAATACCATCAAGTTAATCACAGATATATTTTTTGAAGTAGATGGCAGGATCTCACAAGAATCAGTATCACAGATTGTGTTTAATCATCTTATTAATACAGATTAATTAAAAAACTGGGGACCAGGAAAGCACTCAAAATTTTGTCTCAAAATATTTTCAGAGTTCTCTATTTTTAGCATCCTGGAAAAAATAATTTAACACTGCAGGATCAAGGTAGCTTCATGGTCTGAAGCCTGTGGATAGAGAAGACATTAGAAAGCCCTAGAAAATACATTTGACTCCAGAAAGACTTTAGAGTACAGTCTAGAAATAAAAGTTTATGTTCTGATCCGTGCCTGGCAAAATTTTAATTCGACATATTTTTATGCAGAGTATTGCTGTCACATCAAACGGAGTTAGTTTATAGCAAGATGAGAGCACAGCAAAACGGCTGGTATGTCACACCACGCCAAATGCCCAAGGAAATATGCTCTCCCACCCATGGCTATATAGTTATCCAACATTAAAAGAAAAAAAAAAATAAATGGTCACAGTTGATGCCACTATACTTTAGCTATTAGCTCGAATATTCAATAATAGAGAATGCATTTATTTACAAAAGGTGAAGATGACGGGGCAGAGCGAGGAAAATTTGCGTTTAACAGAAGAAAGAGAAGTTGCCTGTGGGGAACATGCTGGCGTACAGGACAGGCAGGACAATTCACAGATATTAAACTCAATTATGCAGCAAAAAGTAGTTTCTGAGTACTGTTCAAGGAACAGCTCTCAGCAGACACTGCAGTTGGACCTACATAAAATTCAATGGAAGGTATTCCAAAAGGGAAACATACTTGGAAACCATTCAAATCGTAATCAATACTTGTATTAACCCACAACTGCTCGATTTCTTGCCTAGCAACGGGGACAGGCAACCTGAAAAAGTTTCAGCCAAACTTTTAAGTTAGCCTTTATCACAGTAACTATTACAGTGCAACGTACATAGCATCAATTTAATAACACATATTCCCATGCATTACTTGAAAGGACTATCCATATACTCAAGAGGTACTCAATATCGTTTAAATTACATTCATTAACAAACTTCCCTATAATAAAACAAGTGTGCATGCATAGCTTTCTAATATCACAGCATAAAATCACAACTATTTCTAACCACAGTGGAATAAGAGTTATGAAATACCAAGAAGCCCCTGATTAATTTCAAATTTAGTTAAATCAATTAGACCATCTGAAAGACAAGATAGCGGACCCTGTTTAATTAATTAATAGGTTATTAATCTCACAACAATTTCTTAATTTATGTTTGAAGTTTGCAGCTTTTATTTCAGATTTACAAAAAGTTCTTACATCCTTAGAAACTTGTCTAACTTTTCTAATTATGCTAGCTGATAGGAGATATCACCTCTACCACTGCAAATTGTGCCTCACTTTTGCTTTTAGAGCATTGCCTTTAGAATTATTAATATTATTATGTATTCTGTGTAATTAAATGTAGAGGAGTTATAACCAACACAAAATCACGCTAAGTTAAATCCATGGAAAGCTTTTCTATAGGTAATTATTGGCTTTTTACAAATTACCACTACCATTTTAGGATTTGGAAACTATTTCTATATATCTTAGTGCAAAAAAGGAAGGGAAGAAAAATGCTTTAATTTTTAAGGGAGTGGAGAAAAGGAGACAGTATGAACAGCTGGTGCTTGTGAGATTGCAAAGTTCACATTTTGCAACAGACCCATTTCACTCAACATGAAGACTGATAAACCTACTTCAGTTTATTTTTTCAGTTTTTCATACTTCTGTTAAAGACAGACTTAGAAGTAAGTGATGCAATGGTATCATAAGCAATGATATTTGTTTAATATAATACTCTCCTTGCAGCTCAGCCCTGCAAGGAAGAACCATTCTGAGCCTATCCAGAAAAGCACGTAACGCGCTCCCAGCAAACAATCCAATAACTTCATTGGCGTACATTCGGCAACGGATCATGTCACAAGATTTGGATTCTTGCCGTAAAAGGGCAAATAACTGATGCCATCTTCAAGATTTTTGAAATTTATCAGCATTAGCGTAAGCTGACTTGAATACCATCCAGTTTGGCTTAAGTTGATTTCAGAAGAGTTAAACTTGGCTAAAAAGCCCAGCTCAGTGTGTGGACCAGGGTCCAAAATCAAAAATTGAAGTAGTGTAAGAACGATGCTGACTTGGGAAAATATTGCTTCAACAGCAGACTGCCACCTAATGAACGCATATATCAAGGTTTTAATACAGAGTAGATGGATCAACCATATTGGGAGTTCAGAAATAAGGATGCTTCAATCCTTGAGATTTGCTAGCCTGAAGTCTGTTGGGTTTGGGGTTTTTTTTGTTTGGTTAGTTTTTTCTGAATGTGGGTCCTCGGCCACAATGCCCACTAAAGAGCTCTACTTCATATCTATATGCTTCTAGCCATGGCAGCCAACATGCGCTCATCCTGACAGCTATCCCTAATACAGGGCCACGCTGAAGAAGACACAACGAGACCAGTTGCTAACAGGACTCCACACCATTACTCACGGTCCACTTTTTTCTTCATCCCATCATATAGGCAAATCATTACATTAAACTGACTACCAAAATTTGCCTATCACAGCTTGCTAAGACACCAAAAATGGGTTCAAAATTTTATCCAGTGCTATGACAAAACTTATAGAACTCTTCTGGATTTATATTGCTTAAGTCCCCAGCTAGGCTAAATACTGATAGCTCTTGCTCGCATCAGCTGCAGAAAATTAGTACCTTGGTTGAAGACAATGGGGCTGAACACCTCTAAAGTTAAGTACCTTTGGCAGAAATGCTGTCACAAAACCTTACGTAAAACATTAATTTGATTATTTTTATATATATACACACATGCGCGCAAAATTTACTTGCCCGTTGACATTCACTTAAAAACCCTCCTTTTTCTAGAGGCTATAACATATTGTTTATAGTTAGATATGTAAAGAACAGTAATTAATGAGATTAACCTAAGTAGAAAGACCATGTCCCAGTGCCTCCTCTTTCCGTGCAATATTGTTTCCAGTCACAAATAATAGATTAGTGTAAAATAAAGAAAATAGGAGGAACAGGAACAGAACTAAATAAACTGCCAGGGCTTATAATCCATTTGAAAGAAACATATCCCTAAACAGAGATAAAGAGTGAAAAGGTACAAAGGCTCTTTTCAAGTACACTTCAACAAAAAGCCTAATGATACATTAATTCTAAAGACAGCAACATTCAGCTGACAACTGTTTCTAAGCATCAGCATACAAAGCAATGACAAACCGTGATTTACCAAACCTGAAAACTATTTTCTAATATTTTACATTTATAGATGTCTCCCTTCACTTTATGAGCTATGCAGAACACTTCAAATGTAGGAAAGTAAGTGTCTTCCAAATAAAACAGCAAAGTTGCCTTCAATTTTTTAGTTCATAGCAGGAAGGTTTTTTTAATTAGTTGTAACGACACAGTCCTGGCTAGGCTGCTGAGAACGTAGCTATGGACGTTCCTGCTTTTCCTGTCCACCACCCCACCCCAGAAGCTGCAGGCTGCCTTTTCAACAGCCTTAAATGTGCCACTCTGACCAGTGAGCGATCGTCCCAGTCAGGTCATCACAGAAGATACCAAGCCCACATCCTTCCAAGGCCGTTTACAGGAGACAGAGGCACTTGCAGGGAGAGGAAGGCAAAAGGAAGACTAATGAGGAGGCAGCTGCAGAGCTGGGTCTTTTCACAACCTAGCGTGTTTCCAAGGCTGTCTAAAGTGCCCTGTGGGAACCTCCAATCCCAGGGCTGCCCAGGACTCCAGTGAAGTAAAAGCAGTTTAAAGATGACTGCTCATTTGCATGCTCTGCTTCTCTATTAGGAGACAGTGAAATGCCTTGGGTGTTATGAAAGACCGTAAAACTTCTTGGTTCACATTATAAGCTTCAACGCCTAGAAAACTGCCACTGCCAGAGAGAAACAGGCAGGGAAGAGCCTCCTAGTCTCAGCAAAAGAAAATAAATTTTAGAATAGAAAAGTTCATTTGGAAGGGGCCCACAACGATCATCCAGTCCAACTGCCTGAGCACTTCAGGGCTGACCAAAAGTTAAAGCATGTTATTAAGGGCATCGTCCAAATGCCTCTTAAACCACTGACAGGCGTGGGGCATCAACTACCTCTCTAGGAAGCCTGTTCCAATGTTTGACCACACTCTCGGTAAAGAAATCTGTCATCCTCCTGTTTTGACCCCAACATTTAAGACAGACATCCCTGATGATCCCACGTATTTAAGGTATCAAATGAAACAATTAACATTACGCTTAAAAAATTGTATTATCAGTTATAATTCTGAATGTTTCTCTTAAAAAAAACTTAGAGGAAGGTATAGAGGAGTCATTTTACCTCGTGTGGTTCAGGCATAGCATATAGATTTCATCGTTGGGGCAAAGGACAGCTTTTAAGAAAATTAAACCCTTCTCCTCTATTTAAGGCATCTTTGTACTATTTCAACAGAAGCAAGTTAATGTGGAAGCCAAAAAGTATGTATGGAGTCAGGACTATCAGGATATCAAGTTAAGCTAAGGCATGCTTTTTCCTTGGTACGCATAAGTATAAAAATGGAACTACTTGGGTGAGGAATGGTGATTTTCACATTCTGTAAGTAACCTATAAAGAGGATTTCACTAGGAAGGAGTATGTATGAATTTAATCATTTTCATGAAATATTGTTTCAGATAATGAAAGGGTCAGACAAGAAAGCAGCTCCCTCTCATAACCAAATTAAAAATCTTTATCAGCTTAAAATTTTCTTTCATTTTGACACACATTGTCTAGAACTTAATGTTTTGAACAATATGCATAGGATTTGAACAGAGCATGAGGAAATATGAGACAACAAATCCATCTTTCTATTTATTTGCTCTAACAAAAACAGGCTATAAACAAGTAGGAACAAGATTCTCTCGCACTTGAAATGGTATTAAATGACTTGCTAAACACAATAGAATAAAACTTCTCCGAGCGTGGTCAATATGCGATGCTACTTCTAAGTGGTGAACGGAGAGACACAGATACATAATGATGACTTCAGGGTTTGAATTGCAAAAGATAGTTTCAATTGATTTACACTGCCTGAACGCAGTATAAGTTAAGAACAGAAAGAAGGATGCAAAGGATGACAGGGAAATCCTTATTATAAAGGATAAGGAGAGCTATGTACCAATAACCCAAAATCAAATGGCAACAGTTAAAAAAAATTAATCAGCAAGTGATTTTAAGGAATAATTATTTTTTTTAAGCCTAAGACATTTGGGTAAGTTTTCTTTGCCTAAAAGACAAGGTGGGGAGGGAAGTATTATATGAGGGAGCCAAAAGGAAGACAGGAGTTTGGGGAATACCTTTTATGAAGTCACTGTTTTAAAAAGTGTTTTGGAGTCCAACCCCCACAAATAAGGGAAAATTAACTTCCTATAAAAATGTTTTTGTGAAGCAGTTCAATAGAAACATTCCTCTGAAACAGTAACACTTCTGTATTCTTCCTTGGCTTCAACTGAAAGCTCTGCAAATATACCCACCATTCTGCTTTTATATTCCTTCAGGTAAAATAGCAAAAGAAAGAAGAATATAGTCTAGGAAAGAAAAAAGTGAATCTCAACACTATTCTTTCTCTAAATTTTTTTTTTACTTTTACATAAGAGCAATCATTTTGCCTTATTAGATGAAATTTGGCCACTGTTTATAAAAGTAATTCCAGTAAGAACTACATTTCTACTTCCACCATAAAAAAATTCCAAAACTTCCCAAGTGAACCAAATTCACCAAATGGATCCTCAGTCCCACTACTGAATTAATACCATAATACTACATCTGGCCAACTGCTTAGATTTAATTTCAGATAAAATATTAATCTTACTCGGTATTTGCAGGGCAACCAGAAGATTAAACATTTTCTCCAGCTGTCTGTCTCCACAATCTTTCAGCCTTTGATTCCAAAAGTTGTCTCCAGATACTAAGGGAAATACATTCTGCTGATAGAAAACCTTTGCACATTATCATTAGAAACACTTTATCACTGTTCATTTTGATTATGTTCTTGCTGGACTAGTTACTGAAGTATTGATGACTGTGGAAATATATTACCTATTTTATCTGAAAACCAAAACTTAAAGGAATATCTTCTTAAAACAAACTAAAAGCTCCATGCTTTTCTATAATATTCGTACAAAATTTCAGTGAGGCAGATGCAAAAGATCAGCTTTCCTTTCTAAAACTCCGACAATGCCTTATAGAACCAGCTCCTGCACAATGGTAAAGATGTTACCTAGCGGGTATATAAGCAACTAGCCTGAAAAAGACACAGATTTACATAATTCTTGCAGTTCATTTAGAGTCTGCTTTTTTTGATATACCTGAAAGAAGAAAATTATTTACTCTTGTCTCAAAAACATCTTATTTCAATAGAAAAAAATCCTTTTTACATTTTCAAGTTAATTTAACGAAAAAACTTCTGAAGTGAAAACTTCAGGAAAAAAAAGTCATCTCTGGTCTTCCGCTACTCTAAAATTTAAACTTCTTCAAAGCTGCTTTTTTTTGGCTAGGAAAAAAGAAAGGTTGCATGAAAAATTGCTGGCACTTCCCTAACTTTTAAAATTATCAGACAAGATTGGAAGAAGTAGTGCCAAGAAAACTCACATTTAAAGAACTGAAATTTTCTTGGATATCTTCAGTCCAGCAGCCAAGTCATTCATCATTCACATCAAATGACAGAGCCACACATACTTCTTTTGAATAGTTCCCTGCTCCCTTGGTTGGTGAAAGCCTTAATACTAGTCAAAACCAACAAAACAATTTAATTCAGGAATTCATGGCGATGGCTGTTGGCTGTAACAATTGACAGCGCACCTCTTAAAACACTGACTCCCACGGGAGTCAGCAGTGAGCCTTTGCAGAAATGAAGGCCGATTCCTTGTTGAGCTGCTTTGACACCTGTGAAGCCAGGAGGTCAAGGGAAGAGGATTATTCCCCTCTAGCTGACCATCCTGTGGCCACATCTTGAACAATGCCCAGTTTTGGGGCCTCCCTGCACAGGAGAGCCCAACATGCTGGAGACTGTCCAATGCAGCGCTACTAACATGGTTAAGAAGCTGGAGCACGTGGCACAGGAATAGCAGCTGGTGGAAAAATGCTTCACCAGAGAAGCTTAAGGGACAACTTAGCTGCACTTCCAGGCCACTATTTGCAGGTAACTCCACTTCCTAAAGAGGGGAGTTTCAGAGAAGAGAGACATGGGTGCCCAGCAAAAAGCCAAGAGAGAACAGTCACAAGATGCAATGTGGAAATTTGCAGTTGGTCATAAGGAAACAATTCATCCCACTGAGTGGTGAGGCACGGTGACAGAGAAGGCTGCAGAACACGAGATTTTCAAAACCTGACTGGATAAGGGTCTGAGCAACCTGACCTAGCTTTGAAGTTGGGCTGCTTGGAACAGAGTTTTTGACTAGATGCCTCCAGGCACACCTTCTGACCTAATTTCTGATACAGTTCTGGAAGCTCTTCCTCAGAGAAGAGTGGGGGGAGAAGACAGCAGAAAGAGTCAAACTAATAGAGCAACTACAGCAGAATGAAGACAAAAGATTTTTTTATATATATACTTTTTTTTTTTTTTAAGTAGAACTGATGAAGGTTCAAAATACGGAAACAGAAGGGGCAATGAGAAGTCAAAAACTGTCATTTAAGAACAATCTCTCAAGTTCTGCAAACTAACAGAGAAAGTAAATAAGGAAATAAGAAGATGCAAAGGAGTAGAGACATCTTTTAACACAATCCTACCCAGTTTTAAAGCATTTCCTGAAAGGAACTTACCTTTGCTAGTCAGACGTCCAGCAAATTCAAGGTGGCTGTTACTGGAAGTCACATGTATCAAAAACCAAAACTTTACCTCCTGTATCTGTAAGATTAATACTGCAAGTTGTTACGGCTGAACTGAAATACATCGCTTTTTATGTTCACAACGTTTGTAAGGAATATTTTACTGTTTAGGTATCTCAGTCTTGAGTTTTGCAGTATTCTTGCAAAATTATTTTGAAGATAAGTATGCAATTTTTACGGTGTGGTAGTTTAAGGATAATTTTGTATTTTAGAGTACTGCCAAAAATGTAAAGGTTTTGTGAAACTGAACAAACAGAAATTCCGACTCTTTTCCCTATAATCCTAGGTTTACCTAAACGATCTATTTTTCCTGCACTTTTTAATTAAAAATATGGATGTCCATTTTGGAGAACTTGGCCATAGACAAAATTGCCTAAACTCTGCAGTTACAGGAGCACGCAATACTCCAGCTGCAACTATCCTCAATGAAACAACAGCTTCCAAACAGAGCAAGATGACAACTCTCTGCAAAAACCATCTGCTTCCCAAGAGAGACTACGCTGCATTTAGGACCGTGAGCTTCCCACTATTACAGACTGAGTTTTTGCATGGACTTCCTGCATTGGAAAAAGTACTGTTTGTGGAAAATTGACTTGGCACCACATACTCATTCAGCACCTACAACTGTGAGACTGTGGAACAGCTCTACCCCCTGAGCAGTTGTCACACATTTCCTGGTACCGTCCTCAAGACCCCCTTTTTCATGAAGTAAAATTCATGTCGAACCTAACCCCTGGCACAATTTTAGAAAATAAGGGAGAAAGAGAAGAGGATCATGAATCAATAATTCCTTGATTAGAATAACTTCTCAGAAGGCATTTATTAAAAAGTGCCATTTCCCATGCTGACAAGTAGTATTTTTTTCTGCATTAAGAAAAAATATTCCCATAACTATCAGGGTTCAGATCTTCTCAGCCTCTCTCCCCCTCCCACTTTGCTCTCTCTCAGTGCAGGCTCTTGGATGGGAATCATCAGTATTTCAGTCTCCATCCACTTCCATGATGCAGTGTGATAGATTATTTATGTGTTGGATGCTCAGATTACTGGATTATTAGGGAAAAAAAGACCCAAAACCAAACAACAAACACCCCACCACCCCCCAAACAAAAAAAAAACCCAACCAAACAAACAGATTAATCAGTACCTTCAGCTTTTTTTTGCCACAATCAATGGATGATTTGAAATTTTTGGTCAGGTTCTCGGCTATTTATGTTTTCTTGTAAAAAAAAAAAAAAGAAAAACAAAAGCATGTTTTACAAATCTGAAGGTAATTGAACTATCAGTGCTGTGTCATTTTAAAACTCAGACAATCTGCAGACAGAACAGGCAACCAGCTATCAGTACCCTAGAGCTACACTATGCCGCAGATAGATGCTGAAGTAGTTCTCCAATGTATTACTTTGGACGAGGGCCTCCTATGTTGTTATAACTTTATTAGCATCCATGATGCCAGTTCTTAGGAATAAAAACAGAAAAAAGAGTGAAGTCTTACTAGCAACATATAATGAACTGCTAACTTACATTTAGAAGCTCTCATGTCCAGCAACATCCAGAATTACTTGTGAGAAACCTTGTAGTAGTAATGCAGATTTGCATCTGCTACCTGACTAGCTTTAATAAGCATAAGAAAAAAATCAGAACAAAATTGGCAAAATTGGTAACTCAACCATTATTGTGTAGCATAAAATATATCTTCATCCAATAATTATAGTCAGGTTTTAGCCTCGAGCTTTTTTTTTTTTCTGTGAGCTCAGCACTCAAGTATTTAGCAAGTAAAAAATGAAATTTCAAACAGAACCAGTGAGGAAAATCTTGTGTTTACGAAAGATAGATCATTACAAGAAAAACGAACACATGAAATGAAAGCTGAAACAGCATGGAAAAGATGGCACATAACCAAAACCACATTAATACACACTTTCTAGGGGAAATTGTATTAAATAATCATCTAATAAACACAAGGAATAAAAATCAGTGAAATAAGTAACAGCAAAATGCACTAAAGGAGTGTTGCTCCTCTCCCCTCCAGCCCTGTGCCTTCTGAAAACTCTGAATTTCAAATGAAGAAAGGAAATCAGTAGAGGAAAATACCCTAATGAAGATAAAAGAGGCAAAAGTAAACTAAAAGGCTAAAATCTAAACTAAAATACATTTTTCATGAGAGTATAAATTTTTAGGATGTTCTTGATGAAATCTATGAAACATTCTGGACAAAGTTGCTGCTGGTTTGAATTCAGCTGTCATC
Source organism: Phalacrocorax aristotelis (assembly GCF_949628215.1). Lineage (NCBI taxonomy): Eukaryota > Metazoa > Chordata > Aves > Suliformes > Phalacrocoracidae > Phalacrocorax > Phalacrocorax aristotelis. The sequence continues at coordinate 64,917,628 of NC_134280.1, forward strand.
ATTTGCTTCCTCATGGTGTATTAATGCTCACGTAATTAATGTAAGCGTGATGGTTTAAGAGGCTAGCATCTTTTCACTGATAGCTACTTCCTTTCTCTGAGGTATGGATATATACACCGGACATATAAAATATAAATGTGCATTTGGCAGCTTAACAAGAGTGCTGGAAATGAACTAAAATCTCATAACCATGTAGAAATGGGGTAATTCAAGGCCCCAGTATCACTCAAGGATCCCCAGATGAGTGCAGAGGAAGACGTAGCTTAACATATTCAACAGTGAGAGACAGCTACCAAAGCTTCAACCTTTTTTCCAGCCACTGCTTCTCTCCCTGTCTCTCCAGAAGTCATGAAAGGGCTCTAATAAGCACAAAGTAACAGATACCTCATACACCCTTCCTAATGGCATCGTCTTCTACATAAAGTACTGGAAAGTTGAAAGGGAAACTCAAAAGCCTTTTTTCCTCTACTGTCTGAAAGCTGAGATGAGAAGGGTGGAAGGGTGCAGGCTGATCTCTTACAAAAGAATAAATTACATAAATACATTGGTCACAAAAAAATGACGTAATTATGAAAAATACTAAAGCAGGTATTGGCTCTGTAGGGAAATCTAGTAATGAAGTCCTGTCCGTGGTAGAGTGTACTCTGTCACTTCCATCATTTTCAAACATCTACCATTTCAGGCATCAACAGAGAAAACACTAATCCACTGATTTTCTCTTGGTTTTTCTCTATATATTCTCTCTGGTGTTATCTGGTATTTTTCTCACAACCTCCTGGGTTACAAGATTAGATCATCTGAGCATTCTGAGAGCAACAGAGAGAGGATCTATCTGGTGCCTTCAACTTATATCATGCTTCCTGCGCAGCAATTCCCAGTTGACCAGACACCAAGCAAGGTATCTTTGTAATCCTATAACTTTACTCTTTTTAGCCACCTAGTCATAAATTGTTAACACCATCAATGGAATCAGTCAGAAATGCTCAAAACAGTGACTCTACAGCAGTAAGCCCAAATTTTCACGGGACCAGTATTTTCTTGAAATTTGATCAACTCTTCCAACCAGTCACACTAAGGCAGCTTTCAAAACAGCCTATTAAAATTCCAGTAGAAAGAAAGTGACTGTCAGTAGAGACAAGTGAATAATTATCAAAACCAGAAAGAAAATTAAAATCATGATCCCCTAATTATTCCACCTCTGCACAGCACTTTGAGTTGATATCTTAAACTTCATTTCTCCTGGGAGCCTCTGTGTGAACAAGAAAAGTGTTCACAGGTAAAAGTTAGAAAATAATAAAAGTGTTATTTCTTAATTTTTTCTACAGTAGATTTTAAAAAAAGCTATAGCTTCAGAGTTTGGGGAGGTGGGGGGGAGTTTTTCCCATTGATGTACTCTAAACTATAACACCCTTTACCCCCCCCATGCCCCCTCCCTTAATTCATGGACAAGCATCACATTACTATTTCTTCTATTCCCTTTTCTACCTAATGGTTTTGGTATTTTTGAACTAATTGTTCTAGACGCTAAAAAAAAGAGTCTGAAGAACATCTCCAGTGCTCTTTTTTTCTGGTTGAATTTTGAAACTGATGTTGCATACAGGAACACCTGCCTGTAGATAATAAAGAGCTGAACAAAAAAAATAACAGCCACATAAAAAATAGTCATTATTTTAAAATACATTTTCTATACTGCTCAGTGTCTTATAAAGACGACTGTCCATTTTAATGAGACACAGTCATCATATATTCATAATACGAAACCTGGTAAGCAGAGACCACAAACTAGTTTTAATAATCATCATAAAAACATTCAGTCGCCAGGTGTTTCTCTCTCTTTTCCCTGATCCCTCTCTTTTTCCTGGAACTTTACATAGTACTTTGTCAAGAAGTCATGCCTAATATGTTTACTGATTGTAGCTTTCATTAACCATCCATACCAAAGACATTTGTTCTTTTTCCTTATATTACAAGAGTATTTTAGCAGCCCAAGGTTACTATCAAAAAAAATTTAACACAACTGCAGGATTGGAGTGGTGACTGTTAACCTCAGACAGAAGTTAGCACTAGTAAAAACGCTTTTCTAAGTTAAAGGAAGACTTGTTTTGAAGTCATTTATCTCTTTCTCCCCTTGTTAAAGGGAACAAGTTGCTGAATAGCCAGTTTCATCAATTTCTTGATTCTTTGCCTTGCTTTGTTTTCATTCCAGCACATCAAGAAACTTGGATTCTTTCTGCCTAGGTAAAAAGTTTAACAACAAATACCTATGGATGGCCATAGGTATGAAATAAATTATTTCTAAAGGAGTATATATTAACTAGATAATGGCACTAGTAGGTAACAAGCACAGCTTCCTTCATGTTTATTGTGACCACGAGAACATCTGACTTGTGCCCAGATCCTCCAAGAGCTAGCAGTTCGCTCCTGGTAATAAAACAGAAGCGATGTAAGACGTGAAGGAGGCTCTTTACCTGACCAACTAATACACTTGTGAGAAACATAACAGCACCAGAGAGCCACAGGGAAGTCCCATGTGATCTGAACAGAAGCTTTAATGTCCAAATCCCAAACTGAATCATTAGGTCTAATAAAAGGAAGAGCAGTAAAAGATTGTTTATATCACTAAAGAATCACAACAGCTATGGTACTACTCCTGTTGAATGCTAGTCACTAGGCTTCAGTACAAACAAATCCCAAACACCTCAGAAACCAAATCTGTGGTCCCTCAGACAACTCACTCCAGAACCAACGCACCGGTATTGGACATTAAGTCACAAGTGATGACCAAGAACCAAGATGGAAAGCAGCCCAGTCAGACTGACATCAGACAGATCTAAAGTCTAGACATTAGAATATTAAGCATCTTTTTTCATTCTGAAGAAAATCTTTCTATTAAATTACAAGCATTTACAAATGCCAATTTCAAAACACTGTGTTTATTGCTCAGACCGAACCCAAGTCAATCGCATGTTCGTTTCTAGATTTCCTACAATATAAAATTGTAGAAAGTTGGAGATGCTCCTTTCCCACAGTACAAAACAGTAGAAAGTTGGGACTGACACCTAACAAGACATTATATCTACTTCAGAGTAACAGTCTAAAAGTGTTGTTCCATGCCTCAGTTGTGTAAATACCTCTGACAGTCCAGGAGATAAAAATCAGGGAACTTGTCTTCACATGGGGCCAAAATTTGAAATGTTGTTCTTACCTCGTTAGCCTGTTCTCCTTATCATTTTGGAGCACGAATAACAATCTTTTTAATTCCTCTTCATCCACTGCTTACATTTGATGATGAGATACAGGACACATCATTTCTTATTGATAGCTAAATCCCATAAAAGCAAATCCAATCAAAATCTTAGGTACATCCATTGAAATCCCACTGTTATCACTGAGAGTATGTGGGTCTTCTACACGGACTACAACCATAAAATCTCTTTGACAAAGTTTTATTTATGTTCAAGTATGCTCAAAATAATTACAAAATCAATCATCGTGAAATACCTTTGAGTCCAATTTCCACAAATTGAGTCCACGTTTCAGGAAGGACAGCAGTAATAAGTGCTTTCTTATGACAGGCTGTTTTTCCTACTTTATTTAGATGGCTGGATTTCTAAAACAGCAACTTCAAAGTCCTGCATTTCTGAAAAGCGTGAATTATTAATAGCAGCATGGTTAAGCTCCTGTGCATTATTCATTTATCCCTACCAACTCTTTACGCTTCTGAAAATCCTTCTCTTCCTTTTTTACTGAAGCCTACACACCAAGGCACTTCACAACAGCGAGAGCAAGGCATTGGTGGCTGTGGAATAGACAACAGCACCCGCTTATAGTATAGTAATATAAGCAAATTGCAGCCCAAGACATTTCATTTGAAAAATCCTTCCTTTGGCGTATTAGAAAAAGGTTTTGTAGTGAAGGTAAAATGTTGATCCTGAAGCATGTTGATTGCTTTCCCCAATTTGGTTCGTCCCCCAACAAGTTTTACACAGTCCTCAAATGCTCTTCCCCTGCATCCCATGACGTCTCGCATAACCCTGGTCAAGGACTCGTCAGTCTGTGATGTGCTGCAGGGCGCTGATGCCAGGGACCCATGGCTTTTATATCTTCCTTAGTTTGCAGTTACTCCAGCGATATATACTCGCTATCTACCAACTGCACTCAGGAGGCCAGATGACTTACAATGAAGCTTGCAGCTTGCCTAACTCAGAATTCTGGGCTAACTCTGGACGTAGCCATAACTACACCATAACGAATGCATCTGTAAGAGATATAATCAGGAATGGCTATTCAGGTCTAAGTTCATATTTTTAAGAAAGAATTGAGTTTTCTGGTGAACACAGACTTGTTTAAAAATAAAGTTTTAGATATTTAGGGTCAGCTTTCTAAAGTATTGGGCTGCACTGAATTTCAACACCTTGCAGACAGCATTTTGTGCATAACTCCTAACAATCACTGCATTGTTAGATATCCAAGCGCTGTTAAAAACCCTGGCAGAGTACTTGACTGCGTCTTCGAAAAATCTTTAAAAAAATCTGATTGCGAGTGATTCAGAGCCCCTCAGGTGTGACAGTGTTCAGTGAAATTTCACCTAAATAGCTTTTAAATAATAACCTTCCCCTCTAAAGGATTAGCCTTCAGAGATGTACGTGTAAACATATCTAAAAAGTAAATTGTTAAAACACATAAAAATATAAATATATCTCATCTCTATCTTTAAATGTATCAACAAAATGGAAGGTTTCGGCACAAGATGAATTTAGGCCCCCAGGCCTCTCCACTGAGACTATTCAAAACCCAGCAATATGTTCTACCACGTTTCATTTTTAGGTACGATGCCAACGCAAATCAGAAACATTTTATGTGAGCGTAAATGGTAATGCAGAGGTCTTGCATTTTTTTCTCAGCTGAAAGATCCAGCCTCTGCAGAGTATTCAGACGTACAGATCACGCATTCCAGTGGTACCTGTTTCTCTGAAGCGTTTGGCTCTACGCACGCTTACAGCATCACCTTATTTGAGACGCGGATAACGTCTGCTTCTAAGTTACTTCGTCCTCTTTCCTTTAGCAAGTGGCTTTGAAATCAGTACTCGGTGCTGAAGCTGCTGCGGCTGACATGGCTGTGTGTGAAAACGGTCTGCTGAGATATCTGCAAATCCCCAGTGCACAGTCCTACTTCAGCATAACCAGTTAGGGAGCACCGCTTCCACACAGAAGATTGTTCAATACATTCAGGCTGCTTTTACTACTTGCTATCATTTTATCTGTCGATCCATCCATCTACCCACCTACCGTTGCTGCATCTCTGCATCATTACTCACCTTCCTATACTCATTTTTTTGTTTACTCTTTTGTGCTGTAAAAATTCCTCCCTATAATCTCTTAACTCATTCATAAATTTTGAAAATTCTTAGGATTGTCTGATTCTCCTAGCATTTTCACTGGTTAATCCCCTCTGCTCTTTTGTTGCTATTTTCTCATGCTGTTAAGTTACTTTTAGAACCACCACACAGAAAAGGAAGCTACTGGACTGCTGTAAAATACCCTGAAGACAAAAAGGGACTTCCCACCCCCTTCCCCCACAAAAAAGTGTGATAGATAAGAAAAATTAATCCACCATAAGTACTAACCTCACCAGTTTAATGAAGCAAAAAGATGATAAAATGCAACTATTACACGCATCACACCTTCCAGCTCAGAAAGGCATGCTATCAGTGAAGTCAGTAAACAAACAAACGGTAAGGAATAAGGAATTTTTGAGCAAGTGTAATTCTACTGAATCAGACAAGCAGTGAATAGAATATGACGTGTCAAACATTCTCTGACTCCAGAGCTTGCCATCACCACAGTAGTTATCTGGAGCATACGTGACTAGCTACAGCTCTTCAGTAACTGTGATGTACTTATGAATTTTTCAACGCAGATTTGAGAGCGCTCTAGTTTCCTTTGTTTGTGAATCTTTCTTGAGCTACCAGCACTACACAGAACCCAGTAAGAATCTCAGCCAAGAAACAAGAAAACCCATGAGTCTCCTTGTCCTATGTTGTTACTAAAGAAACAAACAAAACCCATATGAACAGCGGCATTCCACTGTTCAAAAGGGAATTCTGCAGATACTCTTCCTATGGGATGCTCTTCAAACCACACTTCCTTCTTCTGAATTGCAGAGATAGAATCTAATTTTTATGGTTTCTTTTTTCTCAAGAGACCCTACCTTTAAGGAGATCAGTTACATCATAAATGTTAATGTTTTCCTGATGTGTATATATCGGAGGTGACCCAAAAGGACAATTAAGATATCAGCTTCTTCAAAAACCCATTTAAAAATAGTCAAATGGATGGTGAATTAAACTGTCACCAGTCAGAATGAACAATTCCTCACTTACGGAACTGCACTGGCTTGAAACCCTCACAAGCCAGATGATAACCCAAATTGAGGCAGACTCCGAATCTCATTTTGAGAAAACAGGGATGAATTTGCATTCATTGAGGCTCAGAGTTGTTAAAACATATTGCTGTACACTGTAGCTTAGTTTTGAGTTGCATTACACTCTGATAAATACACTCGTCTCTGATAAATAGTCTACCATAATGTATGGTTTAGGACATACAGAACTGAAGTAATTCTAGAACGAGCTTGGTAAAGGGAATTTCAGATTTGTAACCTGGGTAACTCCATGTATGATGCTTTCTGAAAACCTCATTGTGTGCCCGACTCAAGACAACATACATACTCTCTTGAGCTTAGACAGGCCCAAGCAGAAAACAAGAGATCCTCATGTTGCTCAGCAAGCTTATGTACTTCGCACAGATAATTTCTGCTACTACAGTACGCCTAAAATATGAACGGCTATTTTTTTCCTCACTTTTCAGTGGGGTCAAAAAAAAAAGCATCCTTACTTCTCCAGTTGCTATCTAGCTGGCTGCATTGCTTGGAACGCAGGCCTCTTGGTGCTGTTATTTAAGATGATATTTCAATTTCCCATGGTTGTTGGAGCTGTAAAATACACCTAATCATGAACTATGTTGACTACTGCTAATTTTGTTGCAAAACTCTTTAACAAAATCTGGCATATTGAAACTACTATCACAAATATTCCACAGAATTTACACTGGAAGAGTTGTTTTGTTTATCATCCTCACTCAGCAGATTTTAAAAATGACGAAAAGCAGAACAAACCAACCAAAATGTAAAGGCAGGACTGGAACTTGCAGTTTTGCGGTGACACTCAATGAAATATAAATGGTAAAATGAGAGTTCTAAAGAAAACCAGCATTGGCGGGGGTTGCCTGTTTTAACGGGTCCTTGCTGAGGAAGTTTTGAAAAGCTTTGGAAGAGGTACAAGGTTTTTTTCCCCACAGATAATACTATACCAGGCTATACTTAAATCAGAACGTAGGAAGCTAATGCCCAGACATCTTACCACAGCATTGGCGTCTGTAGTCAGAGAGCAGTTATGCGACAAACCAAAAATCTCTCATTTCCTTAGCTTTCTCATTTAAAATATTCATTCAGTGGGGGGAGGGGGGGGGAATCAAACCAATATTTAATTTATTTCTACAGCACTCACACACCTGCATAATATAAGCTTTAATATGCCACATTTAATGATTGTTTTCAATGCAGCTCTATATTTTATTGAAGTTACAACCCACAACAGCATAATCTGGAATAAAAAGATATATTATAGGCCCTTCGAAAGTGTCTGATTGAAAAAGGTGAAGTCCTTCTTAAGTTATGCAGCTCTACCAGGCAACAAAAATAAGAGCAAATAGAGCCAGGTAAATCTTGTTAAAAATTGGGCCTTGCTTTTCAGTGCCCTGAAAGAGCATTATAAATAGCACTATTCGAATATGCTATCATTTTAAGGAAGTATATTAATAGCTGTGTTGCTCTAAGCTTTCAGAGTCAAGATAAGGATAGCTTTGAAATTTTCTGTACATGTTAGTGCTCCTTGGAATACAAATGAAAGAGCTGAGCCCTAAAAATTCCTTTACTCATGCTGAGATGGAAACATGACCCTTCTGCTCTGGAGAACAACAACTATGAGTTATGATCTCTCATAAATTTTTGTATGACAGAACAGCATCTTCTAGTAATTCCAGCAGTCTCTCTGGATTACTAACTTTACTAGGTCCACTGGTGCCACTGAAGTATCAAACATCCTTGGAGAATTCTCCATGAGAATCTTAATTACAATTCCAAGTTTCTGAACACCAAAAACTGTGGAGTGATATAAAAAAAAAAGTGATTTTTATGAAACCTCATTTAAATTCACAAGTTGTTTTACAAAGAATGCAGCTCATGAAGATCTTAAAATTAGAGTAGAACGGCCATAACAAAAAAGCTCTACTCTACAACAGCAGTGTTCCTCTAAGTAGCTCAAAGCAGTGTGACGAGACCAGTTCATGAAGTAACAAGGGCCTCCGTGAAGGGAGAATGTAGCTTTTTAGAGCTTCTCAGCCCAACCCTCCATCCATCTAAACCATGCTACAACTTCAGGTGGCTAATATATAAAATTAAACGAAATACTGGGCACTGATCAGAAGTTCAGATCTAGGAATTAGCTGTCTTTTATGGAGACTGCTAATTTGTTCAGAAGACAGACAATTTTAAGATATATCCCTTAGGAAGCTAAATCAGCACTCTTACTAAAGGCATAACGAGTATTGAAGTTGCTGAGCTCCTTCCTGTCCCGTTACACACCTTGAAAAGGAAGCATGAGAAGTACCCCAAAGTAGCCACTGGATTTTCATCTGCAGTCCACGTTCTTAAAACTCATACACGATGCTAAAAGCAATTCAATTTTAAGGCATGTACATCTTCTCTTCTTCCCAGCCTGGAACTCTTTCATTAAAAAGATTTGATAGGAGGATTAAGAACAACAACAATAGTCAATTGCACCCAGCAGAGTAAACAGGAAATTGCAGTCTGTGTATCGGGAGTGAAGTCCTAGATATTTGAAATTTTAAGCATCGTAATTGCCTTGACCTGCATGCTGAACACAGGTTTTACCTTCTGTCAGGCCAGAAACATTCAAACCCGCTCACCATCAAGTATCGGTTAATAGCCTCTTGCAAATTAGATTGCCTTTCCTTCTGAAGGATATAATTTTTCAATAGAGCTTCCTAATAACACAAGCAATTGCTCTGCACCAGTCCCGTACCCGTTACAGAAAACACAAAGCCTACTGTAAGGTTACCATATACTTTTATGTCCTGAGTCTGAAAGATTGTTATTCAGTTGTGACTGAGATCAGATACCAGATCCTACAAGCTGTCTTTCCCTGGAATTACTAAGCCACAAATTATCTGTGGAGATGATCTTTGTCCTCATCAACATTTTCTTATTATTTCTCCTTACTGATTAACTATGTATTGCTGAGCAGTTTTAAGTAAAACTGTACATTAATGTCTGAGGATGGAGATTTTTCTTTCCTAAAGCATGGTTGGGAAAAAACTAGTAAATAAGAAACATTTCATCCTTTCTCCTCCGACGTGATTCTTTTTGAAGGGGTAAAAAGTATAAAGGTGTGCATTTAATAATAATTTTTTTCTCTATGAGAATGTTACTGAAGAAAGCAATTTCAGAAAAAAAAAGCAGTTTCTGCCACAGCAGAGGTTAAAAATAGCCACAAAATACTATACAGATGGCTCAACAGATCTAACACACTACTGTATAGAGACACAGATCAGTCTGCCTTTAGGACATTGCTCTTTTTGATAGGCATACCTTCGGATACAAGTAGAACAACAAAAATCGTTGGGGTAAAGGATGAGATTCTTTTTTTCAAAACTCTCTGTGCCTTTTTATAACACTACTCTGAGCTCTACTGCAGCTTTTGAAAACTGAGGGTTTTGCTCTGCATACACAGTCTGAACAAAGAGCAAGACAAAACCATGGCGCTACATTATAACGGCAGCCGCCTACTGTGAGCGCCTCCTCACTCTGTCAAGAGGAAAAAAGAGAGAGAAAAAGTCCCACAACACTCTAACCAGAGCCAAATCCTGGGGATAAAGCTGCTTTCCCCCCCTTCCTCTTTTCTCCTCCCTGTTGAAGATTCCTAGACACCCAAGAGACTGGAGTGCTTGGTCCTATATCCTTCCAAGCCTTGCAAAGACAACTTTGGTACCGAAACCACTACTTGTCTTCTCAGCTAGAACAAAGTGCTCAAAGTAGGTAAAGAAACAAAATGCTCTTTAGCCCATTGTCTCCCATCTTAAAAGTTACCTCTCTTCAGCAATTGAGTTTGAATATCATGTTACCTGGCAATAGGTAAAAGCTCTGTTTCTAAAGAGGTTAAAATTAATTTCTATTTGTTTTCAGGAACTACCATCTTTGTTGATTTATATCTTTCCTGTATGACTGAGAATCCACATAAAAATAGTGCCCTTTCAGTCCCCCCCCAAAGAAATGAAGCTTGATCTTAATGCAAGTGAAGCATACGAGGCACAGCTGTGATGGGCAGTTGGCCATTTCATGAGGATTACCACTGATTCTGTAAAAAAGGGGAATTTAGGGCACTGTCTTGTGAGCAGCTAGAAAACAAACGGCTCAGTCAAAGTCTCAGCTACAGTAAGTTAGAAACAACAGTAACCGAAATCCTAAGGTAGGAAAATGATACAAAATACCAAATTTGAAAAAACTACACAAAATAACATGATGCTCTCTGCTGCTAAGAGATCAGTGCCTATGAACTCCAGAGCACCAGATTCTCAGCTTCTTTTAAAAACCTTATGATTAGATGATGAGTTCTCAATTATGATTTCTGTTCGCTTAGTTTCTCTGCAGCCTTTTGCCCAAGACATCACACATCCTCACCCATCGCTAAAAGCTGTAGGTTGAGAAAAACAGAGACCGAACTCATTCAGGTGGGTTTAGCACACATCACGCTGCATATGAGATGTTCAGGAAAGTGATACACATACTAGTCAATACTGTACAGGCTCCATCGCTCTGTAACAGCATCCGCTCTTTTCCAAAGGCTTATGACTGGCGAGGCACCTTCATCAGGGTTTCTTCAGGAATAAGGAGGGGAGAACAACAATCTACTTCTCAATAAGTAACTGGCGAAACCCACTAGGTTATGATGAACTTCTATGACTACCGCAAACATACAAACTCATAAATCACATGGCATAGCTTGCTTTTAAGCAATTTAATTTCATCCCTGAACCTGAACATAATAAAGTTAGGTTTGGGGCTTTGTATTTTTAAAGATTGTCACAGAACAGCTGAATAGCTCCTGAAGGACCTCAACAGAGACGCTGGAGCCTGCTAAATACTGCTATAATTTAAGAAATATCTTCTTATAAAAAACCTAAGGATTAACACTGTGCTTCAGGTCACCTGATGCTTTTATAAACAGATCTATAACCATTTAAAAAAATATTTTTATACTAATTCACTAACTTCAAATCTGACTAAACTAGACATTTTACAGTTTGAAACATCACCACTCATAACTGCACACAAGATAGGCATTAAACGCAAAGCCTCTACAGCAAGTAACTAAATTTATTATTGAACTACCAGAATGGAATAAGTGCTTTGAATTATTTATTTCCCACTACCCATTCAAAGAGAAGAACTGGAATGAGGCAAAATCCAATAAGCGAACCCATGATTTATCTATGAAGCTTACCACATTAAATCATAATTTATGGCATACTGTACTCTAAGAAAAAAAAAAGTTTGTTACCTAAAACAATGGGAAGAGTTCAAAGGGACACTCACAATTAAAGAAATCTTGGTTTAATCTTTTTGGTCAAGTAAAATTAGAGAGGAAAAAAAATACATATATATACTGGAAGTAGCAGTTCCAGGATCAAAAAAAAAAAAAAAAAAGTTTCTGGTGGGAATTATCTTTTTTCTACCACAAACACAATGAAGGTTTCACAGCAACTGCGTGTAATCGCAACTGACAGTTTACCTTTGTGTTTGTTGATCAGTAACAGCTTTTGTTTTGTAATTAAAACCTTCAGACAAACAAATAACCAGATAGGACTGACCCGAAGTAGTACTTGCACCTGTAACGCTAGAGACCCCCCCGCACAGTTACAGCTGTTATTCCTTCTCCAGATTTATATTTGGCTAATAGCACGACACGAAGACTAAAGCCAGAAACAGCAGCAAACTCCAGAGGCTGAACGACCTGTCCACGTACAGACATCGCTAAAATTACCTGTACAACAACTGAAAACAGTTTCCTCAGGGACAAAAACTTTCTCGCCGCGGGAGCGGCTGGCGGAGGTTGGGCCGGACCCCCCCGGGCGCCGGAGGGCGGCTCAACTCGGCTCAGTTAAGCTCGGCTCAGCTCAGCTCGCCCCGCCGGGCATCCTCCCCGCGCGCTGCAGCCTCACGGCTATAAACCCGTAAAACACCCGAAAGCACCAGCACGCCTCCGGAGCGCAAGCCAGGTTGGCAGCCCGCATGCGGACACGCACAGGCATGTGTGCGGGCATGCACAGAGGATGCACCTGGCACCCCCCGGGGCGTTACCTGCATGGAAACCGCAGCGGGGACCCGCACCCGCTGGAGGCGGCGTGTGTGTCCCCCCTCCCCGGGCACCTGCACGGCGGGCCGGGGCCGCCCGCACGGCCGCCGCGGGCACGGAGGGGTTTCCACTGACCTTTCTGCTGCCTAAAGGACTGGATAGAGCCCGAATGGTGAACCATCTTGGCGGACGGCAGGCTGCCAGCTGCCAGCCCGCCGGCTGCGGGGCGGCGGCGGCAGGGGGGCGGGAACCCAGCGGCGCGGCCTGGCCCGCCCCAGCCCGGCTCGGCCCGCCCCGGCCCGCAGCCCCCGGCGCCGCCGTCGCTGTGGCAACGGGCGGAGCGGAGCGGAGCGGCCCGGCCCGGCCCGGCCGAGCCAATGGCGCCGGCAGCGGCCCGGCGGGGAGAGGCGGTAACGCGGGGTGGCGAGGGGCGGGCTCGGGGCCGGCGGCTTCCCCCACCCCGCGGTGAAGGGGGGTTCAGTCAGCTCCGGGCGTCCTCGCTGCTCCCGCCGAGCAGGGACCGGCGGGGAGCGCGGCCGCCCTTTGGGCAGGAAAGCCTACGTGGCCCCTCTGAGGGGGAATGCCGGCCCGAGCCCCGGCATCGCCCCAAAACCCGCCCTCGGGCCGCGTTCGCTATCCCTGTCGCCTTCCTGTAACCCTTGTCTCTGAAAGACATCAGGTGTTACTGGCGAGCTAAGGGGAAGCCGAGTACAAATGTCACCTCCTTTACGCAGTAATAGATACATTTACATCTAAGTGTCGTGAGTTTGTATTTCAGCCCCTCCATCCCTGTCATTGCACCGTAAACCTGTGTTGCATCACCAGCTTTTTTTTTTTTCACATGTTATAAAACTTACACTCTAATTCTTACTGGAGATAGCGTTTCACAAAAAGACACTAAAATGCACATTCAAGGCCTGATATGGCCCATTTCTATGCTATTTCTGTTATAATTTCCCTTTTCTCCACAGTGTATGCCAAGAGGCTCATTCCAGATGATAAAAGATTCAAATTTGTAAGGCTTTGATTTCTTTCCCTGTCTCCCTCCACCCACATTATTCTCTCTGGATTCTGAGTAAGTTTCACGACAGTATCATTCAACTCCTGTAGAATGTTTAGGTTTTAATGTGTCTACCACAATAATCTGTTTTTCGGATCCTCCTAAATTCAGTCAGTCCAATATTCCAGGCTGCATCTAGCAGTAGCTATTTCCTCTTCTCTTTTTAGGGAGACACACATTATTTACTCAACAGAAGTTAATTAAATCGCCTATTGTAACCTGTGCAGCTAAGGGCAAAATCTGTACCATTCCTTCAAAGTTTGTGGCTCCATTTGTGTACCAGAAAATGTACTAGAGATTTCCTCCCTCACTAAAGCAAAGCTAGAACTTCCCGGTAGTTGACTGGGGTTTGTAGTACACCATCTGCTTAAAAAAATTACATGATTGCCACCCCTTACTACAGGCCATTCTGTACTAAAAAGTTGTACTACTTTGTCTCTATCAGTTTAGTTTAACAACCACGATGGATACACACTCTTTTTTTTAGTGTGGGGATTTTTTTCCACCATGAAAATGTACTAAACAGCCATATATAAACCAATATGTCCATACAAGACAGATAAAATAAAAATTGCATCCTAACTGGGGAGGTATTCTCCAGCACTTTTTTCCTAGAGTATACCAGATATTGCTCTTATGTAACTCACAGCTGACGCATCCAACTGTTACCATAAGGGAAAAAAAGATAACCTTACCTCCTCAGAATAGCTGACCAAATTTTGGGTTTTTTTGGAACATTTGCAGAAGGTTTGTTGTCAGTGAGTTTACGAAAAGATGCAGAAGCTATGGTGCTGTGAAGACATTATCCTACTCATTTGTCAGTCTCCGGTGGCTTTGTGCACACTGAAGGTAAACAATGAGGCATTCCTCTGCACTCCTGCAATTTCAGGAAGACTGCTGGGAACAGCTCTTTCCCACTGAGAGACAACACTATAGATGTTGCATGGCAGAGTAAGGCAAGTGGAGACCAGCCAGGCTGGCTCTTGTTAATCAACAAATGCTGGAAAACCAGGAGCAAGCCAAAAAGAAGAGATAGAATCAAGTGCTTGTTGTTTACTTTCAAGCTTTAATGCAGACGTTACAATGGATAAGTAGGGATTAAAACCACATCTGTACCCACCACCTGAGAGTCACCAGGGGAAAAAAAAAAAAAGTACAACACAAACTCTAAACTTAGTAGTTAATAATCATATGTAGGCTGCAACAGCTACTGTGGTTCTTTCGCTGTAATGGTCTAAAGCTTTGTAAGGTTCTCAGCCAGAGCTGAGACAACTTGGCTGACACCTTTGACTTGCAGGTGAAGCAGAGGAGCAGCATACATTATGCTCCCTTTCTTACCAGAGGAAAATAAAAGAGGACCATAATCTGGTCTCATATGATAATAATCTACAAAATGCAGAGGGGAAGAAAAGGTGCTGATAAGTAAAATTACAGCCTAAAGAGGTTATCTCACACACTCTTGGAAAAGAGGCTGTCAGCTGCCCGGTACTCAGGGCCATCCATCTAATTTCTGGTCCAGAGTCCTCCATGGAGAGTTACAGAACTCCCGAATTCAAACAGATTTATCCAACCCTATTAGTGCACAGAATGATGGGGAGAGAAAGCCAGGCTAAGGCAGTGCTCAGAAACCCGGCAGAAGAGTTAAATTCTGAGGACAGAAATGAGTTGTTTTCCTACTTTTTTTTTTTTATAATAATAAACTTCTATTTTTAGCAGCAGATAGCACATATGCATGAAAATACAGATACGACAGCTGGGGGTAAGGTCTGCAAAGAGAAGAAAAAAACATCTCTGCAAAGGTGTTTTAAATTAATTCCTTCACCTTATCAACTGACTAGGCTTGATAATTGTAAAATACGATAATATGAGAATCTGGAAAGATAATTCTTTGAGGAAAAAAGGAGCAATTGATCCAGTTTAACAGTATTTTTAGAGTGCAGACAACAGAACAGTTATGAATTGATGGCTAAGATATGTAGGAAATGCATACATTCTTAAGCTTCACATGCATAATCTACATTGGCTCTGAAGCATATTAAAATAAAAATCTACCCTCACACTCATTGTTTAATGAATACTCTATCTTTTGAAATCATTAGTTATATTAAGACGAGTCTCACATTATCTCTCTGTAACATTTTATAAACCTTTTCTAACATAGATCAAAACTCTGGACTCAGTGAAGAGGTCAGGATCAAACACAACTAGACTTAGACCACCTATCTCTGTAAGTCACCAGAACGAAAATCATCATGATGCAAAAGCTAAAGGCTGATGTACCTGCATGTATGACTGAGTGCTTGCTCAGGTTTGAGGTATATCATTTTGACATTAACTCTGTTTCATAGATAGACATGCCTTTTTCATGAGATAGAGTCTTTGCCAGGAGAGATTAGGAAGTACGATTTGCTATTTCAGCCTCGCTTCGTCATAATATGTGTAGGTCTATGCGATTCTGTATTACTTGGGATCTATAAAAATTTTGCCTGGTAAGAACAGGAGGACTGAGTCTCCAGATTTACTTTCTATCAGGAAGTTGTTTTGCTAGTAAAACAGGCTATGAGACAGATACATTTTAAATTAGATTTTATATTTCCATAGTGCTTTTCAGAAAGTCACAGGAAGTAGAAACTTGAATTAAAAGCTAATTAGCCTGTGATAAGTAACATATGCCAATTATTTCCTTGAGAAATATTGCCATCTCAAAAGTTAATCATAGCCGGCTGTTAACTATTGCCCAGAAAGAAAAGTAACTTTACTCCAAAAGAAACTCATGAGGTTCAGTGAGTGCAAATTTCTGCACCTAGAAAACCCCCATTTATCAATTCAGGCTGAGCAGCAGCTCTGATGGGAAGGACCTGAAGGTTATGGGAAACACCAGCTTGAATACCAGCCAGCCCTGCACTTGCACCACAAGTAAGGCAAACCTTAGGAGAAACGTAGCCAGCAGATCAAAGCGTTAGTAATCCCCTCCACTCGGCATGACTGTAGCTGCACCTGCAATTTTGTGTCTAGCTTTCCCACTTCACGTCCTCTAAATTCAGAAACGGTGTTGGAAAACTGGAGAAGGTCCATAAAAGGGCTGCCCAAGATGGTCAAGGGTCTACAGTACATAAACTGGGAGAAGTTGAAGAAACTGGGTTTATTTAGTCTGAAAAACAAACTAAGGAGTTCCAGCAGTTTACAACTACTTGAAAGTCACTTCCAAAGATGACAATACCGATCCCTTTTTAGTCCTAAATGATCTGATTAGTGACAACAGCCACACTTTATGGCATACGAGGTTTGGATTGAACACTAGGAATAAGTTTTTACAACACTGGTAATGCACCGTTAGAACAGGTTACCCACGAAGTAGTGAAATATCTGTCCTTGAAGGTTTTCAAAATTCACCTTGACCAAGCTATGACTGACCCAGTTTGCTGATGGCAGTGGTAAAGCTTCAGAACAGGAGATTGGATTAGATGACCTTCAATGGTTATAATACAGGTTGTAATAAAAAGCAGATACAAGGGAGTTGGAACCTTCCTAATTCCAACCAGGAGGTAGACACACAATTTTTGAATTGTTATTAAAACAAACTATAAAGTTATGTTATTTTTTCATATCTGTCACAAAGAGTTTGGTTGAATAGATGCTTATGCAGCTTGTCAAAGTGCAAAATAAAAAGATGATATTAAATGGCCTATAATATAAATTCAAAATGAAATGTCCCTTCTCAAACATACCAATTTCTAAAGTTCTTGCAAACTACAATTTCTAAACAATTTGCAGGAAGATTTTTGAGATCAGGGTGATTCCTTAGTCTAAAATGTTGTCTGACTGAGGGCACTAAATGTTTACAGCAGCACCCAAAATTGTTGATTTTCTATCAGCTTTTATGTAATACATTTAAATATTATGAAAAATTAATGTTTACAGAATTGTTGAGCCCATCTCTTTCAGGGACGGCAGTTCTGTACTATTTAAAGCTCTACAATGCAAAATTCATCTTGTTCAATATTTGCTGTAAAATTGTTTGCAAATGTTCTGATCTTACTGAAAACAGTGGGAATTTTGCCATAGACGCTAGCTCGATGAGGAGGACCTTCATTAGCTCTGATAAAGCTGTCAGTCACTCTGGAGAAGGTCTAGCAAGCAGATTACGCAGCATCCTAAAATGTGCAGTAAATGATTAAAAAATGGAACATTTCAGTGAAGATTTTACTTTGTGTTGCTAAGACACTAACCCTTGAAATCTCACTGATTTCCATATTTTAATATTTCATTTCTATGGTAATTTAAGAAACCTTTCTCCCTGGCTAGATAGAATTTTCTTATATCCATTGAATTGACTGTGTTTTCTGAATGATACTAAATGTTTGGACCTTGATTCTGTACCTCAACAATTGCATGCTTCTTTTTAAGCTTGTGATTGCAGCCCTGCAGAGAAGGACTTGGGGGTACCGGAGGGTGAAAAGCTGGACATGAGCCGGCAATGTGTGCTCGCAGCCCCGAAGGCCAACCGTGCCCTGGCCCGCATCCCCAGCAGCGCGGGCAGCAGGGCGAGGGGGGGGATTCTGCCCCTCTGCTCCCTCTGGGGAGACCCCCCTGCAGCGCCGCCTCCAGCTCTGGGGCCCTCAGCGCAGGAGGGACGTGGAGCTGTTGGAGCAGGGCCAGAGGGGGCACAGAAATGCTCCGAGGGCTGGAGCCCCTCTGCTGCGAGGCCGGGCTGGGAGAGCTGGGGTTGTTCAGCCTGGGGAGGAGAAGGCTGCGGGGAGACCTTATTGCAGCCTCCCAGTGCTTAAAGGGGGGCTGTAGGAAAGATGGGGACAGTCTCTTTAGCAAGGCCTGTTGTGGCAGGACAAGGGGTGACGGTTTTAAACTAGACAGGTAGAGTCAGACTGGATGTAAGGAAGAAATGTTTACAGCAAGGGTGCTGAAACACTGGCCCAGGTTGCCCAGAGAGGCGGTCGATGCCCCGTCCCTGGAAACATTCCAGGTCAGGCTGGACGGGGCTCTGAGCAACCCGATCCAGTTGGGGATGTCCCTGCTCACTGCAGGGGGGTTGGGCTGGATGGGCTCTAAAGGTCCCTTCAACCCAAACCATGCTGTGATTTCTAGATTTATATTTACATCCTAATAATTTCCCTGAATAAAGTTACTTTTCCAGTTTTGGCTGTAACTTACCCCCCTAACATGGGAAGCAGAAGAAAAGAGTTCGTATGTTTGGGAAAAATTCATTTCCCTCAGCAAAGCAGCTCAATTCTGTTCTAAAATATTTGTGTCAAAATGCCAAACTAGAATTCTAAGGAGTTCAGCATTCTTGTGCCTGGTATACAGTGGGATCCTTGGAGAAGAGCTATACGGACTTGCAAAGATGGTAAAATGTCCGTTTGCCAAAAAGTCCTTTATAATAATGCGAAAAGATTATAAGGAAAGCACTAATGTCAAGAAACAGGTAAAGAGAGAAAACCAGAACCATAATAGCAGCATACAATATATGCGCCTATCCAAATTTCCCAGGTAGGCAACTGTTTACATAGTCATATTATTCTTTTCTATTAGATATCTCAGTTTAATTATTTCACATTTTATCTGAAGCAAACAGCAAGAAAGATTAGTTACCCAACTCTGCAGTACCAGCTACCAAACTTGCTGCAATATAATTCTATTTCTGATTAGCAGCCTGATTTGTTAAGTAAAGAATAATCAAATATGCTAAAAATAAAATCACTAGCAATGACAAAGTTCTGTCATTTGATTTATGTTTCTGCTGTAGAGACCTATTCTGCAAATCCGCACATCTGTTCTTTAGTACCAGGTGCTCAGCGCAGGAGCCTCAAGAGTGACAGTAGTAGAAACTTCTAGAAACAGGACATTAACATAGTCCTTAGCTCTATAGTCTAAATTTGCAGTAAAAAAAGTCATTTAGGAATTTGGTCCTAGATCTACTCTTCATTTAGTGTCAGCTCCTTGGTTTAGAGATTACTGTTTAGTGCATTTCTGACAGCAGAGTCTTTCATCACCCCCAAGCTAATTCTCTTTACAACCCCTTAGCTCTTACTATTTTGATTCCTTTGGCCACATACCTGATCTTTTTCACAACTACAATTTTTTACCCCCTCTCTCACCCCCCAGAAAAGCAAAGAAAAGGCACCTTACAAACTGTTAAAGGGAGCAGCAAGGAAAGGTGAAACAGGGGAGGAATGAACATCGTTTATGAACACGGCCAGCCACTTACTATGTAAAAACTCTGCCTGCGTGTCATTTGGCTATTTCTGCTCACAACAAAAGAGAAACATCAGGCAACAGTGTGTGAGATTGACACGTTACCTATATGTGAGGGAGAAGTGAAATTAAGTGATACGGTTCATTCAGGAAAGACTAAAAAACTGCTCTATGTTTTTTTACAGAACTCAGAAGAGCAAAGTCCAAGTCCACAGCTGAAAGTCCTAGGATTACAGTGCCACAAACAAAATAGTTCAACAAAACCATCAGGATATCCTCTTGGCAGTTCTTAGCAGTTCTTCATATCTGAAGTTCAGATATGGTAATTTTTCTTCTAAATTTATCTCACAGCATGCCTGCATTCCTTGTCGGCCAACCTGCCATCTTCCAAAGCAAAAGGAACTACCGAAAATTTCTTCAAAGACACCTATTTCTTCATTGCGGCATCATCAATGAAATCAGAATTCCAGTTATCATCTTCACAGAAATTTCTCTCTTTGGTATCATGCTCACATGTAGCTTTGGCTTTATTTCCTGTTGCACAACTCAGCTCCCTCATGGCCGCATAACCCCGGGCTGGGCACTACGTCCTCATTCCGGCTCTCCACTAGAAGTATGGCATGTATTTAATCCGACAACGGCATCTGAGAGTGGATCGATGCCAAACGCATGAGCTGCAAGCCCACACACGTATTTACCATGCATCAATCACCTCCCCATCATTTTGGAAGAAACATACTGAGGTGGGTTATCCCATCCCACAGACTTCTGTGTTCCACCGCCACAGACCTTGCCAGCTTGGCTGTACCAGGTGAACTCCCACGAGACTCATGCCTCCTAGCACTAATGCTAAAGACAATGTTTTGCAGAGAAATTACCATGGTGCCGTCTGGCCTAGGGATCCTGTGTTCTGACCTGGGAAGAACTGTACTGTTACACAACAAGAAGATAAGCAAAAGTAACGTTGGAGATGCTTTTTTATAAAATTGATCTCTCTGAGTGTCCCTAACGTCACATCCAAGTGCAGCAATGTAAGCTTTAAAAAAAAAAACAAAAAAAGCTTTTTTCTTTTTGTTATAGGGCAAAAGTACAGTGCTTTGTTCCAGAACTATTTTATGTTCTACTACTATTTTATGTAGATTTTCAAAATATCTAAATGTGATGGAAAAGTGGGGTAAGATTTTCAAACGCAGTATACTTGTGACCACAAATCACTTTTAATTTGGTCATGATTTATCAATATCTGAAAATTTCAATGAATAAAAAGGTTTATGTATTTCTGTTTTAAAGAGTCATGAAGAAAAAAGGCTTCAGAATTTAAATACCATCTTGTTGATTTTGCCCAGAAACCCAGAAAGTCAAAGGAATGCAGTGATGCACGGTACCTGAGGGAAAACTAAACATCAGGACGCAGATGATGGGACACGAGCACTTTCCTTGACTAGAAACACCACACTAACTTAACTAGCACTGTCATTGGCTCCCTATGAGCTAGAGGGATTCGAGTCAAGTCAACTGTGAATGACCTCAGGGATTTATTTTAAAAGATATCGAGATTACCCTTTGTTCCTGTGCACACACAGACAGTCTATTAGTCTGCAAAAACATGGCATACCCTCAGAAGATATATTTATTTCTATGCCTCTTACACAAGCCAAGCGACCTCTCCGCAGACAGGACACTTGTACATGACTCGTATCCTGGACAAATAGTAATTACATGCCAAATGCTGTAAAAAGAATCAGCTCTTGGAACATCTAGTATATACTTGCAAGTAATAACAAACAAGAGTACGAATGCCGGGGCTTGTGGACTACTCGCCAGACGATCCTGCAAAACCAGAACGTAAATCAGCGTTAACCAAAAAACCAAATTTCTTCTTATTTTTCCTCCTCCTCCCCCTTTCCCAATTTAAAGTCTTTTCAGTTTCAGGCAATGTTGTCTTTCTCTAGTCGTCTTATTCTGAATCTTTTACATTTAAAAGATGTCACACATCGAAAAAATAAGTTGTGTGTGTGGCCACAGAAACAAAATAGAAATACAGCCAGCTTCACATACCTTTAGGTATAATTTTCTAAGGAACTACAATGAAATGAAGGTTTTCTTCTCTGAAGAGGGCATTGCTAGCTTAACTTGCTCTTTTTTCCTCTTCATTTGAAAATGGAGACGTTGTGAAAGTGCGCAAATACCAGTGCAAAGGCTAAAATTTTTTTTTTCTGAGAAAAATAGCATTTTTCTTTTAGCTTTCACAGTAGATGGAAGGGCAGAGAGCATTTTTTACACTAATTTCTTTAGACAAAGCACATAGTAAGCAAATCGTTTTCTCCCTCCCTTCCTCTCGCTTTTTCCCTATGAGGCATCCATGCAAGGAGCATGACATACTCTCATTTCACCGGGGTGAGAACATGAAGGGATACACGCAGGTACTATTTGTATGTCTCTATATATAGTCTATAAACTTTATCTAGGATGCGAAGTAGAGAAGGCATTCCCGCAGGCTCATGGGGCAGGTAAGGGACCAGCTTGCTGCCGGGGCCCACCCTGGGAACAGGGGCTTTCCAGTTCTGTCCGACTTCAACAGACGAATGGTGACTATGGATGCTTTTTCCCAAACGCACTTTCTACAGTTTGGATTGCCAAACCTACCGGGAAATTTGTTACTATACTGTTTTATAGTTACTGGTTTTCGGGGTGGGATTGGGCTCATGGAGAAGTGTAAGGGTGTCCAAGAGGTTTGGAGTTCAAGACTAGGCTGGACACTCGTAAGGCTTCTGCCTTTACTTCATTAAGAACACTTCATTTAACAAAAATGGCAGTATTAGAATGATATACATAAAGAGAGCTACTGAATAACTGAATCTATCATCTGTTTAAATTCTACCAAGTTTTCCATCTTGCTTCATCCCGCCGGCTACATTCATTTGTGCTACTTTGCAGGCCTGAATTAACCGAGAGCTGGAAGCCCTGTATGTAGTGTCTTCAGTTTAAGTATGACAGGTTATTTACCCTTAACTTGGTAGGACAATTTAGGACTCTGTATTTCCAAATCCATTTTTAAAAGGCTTTCACATCAAATAAGTTTAATAGCTATTCAGTGCATGATTCCAAACAACCTGAGAAAAGGCTGATCATTTTTGATCAAAGTGGAATTGCACACTATGGAATTGCATTTATTTTCTTGAATAAGATGGTTCTAAATTAAGGTAATAATAGTGTATGCACAGACACAGCTTTCCAAGTCTCATTTTTCTGTTTTTATTAAATAGGTTTCTAGCCATCCAAAATCTTCAGCAATAGCAATGTTTTTGTAATGTAATTATTCATGATAATACCGTTAATATGGAATTATACTGATTAATTACAAAATGCTTCATTGTTTTAGTTACTCTGAAAATGTACTCTTGTAAATTAAAAACTCTTTTTAGATGCTCATCTCTAAGACAGTCACAGTTTTGTTCTCTCAATTTATTTGCAGGCATTTTATTTATTGAAAAATATGTATTTGGTAGTCCATGAAGAGACATTAGTAATCAGTTCTGTTTCCATGATCGTCACAAAAAGAAAATAGGAAAAAAAAAAATCAGTACGTACCTACTTTTGCTTGTACACAGTGTTTTGATTTCCCATGCTCTGAAGCGCTACATCTCCACAGCCGGCTCACTGGTGTTCAATGGTTTGTCCTGCTCTTTAAGCGAGTGTTGCCCGTGACTATTACTGCTGCACAAGTAACGTGAACTGACTGACTGTGCTACATCTTATTTCAGCATCGTTTAAAACTACACAGATGAAGTAAGCTGTCAAGAGCAGGAAAATATTTGTCAGTCTCAACGCACCCAAGGCAAAAATCTGCAAACTGTTTTCACATGCTCATTTTAACTTCTGGTTTTTAAAATACATACAAAAGCTTTGCACTCGGAATCAGAGAGATATCATTTCCCGCTATGAGCGCAAAACAAGAGCTATACAGTACTTTTGTGTTTTGTTGTCCAAATCCAAGGACTGCAGTTTCTCAAGATGAAAATGCCAGTTCACCTCAGCCGTCGCGTGCTTCTTGCTTAACTGTTTACCTCAAAAGCACATACTGTCAGCGCTGCAGAAGCACTCGATGGCTTCATGACGTGCACTCGGAGGTTCAAGAACAGGGGCAAAATATTTATTTAAAACGACTGCTGAAGCATTCTCCTCTCCTTTATTCCTTTAGAAGTGTAAAGAACTCATATTCCAGTAAGACTCGCAAGCACACACCCTGTCACTTGCTCCAGATCCTTCGGCTCCCCCAAACGGCGGAGCAGAATACTCAAGGAGAGGTCCCTGGTACAGCATGTCCAGGAAAAAAAACGAGTAACCTGGCAAACGTACCACTTCCACCCAGCCCGCATGCGCGTGGGGGAAGCCAGCAGGTAGGTAGGCTTCAGCCGTTCTACCATCTATTTTAAGCTTCAGAGCAGCAGCTTCATATTTTTTACTACTCCAGGAAAATGTTTTGCCAGATCACTGGCAAAATATCAGTTTCTAACTCAATTAAGTAAACTGGCATGGCTGAAGCAAGACTTTCTGGAACCTAAGATGACAAATGGTGAGATGCTTATGGAGAGGAAGCGTGGTCTCTACAAAATGAACGTTTTAAGGGAAGTAGGGCACGTTTTTAGCAGTTTTAGCTTTAAACAAATACTATCCCAAATGAAAAGCTCCATAGTTTTCTATATTTCTGCTGTTAACTAACTTACGAGTCAAGCAAAGCTCAATTCAACATCAGGTGAGAATTTTACCTGAGAAATCTTATGGCTGCAAAACCCACAGTCAGTAACCGCCTAGAGGAATCCACGGGGTT
This sequence comes from Phalacrocorax aristotelis, assembly GCF_949628215.1. Lineage (NCBI taxonomy): Eukaryota > Metazoa > Chordata > Aves > Suliformes > Phalacrocoracidae > Phalacrocorax > Phalacrocorax aristotelis. Next base: position 64,942,223 of record NC_134280.1, read on the forward strand.
CTGAAAACCATCAGCGCAGCTTGGCTAGCTCAGGCTGCCTCTGCAAGTTGGCAGCAAGTTGAGCTCTGTGTGTCCATATCTATATGTATACGCATATTTACCCAAATATGTACATACACATATAAATATGCATATTTCACACTACTTTTTCCAGGAGGATAATCACGCTAAGGCAGCAGGCTTCAGCACACTGTGCTGCGGGGGATTGTGCAGGGAGCGAAGGTTCTGCTGGGAAAGGCAGGTGGAGGTGGGGAAAGGAGAAGGGTGAAAAATAATCTTTAGACTCCCCTGGAAAAATCACCTGGTTTTTTCTGACCACCCTTTCCCAGTTCTTCGTCTCCAAGTATAACATTTTTTGAGTCATGTAGTGATAGTTGAGACAAAAACATGACATGCTTTTTTATATATGTCTACGTGTGTGTATATATATGTAAAAAAATGTGTGCGAGTGTATGAGGTATTTGTCATCACTCCAAGTCATTCTGTTTTTACTAACGGGTGTTGTAGCAGCAACGAACAATGAAAGCCATGAATTTTGTGGTTAGTAGTTGACTGGCAAAAGGCAGCAAAAAAGATGTCAAGGAAATATGCCAGCCTGGTACCCCATGCCGTTTCTGCTTTTCCGTACACTGTACCCTAACCAACACATTGGTTACCCAGTATTCATGGAACAGAATTCACAGCAGCATCCAACACCATATTTTTCAAATGTAAATGTAGCTTCTGAATAAAAGATGGTTCCCGTCGCATGACTAGATGTCCATGACAACAACGCTTCCAGTCACCTCGCGATGACGGAGCCCTGAGGGGAAGATTGCCAGAGCTGCTCCCACCTCACGCCTACCAGCCCAGGGCCGCAGGACGCGGGTGATCCAGCGCTGCGCACCAGACGTCTGCACACCCGGCAGAGTAAATAACCCCATCCCAACCAATAACCACAGTAGGTTATTTGCCGATATTATTTTCTCATCCCCAACTTTAACGAATCACAGCCATAACAGCTTATTGCAAAACACAAGCCTTATTTTTTTTTTTCTTCTTAATTAATTGCTAACACTATTCAAAGTTATCCATGGCTATTTTTAGCTATATTTGCATTGTAACAGTGACACCCACTGGCCAATGTAAATAGCACCGAGATATTTTCCGCTGAATAGGACTTCATTATTAAACTGATACGGACTTTATACACCTAAACAGATTTATTTAGGATTAAAGTAAATAAAATTGTTTAATGTCCAGTGAAACGGGGAAATATTTAGAGATTATGGTACTGTAGTACCAAAAGTTTTACATTTAATCCTGGCCTCTTCAGGTAAGGACATAAAACTAAAATAAATAAAACTAAAAAGTAAAACCAAATCAAACATAGCAGCAAAAGAAAACTAGTCTGAAAGGAAATATATGTTACAACAAAATAGTAACAACAAGCAGATATTTATTTATTCTGAATACATCTGCTTTTCTGTCATTCAGTCTCCAGGAAAATAATAATGTAGACTTTCTTGGCATGTTAGAATTGAACTCAATTTTGGATATTGCAAAAAAGATATTCCCTTTTTATGACGGCAGATTTATACCAGTGATAAAGACAGTATCATAACAACATAATCATACTAGCATGGTAAGCAACAGCAAGAACAAATCATGTATGTGTAGTGGAGAGGGTGAGGAGCAGAGGAAATACACCCCATTAAAGATCAGCTGGTGCTTTAAGCTTAGGAGGTTGCAAGATAACCACCCTCTGAGAAAATCAGAAGTACATTGTATGAGAAATCAGGTAAAACTTAGAGAAAAGAAAGATTAGAAATCCATTTCCAGTTTGCTGACAGGTTATGGAAGAATTAAACGGGAAGGGCAAACAAAGGAAAATGTGCATAAAACCCAATATATGGATGTATTCATGTTCTGAACAAAACATTGCAAAAGCCGAATAAGCCTAAGAGAACTAATCTAACTTCACAAACGAAGTTGGGGAAGGGTCTGGAGGGTAGGTCTGATGGGAGCGGCTGATGGAGCTGGGGGTGTTTAGCCTGGAGGAGGCTGAGGGGAGCCCTTATCGCTCTCTGCAACTGCCTGAGAGGGGCTGGAGTGAGGTGGGGGCTGGTCTCTTCTCTCAGGTCACTAGTGATAGAACGAGAGGAAACGGCTTCAAGCTGTGTCAGGGGAGGTTTAGACTGGATATGAGGAAAAAAATTCTTCACTGCAAGAGCAGTCAGGCACTGGCACAGGCTGCCCAGAGAGGTGGTGGAGTCACCATCCCTGTAGGCATTTAAAAGGCTTGTAGATGTGGCACTTCAGGGCATGGTTTAGGAGATGTGGTAGTGTTGGGTTGGCGGTTGGACTTGATGATCTTAGAGGTCTTTTCCAACCTTAATGATTCTATGATTATCAAGAATGGTCAAACCGAGGTAAAGTTTTTCACTGTTCCTTTAAAAATAATGGCTCTGGCATCTTTTTTTTTTTCTTCCTTCTCCCTAAAGAAAAATCACAGCATACTCTCTGTTAACTGTCTATCCTGGTAGGAATGTACACAAATAAAGACAATTCCTATTGCTACAGTCATTGCGTCTGGACAGTCTGGACCTCTTCCTTGGACTTAAAAGAGAGGACCACCCTGGTGACATGTGGCAGGAAAAAATGGTAATAACATAAATCGGTTAATCTTGGTGTTGATGGATTGTTCTGCAGGAAAGAAGTCGCAACAGGGAACTGTTTACACTGTGAAAAGGAGCCTGTGTTCACAGAAAAGAGCAGCAGACGAGATCGGGAGGTAAATGAGAAATGTGGGCTTGGATGGTTGAACAATTTTATGACTTTCATTTTTGTCAGTACTGGAGGAAAGAAGTGTGCAAAAAAATGCTCAAGTATCGTGGGAGGAAAACGTTCACGGATATCTCCCTGCAGCAGCTCGCTCTTTGACTATGAGGCACTTGTCATTTTTATGCCACTGCTGTTGTCTGGGATGCAGATCTGGGGCGAGGCATCAGGAAGAGGAAGCATGCTGCAACTTCCCGGGGAGCCTTAGATTTATTTCAGATAAATCAGTAGATTATTTGTCTGAGTTATTTGTGCTATGGGGTCCTCCTTTCAGTGTAAACAGACTCAAGCATGAGTGATAAAAAATTAGGCTGTTCAGAGAACAGGTGACAGCTACTGCTCTTCCTTCTTTGCAGAGGACAGCTCACGCTGCCTCTGTGCTCGCACAGCTTTATTATCCTAGCACCTAGCCGTTTTATCCACAGAGATGGATTTACTCTCAAAAACAGGTAAGACAGGTCTTGAAGCAGCCCATGAAATATATTGATATAGCCTTCCTTACAAGCCTGGAAGGGGAGGAGTACACGGATACCACAGAGATAGCATGACAACAACATGGACGCAGATAGATCTTCCCATTGCCAGGTGGCTGGAAGTAGACGATGGCTTGCAGAAGGCAGGGACTGGTAGGAACTACTCTAGCCTCCACAAAGGAGCCCTGTGTCTGTTTCCTTATCTGGCCTCATTTAAAAAATACTTAATCATTTGCTATTATCAGTTCTTGTCTTTCAACAACCGCAGCTGTGTATTTTGAAAGAGATACCAGTAGGTGAAAGTCTCAGGTTGTTTTTTTGTTGGTGGTTTGTTTTTTTTTTTTAAACAGAAGCTACTGAAACCAGAAATCGCAACCAAGAGTAGTGAAAATAATCCAGTTATAAGTAATTGCAAGGAACAACTTAAAAAATGCACACCATTATGATCCATGAGTTTTGTCCTCTAGGGATCAACACTGCTAAGCTTATCCCTATTTTAACAAGCAGTGGAGTGAGGGAGAGAAAGGCTATGAAGAATATTATTATTTTCAAAGAAACTCAAATGTTTCATTTCTATGCCTTCCTTGCCTTGGACCCGTCTGTCTGCATCCTACCTTCACCTGGGCATTCATCCTAGGTTTTCCTCCCCTTTTCCCTGGTTATTAATGGAGCTGCATCTACCAGCACCAAACAGCCATGAGTCTCATGATAAATGTTCTTCTATAAAATATAAGAAATAATTCAAATCTCTGCTCTCTCCAAGCCCACTTCACACCAATTAAATATTTATGTGACCACAGAAGAAGGTATTTGACGGCATGTGATTTCAGCTGGGTGAAAATCACTGCTATGATAAATACTTAATAATTTATATGAAGCAGTACCTCCTAGAACAGCTTTGGTAAGAGAAAAAGGAAACATCTGGTACATGGGAGACACCTGGCATTTGGGCAGTTAACAGTCTGCTGAATGCTCGGAGACACAGCACTCAATGAATCTTTTAAGATCACGGTGTTGTCCCTTTGCTATCACAGACAGCTACGACAGTTTCTACATTTTTCTTTTCCCAGCCCATGACCTACCCAGCTGCTTTGCTGAAGTGGGAACTCTGGTGTGTACATGTTACAGGCATTTAAAAAGTTTCCCGAGGAGCTGTGCTCGGTGTGAGTTACGTTCAGCTGAGGGGTTGTGTAAACATGCTGACAGCACCAGGCTCCAGCAGTAAAATAGGCGTGGGGTTGCCCACTTGCAGGGCTGGGGCTGATCTGGGTATGTCTGCTCACAGAAATGGAAACTGGGGCAGGAACTCGGCTGGATTCAGGCCGTAGGTGGTGCTGACAAGACCAGCAAAGTCTGAAAGGAGGTTAACTTCCATTTTCAGTCAATTTGCAAAAATCTCCCTTGCATCTCTCCAATAGCATTCTTCCCATAAGCATCTACCAAAAGACATGTTTGGAGAGCAAAAGGAAGGTAAAATACCTGAATATCATTTGTAATTACTAGCAGAAGTTGATTACAGACTCACTGACAAGTACGTACAAGCCCCTTATATTCTGCAGGTCTAAGGAATTGAGGCAGAATCTAAATACACAAGTTGTAATTTACAAAAGTGAAAGAAAAAAAAGATAGTGTGTGGAAAATATATGACATTAAACAAAAAAGAAATAACAGACAATCCTTTTAAAAGGTAACAATTCCAGAGATTTTTTTTCCTGATATGTTCTGGTATGCAACTGCACCATCTCTAAACTATTAAAAGGTCATGAAATTTATAGAACCGATTCATAAAAATGTTAAAAAGATGTAACATTTAAATTGCCCCTTTTTGGTTTTTGCCCATCCTATTTTTTACACATTCTAAAATGGGTATTTCTACAGCTGCTCCCAAACACCGGATCTTTCAGATTGTCATTAGTTGGATGAAGGCAATGTTAGGAAATACAGAAATAGTTCAGTGTCTACTAGGAACTGTAAAATATTAACCACCTCAAAAGTATTTACTTGTTGAGAGACTTCTAAAGGTGTATCAAATTACAAAACATCCTCCATAGATATTGCTTCCTTCCTTGTTCCCCTACTCTTGAGTACATGAAACTGTTCAAAAAAGAGAAACAAAAGCCCTAATCTTGTAATCGTGGGGTACGGATTGACTCACTGCATGGATCAATCCCACTGAAAAGTCAACTCAAAGGAAAAAGGAGAGGCAGATGGCTATTTGTAATAAATACTGACACTTACAGGGAAGGCATTTAAGAGATTATTTTTTTCTAACAATTTCCAAATAGAGTTTTCACTTGTACAAAATTTTTTGAAAATTATTTTCAAATAACACAGTCTTTTAGAGATAATTTGCAGTAATTTACTCCAAGACAAATTAAAATCATGTTTATCCTGTCAGTGTCAGCAGTCAAAGAAGACTGAGTAATCCCCAGATATCACTACTAGAAATTTTTTAGGACTGTATACATACGTGTATACACACAGCACATACATTTGCACACCTAGCATTGGAAAATGTTGGGAAAGTCATAAATTAAACCTACTCTTAATACTGAGAATCCTGCCCAGTGGCCCAAAGGATGCCAGGCCCTCTCTTCCCCTCTCCTTCGGGGCTCTGTGCAGGGACGGCACCTCCCCACGCTCTGGGGGCAGGGGATGGGGAGAAGGGCCCACGCCGCGCTTGGCAATCAGCAATTCTTTTATGGCGACCGTATGCAGGCGAGCTGCACCTCCCCCACAGTTCTACGATTCCATGATGTGCTTCAAATTCCTGCTGCTCAATTTGTGCATTTAGTTCTGTGCAAAATGTGGTAAACACATGAAAAAACGTTATTCGTAAAGTACAAGAAAGAGTCTTTAAACAGCTATTTTCAGACCTTAAGAAGCTAAAATGTAGTAAAAGGTTGTGAATCACAAAGTCCATGGTCCAAAGTGCGATAATCTTAAAGCTACTACAGACTGCATCTGAATAACCTTGTCGCTGAGGACAGCTCAACTCACAACAATACCCAGCGACTCGCTGTTTGCCCACGTTGTACTCACACCCACAAAGACGAGATACAGATGAACGTTTCTGTTAGCCTTTCAATGGTCAGCGTTTCTGTACTGAGAGGCTTGACCAGGCCTCAGTACAGCTCTCAATATGAAGACACACACAAATTTATTGTTCAATAAAGTCTATATTAATGCAGACCCTCGCTACGGCACTGGAAGACGTTTGCAGATCCTCACACTGTGATGTGAAGCAAGGGCCGCCAACCCCAGTTGTCCCCCGAGGGGGGCCTAACCGGCAGGCTATCGACTGGTGTCGATCAGCATGTCCTTTGGAGCTGTTCCACGTGGCGCTGGGAGTCAAACTCTCCTTGTATCAGTGAGAGAAATACCAAGCAATTAATTTGTGTGTGACATATTAAGCTTCCCGATTAATAACAAAAGTTTAATACCTAAGTCCAGTCTGGCTTTGACTTTGCTGTCTTCCACCGTCCCAGGGTCCTTACTGAAAGATCATTTTTGGCAGACAAGTCCAGAATTTCTTTTCAGGCCCCTCAGCATGGGCAACTACAGAATTTAGCTGTGTCCGGTGAGTCAACATCGTCCCCAAGGACACATCAAGCACATGTTGCACTGGAGTGTGAGACGAGAAATAGTTCTATCAAAACACTAGTGAAAAAACAAAACAAAACAAAAATCCATGAGTTTTCCCCTGCTAACACAGAGACTGGTTCTTAGGACTCCTTTTAAAACCTATGGCAGAGCTAAAGGCTTCATATTTCTTTGCAGCACCAACAGGAGAAAATGGTACTGGTGCAGGTTGGGTGTGTGGTGTCAAAGAGTCTCAACAGCTCAGTCCTGAGGTCTGGATCACCCTGGCAGCCCCACCTAAGGTACCAATAAGTACTTTTTGAATGTAGCCAGCGATACCTCTGTGTAGAGCAGCTTACTAGCAGCCCTCAAACCCACAGACTCACAGAATGGTAGGGGCTGGAAGGGACCTCTGGAGATCATCTCATCCAACCCCCTGCTTGAGCAGGCACACCCAGAGCAGGGGGCACAGGAACGCATCCATGCGGGGTTTGAATGTCTGCAGAGAAGGGACTCCACAGCCTCCCTGGGCAGCCTTTTCCATTGCTAACTCATATTCCTCCTGGTTATATGACACTTCCTTCTCTCTCTTTGCTTCAGCTTCCCCCCTGAAACAGAAATATCTATTTAGATAAGCATTTTAGAAAAGGATCATCTCACAGGTGGGCCCAGCATTCATAACTATTAACTGTCCACTTTCAGGAGAGAGCTTGAAGAAGAGCCTATAACTTGAAGTCCAATAACTTGAAGAAGAGCATATCTGAATAAAGTCAGTATTCTCAAAGAACTTCTACTAAATAAGTACATTAAAATCATAGGCCAGAACATCAGCAAACCTGGGACTTTTGAAAAAAATTATAGGTCAGGTGGATTTCCAGTTGGAGCAGTCAGGCTTATTAAAAGCATATGCTCCTTTACATGCTTCAAGATTTATGAAACATATTATCATCCTAAGATGATAAAAGCTAGAATCAAAGATACTACCTTAGCATAGTTTGTTAGAGCGAATAGTAAATCTCCAAAGGATGCAGTTTTGGTTCCTTTAGAAATGGCACGTTCCTCTTGGATAGTTCTGTAAATAATACCGACAGGAAAATAATTTTCTGCAGTGTTAGTATAAAGATCGCTAAATTTAAATTATTCTATCTAGCGCAGGGTAGCACCAATGGGGCTGCTGGAGTCCTGGCAAACCAGAAAGCCTGTGACACAAAGTGGAATAAGAAACTGCGATATGTTAATCCCACGTGATTCTTTTCAGCCATATAAATTTAACTTTTGTGTGTGAATCTGCAGGGTTTTGAGGATGTGCCCAGGTGATGTGGTCAAAAGTGATGATGTCAAAGGACAGAAGAGTAAAGGATGTTGTTTACTGTCATATGTACCAGTCTTGATCTGAATACATTACACTTTTAGTTTTCAATAAATCTTCCCATACGTTCATTCGGCTACTTTTTAGAAACACTGAAACTAATTGAAGAGATTGATAATATCCGTTAACACAATTACAGCTTAAATCTAAAAGCAGACACCCAAAAGGATAACAATCTATTCTGCACATGTAGACTAATGGTATGAAAATTAAGAAATAGGAAACACTAGTCTCTTAAACGAAAAATTATTTAAGTAAAATGGGAATATAATGGTTATTTCAGAATGAATTTCCAGGGAACAGTGTAAATTTTAAAACTGGCTTACTCAAGCCAGTAATCATTAGAAATGAACAAGACTGGCTTGAACAGCTGAATTATTACTATTTGAGAGTTATCTTGCCTCCAGGCCAAGTGATTTCTACTGCTGTCCTATCAGCCAGATGGAAAATTGTGACTAGCTTCAGGGGGAGTGAATAGCTCTTCAGCATACTCTTGTGTTTTTCTCGTGTCTGCTGTCACTTCAGCAGTATCAACTTAAATGGTCTTATTACTTTATTAATTAGAAATAGAAGCATGTTTTTATTTTACTTTATGCACAAGTTCAATGGCACCTAAAGACAAATGTTCATCTGTACTCTGTACGTGTTGTTTTTTGATTGTGTGATTATCTGATGGGAATTTTACTAGCCTCTGATTTATTTAGCCAATAAGCACATGAGAAAAGCTTTAGAGAAACTTTCTGTCACAAAACTTACAGCAGCAGATCAAAACACCAAATGAAACAGTTCTACCCTTGCTGGTACTAATGGAAAGCATCAGGTCATCCTCATGTGAGTTACCATGGGTAAAATGCTGCCTCTGGTTAGCAGGATATTTGGCTCAGTAAGAGCAATATTATTCCTCATGGTACCACATGCAGGAAGAAAGAAGTCTTAATTTCAATAATTTTAATTTGAATTCTCAGAGGTCAAAATATTAACTCCATCATTCTAAAACATATGAAAGCATCGCTCCGGATGTAAGCGACAAACATCACCTTTGTGACGTGAACGTGAGTTCTTATTTCAGCATTAGGCAAACTGTCCTATTTTACCTAAAATAGTCCAAAGGCCATTCTCTTGGAAAACCTGCCAGAAAGGTGGTTTTCTGCAGAAGTATATTGGAAGACTTTTTATTACTACAGATATATTCGAATAGCTTGCACAACCACGCTTAAACCTTTCTATCATCTTTTTACTTCCCTAACACATTCTTGTTCCATTTTCCGAGGGAAAGCATTATAGCATGAAAGAAAACTGCTGAGAAAATTTTTCCCAAAATGTCTCTAAATTTTTCCATTTAAACAACACAGGTTGGTTTGTTCCTTTTTTAATAAATTAAAGAGATAACTTGTAGCAGCACAACTCCTACAGATTCTGTGGACAGGACACCAAAATAGCAGTCAGTAATATGAACATTCAAATGTCATGACCCTATAGAAAGGGTCCTCAGAGGGACCTTTGGAAAGAAATCGGTAGGATAAGGTCCTGACAGCTATTCCCAAGACAATTGCTTATTTCCCCAATCTGCACCAGTTCCTCATAGAGTTTTTTACTAACAGCATTTGGGAAATGCCCGCTTGAAAAGATTTCAACTCAAACTCTCATACAAGAAACAACCTTAAAAATGAACTTAAGAGAAAGAATGTAAGTCAAAGGCCAAGTTTCATTTTAAGTGCTATATGCTTCCTAAGGAAAACATATCATAAAACCATCAACTTCACAGATGTGATGCAGACTAAGAAAGAAAGAAAGAAAAAAAGGAGCCTATAAAGCATCACATACTGAAGCCTAGATAATGTTGATTCAGTCAGATATATGTCCTGATCACGTAGGAACAAAGGAGTGCCAAAGTCTTCCTGCAGATATCCAAACAAGAAATCCCTAAAAGAAAGAATCTGGTACTGCAACATATCTGGCAGAAACAGCTACTGGAAATCATATTTCCATTTCTCCGACACAGAGATACACCGGGGTCAAAGATCAGCATGGCTGAGCTGCACTGCTCTGCTTATCCTGCAGAGATGTGATATGATTAGGGAGTCATATAAATCACAGAATCCCAGGCTGGAAGGGACCCCAGGGATCATCTAGTCCAACCTTTCTAATCAGTTCAAGTTGAAATGACTCTTTGAAAGCACGAGTTAAGAACACAGTCAATGCAGACTAGCTTCGTGAAGCCAACTAGGAGTAGATAACTTGAGAGAACATCTTGTAGAGAAGAAATTAACATACTACTTTTGTTTTAAAAAAATCTTATAGCAAAAACCCAGAACCTCTTCCTGATACCTCCTGTCCCCCTTAAGCAGTTCATTTGGCACAGGCAGTCAATCAATCCAAACTTTTTTGGCATTTCATTTTAAAAGTGAACTCTAGAAGGTGTTCGCTTATGCAGTTTCAGTGATGGATGGCATTTACTAGCTGCAATTAAATTCTGAACTTTCCTAACAAAGTCTGAACTGAGGTTTTTGAGTAGGAGAAGCAAGCTTAATGAATGCCAGCACGATCAAAGCCTGCAGACAGGACAGCTAGAAATAAGCTTGTCTGGATTTAGCCTTAAGCTAGGGTTACAAATTGTTGGCAGCATAAGAACTGAAGAATGCCTATTAGCAGAAAGGCACATCTAACTCAGATGCAGTCAATAAACACCTTGATTCATCCGTTTCTGAGGCAGCAAAATGAAAGTCCAGTAGACTATTAAACACACTGACAGAGGAGTGTATCCAAATGGAGAGATACCCTTCCTTCCAGTAGGGCTAGGTAGAGCGAGCCTGTATGTGCCTCTGCCCGACAGCAAGGACGAACCCTGGATTCCTTTCTGGAAGTAAACCCAACCTTTTATTTTCCAATCAAATGGGATAATACCACTTTCCTTTCCCCTAGGTCTTATCTATATTATATTTAGCTCACGATGGCTTTGGAGCACTGGTTATTTCTCATGCAAAATGTACGAGCCTTTCCTATTATAGTGAGTGTCTGATTTTGTTTGGGCTCTCTGGGCATTGACAGAGTAAAAAAAAAAAATTACTAGATATAGGCAGACCGGATACTGCTCCTCCCTAAGTGACTTGGGACAGACCCGATTTGGGCCTAAAATAGAGTTTATTTATATCAACTGATGATCTGAGCCTTCTCTTCCCCGCTCCATTTCTCATAATAAAGCCAAAATTGACCTAATTGAAGGACTCCCTGACGATTCTTCATCTTCATGGTTGTTAATGTTTCTTCGTTTCCTACCGAAATGAGGCCTTGAAGCACCAAAATATCACAGGAAAGGCATTTCACACGCTAATGACTGGGGGCAGGAAGTAATGGAAAACTCATGAGAAAACACATCTGGCAAGTATACAGGCTCAAATCATTGAGATACTGTACTTCAGAAGAGAAAAAAAATTGCTTATGATTCCCAAGCTGAACGTGAGCTATGGAACTCATTTATAAATAGTCCAAGAAAGGAGTCAAAGAGAAAAGAAACAGTGAGAGACAGTGACTGAAAATCAGTTACAGTATTTTGGAAGGTCAGAAACAGGGAACTGCAAAGGAAATGTTTTGCACCTTCTAAATAATTTAAACTAATTGTCCATATTTATCTATTTATTTTTGTTCGATGCACTGATGGAAAGTTTGATTTTACTTGAAAACTTACTAACTCAAAGAAAAAACACAACATTGTATTTTGAAATCTCACTAGAGGGAGCTCTGCGTTTATTTATAACTAGGAAAGCAAGCATGTATGGGAATCTCCTAATTTCTTTTGGTACAGTTTTACCAGCTTGAATGAATATTTTCCTCTTTATCCAACTACTTCAGTAAGCAAATCAAGTGGGGGAAAAAAAACCCAAAACAACCCACAGATTCACTCCTGTATTCATGGGATATAGCAAAAGATTACAAGGATCTTGCTATTTCTCTGGAGAGTTTATTCCCCCCCCCCCCCCCCCCCCTTAATTCAAAGACAAGGCCCCTCAAGTTTATTTTTTCCTCCCCATAATTCAAAGACAAGGTCCCTCATTTCTTTTTACGCTGACATGGCCAGAAGACATGACATTTTATAGCCACCACAAGACAGAACTTTGCCGTGGGAGAGTATCCCAGATTTGCCAAAGAAATCTCATAGGGACTCTCAGAAATACAGTATGTTGTGGGATTATGTGTTTAAATATTCCTGATGGATTTTTTTTAATACTCTGCCCCTTGTTAATTTTAAATATTTACAAAAACCTAAGTAATCAAATAATATGAATTCCAATGAATTGATATTTCAACTATTACACAGGTTTTCTAACATCATCTGCAAAATGTAATAGGAAGTTGCATAAGACCAGTATTTATTCCCCAGTTCTACCAAAACTTCCACATCTTTGTCACAATTTTTTACTTTTACATCTGTGTTACACCTTGAGTAACAGGTATTATGGAAGACATGATTTATGGGAAAAGAGAGACCCATGTGGCTTTAAGCTCATCCTTGACGTGTTCAGAGCAGCCCCAGGGATTCCCTGGGGACAGATATTCAGACTCCCTAAAATTCTCTAAACTAAAAGAGGTTTGCACAACCACAAGCTGCACGAGCATCAAAAGCTGCTGCTTCTTTCCAAATACCATCTTTCCATCAGAGATGTTTCTTCAGTTTACAGAAAAAAGAGAGGTCACTTCTCTCAGCGGTACGCTGCCCTGCAGCTAAGCTGCTCTGGCCAGGCCCTGCATCCCTGTGTATGGCCCCGAGCCCCCAGCAGCGCTCCAGCAGAGCAGCTCTGCTCTAGCCCGGAAACGTTACTGGAGCAATGCAACATTCTCTTAGAGACAATCTCCATCATCCGCAGGCTCACCACAGCAGCAGTTTGCTATGAGAGCAGACACCTAATTAAAGAAAGCTCAAGGCAGAGCTGCCTGGACAGCAGCTCCTGGACTGAGGATCACCTTTCCAGAATACGCACCAAAACTTCTTCAGGCTGTAGCACAAGACTTGCCTGAGCTCCCAAGAAGCCTGTGCTGCTGACAGGTAAGAGGGGATCCCTGCAGAACATGGGCAGAGGATGCTAGGGGTGAAAGGCTGTAGTGTCTCTGAACAAATCCCACTGATTAAAAAAAACAAACTAAAAATACTGATAAAAAAATGCTGCTTCTTATGTTACCTATAGCAAGTACTTCAGAGAAATAGGAATTTATGTGGAAAGATTCAGAATTAAAAAAGTATTGTAATTCTAACTATGGAAATCTGTTTTTGATAAACTGGATTAAACTGAATTAAGTTTAATGTTTAGGCTTTAAAATTTTTTACTAAGGATGGATGATGAACACATTCGTAGAAGAATTGTCCATCAAATAATAAAAAAACCTGCCCATTGCTACCCACCTTCATCCTTATTTCTGGAAAAAGCAGGTTTTTCATTGTGTCCTCCGAGAAACAGAGCCCAAAATAAATGATCATGTGATCTAGTAGCCACTGAATGTACAAAGAACACTTCACTTACCATCTAATCAGAGCTCATGCTCCCCATCCATCACGTGATATTGAATTAATAGACATTTCTAGTCATTGAAATCTATTAGGAGACCCTCGCTGGCACAGACTGAATACCTTTCTGAAATACATACCTTTATCCAGGTTAGTTGGCTTCAAGACAAATGTAACTGAGACATGCTCAGGAGGTGAACCCACACGGCCATGCATGTGATCAGAGGTATTTGTAATTAAGGCTTCCACGCTTTCAGTATCTATGATGTTATTTTTCATTATGCATATATACGAGAAAGACTGAAGCCAGAAAACAAAACACACACAAGATATACACACTAACCAGGAAAAAGCCCCTGCTGAATGGGGGCATTTCCCCCACCAAGGAAAGGGTGAGGCAAGGTGGCCCTTTCCCAGTGACACTATCTGAGCACCGTTCTTTGAAGGCTCAGAAACATAGCATTTTAACTACCAAAAGATCAATTTTATATTTTTTTAAACCATCTCCATCTCTTAGTTTCATGCATTAATAAATAGATACAGGATCGTGACCAGACTGCAAAATCCACACCCCAGGATACTTCAGAAAAAAACACCCACATCAAACTGATTTTGAAATAAGGTTAAGACACCCACTTTTCCTTTGACCTCACATACAAATTCCATCATAGACAGTAATATACTGTCTCATAGGATCAGTTTTTAACATCTCAACTGCATATCTTTGAGTGTATTATGCAATCCTATTGACTAAATCCAGCTTAAAAAAAATCCTACTTCTGCTTTCCCTGTAGCACAACGGTTTTAAGTCCTTCACACTTGTAAATTAAGGATCAGAGAACACCAAAATGACCCCCAGGTGCATTTGCTATAATTCTTCCTTTTTCTAGCCATAAGCTCTGCTAACATTCAATTTTTGAGTTCCGTACTCCAGCAGACCTGCAGACTAATCTAAAATTTGAACTTTGTCCGGTGTTTCAGCTCAGTTTTTGCTACTGATAAGACCTGCAGTTATTTCTATGTCCTCTAGTGACTGAACCATCTGACCATCTAAAAGTGGAGCAAATTAACAGGAAACTCAATGGCCCTCTGGAAGGCTAAAGATAAAAATATAGGGAAAAAAGTTAAAACCATAAATGCTGAATTTCCCCACAGCTTATTTTCTCATCATTTCCTTCCCTTCTGTTTCTTAGCGGTAGGCTCTGACAACATGATCCTACTTCACCGCACAGCTCCAACAGTTCCCGTTATATTTGTCACATCAGCTTAGAAACTGAAAAGAGTGAATCTTTCAACACAATAGTGCTAAAGGCTTACAGTCCTGCTAGGAATTTCGGAAGCTGAAAAATAAAGAGAAATAATTTCAAATATGGCACATATATAGATAGATATATAGATAGATAGAACAACCCAAATTCAGCTCTAGAGTGGTTCTTGACCATATTTCAGATTTAAAAAAAAAATAAAATCAGAACTGTACCAGTTCCTGAGTTATTTTCCCATCCTGAATGAATAAAAGTATTGAAATGAAGTACCACAAGAAGCAGCAGGTCCTCCAGTACTGCTGAACCCTTGGTGCATTTTAGGAATATACCTGTGTTAGTCTTCTCGATTATTTTCAGTCTGTTTGGGCAGTTTGCCTTCATTAGGTCTCAAAAAATTCAGAGTTGAACATCCTTATTATACAGCCTACATTTCTCACAGCACATCCGAAATCCTGAAATACTTTTCAGGTGGCTGATAAAAATTGGAATTAGTGCTGCATTTGACACACAACTTCAATTAAAAAAAAAAAAACCAACCCAAAAAATGTATTGAACAACTTGATTGTACTTGGAAAATCAAGTACCTAAAAGCTTGGGAATGGCAACTTTAGAGCTCCTTGCAGAATCTGAATTCACCTATTCTGCATCTGTTATGATGCAATCTGCAATTACATAGCGCATACTTTTTCACCCACGTAGGGCAAAAACATTCCCTTGTAGGCAATTAAGGTTCATCTCACAGAGTGGTTTTTTCTCATAGCTAAATTTTACAATTTCTTAAATCTGGGGAATTTTGGTTTTGCAAAATTATTTTAACATAACCTTTTAAACTTATATTTTTAATTCAATAACATAAAAATGTATTGACTCTCTGCCTCGGTCATCACAGTGCCATAGCCATTTGCTTCACAACAAAAGCCCTCCCCATTGAAACTAAGTTTGCCTTCACTACACACCTGCCAATTTAGGATAAGCGGGATGTATAATTTCATCCCCAACAAATCATAAAAGAAATTATTCCAGGCAAAATCTTTTGTCATGGGATAATTACTAGGAACGGAACATGAAGAAATTTTCACCCTGCGGTTCCAAAGTGACTAAATGTAGTCTTTCCAGTACTATCATCCTTTGGAAATAGGTTTAACATGTCTAAATCTATAGTTACATAAAAAATAATCTTTGATCAATATATTTTTACTTCTGTGTTACTTTTTTGTTATATAGGTTTGACACTAAGCTGTTCTCACAACATTTTAGTGATAATAATATTAAATATAAAAGAATAAACCTCATGGCTATTCTGATTTTAATAGAAGCTCAACAGTACCTAATGTGACACTAGCTTTGTTACTGCCATGGGAAGTGTTTATATTAATAATCAACCTAAATCCAGACTAGATGGAAATCTCTAGATACAAAATATGCCTAACTATCACAAGACTAGAGTGATCAGGGTGGAAGAGAGCCTAGATAAGATCAAACTTTTCAGCATGGAAAAAAAGTCAATATTAGAGGACTCAGAAGAGCTTATTTAAACTCCCCTTCACAAATCGGAAATCGTATTTATAATAATATGTTAGCTATTTTCATATGAAAATGAAGAAGCTGTACTAGAGACTGTTCCTTCTGTTTTCCTGTCCAAGCAATGAAAATATATGAGATAGTTGGCTGAGTTGTCTTCATTATTGGTAACCCTCTGATGACCACTGTGATGTCTTTTTTTTAATATTGGTTTATAGGTCAAACAAAATTTATTCCGTCTGTAGGAAAGACTCAAAATTTATCCCAACACCGTGAACTGTAGTAACTACTTAAATTCTCAGATAATTAATAAAATGAATGCAGAGTGATATTTATTCATAAAGATGAGTTCTCCTCATTTATTCAACAATCACAAAATGAAGTTTAATGTGGTAATGATGTCTTAAACAGCATCACCATGAAAAATGAAGGTCTGTGCATATATCTAATGTTACAAACACTGTTACACTGTTACAAACAGCTGATGCAGCAAAATCCAGATGTGCAAGCTGGTGCTTTAACGAATAAGGAGCCTTTCCGTTCCTTTAAAGGTCAATTATGGCATTTGTGGGGCTGGAAAGGAATGCATAACTATGATTTACAGTAAATACAGAGAAGTTGCTTCATTTGAACAATGAAAAATCATGTAGCAGAAGATTAAACTGATAGATATGCTTGACACTATATTTAATTTTCTCATAAAGATTTTTTTAAAAATAATCTTCATTTGAATTATAAGGCAGGGACTAGTGCTACAGTAACTCTGGAAGATAAGTGGTCTGAGCTTCTCTCCTGGTTCTGCAAGGAACGTGCTGCACAATGAAGCAAATTATTTAACCTCTTCCAGTCCCGTTGTTTGTGAATATGAATATAACTCATCTCATAAGAAAGGGGACAGGCATACAACGTAAACATTTATGTAAAATGTCCAGAGTATTGGTATAGCCATACTAAATCAGTTGATCACCAATTGATTAGTTTGATTATCAATCAAGGTTTGCCATACCTGGTTAAAGATCTGTGCTCAGTGTTGACATTGGTTGAATATGAACACGTACTTTATGATAAAGTCTAGCCTGATAAGAACTATACTGTTTGAGTGAGTAGCCTCTTTTTACTTCATATCCTGTGTAAAAGACAGAAAACAAAGAGCAATGGTGTAGGAGGACTTCCTGTGGTTCTGTAAGACAAGTATAAACAACAGAAGATTGGGTAAGCAACCACAAAAGTCAGAAAGCTCGCTTGGGCCAAGCCCACTTAGCTTCTGCAAGGGAAGATTTTTCCCATGGGAAATGCAGATTCCCAGTCCTTCAAATTGCAAATGTCAGTGATGTCAATTGAAATTAACTTATGGCTCCAGAGATGCCTGTCTCATTTCTACAGTCAAACCCAGAACAGGATTTATTAGAATTGTACTCTCAGATGAGTTTAAGTGGCATTGTATAAGCTAATTTCTTCTAAAAAGAGTAATCCAAAAATAAAAGCATAAAAAGCTAGTACAAAAACTCTGAAATATGGCTGATTAATTTTTATATGCATTATTAATTATGTCAATATGCCAGTGAAAAAGAATCTTTCCTTATATATGGAAGATGTCTGGGGGATTGTCTTGACTCCCGGTTGCTGGTGTCTGGCACCTGTATGACACATGAATTTAGGATGCAGAGATGTTGATTCTAGCTAAAGCTTATTTAAATTTGTGTCATTTTTTTGCATCAATTTCAAGAAAGCTTCGACAAGACCTTTAAGTCCAGTCATCTGTCATACTTGCAAGCAAAAAAATCCATGTTCTGTTATTCCAAATCTGTGCTTTCCTTTGCCCTGCTAGTGAGAAGAAAAAGCAGAAGCTGTTGGTGGATCTGCACAGGATCAGATCTGAAGAGCACTGTCCCAGTGAAGATTTTGTAGAGAAGAGCATGCGGCTTAAGACGTACGGGCTCCCCCCCTTTCCAGGCATGTTTGCTCACTCACTCTGAATGCGCTGAGATGCAAGTACACCATTTTTCTCACAAACACCCCATCGTGAGGAACAGTTGACTGATCTTTTCTGTCCTCTGCAGCAGAACGAAGTGGCATCCTGGCTATGCTGCAGCTGAACAGCAAAAGTCCCACAAACATAGCAGACCTTGCTGGGAGGGAGGGTCTGTGCTAACATTTTACATTAACCTGCCCTAAGTATGATTTAAGATAAAAATTATTGCTCGTTTAAGCATAGCATGTCTGCAAACCAAGCACCCAGAACACCTTCGTAAATGCTGTCATCATCTGTCCTGCGTTGTATGTAGAAGATATTGGACCCCCATTTTGTCTAGATCAACGTATGGGGTCATGAGGCAGCCGAATGTCTTCCAATGACTGCTGGTGATACTGAAGGCTTTCAGGCAGGCAGGAAGGTCCCGGGAAATACGAGATTCACAGAAACAGCCATTGTCAGGCTGACCCATCACAACATAAATCCTCACCTGGTTAGCTAGGACATCTGGGCTCTTGAAAATGCCTGTCTAGCCTAATACCACATTTCTGAGGGACATCAGTATAGGGTTACTGGAAAAAGAGTATGAGAAAAAAGGTCAGATGGAGACTTATTATTCTGCTAGCAAGGCCTGCCGGCTACCTGTGGTGTGTGGCCTGGAGAGCTCCAACATCAGAGCCAGGTTTTCTGTGACATCCTCCATGTTCGTCTAACACAAAACATAGTAGCAAGGCAAAGCGTGTCCCCTGTTTCATTTTGCCTTATTTCTGCTCATCTGATGCTTCCATGGAGTATCTTCCATTCCCTGGGTCATACAAAAGAGTAAATACGGGATCCCTGCTTGCCATCTTTTTTCTAGTCTTAATTTGATGGAACCTTTCCTGGTCTGTGCACCTGTAGCCATCTGCTTTCTCCCTGGGACAGACCATTCTCCAGCTCTGGGCCCTTCCCAGTTACCTCTAGCTCCACTGTGTTCCATTTCAGGTGAGGTATCCGGGGCCATAGAGCACACTGAGGATGCTGTACATGTGCTTTATGGTACGGCTTGCTTAGGCTTTCTGTTTGGTTCTCAATTTCTTTTCCCCCACTATCATTCTCATTTTGTTTTCCGGGCATGACTTTGGTCCGAGAAATAAGGTTTCGGGTGCTAACAGAGAATATCAAGTTCCTCACTGTAAATAGGATGTATTTGCTTCCCCTCCCCCAATGCTGCTTTGCTTTTTATCAAGTGATGGATTCATAGATGGATGTTGAGCAGTCAGACTGCTAGCACCGCACTACGCAAACTAGTCCGTACGCTGCTCCAGAAAGACGTGTTATCATTTTTGTCCCATGGTATTCATCAACATTTTAAAAGATGCTTTGTTACAGATACATTTTAAATCGTAGTACCAATAAAATCATTACCTGCAAACAAATGAATTCAGACATGCGGCACTTAATAAACGCAAATTGTTTCTGTAATAGTCATATGTCAGCTCAGTTTTTACGCTTAACTCTCACTGACAAGATCAACATAGAAGAAGATAGCTAGTTATAGTAGAGTATTTCTGTTAGTCTAGTCTTTGATATGTCTTTTTCTTTATCTTAATCAAGTTTACCTTATTTTTTAGCTTATTAGCTTTAGGTGTTTTCACCTTCCAAATACATAAACTTTTGTATACCACCAAACATCTTAATAATCTCTTTTCCTTCCAGTCTTCTTGTTTCTTTGATCACCTTTCCTAGTGATGGTAAGAGATGTTCCACACCCTAAGTAGTACTCTAGATTTCACTGCACTAGATAAATATGGGAAGACAATGAATAATGGCATTTTAGGATATGGAACCAAAGTCACAGCTTCAAAGATTTATCTGACGAATCTGAAGGATACAAGAAATCCTTTTTCTCCTGTTGAATCATGTGTTTAAAAATTTAGCCTTTTGTTCTTCAGAGCCTGTGAATTCTAAACGACATCAGAAAGAAACACTGAACAACAGAAAATGACCAGGATAATCCTCAGCTGTTTTAAAAATTGGCATAGTTCCACTCGCACGTTAACAGTAGCGTAGGATTGGTCCTATCATTTTTCATGTAATTCATAAATTTATTTATTATAAAAACAAGATTCTGCCAGCTAGCTAAATAACTCTAACTTGGTAGGTCTAACCGCATCTAAATATAACCCACCAGATCTGTATGTTGCTCCAGATCTGTCAGAGGTGTTCACATACATATATATTACAAAAAAAACCCACCAAACTAAACCCACAAAACAAGACCAAAACAAACCCCACCTTGATTTTTGTGGGGATTTTCCAAAATATCCCCATCTTTTCAGCCTTGTAATTAGGATTTTAGTTCTCCCTACCAAAAATTTAGTATCTAATTTACAAAGTTACAGGACAGAGGATGTTACTTTTTAATTTTAACAGGAAATTGCCTGAATGGGTGACAGATGTTCTGGGTGGCTTGTGTGTTTCCATAATTTGAGATAACCAGTGATAAAAACTTGAAGTCCTGATCCCATAGGCTGCTCATTTGTATTTCGCATTTAGCTTATTTTTTGTGATGCTACAGATACATTTCACAACACAGTAAGGAAAGTACTTGCAAAAAATCCCAAGATGGCGTACCATAATGAGGTCATATTCTGTAAATTTGTTGTTTATGATGTTTGGCCACAGGGTTTGGGGGGATTTTTGGTTTATCTGAGCACAGTTGTTATTAATTTCACCTAAGCTGAAAACTCAGATATACATATCACCTCCACTTAGTGTGAGCTCACAGAAGGACAAAGCGGCTGCATGGGACTACGGTATCATACCTGACGGATTCATGGGGGTTCTTCACTTTTTGACCCTCCCAAGTAAGTTTCTTTTAAAGCGTAACAACATTTTTTTCACGACCACCCTTTCCTATCTTATAGTGATTCAAACCTCAATGGACACTTTTTGACCCACAAGGAAAACACCAGGTTAGCAAAGACTGAAATCTCTTTTAACGTTATGTTTCACTGTCCTCGGTGAACTGAAGTGACATTTGATCCATGCTTTGCAAGGAACACTGTGCCAGGAAAACAGCAGAATACAGAGCGCACAGCCATTCGCTTGCCCTGTCTGCCTGCTGCTTACAAAATTAACTCCCCTACAGCTCTGATTGTGCTGTGGTACACAGGGTTTTTTGTAGAATCGGGAAGAGTCAAAGATTTATGTGTTTTAAATGGGAGAAATCACTCTTTTTTTTTTTTTTTTATGGTGTACGTGACCATTCTGTATAAATACAATGGAGGAAAAAGCAGACGTCTCCCCTGCATGCCAGGATTGTTTAGAAATTTGATTCTCTGAAAGTTGTCTGATTTTTGAAACTATTCATTTGACCAAGTACTTTTCCAATTGGTAACAGGAGTCTACACAGGAAAAATTTTGAAGCAACATGAGGGGTAGCCTTTAACAAAACACCAAACTGAAGTCCCCAGCTAAGTCAGGATGCTAAGCAGATATTAGTCCCAGAGTACTATAAGTCCTGTACAGCTCTTCAGTTCAGATTTTGAGGAGGTAGACAGCCCATGATGTGCAGTTTATGCCATAAAACTGCTGGAACGGTGGAGAGAGTGCCAATCTTGTCTGTCAAAATCCATATGGGAAAAGTGCACAAATGTTTCTCCAAGGGCACTCACTATTCCAACTAATTTCGAGTATTTGCGTGCTTCAAATTCGGTGATGTGTTACAGTCTTATTTTTTATTGGACTAATAACAAAATAAAAATTAACAGTAAAAGTAAACCCATATTCCTAAGCCTTTATTATATTCAATGAAACAGAGCTAAGAGTGTTCAGGAACAGAGCCATATGAAGCATCAAAATATTTGCGATCTTTAGAAACCCAGATATATACATATTTTGATGATAATTTGTTTTGTAAAAAAATCACTAATAGAATTGTATATTCTGTGGGTTTGGTTTTATAGAAAGGTAAATAATACATCGTAGGATTATTTGCAGTGGTTTATCCTATCACTTGAAATGGCCAACGTACAACAGGTGTGAAGAGACCAAACGTGTCTGCTAGACACATCTGCCTGGTACACGCTGGAAATACAAAGCAGTAGGTATGAATTCCTAGCTAGATGTACTGCCAATAATGAGACAAAACTTAGGCTTCCTAGACGCGTAGATTATTAACAACAACACAAAAACAAAGCCCATGGCTCTCAAACATAGAAATCACACCTTATAAAGCCACTAGAAGCAGGCAAGCATATGACCAAGAAAGAAACATTGGTATAGCGTACAGTTGTTTCCAAAAAGCCTTTCAATAGTTTCTCTCACCAAAGTTTCTTAAAAACCCTCAACAACTAAGGTGCTATAACATGCAATGGTTGGGTTTTTTTTAAAATACATCGATACCTATTTAAAAGATAGGAACAAATAATAAGAAGAAATGGATAGATTTTGTAACAGCAGAAAAATTATTAGTTGATAACGTACTGGGACCTAAGCTGCTCAGGATATTTGTACATGAGGAGGGGAAAAAAGAATGAACAGTGAAATGATAGCTTTTGGTCCTGGTAACTATTCACAGTATTTAAGGTCAAACAGGGAAGAACTGCAGAACAATCTCGTGGTGCTGAGTCACTGGGTAAAAAAATGTGAGATGAAATTCAATGTTGAATTTCCACTTGGATATGAACAATGCATTATCATGTGGAAAAGATTCTCCTCCCTCCACCTAGTTCTCAGAAACAGGTTTAAACCAAAACAAAACCATTTTCATACAAAGTCTACTTAAACTGTGAAACCGGTTACCACAGCTGTGTTATCGTTACAGACTGACCTTCTCTCGTATTTTGCTCAAGTGAGGTCTTGGGAAGGAGTTAGGTGAGCTCGGAGCCCTTCTAATGCATGGGTTAAAGCCTGTAAGACTTGTGATTTGAGGTAATTGCTGTGCTCCTGACAGGATCTAAAGAATGCAGAAAAGAAGTAACCAAAATAATTTTTGGAGAGTAGAAAAAGCGTGAACAAAATCCAAATAGGGTTAATTTGGCAGACAAATGGGGATTCCTTTTATTTTTTTTTTTTGACGAAAATGAAAAATATCAGGCAACACAAAACAATGATAGCTGAAGTTACACAGAGTAAAGCTAACTCAACTATCCTTCATGATTAGATTACTGAATTCTTATTTTTAAAGCACTTACCATGTCAGATAAGCAATTCAGCATCATCACGAGAAGCTTAGATTTTCTTTATCCCAACGACTACAATTTCCGTCACAGTTGAAGTAAAAGACAAATAATTAGCTAAAATCTTCGAGTAGTCAGTAACAGTGCAAAGCAATAAGAGAAGAAAATGGCAAAGAGCAATCCTACCCAAGGAAGCCTTATATGGTGTAGCAGATGATGTCGTAGGCCCAAGGCTACTAAACTGTACTAAACACCATTAAACCACGTTAAAAGTTTCCTTACATGGTAAACTCTTAAGTACTGGTCAGCAGGAAGCCCTTTATTCACCAGGTGAGTTAGTTCAGAAAGTGCAACCAACTTGACCTTACATTGAACAACACGATGTAAAAAATACTGTCCGGTGCATGCACAGCTAAACATAGGAGATATAGGTGATATAGGAAAACAGTAAAGCTTGCATCTGCGCTCGGTACTGCCAATTGTGTGGTATTTCTGGCAATACTCAAGGCCATCTCACCTCCCTTTATTTCCAAGCCACCTCAACCCATGCATGTATTGCCCTGTAAAGCTGCAGGTTTCTATTGATTTCTTTTCTGGCAGACTTTAGCTTTTTTATCTGAAGTCCTATATTTCATTTGGACAGCTCAAAGCAAGAGGTATTATTCCCCAGAAAAGTCATTGGCTTTAAAAGGACATGAAAAGCTCTGGTAAATAATGTGAATTAAAGAAAAAAGGGGGATTTCAGCAACCAAAATTCTAACTCCTTTTTCTTTCCAGTAGAAGCATGTTCCAGCTGTTGAATAAACATATTTTTAGATCTCAGCATCTAAAGCACACAGATTAACTTTCTTAAAGGATTTAGATGTATACATAAAACCTCCTGTAACTTCAAACTCCTAGCTATTTTTTGATAGGGATAAAAGCATTTTTTCATTATAAATGTGCATTTGATAATACGTTTATGCTGACCTTCAGTTTTTCATCAAAAAGCATGGATTTGAAACACTGGTCAAATTTAGCTGTTTTACATTTTCTTTCACTTCAATATATACATGATTATTACTTCATTTTTCTGTTTTGTTCTTGGCAATATATTCCAAATAAGAGAGACTGAAAATGGTACGTTGGTCAATACAAATGCATGTACAAATACATGTCAAATGATGCGAATGGTTGGAGTCCCTCCAGTACAAAAGCCAAGCTATCCACGTGTTTGACCATTATCCACGTGAAGCTGGTAAACTGTACTTGTACAAAAGTTTTACGACTAAATTTAAGTAACCAAATAATCTGATTTGTACACAACAACTTTGTTAAATCAACAGTTATGTTGGGGTGAATGCAGCCAGGCTGACTGTCACTTTCTTTAATACACTTTTAATGAAGACCTAAATATTGCCCATGATCTGTTCAGGCAGCAAAGCAAAATGCAAAATCACTGCTATTACTTTTCAGATTTCATATAAAATGAAGAAAAAAAAAATACCCTGGAAAATATTAAGATAGATTTTACAGTGTAAAAATTAATAAACTTTGCATCTCAGAGTATACTTTGAAACAACTAAAGATATGAAATAGAGTAATTAAATTTTTTAAAAACTGCCACTATACAATATCCTAAGGAATACCTGGGATACTATGTTTTCAAGATGCCACACAAAGCTTCCTACATTTTCAGTATTTAGCCAAGTTCACGCCCTGAAATCACACAGAGAATATAGCATTGTACAGAAGACACTTTTTTCTACAGATACTACATAATATGGGTGGGCACGGTTTATCACCATAGAAGCCGGAGTAATTTGAGGTAATCCATTAGGTAATCTAACAGATTTTGCTATTCACCTGTTGTGCTGAACAGCAAAAGCACTGCATAAATACAATTAGAAATTAACAGCTAGAAAGGAAGTGCATGGCAAGTGCATACCAAAAATCAGGAAAAATGTACTAAACAAAACACCGATTGCAGCAATTTTATTGGAACAGCACATCGGATGGCTGGAGCCCACGTCCTGTGAGTTGGGCTTCAGGAGAGCTGGGCTTGCCCAGCCTGGAGAAGAGATGGCTTTGGAGACAACTAACAGCAGCTCTGGGCACCTACGGGGGCGTTACTGAGGAGACAGAGCCAGGTTGTGTGGAGGCGTGTGGAAGTAGGACAAAAGACAAGTTTCAAATGAGAGAGTTTTAGGCGGGGTACAGGGAGAAATATTTTCTCCCTGAGGACAGTCAGGTGGTGGCTCAGGTTGCCCGAAGGGCTCTTGTCCTTGGGGGATTTCAGGACGTGCCAAGTCCGTCCTGGCCGGCAGCCCCTGTGGCAGCACCAGCTTGGGCCAGAGACCCCCCCCAGGGGCCTGCAGGCCCCCGTTACTCAGACCCCAAGTGTGCATGATAATGTCCTTAATTAACATATTCCAAATTGATGGATGAGAGTCCAATGTAATTTGAGTGAAAATAGCTTAAAGGCGAGGATTTAAGACTAATGTCAACACAAGTTTAGAAAAAAATGCTCACTGGCACCGTCTCTTCTCAGGACGCAGGCAAATAACACTGTTTTCCAGCATGAATTGGACTAAGTCCTCAAGAGATTTTATGGACATTGCTTGGTTAGGAGAACTTGCTTTAAACATCCTGTCAGAGAAGTGGGGGTTCAACAAATATTACATCCTCTCACCATTCCTGGGAGTTTCAATCTTGACAATAAACTGTTGGGTACTAGTAAATCAGATGGTTGAAGGAAAAATATTAACGCTCTACAAATGGGTGGTTTAACATTTGAAAATGTATTCATACATTTAGCACATCTCTCTTGTAGAATGAAGGACAGAAAAATATGAACACTATCTTTCCATAATGAGGTGCATATCTAATCCTTACTTGTTTCAAAACTGCAAACTGGAAGTAGAATATCTTTTTAGTTGTAACCGAGCCAGCAATTTTACTCACTTTGCTGCATTGTGAAAGATTTGAGAAGTCTGAAAAACCTGAAGTGTGAAGGATGGAGTATCCCTACCTATTGCCTGATCCAAAATTCTGCAAGGACAGTGGATGTTCCCCTAGCTTAAACTGTTCAACATCTCCCGATTCAGCAGGAATGGACTAAAATCTCAGCATTCCCCCATTCGTACAGAGCAAGGGAGGTAGTTTGTAAGGAAGAGAAGCACAAAGCAAATAGATGTCACCAGGACTATTCCTACATCCTAGATTGAGTCACACACAGGGCAGTCAACAGTACAGTATAAGTTAATGGAATTCTTAGTCTCTGTGCTTGGATGCATTGGCAATAAAAGATCTCGGTGACGGTGAGCATTTTGTTAATGGTCAAAGCATAGGAGGATCCTATGAGCCTACAACAGCTCCTTCTGCTTCTTTCAGACTATCAGGGAGAAAATACTTTTAACATGACCTGAGATATGAAGAAACACTGAGTAAGAAACTTTTACATAGTACTGGACTCAGTTTACAACAAACTGGATTTACACGGTACGTGGATTTACACGGTGCATGGATTTACATGGTAATTGACTCACCCTTAGCTTGAAGGAGGACAAGAAGAAAACATGTTTTGAAGTGCTGTTAAAGTCTAAAGAGAAAAAAGGGTAACAGAAAAATGTGGCTAACTGCTCTGTTACAGTTTGCACCATAAATCTGTGTATTGCAATAATTATTTTTTTAAAGTGCTGTTCTAATAAAAACAATGACTTTGTCATATAAACTCACGCATTTCAGTGAGGAAACTTCCATCCCTGCTGTTGTGTCTTTCAGATTCTGCAAGTCCTTGCGAGCCACACCTGATTAACCCATGTTTATGGGAAGAGGCAGCAAAAGGGTCCAAGTATAGGCCAGTGCTCACGCATCTATCTAGCCTGCCATTTATGTAGAAAATTCTTACGAAGTGAAAATAACTCTAAATCCAATGGAGTAGGAGAAGATAAGAAATGTTTAACGGTCGGGAATGTTTTTAATATTTGTCATGCAGTCGTCCAGAAGTCTCTAAAAAGTGGAGAGAACAATAGAGCCCACACTGCAGACATTCCAGCTTCCACAGGCAAATCTGGGAGTGCTCAAATATGCACAGGCTGACCACCCACTTGAAATTATGTACCACAGGGTTTCCTCTGGAGATTATGGATGGTATGAAGAAAGTGGGAGGAGAAAAGTGCCTTTGTGTATAGACAAGGGATTATTAAATAAGCTCCGTTGTACCTGCATCATCGTTTTACTTAAGGGTTACAGTAGAAAGACACACACAAAAAATCAAAGAAGGAAGACCAAATGAAAGAAAGAAGGAAAAGCATTCTTGGCAAACTTAAGGAGAGAGACTCCAAAATCCGTCAACACTGACATCTGCCACAAAATGAGAAACTGCCGATTGGAAGAGAACAAGCTATATACAGTTCTGGCAGCAGTAAATCATTCCAGCTGGTCACAAAAGCATTTTGCTTCTGCACCCCACCAGAGTTGCTCCCCCCTCCTCCAGCCACACGCTGCTGCCTGTTCCCTTGCTCTGGCATCCATCGAATCCCTCCCTGGGCTGTTTCAGAAAATTGAATTGGCAGGGGAAAAAAAAACAACAGGGTTGTCTGCAGGGTTTGCAAATTGAAGCAACTCCCTGAAGAGCTCGGTGCCTGCAAGAGCTGGTGGGTACCGCGTGCCGCGGGTGGGAGCAAGCACAGGCAGCGAGAGGCGAGGGGAGCGAGAACACCTCTCTGCTGTGACTGGACTTCTGCTCGCTTCAGTGATACCCACCAGACTCACAAAGCCACAAGTCCTAGGGGCATGTCATCTCACAACGTTGATGTCATTGTAAAATCCATGCTCCTGATGTATGGAGTATATTCAGGGGGGTTGGACTAGGTGACCTCTAAAGGTCCCGCCCAACCTAAACCATTCTATGATTCTATCAGAGGACAGCCCCCCCCAGCAATGCCAGAAAAATAGCAAAAGAAAATATATTTGCAAAAGCAGAATTATTTTATATGGCCAACTAGTCTTTTCAGATGCAGTTTAACTTCTGCTGAGCAGCTCCAAATGATGTCAATAGCTTTTCATTTCAACAGTAAAAGCCAAACATATTTCATGACAGTGAATTCTGCCATACTCCTTGAAATGGACTAACATATACTTACATAGAAGGACAATAAACTTCCAAGAATTATATGCTTAACACCAGTTTTACTGGTGCAAGGAAAAGTATTTGTAAAATATTTTACATTTTTGCAATACAATATAGTTTTACACTATATAATTATGATATTTTTATTTTAAAATATACATTATATAAAAATAAAAATATAATAAATAGCTATTAACTATTCTTTTCTAGAAAGCCCTATATTTTCTCAATTTGGACTGTTCTGTACTGCTGGCAGTTAGTATTGTACCTCATTCGTTGTCTAAATTATCTGTAATTGCAATTACAGTTTGTGTTATTTTCTGAAACTGATTGTCCATTTTTATAATTTGATTCCCTCTCTCATTTTTGAACACACTGATAGCTAACAGTAAAAACAATATACAAATATACAGCAATTAAGTTTTTAACTTTGATCGCAGGAGGCACGCAACAACGTTAGACCACAGATATTAAAGCAGTTTTCTGAATGAGTAAACTGAGCTTCAAAAAGCTCAGCTGATTTACTCAAAGCCACCCAAGCAAGACTGTAGAATAGTTGAAAAGAGAATTGAGAATCCCCGATGCCCTGGTCTAATCACTAGACCACATGCCTACCTTTTGTAAAGTGCCTTTATACTCAAAGCCATCAACACAACTGTAGCTCAACAAGCTTGCGCAACCTTCTCGCGTGTGTTCACCAATCTCCGTAAAATAATTCTGGTGCCATACACTCTCACTACATTTGCTTCTGAAAACTTAGCTATAGCAGAAACAGCACATGAGTTACTCAAACAAGCAAAAGACCCAACAACCACTGAAAAACTGAATAATTAATTTCTGCTTCATGTTCTCTACCTTCTTTAAAGACTTAGTGTAGTAAGTAAAACTGATATAGCTAATCAGATCAGAGAGAGGACGCTAACATTCATTTAAACATTTAACCCTGGGAAAAGTCATGGTTCTCTCAAAAATATTGGAGAACTTAATGTAAACTAAGAAGTAGCCTAAGAAAACTGAACAGTCACCGTGGAAATGGGGCTTGCAGCCATCTCTCATCGACCCATTTCCATTCAGTTTGCAAACAGTTGTGTTGGGAACAGTGCTGACCTTCCATGACAGTAAGCCTGTGTCGCCTTGGAGAGGAGAATAGGAATTTGTTAAGCAAAAAGAAAATCAAGCGATCTGAAGCACTACCTTATGGTGACAAATTCAGTAATGAATATGACAGGAAGTCCAAATTAGAAGTATAAAAAAAGAAAACCCCAAGGTGTCATGCATTCAGAGTCAGAATTTAATAAGCACAAAGGAAGATAGCTGGGCGTTCCCCCCTTGCCACAGCCCTCTGTCTCTCTCGTTTTCATGAAGCAGAACATGACAAGTCAGCAAGGGAGTCTCAGATGACCTGACAGAGGGACCTGGCAGGTACCCTACCAGCTGCTTCTGAAGCTATGGGAAAACAACGCTGAAGTAAGCGTATGCCCTCACATGTTTAAAGGCAGAGATAATTATTTATGGATATCAAAAGAGTAAGAGTCCTGAAGGTTTGAACTCCCTTCCAATACCAAGAGATGGTAGATATTTTCAAGACAACATACCTTTTGGGTACCATTTGTATTTTGGTTTTGTGTGTTTTAAATACTACTTTATTTTTAAAAAACCCTTAGAAGGCATAGAGCCCACCACAGGGTACAGCATTAAATGAGACCAGAACTTAGGAACAGGCCATTTGCCATGGAAATACCTAGTCTACATCAATTACATTTTTGCTAATAGAGTGTTTCTTGACATTAAGATTTTGTGCAAGTTAATGGGAGAGTTTGCTTTGAAATACATGCTTCACTTGAATAGTGGGAAAAACCTTCACAAAAAAAAAAGGTAAATATTTTCTACCTGGTAGCTTTGCAATGTCTTAGACCTATTCCAAATAATTTCCACAGTATTTCTGTTTGCATCAAAGGTTTTTGGCAATATTCTCTCCTTGACTCAAACTACATGGTTTCCCGGTATCTTCATCTAGGCATCTGAAATGTAACAGCACTGCAGTTTGACTCAGCAATCTAAAAAGCCCTGAAGGACAGGACACTGCAAAGCATTAAATGAGATTATAAAGAAGGGAAAAAATAATTGAGCTAGATACATTATTCTATTGGTATTATTTTAGCACAGCAGGAGGAAATCTAAAGCCTTGATGTTGGAAAATCAGGCCCAGAATCTTTAACAAGACACAGCACAATTGTTCTTCTCTATAAAGGCATTGGCATCTTACCAGATGAATGAATACTGAGCTTTCATTAATTCTACATTTTTGTTAACATTGCTACTATTTAACCTGAATGAATTGAACAATCAAAACAGCAGAGTTGTCCTTATCATCATTATCATCTGTGATGTTATGCAAAATCCTAGCTCTGTGTTCCGTTAACCACTATTATCTAGGCGCAGTGCAAGGCTCAATTTGACTAACATTTTGCATATTCTTTCAGAAGCTTCAGGCACTTTATGCTTGAATAAAAGATGCAGAGTGTTACTGCTCCTTCTCTGAGGAAATCTTTCTGTTTTATCAGTGTCTTCATTCAAAAGCAATTGCTTAAAAAGAGATCGTATTTTCACACACCACCTAATAAAATAATAATAAAATAAATCCCACTATGCAGGATTTTACAGTGTTGTTTCTACTCCTTTTCACAGTAAATGTACCTGGAACATCTGAGTTCCTAAATTAGAGAGTAACATGAAGGCAGAACACTGGAGTAGCTGGTAATGGTGGGGGGCAGGGAATCTCATTTCTATCATTGCGTATAACATTTTCAGACACTGCTTAGATGGTTTTCAAATAAACTACACAGCTTTCACTTCTAATTGTCACTGAGTAGATGAAAGGAATGCTTTGCCGTATTGAAAAGCATTTGGAATGAATTTTAGTCTGGATAGCTTTTTTAGACTGGATAACTTACATAATACTACTGTCTTAGTTTTCGTTTGTTTCCCTTATACGGGATTGAAAAGAAATGGGAATAGTTCTAGTTACATTATCCTGAGGTCACAGTATTCTTAAAGGAAATACCAAGTTTAGAGGCTTCATTGCTTTCAAGTACAATTAAAATCACTGAAGATTTTTTACAGTGCTATTTGCAATAGCCATCTTTAAGGTCCTGTAAAGTTTGTTTAGTTTCCAATAAATCCGTTGAATCACAAGTACCAGCAAATTGTTACAGGAGGACATATTGTACCACTTTTCCTACATATCTCTGGATCATCTAAGTTGATGTTTCAAAGTACTTGACTTTCTATCCAAGACTATGAGAGTTCACCTAAAAATACTAATAAGGAGATAGTAAAGCTGTGTGAACACGGTGGTCATAAAAGAGTTGAACATACCAAGAGCTCGGTGTTAAGGAATTTGGGGTTTGGGGTTTTTTTTGTGTGTGTGGTTTTTTTTTTTTTTAGTGAACCCTTACCTCTGTTCCATAAAGTCAGTTCAGAGGAGTCAACAGAAATTTTGACCATGCAAACTCTAAAAATTAAAGCAAATACTCCTGTACTGTCACATTCCAGTCGTCTTACATAGTACTTTTGGTGACAGACTTAACTGAACACAGATTAACCCAAAGGCTTCACAAAATATTTGAAAGAGCACAAATCACCACTAATACTACTGCACACACATTTCAAACACACAGATACTATAAGATGCGATAGTTCATCAGTTACCATAAATCATCACCATAAAGAAATACCATATAGAATGAGTTACTCAACTCTGCAGAAAAACTGTGCCCAACTAAGTTTGAAAAGTGAAAATAACAGTCACAGTCTATGAAAATACTAACTACACATTTCTGAAAAAAGAAAAATTCCACACTATTTTCTTGACCTACGCATCCATAAAGCAACCCCCTGTCCTTTGAATTCTTCCCCAGAACAGAAAGAGAAACTATATTCTACCCAACTTGACAATACCAGTGGCTGTGTTAAAGTTACCACTATGGTACAGAACCATGAAGAGGACTAACATTTTCCCCCCAATTCATAACTGACAGCATAACCAGCTGTAAACAGGTAGATGAACATATGCATATAAATCATACAATCATTAAGGCTGGAAAAGACGTCTAAGATCATCAAATCCAACCATCAACCTGACACCACCATGTCTGTTAAACCATGCCCTGAAGTGCCACATCTACACATTTTTTGAACACCCCCAGGGATGGCGACTCCACCACCTCTCTGGGCAGCCTGTTCCAGTGCCTGACCACTCTTTCAGTAAAGAAATTTTCCCAAATATCCAATCTAAACCTCCCCTGATGCAGCTTGAGGCCATTTCCTCTCGTCCTATCACTTGTTACTTGGGAGAAGAGACCGACACCCGCCTCACTACAGCCTCCTCTCAGGTAGCTGTAGAGAGTGACAAGGTCTCCTCTCAGCCTCTTCTTCTCCATACTAAACCATCCCAGTTCCCTCCACTGCTCCTGATCAGACCTGCTCTCGAGACCCTTCCCCAGCTTTGTTGCCCTTCTCTGGACACGCTCCAGCACCTCAATGTCCTTCTTGTTCCGAGGGGCCCAAAACTGAACACAATATTCAAGGTGCGGCCTTGCCAGTCCTGAGCACAGGGGCACCATCCCTGCCCTGCTCCTGCTGGCCACACTATTGCTGACACAAGCCCA
The DNA here is from genome assembly GCF_949628215.1 of Phalacrocorax aristotelis. Taxonomy (NCBI): domain Eukaryota; kingdom Metazoa; phylum Chordata; class Aves; order Suliformes; family Phalacrocoracidae; genus Phalacrocorax; species Phalacrocorax aristotelis. The sequence continues at coordinate 64,975,670 of NC_134280.1, forward strand.
GGTGCTGTTGGCCTTCTCGGCCACCCGGGCACTGCTGGCTCATGCTCAGCCGGCTGCCAACCAACAACCCCAGGTCCTTCTCCACTGGGCAGCTTTCCAGCCACTCCTCCCCAGGCCTGTAGCGTTGCGTGGGGTTGTGACGCAAGTGCAGGACCCGGCACTTGGCCTTGTTAAACCTCATACAATTGGCCTCAGTCCATTGATCCAGCCTGTCCAGATCCCTCTGCAGAGCCTTCCTGCCCTCAAGCAGATCGACACTCCTGCCCAACTTGGTGTCACCTGCAAACTTACTGAGGGTGCACTCGATCCCCTCATCCAGGCCATTGAACACTAATGCAGAGTTCCATCGCTATCAAATAATGACAAATGCCAAGTTCACAAAAAATGCAAAATAAACAGACCTCCAACATTTCATTGCCTACTTGGTTATAATTGTTTTATTTTGCATACATTAGATTATTTTTTTTTCCCTGGAAATCCCACTCTCATGAGCTGGAGTCTCTAGACGGCACATTCAGTCTGGTTTGGTACACTGGGTAGATTTGTACATTTCACAAAAATTATTTGGTGTTCTTAAAAGTATTTCAGTGCCACCTACACATGCAAACTAGTCTGCCGTTAGCCACTACTGTTTGTGCATGACAGAGACACTTCATTCATCAGGTGTTTTAGTAAAGATAGAATTTAAACCTCTAGGGTGGCCTATCTGTACCGTGCATTTTACCTCTCCTCAAACGTGCTTCACTGAGGAAAACACATCTGCATCACAAATTATATGTACTTTCAAAGCCTGTACCATGGTGAAACGATTGAAAATTGTTTGCTGATGAACTTGGCACTTCGTATTTGTCAGGTAGGTTTGATACAAATTGTATTAGTTGCATTAACTCTTTCAGACCATATGTCTGTACTACAATAATGAGCATCTTAAGCCTGCTCTCAGTAGTAAAGAAACCTCTCAATTTATGAAGTAGTTCTGACTTTGGAAACTGTCATGTTATTCTGAATTTGAAATTCCTCTGAATGCGAGAGACTTTTGCTATAAACACTGAGACAAAAGGCTAAGCATGAAGCAGCAACTGATCATCATTAAATCAGAGTTTGGAACTATGTTTTCCATCTGATGTAGACATCTCTTTATTTTATATTTTTTAGTAATTATTAAATTCATAATAAGGGCTTACACAATCAAAAAACAACCCTGCCCCCTGGCCCATAAAGCTCAATCTCTTACCATTGGGTTGCTTCATGCTATAAAAAGTTATGCTTAGATTCGCCAGAGAGATTACAGAATTTTTTTGTTAACTCAGAATGGCACTTGCTTAAAGTGTAGTAATATAAATTGAAGTTGATGCAGTCTCACTTGGAAAATAGCACTAACCAGTACTACATTCACAAGTATTGTGAACAGTTAACTGTTGAAGCTGTAATAGATAATAGCTACAGGTTACTTCAAAGTAGAGCTTGCTTTCTTTATGTCTGCCCATAACTGATCTTGGTCAGATCATTGTTACACCCTTCCTCCCAAATGTATTTACATCTTTTAATGATAATGGCAAAGACCAGTATTTACACCTATTCCTAAAGGCAGCATGTACAGGAATCTGCAAGACATCATGCCAGCAAACTATCTACAACACCAGATGGCAGGGGATTTCTTTAATGTTTTCCATCCCATCATCAATCATTTCTGGCTGATTATATATGTACGTTGGGTCTCATCCAAAATCCATTGAAGGGTTTGAATTCACTTGGGCATTGTTTGCAGCAGACCATACTTTCACCCCAAGCCCTCTAATGCTACTAAGAGCATGCAGAAGGGAAGCTCCAGCCCAGAAGAGGACTCTGTCCCTGGGACATGGTCCAGCCAAGCAGTGCTGGGACAGCGGCTTCGGCAAGCAGCGGAGGTCCTGCGTGTTTGCAGCCACAGAAGAGCTCGGTTGGGTCAGCTCAGACTTCAAGCGTGCAAGACAAGAACAGCTCCCCTCAGAAAATTATCTCTCTGCATTCTACATACTGTGAAAGAAAGCAGATAATTTTATTGAGAAATTTTCTAAACTGTTTAAAGTCTGCAAACCTTAGGTTTAAAAGGTTAACTTGTGGTTTACACAATGCATAAACTGTTAATTGTATTCAATTCTTCCCCTCAAGAACTAAACACAGAAGAGTTTCTGTTTATTTTAAAGGCAGAGACAGCATTTTATCAACCGTTGACAGGCATGGGCTTTTGAAATATGACATCTATTAAGCTAAGTTCAGTTACACCCTAGCAAGAAACCCTTAGTTATTTCATTCTGGCATCTGGGTCAGGAAGAACTTGAGAAGGATGGTTTTTTAACCAGTTCCACCACTTGTTCCTTCAGGCTGCTGTCACATTGACTCCAGGGGCCTGAAAATAGCTGGTGATGCCTGGTCAAGGCCTCTCCTGGGATAAGGACCAAGAGCAGAGGCAGCAGAGAAACTTCATGTCAATCCTGTGGTGGCTGATGTGACATCCAGCCAGCCTTGTGAACTCTTTTCATCCTCTTTCAGACCATTTTCACATTTCCAGAGCAACACAAGAGAGAAAGCCACATGAACAGTCTCAAGGTAGTCAATTAAAGTGACATTCTTCAACCCTACTACCTTAGTCATAAACTGCTCTTTCAAAAAGAGAACAATATTAATAAAACAAAAAAAACAAAAAGGCAACTGGAAATAATTAATGATAATTCATACTATGTGCAGGAAATACAGGTTTTAAAGGCATAAGTTCAAAAGAATACTCATTAACTGCCTTCTGCCTCCCTGGAATAAAAAACCCCTAAGTATGTGCTATTAAAAATAGTGGAAAATGCTTTTCTGACACCCACAATATTTCCAAAGAAAATCTAGCTTTCAATCAATAAAATCAGTCCTGCTCCACAATAACTTTTCAAATACCTTTACAAATTTTGAAAATATCCTTCATGACACTTGTATCAAATATAATTTACTTGCAAAGATATTAAAAAAATTATAGCTTTGAAATCCCTTTTGCTGATGAAGGCTGCTGCTAGAAAAACAATGAAATTTACTTCCATATCACAAATGGATACAGACCTGTATATTGCAGAAAAATCATAAGAAGATACTTTAAAAAATATAATAAAGGCCAGGTTTTGAAACAAACTTGTTCCGAATCATAAAACTGAATTGTCTTGATGCATAGGCAACCTAAAATACCATACTTGTCACTAAGATGGCATTTGAAAGATACAAGATAATGTTTTAAAATCAGTTTACGTATACTGGGAAACCAATTACTGCAATGAAGAAATAAGTTGATAAAGTACTCTCTTGCCCTTTTTAGTAACCTAATACTTGATCCCAGACAAGCTTGAGCCAAGAAGAGCACTACAGATGAGATTCCATCTTCTACAAAAGTGCCATGTGCTAATCAGCCACAGTTTAGTTCAATGCTGTCTTAAATTGCCATTTAGTCAAGGAACACCAGAACTGTAGCACACAGACAAAGGAGGGCTACACAGAAGAAAGCCAATCACTTACAAAAAACACACCACAATGGATAAGTTTACAACTACAAAAAAAGTCCTGTTGTGTTGTGAAGAAAGGTCCATTTAGATTAGACTTAAATGTATAACCATATTCTGACTTGCTCTCAAAAGTCTTATTGGAAAACAGAAACTATCAACATGGACCAGGATAATAACTCATAGAATCACACAGTCATTTAGGTTGGAAAAGGTCTTTAATATCATTGAGTCCAACCACAAACCTAGCACTGCCAAGTCCACCACTAAACCATGTCCTTAAGCACCACATCTACATGTCTTTTAAATACCTCAAGGGATGGTGACACCACCACCTCTCTGGGCAGCCTGTTCCAGTGCCTGACCACTCTTCCAGTAAAGGAATTTTCCCAAATATCCAGTCTAAACCTCCCCTGACACAACTTGAAGCCATTTCCTCTCGTCTTATCACTTGTTACTTGGGAGAAGAGACCAACCCCCACCCCACTACAACCTCCTCTCAGGTAGTTGTAGAGAGTGACAAGGTCTCCTGTCAGCCTCTTCTTCTCCATACTAAACCACCCCAGTTCCCTCCACCGCTCCTCATCAGACTTGTTCTCCAGACCCTTCCCCAGCTTTGTTGCTCTTCTTTGGATGGGTTAGGGCAACCTCTTCTGCCAAAAACTATCATCACCGTAGTTTTGTTCTACACCTTCAAAACAAAAGATAACTAAAACAATCTCATCTGAGAAAGAGCTGGGACGGGTTTTGTAGGGTTTTTTGTGGTGTTTTTTTTCTTTCTTACAGATAAATGGCTTGAACATTTTATTCCAAATTGCCATAGCAAGAATAATCAAGTTTTCAAAACTAGTATGGGTTTATCACCACAGAAGGAAAGACTTCTCCCCTCTTCAGTTCTCATTTGTGCATATCAAAATGCTGGAAGGCACCATTTAGCACCATTATAAACCATAACAAAACTGTTAAAACTTTATTAAAATAAAGTTTTGGTCAATACTTAATATTGAATATTATAAATTACATTAATACAATGCAGCCAAGGCTGATGGAGAATCTGCAGTGCAAAGTATTACTCTCTGGTGTCAATAGGAAGCCAGAAAAATTCTGTGATGTCTCTGACCTTAAGAATTGCAGGCCAAAGCAAAGTAAATTCAAAATTTATATTAATTATATGATCAAATATATGTGATCACATATATTCTAATTTGAACCCACACTTTTTAGACCAGTGTCCCTCCAGCATCTTAATTCTTGGCACCACTTTGTTTGTCTTTGCCGATAATGTTTTTATGGGCCACCATAAAGGCCTCCAGGGACCAATGATCAAGATCCACTGATAGTGAGCTAGACAAAACACATTATAAAATTTATTTTCCTTAATACAGGGACTGTCATTAGCCACTCACAGCCAATAGTCATATATATCTGGAGGCAATAGAACAGTCAAGAACAGACATACATGCTTCAAATAAACCTGTTAGCCTGGGAACAGGACTAATGTATGATAAAAAATAATAAAACAAAGTGCTGTCAAAGTAGTTGTATTTGTTCAGCCTCATTTGTTTCAGTGGGGAATACAAGTATGTAAGAGAACAACTGAGGGGTTTTTCTCTGTGAAGCAGCTGTACTACGTGGTTTCAATAAAAGCCTTTCAATTTGTTAGCAGGCTTCTCATCCCTCTTTTATTGTTTAAAAAATGTATAGGAAATCTGTAATTTTGCTTAGACAAAAAACTTTTCACATTAAGTACTTTGTATTTTTTTTTGAGCACTTAAAAAAAAGTAAACAGTCCCTTTTCCCTTGTTTTCCAAACATTGGCAGTCCTAAACCTGAGGCTTCTTCATTACTTTCCTGCATGCCACTTAGGTTCACCAGAAAGTACGCCGTAATGTATACCTACAACAGTACAACTGTTTTGGCAACATTTGTGCTTTCTAACCATATCTTAGCATTTACAATTCTACTAAATGGGATTGCCTGTCTCATTTAAGTACTAATTTCCCACATTGTTTCACATTTTGTTTTACTTAAATCCAAGAAAACTGTTTTAAACAGAAGTTGAGTTCTGCCTGATACAGTCTATCTTTCTGAAACCATACTTTGCATTTAATTCTTCATCTATCTCTAAGCCCTCAGTTTTCTATTTATCAATACTTATTTCCAAATTTTGCATACTATTTCTAACAGATAATTTGTCTGTATTTTGCAGTAATTGAAATTTGATTCTATGTGGAAGTCTTTCTCAAATATATAAACACTTTGATACCTAGTCTCAAAGTGAAGTATTAATTTAAAAATTCTTGATCTTATACCTTCAAATATTTGTTTTATATGATTGTGATAGAAATCATCTGCTTCCTCCACAGGTTACATTTTATTGCCTCTTACTTGTGTGCTTTTTACTTAGCTACTACTCATTTTGTTGTGTCAGTCAGGGGTGGGAAAAAATTCTATTTGATATAATGTTTACAATTAATCAATCCTGCCATAATTAACAGTATTTATTCCATATTCTATATCCAAGCAGTTAAAATTTCTATAATTACAATTCCCATCTGTACTGAATTCTTTAACACAATTTCAGTCATTTCTTCCTGTATCCAAATGATAAGAAAATTTTCTTACAGGATTTACTTCTCAGATTTGTTTTGAAAGGCCAGAGTACACTAACAACTTATTGTTTTGTCAGGATTAATTTATATCAACTCAAAATATATTGAATACTGCTATGAAGCTATGAAAAAGTATGAGTTTATATAACTAGTCCGTTTGATAAAATAAGTGCATAAATTTTGTCCTTCTGTCCTTGTTCCTTGTGGTGTGTGACCAAAATATACCAAAATATACCAACACCAAAAATAGGTGAGAATGAACAGAACTAATGAAAAAATTACCCCAATATAATGAACATATTAACTCATAATAGCCATTTTATTTTGTTGATTAATTATGGCCACTGAAATGTATCAATATGTTTTAAAAGGAGTGATTCAGAAAAGGTTAAAGCTTATGAAATCTATTTAGACAATTTTTTTTGAGGGGGAGAGATTTGGGGATTTACCAGCTGGGGACCCACTTCAAGTGGATGTAAGCAATTCCATCGATTTTTGTGTTTTCATCTTTGTAAGTAATTTTACGAGAAGACTTGAACTTGCATTAAAGTAGTATGCAAACATTTTTAAATCAAGCCAAAAGCTGAGTTTTAAGACTATAAAAACAAATAATTTCTATGCAGCAGATACCTGACTACCTAGACTAGTATTTTTACTATCAATTACATAGATTCAAAATCAAACAAAAACGCCTCCACACAAACAAAACAAAAGAAACAAGAAAATTCCTTCCACAGAGCATTTAAATTATAAAAATAGATCTTTCTCCAAAATTTTTAAAGCGAACTAATTCCAATTTACTGCTCAAATCAAAAGATAGAGGCAGAAATCAGGGATGGGGTTTTTTGAAACTTTTCAGTGTTAAGAAAAAAAATCAACATGAGAAATATTGAGAAAACAGCGCAGTGCAGAGCAGTGGTAACTGGTCATGTCCACATTTAGATCACAGAGAAGACGATTAATTTTCAGCTATGGTGCAGTAGATAGTGCAGAAGAAGAACGTGCAGATAAGCAGCCCCCAGAGCAGGTATTACAGTATATACCTGCCCTGTGCTTTTCCCTGAAACGCTTAATAGGGCGGCTACATCTTTAATCACAAGACTGAGATTAATTTGAATTATTCAGGTGCCTAAAATGAGCACAAACAGAATAATAAAAAAAATAAATATTCAATTCCCATTGAACTAGCGTGTTTATGTTTTTACCCTTCAACAGATTCTACCTTCAGGTTAAACAAGCAAGTCCTTCAATTTATGGAATGGGAACTGCCAGATCACTTTAAACAAAGATTGGAACAGTAACGAGAAAACAAACAGATCCACTTTAATCTGAAAAAGATAATTTGAACAAGAGTTCTAACTCAGTCCCTCTGGTATCCGACCCATTGTGAAGCAGGAACACAAACATTAGATTCAACATTCTGGAAATGAAAAGGCTAACCTTACCTGGATGCTATGGAAGCATCCCTCAGCAAGACTTTAGTATAAGACAAACATAGCATTACTCAGTAAGGATTGGGGTTTAGCAGTCAAGCTCCCTAGACTGTTTAAGCACTTGGTTAAGAGAAGAGGTCAGGAAGAGGAAGAAGCTGTTAATCCTCCAGGAAGAAAACCCATCTGGCAATTTCTGGGGGAACAGTTCTGGCATGAAAAGTACAGTTTCAAGATCTGTTTCTCCAAGGTCTTGCTGTTTTGTCATAAATGCTGTAAGATAAACAATAAGTACGTGTATCTCATGAAAAGTAGCTATTACCATAAAAAAACCCCTCCTCCCTCCCCCTCCAAACTATTAGGCAGTACAAAATGGATGTTCAGCACATGAGACAAAACATGCGAAGTCCTGTTAGCAACCTTTCAGAGTGCAAAACCCAGCAGCTGTAATTGCTTTCTCTGTCCTTTCTAGACTAAGACTCAACCAGAAAGAATACTTGTCAACAGCATGTTGGCTGAATGAGCGTACTTTCTATGTAGCTTCAACGTGCCGAGGCTCTGAGGCCATGTCTCTACCAGCAAATTAAACAATTGTGGGCAGAAGAATGTGATGGTCTTTGCTATGATGCTGTTAACGATGTGGAACATAAGTTATTACAACAGTCCCTGGCATGCTGAATGGCCGACATAGTACTCCCAAGCAAATCCCTTGCATGTTTCAGAAATTAATGTGGGTCAGTGGTTACTAACCATGAATTTCAGTTGTACCATGCCACTGGTGTACTCCTAAGGTTGGTCCTTCAGCACTGTTCCAGGAGATGCATTCATGGTATCAACCTATAAAAACTCCACTCCTGAAAGCTGTAAAAAAGCCTTCTCATTGTTTTTCTCTGGCTTCAGGACATCACCACCGATTGCGGAGGAAGAACACCAAAAAGCAATGTGGAATGGAGAAAAGGCACGTCAGAAGAGGTGGGTCTACCTTATTGCCTTACCTCCCAACACAGCAGAACAGTTACATTTTGAATCAGTTATACATTTCAAGTTACTATAATTTAGGCTGAAAACTAAAATCAGCCTAATGGATGATTGTTGTGGGTCATGCAGATTAATAAGTTCAAACCAAAGTAGTAAACAAACCGTATTTGTATACCTTTAGAGAACTTGTCTTTTATTGGCAATACTATACAAAGATTATATGCGACCACAGCAGAGATTTAGAATTGATCTGACAAGATTTTTTTGCTAGAAAACAAATTTCCCCTTGGAAGAATTGGTATTTCTATTCATTCTCCATGTTAAAGAGGGTATGTTGAACTATCAGTCACATCAGTTCTCTATTTCAAATTCTCTCTAAGGAGGGTGAGAATCACAACACAAGAGTTGGAATATCAACCTTGATGACAAGAATAATATTAATAGGAGAAAACATTAAAAAAACCCCTTTACTTTACTGCATCCATTTTGTAGAGGCAGATTCCTCAGGTTTCCTCTAGGCTAAGTTTAAGGCAGGGAAAAAAGAACCCATTCCATCTTCCCCCCCCCCCCCCCCCCCGACTAGAATTAGCCCTTTATCCTTCAATAAATGTAAGAAAACCAAAGGACTCAAAAGAAGCCACTGAACAGCAGGGACCACTAATGCGCCACTTAATACAAAAAATCTATAGTCTCTCTCGGAGTGAGGATACCAGTTTCATTTCTCCCTCTTAGACTCCGCTTGGCTTGGACATTGCGTATCTAGCTAGTCCAGACTTGGCCTGCTAGAAAATGCGGTGTTTGTACTACAGATAAGCTGAGTATGAAAGTCAGTGTTCCAAGATTTCAAAGAAGAAAAGGCTGAGCTTTTGTTTCTTGTAACACTCTTTTCATATAAAGAAATGACTCAATGATACTGCAAACACAGAAATAAAAACAGGCAAAGCACATTTTACCCAGTACTTATTGATCTGTACTGTCATATTTCAAGGTACAAATCTTCCATCATGTTAATTAAGTAGAAAGGGAGTCAGAAAGGTTATTGATAGAGGAATAAGCAAGATGAAAAGAAATTAGCCATGAAGCTGTGCCTGCCTTGATCATTTTTATGTTCTGCATAAGGATTGCATGATAAGAACAGAGGCTGAATGTCTCAGAACTACCATATTAGCACAGTCATTTCTGGTAAAGTAAATCAGAGAGGACTTCCAGTATCTTAAAAAAATAAAACAAAGATGAATTTATGGCAATATATTTCATTAGCTAAGTGACACAGTGCTGATTTATTTTTAATTATTGATTTCTGAGTCTATCAGTGACATACACATCACAAGCTCATTTCCTTATGGAAACTGTAGATTCTTGTTTTCAGTGTTGAAAATGTGCTTCCTCACCACTCTCCACCTTTTGTCCTAAAAAGTCCACATTGAGCTACCAAATTCAGCCAGGGGAAAATTCTGCATTCTGCCTGACTAAATTTGCCACAGTTTGATAAGAAAAAAAAAGAAAGGAAAAAAAATTAAAAGGCTACCTTTTGATCCTAGTCATTTTTAAAAAATACAGAGACCGCCTCTCTAAATTCATCTATAGTGCAACTGTAAGACCACTATTTCCATGTTAAGGAAATACTGGAAACCCTAGTATCGATACCAGTCATTTCTAATAATTGGATTAGTTGAAGCTGTGCAAACAATACTGGTAGTGTACACCATCCCAAACACTACCGATTACTCTGCCTGTTTGATTTTAGGAAGTACAGTCATGCCAAAGGACATGCGGTGAGAAACCAACTTGTGATGCATCAGTGCCTACAGGTACAAGAAGCAAATCTTGAAGACATCAACATAAAATGAAAAGAATTTCAGTATTTCAAATGTTGACAGAGGACTGCAAACTGAATGCAATGCCTCCGCAATCATGTTCTTCCTGTTATGTAGGTGAAGATAGTAGCACATGTAGAGTTTATCAGTAGCCCCAAAACAGCATGAAAGAGGCCAAAAGGGAAAGGTTGAAGAGCAAATAAGGAAGTAAAAATTTAAGGTCCAGTTGTTTCGTAGCCTCAGTCAGCACAACTCCCAGTTTCTGTGAAAGCTTTTGAATGTTTTGTCAAATTTAACCATCGTGTAAAAAGCTGTGGTCACATCTACTAATGGTTTCTAAGTAATGTGAGAATATAGAAATAACAGTACTATCACAGCAGCCTTGAGCCAGTGCACTATGTAAAAGGAAAGCCATTCTCACACAGATGCCTGGTAATTTCAGATTATGGTTGTAGAAGTAATAAATCCTCTAACTTTCACCTATTTTTTAGCTAAGCCAACTCCAGACCAAGTTGTCAGCTTTTATGTATTACACCTGGTTCTCCAGTGTTCTTCAAAAGCCAAGTTATTTATACAAGGGCGTAACCTTCTAGCGTAGTAGTCTTTAACGTATATCATATGTAAACAACTACACTACATGTCAAACCATATTCTATGAAATACAGCTTTCACAAATGAATAGGATTAAAAAATTACCTCTAAATGTTTAATTAGTTGATACTCTTATATCAACAGTCAAGTCTGATGATTTTCCTTATAAGTACTAACTTGTGCCCCAGCTAAATAAATGTACTAAACAGTCCAGAAGCAGTTAAGATAAAGAAATATCATGTCACATCTTAGTCACTCGTTCTGTTCTTTGTATGCGGTGTCCAGTTTCGGCAGTAAATGCCATCTGAGTGAATTCTGTGGAGCTGAAAGACCTTAGTTTTGCTGTAATGTTGAATTTCTAGGGTTTTTTTTTTCAAAGATTTGCTAAAATATACTGCAGCATTACCACATAGTTCCTGTACATTCAGGATCCTGACATTGCAACAGTAGGAAACACTCCTCATTATCACAGATGCAAAGACAAAAAACCTAAAGCCCACATTGCTCACTGTAAAAGTGACATTGAATCTGACAAAATTTAAGATAGTTCTAAATTGCAACACGCACATCACAGAAGTGATTTATATCATGGTTTCTTATTTAAGTAAAAACTACGGTTGTATGTTGAATCTGCAAAAGGCTGGTAAAGTAATTAAAAAATGCCGTTGTCCTAAAAGGTATTTTGCAAATCCTCATCCTTTTTCTAGGCTAGAATTGCAAAGGCATTTATAATGAAAAAGGTGTTGAGAACCACAAATATGCTGGTGAAAGTCCTTGTTAATGGTGATTGTTAACCAGTTCTCTTCCCTGAAAAACCATTAACTACTGGTTTTCTAATAGAGGGATTTTTTTAAATACTTTCGTAAAAAACCAAACTACCAAACTTTAATTAGGAAATGTCCATATTCTGCCATTAAAGGAAGTAATTTTCATTATTTGCTCTCATACAAGAAGACCTTCATGAAAGAAGCAAGCTTCTTCAGATGACTAAGCTTACAATTCTTCCCCCCACACCTTGTGATGGTTAATTTTAGCTACACAGTTGAAAAACTGATATTGGATTGGAGCTGAACATACGCAGTAAGAAGAACACAGCAAAGTTAAAATTAACCTTCAGAGTGTCTTGATAATTTAATATTTTTGACATCTTGTGCAACTACCCTTATTTTAAGACGAAGTTCTGATGATTACTTCTTGTGTGACTCCAGATAAGGTCTGACTCATTTTTTTGTTGGGGTTAAAATTTCAGGAAAGAATAATCAAAGGAACCTTAAATTCAACGTACATAGTATTTGGAGCGTACCAATGCTGTGCAACTACTATCTACTGGAGAATGCTTTAAGCATTAACAGACATTCGAGTCAACAGGACTGCAGTTACAGCTCATGCGATTATCCTCATGTTATGCTGCAGCTACCTGAGGCTGACACTGAGGAATGCAGACCGAGGCCCAGGGCTTCTTAAACGAGCAGCCTCAGAGCCAGTGCTGGTGCGTGCCAGTGCAGAGGGAGAAAACAAACAACTTTGTGCAGTCAGGCTGCTCAGCATCCCTTTCATAGCAAAATTTAGATACACGACACGGTGCCAGAGAGAAGTGCAAGAGCTTTAGACAGCACTGGGTACTAGCACTGTGGTGCTAGCAACGCGCTGCACAAGATGACTGCTCACACAGCGGCAATTTCAGGAGCCAAGTCTTCTCCCATGACATGCGAATATCAATAGAACTTATTTGTACTCCTGTCCGAGACTCAGTCCTTTAGAGTTTTTTTTTTTTTAATGTGTCAAAATATAATCCATGCTGTAATGTCACAAAGAAATTATGAAACATTAGTAGGATTCTACTTTTGGGAACAAAATTCAGTTTGACTCTAAACACTCGAATCCTTGATTTGTTATAAGCAGTTTTTCCAAAACCTTTCTGGATTTCTCAAGAGAACTCTGCACAGTAGCTTCTGTTCACATCTGATCATCATCCTCAGTGTGAGGAATGGAACCACATTTGGAGCTGATTTGGACACTGGGAGCTTTGTGAGAGGATAGAGGGAAAGAAGTTGGCTTGTTGGTAGTTGCTTTGTATGGAAAACATACTATTGGATGGAAAGTCCTTAAGGACTTGTAGCAGCCTTGTATCAGGTTCATGACAGTTATTTCAAGTTTTTAAACATCATTGGGATCACATCTCCTAATATTAATTGTACCTGTAATGAAAAGAATCTTCTGGTCGGGGCTCTACTCAGTCTGACAGATAGTAGCTGCTCTAACTTGTTATAAAAAGATCCCAAATGTTTTACTAATAAAAGCTGGTGTTGCAGAACAAGCCTGCGTAACCTTTGCCAATTAACTAACAAGACAGTGTGCTCTTTCATGCGTTCAAACAGCATATTTAGGGCTTTTTCTCCTAATTCAGAAAAAAAGATTAAAAAGAGAAAACTTTTGCCCTGCTGCCCTGTGCAGCAGCAGAGAGAATCAGTCCCATGGCATCATTAAACTTGTAGCGTTATCATCAGAACTATTTTTGGAGGACAGTTTGAATAAAGCTAACAAGCCAACCAGGAATGTGTGGTAGCTTCATATTTGTAATATTTGTTGAGGTTTTATATCGCTTATTTTCAACTGTCTTCTCAATAGGCGAGAGGGGACATTTGGGTGTATGGTTGGCTCACTTGCCGTTACAAATCCAAGGGCTGGATGGCACCCACACCTTTGTTTCACTCGCACACGGCCCGCGTGGCAGCGAACAAAGGCGCGCTGACAGCACCGAGTAGTCGCCTTCCCAATCTGTTCTTCAAGAAGTCAACGTATGTATATATGCACTGTGAGTTGCTCCAGGTTTTAACAGGATCTCAAATCACCACATAAAATGCTTTGAAAAGCACATTGCTATGAGCTTGGCACATTTGAGAGATTCCTTGCTTCTCCCCCTCATCTTTTTAGGAGAAACAGCTAAAACATTTTTTCACTCCGTGCCGTTAGCTACAAATCCGTTTCTGCAGAGCTATCTGCAAGCATTGCTCCAAACAAATCAATTTGCATTTCTATAAAAAAACCCCATAAAGTAAAAACCTCTTTGAAACTCACTTGAACTGTTCCTTCGCAACAGCTAAAGTTGCTTTATGATTTTTAACAGAAAAATTAATGCTTAAAGAATAACAATATGAATAAAGGACCACTTTACTGCCCCAAAATCTTCCTCCGACGAAGGAGAAACAATGGAATTGTCTTTACTCATCCTCGCTTCCTCCAAATGACTTCTCACAAGAGCTTCCCTATATGATTCAGACAAGACAATTTTTATGCTCACAGTTGAAACTCCCTGTGGCGATATGCTACAGGATTAAAAATTACGTATATCTGCACTACCAGTTTGAGGTAAATCCCCCAGCTGAAGCAAACAGGTATAATTCTATGAATGAACGGCTGCTCTCAGCTTTACAGCAGCAGCAAACCTTGCCCTTACTGTGCTTACTTTTAAAATTGGAAAGATAAAAGATAACACGATTATCACTCAGAAATCAAAGTAGTTCTTGAATTCCAATACTGTCCTTCTCTTTGGATTTAACAGAACATATCCTGATTCCATGTATATTTTTGCTATTTTATCAGAAGTGATTACCGATACCTTAAAATTATCTTTCCTGCCTAGAAGCAGAAAGTGTTACATTTTATTCTTGCTGAAGTATATTCAGTAAGCTTTGTAAGGCATGCCAAATTAATAACATAATTGGGGAAAACTGAAATATACATTCTATCTTTATATTTTTAAAAGCCCACAAGCAACTCTACAGAGTTTACTGCTCAGCAGCTCCTTCATGTTCCTGGGCACACCAGTCAGGACCTACGTTTCCAGAAATGTTAAGTGGACCCTAGCTGCACAAAATGAGAAGGGGCTTCAGTGTTTGTTTTCTTTTTTAATTGAGGCTCCTCAACCTCTTCACATCTCATTTTTCAAAAAATTTCCTAAATAATAACAGAAAATCCCTTATTACTGGAGACATTTAAATTTACAGAGATGGCGTACGTTTTATCAGATCTTGTGTAGTTTTGCCAACTGCACTCACGAAAAATGCCTAGCAATCTCAGCTTCAAACTCCCCTCCTTACTTTCTTTCTCTTCTTCGCAGAAAGTATATATTAAAAATAAAATTTTGTAGGCTTCTAAAAGGAGAGAAAAACAGTTTCTTTCTTTCCTTTTTTATTTTTCTGAAAGAAGATAGAAAAGGAAATCATGAAAGAAATGGAAATATTTAACATCAGTGGGATCATGCCATTGGCACTAGCAGAGAAAGTCACAAAGTGTCTTATTAATGAGAGATAAGCCAGAATATTAAGAGTGGGGTAAGAATAGTTAAGGTACTGAAAGTACCTGAAAGTTAAACAATTGGTTTTAAGTAAGTAACTGAAGATGGATGTTTAAAGTGTGTGATATACTTGGAAGAAGTTGTCGCCTCAAAAGTGAGAGGTGTAGAGGAATGAGTGAGAAAACAGATGCTAAAAATAAGAAACAGACATGCTACGTGCAGTGAGAAGTCACAAGCGAGATGAAACCGAATAAAAATGTTGATGGACTGATGAGAAGAGTTACCTTTGTGCAAGGGTCAGGAAAAATGTTAGGAATTTGAGCAGAGGGGAAGACTGCTTCAAGTCCTCTATTTGAGTAAATCAAAAGGGAAAGGAGAATATGTTCTGGTCATGAAGAAAAATGAGAGTTACAGACCTTGTGAAACTCTGGACAACATGAGCTATGCAAAAAGAGAGGAATCAAAATAAGTACCAAAAACATGAATACAAGATTATGAATCAAATTCCTAATGTTAGTTATGAGGGTTTTCAGTGAAAATCATAAGATGATCAGTTCTAGAGGGTCTTTTCTTTTTTTAAAAAAAATTTTTTTCTTTTTATTTCGGACTCATTTAAGCACACTTTACCCCAGTTTTGAACTAGCTAAAAGCAGTGGTTTGGGAACTTCTGTCTCAAGTAACTAAATTCTGCATTTATGAAACTGAAGATTGGTTTTTCTCAAGCTGAGTGCCATACCTCCTGCAGGACATCAGTGCTGCTTGGTCGGATTTAAGTGGTAGGATATCCTTGAGGAGGTACTGGAAACATGGCCAACAAGATGCTTTCCTGTTCTCCTTTCCTCTGAAGTAGCAGATACTGATCACTGCCAGAAATAGCATCCCAAACAAGGTAGACCTGAGTCTGTATGGGAATTCCTGTAAGTCCTATGAAGAACAGAAAAGCATAACTATCCCCGCCCCGCCCCAGTTCCTAAGAGTTCTGTGCTTTGCTTTTCCCAGCAAAGCAAAGAGATTCAGAAGGAAAGCATACGGAGATCAAAATTATAACATTAGGACACAAAGTTTTCTTAAAGTAAAAACAATACTTATCACATATAAGTCCACTGTAACAGATACTATGAACATGGAAAAAAAATGCATCGTATTAAAGTTTGTGAATTTTGAGGATGACAAAATGTCTATAAACGCCACACCTATTTCTACTTCTTTAAATGGCCCTCACTATTTCCTTCCTGAGGTAAGTGAACAAGCCAGTGGTACATCCTGCGTGAAAAGTGTGTACAAAACTGCGTTCTTCCAGAAATTACAGAAAAAGATATAAACCACCCACATTTGTTACATCATTTAGTTAAATTAGCCAGAGAACAAGGCCAAGTCACTCTCAAGAAGAATAGGATGTCAACATTTGGAATAAACTTCATTCAACTTGGTTTTGATCACCCTTGAATTCTGAAGATTTATGTTCTCCTTGGGTTTTTATAAACAAAAATATAAAGGGCACATAAATATACAGAGAGTTCTTTATTCCTGAATGACTCAATCTTTTGTCTTTTTTTTGACAGAAAGAAAATATATCTGTGCTAACCAAGAATACAGTTGCTATTTTTACTACTGTTTTATCTCTAAAATAACATTAAGTTTTGTCAATAGAAGTGAGCAACGACAATCAGCACCTCACACGAGGCATTCCGCAGAGCCACAATGAGCAGCCAACTCAAGCATCGTAGCAAAACTAGGCTTCTCTTTCCATAGCCCTTTGTTTTCTCAGAGACAACTTCCAGAGTCCATGCATTTTTCAAGACAGTCATTTTAGAAAACCCACAGATGAATATAATTATACCCTTGATTGACGTACATCAGAAATTGCCTTTCCCAAAGACTGGCCGTAATCCAGTCTTTAGTCTGCCAAAATGCCATTGAATAAAAAAAGCCATTTTGGCTTGGCAAGGCCTACAGGGCAAGATCCTCTATTCATTAATTTTTGCCTCTTTAAAACTGCAGTAACTGAGCTTGCCTTAGCGAGGCTCCTGGAAGACAAACGGAGCAGACCTTGTATGTCTCATCCTTTGGCAAAATAGAATCAGACAGCAGGAATCTGGAGCATAGATCTATGACATAACAACGTGAGGTTTTCATAGTGATTCATTATCTTCCTTGTTCAGGTTCAGGAGAACGTTGTTGGGGTGAAGGAAAGATTGAGTAAACTAATACCCCTATGACAGTGTTTTCCTTGAATATTTTGTAATATTTTCTTGCAGAATTAACAACTACTGAATGGAAGAGATGTGGGAACAGCTTTGGAATGTCAAAATCAAAATACTTGGAATACAAAAGGCAAAGATATACCAAGATAAGATGAGAAAGAGTTTGCAATATGGACTGACCCAAGTTATTTTGGTGACTTTGTGGAATTCTGGTGTTTAGTCCTTTCTCAGTACCTAGGTAAGGAAAGCAGAAGTCAGCTTTAACCTCTTATTCACAGTCCCAGTGCTATGCATGGTATGACAACTGCCAGCAAACTTTGTGTCCATAATGACCAACAATGAATTGACCCGTTAATCTTTATCCTACAAGAAAAAGAATGGGAGAAAACAAAGAAATAAGGAAAAGAGTATTTAAACCAGAAGCAAACCTTGCTACTAAATGTGAATAAGAAAGAATTTCCTTTCTAAAAGGAAGTACAAGAAAATTATTTCTTTCAATATATGCAAGCAAAAGGCACTATAGAAACTAGCTTACGCTTTAGGACACAGGTAAGACTGATATAGTCCATCCTCAACATACATCATACTGTTCCTTTGAATGAAATTTACTGAAAGTACTTACTACCTTTCTTGTTAGCAACAATCTAAAATAATTAATATTAGTAGCTGACTACAGTGTGAATCTTCGTAAACCAGGCCACATTACAGAGCAAAACAGAAGCACAGCAACAAAATAAGGGAGACTATAGCTTACTTAAAAGATTTATGATATGTGCTGTAATTTAGGAGGCTGTTTTAAAGTACTATCTATTTCATTCTGGTACAGAAAACATATGTATTTTAGAAATAGTCACCTTAAACATGACTATCAAAGCATTAAAACAGAAACCTGAGGCTAATTCTTTTTCAAAATACGTAAAGCCAGAGAGGGTTAGCATAATTACACTGGCTCAAGAGATTGATGTGTTTGGACTCCACCGTGACCACCCCTGCAAAGGCGGGAGCACAAACATGATAAATATCTAAACTAATACCAATGCTTTTACATATATAAATACATAATTCCTAAAGATATCGTCTCTATTATTTTACCAGGAAACCAGCACATTCTAAGATTGAGACTATTAGGCAGCCAAATTCTTTCTCACCATGTGCTTTTGGAAAAAACACACTTGTCTCTTCCAGCACCACTCAAAACTCTTTCTATTTATAACATTCAGCTGCCTGCACAGATAACTGTGTATAATTCTCCCTCTCCCATGATGTTTCTTCTAAATGTTACTAAACTTGTGTTTTCAGGAAGTGTTGTTGTTTTTTTTTTTTTTAAGATCAGATTAACTTAGGTCATATTACAATACTAATAGAAATACCACAAAAGTCTAGAAAATCTGCTAGAGTTTCTATACATTTATGCCAGTATAACAAAGACCCAAATATTGGTTGTTTTATTAATACAAAGGAAAAAAAATGATTGTAAGCGATACCTTATAGACCATGTACTAAATGACATAATTTGTTTCCTCATTGCATACTGTCTAGACACAGCCATCAGATCTTATAGTAAAGTCTGTGTTCAAACATGGAATACAAATGTATTCTGTGTCACCAGAGCAGCATCCTTCCTTACTTACCATCAAAGTTATTGATACAGGGCAAGCCTGCTCTGCTTATAACAATGATAACCTTCAGACTTGTTCTTTCAAAACATGTTGTTATAATAGATATAGAGTTATGTCCCCAGACTTAAATTTTTAAGAAACCTTAAATAGCTCTGTGACCTCCCCATGCACAGAGTCACCTTGCATCCTACAGTATATGGGAGACCTGCTTGTCGATTTGTGTTTGCTATTCAAAGGGAAAAGACTTAAGCACACAGACTCACTTTTTCTAGCTAAAATAGAAGTGTTTCATTGCTGTATTCAGGATTTACAGGTGTAAGATATGCTGTGCTACAGGAAGGCTGTTCAGACTTGACTCTTGCTCCCATTTTTGACCTTTGCTACCAAGCCTGCACTGACCTGTTTTGTAAATACTGATTTCACCTTTCAAATCAAGGAAGGTTTTAGTAATGTCTGTGAGGACAGCATATTCTTTGTGTGGACATACTTCATCTATTACTACTGAGGGAATTTGGGAAATAAACTCCACTATTATAAATCATTAGAGCATCTTCACTCAGAGTTAGTTGACCTACCCCACTCTTGAATTGAAAGTGAACAGCTCATTAGAGGAAGGAAGAGCATAGAAGAGAAACAATGCCTCTGGGAAAAATTAAATTTCTATATCCAGCTTAGTTTCCATGTATTCTAGCCACGTGAGGATAGAAGTCATGACCCCCAGGGGCAGAGGGGAACACCACAGTACATTAGGCATGTCTGCCATCTCCTAATTATTCATTAGCTACAGGCTGATTTTGTGTGTTAGTGATGAAATTTTGGTACAAAGGTATGCTGGCTTTGGCTGGGATAGAGCTAATTTTCTTCACAGGAGGTAGTAGGAGGCTATGTTTCGGATTGATGCTGAAAACAGTGTTAATAACACAGGGATGGTTTAGGTGCTGCTGAGCAGTGCTTATGCAGAGTCAAAGCCTTTTCTGCTTCTCACCCCACCCACAAGCAGGCTGGGGGTGCATAAGGAGCAGAGAGAGAACACAGCTGGACCCCAACTGACCCCAGGGATGTCCCACACCACATGACATCATGCTCAGTATATAAAGCTGGGGGGAAGGGGGGGAAGGGAGTATGTTTGGAGTGATGGTGTTTGCGAAGTCACCATTATACGTGATGGAGCCCTGCTCTCCTGGAGATGGCTGAACACCTACCTGCCCACAGGAAGCAGAGAATGAATTCCCTGTTTTGCTTTGCTTGCGTGCACAGCTTCTGCTTTACCTATTAAATTGCCTTTCTCTCAACCCATGAGTTTTCTCACTTCTACCCTTTTGATTCTTTCCCCACCCTACTTAGTGAAAGCGAGCAAGTGCCTGTGTGGGGCTCAGTTGCTGGCCACACTTAAACCACGACAAGAGGGTATCACCAAAGAAAACTCTTCCAGTTGTAGCTCGCAGCACACCTTCACACTGAATAGCAAGACGACTGATTCTCGCTAGTACTAAAGTCTCAGCTCAACTGAAGTCTTACTGTGTAACTTTGAGTCGCAGCCTCCACGCACATCTGAACAAATGTGTTCTCCCCCCTTTCCCTCCACCTGCAAATCACCACACAAGATGCCCCCTTCATTTTCAAAATTGGCAGCATTTCACTTATGGTGATCTGGGCATAGAAAAGTCCACCACCAAGGTAAAGTTAGAATTAAAAATAATGCTATCCATCAGAAATAATGAAATATATTCTGCTGCACTGAGATTAGGAGACTGCCAATAACTTGTATTTCTGCTCTACTGCTGAATTAATTATGTTTCTTGGTGGCTTTCAACTGAAAGTTGGCTTGGTGTGGCATAACAAGTACAAGAATTATTTCAGAATATTGATCTTCCTGACAGGAGTTTCCATTGCTTCTTAAAATGACATAAAAAAGCAATTTTTTTTTAACCTTTTGTTTTATGAGATAAAATGGAAAAGTAGAAAAATAACACTTAATCTTTATGCAAAGATTACTTTGTTAGGTTGGTTCACTTCAAGTAAATACAGTTTCAAAAATTACTTTAGTGTAGGTGTTTCGAGTCCTGACTCTGCATTGCACTGCATCTTCCTACAAAGCTCGCTGGAGCGCAGGGACTTCGGTTGGACTGTAACCATTAGACATAATTTCCCACTTATGGTGTCTGCTCCCTTCTTGTTTCTATTATATAATCCTAGTGTGAATAAGGCAAACTGGTGGTGTGTTACAATGCACAAAGCTACAACTTATTCAGTTCCCTGGATGTTGTGATGCAACCATGATTGAAGCATTTCTCAAAGTTTAAATAAAGAGAAAAATAAAGTTTCATTCAGCAGTTAAACTACCTTCTGAAGTTTGTAAATAAGAAACACCGGTTTAGCAGATTTTCAGTAAGCAGAAGTATTTTAAAGTTTCATGAATGATGGAAACACATTCAGTTGAGGGATATTCGTATAGGACTTCACCAAAAAAAGCTGTAGGTTATTTTGGCTTTTCTCCCCAGTAAAATTCCTGTTTCAATCAAGGAAATGCTGTTTTTTGAAGACCGTGCTCCACTGCTTTGCATTCTAGTTTCACCTGATATCAACAAGTACAGAATTGTATTCCCCTGCGATGCGACACCCCCATAAAGCTGGGATATGTGCATTGTGAGAAGTTTTTCAGAGGGGGTGATGTAACAAGGTGCCTGCATAGGTTGCTGAGGGGGACAGCAGTGAGCACTCAGAGCTCAGTCTGCTGCTGCCTCTCTTATAACCATCTTGGAAAGGAAAAGAGGAGGGGCAGACAGCTGTAGGGACATTTGCTAAGTTATTGTCCTTTTCATCGTATTTGTTCTGGCATCAAATGAGGACAAGCTTGGCTCATCCTTACTTCTTAATCCCCTCACTTTCACCTCCACAAAATTGAGTCCCTTTCTAGGCATCAGAAACTCAAACCACCTCCTTTGCTCTTCTAACTCCTAAAGGCCCTTCTACCCCTCAAGCTCTGCTAAAATATAAAAATAGAGTTGTTACCTCTCTATACGAACACCTACTACACTGATGGTCATGAACACTGAATTCTAAACACTTGAAAGTATTTACTCAGTTACTTATCTTTACCCAGTAACTCCCATTTTCTTCTCCTTGGGCACCCTCTTAGCCCGTGTCATTTGCACCATATGGATCAAAGCATTTTACAGGAAGGTGTCCTTAATTTAACTTTTTAATTGCAACAGGTTTAATACTTAATTTTGTTCCTTTTATACCCTCATACAGCGTATGGGTGATTTCTCATACATAAATAGACCAGCAGTAAAAGCTTCTGAAACATAGCAACTATTCTCTGGAAATTAACTTTTACATCTCTTCCCCTAAAGTCTCATCAGTAAAAAAGCCACTAAAAAGGCAGAAAAAATTTCTCTCTAGCCTTGTGCCATTCTATGAAAAGTCAGGCTCAGATCTGTGAGATTTAGTGCATGTCTCATTTCAGGAGAGCTTGAGTGCAGTTCTCTGACCCCACCACTACCAGTTACACTACTAAGACCTTACTTATGGCTCATGGCTTTTTTAATGCCTATTTAAGTGGTTTCAGTGTTCTTGATCAAGGGTTATTTGGACAAAACCATCTCTAGGAATATATTAGAGAATTTATGGAGAGATATGTTTGAGTATGTTTTGTCTGGCAGTTGTAAAACAAAGATTAGGAGATAAAGGTCATTACTGTAGGTTAAATGTTTTCACTCATTTCCAGGCTAATAAAAGATGAAACGGAACAACATCTATCAGCAATAATAAGGTTTAAGTCTGCACAAACTTTAGCAGCTGGAATATTCAGATTAGCTTTGCTTCCTGTGAGAAGTCTAAACTGCAAATACACCAGGCCTTGGAGGCAATTTTACCCTGGCAAATACAGAGATCTGGTCCTACATTTCTGTATCATTAATGCCTTCTGTGGCCCATTGGCAAAGAAAAATTGCTGTAGCTGTGACACCGGCAATCATGTTATCGTATTGTATTAAACATTATTCTTCTTGACAGGATAAGTAACATAGAAATCAAACTAAGTTTTAGTTTCTTAAAGGTAGCTTGGCATCTCTAAAAAACACGCATCGACCCCACACTATCCACTGCGTCTACAAGTATTGCTCCATGCCAACTTTCACTGCAAGCCCAGGCAACCCAAGCGCTGTGGAAACCACCATCGGTCATTGGTCTGTTCCTGGAGCATTTGTCAACCAAGCTTGGTTATGCATTTCAGGATTTCATGTTTTGAAACAATGTCTCAATATTGTACTACACGTGATTAGTCCTGAAGAGTTCAAGAATGCTCTGCATGGAAAAAACCTGTTTTTTATACACATGATATTAATTTAACAATACTGTTGTTCTTATTCTGGTGTTATCACCCTGCAATATATTCCAAGTTATCTGCAGATTCCCAATACCTATGCTTTAGGATTCGTACTCACACCAGACTTGAAAATGGAGTGATATACAGAAAGTTAAGCTCATTTATAGTAACATTATTTCTCATTTAATGCAAAGTGCAGGAAAGTAATTTAACACTTACATCCTATTGCAACGTGTCTGGTTAAAGCAGGAACAAAATAAAAACATGATTACTATTTTTTCTATCCCAGCAATGTTTCCAGTTTCCATTCTGAAACCAGACTATTTCAGGATACCAGTTTACTTTGTCAGAGTATTCACGTTTCTGTATTTGCACTGTTAGGTGATATGTTTAAAATAAACTACTTCTTGTACTGATGTGTTAAAGTGATAATCTCTGTAGAATTCTCTGCTTTATATACAAAATAACGTAGTACAAGCACAGCACAATAAATTTTAAATAAGCCTCTCATAACACAACTGAGCATGTAGACAGCAGATTGAACAGAAGAAAGAAGACATGTTCTTCTGTTGCTGTTTTGTAGGGTCACACTGAGTACTTTTATTTCCATACCTTGTGTACCTTATACTACCATTTGTTGGAGATTTGATTGATTTTGGAGGTGAGTTCTTTAAATTCTCTTTAGAAACATTGGAAATCTAAAAAAACACTGAGCCTAAAAACGTGAGATTCCCAAAGGCCGCTGCTGTAGAGGGTGGAGTCCGATGGGGCAGGGGAGCCAGCACTAGCAAACCTCAGTGTGGCACCCTGGTGGAGGATGTTGACTTCATTGTACGTTCTCACACTCCTGTTGCCATCTGACAAAACTAAATTCTAAGATCAAAATTTCAGTTACTTCCCATAGCTCAAAGTTTTCATTTTGCCCATGAAACACCATTGTTGGGGAATAGTCTACTCATGAAGGGTCCCTTGTTTGGGTATAAGCAAAACCTGTTTATAGTTTTGTCAATAGCTGTGGCTGAGCAAGTAGAAGTTCCTTTTAGGAAGTGACATGTGGAAGCCAAATAGGACTTGTTTACATCATTCCATTCAGATTTCAGCCAACCCAAAGCAACTGGAAACTACAGAGGGCTTGCTTACTTTAGACACTGGTAAAATAAATATACCACAGAAAATTTTAGAAGGCAAAAGATGAGATTGCATTTGCTCTAAGTCATCATTCGTAAAACCCAAAAATACTAAGACAATTTATCAGCGTTTGATTCTTCCCACGATGCAAAAAAGCAAACCAAGAAACTCTTCCAACTCTGACAACATGTTTGTCAAAGATGTTTGCTAGCACTGTTCCTGCTTCAGAACTAGTAAACAGTGTTTGCAACAAATATTTGCAAGTGGTAATTCTTTTAAGTGGAAAATATTTTCCCAGATAGAAGAATCCCAAAAAGGAGATTTGATTTTTTAAAATATTTCTTTCCTGCAGGGCTCTGAATGGTATAGTTCCACAAGCAGTGTGCTGCTCACGCTGAAAGTTCATTTTACTCTTGATTGACTGGGTAGGCTGGAATACGTTGCTTTGATGTTTAGAGAATCCAGCAAACGATCTTATCCAGCACAGGCATAAATTTTTTAGTGGCACTTCTTTGGGGTAGGAGAATTAATTTTGGAGTTACATTACAGGATCACAGGGGAACAGAGACACAACTGATTCCTGACCTTGCTGAAACCTGCTGACATACAAGACACTTTCAAAAGTGTATCTATTGAGAAAACTCAATTTTACAAACGTTAGTGAAGACTCTACAGAATGTAAAAACGAGAAAATTCCTGCTAGGGAAAGCACAAGCTATCTGGTTTTCTTGCAAAAGAATAGATAGCATGACATCCCAACCATTTGACCATTTCCATGTGCAAGAACCGAATAAGTAAAAAATCTTCCCAAACTTTGTTAGAGTTAAAACCATAAATTTTTTTACATATTCACCTACTTTAGCCCAATAGAAGTTGCAGTCTTACACTGCAGGTTGGTTGTCCTGGCACAGGATAAAGTGTCACTTATATCCAGGCACTCTCCATTTTTCTTGTTTGTGCTTTGTTCCAAAGGTCATAAGCAAGTGACAACACAATCAAAATCAAGTTATCCCTTGGGTGTTGTGCAAGTCAAAACACATAGGTAGTCCACAAGAAATCAGACTAATTGTTCGTAGAAGTATCGCGCCTAGGTGGATGACCACCCAATACTTTAGATAGCTTTAAGGGCATAACAGATCCCATTGATTAACTGCAGATGCTTCCCCTTGGTTATATTAGACAAACCAAGGCAGCTATGTTCTGTATTTTTCATGACTATGAATTTTCAGGGAAATTTAAGTTTTGTGATATTTAATTTAATTGACATTTTAGGAGACCTATTCTAGATATACATATATATAAAACACACCTGTCACAAAACAAATGAACCACACTAGTCATGAAGGAAACCAACTTTACAGCATATGCAGTTTCTTCTTTACAAGCCCTGATATGATAAAAAAACAGGGAAAAGCAGAAGAGGAGCCACAGTGCTAGAGAGCACAGCTTATCTACACACCTTCAAAGTCTAATACCAGAGCAGCTGCTGAGGCTGCTCTAACTTACACAGAAAGTATGTCACCTGCTACAGAGAACTTGTCTTCCAGGTAATGCAAAGGTAACATCTCCTGGGCTCTTCTTCCAGCAGTACCTTACATGCTGGAGTGTTCAGGAGACACTGAATTTTTTTTTTTTTTTTAAAACAGACATATGGTCTACCCTTTACCTAAAGTAAAAATGACTTCATATATTGCATCCATGTGACAGCAACAAATCCTGTATTTTCCTTATTGGGTCTTACAGTTTACTTGCAACATGTTACATGAGTAACTACAGATCTGAGGAAACAGTTTATATAAATGCATGCTTACCAGCTGGTGCAGAACGCGAGCAGTGAAGTTGAAAACAGTGATAATCCGCACATGATTCTCTCAATTTCCCTTCCTTAAAATCTGACTTGGAATCCTTCTCACTCTCAATCACATCTGAAGAAAGCTTATCCAGTTCAATTATCACAGCTGACATTGTAAGATAGTCTCAGTATAACTCAAAATAAAAACAGATCTGAACAAAAGAAGCCACTTTAAATTCAGCTTCCCCAAACTTGGAGTCTGAGGAAAGACAACTTCTTATGGCAAAAACACATACAAAAAACCTCAAACTGTAATTGTGCAAAATGGTTTTAAGTCAAAGACTGAGAAGCTGTATTTCCAAGAAGCTGTTCTTCCAGCCTTGCAGCATTTGCTAAATATTGCAGCTCTTCTCTAAGGTAGAAAAGTAGCACTCCAAAAAGTTCTTCTGTTCCTGTGAGTGACAACAATATTATGGCATTTCTGTGTAGCTGCAACAAAAATAGCAAGAATAAGTGGAGACATCTGCATGTCTGCTAAGTTGTGGACTTACGAACTTTGTTTTAAGAGTCTAAGTCACATTTTGTTGCCCACTGGTCCAGCTGGGAGGGGCTAAGCAATACCAATGGAAACAAGTGCATCCCGTACGCCAGCCCAGCAGCGAGCCTGGCAGCTGCGCAGTGCCAGTCACTTGTGCCACAGTTCTGTTTCCTCGGTGAACACTCAGGTCTTTGTCTGGGATGTGTGCAGCAAGATAAACGACCACAGGCTACATCATTCCTTGAAAACAAGTAAGAAACGGTTCTCGGTTCGTTCATTTATTACTTTAGAGCCTTGATTCTAAAGTTTTTTTCTAGGGAAAACAATTTTAGCACTACTAAGGAAACTTGTTTAATCCTTTTCAGTTTTCCTTTTTTAATTGTCCTTTTCTTAGATACAAGTAAACCTCAACAGAACTCAAGACAGGAAAATGATCCGGTTTTTTGCAGCCTCTGTCCCACCAGCCCGCCGGAGAGTACAATAAAGCAGTGCCAAGGGAGTCACCCACTGGCGATGGTGGGAAACGACACAGCCGCCAGGCGCCCGAGGGGAGCCGGGCAGGGGATGCTCGGGGAAGGTGCCCTGGGCTGGGAGGCCTTTAAGTGCACCGCCAGCTCCGAGCTTCCCTTAACAGCAGAGCTGATAAAGCATGAATTGTCATTTATGAAAACATATCACAAGTTTTTAATAGGAAAATTGCCAAGCCTTAGCTAGAGAAAAGGGGATACGGTAATTTCTCTATCACTTTCTTAGCTTCTCTTTGCTCAGTGGGAGAGGGGAGTAAATAATGCAAGAAAAACCTACGTAGCCATGCAGCTTTTACTAAGCAAGTCCCCTGCAACAACAGGACAAATCTGAAATCTCTAAATTCAGCTTGATGGAAGTGAACTCTCAGGGGTAATGAGTCAGGTTTAAACTGAGCTGCCGACGGTACCCTCAATCTCTGTGCAAGCAGGGAGCAGGTGGAGCTCCCATGTGCATGCACAGGAAACACCCTCAGCCATGACCAGCTGTAAAAAAATAATAAAAAAAAATCAATGTACCGTTGGGACGCTTCCTTAAGTTAAGGGAATTTGTAAGAGCTGGTTTCTAGATGGGTTATGATCACAGCAAGTGAGGTAACGAGGCTAATACTAATAAGTAGAGCAAGATGGAAATGGAACTAAAAAATAAATCAATCACACGGAAAGATTTTCAAGGCAGCTAGAAATAATAAACAGCAGTTTTCTGTTTTTCATTTCACATCAGGGGTAGGAAAAGACAGCTTGGTGAAAGTATCACAGCTCTTCACAATACTTTAGAGATGCTTATATCGACAGGGAAAACAAACAAACATCGTAACATTTGGAAGGCAAACCTAGCATCTCACCGAGAAAGAGAAGGGAAATATCAACAAAACAGACTTGCGTTGCATCCTTTTTTAATAGCCCTCTATTTCAGCTCCTCTTAAATATGTAAAGTCTAGTTATGCCATTATTGTTGGCTGAAGTAACCTGAATTTGTCTTCTGAAAGACTCTTCCCACAAATGAAGCTGGCTGCTAAATTTGTCTGAAATTTTACAGGAGGTAACAGTCCTATCAATATATCTCAAACAAGATTCAGAGCTTAAATTGCACTTTATTTTTAAATATGCAAAAGATGTATTTTGCATAAAGTTGTTACTTAAGTAAGTCCAGTATATCAAAACTTCTAAAGAAAGCAGAAGCTTCATGCTCTAATGACAAAGGATCACAAACGTCCAGAGAGAGAATAATTGTTCCAATGTTCCATGTCCTCAAGAACTTTACACTGTCCTTAGCTGGATTCTTGTAACTTTTCCTGGATACTTCAGTAATTTCACCTCCTGAACAAATCCTTTTCTGAAGGTTTCAGGTTTCTCCAATAACATTAATCTCAATGTGATTTAATTTAAGAATGAAGTCTCTCATTACTATTAGTGCTGTTAAGTTTCCCAAGTAGCTCTGGATATGTAAATCAGTCAAGGGCACATTAAGTCTTCAGCAGTCTGTGACTATTTCTCCATTTGTACAAGGGAGTTTTTTCCCCTCCTTGATTTCATGCATTTAAGCATATGACAGAAGAGAGGATGCTGTTCCTTGGCAGTTTAGACAGACCCCAAGCTGTTCTATTCTCTAATGTACATTATGTAGTGTATGCAAAACCCCTGAAATGCCAGCCAGCTCTGCTGAAGGGTAAGGGTCATCCTTTCAGATGGAAAAGATAAAAATTGTTCTTTGCAAAATTTTATTTTTAATTTCCAACATTGTGGAAAGCAATTTCTTAGTTGTGATATAAGATAACCTATACTTTTTGTTAGTGGTCAGTGGAAGCCCTGAAAGGCTTCCTGATAGACCTTTCCCTCATGCTAAAGCAAACCAGAGGTGAAGCATCTAATGCCCCAACTGCTTTGATCTTGCGGAGCTAAGCCAGCCTGGGAGTCGCTGAAGCCCTCTAATTTACAGCCGCTGCCTTTCCTTTCTGTGTCCTTGCTCCTCTCCTCAAACAGATGTCAAAACTGGGGCCCTGAGCTATTTTGTGGCTTTAATACCTTTTCGTTTGTCAGGCAGGTTTGAGTTCTTCTATTTCTTCCTCCCTCCTCTATGAAAGACTGTCACTTTTGGCAAGATATCTGAACAATATTTTAAGTATCATGGGAACATAAGGCATTTTCAGAACTTTATTTAGGTGCCTAAAGATACACATATAGGTACCTAACCAAACCAAAAGCCCCAGAACTTGCTCTTCCTCTAAACTCTGTCTAAACTATTTGACGAGTATTATAAAGCTGCTCTGTAAACAATAGTTACTTTTAATAAATCTGGCATTAGACACTTATGTATATTTAAATTGTTTTGCATTGTTTCATGCTTCTAAATATCTGCCATATTTGAAAAGATGGCCATGTCCCCTAAGTGTCAATATTTGTTGTGTAATGTACCCAGGCATTTATACCACTGACAATTTTTTCAGAGAGAAGAAATTTGAAGATCCTAAACCATACTGCTTTTGCTGCCAAACTAATTTAACTTTAATTCATAGAGTCCAGTTATACTTTTTCCTCAAAAACTAAAAACTATCAAAGCTCTTAATGTCAAACTGAATTTTGCAACCGGTATGAAAAAGTACAAGCTTATTGTCAGTGTTTTTGGGTGTGTGTGGATTGTTTTATTTAACACAAGAGAAGTGAACATTTATACCGTGAGTAAGAAGCATTAATGTCATTCTCCCTTTGTCCAACATACCACTGTTTAAGAATTCATGTAATAGAAGACCCAAGCTCAATGACCACCTCTGCCTGCACTGAGTGGTGCCCATTCCAAGCAATTGCTGTAAAAGATTATAGTTTTATTGGAGAATCAATGTTGTAACCAACCTTTCATCATAATAATTTGAACTACAGATAAAGAAATACTGAAAATAAAGGAGCAAGAGATAGCACCTTCCCAGAACAGGCTGAAACTAACACAGAATTATATTCTCCTCTGCTGTGATCCAATTAATATTTGCCTATGTTATAAAGTGGAACCGTTCCAACAATTCAGAACATGGGAAACAGCCTACAGATTTTGTGGCATGGTGTCTGCTCAGAAGTGCAGTATCTTCATTTGAATACTTATTCACCACCAGGGAGGAAATAAGTATAAACGTAGGCTCTCTCACCTATCACGTAACTGTTAATCATCACTATTTTTTAGCACACAAACTCTACTCAAACAGCAATTTGCAAGACCTTAGCAGTGAGGACAAACCTGAATAAGGTCAGACAGAAGAGCAGAGGCTTCAGCACACTCAAAGTTAAGAATTGGATCTGGCTGCGTGTCTTCAGGAATAAAAAAATACAGTGTGTGAGAGAAACATTAAGACGTGCGTTTATTGGTAAGTTCCATGGATTTGTCTCATTCCTAGACGTGGTTGTTGACAAAACCTGGAACTGTGAGAAGGAGAGAAGGAAAAATTCTGATTTCCTACCAATAAAATGTAATTAGATGAAGGATAAAAATGTCAAGACCTTGTTCCTAGTTTATGTATGTATCATCATCATCAACAGCTTCAGTCACCCAGATAATGACCAACCACCCCAAGGGTCAGATTGATTATCTGGATCCTTCACTCTGCATAAGAAAAAGAGCAGACACAGAATGTCTTTGCCTAATGGTCTCCTTCCCAGAGCTCTTGCTAAGACTTTCAGGAAAGGCAGAAAGCTGAATGAATATAGATAAGGAAGACACAGAAATAGTTGGCCTACATACTTACTGAAGAAACTGAGACCACCCAGCGTGAACCTAACCGGACTTTATGAAGTCTGTAGCTTTGTGTGAATAGGTTCCCCACACAGTAGACACGATTTCATGTATAACAAAGGTTATGCAAGAGTTTTTCCACAGTTGTTTCTTCATAGCAGTTAGCAGCCAGCTAGTAATAGCTGGCTTTTTATCTAAATCAGGATTTTCCTGAATGCCTAACTACCCAGTGGGGCTCCAATAATTATCCTTTTTTACTCAGTAAAACAGTGACAGTTTCAGAAAACCATGGTTCAAAAGGTATTTCCTTCTTTCAGAGATCTACCCATCAGAATGATTCATTTTACTCTCCAAGTCCAATTAGCATATATCAATTTAGAAAGGCTGTCTAAATAACATGGTTACCACGTAAAAAAAAATTAGGCTTTCCTTGCTCCACAGCAAGGCACTGGGTCTCTAGAAGAAAACATAAGTCATACCTGAACTTCTGTGGTTTCAATAATACTGGTATTATTCTGCAAGTAGTAAAAAAACATACTGAAGACAACTTCCATTCAAATTCCTTCTGTGTGCATTACACACAAGAGATTAACAATTTCTGTCTTACCTAATAGAAAAAGAGAGACCATAAAGATATTATGCTGTAATAAACCAAGATAGTTTTTAAATGCCAAAATGTTTATACCTTAGCACACTTTCTGCTGGTGTCTTTTATATTAATTGAAGAGTAACCCATTTAGATTTCAGCAGAAGTAGTTATTCGTATTATACAAAGAGGTAGGGAAGAAAATGCCATCTATCTTCTGTAAGCAACCCTGGAACACCTCAGACTGTCTGCTAAATCAATGCAGGCACAACTGGAATTTGATTATTTTACTATATAATCTCTATAATTTTTGAGCTGGTAGAAAAGTGAGGTAATTTTGGCTATATTCTGCTGATGAATTAACACACTTGAGCATGTTTTGCAAATAGCTTTCCCAGCAATATTGAATAATCAATCTTGAAAACATGGTTTTATACCTTTCATTTTCTTAGTGTTGTTGGGAGGAAATAACAACTTTGAACTTTAAATTAACTGCCCCATAACAGTTTAAAATTCCCTATAGAATTTACTGCAAATAGGTCCCTTTTTTAACATTACTTGCAGGATTTGATAAAGTCCTACCCTAAAGTATGACATACGACAATCATCCTCTCTGGGCAAGTAAAACACCAAAACAGTTAAGTGACCAGACAGCACATTATTAAACTTCACCAAGTGAAACAGGACAATAATATGGGACATTCCATTAATAAAGGCTGATTTAATGAGCTGCAGTCCAAAAAATTCAAAGCTGTTTAATGTATTCATACAATGAGGAAGCCTAAAGATTATCTAAAGATAATTTAAACCTATCTAACTTTTCTATACAGATATCTTCCTAACATATATATACACACAAAATTAATCCAAAACATGCTCTGTCACTGCAGTGCAAAGACACTTATATTCCTCGGTCTTTAAAACACCTGTTTTGGCCTAGAAAGCTACTGTTACTATTTATTTTGTCCCCCAGATAACAACTATGCTTTTCAAACTCTATTTGATTTTTATTTTTGGTGTGGTGAATCAGTCCAGCAAAAAGGATTAGCAGTTTGTTATTAACAGTGAAATTTAACATTAGGTACTTGACATTACAGAATTACCGGTAAGAAAGTAACCATTCCATATTATTCTTTTGTTCAGAAAAATACATTCTATTTTTTTTTTCAGAATGGCGAGAGCACACCACTACTTAACACCTACTGACATCAGAAAGATAATGCATACCTAGAACACCTTTTACACCAGCAACATTTGTCTGATGACTATTTTTCAGAGCTACCTGAAAAAAAATATTACCCAAAACAAGGAACATGAGAAAGGAAGCCCATAATCACCAACCCTCCCTGTATGTATGTACGTATGGAAGAATTTACTGTGGTATCAGATACGTAGATAGTTAGGAGACTGTTTCCCTAATGCACTGGAAAGCTTTTGCTTTGTTAGGCATGAGGTCCATTCGCAGTTGCTAACATATAACAAAGTCTTGCTGTGGCTAAAGCAATGTGCTGTTTCCGCCAATAAAACGTTGCTTGTAAGCTCAAGTGAGACTAGAAAGCCAATATTAAAGGCAAAAGGTCCTGCCCAGTTAAGAAAGACAGTTCCTTTTCCAGTTATTCCCTGACCATCTAACAATATTACTTTTGAACTTTATGGCGTGCTACAGCAGCTGTCTCCATATACCTGTGATCCCCCGTACTTCAAGATGAAGAAATGAAACAGATTAACCCCAAGGAAACTAGTGGCAAAGTCCAAGACCAAAATCCATCTTAGTTACAAGGCAGTTACATCTCTCAAACTTCCTCTACAATGCTTGACAGACTAAGACCTTGGAGACTCAGGCATGGGCTTTTTTTCTGGTAATGAGCTACTTCACCATGGATTTAGTAAAAACAAGTTTAAACTCAATGCACAATTATAATTATTAAATTCAGGTAATTTTTAAGCATAGATCTGGAAATTTAGATACCATTAAATATACTGATACGTATAATGAGTTGCTCTGGAGTTTGAAGATACCTCCGTGCTGTCAAGCCTCCCCCATACTAGTGTCAGACTAATGTATAATCCAACCCAACCTCTCCAGTGATTTAATCAATCCAGAGCAATTTAGTTACTTACAGCCAGCCATGTAGATGAGCAGCAGGTTCACCAAGACTAATCTGTCACTTTTCAAATCACACTGTCAATGAAACTGAGACTTGATTAAATTTAATATGGAAAAGTTCTACTTGTTTGCATTGCACAGAAATTCTAAGATAGAAGGATCAAATCAGTCAGAGATTCACACTTATTCATATGTACAATGCTGGCAAGAGCTCCCGGGATAAACAATTGGGTTTTGACAAATCGCAGGTTTTCTACCCGCCTGGCATTTTAACAGATCTGGGCAGGAGGTGCTTTGTTAGGCTCATGCATCTATACATGCATCTCAAAAAACCTAGAAGCTTGGCTAATATAAAAAAGCTCCAATGAAGCAGGGTAAAGTGAAGTTTTACTTGAAGGCTTTTTCTTTCCTGGAAAGAAGTATCATAACACAACCACATGAGAATGTCTCCTGAGGTTTTTTTTTTTTTGAAACTGTACACAAGAATTTCATTTTGATTTAGTAAATTACCTCCTCACAAGCAAAGCAGAGCATCAGGAATAATATTTCTATGATGTAATTTGTAATAGAAATATAATTCCTTGTTGTAATTCTTATTTTCTGTATGCATTATGCTGTATTTGAGAAAACAGACAGCTGCCTAGATTCATAAAAAAAAAATTATAGAAAGAACACCTGTTAAGGAATTTAACATGTAGAAGTATAACATATTAAGTACTCCCTAGGCAACAGGAAATTAAGTAAAATCCTCAAACCTTCAATTATCGGTTACTTCTAAAAAAGGCATCATACTTCATAATAGGCAATACTTTGCCTTATGATTACAGAAAACATTACCCAAAACACTAACAGTCATACCACTTCTA
Organism: Phalacrocorax aristotelis; assembly: GCF_949628215.1. Classification (NCBI taxonomy): domain Eukaryota; kingdom Metazoa; phylum Chordata; class Aves; order Suliformes; family Phalacrocoracidae; genus Phalacrocorax; species Phalacrocorax aristotelis. The sequence goes on from NC_134280.1 coordinate 65,010,319, forward strand.
TTGTTAAGCAGGATATTCTTGTAAGATTCAGATTTCTATTTAGTATCCGATTACTTGAAGTCACTTTTAATCAATTAAAAATTAATCTGTAACACCTTAGATGCCCAGTATTTCCTCAGTGCCAAAGAACTGTGAGCATGTTTAGTATATGAATTATAGACTCAGTGAGTTAATTTGAATTAGACGCTAGGTGTCTGACTCGCTTCACAATAGGATACGCTTGTTGCTAAACAGAAAGGACGTCAGAATGATCAGAGCACAATCTATCCCTAAAAGTCTCTAGATAGAGAAATCCAATTTCTCTAAATAAAGATTTCAAAAATCTTTTTTTTTTTTTTTAAAAAAACATACACCATGTGGCTTTATCTCTCAGTAACAGCAAAGCCTGCAGTACCTGTGTCTGAATCCTTTTGTGTAGCACCAAGGGCATGGGGAAAGAAACCATGTGATTTTGTGGCTCAGCTCTTTACAACACTGGTCATAGCTGCCCCTCTACGGAGAGCTTAATGCTAGCCAAAAGTAAATGTCAGAGTCAGGCCTGGCATTTCAGGGATGTTCTCCCAAGTCCCAAAGCATAGGAACAGCAATTCCATATTAGCCTTTTTTTTGTAGTCCTTGTATTGAAAGAGCTATTGCTGTGCCAGCAATTTTGTCTTTTTTGTCCCTTTCTTTCATGCTTCATTATCCTAGCTGTCTCTGCTGTTGATATCCTTCTGTAAATGAAAGTGTACACAACAAACGGTACAACAGTTGCCCCAACAGCAGGTTCTCCTTCAAAAAAAGGACTGAATGACTGGTTAATTACCTGAATGTGGTATTATTCAATAATCGCACTAAAACATACCGTGCCTCATCTAAAGAAAAGGGCAAACATCTACTTTCGCATCTCCACAAAATTAGCTGGTTGATATAAAAAAACTGATAAAGAGAATTATATAACTATAAAGAAAAAAGTATGATTCTAAGAAATCCTCCGGCCAGATTTCTATAATTTCAAACTTAATCACAATAGGAAATTAAGTCATAAGTTCAGCTCTGACAAATATTACTGCATGTGCATACATCCATAATTATTTTCCTCACATGACCAATGAAATACCTCTGTGGTGTACATGACCAGTGCAATTTTTTCCTTTTGGAGGTGTCAGTTAAAGTCTAGGCAGTTCTACCATAGGTGAAAACAGTTTAAAGTCTGTTTTTTTTTAATAGTTTCAAGATTTTACAACTTCAGAGTTCATTTTGAGATTTAAATCTTGCTGAAATTTGCTTAAGGAAGAGAATTCTAATAAGGTAACCCATGCATTTGGTTTGGTATAACCATCGAGTTTGACATAAACAAACTAACCTTGAAAAAGGATAGGTGAGATAGTATCTCAAGAATTTCAGTGTTTTCTAATGTTCTGTGGATTTCTTTTCAGAAAAGCCATTGCAGGACAAAAGTTGTTTCCAATTTGAACGTGTCCTAGATAACTGATAAACTAAACCCTGAAATCAAGATCTGTTTTTCCAAAGTGCTCGAGCCAAAATTTATAGTAGACAGTTTTAAAGTGAATGTATTTTCAAAATTAGTTTGTAACCATTACAAGTTAACAAGGGTTCAATGCAAGCCCATTTGCGTTGTCTGCCTGCAGCCCCCTCTGTGAGTGGGGGGAAGGCCCTCGGAAGCAGGCAGGGGCTGGGGAATGTCAGAGCATGGACGGACACGGGAGAAAGGTCTAGGCAACAATTTCAGAGCCCACAGCAAAGCTTCATCTGTAGAACCAAGTTCCATCTTGAAAAGACATGGCAGGAGCTGCATGTCCCAAGGTTTCACCTGGGCAACCTTGCCGCTCTCCCTTTCTCTCAGCACAGAACAATGCTCTCGCAGCCACGCTGGACAGGCGGCTAGAGCTTGATAGTTTAATGGAAAGATCAAAAGCCTCAGAACAACTGCCAGATCTAATCACCATCATTTCCGCCTCCCCACACATACTCTTTTTATTTTAATACTAATCTCAAGGATTACAATAATAGTAAAATTCTTTTGAAGCTAAAAAGTTGAAGTGATTTGAGTAACACATTTTCAACACCACCCTAGTACCGTGCACTGATTTTTTAAAATTTGGTCAAAATCCCCTCAGTTTGCCCTTATGCTGTAGCCCCTATGATTTTGGTGACCAACCCTTTGACTGCAAGCACAGGCTCCACACTGGGGAAGAAAAGAAAGAAACTGGATTCCTCCATTCTCACTCATGTTCAACAGATTATTAGGAGATATTAAAAATTAATTACAGAAGAAAATTAAGCCAAAAACTAAGGGCGTGCTCTTATCAAGAAATCACCATCTTGATTGCTCCTTATCATACAATGCTTTTTGCTCTCATAAGGGAGATAAATTACCTAATCTTAGAAGAAAAGATGCCTTGGGTACAAGCAAAGTCAAACAGTAAGACACACAGATTTAGGAGTTCAGCGTACCTGAGATCTTTATTAAGCAAAGGAGATACAAGATAAACTTTAACAACATACAAGTCTTCAGATAAGGGGGAAGGTAAGCATTTCAGGAAGCAGAAAGACACCTACAAACAGTGTCAGCCCTCATTGTCAAAGTTAAAGGGAACAGAACATTTTTCATGGAGACAGCTGTAGAGGAAGACAAGGTTATAAAGCAAAAAGGTATTCTGTACTGAAGTCAGGGTTATTCATTTGCATGAGAAAGGAAAAAGCTTTCAGGAAGACAAAAATGAATAGCTTGGGAGGGAAAGAATCAAAACAAACCTAACTACTATGGATCATGTCATTTATTGACAACTGCCCAAGGCATTTTGTATATACTTAGCTAACCTGACTCCCATTCAGTGATAACAGCCTCCAAGGCAATGGAAGACTTCAACTACAAAGACTTCAGAAACTTATCCAATGCCTAAGGAACTTAAGTTTCAGGTTTTGAAACTTAGGTGCCTAAGTTGCCTCCCAAGAGGATCATTGCTGCTGTTGAAGACCCGGTTTCAGAGCTACATCTTTATCCCTGCAGCCAAGGGAACAGGAAGGGGAGTTTGACAGGTTAGTGTCCGCAAACCACCCAAGTCATCAAGTCTAGTCACCTGTGGTCATGGGCAGACATTCAATTCCCAGTTTTCAAAGACAGGCATGGTGAAATAACAATTGAGGAACCATATATTATATCACATATCAGAAGATAATAATGCCTTCTTGACACTTATGAAGCAAAACATAATCATAGGATTACATGGTGCAAGCAAGGGCAGCCTGATCCTTTCACCTTTTGAAAATATCGGGGAATCATACTCAAATTTATTATTATCCAGAAGTTCACCTATTTTGTTTTTCTCATGAAGTTACATAGCTCTTCTACATGACTTGCACTCTGCCTCCAATCCCACCTGAAATGTTATTTAGCTACCTGAAAATTTAGAAGATTTCTAAATGTTATAATGACTGTCTTTAGAGTATTTACTCTTACAGCACTAGTCGTCTTTAGCATAAAGAGAAGAATTACTGAGAGTATACATATTCTTAATTAGCTTGCAAAACAATCTTCAAGATAAATATTCAACAACTTCAATTTTGTTTTTGTTCCAATCCCTTACATCTGTAGTTTCGGTCTGCATACAATTATCTTGAAAAATTCCAACGAGGCTGTACACACCATTTCAAATCTGATCCTGCGTATTCTCAGAGAGCAGCACTAACACTTCCTTCTCCAGCAGAAATGCCTTGCCTGATGTCCTTTAAAATGACATTACTGTTTTTTTCACAGCCCCATCACATTAGCAGCTGAAAGTTATCCTTTGATTAGCTTCATTCCAATTCCTATTAGTCTGGTGACAAAGTCACACAATGAGATGATTAGTTCCTTCTCAGCACTATAAATATTCCCAGCATGTATCTTGTCTACAGATTCCATGGGCACATACCCTTTTCCTACTCTCAGGTCACTAATAACATTCCCATTCCCAACATAAAATAATTAAGAGTATCACTGGTAATTTCTCTCAAGGTTTTAGCGTAATCTGTTGTAGTTCCCTGTCCCGCCATACCTTTATTCTTTTTATATTCATCCCCATTATCTCCACTTTGAATAATAATTTCCCATAGGGAATAGCATCAAATTTTCTTGAATTGCAACACTGCATTTATTGTGTACAAGAACAGAGATATAAAACCCCCCAAGATTGTCACTGTTTTCCTTTTAATAAGGAAATGATTTAATCCCACTTCCTGTTTATTTCCACGCGCGTAATGATTCTTTGCTTCAAAGCATGTTTTAATTTTCACATGGCATTGTAGTGGATAGCCTCTCCCTTCTCTTCCCCCGTTCTTGGAATGTAGTTATAAGGTTATATATTATCCAGCCAGAGTACTGAGTCCAGTTCTACAGATTACCTAGAAATCTTTTATTTTGGGTTTATGACACTATAGATTTTTATTCATAGAGAATTAATAAGGCCTCCTGATATTGCCACGGTACAATGACTATCCCCCATGCTGCCAAGCTGTAACTACAGACCTACATTCTGATCGCATTACAAAAATTATGTTGCCAAAACCGAATGACCTGCGCCTGCTGGGCCAGGTAGGTGGTAAAGCCAGGGCACCCTGTAGCTGCTGCCCTGGGGGGTCTGGACCCTCTAACCCTCTGCCCTGGGCTGAGCATCCTCCCAAGGGAATGGGAGCAGAAGGAGCAGCAGCACAACGCCTACTAAGAAATAATAATCACAGAACTGCAGTGATACATACCTCTGATCACTTCTGGTACCCTTTAGGCTGATGCTACCTGTGGACTTGCTTAAGCTTATTGCCACAACTAAGTACAGAATATACAGGTAAGGTTTTGGGAGGACAGAGCTGCATGTCACCAAGGCCTCACCATTTTTAATCTTCTCTGCAGGAAGAGTGTTCTCCTCCAAGGCAGGACAGGACAGAAGAATAAGGATGCATGCTGGAGAACTGGGAACCACACTTTAACTGCTTATTTAAGTAACAAGATCTGCCTTAGTGACCTGGGGAACAATTTACTGAGTAACAGATTTTATTTTGGGGGGGGGGGAACTAGAAAGAAAACCAGTTTTGTTTTTTCCAAAGCTGAGAATAATATGAGGAATATCACAATGTTGGATTAAGAGGGACAAATACAGAGGAAAAATCTGAAAGCAAAAGCAGTTATATGGATAGGTCTGCCTCAACTTTGCCTTACTTTTCCTAGTCTCAAGTCAGCAAAATCTCATTTGTTCAATCCACTGAAGTTCATATAGTTGCCACAATGCAAGAGTTAAGGAGAACAGGTTCAATGGTAAAAAATAGCAAAACCAACCCTGATAGGAAAGAGTCTTCTACTGCTGTCTTGCCCCTTCCACCCACCCAAAAAAGTAAATGTTAACAATAAAAAGTTGTAGGGGGTGTTTGGGGTGGAGGATGGGGAGGATTTTTGCGTAGTTGTTTTTATAATAAGGTAGAAGTCTAGCTTTTTGTGACAGAACTGTAAGCTAATCATAATTTTTCAAGTATCTGCATTTTTTCAGGCTTTCCTTTATCTATACCAATACACATTCAATTTTGGCACAGTTTGAGACTTCATAATTTTTGAACTTGTGAAAGATGACAGGCATGATATCCCTCTAAAAGGAAAAAAATCTAATACTAAAGAACAAGGGATTTGACTTATTCCTATTCTGTAAGGTCTTTAAATTGATAGTTTCATTTTCAATAGTATTCAAATATGCATGTGTTAAACATATGCTTAAGACTTGTTCTAGCTTCCCTCTGACTGTAATGAAAGGGAAAAAATTTAGCAAGTTTTGCACATTTGAAGGTAGAGAACAACTTCAAGAACCTGTTTGTGAATCAAGAATACTGCTCTTTACTGTATTTCTCAAAAAAAATCTACTAGACAGTATGTTGATTCACGGTGTCTGTTTTTCTCCAGAATATCCTACATTCTTGTTCAAGGAGGCCGCAGAGCATATCAGGGACCATATTGGCTTAGACAGCAACTTCCAGTGCAAAGAAAAACAGGGAAGCATCTGGAAAGAAATTTGAGAATTCCGCACTGTTTAGTCCTTAAAAGAAAGATGAAGTCAGACTACAAATTTTACATAAGCAGCCATCATTACTAGAGATACACAAACCAAAGGGAAAATTAGTAAGGTAGCTCTTAGTCCCAGATTAGCCTTGTTTTATCTGTCTATTTAAGCAATCAAAGCAGATTACCGTGCTGCTGCTTCCGCCCTTTTTTTATTTTCTGCTTTGTAGATATTTTTGGTTTAATTAATCTTTTTTTGTCACCTCTTTTAAAGGTTAAATTGTTCATCTTTCATCATTTGATTTACAAATATCTTTTCCCATCTGTCACAATTATTTGCCATTTTCAATAAGTCTGAGATGTTTCACACCAAGAACAGGGCATAACAGCTCCATTTTCTGAATTTGAACTTAAAAGTAGTTGTTACTCAAAAAAATTTTTGAAATAGCGTGTCACTTGTGACATCTGAATCTATACAAAAGCCATGATTTTATGCTAAAATTTTAAGTGTGGTGTTTCTAATATCAGTGCAGAAAAAAATTAATCTTCCCAAATCATCCTCGCTTATCCTTATGGACGATGACTACTTGTATCAAAACCAGTAGGAGTTACTGGCTATGCAGCCATCAGCATTTACTGCTACTGGTCACTGAGTTAACATATTGATTACAGGTCCAGAAGTTTGCCTCTAGTATTTGGTGGGTGCATTTTTTTCTAAAACTAATCTTTACATTACTTAGTTGATAGCATACAAAAACATTATTTCCACATTATTGATTAGATTTTTTTTTGGAGCTGTAGAGTTACATTTTTTCCATTGAAGAAAGGTGTATCCCAGAGACAGAATGAACGCATACATGCGCATACTGCACTCTTTCTACAAGGGTGGTAGAAAAACTAAACATAAACGTTAAAGATTTTTCAAATCCCTTCTGTTGCTTTAGTAGTTTAAATTGTTCTGAATTCTAGTCAAATGAATATATCAACTATACTGACTCTTAAAGTTCAAGAGTAAGAAACGCTGAAGACAGAGACATAGGTTTTTTAAATAATTAAAATTTGTACATTTTGCAAGCTAATAAGAAAAAGTAAAATAAGGAAAAAAGTGAAATGGGTGTTTTTGTTTACAAGCAACACCAGTTGCAGCAAAGTCTAAGTTTATGATTGCATTCTGTTCACCTTCCTACTAAATTTTGTTTCCTTTAAGGCTTGGTAGAGTCAATCCATTGCTACCACTATGTGCTACATACTAGGGGTCAGTAGATTCTGCAAGTCTCCTCTGCAATTGTCATCCTGTAAGTCTGCATTTCATTAAAATCTTATCTTTCTTGAAGAATGATGTAAATTAAGACACTTCATCATATAACACCAAATTAGAAGCTTAAAAAATGAATCAGATCGTGAGGAACGCCTGATTTCTGGCTCCCCATGATGGCTACATCATTAAAAAACCTGCCACAGTTTGACAGGGAAGTACACAAGAGGGAATTGAAGACATCCTTGGATGCAATTTTAGAAAAGTAATTAAAAGTGATAAGCAAATGTCTCAAGTTGTTTCAGTTCACTTTGAAGTCTATACTCAAAGTATATTCAGATGAAGATATTTCTTGGAAAGAACACCGAAACCTATTTCCACTGGTTTCCGTTTCTCCACAGATGGGATGATTTTTCCCTATCTAAAAAATTTCATTTTGCCGGCATTGTTTCCCAGTACAATATGAGCACAGAGAATCGCAGAAGAAAAATCTCTAATTTACATTACACATTCTCCGATTTGTACTTGTTTGGAGTGTACCAAGAGGGTATATTCAGTGCACTGATATGCCTAGATTTCATGCCTTGCTCGTGCCACACAGCAGTTTACACTATTTAGCATATTCTATTTTTCTCAGTATTATCCATCTCAGCATAATTACCTCAGACTACAGATTTTTCTTACGCAGTACAATCCCTCCATTAAGAGTCTGACATCCATCTTTAGTAGTATTTAAGGAATATTCTCTTTCACAACATCTCTTAAAGTAACATTAAACAACCCAGCGTGATATCATCTTCATTTGAACAGGCTTGCTGCTACTTCGGTCTCCGCTCTGACTGCCATCTTCAGTTCCCTCCCATCTTAACTGCTGTCTCAAGTACCCAGTTGAGACTTAACAAGGTTCTCACCCCTGCCTCTCTTACTCACCCTGACTGTTTTTTCATAGCCTCTCTCACAATCCCTTCACTGTTATAATTGTGGCCTTGTCATAATATCTTATTCGCAGTTCTTCTGTTATTAAGTAATTTCACTTTGCGATGCAGTTGTTTTTCGTCATTAGACATTCAATGAAAATAAATCTGATACATTTAAAAGTATTTGTGGAGGTTGTGTTAGCTCAGAACAATGCACGAGACAGCCCTTGCTTTAGAGAGCCTGTCAATCACTTCGCATTACACTCATCACCATGGTATCTAACGGCTTCCTTTTACACACCAACTGTAGATATTACAGACACACCAAGAGACAAAGAGGTATCACCAAAATTGTTTTGACAGAAAAATGAATACTGAGTCTCAACGTTTTTTGCCACAAAGACTTTATTTTGTGAAAGCACACCATCAATATTTTCTGAAAACTGAAAAATATTTTGCAAGCGCTATTTATCAGTCTTAGTTCAGCGTATTAAAGTCCCTATCACCCTCTTAGGGACAGATTCCCCAGGCAAAATATTTACTTTTTTGTGAAGAAGGACTTGAGTGCCCTGTGCAAAGATAATAGTGCACTCCAAGACAAACTAAACACTTGATTCTTACTAGAAGAAAAACAGTGGTTTCAGTAAGAACATAGATACCTATTTTTTAGAGAGTACTTAGCAAAATGGTAGCTCTTAATTATATTTAAAGTTATAATTGTACTCCAAGTCCTAACAGACCTCTCACGAGATTTGACAACAGATTCCACTAGAAGAATCCAGAGTACAATTCTCAATAAACTCACTAAGACAAGAAAACCTGTTTCATAATTCTGGTAGACCCATTACCTTGTATACTATTAATTAGCCTCTATCACATTTTCCCAATTATTAAGATGATTGATTCATTAAGAAGTCACCACAATTTTCATTACAGAAGTGATCATCTGGTGGCACGCTTTTCACTCTCAAGGTGGTCACACAACTTGTCTCAGGGGACATCTAAATCCTTAGAAAAGTAAGCCCGTGTCAAAGGGAGGTGTCTTGAAAGGCACAGCTACATAATAATCAAAGCACCTATCTTTCAGGTGCCTTTACCCCTCTCTGCTGCTTCAAAGCCTATAGTATTTCTCCTACTTGTCTTAATTATTTTAGAAAATGACAACAGACCACCAAAAAATCCCAGGAACCCTTTAGACTTCTCGCTCTACATTCAATGCACAAAAGCTATTAAGCGTCTCAGATTCAATACCCTGGCTCCAATTCAATGGTATAGGATTGAATATTCTTCTTGAAGTTATATACCTATATCTTCTTTCAATAACTTTCTTTTTGAGGGGTGGTAGTGGGATGGGTGTCTGTCAAACTAACAAAGAACCAGATAAAGGTTACTTGATTTTTCCTCTTTTTACATCCTTGCCTAGAGGGAGGACGAATGCAACCAAGTGGTTTAACATAACCTGGCAGCTATGCTTTTTCTGTCACAACAGTTTATGGTGGTGCATAGGGCTTAGTCTTGAGACAGGGTATAGGATGCCAGTGCTGCACTGAATGCCTAAGCCCCACACCCAGCTCATTCTCCCTATCCCCATCATTCATCTGGAGGAGGGTCTGCAGCAGAGTCCTGTGCCCTCCTCCCACCACACCCCCCTTCTCCCAGACCCTGTCCAGTGCCAAGGCACAGCTGCAGCACTGGGGTCACCTGGCCTCCGTTTCACACTCAGGGGGACCAACCAGCTCTGGGAAGTCTCTTCCCTACCCCAGACTGCCAGTCTGCAGCTGTCATTTTGGGATAGTTTGCTTTCACTGAATCACAGAATGGTTAAGGCTGGAAGGTAATTCTGGAGGACACCTGGTCCAACCTCCCTGCTCAGGCAGGGCCACCTACAGCCAGTTGCCCAGCACTACATCCAGACAGCTCTTAATATCTCCAAGGACAGAGAATCCACATTTCTGGGTAAATCTGTTTAACTCCCTTTGTGCTCCCATTTCAGCCGTGCCACAATGATCCAGCCGTACACAAAACAACATGAACAATTCATGAACTGAGTAAATAAGCTAGGGATTTGAGAATAATTGCACCACCTTTTTATGGTCTGGTCCTAAATATGTGGTACAAAAACCCATACCACCTTAGATAGCAAGCACTCTAAGCGTGAGACTGCTAGAGTGCAACAAAACAAAGTTATTTGAGCTGTGGGAACAATTTGTTGCTTTATACACTCAAAGCTGAATATAATTATCTCATAAATAACTAAAATGAACCAAGCAGCAGCGTCGGGCCCGAGAGCAAGATGTGTTGTTCAAAATGTTGGCATTGAATGCAGAACTTAGAAATTTGCTTTCTTTTCACACATTCGTTCATCCTGGTGGCACTTTGCACACTTTACTGCCAACCTCCTGTCCAGGCACACTCTCCTGTTAAAAGGGAATACTGTGTTGTAACCAGAGATTTCTGGCTTACGTAAATGATGACTTCTTTTGCATTGCTTTAGAAATGCTTATGAGTGCTTTATTACCTCTGTTTCACGTGAGATGGACTTCATAATGTTTGCGAGTATGTATATTTGCTACAGTACTTATAACTCTTCATGAGGCAGTCCCTGCATTTTAATTTCTTTACAAAAGAAAAAATTTTTGACTCAAAATTTCTTCCTCACGTTAGTAAAAAGCAGTAAACTAATAGCTACACAAAACCATGTCTTTGTTTTTGCAGTAATTTCTTTTTAATCTGCCCTAAACCAGGCGTCTCTGGAGAAAAACATACAATACATAAAGAGTCGTGTTCCAAGTTCATCTTATTGCTCTGTTCCTAACTAGGACTGAATTCACATGACTACCTTCAGGAGCAAGATTCTTACTGTGTTTTCATTCAGATACACCAGATACTAAAATTGAGAATTTGCTTGGACAAAAACCCCACAAAACAAGGACAGTAAAACAAATTCACAGGGACAGATGATATTGGTTATATCACAGCAGCAAGTTTGACTGTTTTTCCAGGTATGGTATGTAACAGATGAGCACAAAAACCATCAAGACTGAATTGCAGCAACTGAACTACAGCTTTGAATTTCAGAGATAAAATCCCCCAGACCATGCAAAAGTAACATATGAATTACGACCATTTTTTCATTTTGTTCCAGCTTAAAATAAATTAACGAGCAAATTTTCACAAATAGAAGATGTGCAGCCGCTGCCACTAAGACCATGACTGCCAGATAAACATTTAAGGGAAGAAGTTAGGTGCCCAGATGGGTGCAGGAGCAGTTTTGAAGATCTGGTTGAGATATTGGATGCTGACTCCTGTAGCAAACCTGTGCAACAAATGAAGCCTTAGATGACAGCCTATAGATTTTAATTCAATGTAATTATTTGCTGGTACCAGTGGGAAAAGAAAGTGAGTCTTACAAATAACAATTAACAAGATCAAGATGAAAAAAGTGTTCAAGGGGTTAACGAAAAAGGTAGAAAAAAGTGGTTAGGAGTTGAAGGGAGAGGAGGGAAAATGTTGCAGCAAGAAAAATCAGTCTTCATTTGAATGAAAACATTGGGGTAAAAATCAGGACTGGCCGTAGTTGTAATAGCTTGTCCCATAACGCACTTTCAGTGTAGGTACTCATTTACAACTGCTTTAAGATATTATGTCATTATGTACATCATCTTTGTATCTCTGTCAGTTTTACCCTCCTTGAAAGTATTAAAAAATCTGTAAAACCAAGTATTCGGAATAGTAATAAAGACAGATATTAATGCAGCAGATTCATTTTTCAGAAGCTTCCTTAAGATCAGAATCCTCTTGTTTTTGCCCATTTCACCGATGCAGAGACAATGCCCTCGGTTTTCATACAATTGCTTAGTATTGTAGCCAGCAGGTTCAGCATCCTGGCCTGTATCTTTCTCCTCTGAGGTTCAATACTTGGCTACACCAGCAGAAAATAAAGCATTTTCCCTTTTTTTTCCTCCTCTATCAATAAAAGACCCCAAACCACTAAGTAGCAATTAAAAAATGTTTGTTGAACTGTTTCTCTCCAAAACATTTAAGGTTTTTATACTATAGCCCAACAGCAACTTAAAACTTCCATTATATAAAACCAGTATTGAAAGGGATTTTATAGTTAGTTTTATTGGCTCCTCTGTAGGCAAGCATTCATCTGTGCATTGCTCAATTTCTATACTTAGTGCAACAGCCACTGTGCAATCAACAATTCATTTGAGCCTTGCCTTTTATGCACTGAAGAAACTAGGAGATGCTATTACAAACCAAAACTTAAATCACTTCTGCTCTTTAAACACCTATCCAATATTCTCAGAAGCCTGTTGAAAGTCTTCCCTTTAAAACTTCAATTACTGTAGCAAACTCAGAATAATAATTTTGCTTGCGTAAGAACTGGGCAAATAATTAGGAATAATATCCAAAGAGGCATCATCTATTACATCTATTTTCTTAGAGAACAAGTAATGAAATTCACAATAGAATTATGTAACACAGGCTTAAACTTTTTTTTTTGCAGTAAAACTGTTTGACTCAATCTTGTTTCTAGTAAGAAAGTGTAGCTCCCACTGATTTACATGATTCCAGAATTAGTCTAACAATCATTTCACACTTCCAACAGCAATTTTTGGAATGATTTTTTAATTTTCTTTCCAAGCAAGCTGTCACCCCACTGATCCATAGCTAATATACTCTTAGAGTTTCTTAATAGATTTCTTAGTTATTTCTTAATAACTCCTACATTTTTGTTAGGTTTCTTTTTTAATGTACTTAGAAGGCTTAGTACTTGTGACAGGAAGGCAGGTAAGACAATTACACCCGGCATAGTCAGACAGAAGTCATGCAGATCTCCATTGGGCCTGACCATACATTCTGCACTGCAGCCCTCCCTCTCCACTGAGGGATGGATATTGGCATGTCATTTGTTTAAAAAAAAAGAACACTGGTACTTTATTTCAGGCTACTCCTTGATTTGCAACTCTTTTCTGAAGCATAACCAGTTGTACTTTACACCTGTTTTGCACAGACAAATGAAATTTTAATTTGAGGCAAGAAGTTTTAGATACAGTTTCTAGTGAGAAACTGGGACTGCAGTCACATTTCTGTGGCTTCCCTCAGTACCAGTGCAAGCACCCAGAGAAGATCATCTTGCAACAGCAGTTTCAAAAATATTTTAGCACATGACATCTTGCAGTAAATTATAAAAGTGAAGAAAGGGAGCTATTCTTTCACTAAACCTTCAATGCTTCCATTATTTACTCCCCTCCCTCGGTATTATTATGCAAGCAGAGATGAAATCATGGAGAAAAAAGCTCACCTAGCCCAAGTACTACTTTTTCAAACTCCCACAGACCTGATCTTACAGGGGCTCCGTTTCTCTTGTTTCACCATTTTCCTGCAAGCTTATGTCATACAATATTTGTTGTCTGACTCTTGAACATGCAAGCAGCCCCAAGTTCACTCATAATTTGGACCAGAGCCCTATAAAGAATCAACGTTGATACCTACCGGTCAGACACAGCGAGGAGTTTGTATCTGGGCCAAAAGCAAAACAGAAGTAATTTCAGACAGGTTCCTTTCAGTATATATTCAGGAAAAAACACAGCAAGGTGTGTACCCATAACATCAGTCGACATACGAGAACCGTGTATCAGGTCATTTCCACTTAGCATAAACAATTGTCCATAAGCTATCTTACGCCCTTCATCTCATCCTTTCTTTTATTGCTGGTACTGGGAAAATCAGGTTGTGCTTTATTTTTGCTGCAGCACTGTATGCATATTCTTAAAATTAATAAAATATCAAAAGTTCAACTGGGATAAACATTTGGCAAACTACTTACTCATTGGAGGTAAAAAGACATTTCTAAAGCAGCCAAAGCTATTAGTGGATTCATGTTGCATTTCCCAAATAGTTTTACCCCTGTGAAAAAAGCAGCAACATTTTAAAGTCTTGGGTTTTTTTTAAAAAACATCCACGACAGGGATCCGTTTCCCTCAGAATCCAGATTTGCCTGTACAGTTGAGAGCAAATGTAATTGAAACAGTGATAGGAAATCACCTTGTCCAGACTTGTCACCTTGTCTTGTCCAGGTATCTATAAGCCTCTGCATCCACAGCCAGAGAAAAAGCAGAGACAGGGTTGGAATATGCTGTTCGTTTGCCCAGAGAAGCAGAATCCAATTTCCCTGGTTATTGCAGGTAGGAAGTTCTGCAGCCTCAGACCAGTAAAATCCCGTTCCCAGATTCCCATACTTAAGGCGGCTGATAACTGCTAGGTACAATACTGTTTAGTTTCTGGTTTAGGCTGGATATATGCCTTAACAGCTGTTGTGACTTTTTGACTTGAAAGCAGAAGTAAGACACTTCTCACATCTCAGCCACATGTCTGAATAAGTTGGATTCTGCCTAGGTACTTCCCGAGCCTTTGAACACATAGGTCCAAACCCCAATAAATATTCTGAAGGAAGGCTGTTTTGAGACATACAGAGAAGGCAAATATGCCAAGTCCTTTTATGCGTTCCATTGGCATAATAAAAAGACATTTACTGAGGAAAGATATTCAAGTCTCCACCAGAACAATTTCAAGAGTGAGAGGAGGAACAAACACAATATTGTTTTGTTAACTGAAGTTAAATTTTTATACAGCCCCTATGTCTCAAATGAAAATTTGAGAGCCTAAGCTTGCCAAGGGTTTGGACAAATCAGGTGGATATCTTCCAGAAAATACAGAGTTAATACAATGACTACTTGAGGATGCTGTGGGCATTGATTTCCATGCTCTGTGCGTAGAGCCAAGTCCAGGTTAGAGCACACGCCTTCAGGGATGCTGAGAGGTGATCCCTCATACTGCCCCAAACACCAAATCATCTCTGCTTTAGAGAGAGGCACAGCTATGGCCCTGGCTCTTGAAATATGCCTATGAACATGCATAATTAATGCCTTATTTTTCTAAAGCTTCCAGCTTTGAGGAATTCAACAGAGCCTTAACAAGTAAAAAAAGAAGCCAGGGAAAAAAGAGAGACAGCCCACCCACAACACCAAGCAATTTATTACACATCACAAATGGGAACAAGCTAATAACAGGTGCAGATCATATTCAGTAGCAAGCATATGTCGCATCAGAGGATGGCAGTAAGTCAACAGCAGCATTGGAAAACAGAGCTTCAAGATAGCAAGGTAGGCTTTTCTTGTTCTGAAAAAACGTATTTATCTTTCACCGTTTCCCATAGGTCATTCACATGAGAAGTCTTTGTGAACATGTGTATATGGGAGGGATGTTTAAAGGAAGCTGTAAAAAGAGTTCATACAAAAACCTGAAGATCTGGAAAGCATCAAGAGTTTTGTCAATGTTTATACTGAATTTGAAATTCGATACTAAGTCTTTTGAATGTCCTTGAGAAGGTAAAATCAATTTACCACAACTAATACCGATATTACACCTTGGCTGAAATTTATAGCCAAACACAATGAAAGCTAAAGGTGCCTAGCAAGATAAAATAGTCAAACTTCACTGTAAGTGTTCAACTCCTACAGCATAAGGGTGCCTATAATGCAAGTAAATTAGAGACCAATTTTTTTTTCAAGCTCATGGACTACTGTTGCATTAAGACACAAAAGGAAATCTTGAGATTTATAGTTCTTGCAGAAAAAGCAGACCAGGACCTTACGAAGAGGTCCAGAGGGTCACACTAGTTCAACAGCTTGCTGATCCCACTCCCAAGGGACTGCATATGATTAGCTGATGACACACCTCAACCAGGCATTGACCAGGAACCTTTTCCCATTTCAACAGAACCACCATTTCAGAGGGCTTATCTGAGGACCAGGTGCCTCCAGGTGCATGGTGTCTCAGCTCAAAGTCAAAGACCCAAAAGCTGTCTGGGGAGGGACTGCACTGAAGATAAGCACCCACAGGGAAAACAAAGCAAAGAAAAACGTTTCTGAACACCTGTTACATTTTGAATACCTGTGGGAAGCAATTGATCTAAATATCTGCCTGGACTCACAGCTGCATGTATGCAGGGCTATTACACACTGCCCTTAGAAATGAAATCTTGAAGGCCTTCCATTTAAAAGCTTCAGCTAGCTTCAGCAATGCTGATGAGTTACACCACTGGTCACTAACAACCCTTGTATTAGACCTCCTGGCTAGAACAGGAATCATGTTTTGAAGCCTTCTGAAATAAGCAAGCTAGAAATGTCAAAGGTCCTAAAGGCTTTGAATATATTAGTGTTTAAATACTTGTTTTCCTTCTGTATGGTATGGTAATGGGAATTAGGTACTGGAGCATTCATTCTGGAAAGAGTTGTATTGATGTTGTCACTGTTTATAAACTTGCACATGAGTTTATGCATTAAAGCAAAGGTTTAATTGATTAGCTGAATAGCTGCTAATTACAGGGTAGTATTATGGAGCTGCATGTGTAACTCAGGGAAGCCAAAGGAAGATGAAATAAAAATGTTTAAGAAAATTGAGAAAAGCCATCACACATAGTATACGAGGAACAAAGCAACCCTCCAGCAGTACAGGGGTGAGCAGAGCATCCATCTGGCTGCGGAGTTGGCATCTCAGGCTGCTCATTTCACCCCCTCAGTTATTGCCACGCTGACCGAGGGAGGCCATTAGCTACACATCAGCTTGTCCACCTCCCTTTTTACCTGAGGTAGGATCACCAGCTCAGAACCGCAGGCAGAGACTGGGAGCTTAGCGTGAAACATCAGCAAAGTGAGCAGACTGGAGAGCAAAGGGGTCTGTGCCATCAAAATCTAACATGGAGATGAGCAGAAGAGTGGGGAGAAAAGGGTACGAAAAGCAAAAGGCAGCATGAGCAATACTGGGTAGAATTCAGCTGGGTAACAAGGATCGGGATTATAAAATTAAGAAATAATTCATAGGCACCAGAGGAAGAAGCATTACATAAAGGCTACAAGGAATCGCTGAAGCTGCCTGCCCACATTTTTTTCAACAGCCGATATTACAAAGCTTAAATCACCTTAACAATCCTTTTACCCTGCTGAGAGCTGCTGTTTCGGTTTTGTGGTTTGTGTTTTTTTTTTCTTAATGAGGGCAGAATCAAGGGGCTCAAATTTCATAATGGAAATTACCTTTAGATACTTAATATATCATATGTTATCATTTAGCTAACAATTGACTAACAAGAAGATTTTCAATCAGTTTCTAACTGTTCAAATACAGCACTGTGACAATTAAAGAATTGTGAAAGAAGGATAAATTGCCTTCATCTAAGACAAGTAAAACATAGTAGCATTCCTTCTGTTACAGTAGCAAGTAACATAAGCTATTTCATTGTTGGGACAAAGCTTTTTATTTCAAATATTAACATTTGATGTTTCTGCTCCCTTGAGAAACTGCTTCCTTGTTTTATTTAATATTTGGAAAAGGGAACAGAACATGGAAGATTAAAAAGGAGAAAGTAACAGGCTAGGAAGAGAGGGAACAAGAGCAAAAGAAGCCTGCCAAAAGGGATGCACAGCACAGCACACTGTCTTTATATAACCAGCACTTATAGAAAATGACTCTTCCCACTCTCTCTCACTTTGAAGGTATCTGCAGTTGTATTGCTCACGCTTCATTAGCCCCCAAGCGATTGAGTACTATTCCTCTGAAACACATTAGGCCAGACTAAGATAGCAGAAGGTAAAAAGCATAGTAAAAGATTTTGAGGACAAGTTGCACCACAACTGCCGTAAAGCGCGTAACACGAAGTACAATGTTGATTCAGCCAAGGCCCCAGTGCTGACATTAACTATTTTATGCATTCAGAATTGATTGGGAGAAGAGTAATGATTTCAAAAGTAACTTTCCACTATGAAACATGGAATTGTTATTGCAAGAGTCATTTGGCAGTCTGCATCTTCATTATCTGCGATCACCCCACACAATACACATCCTTGAAAGACAGTTACATCATTGAGAATCATTTGTCAAGAATTATTCTCAATTCTATCAACTGACAAAAAAAGGTAGTCATTGGGCAGTAAACAAGATACAGCAGTGTTAATAGTATTTTATCCTGAAGTTAATATACCTGTGCAGTATAGATAAAATCATAATCAACAAAAAACCTCTCCTGCCCTTGCAACAGCAAGGAAGAATTTGAATCCTTATTTGTCTTTAGCTCTCAGTGTGATTTATACTTTATCTCCTTCAGTGTAGCATCAAAACTTTATGGAAGACATACTATTTTTTCATTAATCAACTGTTTCTCCAGGCTCTCTCGCACTCTTATCAGTGTGCACTGCAATACCTACAGAATATTGAAATATAGTTTGCCTGATGTTTTAATAGAACTTTCCAATTCATATCTAAGCATCACCTATTCAGTTGGACATAAACTCATTTCCTCTACAAAGAGAGATTTGAAAATATTGTGTTAATTATTCTAATCCTTAAAGATATTGCATATACAGCTGACAAGTCAAGCTTTTAAGTCAATGACTGCATTGCAGGCAGGCTTTGTGCCCTGCCCCCCAAGCAGAAGCAGCTGTAAAATTATTGAGTTTAAAACTATCAACCTCAGCTTTTGTTTCAAGTGAAACATCTCTCATTTTTCACCTTTTTTATATCATGACCACAACAGAGAATGGTATATCCCAAAACACCCAGTTGTGAGTAATATCCATGGGTAGACTGTGCATCAGTACAGAAGGAAGCGATAAAAATGCTTGGAGAACAAAGCATTTACAGTTTATGGGAGAGATGTTTAACTACAGACTGCCTGTTCAGTCTGATATGCACAGCCTTGAACCTGCACTTAAGTGAGTCGGTCCTGTCTTCCTTTTCAGATGTGGTTAGAGGATGAAAGGGCTGGTCATCCCTCTTATCTGCTCATTCAGTAGTTAAAGCTGATTTGGGACTTGTGTTTTCAGCCTTAAAAAAATAAATCACAACTCCCCAGACTGAAAGCAAAGTGACAAACTCTGCTTCTTCCAACGCAGCTAGGCAAAAACCCAAGCTGTGAACAACAAAATTAAGCTGCACAACTATGGGCATGACGCTAAAGAACTCATTTAGGGTGAAGTAGGCTTAGATTTCACTTAGCAGCCCCTCCCCCCCAAAATGTACAAATACTCCTTAAGTCTTTGAGCCTCAGGACTTACAGAAGGTTAAGGACAGTGTGAGTGAAGAAGAGCTAGTGAAAGTCCTCACAAACTGAATTTAAACACAACTGGTTTTTTGTCTTTTCTACGTTCCATTGTCAGGCACAACAATAAAATAACATTTCAGGAATAAATGGACAACCATCTGTCAGTAAGAACCGGATGACATGGTAGCACCTGGAACCAGACACTAGCCATACAGCACGATTCAAAGCCAGCCTGCTGAACACAGAAGGCTTTTCTCGGACATTATTAGTTTGTGTTGTTTTGCAGAAGTACTCTTGGTTTTCCTCCTTTTGCATGTGAGAGGATAATGAGGTTTATATAAAGCATGAGTACCACTACAAAATATTAACTGGGGAAATAAGCTCAAAAGCACTGAAAGTTTGAGACGTCCGACGCAAAAAGCTTACGTCACTTTAACAACATGGAATTTTTCACCAATTGTGTTTTAGTTTGGCTTTATGTTGATTTGATTATAATTATTATTCATACCGCCCCAAAATGAATTCAATATGGGAACTGCTCTGTTAACAGATCCTGTGTCACAGACATATAACCTTACTGCATGCACTACAGAAAATGAATCCATCACATGGATTTTATTAAACTGTGACAATCAAACACAATATGACAGCCAAGGCAGTACCCCACTAGACAGAACCCCAGGACAGTGCTCTCTGTACAGTAATAAACAAGACCAATCTAAGACAAAGTGGGAGGAATTTGTATCATTGACAGTAGAAAAAGTCCCATTGATCTTCATCCCTATATATAACCATCAAAAGGATGACTACAGCACATGCTGATTCAGTGAGAGTTAGCGTAGGTTTCACTGTTTCATTTGCAAAGTGCAAGTGCTCATCTGAATATACTGTAAAGGAAAGAATTCTTTTTTTGCTATGACCAGTTTATTGGTCAACAGGGCTAAGTTCTTATTGTCATTGTTAGGCAGAACTCTCTTTAGAGCCCTACTTATTACAACATAAACCATAAAATGAATAGACTATGTTCACTTTTAAAGATGAAAACTGAGAAAAGAAAGAATTCTAGAGTAAGATTGGTGAATTGGCCTAAATTCCCAAGTGAACTAGTACAGATTTTCGCAGCTTGCAGATACAGCTGAAGGGTCTTCAAGTGAATTATGATCTCTCAAAATAAAGAGCTAAGATCAAGCAGAATTGCTATCTCAATACATCTACTTATTTCGTACAGACTAGAAGAGTCAATATAAAATATGCATTGTAGAAAAGGAAACCACTTATTTACACCAATGGCTGCTCCAACTCACCCACAGACCCATCCCCCCTCTTACTCACAAAAGACTCATCTTCCACACTGCTGCATCGATATTACCACATCAGCTAATGCTCCTAGAACAATGCTTTACGCCATTTGTACTGGACTCTCCCCTTCCATCCTGTATTTCTTTACTGTACATTGGTTACCTCCCACTGAAGCCTCTTTTCTTGTTTTCTCCAGGAGGATTTATTTTTCCCACTCAGAGTATTCTCCCCCACAATTATCATTGCCTCACACTGGCTTGACATTCAGGCTTTCAGCAATTACTTTTAATGAGAGATTAAATTGCAGTTCATTAAATAAGTTCATTTTATCCTAGCTGCACGTTTGTCTAATCAGCTCGCATCTTGATAAGACTTATGCATACATGTGTGTACAAAAGCCATCACACCTATGTAGAAAGTGTTTTCTTTGAAGTGTTCCTTAAGTCCCCAAGAACTTAAATCACTCTGTTCGAAAAGTATTAAAATAGTTTGAAATCTCTCATTTCTAAGGTCTTTTTAGTTCCTTTTTCCTGTAAGACCAGTGACATCTGTTCAGGTTCTTTGAAAAACAAAAAATCTTAGTTATACACAAAAGAGTGTTTGGTTCAGTTTTCTAATCAATTCTAATAAGCCAAGGCAGGTGTCATTAATACAGCTGCTTACAGAGAAGCACGAAAAACTCTTCTAGGCAGAAATGAGCTGCATTTCAATCATACAATTTTTTATGTCTGAAAGATATACCAATTAGAATATACCTATCAATGGATAATGATCATGGCACAGCATTTTTTTCCCCCCAGAAGACATATGGTAAGAAATTGCTGAAAAACACTGGAAGCTTAGTTAGAATTAGTGTTTTGTGAGAATGCACTAGGATAACTAGTTATTTTCCATAGATCTAAGTAGTTTCAGTGTATCCTATGCTAGCCACTATGAACAGAAAGCAATGTTGTGTGGGTTGCACCAAGATGATAGAGGGCTTGTTCTTTTAAATTCTTAATTAAAAATACATTTCTTTGGTATGGGAAAGCACAGGAAATGGTAAAAAGTTCAAAACTCAAATTTTATTACCTAATGAACTTTATTATCTCACTACCTAAAAGTAAAAATCAAGAAGTTAAAACATGAAAGCCTAGTTTATTGCATTGTGTTTCTTTCTCCCTGATCTGACTGTTATCCATATGTCCCTCTTAACTTTAACTCATGTTGTACACCTTTTGGGTTTTTCCCCCCTCTAACCTGTCCAACAACTAACATTTGGCATTGCAAATGAGGAGCACCTAGGGAATAAATATTTATTCTCAATATCCCCAAATACCTAGAAAGTGGAAGCAACCAAAATCTATTCAGGTTAGTTACAGTCTGTACTTTGATAATGCATATCTGATTTGTATTTCCAGATTAAGAGGAAAATGTCATTACTGTTTGTTTTAGGTAAGCCCTCATCTTAAAGGGGAAGAACATACAAAAAAATTCAATTTCACATATAAACACTGATGCCATAAAGTAGCATCAAAATAACTAGGCTAAATTAATCACTAAAGTAAACAACTTGATGCTTTCCAGAAATGTGTTATCTGTGACCTGAAGAAACACTGTAATAGAAAAACATAAAGCTTTATAGTCTCCACAATCTGGAGAGCCTTCAAATAAAATTTGTAATTAGTATAGAGGGTTAGGGGGTTTTCCCCCAGTTCCCCCGATTTTAAAATTATTTTAATCCATATCCCAAAATCGGGCTCAATACTGTTTCCTCACTGAGAGCTGGACTTTGACCTCAAATTATATTGTGTGTTATGCTAGTGCCATTTGACAGGAACTGCTGTAACTGTATTTTAAGAGGTGCTTTACTGCACTGTTGAAAAATGAAAATATTTTTGTTATATATAACTTACAAATTTTCAGTACTATTAAGTTTCTAATATAAAAAAGGCAAATGGCTGGATTGCCATTTATGGTAATAATGAAGTTCATAAGCACCCTAGATTGTATGGGTAGAAAGCAATTCAGTAGGAGTAGCACTTAATCATCTTCTGCAGCATTATCTTGCTTGAAAAGGATCTAGAGTTTAAATAAATGGGCTGAAGTTTGAATAACAACGCAGTCTGTCCTCTCACATTTCCCATTAGTCTAGCATCTGAACCCAGAACTCATTACATTCATATTTATTAGACAGTTTGTCAGTTTCCCCAAAATATCATTAATGAAGCACAAATTTCCATTCACATTAATTGTAGATTTACTCTCTGAATGCAGTTTCAAGGCTACCCAGATGTATTTTGTGTCAAGCACAGTTCTCTGGTAATACTGTTACTTGTCTCCAGTGCCACTCCTCCATAACCTTACAGTAATTTAAGAGTTTAAAAATACAATTTATTTGCTTAGTTATTTTCTGCCCATTCAACCCCCAAACACTAGCATGAATGAAGTTCTTAAAATGCCTGCTAAGCATTTAATCTTCTTTCTTTCTCACCCCAATGAGCAGAATCGCTTTTCATTTATTGTAAATATTTTATAAAATGCATTAGTATACTGTTTTTCTGCAAGACTTCAGTCTGAGGAAATATATCGTTGCAGTGCCAGTGTTGCAGTAATTTTCTCCACATTAAAAAACGGGCCTTTTCAGCTCCGTTATTAAGAACTTGTTCTTTGCAGTTTAAAGAAAGCAAAAAAGAATTCACTGCTTCCAAACCACACTTGCTTTTTAGGTTGTTTCGCAGGTACCATTGGAACCTGCTCTCAGGGTGAAATGCATAGGATCGTGCAGTTCTTCATTTTGAGTGGCATTATAGATCATTTTAAGGTCATGTCCCCATTTTTAAAATAGCTTTGAATTTTGTGCAACTTTTCGTTTTGTGTTGCCTCTGCGCTTCACAGGCAAACTCCTAGCCCTTCACCCATTTCATCCATTAACGGTAACATCCAACAGAAGCAGATCTAGGGCAGACCCCTGCAGAACACCTTTCTTCCTTGAAGGTGACCCACTTCACAAATACTCTGTGTGCCAAAGCCAGCTGTCTTGCCAGCCGTGTTGTTATTAACATTAACACCACCAACAGTTTCATTAACATCCCCCTGTTGTTGAGGCTTAGCTTAGAAGAATCACAGAAATGGCAGTTTCTCCGAAAGGAAAGCTTAAGAACCCCCCTCCTACAGGGGTGTAGCTTATGTATTTTCATAAAGCTAGACCTCACCTCTCTGGTGAAGCAATACATGGATAAATATCTGCAGCGAAGGGCAGAGGAAGCACTTGAAGAAACAACAACCACCACAACCCCTTCCAATTATTTGCTCACAACAGGGTCTTATTCTGGGTTTTTTTTGCCACCAATCACACAACTATTTTAATGAATTGAGAAAGTTTCTTTCACATAGTCAGGGCTTATATACTTAGCTTTTTACCTGCCATCTTGTCACCCCTCTGGTACCAGTTTCAAACACAGAAATGTGATTAAAGCACTTCTGCAGGACAGCAATCTACAAAGTGCTCTACAAATCATCTTTGGAAAACTCTGGATGTCAGTCACACGTGACTAATTTGTCAAAACCATTGTTGGAGAAAAGGAAAGCTTGCATGAGCTTTGTCTACTCAAAACGCTGCCATACAAAAATTTTTTTCATGCAGGTTTTTAAAGATGTTGCCAGATTTAGAAGAAACAAACCACAAGGTAGAACATCTGATTCCTGGAGTACTTGATCTCCTACTGAGAAAAAGCAACAAGTTTTTTTGGCAAATATTCACTTGGCAGCTACTTTCACACGAAGAAAGTGAACCAATTTGTTAACACCAAACAGTCACTTTGATACAGCTCCTGTGAAATCAGACTAACAGGGGTGATATGGGGGGGCAGGCTGGTAGGGAAGAGAGAAGTGTTAAAAATTGAATTATTTTACTTCTCTCAGACCCCCAAATTCCTCGGAAGTCTGCTTTGTGTTTGTAAAGGAACTATACCGCAAGGTTCTGACAGTCAGGTACACTCAGGCAGAATACTCAGACTTAATATTCACAGTCCTCACTTCTCTCAAATGTTTTATGAGGCTAGAGTAAAAGCATCTTATATCCCTAGTTCAGGGCATGCAATATTTATGATGTGCTTAGGGTAATGAAATGGATTTGATGGACCTTCTGAACGTGTATATAAAGCAAGGTCTGCGTTGAGACAGGCTGCAGCTTTCACATGCCAGCATGGTCACCAGCATATCAATAGCGTGGTTCTCCCTTTCCAGAATAAAAGAAGAAATGGCAAGG
Source organism: Phalacrocorax aristotelis (assembly GCF_949628215.1). NCBI lineage: Eukaryota > Metazoa > Chordata > Aves > Suliformes > Phalacrocoracidae > Phalacrocorax > Phalacrocorax aristotelis. Next base: position 65,035,165 of record NC_134280.1, read on the forward strand.
TAGTTCGCGCTGCTTTTTCCTCTTAAGGTGGGACAGCAAAGTTCCTTCCTTTCTACTCCAAGAAGCTTCTTCACTCCTAAAGACTTATGTCTGGTCCTCTGCATATAGTGGTTAAGAGTGAATGGAAATCAAACACGATTATAGGAAATCTTCTTGCCCAGACAGCCTTCAAAAGCATAAAACTCACATGGTTATAGAGCCAGAGGACAGCTCCTGAAGCAAAATATCTCTTCAGTATGAATTTTCCTGTAGTGGAACAACACTATAGATTTCTTTTTCTAACAATTTTCATAAAACTGGATCAGTCAACATCTGCTTCTGCCACCTCTCAGACACTTCGTTCTTGGAATATTCATGACCTGAATTGTTCAACACAAGTTCCCCATCCATAATGAATAATACATACTGCAGTAGAATAGGATTTATCCTAAACATACTTAGACTAGAAACACTGCTTGTACACACTTATTTGTGATCCTTTATTGAAGAAACTACGGTGTTTCGGAAGAGATCCTCTGCTCAGACATTAAGTGTTCGTAGCAGCTCTACAGCTGTTTAATGACTTGTCAAAACACCAACTTAAGTATACTTTCAGACAATAAAAGCAAGCTTTTCAAGTTGCCATCCATTTATGAAGCCAGGCTGAAGAGAGCAAGGAAGATACCAGGTACTGAGTTGCTCAGTTGTGTCTTGCAAAATTAGGCTTTTTTAGAAATATTTCTCTAGTAAGTGGCACAAAACAATGAATGACCACATTGTGTAATATCAGGAAGTTGTCCTTAAATCACCTTGGCTGTCATACTAAAATGAAGAAACACTATGAGTAACAAATTTTAAGCTTATTTTTCAGGTCTTTAAGGATATTTCACACCATAGATTAATATAAAAGCAAGGAAAAAGCTTTTATGAAATAGACTACATGAAAATGTACTTAAATCTGTCTTCTCTCAAGTGTTCATTATTCTCAAAGAATCCACTATGAATAACAATAGATATTTTCTTGAAATGATTTTCCAACAAAAATGGATTTTTCAACTTTAAGAAAAAAAAACAACTTTTAGAAAAACATTACATCTATTGAAGTGTGGTTTTTTGATATTTTTTCTTTCTAACTGCTTAGAAAAATTAATAATTCACAAAAGTTTTATTCTTAGTCTATCTACTTTATAGAGAACCCTAAACTGGTGCTTCAAAGCACTGCACTTCTTGTCAATGTTGTAGTTTTCCCTTGCAAACCAAAAATCTAATTCCTAGCAACAGCTACTCATTAAGTTGCAGATATCAGTTAAAGCTCTCAAATTCATTGACAAATACAAACAGGATTTCTCCAACACACAGTAGAAAATATACACTTCTCCATGCCATAATTGCACAGCAGACATGCATTTTATAAACTCATTTGAGGAGGAAAGAGGATATGTTCTACACATCAGTCCCACATCAAAAATATGAAGAAATAAAAATGGCTGTCACTTTTACAGTTGGTCCAAACTTTGTGGATACAAACTAAAGAATAACCCAGAGGCCTTTCAGAACTCAAGGGTATTTGTTCTCCCACACAGTTCCAGCTACAAAGCAGAATCTCAGGTCTCAAATAAAATCCAAACTAGAGATAGTTTGTTTTTTTTTAATTTACTGCAGAGTTGAGAAAGAAAAGTGATTGAAATACCTTCCCCCCCCTCCCCCCCCAGAAATTTAGTGTTTGAATTTTAAATTTCAACATGAAAAATATAGCCTGAATGTTGAGGTTAGTAATGCTTATATTTCTGTAGGCAAAGAACAGCTCCCTATTAACTCCCCCCTTAAAAAAAAAAGGAACAAAATTAGTATTCATAGGTGTTAGTGACCATCTGATTTTTTTTTCATTTATTCTAGACCACAGGGTAATTTATGTTGGAAAGTATCCTTAGATGTCACTTCTGGTGCAACATCCAACGCTTGTTCAAACAGTTGCTTAAGTTTTGAATAACTCCAAGGACAGTGTTATTCAGCCTCTCTGGGCAGCCTGTTCTGGTGTTTCATCGCGCCTATAGTTAAGGAAACCTGATACTTCACAGCAAATTCCCATTTTCTAAATGATATCCTTGTCCCTCACCATATTACAATGCATTAGACAACGTACTCCTCACACTTCTCTTCCTGAGGCTGAAACCACCTGGGTGTCTCAGCCTCTCCTCACATGTAACTTGCTCCAGCCCCCTCTGAACACCTTTGTGGCCCACAGCTGGGCTTGCTCCAATGTGTCAGTCTCACTGGGGAGGCCAAAACTGGGCACAGTACTCCAGGAGCTATTTCAGAAGTGCTGAACAGGGAAGAATTACATGCCCGCCAACTACCCTTGCCAATAGAGTGCAATAGGCAACCGGCTTCCTCCCTGCAACAGTGCATTGGTGACTTCTGATTTGTTCACCATGACCCCCAACTCCTTTTCGACAGCAAAACTGCTTCCTACCCAGACAATACAGTGCTTGTTGTTACATGGGGTTTTATCACTCCACATGGATTGACCTTTGTTGAGCTTCACGAGGTTCATGTCAGCCCTTTTCTCCAACCTGCCAGGGTTCCTCTGACCAGCTGACCTCATTTTGACGAGCAGACCTGATCTTTGACCACCCTCTCTCCGTTCACTGTCCAGAGACTTGCTGTTTTTAAGGCCACCGAGCAACATTGACCCCAGTACAAGTACCAGGAAAATGGCACTAGTAACCAGCTACTACTTGGACTTTTACCACTGATGACAGCGTCTTGAAACCTAGCCGTCAAGCCAACTTACTATCCATCCTATAGTCTACCTATCCAGCCTATATCTCACCACTCTGGCTATTAGGATTCTGTATGAGACCCTGTCAAAGGCGTTGCAAAGGCAAGGTGAACACCATCCACAGGTCTCCCTGGTTCATATCAGACTGCTTCAGTAGAGTTTACCCTCAGTAAATCCAAGGGCAACTGTCCAGCTGTGCTGTTCCCAGTTAACATTCCTACCATTCATGAACTTGAAATAGTTTCCAACAGCATTTTCCAGCTAGAGACCCCATGAAACCTAAGCCCCTAAAAAAGCAAGAGAGTCACCTCGGTCCTTTCTATACAGCATGAGAGGAGACTAGTGTTAAATAAAACTGACACTTTAGGAAAATTAAGTTAACTAATAGCATTGATAACCCTTCACAAGTTAAGGAGAATAATCATTGAATAAACTGGTAGAAACTAAGTTAATGTATCTCCTAATATATTTAAGGAGATAATTTCCTGAATGTAAAGTATGATAAGAACTACAGATGACTAAAAGATAAGCATGTCCTAGGAAGAAAAATTGAAGTTACAGACAATTGAAACTAATATCAGATAAGCAGACAAGAAAGAGATCCCCACAGAACAAATATACTATTTCCAGTTTTAGAAAAGTGTTACCTCTAAAGAAATCAGAATTTTAGAGATTTGAACCTTGAATACCTTAAATAATCGTTATCCTTGGAAGTGGGACAACACATCAGTTGCTTTATTTAATAGTTTAGTTCATTATACATTGCTGCATATTCTGTCCTATTAAAGGGATAAGTGGAAAACAAAGGCAGATGTAAAATGTGTTCTGTCTGTTGTCTGGTGCTAACTAAAACCACCTGGAGGAAACTAAGCAGTACATTGCTCCATCTGTGAAAACTACTAAGAATTCAGGCAGTGAAAAACCTCTGCTAAAAACAATGAGGCAGGGAACCTGTATCACAACTGGATACAAAACCAGCGGTATTTTCAGCTATGCAGTACTTTTATGTCAGAGTAAGCATAAAAATTAAGAGCAGAATTGGTCAGATGTTTTCCACAAGAATTACTGCATAATGAAAATGATTTTTTTTCATTGTCACTGTACGTGAATAAAATCACAATCTATCATTTCGCTTAGGCTTATTTAGAATGATTCATTTAGTTCAATTTGAAAGACTCTTCATTTTATAAACTTTCATTGTAGTATTAACCTGTTGCCTTGCATAACCTGTAATCCCAGCCCCTATGCACCTCCTGTGAGACAGGCTCTTCCACTCTAAGCAAATTGCAGATTTCCATCTTGCTGAGAAGTGTGCTTCATTATGGGCTTATCGTGAAGACACTGTAACCCTACACAAGAATGAAAAACATTGGATTCCCTAACTCCACCATAACAATGTACACTTGAACACTAAGTGACTTGATGGCTTGTGTCCATTTGATGAAACATAGTTTGGCTTTCGATCCAAATTTATGAAGAAGCTTTTACATTATTCAATTAAATTTAGTGGTGAAAGACCACCTGAGACCAGCCTTAAGTTTAGTGCAGATAGTAATGCTACCTTCAATGCAACTGGTATGCAAGTTCATTAATTATTTCTCACCCACCTCCTAATTAAACTAAGTCTTTGATTTGTTTCTCTCTGATATAAAACCAAGGATTAGAAAAATACCAAGATAAAAACACTATCTCACTACACATCCAGTAATTCCTTTTTCTAGTTGGGGTACAGTTCTGAAATAGTTTTTCACCCTGTGTGCAGCCCCAGACTGATGTGTCTTTTATGAGACTTAGGAAATAAAAATTCACTATACTTTTAAAATTTAAAAATTTAATACTGATTAGAGACTTCTGATCACACAGCAGTTTTACTTAATACCCTTATGACCCAAAAAATTCAGAAGGCATGACTCCACATATTTAGTAGTATGGTGTCAATAAAACCGAAACAATCCTGACTGCAATTATTTAAAGACACAAGGTGAAATGGAGGTACAGAAAAGAGAATAATCAACCAGCTAGTTTAATTCACCTGTACAGACAGGAACACAAGTGAAGACTAATATACTATTAAATACAAAATGAAGGTACAGACATTAGTGTGTGGACGCCTTCTGAAAGATAGCACCAATACCACTCATGAATGCACAACCGCCGACCCCCTCCAAAACTCAGACCCACACGGACAGAGCCTGGAGTTGCTGCTTGACAGAGCCATCATGTACACCAGCAAGAGTGAGCACAAAGCGTTACATGATCAGAAATAGGCTCAGTGATAAATCAGAAATAATGCAACTTTAAAAAGAGGTAATAAGATTCATCCACAGCTTCTGCTCCAGACGCTTTGCAAATTATAAGGAAAATGCATTCTTTGTGATCTGTAATGCAAATTTTCTTATCTTCCCCCTCTGAACATTAAAAACCCAGAAATACTGTTTATTTAGTAATTTCAGAGAGTCATTTTACAAGGGATAAGGAAAATACTCCAATAGCAAATTTTGATGCAGCTAACAGGTGTGTTTAAAGCTTCTGGGTGCTATAATGACAAAGACCTGGCACCCAGAATGGTCCAGGCTATAAAATTAAAATTTTGCACAGAAGCGTTTGCATATGCCAGTAAAGGCAACCACTCCTCTAGAGTAAGAGTAAAATTGGATCTGATCAACACACAGTTTGTTTTTGGGGGGCTTGTTGGTTTTTCATTTGTTTTATCTTTTTTTTAGTAAAACAAATTTTTCTGATGTTCGCTAGATAGGACCCATAACTGCTAAGAATCACTCCTGACTAGGAGAGTGTGCTTGCAGCCTGAACACACACACACACTTGTTTAAATGAATACCACCCTTTTCCACCTGCTGTTTCGATACAGTCTGTCAGCCGCATACCCAGTCCTGCAATAAAACATTGCAGGCCACCTGCCTGGGATCATACTCAGTTCTAATTCAGTACAGACAGCACTTCCTATCCCAAAACCGTTTCATGCTATTACAATTTTAATTGCGACACTTAAACATAGAAACACTCTTCTAGATTCTGTGTATATAAAATGCTGCTGCCCATCATAAGATAGTAGCTGAGGTATTTTTAAATGCAATATCTTGATTGGCAGGCAGTAGCAGAGAAGTATGACTAAATTTATGCAGCAATCATTACAGGAAATCCACACAAGTATCCAAGATAACACAGAATGAGGCAAATGAAACACCACTGCTTTCTGTTCTTGGAAGATAATGAATGTAAAAGGCTATCCATACAGAGTTTTGAAGGATAAGACAAATATATATTTCTGCGTGACATCTTGTATTGGGTTTGCATGGCACAGTTTTGGAAGCAGGGTTGGGGCTACAGAGGTGGCTTCTGTGAGAAGCTGCCAGAAGCCTCCCCTACGCCCAATAGGGCCAATGCCAGCCAGCTCCAAGATGGACCCGCCGCTGGCCAAGGCTGAGCCCATCAGCAACGGGTGGTAGCACCTCTGGGATAACATATTTAAGGGATAAAACAACTGCACAACCACAGCTAGGAGAGAGAAGTGAGAATATGTGAGAGGAACAGCCCTGCAGACACCAAGGTCAGTGAAGAAGGAGGGGGACGAGGTGCTCCAGGTGCCAGAGCAGATTCCCCTGCAGCCTGTGGTGAAGACCATGGTGAGGCAGGCTGTGCCCCTGCAGCCCAGGGAGGTTAATGGTGCAGCAGATGTCCACTGCAGCACATGGAGGGCCCCACACCAGAGCAGGTGGGTGCCTGAAGGAGGCTGTGTGTGATGAACTGACACAACCCCCATTCCCCGGCCCCCTGTGCTGCTGAGGGAGGGAGGTAGAAAAAATTAGAAGTAAAATTCAGTCTGGCAAGAAGAGATGGGGGGAAGATGTTTTAAGGTTTAGTTTTTATTTTCTCATTATCCTACTCTCATTTTTATTGTTAATCAATTAGTCAAGTTTGTTTTGCCCATGACAGCAATTGTCTTTATCTCAACCCACAAGCCTTCTGTTATATTTTCTCTCCCCTGTCCAGCTGAGGAGGGGACTGATAGAGCAGCTTTGGTGGGCACCTGGCAGCCAGCCAAGGTCAACCCACCACAGATCTATAGAGCATCTTACTTCAAAATATCTTTGTTGCACAAAGCTACTCATCTGTAACACTCATTCGTGGTTAGCTTTTCACATTAATAAAATTAAACTAACTCCACATATCACAACTACCTCTTAAAAAAAAAACACAGAAAAAAATTACATGTTTAGAAAAGGTGTTACAGCACAGCCTGCTCTCAGGTATCAGACCCCCTCACCAGAGACATCTGGGATAGCTTGATATAGGCATAGAACACTGATGTTTCCAGGCCCTGTAGTTTAAGTCTTTTTTTCCTTCTAGAGTTTTTTACTATGAACCTATCTAACTTAAAGGCTGTTTTTAACAAAGAAAAGGGTAAAAAGAAAGAGAGGTCCCTCCCTCTCTTCATACACAAATGAGAAAAGCAATTTATTCACTACAAGGTTTTCCTGAAACAAGTGGAGCTCACATACCAACAGCAAGGAGATCTGGGGAAGACAGCAGAGGAACATAGCAAAGAGAATGTGTAAAGACGAGCACCAAGGTCATTAAGGAGAACAAGGCAAGCCAGGCTCTGTGCAGTGACCAGAGGGGAATTGGATACAACTGAACTAACAAAAAGCAGCAAAGGCACCCAGGAAACAGGACAGCCAACTTCTCTCCAGGACTGAGGGAACACAATATGGTTTTACAACAGCAAAAACCCTAGAAACAACTCTATTACCATCACCAGGCTTAGTCTTGTGTACCTGTTTGTAGATGAGCAGCGAAAATGAGCCTTCGCAGAGGCACGCTCCCCATCAGTCTGGTACAAGGAAAACCTGAAAACAACAAGCTTAAAAGGCCACTTCTGAAAACAGAAACAAAAATACAGACTCCCAACAGAGGCTCAGCTACTTGCTGCTCCACAGCCAAACTGGAGCCGTGCCCCAGGCTCTGGCTTTCATGGGAGAGGGCAACACAGGTGGTGGCACTTTGCATCGGGGTGGCAGCAGGAAGCATTGCACCCACCTGGATAACACAGCTCCAGGTGATAATCAGCATGCACTCACCCTGGTTTTGTGCTGCTTAAGAGTATGAAAATGTAAAAATAAAACAACTTAAGAAAAGCTCCCCAAGTCCATCTATGCTTGTGCTTTGCCCTCAGCACAGGAGGCGACTGGTGGTTCTCAGGTGTTTGTGCAGCGCACATGGATGTGGTCCCTCTGCCATCCCTTTTGCCCCTGTACCTTCACAGTCCATGATCACTGTAGAGGGACATGGGAGAGCGTACCCTGATGCGCCTGTTCAATATCTCTGAATAATCCCTTTTTTGACCCTGCTAGCACTGCCTACCTCCACAACATCGTCCCAGGGCAAACAATTACTGAAGTTTGTTAAACACTTCCTTTCACTTGTTTGAAACCGAGCCACCCTGATTTGGTGAATATTAGTGCCACATTCACCATCTCCATTGCCACCAGGGTTTTGTGAACTCGGACACGCCCCCGTCAGCCTTCCCCACTCCTCACCAGGAATCCTGGCCTTTCAGCCTCTCTTCCCCAGGCAGCTCCTCTGTCCCTGAAATCACATTGCTGTCCCTGTTGTGGCTCCATGGGCACCCACCCGAGGTGAGAAGACCAGAGCTGCTCACTATATCCAAGTCATGACCACATCAAGCTTTATACAGCAGCAAAATGATAACGTCTCTCTAATTTTTCATACCCTTTCTGCTGGCGTCTAACATCTTGGTAAGGAAAATATCTAATCCAATATTGTCTTCTGGATGTGGGACAGTTAGTTTATTTTTTTTGACTGAGAATGTGTTGTTTACATGTCATACTGCTCTGCTGCCTCACATGCAGCATGACTGACTGTGTTTAGAGCTGTGCTGCACAAAAGTATTCAGGTGCTGCTCTATTGGTCTGTGAGATAATTTTCTGGTACCCCAAATGATTAGAAAAAATCTTTTTCCCGTATGCTAACTTGTTAACATCCATATCGTAATTTTTAATATTAACCTAAACTCTAACTAGTTTCCAAATAAGACTACACATGACAGAAACTTCTAACCCTTTGAAAAGCAAAACTAACTGAAGACCCAGCTGGAGAGCCGGTTCAGCCTGGCACAGCACACAGATTATTCCTCTGAACTGGGACAGAAAGGGTTCAAGGCAATATTCTGTCCCGGCCAGAACAGGAGGCCGAATCCAGATCCTCCTATCTCAGTCCCAGAGCTCCCGTATCTTTGGGCCATAGTGCACACTTTTCTTTAAATCAGGGGACATGTATTTGGGCAGAAGAGACAGAAGAAATACGTACAATTTGCATGGCAGGACTGCTTATGTCATACTTCCACAACTGGTGAGACTGGTACAGCACAACACGAGTGCCTGAACCTTCTCGGAAAAATCCAGGTTGTCATAAGGAATTACTTGTCAGGATGTGGTATGGACCCTTGGATGCACATGACTCCAAACAATGAACCAGTTAAACCAACATACTTACAAGGAAGAGAAGGACTTTGTTAACTAGTAACCGGTACATACAGTTTACCTGCGGAGAAATGAATAAGAATACATTGATTTAAATTCCCGAACGGTTCGTGGCAGCAGGCACTCACAGAATGCCTTTTTCCAGGCTGTGTGCCAGAACACACAAGCCATATAGAAATTTTGCTCACCTGTGATCACAAAACCAAAAAAAAAAACCCTTGCCCCACTGCAATGTGTGCTTCCTGATGCATTTACACTGCGTCTTAATTCATTTGATGCAATGCTAAAAAGTCTTCCCTTTCTCACCTGTCATGTAAGACCAATGCATCATGTAATTAAAAATAAACAGAACAGGTGATTCTTTTATTTCTTTCTTTTTAATTTTTTTCCATTGGCTTGCATTTATGTTTAGTTTGCAATATTTTTCTGCATTTCAATAAGCCCAGTAATTTTAATAAGATTTAAAATTTGGTAACAGCAGGAAAAATATCAGAAAGATGTAGTGAGTCCATTTCCATGAGCTAGTCACTTATGACAGGATTACATGTATGATGCTACGTCTGAGGATGACATCCCCAGCTAAATATCTATCAGATGACTGTCCTGGGCCCAATACAGTATGTATTGCTTTTAAACATACTGAGACTAAGAAGAAACCCACTGTGGTTAAGGTTTCCTGGCAGTCTTTCAGAATGTCAGTCTTTTAGCTTTCTACGAGCTGAAAATCTCACAGCCTAAACACCAAGTCATTACTTGGCTCCTTCAGATTTTCCCAGGGCTTGTATTTCATAGTCCCTAGGAACCATGAGTCTTCGTATCATGATAGCATATATGTTTTTAAAACAATCTGCCCAGTTTGATGTTAGCTATACCTTTGAACTTCCTACTCCTAAAAGAGAGTTTTCACATCCTGAAGTTGCCATGAAATCTTTTAATAAATAAACTGCATGGAGGGGGGGGTATTTTTTTGGCCTCTTAAATAACAGTTATAAGTCAAAGTTAATAATTTAATATTAACCTACAAAGCTGATAAGAAGAACTTTGTTACTTTTTAGGTATTTCTTGGTCTGACAACCGCTATACTATGCTGTGTTTTATTTCTTCCCTCCCTTTTTAAGAGTTTATTCTAATTCACCAAGGGACAAAGATAATTAAAATGTACTTGCAGCAGAAACAAGCTTTAGAGAGATCTATGATGAATTTTTCATAGTAGAACTTTGCTTGGGCCTTGATGCCTTCTCAGCTGCTTATGACTAAAAATCGGAAAGCACAGTTCAGATTCTTTTGTCTGTTAAGATGTCATTGTTTTTAAAACGATGTGATTATCAGCCATGAAAGGCTGGAATCAGCATCACTAAGTCCTGAAGAGACAGGTTCTGAATAAAAAACCTACAAATGGCAATGAAGTCACAATTAAGCTTAATGATAGATTGTGTAAAATTGTACCTTAAAGAAGCCTGGCTTTTTCACTGAGAAGTTTTTTTTGTCAAATATTGTGAAATATAGGAGAAAAAAAGATATAGATCTGTTCTTCCTGCTGAGAGCAGGCTTCTCATTCTGATAAATCTTTTCTTAGGATGTTTTTGTTCAGCATCTCTCTTACTTCAGGATTAATGCTGTAGAAATACTCGTGGCTAATGACACTCAAATGCAACCGAACTTTTTGACAAGTTTAAAGTGGTAAATGAAAAGTGGAGGAATTATAAAATAATTTGAGAGGAACATTTGTCCTTTTTGGGATGGCCACAATGGACAAGAATGAGAGCAGCACTCTGCTCTAAATGGAGAAGGTAGTTCCTGAAATCCTCTGGGAAATTCCTATATGTATAACTGCCTTCCAAAATGGAGACAATAACACTTCTGTAGTTGGTTCACGCTAATCTCACGTTACAGTAAATCAGGTATTTTCTATTCTAATTCTTTTCTATATGTATCATTTCTTTGCCTAAAATATTCTTGAAGGAATACGTGTCCTTGTGTAATGGATGTATAACAATTCCTACAGTTTTAATGTAATGAAATAATCACTCATTCTTTGGAATCGCTGGATTTTTTTAGTCACTGGAGATTCAGATTCTGCAAAGGAGATACCTTCCAAGAAAAATAATAGTGGATAAAGTAGCACGGTTATAGAAGAGATTGCTAGTAGAAACATCACTATGTGCGTTTGACAGAGATAAGTAGGTTTTGACAGCACTATCCAAATCACCACCGAAGGAAATTCAAGTAAACTTCCCCTAGGTTCAGATATCACTCTCTGAAAGGCCACGCTTGTAAATAGAGATTTATTATGCTTTTCTATCTTGTGGTCTGTTTTTAGGAGGTGTCAAAACCATAATTTGGAAGAGAAATATTATTACGAGATAGTCCTTCACCAAGAAAAAATATATTGTTTGTCAAAACTCATATAATAAAAAAAAACTCTTAAAAATTTTTAAACAGAGTGTGAAAAAATATATGTATAAAGTTCTCCTATAATTCTGAAATGCACAATCTCAGGAAAAGGATCTATGAAAATAAAAATAAAACACTAGACCTTAGGATATTAATTGTTTAAGTGGTCCTGCTCTTGAATTATTTGGCTTACAACACATGATTCGTAGCAATTGATGCTACATTGTTAAATTAGACCATAAATGTGGTGAGGCAGATATATTAAATCATAATAAACTCTCAGACAGAAGTGCTGAAATTTATTAGGTTACTAAAATAACCAGATGGATTTACAGTTTTTCACTTTAATAGATTTCCATCCACTGTTACTGCGGGTATTTTCTAGCTTAGGTTAAATTACATTTCAGTTCTGACTCCTTTTTTAACCAGGATCTTACGTTTTATTTTATTCTTCACCCGGATGACATTTTTGTATGTTTTTATATTAATTAAGTGTGGTTCATGTAAAGTTAGCATACATTGTTCCAGTTTTTCTAAAGGGCATGTATAAGTAAACAACTTAAAAGAGTTAGCTGCAACCATTTTTGAATGCACATCAAGCATGGCTTATTCTATACAACTGTGGTATCTAAGCCATTTAGAGAATTAAGATATAAAGAGCCCCAAGACAAAAAAAAATACAGTTTTCATTTTGCTGTGTTCCACGTGTAATGAGTTTCTTTTTTCTTCAGAAGTAATTACTTCTCTGAAACACAACAGGCTCGCAAACATCATCAACCGTAATGACAAAGTATATGGCTCCACGAAAAGCAAAATACTGTAGTCAGACCGCAAGGCAAAAGAACGAACCACCAACGCAACTTTTATTAACTAACGTTACAATAGCACTCCACAGTAGCGTACAGGGGTTCTCATTAGAGCGATAAAAGCTTGTCTGCAGAATATAAATTCACAGGTACATCTGTAACATAGCCATAACTGTAAATCTGGCTGCACCCCACCATCAGCTATAACCCCCTGCCAGCTGCTCCCTCTCACAGAATGCAATTTTATTTTCAAATAAAGAGCGGGGCTTCTTTACTTCTTCTCCCCCTCCCTCCTCTCCGTCCTCGGCAGCTGCCCTGAACGCAGGCTGGCAGTACGCGAAGGAGTTGCAGTGGGATGGGTAGGAGAACCAATGAGGAACGTGTTCCCTCCTAGTTGCACCTGGACCAGACAACTTTGGCTGCGCTCTTAGTGCAAACCTATCCCAAGGGGATCCATACCTTTTTCTGGGACCATTGCCGTCATCATACTTTTCTTCCACAGCAGTGAAGCTACTCACCCCCCTGCATGGCAATCTGAAAAGAACTTTTAAGAGAACTAAAACATCAACAAACTTATTTTAGCCACAGAATTAATTTTGGCCTACACACTACATCGAAATTTCATTTTATTTATGGGTATAGCAGAACTTGAGGTGGAAGGTTCACTGCAAGGAGTCTGTCAGAAGCCAGAGCAGTAGATTTGGAAATCAAAGAATATTAATGAAATTGGAGAAGGTGAAGATGTAGAAATAAAACTGCAGGACATAACATGCCAGAAAAAACCCCCGAGTGAATTAAAATTCAGCCAACGGCATTGTCAACCTAGCACGTAAAGAACAAAAACCCCACGTGGCTCCAGTCATGCCAACCAAATAGTTACAAGAGCTCCATAGACCTAATTTCTTTACTAATCTGAAACCAATTTGAAATCGTGTTAAATGCTGTCACTGGTAGAATGGGAACCAGTTAACTGAAGGGTTTTTGTGATGTGATGCTCTGGGAAAATGCAGCGTTATGTGTTATACATTAAACATGCATGGAAAAAGATGTGAGGTAATGGTTAGAAGTCACAGAAAGGGATATTCCAGTTAGGAAAGGGGAAGGAAAAAAACCTCAAAATGACAAGGATTCATCAAGTGCTGAGACAGATTTCCACAGGAAGAACTTCTCTCTTGTGCAATCTCCATTTTGGAGACTCAGAATTTAACTGGACAGTGCCTTGAGCAACCTGAACAGGTTTCCTGCTGGCCCAGCTTTGCAGATCGGGCAGGACCAGGTGACCTCCAATGGGCCCTTCAAGCCTAAATTTTCCAAGATTCCTTGAAAATATTTTGGACTACTGCTCACTTATATTTAAAACTAAGGTCAGTCTTGCCTGCATATGCAATTCCTAGAATTCTTATAAAAACGATCTACATAGATTGGTTTCAGCACGAATTTCGAAAGAAGATAATGTACATAATTAAAAGGCATGTTTTTCAGTTTAAACTGTATCTACAGCTACTTGCAGTTTGAGTATTACAGATCAGTTTTATGGCTCATACCAAAGCTGTTGCAGTCATAGTGCTGCCTTGCAATATCAATAAATAAAACCCAAATATTATATATTCTCAAGTGGATGTGCTTTGGCACTTCAACATAAAATTAATGAGAAATATATGCATTTCTTTTGTTATTAATGACTTAATCGGCATATCAAATCACTTTAAAACTTATTTATGTGTCAGGCACAAAATTGTTTTCCATCTCCTGTTGACTGCAACCTTAATTGGGGCTGCAGATGGAGTAGGAATATTTTATTAAATAGCCTATCATATAGAAAATTACAATTTAACATTGTATTTGATGTGTAAAGCCCTGCTTGATGTGTCTTGCTTAAGCACTACTGAATTATAAACACATTGTAGACTGCAGCTGGGATTACTTCTTCATTTAAAGGACCACTGATGTAAACATTTTGTTCTCAGCTTGTTTTTTCTGTATTCTGTTGGCACTTGCTGAGCCAGTGCCAATAACAAGTTTCAGAAGCCAACACTGCTCCGCACTTCCCAGATAGAAAAAAAAAACCAAACACAAAACCCCTTCATATTTTATTTCTTCATTTAATAAATGAACCACTACACTTTCTCTCTGGCTTAGTTACTTTTTTGTGCATTTCACCCCTTCGTTGACTGCTTAGTGTGATGGATACCGAGGGGAAACCCCTGCAGACAGAAATCGGGTGTTTATACACAGTCCATCTCCTTTATATCCTTATTTTTATTTTGTTCAGGAGAAATAGAAGCCATAAGAGGGAGGAAATACTCTAAGTGCTTTTGTCCTGTACAACTTGAGGGAGCAGGGCAGCCGCGAGCACCCTGAACTGTGAACGGGCCAGGCTCGTGTTGCTCAAGGGAGATGTCCCTACCACAAGGAACTAAGAGTCTCGCTCTCTCCATGTAAAATAAGGCAAGTATCAGCAAAACAAATTACTCCTATGCCTAATTTCTGTTCACTTTGCCCCCTTGCACCACAGTGTAGGGACGTCAGGCAGTTGTGACTTTGGTTTGAAGTCTTGGCTGTTTTGAATATTTAAGATGAACACTCCTGTTAGATATTTTGGAAATTAGAATTGTTTCTTGTTTGAAACATGATTTTGGAGGTTGCTACCAGACTGTTTTCTTAGAGGAGGTGGCTTTTTACTCCAGGATTACTCAGCCACCTGAAGCTGGGACCCTGGCTGGAAGCTGCTGCAGCACGGCCCGGTGCAGGAGGGCAGCGCTCAAGAGCACAAGGCTGTGTCCACCCTAACCCTTGTCCTGTGCCCTCAGCAGTATTTAGGGCCAGGATGCTGTGGAAAATAGCAGTTCTCAGGACAGAGGTTTTGCTTATGAGACACCAATCTAGTTGCTCTGTGTACAGCCCTTCATGAGCATGTATGTAGCATGCTCAGCTTATGCTGGCAGGAGAAAACTCCTTGGGGCTGGAGTTCAGCATGCAATTTTGTTCATTAAGAAATTATTTGTTTTCTCCAACGTTCCTCAAGGACCAAAGGATTCATTTATAGGAGCATATTTTCCACGGCTAGTATGAAAACTCCTTTTTAATCCTTGCATTGAAATGCAAACGCTTTATACAGAAAATGAATCTGTGGGAGGTTTGGCTGATAAAAGAAATGGTCCTTGATGACCCGTGAGACTCATGACAATTACATCTAGTGTGATTTAAGGAGATTTGGGGGATTATATTCTGAAACCTGAGGTCTTTAGAAAGGAGTTTTCATATTCATCTGCTCTTGCAGTACCTGGTCTTGCTGTCCGTGCTTCTCCAGTTTAGTAGCTGTTTCACCCTCCAGAATAGATCGCACTCTGCTGGAGGATTATTGTTTTGCCTTTTACTTGTGTGTCCAGACTCCATCTTGATTAGCTTGAATTCATCCTGTCCAAAGCCATGTTGTGGGGCAAATGACCTCTGAAGGGAGATGGGGCTATGTCCCCCTCCCACCGTCCATTGGCAGTGTCCAACCACACGCTTTTACCAAAAGCAGCTCCTCAAAGATTTTCTTCTTCAGCCAATGGAGGAGTTGTGCCTGACCGTGTTACCCTCAGCTGTTTGCAGAGGAGAAGCAAGGGAAAACAAGCACAGACATCTCACAGCTTCGACTGCAAAACACCGTCATGCATTCTGTCATGCCTGATCAGAAGTCCCAAATCTTTCCTATCACCTGTGGAGGGAGCTAGTGTCCTAGCAGCACAGCTAGGTGTCCCAATCAATATCCATTAGCTACTTCACTCAAGAGTTCTCTCTTTCCCCTACCTTGAGTACAACAGCTACCTGCATCCCCCTCCTGTGAGTTTCTCTTCTGCCACTTCTGTTTTTTCCTGACCTTCAGTCCATCACTGAAAGATAAATTGCTAAGCAAACACTTCTGCTGCTCTTCTGCCTAATCATTTCCAGGTATTCTAAGTAAATATCAAACAAATATTGCTAAGACATTCTTTAATGTACTTTCTCCAGTCCCAAGCAGCCATCTCAGCAAACTCTTCCTAAGTATTTTTTTTTGTTTTTAAAGCAGGACTTCCAGTGAATTGCTTCTGATTCATTTCAAGCCCTGATGAGGAGCCTCCCTCATAATATTAGCTCTTTTGTTGGTCTCTACTGGCACCTTCCTTCCTCCTAATCGGGTCACTTGGGACAAACACAGGTTTTTTACATCTGATATAAACTGTGAAACCAATTAAAACCATAGTGATTTACAGCTTTCAGGTTTCCAGTGCAGTGAACCCAAGCAGAAGTCTGGATGATGATTTCCAAATGCAATAAAAGTCTCTTGCTAGAGAAAAGTGTTTGCCAAAGAGCAGCAGTGCTGACAGCAGAAGGAGGTCACGCTTCACCACCTCTCCGCCAGGCTGATTACCTTGTTCTAAAACCTGTCTCTGGCCTTTCGCTTATTGACTGTTTGCATTATCTCAATTAAACCTAAGCTTTCTGGGTCAGGAGGATGGGTCCTAATTCCAAACTTATAAATGTCACTGTAGCAGCAGGTGCAGTCTGATATGAAAAGTACCAACAGTGGTAGGCAAAATGGAAGAGAGAAACATTCGCTCTCCAAGGGTATTCATCCTTTGATCCTGTGTCCCCAGACACTCATCTGTTCCCACTCTTTCATATATTTAACACCACATACTGAAAACCCAGCTGAGGTTGCTGTGCGCTTTTTAATATTAGTTTTTTTGCACAGCTTTCAGGGTAGGATCCGCAAGGTTCAGACACGTACACGGAGTGTCTCTCAGGTCTGATACTGGCTCATGTCTGGCATCCCAGGCAGTTTTGCCTAAATCAACTGAGCATCCTGTGGACACAATTTTCACACCCAACCTAGCAAAAGCTGGCACTTAGGTGGGAGAGTATCAGTCACAGTGTGCATAGTGCCAGGCTAAACACAGCCAGATAGAAGCAGAAAACATAAATGATGCTAAAATAAAGAACAGAAACAGTGACTTTAATATTTTTGGGATGATTCTGAAGCAATCAAGTCTCTGCAGGCGGCTCCTCCTGCTGTTATTTCACTCCTATGAGCAGACATTCTCGCCGGAGCAAAACTACTCCATCATGTCGCAGGCACAGCTCTTCCTCAGGAATACTATGCAGAAAATTATTGATACTCATGCACACGGCAAGATTGTGTCAAGAGAACAATATCTGTTTCCTCTGAAAAGGTTTCTGTCTGTGTTGGTACTGTCAGAAATGTTGGATGAGGAACAGGATTCATACGCTTATCATTAAGAGGTGTTACAGCCACACTTTTGGAGTCTGATCCCAAATCCAGTAAAATCCATGAGGGTTTCAGTGGACGAAAATCAAGACAAATAAGCTAGGAGTATATGTACGTTATAGCTGTTTTGGAGAGTTAAACTGACAGTGCAAATCTTTTATGCTGATGAATTTCTGTGTTCAAAAGCATGCACGTAAACAGACAAAAGAACCATGCAACAACTCCTTGGATAAACATCATATTTTTAAAGTCTGTTAAATGCTCTTTATCCATAAATAAGACATAAGAGCAAAAAAGTTAGATAGAAATTTACATCCTTCTATTCCGCCCTATTAAATCACCTTGTTTTTCAGTCAGTCATCCCTTTGATGACACCATTGATTTCTTAAACACATAAATATTCTGTAAGAACACCTGGGGTTTGGACAACACGTGGCCTCAGACCATTATCACCACTGTCACCTATGAGAGAGTAACAAAAAAAAAAAAAGAGGGAAACTGATAGCGAAGACAATGTGACATGGCTTCATCATGTTTATAGGCTGTCTCTGATGGATTCACAGTCTCCACACCGTAATTATAGTAATTGATATTGGGTGTACATGCAGAATAAACAACAGGGACTCATTAAAAGTAACCTGACCACAAAGCACAATTTTGTTACCTTTTCTCTCTTTCCTGTTTTGCACTTTCTACTCTCGAGAAAAATTTACAGTAGTCATACATATACTTTAATACCTTAAAGCCTAAGCAACTACCTAAGACTGCAAAACAATTCTGAAAAGCAGAAAAAATAGCACTGATCACACAAATCTTTTATCTGTGGCATCTCTCTGCTGCTCAGCCCCCAGCTGTCCATCTACACAGAGGATGAAATGCCATCTGTTATTCTTGTCCTTTTGAGATCAGTGAAATATAAAGCAGACTAGACCATATATTCGGACTTTCAACAGCAACTCATTAGAGAGCACGCAACTGTACATTTACATTACATGCTTCTCAACATTACAGAGGTACACATGGACACGTGACACACGGAGAAAGCCCTCCTGTTGCGTTGCGCTGCACAGAGCTGGGACGTGGCCACAGGCACCCTCTGATGTTGCCGTCCTTTTTGGCCAGTACAGCTGTCCGGATGGTGATCGCTGGTGATGGGCAGCCAAGAGCAGTCACCTCCTGCATGGCTGCAGGCTCGTGTGGAGGAGAGCATCCGTCCACCCCCTCAACAGCAGTATGATCAGTTAATCTTTGATCACTGATAATGGAGGAGGAAAAGAAAACAAAATTGGATACTTATATTGAACATGGTGAACAATAGACTCTAGTTTGACATACAGAGTGGTTCCCTTCAACACAAGATCACTGAGAAATAGTAGAAAGGCCTTTCTAAATTGCTTTTTTTCCTTATTTGCAGGTACTTGCAATGGTCAAAAGCCCATCTTTGTCAAGGAAAAGACTTCTGCTTTCACCTGTTTCCTTCAGAAATAACTTGCTCTACTGTGAATAACTCATGTGTTTCCCAGTAGCCGAAACATTTTGTGGTCTGTTTAGCACGCAGAGAACAGTGCTCTGCTGCTGGATATGTGCTGATAAGACACTCGGTTATCTGACCCATCCTTAAATGGAGGACCTTCATTATGCATCCTATCAACAGCTCAGTGCAAAAGCAAGACCTTTACATTAGATATAAGGATGATTAAGTCATCTTCAGGAATAGTAATAGATAAAAGTGATGTACCAACATTTAGAGTCTAAGCATCATTTAGAGAGAAAAACAATAGATGTGATATTGGGAAAGGTCAAGGAGCAGTTTGGGTTTAAGATTTAATGAAAACCCATTCACGTTCGACAGAAGTTTATAAGCTGTATTATTTTCTGGAACTCAAAATTAATATCAGTCAGTTGGCCTTTTGCAAATCAGGGGTTATAAAGTACTATATAAACCAGCTGAGACCTCCTTTTAAATGTCAAACTGAAATCCACATGTGACCAGCATGGTAGGAGTAAAATTAAGAGTACAGTACATGAAATTAGATGCTTTGTCTTGTTAACAGCTGTTCGCATAATGGTGTGCTGATGCTTCTGCAGCCCATCGTCTACCACTAATACCCACTCTATTAGAAATCAAGCTTCCTTGGTACACGCAGTTTGTGCGTCCCTTGGTTTTGTTGCTTATTTCAGTGCTGCTATCTGATGTACTAGAGAAAACACATTGAAATTCTGATCACATACACTGGAACTACATGAAGCAACGACCATTCTTCACTTTCCGATCAGCGGAGTCTAATGTGTCTTTGCATCTAAATAAACTATTTGCATGATAAGCAGACATCTGTATGAAATTGTTAGCATCCAGTTAGCTAATATCCTTCTTCCACGGTGTTTCAAATGCTGAAACTTTGGTTTTATTTTAAAAAGACCAAGCTGGTCTTGTTAAAAATGGGTTTGTATGAATACTCACCCTCTTTGGACAAACAAAGGAAAAAAACTGAATGGAAAAGTGCTTTCTTTGTTTTTCAAAGATTAGGCAAATGCTCTCAGATCATAGTGCATATTTTTATCTGACTTTCAATTCCCTTCTCATTGCTGTATATCTTAGAATTGCTAAACATTTTATTGTTTGGTTTTTGTTTGATCAAGTTCTGCTAGCTGACGGCTCCTGGTTAATTTATGGGGCACCAGCAAGAATTAGGGTCCCAGCTCACTAAGTATGTGTCCCGAGGCCTTCAGGTCGTCTTCTGGTGAGCAAAAATCACCTGGACAAAGACTTGAATTAACAGAGAGCTGAAAAGAGCTCCAGCCACTGACTTGTATTTAATCCTTAGAGGAAATGTGCTCCTCTCTAGCATGTCTGCATTTCAAACCTTTGCCTTCAAAACTGTAATTAACCTTGATAGGAGCTTAATGGATGAATCTCTACATGCTGAGATTAGAGTGTAACAACAGGCAGTTGCTCCAGTTTTCTGGGGAGAGCAAACACCATAGCTTTCACTTGAGATGCAGCCCTTGAAAGCAGTGACAGCACATGCGCTGCAAACTGCCTATGCTGCAGACCCAATTTTCTGCAATTTCATCTCTGAGATAACTGACATTAGAGTCAGGACATACCACAGAGAAAAAAAATACAATAGCCATCATCAGTGATGAAAGAGCTTTTCTGCTTGTTATTCAGAAGAAGACATACTAAAATGAATAAACATATTTTCCCACTGGGGACATGGTAAAATATAACAAACATGACGTGCAAAGGCATCTTTTTTCTCCATCAACTCTGTTATTGCTGAAGTGTCATTTGGTTCCAGGACTTTCCCCACTGACATTTGCAGAGCTGCCTTTAGTGGGCAAGCGTTGGGCAGGTAAGAGGAAGGCAGCAACCTACACTGCCTCTGGGAATTCCCTACCTCCCCGGCAGTGCACAGGCATCAAATTTTGAAAAGGGGAAATTCACTAAAACCAGCATGAGCATTATTTTCTTCCTTGTTTGAAACAGTTTGCAATTGATTTTGTAACAGGTCTACACTATATAACAGAATTTCACATTTACTCTTTCTGACCTTCCTTTTTTTTCTTGATTTTAACCTCACTGCCGCACTGTGTTCTCCAATACAATTTAAGTAAATTCATTATCCATACATTACCTTTCAGATGAAGGCCAGAGTCTGACACTGACTTCTCTTCTCTAGGACGGGCTGATTCAACACAGAAAAGGGTGGCAAGATCTCATTCTTCCACTCAAGGTTAACCTTCCTTGTGTCCCTCGCCTTGTATGCTACCCAGTTAAAACACAAAAACAATTTAGTTCTTGCAAAAGCAGAGCAAATATCTGAAACATTTGATTTAAAGCTTTCCTAAGGACAGTACCAGACATTCAGCATCACAGATTTTACCTTTGACTGGACCTGTGGCTCTGCGTGCAAATGCCAGAAAGAAATTCCTCTTTCATAAACTGAGCATTGCCGTATCCTACAGAAGTCCAACATCTTATGAGAGAAGATAACTCGATTTCCCGTTTAGTGCACATTCATCAGCAACGTCCATTGCCTCCCATACTCCAACACAAGTTTGCCAGAAAATTGTGCATGCAAAACCAAATTTTCTACCAAAAATAATCTGGACAGTATTTTGCTGAATTTAGATGGTCTTGCTTTGATCACCAAGAAGGGCAGGCTGACGTTCAGAGCCTTCGTTGGGATGTGAGCTGAGATTTTTTTTTTTTTAACCTATTGAACAGCTCATTCTTTTTTTTTTCTTCCTTTAAACTCTGAATTAGTTTCACATCAACTCAAAAAATTAGTGTCCTGGTTTCAGCTGGGATAGAGTTAAATTTCTTTGTAGTAGCTAGTATGGGACTATGTTTTGGATTTTTGCTGGAAACAGCGGTGATAATGTGGAGATGTTTTGGCTGTTGCTAAGTAGCGCTTACATGGGTCAAGGACTTTTCCAGCTCCCCGTGCTCCGCCGGGGGCACAAGAAGCTGGGAGGGGGCACAGCCAGGACAGCTGACCCCAACTGACCAACGGGATATTCCATACCATATGGCATCATGCTCGGTATATAAAGCTGGGGGAAGAAGGAGGAAGGGGGATGTTCGGAGTGCTGGCGTTTGTCTTACCAAGTCACCGTTACGTGTGACAGAGCCCGGCTTTCCTGGAGACAGCTGAATACCTGCCTGCCCATGGGAAGCGGTGAATGAATTCCTTGTTTTGCTTTGCTTCCGTGCACAGCTTTTGCTTTACCCGTTACACTGTCTTTATCTGAAACCATGAGTTGCCTCACTTTTACTCTTCCATTTCTCTCCCCCGTCCCACCAGGGGGGAGTGAGCGAGCGGCTGCGTGGGGCTTGGCTGCTGACTGGGGCTAAACCACGACAAATAGTCACTCAATAACGTTCTGGTTGTCCATCTCAGCATGTTTGGTGGTACTTGCGAATGATTCCTTACGCAGTTATGCAAATCAAAATTTATGACATTGTGTTGCGTAACTCAAACGTGAAAGGCTGATGTGTGGATTTATATCACAGGTAAAATCTGCTCAATTCCTGTGGTTTAAAAACAAGCTAAGTACTGAAGCAGTTTATTAATGACATAATTAAGCAACAACCAAGGAACTAAACATTTGCAATCCATATCAGCAACACAACAGAAAATCCATACTGCTAGACTTTTTATAAAAAGTTTATACGCACCTGCCAGTTTCTCAGTGCCCCTCAGCACCTCGTCGGAGAGGCTGTGCTGGCACACACAGCCCAGAACCTGGGGGTTACCAGCAACCCCACCGGCAGTGCTGGGTCCCTCAGGCTGCAGATGGGGGACGTGGCATTGCACGGGCCCATACCACTCACTGGCACCGGCCCCCTGACCCACACCCACACCTCCTCTTTGTGTCAAACTCAGCCAACTGCTATTCCTTCATGCCCATTTAAACTCGTTGACATTCACCTTCCTCTTTTTAAAGGATGACTTTTGGGCAGATGCTTTCCCAGACAGCTGGCTGTCACATTCATGGTCTCCTTTTAGCAGCAGTTGGGACCCAGGGGATTTTGCCAAGGGTGGGCTGCATGAGAACTCATGTGGATTTACCATTACTTTTAGAATCTAGTTTATTTTTAGGCTAGTTTTACTATTTTCTTTAAATAAAGTTTGAACTAAAATGTGCTTCAGCTCCCGAGCAATGTTTTGTAAAGATTGTAGGCCAGACTCTAATAGGGGAAGACTGAATCTATTTGACCAATTCATGAATAATTCTACAAGCTGTTCTCTAGAGGACAAGCACATGAGCAAAATGAGCTGGACAGTGCTGCAAAGCAGAGTAAAATACACAGAGTGAAGTGCCACATCTTCTGCAGTTAGGGTGTCTTCCAGAACAATTTTACCTGGAGACCCTCCAGCCAGTGGCAGGACAATTTATCACCAACCATCTACTGGAAAGGACAGCTCTACAGATTTTTTGGTTTTAAGTATTCTCTGCTCCACCGAGACCTGACAAAATCTTATGCTCTGGATCAGGCACCAAAGCAAATAGCCGCTGGCGTTTTTTTTTTCTTCTCTTTCCTTGCATTTCAAGGAAACTTTCCACCTGGATGTGCATAAATCTACCTTGCTCCTCCTTTCTTCTCCTTCCTATTTTCAGTTTGCCCTTATTTAATGAGACAGAACAAGGGGGTGGAAGTTAAGGTGCTATATCATTATGTCACTTACCCCTGGGGAGTGCTGGAGGCCCTACAGGTGAAGTGTCATTTTGGGTTTTATGCATCCATGGGAAAAGCCAAGGTGTGCCAATACAATAAACAGTTTAGATTTACACTGAATTTACATAAATTTTCATCTCATGGGTAGAGGGAACAGCACATGGCAGTCAGTGGAAATAGTTAGGCAGTCACTAGGTGATAAGAAATCTAATTGTTTTCGTAAACATATTGTGAATAGCCATTTGCTTCAACTCTCTTTTATGCCTCCTCCAAATACATGACTGTTTCCCCCAATGTCCTTTATATCCATTTTCTGCCTCTTCTCAAGCTCCTTTCTACTTATTCCCCTTTTTCTCTCCCCTCTCCTCCCTAGCCCGAAATTTTAGTCTCACCCCATCTGCCTTTGAAGTCACCAGCTCACAGCTCTCAACTCCTCAGACTACCTCAGCCAAACTGACTTTTGTAAAGGTGTCCAGAAAGAAACGTCTGAGAATCATGAGTTCATAAAATAGACTGTTCCAAACCTTTGCTGACTCTAGTAACACAAGGTGTCTTTGAAGTCTTGTAAATAACTCATCTCACCCCTCCTTTTTCTAGAACGAACATACACAGCAAATATCCAGTTACCTTTAGGTCTTTAGAAACCTGCTCCCGCCTCTCCCCTCCCTGTTTTTTCAGTGAGGTAGCAGTTTCTGAGGCAAAATCTTCAAAACGAGAGTCAGCACCTCCGTGCACCAAGAGAACTGCCGATGTTTTCCTGCCAAGGACCTCTGCTCTCTCCACCTGGGAACCCACACATTTCTTGGGCCCGCGGGGCCAGAATTGTCCCCTCACATTTATAATTTACAATTTTCTACCAGGATCAAAAAATTCAGTTTTGGATAAAAATTAAATAAGCATAAAGCACTGGCTTTGTCAGAAATGTGAAACAGGGAAAAATCTGTGACTTTAACGGTGGGAAAGACTTGACTTGCCTGCAGTTCTGAGCCGTGATGTGAGATGGTTTGTTTTCCTCTGAAGTCTTCCCTCTCCACCTTTGTCTCGGGCAAAACCCTGAACGTGGTGATACTTAAGTTCCTGTGGGAAGCTGCCATTAACAATTACTCTTACCTCTGGCGATGATATGGCATTCCCATAGCTTGACCACCTCTGCAGTGAGAGATACTGCACTGTATGTATAATCTTTAAATGCTGGGTTAGGTTTAGATTATTAACATAAATAAAAAAGTTCAGTTATTTCAGTGAAAATTTGGGAGGCATTACAGTTGATAAGAAAAGGGATATTTTTCATTTCTATGTTATGGAAGAAACATACACAGTTTTAGTAATATTTACCTTTTATGTTAAGGCTGGAGGCTGGCCCACGGAGTGTGCTGGTTGCTGCAGTGACCGCTAGTACCTTCAAAATACTGGTACAGTAAACTGGTATGGCCCAGCCCTGGTCAGCTATTGAAAATAAATGTTTAAAACATACCCGGTGTGATACATTTTGTTTGCATATTTAAATAGTAAAGTAGAACTGTAATGTAGTATAAACTATGAAGGAAATTGTCTCATTCACAAATAAAAACTGTTGCTACAAAAATGTACTTTCTCCCTCTCAAAGTAGTTGCATAAAAATTTCTGAGCAAGAAACTTCTTACAGTTTTCGGCAGAAGCTTGTTTCTTGCTGTGCTTGTAAGCGACCTGCCTACAAGCATTGAATGCTCATTGCTGAGCATAACATGATTCAAAATAGAGCTTCTCGTTTATTAAAAGCAAAGAAAATAAAAAACAAGTTTCAAAAATGCACAAATATTTCTTTAACCAGTTTTAAACTGGAATTTAAGCTAATTGTATGCAACTATTTTGAAAAGAAACAGTGTCTATGCAGATTTAAGTTCAGAGAAGCCTAATGGCTGCGTATGTTGCGTGAGCATACTTTTCTATCACTAGGTCTTCATATATCTCCATGCTGTCTACATACATAATTTGAAAGCACTCTGCATGTTCTCCAATTTGTTTTTAAGAATTTCTAGTTAAGAATTAAGAATTAAGAATTTCTAAATGAAAAAGCTACAAAACCTGGTTATTCCTAAATTTGTTTAATGAGCTTTTTACACTCTAACAAACATAGCACACTTTTTATATCAACTTTGCAGTCTGAAATTAGTTTATAATTTGCTGTATATAATCTAGTCAATGTTTGACTTCAGAAGAACTTTGTACAACATTCTATGCTATTTATATAAAGTTCTGCTAATTCTGATCTACATAAAGATGAAACCATCAAAACCAATTTCTGCCTTGGACCAGGGTAAGATTACACTGAATAAGAATAAATTACACTGAAATCAGTGGTGAGGGATAGGAATGTGGTTACAATGAAACCAAAGATTTTTGCTACATGTGGAGAATATGAGAAATATCTGTGATGTTTTTAAAGGCCAAATTACCTGTCAAAAGTTGTTTATATTTGTTGTCTCAGATTATTTGGAGAGACTACACCAAGAAAAAAAAAATCAGACAATGACCTTTAGGTTTGCAGAGCGTTCAGAACCTGAGTTTGAAACAGAGACCCAATTAACTGTGATGAGAGACCTGTCAGGGGGTACAGAGAGGTGGGGGGCACCCGGGCGCGCAGGAGCAAGATCGGAGCCACACTACCAGGAGGTATCTGTACTGAAAAGCTGCTGATGCTGGCCAGTTGGATTTAGATGCCATTGCATCGTGTCTCACATTAAAAAAGGATGTTCTGCAAACTTGAAAATATGTTGGCTGCTGAAAGGGTAACTCCAATTGGAATCTCACTTCCTTTAGGTGGAGGATCCCTTTATAAAAAATAAGTTTCATGCAAGGGCTCCAAGCGTTTCACCACAGCTCCCCTCTGTGAGAAGCAGCTGTTCGTCAGTACTCATCACCTCACTTCCAGAGAGTCCCTTCCACCACCTCGTCTGAAGACACCTTCCAGCTTCTCAAAACTTATCGTGAGCCACGAGTATGCAACACAGCAACGGTTTGGGTTTTCATGACTACCCCACGGTGAGCCCTATACTATATACAGACCTCTCTCTATATAGCTGACCCCTTCACAGTGATTTGTAAGTTCATAACACGTACTCAGAAAAGGCTGGCCTGCCTTGGGGAACAAACCCCTCTGAAAACCCTTTCTGCTACCCTTCATTTAGCAGATGCCTTCCAGTTTAACCTGCCTTTCACAAAATTTTCGCGTCTCTTACAGTGCTCTGCAAGTCACAGAGAAGACATAACAATCCTTAGTCACATAGAGCTCATCAGGCCGGAGCTGCTAGTGTGCCTCTTGGCTCTGCACACAGGCCGCACAGACCATTTGCGTCCCTGGCTCACTCCACCTCTCTCCTTTCACCCGCATCCAGCTATACAAAGGTTGGATGTGAGCTTACCTCAGGTGTTTGTGAAGGCACGCAGAATATATTTGGCACTGCTCTGAGGAATAATTTAATTCCATGAAGTTACTTCTGATCATGATAAATCGTATCAAAATTGGTCCATTGGTGTTTTGGGTCAGTTTTTCTCATTTGTGATATTTTCTGGTTCTCTGAATCACTTTCAGTTGTATAACTCTCACCCACTTTCATGCACAAGGATACAACTTACTGTAATGGAAACTCTCCATTAGTTTAGCTGTGTGAATCTTAAGTTAAAAGATCAGTCCTGACTCACCAGAATCTTTACTTTGTATGCCACTCAGCAACAGAAGGTTATTTATTTCAGATTCTCATGGAAACAGCTGCAGCCGTTTCAGTGGAAATCTCTACTGAATAACACCTGAAGCCGGATCGTTTCTTTATTACTCAGGTTAGACTACTTGTTCTGCACCATTGTTCATCAGATCAAAAGACCTGTCTGTTCTGTTTTGAAGGCAGAGTGAACTATACCGAATTTTACAGTTCAGCCGCATGTTGCTTTTTAAAACGTACAAGCTAAAAGGAAAGTTCCCTAATACAAAATATTTTGATCACCTGTACTTAATACTATGAAAATAGAAGTAGTTGAGGTATCTTAAAATGAGGGTTCAACCAAGATAACCTAATGCTACTTGTCTGCACCCTTTCCCTTGTGTTGGGTTGCAAAATCATTTTCATTAAGCACGTAATGCAAATTAAAGATCTTCCAGAAGGTGATAAGGGGGAAAACTCTGCTAATAATTTTAATATAGAATAAACTTTCATGTAACTAGATGAAGAATTTGCAGAATATAAAAAAATGTACAGAGCATTGAAAAGAAATCAGCTATGAAATATAGACACTAGCTATGCATGCAGCCCTGAAATTTTGGACAATAGTTTTCATACAATTCAAACTTCCCCTTTACTTTATGCCTAAACACAACATTTGAACCAAAAATAGTTCTTGTCCAACACTGATGCATTCCATTTCAAAATAAGCAATGCTATTCCAAGTCTCTTTAAAGCTCCAAAGCAGGCTGTTACAATGCTGACGACATGCCAAATTTGATAAGATTGAACCTACTCATAAACTCATTTTATTGGCTGGCGAAGATGAGTTGAAGACATAAATATGCTTCTTTTTTTTTTTTTCATCACTACAGATATTGCTTAATTGTAGATGCAAATCTTAAAAACATAACCTACATCCAGATGACAGAATATTCACAGCTTAACTTTCTCATTAAACAGAAAGATTTACTTCACTGGAAGGAGGAAAGATCTTTGGATTGTAAACTCCCAGAGAGTTTTCAAAAGCCTGATTTAAGTTTCACCATTTACGCTTTCATTCTCTATTACTTTCTGAAGAACATAGCAAGCCTCCTACTGTGGGACCCAACTGATATGTCTCATTAGGTACATCTACATAAGCATTTTAGTTCACATCAGGACTATATTGTTAATGTGAATCTCCAAATCACCTGCCTTCACGCTGTGTAGTTTACGGTAGCAGTGTCATCTCCAACCGCCACAGCTGGATTCATTTTGGATGAAAGTAAATCACAGTATTTCTCCAAAGGAGGCACCTACTGTGCCCCAAACTGCTGACGGGAATTCCCTCCAGATGACCAGATAAAGATAATCCAAAATAAAGTCCCTGAAATGCATTGAGAGTGGATGAAGTCATGCCAATAGTGGCACTGTAACCTCTACTCTTGCCTTTGACACGTGCTTGTACCAACGCTTCAGAGGGTGAATAAGGAATTTCTCACTGGACCCCAGGAATTATCCACCCAAGGTCTCTCATTGTAGATATGGACCTGCCTGTGACCGTGACATTCCCTAATGATGACTTCTATGCCCAAGTGTGCTGCACCCATTAATGGAGAGGGCAGGGACAGGGTGCCAGTGCATGCGTTTTTCCAGCATTAGCATACCCCATAATTGCAGGTGAAGTGGATAAAATTTTTTGCATGGAGAAAGCAGGGGGAATATTTGTTCCAAGATTTACCAACTCTCCAATTCAAGAAAAGTGCCCGTAGGAGCTCATGGTTACGGAGGATAAGCAATGAATGAGTTGTATGTTTCCTAGCTGAATGTACTGGAATCCATAAGGCACAGAGCACGAGACAAGGGCTGGCTGCGGGAGGTATATTTAGACAAGTCTGAAGCAAAAAATTTACTTTATAATTTAGAACAAGATGATTAGAAAGTACAACAAAGCTTGGAAATTGGGAAGAATTTGTAAGGTAATGTAAATATTCATTATTTTCCTTTGATGATTAAGTTCTTGCAAAAGCTGACTGAATACCAAGTCGTCTGCATAAACGTGAAAAATATAGTGGGTTTTTTTCACAAGCACTGAGTCGTTAACAGACCATAACAATTTGGTAATAAGCCAGTGAAATGTAGGATAAAAAATTTCATCCTCTTCCTTTGCTCACTGATGACTATAAATTTGTTCAGACAAAAAAAAAATGTTATGCAGTGAATAAAAATCTATATTAACATGGTAGCTGACAAGTAAATGCACATCCTCTGGTTTTAAAATGTAATTTAATAAAAAGAAAAAAATTTAAATTGCTTGGAGAGACTTAATTGTCATTTCAGCTACACTATTAACAATGGACATGTAATTGATTTGACAGTATAGTGTATAGGCCATTCTCTGAGATCCTTTCCATAGGACTCTTCCATGGGTATGAATTTTGATCTGCAGACCATACTGCAGCAAACCGCTTGACGTCCATGTTTACATTACCAAAGAAAAGACACTGTGAAAGGCGACAGAATGATTAGGGTCAAGATGGTAAGAACGGCAGGGTGAGGGATGAGGGATTTGGACTAAAACATCTGACTTTCCTGGCCACTGAAGTAAAAACAATCCATTATGCAACTGATCCCCAGCTCTCACCCTCTTTGCTCTTGCTGGAAATGTCTAATAGAAACAAAATACTGCCGTCATATTTCCAACTTAATTTCACCCTGGCAAGAGAAACCCCAAAACATTATTTCAGGTCAAGACCGAACTGACAAATTATGGCGATGTTCCCAGAATATTCAAAGGTGTTTAACTATAGTGGGAGCATCCAAACAACAGAGGTAGTTTCAAAATAATGCACAAATATTTCCCCCCCCGTGTAAGAATTCACTTTCTACAGCAAGCTTGTAAGTTTGGCAATTTGGATTATCGAAAGGAAAACATTTGTGCTTCTTATGTGTTTATTTTAGACTTTCACATGCCTTCTCTCCTCTTCTTTGTATGTTCCTTTCCCTTTCCACCCCTAGAACTCAGCTCAAAAGAACAAACAAATTATTCATTAGAGCATCAAATCCAAGAAAGCCTGGTGGCTCTGGGGTCTGAATTTGAAAGCTCATTGACCTTTGAGTACAAGAAGGTGCAAACTCCCATTCAATCTCTTCTTCTTTTGGGGCACTTACAAGAATTCTGCAGAAATTTTGGGGGAAAGAAGCACATCAAGGCCCTCTGAACAGTTTTAGACTTTCTCTCTTGTATCAACAGATTATTTTCCTAACACAGAAGATTTGAATATCTGAGTCCTCCAAGAAATATGGCTGAAATGGGCCAACAGGACCAAAAATCTCTTCAGCAGATACATACAAAGATGAAAAAGCATACTTCACAAGAACAAGATAAATACCTGGCAACTGAATACTTCTTGATTATCTTGCCTAAAAACCTTTTTTTTTTTTTTAAATAAGAAAGATAAATAATTCTTTGTTTTTAAATGCTTTAGCTCAGAAGTAAGAATGTTGAAAACACCCTCTCTTTAATTTCATTTTTTTTTTAATATTAAGAAATTGCCAAGTAACAAAAACAAGCTTAAAGAAAACAGCTTCTCACTACCTATCTCATAAAACAGGAGCACAAATATTTAATGAAATGGAAACATAGACAATTTAAAGTTTAAAGAAATAAATATGTTTACAGTTTATAGACAGACTGTGAGCTAAAAATATTTAGTGGAATTGAACCAAGATTTATTCTGGTATTTACAAACAGATATTCTTTTGCCTTCAATTAAACCGTTAAGTAAAATCAAAATACTCATAATAGAGAAATCCTCTTTTCCCCTGGGAATTTAGTTCAATTTTCTGTTGATAGTAGGCAACTGAGAGCTTTGGAAATAATATTAACTCTTATTTCCAGGTTCAAGCAAATTTTTGACAAGTGGTACCAGAGGATTATCTAAAAGTGTAGGAATTTTCACAGTGCAATAAGTATTATCTAAAAATCTGTTGCCCTGTTCTTTGAAGCATCTGATTATGATCTTTTGACAGCAGCAGTAGTTTGTGATAACAAAGGATGCTGAAAAGATAATCCATAGTGGCTCTCCGTTCCTTAAAATTTCATTTCCCTCCCTGCAGTGGGTACAGTAAATACAACCTTGAAAAAAATCAAAGGTATCTTTTCAGAATTCCTCACCCTGCCAGTGCTTCTGGCCCAGCCAGTGTGGCCAAGACATTAACTCTTGTGAAATATTTGATATATGCATTGGGAAATTGCATAGAATATCTCCACAGCTGTGCATGTTCTCTCCGATAACATGCTGTCATCCTTTTGTTAATATTCGTACTATAGAAATACAGCTATTTTTATACCTAGAGCTCAGAGGAAAACAGGGATAAACATAACAGATTTAATGCTTATTTCCCAATATATAATCGAGATGGGCTGTTATTATAATTGTCACAGATTCTCTTTAAAAGCATTTCACATTCAGTCCCAAGCACTATAGACTCTGAAGTGCTGACAGGATAAAACTTCATTATTAATATTGCATAAATCCCATGTAAACCAAGACAGGCTCAGCCCTCCTAACATGCCATTTTGGGGAGTAGAAAGAACAAATTTCAGGCTCTTTATCTGCCTCAAAACATAAAAGTTGTTGGATCAGAAAGGGGAGAGTGCATGAATTACCGCTCAGCCTGTACACTCTTCAACTGTGTGGTTTTCTCCTCGCTGGATGTGCAACACATGGCAATTTCCCATTCTTTCCCCATTCCTGTGCTTAATTAACAAGAAAAAGATGTTCCTTTTCATTATTGGAGCATATTCTTTGCTTCTATAGATCAGACTGTAATTAACGAGACTGCAAGAAAGGAGAAAAACAAGAAATATGAGTCCTAAATTAATGAGATATTACAGATATTATGGATTAGAGCTGTTCAACCTTGCCAGCTAGAACAATGGCAGGGAGACAATGTCTGCTTTCTTCTGCTTACATTAAAACCATTTTTAATTAAAGGAAACAGATTGAGTAGAGAGGAAGGGTTGTCTTTTATGCCCTCTCCAGTAACCTATGATTTTGGGTTTTTTTCCTTTTCCTGCTCAAGATGACCCAAAGGATGTTTGCCTAGCAATGCAATCGGAAGTGACAGGAGAAAAAGTTGGAACTCAAAATTACCAGGTTTGACTTTTTAATATATTTCATTGTAAGATCAGTCACAAGTTGCTTTCCACACTGCTGTCTTAACCCGCCCCCCAAAACATACAGCCCATTTCAAAGGTTCTCACCTCCTCCCCAACGCAGGGCTGGTGGAAAGCAAAAGAAAGCCAGCGCCCCGTGCATGCTGGGCGGCAGTATCCCACCAGCTGAGCCATCCTTTAATTTGGAGAGATACATGCTAGGACAGCAACCAATTTAAAACAGCTCTTCCCAACTACAACAGATGAACGATAAAGAGAGAAGCAGGGTGTGCCTAAAACCACCTTGAAAAAGTGACAGGGGAGCTGCTTCTGACGTACGTTCATACTGGGGAATGACAGTGTGAATCACCTTGTGGGTCTTCTGCAGATTGAGAAACATGAAAAAAAAGAATAAAAGCAGTTCTTCAATGATGCAGAATGAATATGAAGAGAGACATTGCCCATACTTTGACACCTGGCTTTAATGTCTCATTGAACAATAATAATAAGTATCAGACAGAAAAGCGGGGCATTCTTTTTACCATGCAGAGACGACAGATTTTTTATTTTGATTTTTTTCCTTCTCTTCTCTATATTCTGCCCTTGTGCAGCATGCTCCCCAAGACTTACCTCTTTGCTGTGCAACTGACAACAAGCCTACTCCTACAGCAGATCAAATCTATTGCTTCCTGACTAACACATCGCAAGCGTAACCCGCTCAACACCTTTCATAAGGGTTCCAACTCTCATAGCTGAAGACAGTGAAGTTCCCTGGGAAAAAAAAAAAAGAACCCAAAATATACAAACGGATTCCTCTTTCAAACCCATCACAGTGTGGGGTTTTTTTGGTGTTCCTTTTTGGTCCCCATCCCCCCCAAATACTTAAGAAAAAAGGATCAGGAAAACAAAAACCAAAAACCCCGAATGGCTTCCTTTTACTTTTTTATTTGGACTTCACAAGACTGCTGGAAAGTCTCATTCTGTCTATAGACATTGCAACACACATGCAAGAAACACCATCTTGCTAAACATATTTCACAGGCTGTGTTGGTGACAACCCTTTTGTATTTTGTCTTGGTACGACCTGCAGCAAAATAAATCTCCAGTATATGACTAAGGCTCCTGTGCCCTACAGTGGGAAATAAGAAATATTAGCCATGGAAGTGAACTGGTTGGCCATTAGCATATCATTGGACATACACACCCATAGCAACATGCACCTTGGATGAGTAGCATTTTATGTGTTTTGAAGCTTGTTTCTCTTGATTTCAGCTAAGCTCTCAGAAAAAGGAAGCAGCGTAGAAGTGCACACATCACATAAACTTTGGTGCATTCGAGCTTTACCTTTCTGAAGGAAGAAAATATTTTAATTTTGAAGTGAATCCAAGACCTCCTACTGATAAGGCGTGCAGCCAACGTGAGAGGTCCAAGCCTGCAAAATCGGAAGGCCAGGATACTTCTGATGAGTATCAGAGCACAGCACAGTGATGTTTCCACAGATTAAAGGCTGGGCACAAATATTTCACTATCCAAGAACCTGGGAAGGGGAATAACAGTGTCAGTAAAAAAATTGATGACTAGAGAAAAGCCTTCAAGTGCTCCTGTAATAGCTGTTGATTGAATTTGAAGCCTGGCAAGACCGTTTTCTCCTGTGGTGTCAGGTTGGTTGGTTGTTTTCCTGTGAGATCACTAAGATATGCTTGTCATTGAAAATATTTCAAATCCCACTTTAAAAGCTGATTTTTGAGAGATAACGATCTTAACTCTTGGCCTACAATCACCTGTTTAAGTCTGTGTTATTACACTACTTGCACTCTCTCTAAAGTATGAAGCGTGGAAAGGTTGGTGGGTGAGAGTGCACATGTGACAATGAATATATTTATGAATGAAAAATAGGCTGCAAAGTATAAAAGAAATGTTTATTAACTTACTTGTATATACCTACACTTATGTTTCAAAGTTCTTTTCTATAGTCTTTCCATCTTCCTGGGAGATGGTAAATCGATTAACACTGAAAGATGTAACATAAAAAATTTCTCTTTGGCACCATGAATTAACCCGTCCTTACAGGCATCAATTATAGGATTATTTGAAGCTCTCCTGCTTTTTTTGATTGCTATAAAAACTACATCCTACCTGACTCCCAAATGAATAAACCGCTTTACAAACTTAACAAAGTGTTCTTGTCGTGTTAAGAACTGCGTATTCTGAAAAGGGTGTTGAGCTGCCGACGACACCGCTACCAACTGCTATGAGAGGAGCAACACAACCATTCTTCCCTCATTGTCGTGATGCAGCACTCCCCTTACCTGGCTGCGTGCCAGGAGGGCTAGTCCCGTATCCATTGACAAAACGCATCCTTTTTCTCAAAAGTCACTGCCCAAATTATTTTCCTTGCTTCCAGCTGTGGAAAAAAAAAAAAGGCAAAACAACTCCATAAAATGAATTCAAACTCATTATTTTGCATTTCAGTCATTAAAAAAAATAGTACCACTGAGCCATTGTCTATATCTTCTCTCCTTTACTGTTCTTCATTCGGCAATTAAAATTTGAGTCTGTGAAAGTTTTGCAAACCCAGGGAAATAAAAAGATTTTCTCAGCCATTTTTTTTTTTTTTTTTGGTTTTGCTCTGGC
The DNA here is from genome assembly GCF_949628215.1 of Phalacrocorax aristotelis. Classification (NCBI taxonomy): domain Eukaryota; kingdom Metazoa; phylum Chordata; class Aves; order Suliformes; family Phalacrocoracidae; genus Phalacrocorax; species Phalacrocorax aristotelis. The sequence goes on from NC_134280.1 coordinate 65,070,560, forward strand.
AGGCATTTCTGAGTTAGTGAATTATATTTCTCTACGCAATAATTCAAACCAGTATGTTTCCCGGAGGATGTGCATTCCTTTTTTAAAGCACATTTTTTCCTAGTTAAAATGGTATTTGAAAGAGGGAGGAGGAAATGAGGAAAGGAACGAGACAGATGTATCAATCACTGAACAGTTTTAAAGAGCACTGAGTGCATTATTTCCAACAAATACATTATGTCCTGATTCAGGAATAAAAGAAATTAGTTCTCACATATTATGCATGCAATAAATCCAGCTTCAGCCTCCTTTTTGATCGCCCAGGTCCATCAGGAGAAGCGAAAGGTAGAAAGGCATAAGAAAGCACCTTCAGGGTATTGTAAGATGCAAATGCAGAGCAACATACAAACTTAAAAAACCCGGCTTATTTTAACAGACTTTATACTATAGAGCTGTCATATGTGCACCAAGGACTGGCAATGAAAAATTCATTTCTGATGCAGAGCCATTTGCCCCATCAAAGACAGTCCTATGATATTAAGGTTATTATACCCTGAGAACAAGACCCAGCTGGCAGCACTAAATTTAGCTGAACATTAGGCCATGTGGGAATTTCTTACAGATGGCAGTCATCTCATCTGCACCGCAAAAGGTAAAAGCAATATAATTTCATTACTTGCAGTGAGCCTTTGCCTGTCACATCTGCAGAGCAATGACACCACAAGATTTTTTTAAAGTGTTAGATTTTGCTCAAATAACTTATAATGGCTTCACTCTGCATGTGAATACTCTAAGAAATGGGTCAGTTTATCGGCAGCTATAGCACATATATTTGAGTGAGTTAACTTTGTAGAAGTAATGGATGTTTTATTATTAGCAACCACAAATGTTATCAGAGCTGCAAAGCCATTCTTTAGCTCAGCGTCGTTCATTGATTAAGAAACACTTTAATTACAACTACCAAAATTGTGATCTCTTTCATTAGTGACATAATGGAATTAAGATTAAAAGGGGTCAGTTTGGGGATTATTTTGTGAGTATTAATTAATTCTATTAATCAACATTACTTCACGAATTCTGTCTTGAAAGTGATAGTTAATAGAGAACTATAGCCAAAGTGGGAATCTCATATTTGTTTGGTTTTAAATTTAGGGACCTAAACTAGAAACTTGATTAACAGGAGGTAAATTCTACCTGCCAAATTCACATTGAATTTTTGAGTTAGTTGGTGTTCAGGTTTTAAATTCTGCCACTTGTATTAGTAAGACATAGAAGAATACCCACGCAGGAAATCCTGTTCTGTCTCTGATGACCCATGATGAAGAAAAATAGAGAAATGAGGAAGGGTTCCAAGTACATATAGATCTCTGAAATCAAAGATGTCTCTTATGCAGGGATATAAACATCTAAGACGTTTAAATGTTGTTTTTCTTCTTTTTTTTTTTTTTTTACTTTTTAATTCTGTAAACCCATATGTGTTAACCTGTAACAGTAAAGCACCCCCTTTTTTTTTAATGTTACGTATTAATACACATAGTATTGTTTTAAAATAGTTTGAAATTGCATTTATATGATCCAGTTTTGCTCAGTTTCACCCATATGTAATGTAGGAGTAAATCTAACATGAATGTTTGAGATGCAATACTTCTTTTTGAAGTCAGAGGAATTTCCCTTCTCTTTTCTAAAGGTGTTTGAAAAGTGGCAGCTTTCTTGAGGGCTCCTCTCCAATGTGAGAGGAGCATGCTCTTCCAAATTATCCAAACAATCCTGAAGTTTCTACTGAAATCAGAGAACTGGGAATCTTTTTCTTTAGGAAAAAAAGTATAATAGCACCAAATCCAGGATGACTGTCATTATGGATGCTATTTGCTTCAAAGGTACTGCTTACTCCGAAAGGAAATTTTCTGCATTTGCACTACAACTCTGAAAAACTGTAAGACTGTAAGCTGTTACCAACTTATTCTGGGCATGACTAAAAACATCCAAAAATTTGCCAACTATCTTTCAGACTGAAAAACTAGCACTCTGCCCAGTAGCTATCTTAATTAATAACCATTAGACTAATCTTAATTCGTTTTTTGGTATATAACATCCAAATCTCAGCGGTGAATTTCAAAGGAGTGGAAACGTCGTTGTTTCCCACCAAGGGTTCTGCAATAGCTACAACAGCAATCCGCCATTTAGAATTCTTTTTCACAGTGAAAATAGTATTAGTTCAGATGATGCTTGGAAATCAGTTCCTAGTTTGTGCCCTATCCTGTTTATTCTGACCAATCAGACTTTGAATGTAATGTGGAAGAGATGTATTTACTCATTCACTCATGTAAGTGAAAGAAATGATCATCAAACAACTCGGCATGCCAAGTGTCCGGCTCTACTTGTCCTCACCCGTAATTAGCAGCTTTGAAATAATTCTGAACCAGTCTTAGCATTAGTTTTCCCAAATAATAAGGAACAAATAACCACTGCATGTTTTTTATTGTTTTACTTAACAGCTGCATTTAAACTAATTTTTTATATCTCTATGTACATATATCTGTATATCTATGTACATATCCATGTAATATACATACCATTATATATATAGATACAAATATATAAAGAAAAGAATTATTGATGCTACACACTGTATAAGAATATGTTATATGTACAATAACAGAATATACTGCCTATAACATAATATAAATTATGGGTGGACATATACTATGCATTATTATAAATATATCACATTTATGTATAAATATAATCTAAATTATGGGTGTTATATAAATGCTACGTATTGTAGTAGATATGTAATTTTACTATATACTAATATATAATATACAATATAAATTATTGTTAGTTAGATAAATATAAATATGTTAATTCTAATGCTTCTCCTTCCCTTCCCAGAAGTGTCATTGAAATTACACAGTTAAGAAATGATCTGGCCTAGGGCTCCTAAAACAATCTTGAATTTTGAAACCCACTTTATGCGCGTCCTATTTCAATCAGTAATCAACTCTTTCCTTGACATCAGTAAATCTAGATTTTTATTTGGGGCTTTTTTGCGTGTTTAATTTTGGTCTATTTTTAAATTTTTATTCTTTTAGATGATATCTTCCACTCCATTTCTCAAAAATTCACTAGTTTGAACATCAACCGAGGCTGTGAAGAATTACAAACCCATAAACCCAAGAATAAGTCAATAATACTTTTTAAACAGCTTGTTTTCCCATATCACGGGAAAGATGTAAATAAGTTCTCCTTGTTTAATAGGTACTAAAGAAAACGTGTTAAACAATTTTTGTTAACTTTGCCAAGGCTTACAATTCTGAAACATGTGTTATTTAAAGGCTTTCACAGAAAAGAACAACGTGGTAACTACTGCTTACCACATCCAATTCTTTTTAATGTTGTATTTAATTGCAAAGCAAGTGCAAAGCAGTATTTGCCCAGAAGTACGCCTGCCACCGCGCCCAGGACAGCACTGGGGTTCAACACTAGTAGTTTGGCACAATACCTCCACCAGGATGTCACATGCTCGTCCAGAACCATCTGTGCCGAAGTCCAGTGACCTGAGGAATATGAATAAACGTACCTGCAGAAAATGTGTTTTGTCAATGGGACGTGACCGCTGTGTTGTGTTAGCACCTCCTGTAGCAGGATTTAATAGCAACATGATCCTTGAAGCTGACACTTCAGCAGACAGGTTGACAGTAGAAAAGATAGAAAGACAGGAAGAAGAAAGTGAGAGGATATTACCTGATGCATAAAATGAAATCCTTCTGAACGTTCCATCACTTTATATTACAGCTCAATATTTGACAAAGACAGATGTTCAACCAAGTGTTTCTTGAGATGCCAAAATATTATTTGCTTGTCATCACATTAATCAAAAGTGTACCTATTAAGTTACAGCTACAAAGTTGAGACATATACATGACAAACACCCAGGGTTCTATGTATCTGCTAACTACTACATATAGTTAAATACTCTCCAATTCAGCATTGTGCAGAGTAAGGCAGTATGTTTGCAACATGCATGCACATACGTACACCTATGTGCGACATTACATCTAGAACGATGTTCATCTCTTTCTCAGGTGCACCAGTCAACTGGTAGGGCTGCATGAATGAATCAACAGACCTGATATTAACTTAATCTCCAGTCCTCGGGAGTGGAACAACTGCCTGTTTTAGGGTCATTCAACACTTCCAATTATAAGTCCCTGTTTTTAAAAGCTCCTAGCTTTAATTATTTGGATATTCATTTCCATTTTGGACTTCTACCCCAGGTACAACCTTTCCTTTAATTTCAGCCAAAACAATTTAACTCATGTCTAATAGAAGCTCAGGGAAAACAGACATCTTTTTCTCCCCTAGACTTAAAAATAATAATAATAATTTAAAAATCCTAAAGACCTTTCAGTTCTATAACTTAGTTACAACTGGAGGCATGCCAAGGATATAAATTTTTGCCACGAATCTGTTGTTTGAGGTTTTTTTTTTGCCATATCTGCAAGACTGGAAAATTTACCCTTTGAAATCTGTGGCCGGTGGGATCAAAGTCCACCAAAGTGGATTTTGTCTGTGCTCACCTTTTGTGACGCTACCGTAGATTATGCAGAGTTAAAACAATTTACTGAAATAAATAAAGGCTGCCGTCATTTTCCTAGAGGAGAAGGGAGCTCGGTAAAGCTTCAGTAGTGCCAGCTGGGGGAAAGCAAGAGAAGAAAGAGCTAGTGAGCTTGCAGTCGGTCTGCAGGGCAGCACAGGAAACGCCTGCTGCAACACACAGGGAGCAGCCCGCAGCACGGCTCCTGGACAATGGAAGGCTTTTCTGGGCGAGCTGCAGAGGACAGCTGTCCAGATCTCCACGTTGCCCACATACCGATGGAAAAGTGCTGGGCTGAGGACAAGTGCAAAGGAGGAGACGCAGCAGCAGCAAACAGGCTTGTTTTCAAACTCTTTCTCATTGTCTGTTGTTTATGGGGTACGATTTTCTGTATTTTCTGTACTTTTTTGCTAATTTTGGTCAATGGTTTCCCCGACCGTCTGTGAAGTGTCCCGTATCTGTACATAATCGACAGGCTTTCCCCCCGCCCCACCCCACCACTATGCACATTTCTGACAATTATTTCAAACAAACAGTCACTTTTGTTTGCTTTCATTTAGTTCAACATAGCTTGGTCACTAGGTACCAATACATAATTCTAATCTCTCGCAATTAGCGTTAATTACAGTATGCAAATCTATAAAATTGAGCTATTAATCACAATAAAGTACAGAGAGATCGCTAAGTCATTGCTGTAGTACAAGGTTGAATGGGTTGTGGAAAAATAAAATTATTGTTATTTTTCTTACTTTTCTGAATCAGCGCATAAAGAATTTTGGGGCACCTGTTTTACTGTGCAAATCGAGGTGAAAGCATTGAAGTAAATCTCTAATATTGTACTTGAAAATGCCAGAGAAATGTAAGGAAAAATATTTTCAGTTAAAGAACACAGTAAGTGACTGTCAGAAGAGTTTTGTTGGTCTGATAATTCACATACAAGATTTACATTAGGCATGAGTTGTTTCATGTCTTGAATTAAGGCAAAAAAAAAAAATAATTTCAAATTTTAGAGTAAAGTTACTGTTTTATAGAACTTTAATTTTTGTAGTCTTGACTCACAGCACCATTAAGAATATTTTGGAGGAACACATTGGTGGTCTCTGAGTATGGCTAATATTTAAGGTTTGCTTGGGTTTTTTTAAATATTCATTTAAATTACTGCATTAGCTGTGCATTGTAATACATTTTCAATCACAAGCGTGCCAACTGCTGTTCCCTGCATGGTCACCTTTAAAAAGAAACAGTAGATGTAAAATAAAAAGGTAACTACCAAGTAGGATTGCAAATGCAGACTTTGCTCTCTATTTTCATCAAGAAATTATTTTCTTTCATGTTTTTAAGTGGAGCCAAAATGGGGATTTTTCTTATAGACACCTTGTCAACATATATAGAAAAAAGAACACTCAGAATATGTAAAATGGAAGACAGACAAATAAAATAGGTATTTCTAGCTATTATTAACAGTTTTGAATTTTTTTCCAGAAACCCACCCATTTCTGGAGCTTCCCTTTAAGAAATCAAATTTGAATATTTTTCAACAAGCAAAGAAAATATGCTAATATTTCATATGCTGCTATAAAATTTTTAAGTCTGAGGATCTGACTTTAAAAAATTAAACTATCTTATCCCACATTGATATATTCACATTATAGAAAGTAGCGTGTCATATCATTTGTACTGAAGTACTTGCAGAAGTGAGAGTGAGACAGATTTCCCAAAGCCACACGGTCAGGCAGAGGCACTGAACTCAATGTATCTTAAGTTTAATATTCTAAGACTCAGTGAGAGCATCCTCCGTTCACACTGGAAAAATTGTTCAAATGGAAAAAAGTCAGTCCTTCTGACCACTTTGTAACACATACATCTGAACTGGACTGCCATTGTAATTTTCGGCTTTGCATAGTCCGTTATTTCTGGGGAAAAAAAAAAAAAACAAAAACCAAACACCAACAAAAAACCCCACAACCTTCAGAGGTTATTGTATAACTGTATGAAAGCCACCCTATGTATATAACATTCAGTATGAAAGGTCAGTAATGGGCTGGATTGCACTACTTTAATTCTTAAGCAGGGAAGCACCAAGACTTATTTTTATCAAATCTAATGAAATTACCTCAAGCAAAATGATCTACCATGTTCTACCACACAGAATGTCCTATTTGAAACAGAAACAAACTTAAACATTTTCTTAGCTTTTCAGTAAGAAAACTAGAGGAATTTAGTGCTCTGTTTTTGTAAATAGGTATCACCTTGATCTTTATCATTTTGGTGAAGAGAAACCTCTTAGTTACAAATCTTATATTATAAAGGAAAATCTCACCGTGGATGAAATTTCACTCCAGAACTTTTATTTACATACACACTCATACATGTGTATGCATATTTACATACAAATTTATGTATCGACGTATATATAATATGCACGTATGCTTACAAATACATATGCACATAGACACAGATGCATAGAAAGAGAGATTAACTCAGAGAAGTCTATTATGCCAAAGGAAAACTGAAATAGAAGTTTAAAGTTTGAAACAATCTAAAAATCCATCTCATCCAGAGAATATGCTTGGCCCTCTCTTGGCAATTTAAATTGCTTTTAAATGCTAAACTTTGGAATATCTAATAGAAAAACATTTTGTCTCCCTATGTGTAATCCTTATTTGCAAAGAGGAGGATGCGGTCCATGACGTGGTTGCCAGGCAACTGCACGGAATTACTAAACATTTTCTGAAGATGTGCTGCCCTGTGGCATGATGAGTCTGCCCAGGGAAACAGACCCAGTGACACGGCTTGCTCTGAACCCGTTCGTAAGAGAGTTTTAGAGCATTCTAGAGAGACCAAGTAAGGGTGACTGTGACTTAAGTTGTATAAAATGAAGTTCCTTTATGACCATGTTATTTATAATGTTGAGTAACTATAAATCAGAGGAAATAGCAAGGTCTGTTTAGCTTCATCCCAGTGGTGGGATGTGAAACTACTCACTCTCATGGCTGGAATGGAAGAATGGTTATTGATCCACTGAGGGAAAATATACACACCTTTACTAGTGACAAGCAGTGTTAATGCTTAGAAGCATTATCATGAGGGTTTTTTCCTTTGTTCTCAAAATCCTTGACTTTTACCACACAAACTCTTACACATTCCAATGTCCTCCCTAAAATATTTTTTTTCTTTTTTTCCATGTATAAATGGAAAAGCAGTTTCCTCATAAACTGAAAAGAGGTTAATAGGCTTTGGAACTGTAGTTCTCCGAGACAGAACCATCAAGGATACATTTCACTTTAGATGTGTACCAACCTCTTGATACAAGACTAGAATCTTCAGAATAGCAATATTTCTTAAGCCATACCTACAAAATATATCAGATATACCTACACTATATACAGAGAAAAGATTACTTTAGCCATCATTATTTTTCTCAATTCTGCATCATTATGTGGATTATTCTAAAAATAGTAGGTATGAAGATAAGCAGTCATCTTCAAGAAGTGAAACTGTTAATCACACTGAGAATGAGTGGCATCAATGTCCCATCTGGAGGTGGTCAGGTAATCCTCAGACCAGACATACCTGATTTCTACAGCTTTAATCAAAGCAAGAGGATTAATTCTCCACACCCACATGGCTTTATTCAGTTCTGTCTCACCTGATCTTCACCATCACCTAGGAAAACGGACACACGCTAGTCAAAGCATACATGCATGCAAACATACCCTAGATCATGACCCCATGGCTAGAGGAAAGCTTCTAACAATAAACCTTCTGGAAACAAAACACAAAATAACCTCACAACACCCCACCCGTCTCAACATTTTGTGCTGTTTTTCTGATGGTAAACAGATCTATTACATTATCTTCCTGGTGGTGAAATACCAGTTAAATGATGCACATTCCCAGAAAGCAGAGGGCTGCTCAACCATTCAGTGGTTTTGCGTATGCTGAAAAAAAAAGAAAAAAGGAAAAAAAAGCAAGCTAGATTGTTGCTGAATTACAAGGTACAGTTCTTTCATGTTGTGGACACCAACTCCAAGCCATCCCTTGGCACAGCAGTAATAAGCAGTTATAACGACAGCAGATATGCTGTCAGTGCTGCAGAGTTCTTCAGAAAGGTGAAACGCACGGCAGGTAGGACAGCTTACCTCATCCCTCTGGGACGTGTATGTGAAGGCTCTTGTCCTTTCCAAAGAGATGACTGAAACGGTTTCTGTGACCTTTCCAGCCCATCCTTCAGATATTTCAGTTAAGGTGTGTCATATGCAAAGAAATGTTGGTTTTGACATAACTAGAAACTAGCACCAGCTGTAGGTATGACAGGATCACAAGTCTTTTGCTCACTGAAAGTTTTGAAATACAGCAGACTGTCTTCAGCCGGGTTTGCTGTGGCTATAACTGAAATGGAGCAAACGTCAGCTATGTAGCCTGCATTTGCCTGAAATAAATTCATATAGTATTTGATAGGTACGATTTGATGATGATTGATTTTAGGATCAGATGTGAAAAGGCACATTTCCTTTCTGGTTATTTCTGTGGCTAGGATTTCCCTTCTTTTGACACTTAACATGGATAAACTTTTCTTTGATAGTAGCGTGGCTTTGTTGAGCAGTGCTTTGCCATCATTTGGCCAGCTCATGAGGTTCTTTTCTTTTTAAAATTGTTGTAATTCTTCCAGGCAGAGAAACCTACCATTCTGCAATATCTGCCTGTGAGTGGAGGAGCAAACAAAAGACAGGAGGGTGAAATATTATTCATGCCAGCAAGGAACAGACAGCTATTGGATTGGACTGTTGAAGGATGGGTAAAATCATAAAAGCTAAAACTGAAGCAGAGAGCACAACCAAACAAAAGAAAAGATTTGTCTATTTGCTTTTCAGACTGAGCCAAAAGCAAGGAAAAGCAAACTAATATAATTGCTTTCAATCTAGTAGAAGTTGTAATGTGCTGCTGTGTGTAGTAAGAAGAAGGTGGGAGTGTACAGCTGCTTAAAACACTTCATGCAAGAGGAAAGCATAAAAGCAATCCATTGGGCAATTTACTGTTCCTAAGGCACTAGTTTTTGAAAGATTTGCATCTCAACAAGATGAGGCATATGAATTCCTAAATGAGACCAATAATGACATGCACACACAGAAGCAAAAGCATTCTCCCTTCCTTCTCCCTTCCTTTCTGCGTTCTTGTCATAGACTATGTAACCCACGAGAAACTCGAGGAACCCTAGGAGTCACAGAGCTTACCCCAACCAAAGTGCTCCTCCCTGCTGTAGTGACCAAGGGCCACCTGTAGTGTAGGCCACCCTTTAAAGCATATTTATCCTGTTGAGATCAGGGCAAATATCAAGGATGGAACTGACTTCCCACGACTAGTACCTAAACTTTAAGATTTTAACTCAGTTCTACCTGCGAAAATTTTTTGCTTGAGTCCTAAAAGCCACCACTCTATCTCCATCCCTTTAACTCTGCATTTCTGTCAGTGCTTCAGTGCCCAAAAATGGACTAGTTGTGATAACAGTTAGGAAAAAAAAAAAAACAACTAACCAACCAAACATCTTTTATTGTTGAAGTAAGCAGATTTGAAGTTATATTACTGAAAGGTAATGGACCCCTACTGTTCCATTTTTACAGTTGCTTTTATGAGTTGTACTGTACTTCAACTATGTTTGCACAGATATGTTTTTTTCCCCACGTTAACTGCCCATTAATTCTTAACTTGATTTAAAACCTAATCTGCCATAAAGATACATGAAGTAGAACAGACTGAGAAAATACTTGAGAATAGCTGTTGTTTACAAAGAAACTAATTTATAGTATGCAATTACTGATCAGGTAGAACAAGAGTTCAAAAACCAACTGTATTACAAAGCATTTCTTCAAACATCCATTTTGGATTATTGCTGGAAGGTACTAATTGGTCTATTCTAGACTAATTTATAAACATTCATAAAATAGTGAAAAATGCATGCTTTAGAAACCTGGTACATTTCATGCCTCTGGACTAAAAAGAATATGAAGATGGAAGCAAGTGATGGGCATTTTTAATGTAGATTAGTAGTGTTTAGAGGTTTTTTTCTTTTGTACTAACGGACTCTTCAAATTTTTTCTCATTTCTTTCAGGTGATTTTTTATCTTCGGGTTTAGTCCATGGAGGGCTGTGCAACTTCTGTTGAAGGTGAAAATAACATCAGTGTAAGCATTGCATACACGATATGCACATACATAAGCAAATAAAAAGTATGTTAAAAATCAATGGCGATTGTGCACAGACCTGTATTTCTGTTCAACTAGTGTACCAGTCTTAAACTAATGTAACAGAATATGATATTCGTCAACTGCCTCTAGGAAAGGGTTCTGATCTCTACTAAAGGAAGCATATTTAACAATCTTTGACAGTGCAAAACCATACAAGTCTGATGCTGCTTTATAATCACAGTGATTTTTATCTTTTTCTCTTGGCCTATCAAATGAAGTATTCGGGCATACAACTGGCTTAAGACCCTTCTGTTGATAACATGGCTCAATACAGCTTCCCGTAATTGCAGGCATATAATTATTTCAGAGATCTCTCCCTTCACTTCTTCCCAGTGCTATGGACGTCACGTTATCAAATTAAGTCATTTGACTACTAGGAAAGTGCAGTTCTTCAAGTATTAAATAGTTTTGCAGTTTGTTACCATCCGGAAGCCATTTTGAGCAGATGAATTGCAATCAGGTGCAGTCAAAGTCTGAACTGGGTAAGCATTTCTGTTTCAAAAGCATTAGCGTAGAATGCATAAATATACTTAAGGTAATTGCATGCTTTACAAGACCTTTTAATAAAAACGTGAGAATTCCTCAGAAACAGAATACCTGAAAGCTTGCCTCTGTTTCTGCTGTCTTCAAAGGAGATGTTGAATTATTGCGATTCCCCAAACATGTCTTGCCAACCTGTCAATACAGATGTCAGAGATAACTACTTCATATTTTTTCCTAAAATATTAATGGTTTTCTTAAAAAAAAATTTAGTGTGTTTTTTAGCCTAGTTGATGAAATGGAACAGAACAAAGTTATCATAGCTAAGTGAATCCCATACTCCCATCATCCCTGTAGTACTCTAATGTGGCTGAAAACCTAACAACTGAACAGAGTTAGCTTTTTTTCTCATCACAGATAGTGAAGTTTGTTCCTACAGTGGTCCCATGGAACAGATAAGTAATTAATTGTCTGTTATGGGTGAGGAAATAGTAACAAACAGATGAAAACTAGCCTTACAGTTAGGAGTTGTCTGTTACTATTCCCTTGTCTAAACTACTAGATCTCTTACATATAATAATCCCTGAGTGGGGATATGTATAATAATTCCCTGAATGGGGAATTCAGATGACTCTCAAGATACGGAAAAGCTTGTTAGATTCATTGCTATTCTAGCAATAATATAATTTTTTTTTTTGCCAATATGCTTTTAAATATGAGGGAGTACAGAGTTGAACAGCACAAATAAAATTAATTACACAGTAGGTTTCTGAACCAAAAAGATCTTGTGTTACAAGTCTTAAGTAGGGATTTACCCAACACTACAACTTCTGCTGTAATTAAATTAAAGTCCCTTCAGAAGTGGGATTAATGATGCCATAGGCAAAGAAACTAAAATGTGAAATACAGTAAAATATTGATAATCTTTGGTCATTACTTTAAAATGTGTTCACATTGGAATTTCTCTACTTGCTTTGGTATTAAAACTGATACATTTAAATGGAGTGAAAATAAGTAAGGGTTTGTTTTAAGTCATCAAGAGTCTAACATAACAGTAGTTTTATTTTAAATTTTAACGTAACTCTTCCTCTGAAATGTTTCCTCTTTAGCAGAAACCCTTGAAGACTTCTGAAGCTATGTCAAGCCTAGATAGAATATTTTTTACACATCAGACATAATCCAACATATTAATAAAAAATGGTGAAAAAATCATTAGTATATGGACATGAGCTTTGCTCATGGGAATATGAATGCAAACGTGCCTCCAACAAGAAACTCCCAATAACATCCACTACAAGGCTCGCTGGCATTTCTGCAACTTTTTTTTTTTTTCTATATATATTTTTGTTGATAACATTGGCCTAGGGTACAGTAAGCTCTCTGTGTCTAGAAGAGTAAAGGAATCGTGAACAAAATCTCTAAATGGTACGTTTTGAGGCTTTTTTTAGGCACACTTTCTTAAGAAAATGGAAAGTAAATCTGAATTCATCCTATAGCAGCTTAAATCACGACATGATAAAAATTACTTCATTCAGCAAAGAACACTGAAAATAAACACCCTCACATGCAAAGTAAATATAAAGAAATTTTATAAATATCATTTCAGTAGAACTGACATTAGAATGGAGTTAATTAAAAAGCAAGAGATTGACAAGGGGGAAGAAAATTAATTAAGTTTTTGCACTTGAGAAATTCTGTTGGTCCCTCGCCTGTAACAAAGTTGATCTACGAACAGGTGTGGATACGAAAATGAAACATGTTATTAGGAAAACTACTTGGAGAGGAAATGGCTGCCTCCCTTCTGAAAGCTTCTGGAGAGATGGTGGTACTGCCAAGAATTTTATAGTACTTCAGGGGGGTTTTAGTCATATTTAAGCTACTGAAGTGAGCCTCTGAGATGGTGTAATTGAAGTGATTAATGGCGGGGACTCTTTTTCCGATTTTTCCCACTATACACAATAGCTAATAAAAGCTGGATTAATATTACATTATAGGGAATAATAAGGATAGTAAAAAAAAAATCTACTGATAGAGCACCTACTCCTCCTCTTATAAAAAAATGAAATAACAACAGGTGGCTTACATTCTAGACAAAGACTAAAGAATGAGAAGACAAAGAGTAGAAATTTTTAATAGACTTTCAATACTCCAAAAGCTCAAAAATGTGGTCCCAGCAGAACTTGTATTTAGCATATTTACTAGTAAGCCAGATTAAAAAAATGGTTTTGGCTTAGTCATGTTTAGAAAAATTTGAGAGTGTCAGAGACTTCCAGGTGATCAGGTTGAGGACAAAAGATGTTATAGGTCAAAAAAAACCCAGCAGCATTTCAGGTTGTGTAATGTGACAGAAATAACGCTAATAAAATATAAAACCATTTACAAATCCATAATTTACTCTAACTGTATATAATAGAAAATTTCAGGTAATCTATTTCACCAAGACAATACATAGGAGATAGGAATTAAAAAATATTAATTTAAACTAATAAAAATATAGGTCAACCATTTAGGACGTATATAGAAGGAGGCAAAAAAAAAGAGAAAATTAAAGGTAATGATAAAACCAATGCTTTATAAGTGACTAATCTTTCATACTCTTTTCATAGACCAGATAACAAAGGCCATCTTGGTAGGAAAACAGAAGGAAAGATTTATGTCTGCAGTATTTAATATTTTTTCACTCACAGTTGCTTTCCTTTTTAGTAACACACCATACGGATCGCTGCTGGAGAAAGACAGTAGAATAGGACATTTTTCTAAAGAAGGCAACCTGTATGTCTTTAAGTTGTTAAAGCATAAAGCATTCATTATTGATTCCTTGTCACAGTGAAACCTTATATATGATTAACAAATAAATTACAGATTGAACACCAGCAATGGCTTTCAATATGCCATCAGACAACAGCAATTCAATACCAGAACTGTAACCAGTCACGGCGGATGAGCTGTACGCATCCACTGGCTCTCGGCTTTAACTCAGTTCAGTTCCTAAAGCTGAGACAGATGGGCATAACAGCACCTGCTCCTATCAGTGTAAACTGGTTTTAAACAACCTAAACTGAATCCCCTACAGATATACCCTCATGCACTTCTACAAACACACACACACACCCCCCCCATGTGTATATTTCTGTGCTTATGTATACATACACACACAGAGGTGTGTGTACATACGTGCAGATATATGTATGAATAAACACATAAATATAGAAACACACCCACACCCTTTTTCTCAGCTAAAGACCATCTCAGATGAATAAGGAAATATAAAACCAATGCACTAGAATACCTTTCACAGCCACGACTGACATACAGACAAAAAAAGAAAGCCAAATATTAAATTTTTAAATTTTTTTGCTAGTTCCCTCTGTGCCAAGTGGTTGAAAGATGGTTTTGTTTGCTCTTCTGTGCAAGTCTCTCTCTCTGTCAGGTTCACTCCTGTGAGAGGTACACTAATTACAAAACCACAGAATGAGAGCTTGACACGGTGGAAACTAGCAAAAAGCAATAATAATTGCTTTTGGAAAATAAAGGGGTTGAAATGTTGTCAGCACGGTTTTTCTATTTTATGAAGATGAGATTTTAGAAGTGCCTGCAGGAAGAGATACTGGGGTTTTGCCAAGCTTTGAATCAAGTTTTCGGCACACCAGGGGCGTGAGGGCGAGCTTATACCCGTGTGATTCTCCCACAAAAGCGGGCATTCCTGCTGCCCTGTTGGAGACAGGAAAGGCAAGATACCAACTCTGAAAGCCTCTCTGCAGGACAGTTATGTTTCCAGCTCACGTACAAGCCCTCAAACACAACAGAATACAGCAGAGCACACCCTTATCCCTCATAACCCACCATCTTCACTCCTTGCACCGCCAGGGAGGAGGAAGTCTGGTACAAAATGATGCCCCCCCCGCAAGGTGTGCTTGTGCAGAGATGCATATACCTGAGCAAAAAGCAACTTTCCCTATTTCTCTCAGAGAAGATCAATTGCTTTTCTTCCAAAGAATGAACATTTATTGGAAAGGTTATTACTAGAAGAGCTAATAAAATGCTAGCACTATCAGAAAAGACTAAAAACATCCAAGTAGAAACAACATCCAGAAGGTTAAAGAAAAGGAAGGCAATAAGTCCCAGAAAAAAAGGTCTCAAGACAGTCCTGTTACTTTAATGCAACTCCACTGACTCCTCTTGTACCATCATAACAAAGCAAGTTGTAATTTAAACCTTGTCAGTGATACCTCGAGGACGCTCTGGTTTTCACGCCAAGCGTAACATGGCATTTCACAGCATGGACCGTTTCCCCAGCCGTATGGAGAGGAGTGGCAACGCCGCACAGAAGGTGAGAGAGTTTTGTCTGCACAAAACCTCCGTTGGTCACAGGTAAGTTTTAAACCTGTGCTGGCTTCATGGGAGGGCAGGAAACTGTTCTGTCGCCATCTGAATAAGTCCCATGTAACTCAGCAGGCAATGCAATCTCATAACGCAACCTCAGTGTAATGATTTAAAGTTTGGAATAAACACAAAATTATTTTTTTGCCTGTCCCCCTTTTTAGTGCTTCCATAGAAGTTCAGTCAGGTTCTTAAGCTACAGGCCAAAAATAAAAATAATAATAAAAAAAAATTCTGCTACCCAGGGGAAAATTGAAGGCACCGTATCTAGACAATTGCTTTTTGTCCCTTAGCTAATGTCTTTCCAGGGATTCAGAAGTGTGCTATGTGGCTCTAGGGTCAACACAATAATACAACTTAATAATGTTGGTTATTTTCTTGTTTGTGCCTGAAGTGACAGGTGGATAAAGAATACAAATCAAAAAGCAGCGGACATGGCAGAGGTGGACAAGACCAGACACCTGGGAAGCTATAAAGTAAGGAGAAGATAATTCAACACACATGCTTTGATCTAGCTGAAGAGCACCGGGTGACCAAAATCTTGCAACATTTTAAGTGCAAATTATTGTTAGCATGGTGAAAGGATGTCTTTTCACACAAGATTGTAATAAAATTCAGCATACTGTTTTGCATTTATGAAACGGACAGCAAAAAAGCTAATAATATTCTCAAATTCCACATATATTACCTAAGTTTATTTCCTGTCAATGGCATTTAGAACAGAACAGGCAGTGTATCGTTAACTAGGTTCTGTGCCGCCTTCTGCCACCCCTTATGGAGCCTGAGGTTGGCAGTTTCAAAGGGAGGGGGGATGGTGGATTCAGAAGCACAATCCCCATGTTCCCTATATCAATGCACTACTGCATTCACAAATATTTCACAAAAAGCACATGTGGTGTTCAGGCATTTAAACACAATGCAAGCCAAATGCATTTTTACACTGAATTCTCGATTCTCCAATTTCCCGTTATATGTTAAACTGATGTTTTGGAGATTCAGTTTGTATTTGCTCTATTCATTGGCCACAAACAAAGTTTACCTCACTAGGTTGGAAGGAGCATTTGGACTATTTTGTTGTTTTCCTCACCCAGTGAAGCTTAACATTTGTTAAAGCTTTAAGAGCAACAGTCATATTTATAGGGTCATCAAAGATGAAGATGGATTCTGCTGCAGGTATTTTGTTCAGCTCCTACAGACTTCTCAATCAAGTACATTTCATCCTAGCTTCGTTAGCATGTGCCCACACAGGCAACCCCCTTCTTCTAGATTCAGGAAGCAAACCTTCAATACTTATAACCACAGCCAGTATTTATCCAAGTAAACGGTTATTAAATAAATGATGACCAAACCTTGAAATATTTTTATGACTCAGAGCAGTGAAACAAGGCAGAAGGATGGATTTCTCTGAAGCTGAGAGTCCTGTCTAATCTTTTCTCCTTTCCCTAATATTTCCTTATTTTAATTAAAAAAAAAAAAGCGTTGTATCTAACCATAGTAACAGATCCCAGAATTTCAGCCATGAATTAATTAATTTTCTAGAATAATCTCTATATTTCATGTATGGAAACATTCTTTACCTTGCCATTAAGTTGCCCTCAGTGATATTTCCAGTACATCTGCCATGCATTTTGTAACTACTGGCATATTTGTCGGACAAACATTATATACATTAAATCACATATGCTGTATTTTTATCACAAAACACAAAAAAGGATCTAATATATGAAGATTTATCTTGAAAAGCTCTAACACACAGCAGTCAGACTTCCAAGTAGTGAAAGCTAAACCTTTCCAGGGGAAAAGACTTCAGGAAAAGAAATTCTGGAAACTTTTTTTAAGTGTGTTTGACAGTTGGACATGCCTTTTCACTGTTTTCACTGTTATTAACTCTTTTTTAATTGCATGGCTTCTTAAACATCTCCTTTAAATTTAGTTTGGCCAACGCTTGCAATTTTTATGACTAAGCACAGCAGAATTCTTATTATGATTTTCTTCAACATGGTAGAGAAAGAGTTAGACCCAATTGAATGCTTGTTACTTGCTCTACATAAACTTTAAGAAACACCTTAACCATCTATTTGAGTTTGTAAAGTAAAAACATCATAGAGCAATTGCATTTTGCCTTAAGCAATACATTTTGAGTATACGAGAGGAAAAAAAAAATATCTAGAACAGGGAGAAATTCAACAAGATGGGAAAATTGAGGTGGCGCATATGTCTTGAAGTACCTTGCTGCCTTTTTCAGTTTAGTGTGCAGTTTGATTAATAATGTATCTTTGTGTGAAATTCTGGTTATAAAATATGCAGTGTGATCAGCAAAGTACACAAAATTTCAGAAGTTATGGTATTCAGTTCACCTAGTGAATTATACAGCAGAGCTGGAGAGGTTCACAGCTGGATGTATAAATTACAAAGGTGGATCAGCCAAGCGTGCATCTTCGTTTAAGAAGAATTTTCAAAAAGCCAGTTACAATTCAGCGTGTCCCTTGGCTATCAGCCTTTGCAATTTGATCTGCAAATCGCTAAGCAATGTAATTAGAAGGGCATTCCACTGCATCAACACAGCAAATAAGAACTGGTTTTATTGCTCAAATAATCCTCCAACATACTACAACTGGACGGGAAATCAAGAAGTTTAAATAAGCAATATTATATCCAGCTTTTACAGTAAGAAAATAATCCCACCGCTGCTAAAGGGTATCGTACAGACGTAGCAGACTGAACACCACCGCTTCAGCATTCCTTCACATCACTACAGCCCTCCTTTTGGCTTCAGTGGGCACTAAAGCAGATATGCAGGATGTTTGTAGAGCACAATGGAGGAGAAAGTACTGAGCTAGTTCTGAAGAAACTAAACCAGGTACGGGAGAAAAGGATGGTACTATTAGGTCAACTAACAAAATAGATATCTTAGTCGTCATTAGCCAGGTTAGGACCACAGTTTATTCACAGACATGTTTTATCAGATTTGCTCATTAGTTTATTACAGATCTGTATTTCAGTGTCCTTTGACGCTCACTGTTTAGCAGCAAGATGTGGAGCCAGATGTACGTTAAGTGTGCATATACGTTTTCATAAGACACCCCTGCAGTTTTCCATATCCTTCTCCTCTTTTAGAGCACAGTGCACAGACTGGGTGGTTAAAGTAAGATGATGCAACTTCTTATGACCTTCATAGATGTCATTTAGGGAACCGAATTACTGAATTCACTTCAAGAATTTTATCAGGTTGAAATTTTGTTATAATGATTATTTCTTTTTTTCTCTCATTACTCCCTTGGGAAAGCCATGGGAGAGTACAACGCAATCAAACCTCTGCAATTGAAGCTGATAGAGAAAAATGTAGCAAAATGCAGTGGTTGCTTAGAAACATGTACAAGTTTTTCTCCAATACTCAGTGTCCTTTGTCACCGAATGATTAATGAACATACAGTGTTTGTTTACTGCAGGAAATTAAGGTAGTAAATAAAAGCACTATCACTTTTATTTATCAGAGAAGGCTCTACAAGGACAAAGAGCAAGAAATCTAAGATGAGAACAGAGAACAAAGAATCATTTTATGAATTGTTTGATGTTTTAGCACTACCAAATAGGTGGTTTAAAATGACTTATTACATGCATAAAAATTATTTTATATGAAAACGGGACAAAGCACATTCTGGTGTAAAAGCCCAAAGAAGCTTTTGGGAAGAGGGAAAAGGGAAACAAGACAGGGAAAAGAGCTCTGCAGAACTCTAGTTCTGCACAGAGACTTTCAGGAGCCAGTCATAGAGAAAACATCTCCGGACAAGACTAAGAAAAAGTAGTATTGACAAGATTCCTCTAGTAAAATAATAATAATAATAATAGAAATTTTTAAAAGAAAACTGAAGCTAAGATTTTTTTGGTCTTTGACAAACTTCAGATGATTTGGAATAATCAAGATGTTGTGTTACAGGATATTCTACCTACTTCTGGCTGCTACACATCCCATGTCCAATTTCATGACAACAAAGGTGTCAGAATTATCAATTATTCAATTATCTAATTTCAAAATCAGCTATTATAATTTGGCCTGCCTGTATCCCATTTTAAAGAAAATTTCTTTTGTATGCATTCTAATGTAACCTACATCAATTATTCTGAGCATGCATAAAACCAATAGGAAAAAAATTGCAGTGGGATTACAAATTTGAGGGAGGGGGACGCTTAGCCATGGAGACTAAAAAATATTGATCGAGACGGCAACTAGCGATTTCCCTTTACTTCTTGCCTTAAAAACTGAAACATTGCATCTTTCTCCAGTCACTCTGACTCTAGTCAGTCTTTACTACAGTAATTCTTCCAAAGCATAAATCACATTCTGTTTATCAGAGAGACAAACTGCTTTGCAAAGCTCTGGGAAACGGTTGCTGAAATATTAGGTTTCTAAGCAACATCTTCATTTTAAGCGTATTCTTTAAGGTCCTGGTCTTTTATCTTGGCACCAACCCTCATTTATTTTTCTTAAACAAATGGCACATGAGAACCTTTCATCCAGCCTATACTTCCCTCACTGGGACTTTATCAGCTGTAAAAACTTCTGATAGAAACACAAACAAACACGCACAACCGAATATCAACAAAATTATGAGAAAAACTCTAATATATTCCCAAGTCAGGAATTTTCTCAGCGTGAGAGTATTCACAGGTACAAATCACAGCTTTGTACTGCTGAAGTAATATGACCCTTTAGGAAAATAAATTGCTTCTAGTTCTTTCAGGATATATGATGACTTTAGAGATACTACCTTAAAAGGACTAACTGTGGAAAGACATTTTAATTTCATTTGTCAAAACTAATTAATTTGAATTCTTGACTCTAAAAAAATATGTGTCTGTTAACATAAGATATAAAAAATAATAATAAAAGGTGGGAAGAGGTTGCTAGCCCAATATCATCATCTGCAATGTTGTTATGTGCCATGCAGGCCACGTTCAGATAGACAGTGCATGTAAGAGAAAGAAAAAAAATGTTTCAACTTAAACAACAACCAGGAGAAGTACTTTACTCATCACTGTGAGCAACCCACAGGACAAAAAGTGGTCATGGTAGGTCCTCAGACTTGTGAAATAGTTGGAACTGGTGATGAAAAATGTATTTTAATACATTAGTTCTCTTTGAAAATGTTACTGCCTTTCTTTAATCAGTCCTTGGGTTTACAAGAAAACCTTGCCATTTTCATAACTGACGTTTGTGTGGTATTTAGAGTGAAATCAGGGGATTCTGACAAACTGAGATATTTTTTTCTCCCATGATGGGCTCCAAATGAGCCATTATTAAAAATGCAGGTGTGGAATCCTTCAGGTGCAGAAGGATTTCTCATAAAACTTTACGGGTCAGTGTGGGGATGGTAGTATAGAAAGGGAGAAACTTCTCTGAGAAAGAGTTATTTAATGCCTCTCTGGCAATAAAATCCAGTACTTTGAGTGCAGCCACACTTTGAAAATAAGTATTTCTCTAAAACATTTTGTATATTGTGTGCTATTTGAGCCATATCCGCAGATCTACTCCTTCATCACTTCTAGGTCTGGACTGTTGCAGTTTGTCCTGCATGCCAGAGGCCATGCTGCTGTGCTATGCAGGTTGCTGCTCTTCAAAATATCTCCCGGCGGCGTATTGCTTTGCCGCTCTCTGCACAAAGAGCTAACTCCTGGAATTCTCTTTGAATCACACCAAGCAATTGGGTTTATTTTAACAAAAAGCAAACCGAACAATTTTTATTTGCAACTGAACATGGAAATAAATAAAAAAAAAATATATGCATTAGAAATCCCACTTAACGTAAAGAGAACATGTCTTGCTGGATCTTTAAGTTTTTTAATTACACTGGAGATTCCATTTCTGATCAGGATAAATACCACACAATTTAAATTTATGGCTTCCTTGCTTGAAGGTGTGGCTGTCCTAACAATCTTTTTTGTAACTTGGCTCCCAAAGCCATTCCTCCAACAGACACTGTAAGCACAGCGCAGTGAAATCTTTGTTTGTTAGCGTGAATCCTAGATTGATTTTTTTTTTTTAAAATGTGAACAGAATGGAGCTATGAATATCACATAATACCCATTGTTCAGCTGGAAAATGAATTTATAGCAGCAACATGTTTAAAAGCAAGATAAGACTGATAAAACTATTGCCTGCTTAATTTTCCAGTTAGGAACAGTATCTAGCAAGGCACAGTGAATCTGAACACCCATATGGTATGCTTTCTCTAATTTTACTCCCTTTTCCTCCATGCAGGAGGTTTTGTCACATACAGACTTAACCAAGCTTAAAGATTCAAAATTCAAAGGAAACGTGAGTCTCATAGAATATAGAATTGCTCTTAAAATATGATAATTTAGAGATTAAATGATATAAAACTTAATGCTATTACTCAAATTTAGATATATAGCCTAATTTCTTTTTTCTTTTAATTATAATGCTATGTCCCTGTTAGACGAAGGCAGGGAAGAGAGTTAGATTTTAATTTGAATCATGAAAAATAGTTCAACTCCTCAAGACTTCTAACTCCAGTTGGAGTCGTCTTCTGCTTTCTCCGACAGATATTTCATACCGATGAGTATACCATGCTGAGTAAATGGCTAAATACACTAGGAAGCACGAAAAGCTACCACCACCCCCTAATAAAAAAAACCTAAATCCTTGATTTTAAGGAAAATTGCATCTCTGAGGTATCTATCATTTCCTTACTTGATACAGAAAAGAAATAGTCTTGATTTGTGAAATGTGTTAACAACTGTTTTTAATCTCTGCTTTAATGTATCCACGTGTGTAAAAAAAGTTGCTTGAACCACAAATATTCAGCCTAAATAAATTCAGCCTCTACCTAAATAACCTATATTCTATCAAACTTTTAAAAACTTTCCCAGGTGGGAACCAACCTCTAGTCATAACTCTAAATAGAGCTCACTCCGACTTCAGAACTTTACATCTTATTCTTCTCCTTCTTCCATTTTTATTAGTAAGAAATGAAGTTTCCTTTGTTTTTAGACATTAAGAAAGGTGAAACAGCAAACTATGCACTCATCTGGATACAGAATTTCTCCTTGTCTGCCCCCCTCTAGAGGATGCGGCAGAGGGGAAGTCGCTTACAGCTGAATAAACTTGTAACATATTTGTGATAAATACATGATATATAGAGTTTTTTTTACAATTGCTTGGATACTGAATTATCTAAGATTTGTTTCCCAACTTTTTCTTCACATTGCTACACAGTGCTATGATGGCTACCAGCGAGCCACCCAGCTACCTCCATAGGAGTTTGTTGTAGTTGGAGGTAGGAAGTGTGAACAAGTAGCTCATTCAAGAGCCGTCATGACAGGTTTGCTCCTGCTGTCTTCTATATTTCACCTGCAATTTAGTCAAGGTAGCACTATACTTTTTGGACTATTGAGCAGACAATACACTCTCTCAACAAATTTTGTCCCTCACACTCTTTCTGGTATTTCCTGTTTCATTTGTATCATTATAATTGCAGCCACAACACATGCATTTGGGATCTCTCTTAACAGCTCCCACCATGCTGTTTGAATGAGAGTTTTTCCTCAGTAAAAGCCTCAGATTTACATTTCTGTCCGACGTGTCACAAGAAAAACACAGTTTTCTGCTTTCCTAGACTGGCAGTGGACGAGATTACATACTTACAGCTATTACGCTGTCACCTCTTAAATCTCCCTGAAGGTTTTGTTTTATCGAATGATGCATCTGTGACAGCTGTGCCTGATTATTAGTGAACATGTTATGTAAACAAGGTTCTGCGTCTCACTGTAATGCAGCAGCTTTTCAACCAGGAACAAGCAAATTCTTGAAATGGTTAAACATTGAAGCATCTTTTCCACTGCCCTTCTTCCCACAACAGTTCCACAAGTTCTATTAAGTAGCCTTTAAAAGAAACCCAGAGAGTATAACTGCAAAGATTGACAGTGAAGGGCATTTGCTCCTCAGCACTTTAATGCAGAATATAGCTGGCTTATAAAATATATGTACCAGCTTGACTAGGAAAAGTAAGTCACATAGCTAATCATACAATCTAGATTAGTCCCTGATTTCCAGGTGAGCTAAGCTTACATCTTGAGAGTCGCACTCCTGGGTGCTCTGATTTTCTTCCTTTCTTGAGGCCACGTGAAGATTCTCTTTCTCTGATGAGGCATTTCGCTGGACATGGGAAATAAAAAAATAAACAGTTAATGTAGCAAGAATTTCAGAAAAAAACACATTTTAAAAATCAGGATAACAGCAAGAAATCAAGAGGTCAGATACTGCAAACTGTTAACTACTTTATACATGGCATTTTCAGCAATATTTTTAAAGGGAATAGTTTAACATTCACTCTCATTAAAGCACTCCCTAGTAATGGATTACTTCCATATAAGTAATCAAGACTTTTTGCCTGAAAACTAACCACACAAAGTGATTTGTTGGTATTTTTATTCTTTCATGTTAAGCAAAATCAAATGAAGTACAAATTAAACTACATTTTCTTGTGTGCAGGTATTTGGATGGGTGGGTAATGGAGGAAGAAAAAGCATTTTCAAAACTCCTATTTCTCTGACTCTTGTGGATTCTGGGAAAGATTTAGTCCCCAAGTTGAAGCCATTTATGAACTGCTTTAGCTAACTTCAGCTGTCTACCGTCTCTCCCTGCTGGGACCTCATGTCATTGCAAGCTGGCAAAGTGTCCCATTTCATGCCTTTCACTTACCTCCTTACCCTGCAAATGGACTGCTATATGGGGCAGTTACTCTACAATCCAGGCTATCGCTTTATATAAGCAGTAACTCTCCTTCCCCTGAAATACTGGCCATTTTAGGCATGTTTTTCCTTACTTCCTGAAACTTTTAAGGTTCAGACATGAGCAGGAAGAATATGCACTGCTTTTTTTACACAAAGCTTGCACTGTATTTATACCTCAGTATTTTTTAATTTAGCTTGATAACGTCATAATTTTGTAGCCTTAAATAAGAGACCATGGCATGACATGACAAGGAATTATTTCAAAAATAAATGATACGTAAATCTGTAAAACGTATTACTAAATTAACTGGGTATCCTGTTATGCGTATCATTGCCTGTGCACCACAACTGCATACTCTGCCGAGGTATAAAGTAACCAAAACAGCACCATAATTTGCTGATAGTCATGAGATGATCATTATGACCACCTTGTTATTCTTATTTCTGCAGAATTATTTGTGGAAAAAGCATTCATCTTCCAGTGTCTAATTTGAAGTCCTTTGAAATTCACAAAAGGAATGTAAATCACATAAGATTTATAAGTGTTTCTGAAATATGCCTTTGCTAAAAACAAAACCCCAAACCAACACCACCACCACCCCAAAACCCAAATCAAAATTTAATGACTTTTTCTTACTCTGATACAATATATTCTATGAAAATAATAAAATTTTAAAAATAGCATTGATGATCATCTCTTTTTGTTATAAGTTTCGGATCATGAAGAGTTTGTAACTACCCCTAGGGATGTGGCTTCCATCAAATTGTCTGCAAGACATCTTGAAACTCTTCAGGGGAATGGGGATGGGGAACAAATCAAATTAATTTCTCTGCAATGAAAATTTAGAACTTCAGACGCCAGTCCTGAAAGCTGGAACCATCCTTTCCTCATGTCATTTATACTGCATTGATTTACTAACAAACACAAAGTTTTCAAAAATTATGGAGAAGAGGAGAACACAAACCTAGCTGGTTACTATTTGCAACACAGTCTCTGGTTAACAGCTCTTCAGTGGGGAACTGTTAGTTTTATACAGCAATTGACTACTAGAAAAAGGGATTAGGAGGAGAACAGATTAAAAATACCAATAGAAATAATTGTTTTGTTAAATAATGAGTGTCATTTCATACCTGTATTGAGTGATTTGCCTGTTTGAACTGAAAGAATGAATACAGTTCTGCAAACTTCAATTTCTTCCCGCATAGGTACAGTGAATGATAGCACACACATTCACCTGATTTCTTGATGACCTGAACCAGTAAATCCACACGGGATGCCAGGAAAAGCAGCCAGCTTGAAGCCTTATTAACTCAGGAGAATAAATGTCTGCGTGTGGTGCCTCTAGTTTCAGAATCTCATTCCTGCTCAAAATTTACCTCAGCAAATTATACACACAGCATATATATCCAATTTCTCAGCACGTTGTACTCATTTCTACAGAACAAGCAGAAGTCGGGATATTTAGATGAGGCTATCGTCAAGAAAACACTTTCCCAGTGTCACGTTTTCAAGTGTTTATGGCATTTCCTAACTCTAGGAAAATGGAAAATAGGAAAATTTCCAATTCTCACCCTTTTTAATATTCAAAATAGTGAAGTGCAGTATTACATCTGAGAATTTTCCCCCTTTTTTCTTTCCCAAAACAAAGAATAACATTTTTTTGAGATGTTTCAGTTTCCATACAATTGCCTTAACCAGTAAGACCAGATTCTTTAATAGCCTTTAAAAATCACTTGCCACAGCTGTACTGCTCAGATGCTGGCCCAGCTAGAGAGCAGCGATGGGTCAGCTTCATTAGCTGCCTGGTTTCTAGCTGATAAACATTGCATCACTTCAGCTATTGCATAACCATCATCTCCAATTATTTTTTATATTGTTACCCTAGGCTGACTTTGATCTGCGCGTCTTGAGTGCTAGTTTAAAACACCACCATGCTTCTCAGAGGGGCCAAAGGAGGACAGCAGAACAGAGGGCAAGAAGGTGTCTTGCCAGGCCCTGGCTGGGTCCTTTAGATTTGAGTTCTGCCCTCATGTCCAGATCGCCACAGGGCTTTCTCACGTCTTACGTAGGTACTTTTCGTCTATAATGTTTTGAGACAAAGACTGACTTCTTACATGGAAAATAAAAATTAGTGTTTTTGAAGGCTTATCTGTTTGCTCATGATGTGTGAGTCTTTGAGGTAGACTTTGCAAACAACATCCTTTGTTATTAAAAATAATCTCTCCTAATAAAAAAAAATGAATATGCTATTATTTGTCTGAATGAAGTCTATTTACTAGACTGACAGCTTACCTAATAAAAATGCCGTCAAGTATTCCTGAGTGAAACGGCTTGGAAACAGTTTCTGAACTCCTTCCCAATTTGCTTAAAGCTTTCTGAACCCTCCTCAAAGCTTTTCAATACAGGATTTCACATGTGAACACTTTTTCAAGGATCATCAACCCTTTTATCTCTTTTTGTTTGAAATAATTTAGAAATTACAGCATCTTCCTGGTGAGACCTTACAAGCTTGACTAAAAGCCAGACTTTGCAGTTCAGATACTTGAAATAAACAACATTGCTTTCAATGTATTTAATGTATATGCTTGCAGACGAAACTAGACTCCATTGGTGTGCGTTTTACTTGCAGCAAAACTTGCAGAATACTTATGACGGAGAAGCAAGCCAAACTCGTTTTTTCTTTGAGTTCTCTTCCAAAGTCTGCTCTGGAATAAATGGCAAGAGCTGAATTCTGCTTCATGCCTTTGAAATTTCCTTCAGTTATGCTTTATATATTTGTCATTTCTAACATCATAGAAATTTTCTTCGCAAAGCGTGCATTGTTATTATAACAGCCTCATCTTAACTGCTAAATAAAACTGCAAAGCCAGGCAAACTGAATTCCGTCTTTCATAACGTCTTTTGACTTTGATATGTAGTTCAATTCTTTTCTTATTGGAAATAGTCTTATCAGATCTTTCTTTTTCCTGCTCGGCTTTTTGGCATGACTGCACACTCTTACTCTCGCTAGTCGGCATTTGTTCATGTGAGATGCCAGAGTGCTATTGACAGGACTGCTTGCCAGATGACCTGCCAACACAAATACGGTTCCATCAAGACATTTATTTCCTGTTACTTAGACTCTCACAGATTACTCTTTACTACACTAAGGGTTTCAAGTGATATTCAGTTTCTAGGTTATAAAAAATACTTAAGGATACTCATACCAATCTAATAAGAAGCTTGCACGGCATTTTGAATGTAAGCAAACCAACCAAGCAATTTCTGGCACAGTGCAAGTTCATAACACCCAAGGACCACAAAAAACCAACCCAGTTCTATGAGAGCCATGATGATTTTCCTCTAATGATGGGCAACATCCTGGTATGCATATTCATAGCCTCTTTTGATAAACTTTAAATGCCGAAATCATAGGATTTTGCCCAGGAACACAGGGTTTTTTGCTACCAAAGGCTTCACTGGCCCAATCTACAAACATTCAAAAACTACCCACAGCAAAGACTTGCTAGCCTGACTTTGGCATGCCTGCTGCGCCTGGCTGCACTTTGTGACATCCGTCTGGCACACTGAGTGAGGCCAGTCTCAGAGCCTGGCTGGGGGTTGCTTCTATTCACCTAACTCTAGTGAGGTTGCTAAACAGATGGGCTGCAAAGGGGCTACATATAGGAAACAGCCTGAGTTGTCCCGCCTCTCAGAGCATTCAGTTTGTATTCTTCTGGGACATGTCTTTTTCCTTTGGGATTGAAATGGCTTATTGTCATGTCTAGGAAATCCAAAATTGCTCAAGGATTTGTACCACTTACTGTGAAAAACCAGTACAGTTTTGTATGTAGCAGGTGGATGAAGTTGTCAGAGTTTTTCTGGGCAAGGTGCATTGTGCAAGAGCCAGAAATATCTCCTTTCCAAAGTCAGTTCTGTCTGACTGCTCGTGGAAACCAGGGAATTTGTCTGTATATCACGTGCACACACAGGCCAACTGCCACATAATGCCTCATGTATTTATTTTGGTCAAGCAAAAGCTGTCAATCCTATCACCTTTTCCTTCCCCCCTCTTTTTTAAGTAGCACCATTTGCAATTACAGAAGTTCATAGTTGCTTTTTGGATTGTGTTGTAGACTCTTGACTCTATCCTCTAGCCCTACAAATTTCAGACATTTTAAAGAAACAGAGTATCTATTATATTTTCCACCTCATAAATCACAGATAAAGATGTATTAATATCTGCATATAGTATAAAGGAAATTGTATTGCATTTCATTATATCCTGACTTCAAAATCTTCCACAGTTCTACTAACATGCAGAAAGACATTAGTAGTCCAATCCTAGTAACAGTGATCACCCTATATATTTCTATGACAGTGATAGTCATTGTATATGTATATACATATATTTGTCTGTGTAGGTAGCTTTTCTCTATTGTACAGTCAGTATTACTCAACAGCAAGTGGGAGAGGCGTAGCTCAGTTGTCATTTCTATTTAATGCACATCTACAGATTTACATTTATACAGGGCAATTCTCAAAGGATGGCAAACCCTACAATGTACTAAACCTTTAAACTTCTACATACTGTTTCTTAAGCCCTTGATATTTTATTTTAAAAATATTGCAATATATTCAGATATCTTTAAGGTGAAAAATAGTTACTTACTGGTATACATTATGCCAGCACTGATCATCAAGCACAACAATCAGAAGTTTTTCAACTCACTTAGGACAACCTCACTCCCATTAAAAGTGAAAATTGTTAGGACATTTTTAACATAGATACCAAAAGTCCACAGTTTCTTTGCTGCACATTTCACATGCATTTCTGTTGGTTGTAATGGAATTTCTCCAAGATGAACGTTCACAATAACCTCAGATGGCTGAACATCCATCAGAGGGAAAGGACTTGTTCTTTCAAATAGATCATTTGGGATGATAGATGACATATTTAGATGTTAATTTCCTGAATCATCCAACATTATTATGAGTGCAGAATTTTCCATCACACACACAGCTGCCTCCCAGCAGTACAGTATGTTGGATATAATATGGACATTAATGCTTTAAGTCTTTGTTAAGTGTTCTGGGGTCCTTCCTCTCTTGAAAAAACCTATTCTAAAAGAAAAAACAAATTCAAAAAGTCTCATTTGTCAAGAGTTAGGGAAGATATCTTGAAGTTTTCAAGTGTTGTTTGTAGTATTTCCCACTATGTAATTCTTCCAGTTAAAGTCAGCCTCCCTGGGGAAAAACTAGCTCCTAACCACCACAGACCAGCGGAACTCATCTCTAACTTGAATATCCTTGCTACGTGAGAGCCAGTACAGTGGTCCCTGAACTCCAGAGAGCTGGACGATGATAGTCTACAGTCAGAGACCAGAGCAAAGCACCCTCTCCATGGGAGTCCAGCACCATGTCTGGCAAACTCACAAATGAAGCACAGAAACAGAAAATGAAAATAATAATAGGTCACCTTCCTCTGGTAACATATAAAATGTACTTGCATTTACAATATGGAGTGGAACTCCATGACCTACACTCAGACATCTAAGTTGTTACCCAAATGCCTCCAAGACAGCTGCAAGGTGCTGGTAAAGGAGGCAGGACTTGCGGGAGCGCAGTGCCCTTCTACAGAAATAGCTGGAGAACTGTTCTAGGGCATCTAAACAGGCAGTGGATGCCAATTTAAAGCAATTCCCAAATTACCTAGCTAAGCACAAACAAAAAGAAACTGCACCTGTTTATCGTTATGCTCAAAATTCTGCTGTTCTTTTCTAATGCAGCTTGTTTTGAAAACATTGCATATTTGAAACAATTTATATACGTGTTTTCTAGTAGAATCTTAAACCAACATTTTCAGTTGCCTCACTTATTTGTAACAACTGCAGTTTCTTATTTATATTTCCATGCAGTTGAGAGGGGGAAAATCCCTCATGAAAATGTATCCAATCAGTTTTCTCGTGATCAATAAGAGCAGCTTTGTGATGATTCATTGTACCTCAGTTCTCAGAGTCAAAATGATGTATTTACTTATTTTATACTGCAAACAAGATAGAGGATATCTAAGTCACATACACTGAGAAGATTAAGGAAAAGTAAACAAAATAAAATTCTGGTAAGATTATGAGAGGGCTAAAATTACCTGAGTTAACTGAAAAGAAACCCTAGAAATACTCTTCCTTGTACAGAACTTGTGAAACCCATAAGTAATAATCTACATCGAGCTGGGTATAAAACATCACATGTATATGCTTGTACAAAACATATGAGACAATGGAAAACTAAGGTTATTGGCATCAGTTGTTAGGTAGGCTGTTCAGGAAAATTAAACACTGACGAGAACCCCATATATCACAATTTTGGAACCCAGTGAGGCTAAACATTTACAGTCCTAATTATATTTTAATCAATAATGACCACCATAAAAGAATCTAAGTAGTTCTAAGTATTGCTTAGTGCACACATACCTCACATGTGTGCATATAGAATTCTACATAATTTTATATAATTTATATCAATATAGAGCTTGATATATGATCTTGATATAAATAATATATTAATTTAGACATAACTGCATGTGTGTGTACATGTATGTGCAAATGTGAGAGAAAAAAGAGATAGCACAGGATTGAGATGATATATCACCAGTCTAATTACAAAATTCATTTTTTAATCCGGTCCTTCTAATGTCCTGGTTCTTATTCTTTCCTCCTAACTGACAAGATAAAAAGAAAATTCAATGAACTAGGATATTAAAAGGTATGTTTCAGTATTTAAGGAAAAAACAATCTGAACCTTTTGTAAGTCCCAAAAGGTGACAATTTCATGAGAATCAGAGGAAGTGATGGGTTTGTTCTTTTTTTGTATGTATTTTCCTGTTTTCTTCCAGAAGACACAGTTAATGTTGAACAAACTGTTATTACACTTGCCAGTATTTGGATTTGAAGGTCAATGCAAGTTCTCTGGAGCATGCATTACTCTTTTGTGTTGGGTTTGGGGGTTCTTTTGACAGGACCCATTATATATTTTAACAGAGGTTGAATGGTCCTTATGTCTTAGAATATTTCCTAATAATAAGAATAATAATAATAGTAGCAAGAAAAAAAAAAAACTACTTGCAGATGGCTCATGATGGCTTACAGGAGGAAAAAAAAGAAATATTAATCAAATAAACTATTCACTGAGAAGCACTCGTTCTGTTCTGAAGTTGTTCATGTCTTAAATATCCTATTCAGTAGTTTCCAAAGTAAATTTTTATAATCAGGCTATCAACTGGTCTAAATAGAAATAAAGAGAAAAGAATGACAATTCTACTCCCCTCTTTGCAGAGGCTGGAACGATAGGATTGACACCGATATTTTTGAGTTTGTATATACGTGTAATAATCTGAAAGCAGATCATTAAAAGCTATTTGACTACGCACAACTTTTTTAGTCTTTACTGGTTTACTGGAGCAATTCTATGTGCTCTTGTTTTATGTTTCATTATTCTATTAGTAGAAAAGAATTGGTATGAAAAAAATTAGAAAGTTAAAAAAAGTAAAGGTATTTTAACCTTCAGTAAAAGGGTGTATTGCAGTTTACATCTGTTACTATTCTAAGGTTTTAAATACCTCCATACACCACCTCCCTCCAAAGCATTGTTGGTCCTAAACAGCTTATGCTTAGACTAATTTTACTTCTTCTTTACATTAATAGGGTGGAGAAAATCACAACTGGCCAAAGAACAGCCGAAGTCTGGAACTAATCAGACAACAATTCCTTAAGGCTCTTACAGCCATGGAAAACTTTAATCACTACCATTAGTTCTATATAAGACCTAATAATAACCCAGAAAAATTTCATTTTGGGTACATTCTGAAAAGGTAAATTTGCTCTATAAGAACATTCTGGCTGCCAGGTTTTTCTAGCTTGCGATTTTTCAGTGTGTCTCCTTATGTCTTAATACCAAACTAAACAAACAAAAAAAATCATTCAAAGTTCAGCTTGATTCCAGTGATAAGAGACCTAATCTGTATAAGCCTGAAATTTATTAAGAGTTTACTACGCAGGATATTCAAGCACATTCTGTGTACAGGGCAATTCTTCTACTGCCATACACTTTTGGGTGATAAGAACTTGTGCAGAAAGATTCTTAATAAAAAAAGACATTTCTAATTTTCTGCAGATAAGAGAACTGAGATCTGCAGCCAAATACATACAGAAGTCTTCTGTAATGTAAAAAAACCTACTGAAATGTGAGGACAGATGGCATTCTGACATTGCCTGAAATGACACTGCATATCACACCACCACAAAAAACAGCTATTTGAGGGTCACTGAATGCTAATGTTTTCCAAATAAATCCCAATTACAAAAGCACCTGTGCCCAGTAATTTTTTGCTAATCCAATGAAAAATGCAACCTATTTAGAGTCATGAGTCTATATAATTTCTCGTTTATTACCTTTAGAAATTTAGCCTATTGTTTACCCCTTCTATTTTAGTAGAGGACATAATTGCAAAGTGAACTTTAAGGACACTTGGCTTACATTCTGCCAAAACCACACAGGTCTTCCTTTGCTAAAACTATCCAAACTTGTTATTCATATAGCAAACTTAAACAAAGTATGCTAACACAAATACCAGGCTACTGTTCGTATATATGTAAGAATCTGTAAAATGAGCGCATGGAAATGGAAATTACATCTCGTCAGTAATAAGCAATACAAGATTTCAGTATTATCATCAGCACGTGACACTGCATGCCATAAGAGAAGCCAGTGGAATTGGTAAAAAATTTGCTTTAATTATCATCTGCTGGGATTTTGTTTGTAACCAGGTAGGTGTTCCCACAGCTGTTTACAGCTTCTGTCTTGCTTTAATCAATTGGCTGATATGTAAAGAGAAGAAAAATATCTTTTGAAAAACATCTATTTTATGAGGGTATGCCAATATATGAAAGTTTGTGTGTGAAAGAACAGAAAACTAAGTTACATTTAATATATTCCAGTTAGGAAATTTAACAAGTCCTGTTAGATCTCTTCTACTCCATCTGTAGGTGCAGCTTTTGTTAACCCTGACTTTCATAGGTGACAGAAATGCTCTATTGCTATACAGTTTACTTTCTTTGAAGTCAACTGGGCTAACGACACAAACACTTTCTGAAGGCTACTGCTGCCTCGAGTGATGTAGTGAAGTGTGAGCTGCGAACATTTTCAGGACAGCTGACTGCCGTAGGACAGCTGTTGATAACCCGCTAGGGGCTTGGTGCTGCAAAGTCCTAGGCGCCACCATAGCCATTTCAGTGGAAGGTGAGCAGCCACAGTGCCTTCAAAAAAGGGTGCGATTCCTATAAGACATCCTTTGCCTCTCTATTTTTTAATCCCCAAATGCAGCCTTTTTCCTTGCCCTTTCTGTTCTGAGATTTCCCTTAGATTAAGTTCTTACTCTGTCACAAATTTTAAAGATAAAGTTTGTGTGGTACTTCAGGATTTCAGTCCTGAGTTGAGAGCTTGTGGCACTACAGTTAGGTCACTGGGTTACTATAAAGTTATGCTGCAGACATTTTTATAATTCATCTGATAGTGTGTTGTTAAGGTCCACAGGCAGCCTTTGCCTAAATATATCAAGAGAAGTAGATCCTAAAACCTTTATTTATGTTATATAGGCATGTATATGTCATTGGATATATTTAAGAGCATAAAAATATCATTGCTAAACTGCTTTCCAGGCACTTTATTGCACCCAGTACACCTAAACCTATAATTCCTATATAAAAGGAAAAATAGAATAATCTCTAAATTGGCCAAGAAGTACATTTATTACTGAAGGCTCTATGCAGTTGGCCTAGAAATATGACTGGATTTACCATGTAGCACATTAAGACTTTCTTGAATTATTGTGTCATTAAAGGACTTAGTAATAGACTTCCAGCATCCGTGTCATTAATCATACGTATTTTAATTATAAAGTTTTGATTTGTTGTTTCTCTAGGTCATGCAAAAGGATTAGGGGCAACTTGAGAAATAACTGGGTTTGAACATAGTAAAAGCTGTATCTACCTTTCATACCCTGTAATTATTTAAAGGATCTGTTCTGTGGAATATTACCTATGCTACAGACTTGATACAAAGCACTTGGATATCAGTATTTTTCTCATATTTTTTTAAAAGGCAGTATAAGTATAAACAGTAGATTTAAAAATATTTTTCCCCAGAGCACCTTGAAGACAATAGTCCTGTGTGGTAACTTGAGACCGCAGCATCTCCTACAGCTCCTCTCATCACTGCCATGACACTCGCTCCATTTCTGGATATTATACTTTTGACCTACTTGTACTGTCACCTGCAAAGAGCAACCGGGATTCATAAGCAATTTAGCAGTCAGAGTAGCGAAGGATTACAAAGGCAGAGAGATACAGACCAATATCTGAGTGACCTATGCAAAACAGAGCATTAGGGTAGCTGAAAATTCATCACCTAGATAGTGCTGCTCATTCAAAACCAAAAGCAAACAAGCCCCACCCCCGCCTAAGGCCAAAACCACCCCCTGCCCCCCAACAAAGCCCAGAAATC
Source organism: Phalacrocorax aristotelis (assembly GCF_949628215.1). NCBI lineage: Eukaryota > Metazoa > Chordata > Aves > Suliformes > Phalacrocoracidae > Phalacrocorax > Phalacrocorax aristotelis. Next base: position 65,105,535 of record NC_134280.1, read on the forward strand.
AAAGGCAAGATGTCAGAAGCCATATAAAGAAAAAGGCAACCAGTGTAGTAGTAAAAAAAATAAAAAGAAAGGCATTGGAGACAAATGATAAGTAAAAAAGAGCAAACACAGTATATTTTGATAATATGTCTGCATGTCACCAACAACAGCAGACAGAATTATTCACATGAGGTTGTCTCCATCTCGTCTCCCTATTTTCAGTTCTTGCTTGTCACATCATAAATGCAGACTTATTTGGAACAATGAAAAAGTGCAGACCTGATAACAAACAGCATGCTCAATGTAGCTCTCCTACAGTGTTTTGCAGTATTCAGTGCTCCTTATTCCATAGATGAGAAACCAGAAGTACTGCATAGCAAACTGCAGGATCAATTAGTAGAAATAATAGGAATAGAACATTGTTTCATTCAGTTGCCCGTGCTGCATTTTACACAGCTTACCCCACACAGGGACAATAATGGAACAGTAGTCCATCAATATGAAGAATATTGTGGTAAAATATAGAAATAATTCCTTCTCCAAACAAATACAAGTATTCTTTCAGGCCCTAAAGTTATGAAGTAAGTGAATACATTTTAGGCTTCTGAGACTTCACATGCATTTAAAATATAAAGATGGGAACAGAGATAAATCAGGATGGCAGGTAAACGGCAGTTTACATTCTGCATAGGAATATCAAAGCTTTAGAAATATGCTATATTAAAAGTGTTAAAAAGCTAAAGCTATCCAACTGCAGAGCACAGGTTGCACATCATTTGTACAAGTACTATACTGCATAGCAGAGCAAGTCTGGAGTTTCATTTGTGTTATGTGCTAAGATATCTACCACATCAGTATTCCACATTTCCCTAGAGCTCCTAGCACTCTGAGAAAAAAGAAGGAAACCAGCCGCCAAAACTTCCTTCAATAAATAATATATACATTGTAATCTCTAAATTATGAATCTGGAGATAAGCTGGGTTTTTTAATGTCTTCCTAACAGAGATTTAGGCTTGCTTGCTGTGATTGAAGATCTCAGATCAGCTACGTGTGATATAGTACGCTGAATATACTGTAAATATCTAGGCACAATGTTATTGTTCGAGGATGAAGGGTCACCTTGACCAAGTTTAATCGCTTTTGGCACTTACATAACCACTTTACAGCCTTTCAAGAGAATTTTTATGCAAGTCACTAACTCTGTTTTGTAGATTACTCCAAACAAAAGCTAGCTGATGTGCTTCTGCTATTTTTGGCTCTAAATTCACATTGAAACAATTTTATGCAACTCTACTGAGGCTAGTCTAATCATAAAATCATACATTTGAGATGATGTTTTTTCACTTTTTTCTCTCATTTGATTTGCAGCGGGAGTTAGACATTAACCTTTTCTTTCTATCTTTGCAGTTCTCTAGGCCAGCACTTTGCCACATGGCGACAGAAACACGAAGGAAGATGAACCATGATATCACCGAATCACATATATTTTTTTCAAATGCCTCATATTTGGAACTACAGCCATGCTGAACGTCATGACGGTCCAAACTATGATATCACATTTACAACTGGAAACTGAGAAGAAAGCTGTTGGTTCCCTCAAGGTTAACATTTGCAAAACTGAGCTCAAGTTCTAGCCCAAGTACTGAGCTAGAAGTACTCCAGCTCAGAGTACCTCTCTGTACTCTGGCATCTGTAATTTACTGGACAGCAGACGATGCCAGCATGTAAATAATTAATTTGTAAGGTACTCTATAGTCACTGTATCGCCCTGTGCGCCTTTGGCATTCATTCAACAGTACAGCAATTGAAAATAAAAAATAAACAAACAATGGAAAACAATTGGCTAAACTCTGCAAAAACTGATGAGAGTGACATGCTACTAAGGATACTAAACATCTCCCTTCAAACTTTTAAAGGGAAACAACAGCAGCTATAAAGTCATCTTAAGGACACACAAATCGAGTGTTTCTGCACCCACACTTTCAGCTGATCGGTGTCAGAAATGTAATAGTTTTTTCACTATGTTTTCAGTAAGACATGAATCTGCACAATTATTTGAGAGTTGGAAGAATCGTGGCATTCAGACTCAGATCCTTATTATTAATAAAGAAATAACCAGTCACCTAAACAGGGAAATAATGATATGCATCAATACAGGTACTGAATCAATATAGGTACAAAGCAGATGAGAAACTAGACTGTGTTTCTGTAAGATCAGTTATCATGAAAAGACAATATCCAAGGGCTGTACAGTTCTAATGCATCTTCAGAATTAGTCTAAAATCAGAAAATTATCCAAAACCACAACATAAGACCCAACCAATTGGAGCTATTCTAAAACCACTCACTGAATTTTTAAAATAAAGGAATAAAATGTCAGAAAGGTAAAACTTCCACGTGGGTAAAACACACCTGCAGTTTTGACTGCATATAAGATGCTTCCAAGTGCTGTCAGACTATTTCTGGGTTTAGTGTAAATCATTCGAGGAATCCCTCACTTTCAAAGGGCAGTGGAGTACTTGGGAAAGGAACATTGCAAGTTGTGCTGTCAACAAGAGAAAAAAATCTTGAGGGCTGTAACCAATTTTTAGCATGTTTCCTTGGTAAATAATGACCACAAGGTGAAGACTTGGACTTCTAAAAACATACCATAGTCATCTATACCCTTCCTCCATGAGAAAACTCGCGAGTGAAGAGTAGCATTCTCAAAGTTTAAGAATAGATATGGTGGATTTTGGTTGCATTTCTTTTCGTAGGGAGAGCATTTTTAGGTGTATATGGATGTGCTGCAACACGTCAGAATCCTGTGTTATGAAACTAGATTTAATCCAAAAGGTTTTCTTATTTCTTCAAACCGGTGCTATACACCTTAATACACAAAATACAGAGGGGCACTGGTTAAAGAAACCACATTGGAAATGTACGTGATACGCACAAGTGACTACTTCAGAGCTTCTCCACAAATATTCTGCCAATATTTGACAGAATAAAGATGTTAAATGACAGAAAGGACTGCCTTAAATTTTTATTTTCCTACTCTTGTAAGAACAGGGGGGAGCAGGTTTCCTTCGGTTACTGGCTACCCCCTCAGAAGCACTGAATGGCAGGAGCAAGGGCACAACTCACAGCACAAAGCACAAGGAGAGAACAGCTCTTTTCTCTCTGCAGATAATACACCCATGCTAGATCTGTGACAATTTAGGCCAAGTTGTCAGATGGTACTAGTGCACTGCCGTACAATCATGAAGGATTTACTCCTTATCCTATTCTCATTTTTCAGTGATGAGGTATTCCATAGCCCCATATTGATTGTTTCATTAGCAAAATAGTTCACAAATAGTAAACCCAAGCTTTCATATAAGCTTTCTTCTGAATTACACGCAATTCTTAGGCACCTGAATTCAAAGACATTGTTAAAGCTAAAAGGTTTCTCTCCCAGTGTTAAATTATCAAGATTATTTCACTTATTTCCACACTTCTACATTGGCGTTTTTTTAATACCCCGAATCACCCATCCCTTTTTCATTCAGCCCAGGCTTTTCATAGGAAACCAAGATTAAGCAAAGTTTAGATTTGGAGATGTGTCAGATGAAATACAATCTGTTCATCTGTTTATCACTTTTTTGTTGTGCCTAGAGTATCTGCTAAATATGAATGCAGATTTTCTTCAGGTAACTGAACGAATTTGAGCAATTGCCTGTATGAACAACCACAGAACCATCTGCAAATACATTTTATTGCTCTTCTGTGTTGGATTCAATGAGCAGCTAATGGAATCCTGACCCAGAGACGAGGCACCTCTAACGTTCATAGATCAAGAGAGTTTTGCAATATGAACATTAGTAACAATGACGGAACAAATTTTCCTCTCATTAACTTTTTCTGCCAGATAAGCTATGAGCAAAAACTCATGACAAGTTTGTTGTTGGCAGCGGGAGAGATTTTCTTTGTGCTGTGCAACTCACAGACGTTTCTTACTGGACAGGCACAGAAGAACCTGCTTGTACACAAGCTCAGAGGAATGGATTGTGACCCTTCAGTGGTTACTGAAAGGCAGACTATTTGATCAGAAAAGAGAAAATCATATAAAATCACTACAGATAAATGCGTATGGTAATAATCTTATCTCTGTATAAACACACATACAACCATTGGTATCTTCATTCTAACAGTACTTGACTGGTGACAGATCTGGGTAACTCGATGAATACACAGTCCTTACTTTGGACAAAGAATACGACCTTGCAGTACAAAAATAAAGAATCAGCTGTCTGTTCAAAGCCTAAATAATTTCAGTTTAACCTAGTGGTCAATATTTCAATTACAGCCATTCCTTCACGGCAGAATTTGTGACAAGAAATTGTAGCAGAAATCCTGTATTTTCAAGAATAAACAGTGAAGAAATATGATAAATACTTCTGGACTATATATCAGGAGATACAGTATAGGAGAGGTGATAAAGAAAAAGTTCAAATAATTAAATGAGCCAATACTTAATGCACTTAAAGTTACCTCACCGTGAAATGGAGTGAAGGAACTAAAGGTATTAGGCAAAAAACTTTTTACTTCACAGATGTTTGGGGATGGGTGTAGAGGTTGTAGATGCACTTTGCAGCTGTATTTTTATTGAGTTCTTTAAAGAGAGTAGAAGCACTAACAACAACATTTGTGATACCAAAGGTGGAGGAAGCAATGGCAAATATAGTGGGGGAAACAGAGGAAAAGGATGTTGTACTGTTGTTTTTTGCATTAGAACTCCCAGGTCTGCCTGATACATGTGTGCTTCTATCAAAGAATGTACATTTTAGAAATGTGCCAAGTTTTTTTATTGCAGTTTAATTAAAATATATGTAAGCTTTCCTGCCTAAAAGGAATTCATCCCTTTATTGCCTGTGAGCTCTTTAGTTGTACTTACAAGCAGTTTATCACCTGTTCCTGGCAAACAGGGCCATATGTCCCTCACAGATCTGCTCGTATCACAAACATTCACTTACATCCTCTTGAGAGTTCTTCTAATCAAGCAACTAACTAATGGAGAAAGCTAAAATAGTCCTTACAAAACAACCAAACAAAAACAAAACCAACCAACAAAAAAGAAAAAAAAAAAAAGAAGAAAGAGCAAAGGCTGCAAAGCAAAGAGAGTCACAAAGTACTGAGTGACACGTCACTGGGGCGAGACAGAGGTAGCTTTAAACCAGCTAGGCTGCTAGCTGTTCTTCAGCTCTTTCAGCTGCATTTTCTATCAGCTAAAGCTGGACTGCTCTGGATGCTCAGGACAGCTAAATTTAAGGCAGCTGGTGTTACTGTTTGTAAGTTATTACTGTAACAGAAACATAAATTTATGGAGAGAAAAAATGAAAATATTAAGCTCCTTACTATTCCCTCTGCAGTTCCTCCAGTGTACTAAGAATTATACATTTCAGTCCCCTTCTACTCAACATTTGAAGGGTACTAAAACTGCAGAAAATGCATTCCTGCTAGAATGCCACCACATATTTCCAAACTGACTGTTACACGGTCATGTTAGTATTATGATGCCTGAATAAACAGCATAGTAGTACTTGTACATAAATTCAGCCATGACAAATGCCATTATCTGTAGCTTATAGCAGTCCTGTTCTGGAGGGTAAGTGTATTTTCTGACAAATTATTAATATCTTAGATGTATATTTGTATTCCCATAAATACAAAGTGTTTGTAAAGCCATTTTGCAAAATACACATAATCACCCAGCACTCCTAGGACCCTTTGCATTAAGTGATCGGTGAAATATTAAGCAGGTAGTTGTAATTATATAATCTGAAATTAAAGAAGAAAACTAAAATAAAAATAGGACCATAATTAGAAGAGCTTGAGTTTTAACATCCCTACCTTCCAAAGTTTTCCATAATTCTTGATCCTATGGCAAACTATTCCTGTGGCAGCTAATTTAGAATAATGAAAGGTAGTCTAACCCCAAACTTCATCAAGATAGTGGCAATCTTCATAATGAAGAACAGGCAGGATTTACAAGGGGGAGAGGCAGCTGTTGGACATCCTGTTTACTAATGTGTTAATTTGTTTCCACATCATTTCTTGAATCACATTTCTTCCTAGTAACTTTTGACTTTGTAGTACGTCATGTGCTTATCTGTGTCCTTTTTCTTCATCATTTTGCTGGATTATATGCCAGCATGTAATTTGCTGCAGCTGCACTGGACTCAGTTGCAATCTATTGGCTTGACAGGGAAAGACATTTTCATGCAGGTTTTTAAAAGTACAAAACACAATTTCATGTGTTTGGAAAGAGATCAATTCACATTAATCCAATTCAAATAATAAATAATAATGGGCTGGACAGCAAGGTCAGATGGCATTTTCCTCAGAGCAGTACAATGCTTCTTGGGGCACTCGGCAATGATGACACAATATGTCAGTTGCTAAATTAGTGTACAGGAAATTTACTGTCCTGGTCTAGATTTTGCCTGCTCAGCTCTTTTATCTAATATCTAAAAACCGAAATATGCTTAAGGGTAGTAGAGAATAAGGGGTGGTTATAATTCTGCCTAGCTGAACTAGATTGTGAGGGAGAGGGAGAGCTACCTAGGGTTTTTTTTCCTTCTCATGAATGTCAGTGTAGGAACAGGCACAACCTGGACTTCGGTTATGCTGGATCACAGCATGCAAGATAGGAAAGGTCTGAATTATGTGTTTATAATGCCTTTTTGCTGAATTTCTGGTACTGAGGACATGGATGATAGCATTATTAAGGAGTCTTTATACAAGCAGTAGAATAAAATTTTCAAGGTATACATCGAAATTTGTATAGAAAGACTTTGTGGCAAATATTATGCCCAGTAAGACTAGATGTCCACAGGGTTTATTATGTCCTTAGTATCTATGACGATATAATAAATTCCCAGTGTAAAGCAGCTTTCATCGATGCCAATATATTACTCCAACATGATATCAAAGACTGGAGGTAGACAGCAGAAGTCCATTGCTTGAGTTGCCTACTTACTCGTGAACACTTATGTCTAATGCCAGAACACAATTAGCTCACTTGATGTGGATCATTTCACTTCAAACTTCTTCTAATAACCGTTTGTTTAGCAGTAACTCTCAATGTCTATTGTAAATGTGTCTGTAGCTAAAACAACAAGAAAAAATAGAATTAATTAGGTTTCAAAACCAGTTTTTGTTGGAACATCATACATATAATAAGAATTATTAGAGAAAAAACTTGTTAATAAGTTTATACCAGTCAATTACCTATATTAAATTGTATCTAAACCTATAATTTCACATTCCCTTATTAACAGCTAAATTTTACCATCATTTTTTTCTTATAGAGCAGGCAAGTTTGAATATCTAAGATTTTGTAGTATGCAAAGTTCAAGGATGGCTAGAGGGATGGGTATATACTCAGGGGTACAACTATGTGTATAAATACACATTCTATTTCATGTATAAATACACCTTCTACTGCTCTTCATTTTTCCACCAATTCTAAAGTTTTAAAACAGGCTGTCCTTCACTGCAGAGGACAAAATATCAAAACTTTCTTTCATAAAACTGTCAAGATACTTAAGCGTCTTAAAGAGGCGTTTTTTTGATGTTATAATACTTAAGAAACTGAAAGAACCAAACACACACATTCCTTCAATAACAGTCTTGATTTTCTACAGCCATCACAGGGGAAAACACAATTAGCTGTGGGATAATGAGCATTGTATACCACTTCTTACATTTCAGGGCAGGATTAATATGCTCCACCAGAATATGCTTTATAGGCAATTACAGTCTTCCCAGATGAACAAAGCAACTACTGAAGTTACAGCCACAGATGTGAACTTCTGTATTTTCAGGAAGATGAAGCCAAAGATGCCCAACCCCAGCAGAGTTACAGATCCCAGGAGGACCAACTCTGTGCAGCTGGAACCCTTCTGAACCACACGCTGAGTTTCATAACTGAGATCACTTGGAGAAATGATTTTCCTTTTGAGACTTAGACGTTTTTCTCCCCAGTCATGCCTTAAAAGAGGCTTATTGATTTAGGAATCCTGGTAGAGGAAGTTTTTCTAAAATAAATCTGGTCTTTGTTCCAACTTATTGTTGTTAGTCCCATCTTACAAAGACAGTTGTTCTTATAAAAACAAAACAAAAACCCAAAATCTCAAACCCAACCTGACAATGCCATCAACAATGATCATACGTCCATCAACAATGATAAGGACTATTTTTTTTCAAAAGATATGAGAAAATAGGATTCCATAAATAAGCTGTAAACTACCTCAAAATATTCAGTAATAAAAAAGATTTAATAGTCATTTATTGTATGACTCCATTTTTCACTGCTTCAAACATTCAATTTAAACACCATCCATTTAACTTTTAAGGATTTGAACAAATATAGGCTAGATACGAAAAGGTTTTTTGTTTTAATTGAATGTCTGCTTTTCCATTATATAAGAGAACATTCCTTCGCACTGTGTTATTTTCTCATTGAAAATAAAATAACATTTTTTTTTTAATTATTTTTCTGCTTTTCTTACACTTCATGATTCATTGCAATGTTTTTAATCAAATTGCTAGAAAATTCCTATTAATGGCCAAAACGCCCAGAGTCAATCAATATTTCCTTTGTGAATATTTTCCAAATCGTGTCTTTGCTCAAATTAAAGAAAAAGATCACTTAACTATCTCTAATGTTTCCCACTTGGCTCCATGTACACATACGAAGTGAAACTTTGCAACAATAGATTTATCATAGATATTGTATACAGAATACCCGCATTAATAATTTTGAAATAAATCTTTAATATATCCTTGGGTAACAAAATTCCTTTGGGAGTACTTTCACAATGACATTCAAGTTTGTAAGCCACTTAAAATGATTAATTAGATCCTCTGCTCATTTAGTGCCTTCTTTTACATGTAACATCAGTAGAAAAAAGTGCTAGTACTAACGAATCTTAAAATAGGTTTACTAATGCAGTTTACAACTGCAAAGGCACATAAATTTAGTTTTGCTTTCATTTCTCACATAGACCTATTATTTGACAGAACATGTGACAAATACATCAGCCAGGAAAGTCAGCAGATAAAATAATGTGCCACTGTTTTTCTGCTAAACATATGTTTACCTAAAATTATAAATACTGTACTTTTCCCCAGTCATGTCCACTGTCACCGAGGCAGGGGAAGAGAGAGAAACATTAAAAAAAAAAAAATCACTTGATATGAGATATGAGTAGGTGAGGAAAGATATCTCTAAAATAACAACATCTGGAAAGCAGTTAAGGGGATCTTCCTTCTCTTTCTCCCTTTCGATAGAGAAAAAGACAAGTAAGCTTCTCCAGAAAGCTGCTGAATGTCACAGCAAGCCTGGGGCCACTCTAGCATGGGGGCCTGGTTCTAGACTGAAGCAGAACTTCAGAAAATGGATGTCAGCTGTCCGTGCTAATCCCCAGGCCCACACGAGACCATTAGCCATACCTAACAGTCTGGGTTTCTGATGTTATTTAAACATCCCTTAAGAAACTTAAGTGTGATACACTTATATCTATTTCCAACCACTGTCAAGCAGTAGCCCACAGTATTTTTGGGACATATTGTGTACTAGATTATGGGACACTTTACAGAGACATCTGATAAGTAAAGACATTAATTAAAAAAGAGGATATTTGGAGTTACCTCTTTAGCCCAGCGCTAATTTCAGAGTTGAACCCTGGGGTAATGGACCAGTCCAGCTACTTATACTCTAACAAAGAGGAGTGAGGTCAAGTAGTTAATGAAGACAATTGTAAAGATCGTGCCACTAAAACTTGAAGGAGTAAGATATTAGTTTTGGGTTATGGACTAAATAAGAGATGCCAGGTGCTTTTTTTCCAATTTCCTTTGATAGTATCCAGTTGGAAAAAAACCACTAAAACTAATTTACTATCAAGATAATGTGCTAATAATGAAGATGTCTTTAAAGTAAGTAATAAAAGCAAAGAGCTTCAGCTTTCAATTTAATGATCTCTGGTGTTAAACATTTTCCAGCATGCAATAAAATTTTATTAAAAATTAGTCAGTGAAGAAACAGTGCTGTAGAAAAAGTTCCATGGAAGCTTTCTAAGGCAACAGCGAAAACATAGTAAATCTAAAGCAAATTCTGGAAATAAAACATATGAGGAAGAGTTGCCATACTCTTATGAATCATTAACGATAATATAAGACTATAGTTAGCATCTAGTTGATCATAATGAGAATAAAAGTCTATAAGCCCAAAGAGAGCTATAAAAAGCAGAACAGGAGAGACTTACATAAAGAAATAAGTCATGCTAGTCATGTTTCTGCAATTAAATTACCTTTTATCTTTTTAAAAACAAATTTCTTACTACATTAACCTTACAGATACTCATAATACCTGAGTTTTCCATGGCAAATACCGTAGGAGACGCACATTCCTTACTGTCTTTGAAATTAAATTCCAAAACAATGGATAGTGTCATTTTTCAATGCTATTTTATTCTCATAATATTTATGTATTAGGAAAGGGTTATATGACTGTATGTCATTACTGTGTATTACAAAATGTGGCTGACACTGCACTTAGTAATTGCCTTTTTCTTTTTTTAATTACGGTTTACCAATCCCTGTGCTGAATGCAATGATCTACAGGTCACCAAAACTGCAGGTGTCAGTGATATCTCATTAACTCTGGCAGAAGCAAAGTTTGAGGCAACAGCAGTAGAAAAGCACTGAGGTACGACAGAGGCAGACTGCTAAGGCTTTAATGGAGCGCACATCTATTCCCTGCCCTCACTCTCTTGCTGTTTACTTATAGCTGACCACATATATTACTTTTTTTGCTCTTAGGGTCAACCTCTGTTTCCTCTGATAAAGTTAAGAGGATACAGACTACTTTTTGTTCCTCAGTTGTGAGCACACGATCTCCAGGTCAATCCAAGCACGCCGTGCTATATCTGTAATGGTTTGTATTATCCTGGAGTTCAATTAAATAAAATGTTTTGCTCTGTGTTTTCCATAATTACATAGAATTTTCATTCACCCTCACAGGAAACAAAACAGACTTAATTTTTTGTTTAAAACCTGTCATTTTTTCAATTCTAAGCTTATATTTTACCATCTTTTAGAAACAGACCCTTTCACAAAGCTGTCTCAGACAACACTGGACCCACTGCTCTCTGAGACCCGAATGCTTATTTTATAGGAGAAGAAACAGCCTAGTGACGTCTATTATTCTTAAGTTTAAGGAAGGCGTAGATGTTGGAAGGGAATACTTAGAGAGAATGAGACTAATGTTGAAAAGTAGTAAGTTAGGAGAAATGACGAGTATTTAGCAACAAAGGACAGAGGAAAACACATGACTGCTAAAGCCTTTCTCTACCCTCATGGTCTGAAACACCAGAGGGATGCAGAGAACGATTCAGGCAACAGCGAGGACGTACATAGCAATTGAAAATTGGAAAAGAACAGTCACAAAGAGTTTACGTTTTAAAGCTTTGGTTTTCCAAATCCACAAATTGAAGACTACGTTACCGAAAGGTGTACACACGTCGTAAATTTCAGATATCTGATTAATTTCATTAATATCTTTAAAATCCAGTCTAGCATCTTTTATTTTCTAGAAGTCCATTTGCCCGTCTTTCAGTCTCTGGAGCAGGGTTATTACGGACGAGATTTGGTGTGCTTCCTGGCATAATGCTATAATGTCAGCTTGAAATGTAATGCCTAAATCAAAGAATAACTTCCAAGATAAGTTTTCAGCATCTTATACAGAGATCACCCCGAGTAAAGCTAAGCAGACATGTTAGAAAAGGTTTCAACATCTTAATATCTCCTGTAAGGACAAAAATATGTCCATAATTATATTTGTGTGTTTCATAGGTTCTTGAGCAAAGAATTGGCACTTGTTTTGTTTAAAGGTTCAGAACCTTCATTGATACTGGACTATTATGATAAATTATATGAACAGTAATAGCTCTGATCTTAGAAAAGAGAAATTATTCTTTAAGTAATGTGTTCTGATTTAGGTTTCTAAACCTACAAAGGGAGAAAGATGAGACAACATATTGCTACTTTCAGCTGGTTAATTTTACATTGATCTTAAGCTATTCTGTTAACTTTCTGGGATCTACAAAAACCCTCTTAAAAGACAGTTAGAAAAAAAAACACCAAACTTTGTTCATTCTTCAGAAATATGGATTGTGTCCTGCCTACACGTTCCAAACATTCCTTCATTCCGTCAGAGCATATATGTATATTTTAAAGAAATGTACACATACATCTACAATGTTTTTCAAATTTCTAGTCAATTATATAATTATAACATCCAAAGTATTATCAGTAATATGATAATAATTTTATAACTAATATTTGGCAAAACTAATTAACTATTATAGTATTATTTTACATAAATAGTTATATCAATAATTTCTACTTTTGTAGAATGAAACGGATGAGGTCTAGAGCCTAAGAAATACTCTGGCTTCCTAGATATAACATAGAACCTTTATAAAGAGTTGTTTTGTTTTTTTTTTTTTTTTTTTCAAAAAAAAATCAAACCACCTGATTAAATTAGTGAAGAAGCCAAGACTCTTGACACTACGATCATCTTATTTTTTCAGCACCCTTGTTCTGTGTCTGTATAAGATGCTCAGTACCTATGCACTCAGAAAAAACTGTGAGCTTAAATTTAGCCTAAATACATTCTTTCTGTACTAACACAGAAAACTCAGACTCTTAAATTCCTATATGGCCATGTCAAAAGCCTTTTCATAGTCTACCTTTGTTCTTGACCAACTTTCCAGACTTGTACGGTCTCTGAACAGTCTCATAAGCTATCCTCATTCCTGCTCCGACAAGACCACTTTCTTAGCCTTAATAAAGATATAAAGTTCCCCAAGCTTACTTTGGTGGGTGATGAATGATGTACTTATTGCCAAATAAAAGGAGGATGGCCCACAGTACTTGCATTTTTCTGATCTTTTACACTGATCAATGTATGCTTGAGACTACAACGTTCAAAATATATGTGAGGCAGAGGCAATGGCTCCTTGCAGCAGTTTTTACCACAAAAGTGATGCATTTTGTTGCTAGATCTTTAAATCTTTTAAAAATGGAGTGGAGTTCCCCTTTCAGTCTGTACTAGACATTTCTACAGAAGAATAGTTCTCGTTCTTACTCAGCCTGTATTTCCTCCATCAAGACTGGGACACTGAAATGGCATTCATAGGTAGTCTTTCCACCTACGGTCTGTAAAATATGGGAGGGGGTGTTATGCTCACAGTTTGAAATTCATGTGCATTTCCATTCTTAAAATAGTGCAGTTCACAAAATACACAATAACCACAGGGCATTTATAATGAAGGAATTCATCTGGGGAATGCATGAAACAAGGTTTTTTGCATTAGGCAAAAACACTATGGAACAAACCAGTCACTATTATTCTGTTATTTGTGTCGCTGTATACCCCACCATTTGTGTATTCAACTTCACTACTGGAAACAGACTTTTCTTCTGTTTCACTTTTATTTGGTTTGCCATTAATTTTCCGCAGTGTTACTAAAGCTCATTTTGTTGCGTCTGGAGCGCGGGTATCTTTATATTGCACGGCCAAACATACTAGAATAATAGCTATTATCACGATATACCTTATAAAAAATAAAAAAGTCAACCTTTTTCAGAAAGAGGATTTAAAACAAATGGAGTAAGAATGCATTCCCTCTACTGCCTCCATATAAATTCACATTTATTATGCTGAGATACTGTAAGCGCAGAAAATGCCTCAGTAGGAAGTCAGTACCAGTGCTCTGATTCGTGAATGATACCAACCCACATTTCCCACAGCAGGTAGCCTAGTAAATGTTACAGTTCCCATCCATTAACAATACTAAGTACCCAGGTCCCTAAGCACTGTTCTAGAGATTAAAAAGGAAAGCGCAGTTCAGGTCCTCCTCCTTTCTCTTCATTTTTCTCTTTCCTCATCACCTCTGTAATGGGAATGAAGCAAGGAAACTGATACAACGAAAGCCAGATCTGACAACTCCCAACTAGTCTGGGAGCATTTTCCATTGGCAGAGCACGGAATGGTTATTGCTGTGACATTAGAGTGCAAAATAAGCTATATAATAAAAATAATTGTCAACAATCCAGAAAGTTAAAGACCTCATCGTTCAGGACTAATGATCAGCCTTCTGGTTACGCTTGGTTTTAATTATTGTCACTGAACTTGTAGGCACAGAACCCTAAATCCATTTGTAATGGTCAATGCTTTCAGCACCAGTATCGGTGTTATGACAGGTACGTGACAGGTAAAATGGTTTTCGTCTGCAATATTAGTGCCAATTCAAATGGTAAATTCTGTTTCACATTCTTGCACATTGTAAACATTAACTACTTTAAAGCACGTCACAAACTGCACCTCAGACCGATACTGCTTTTGATCACTTCAAGGGAACATTTTCTATAATTTACATGTAAGAATTTCCCGTTTCTACCACTCTTCCAAACTACGGAGCTCTCCTGAACAACAACTTTTTTGCACTGATTCAGTCACTGCTTTGCACTGATTTTTTTAAACCTGATTTATGCTTCTTTATATCACATTCTCTAGAAAGACCAGAAAACCTCACTAGGGCATCAATTATTAAAATGAACCTTGCCAAGAAATTCGGCAATTTGCTTTCCTAATTATCCTTTCTACACCATGTTCTTGTGTTAAATACCATTTCTAACGAGTACTCGGGTATTACAGTTACCTATTATGAAGACAAATATACAATCTACTTACCTGCATCTTTGGTTTTTTTTTTTAAAGCAGGAATCACCCCAGTCCCAGGGGTGATTGTCCCCAAGTGATACAGGTATCATACACTGTATTATGTACCCTCCAATGGGTTTAGAATAAATTTGACATTTTCAGAAAGCAATTTTTTAAGCGGGATGAGAATATCTTTGAAAAAAGATGTTTACCAGATGAATCACAATTTCTTTCCTGAAGGTGAAACTGCTGCTTATCAGACAAGATGCGTAAGCGCTGCTCATCTGAAGTTCCCATTTTTACGTACAAAAACGTTTTTAAGAAATCACACACATTTATATTCACCTAAAAATACTAGCCTGCTATATCAAAATGTTAATGTAAATCTAATAAAAAATAAAGCTATACATCTGTAGTTAAGAGTTAGTTGGTTTGTAAAAGGAAGAACAAGCCAAGAAAAAGATACGTAAGAATGGATGTCATCATAAAAAAAGCCTTCTGTAATACAGCTGAAGTGCAGAGGGTATAATTCTGTACTGACTATGATTCTTTGACAACCTATTTCACAGTAGGAGATTTCAGTGGTTTATAATCACAGATAATGCACAGTTTTGTAATAATGAGGTGTCAATGTGTGGAAGAAGAGGATTGCAGACCATTATTTTCTCAGACATTTTCATGGCATATGCCAAGTGCAGAGAAATGTGAGCAATGTCTATTAAAGAGGCAGTATAGCTTATTCAAGCACTTTTGGATACAGAGGACTAAGTGCTGGTTCTCAAAAGGCTGGAGCACAGAAATACTGATTCATTTTACAAACAGGAACATTAAACAAAATCTATAGGATCACAGCAAAAAGAAGGAGGAGTAGTCTGTGTTTCAGTGAGATATCAAAAATCTAATTTTAATCTCAACACTGTATTCCCATTTCCTTTGTTGCACTATAGCAATACCTGTAAAACCAATGAAACCTCAAATGCTTCCAAGGCTCTGACCCTATACCAATCTTAAACACAGACACAGTGGCTTGTTCGACCTTGTCCTTCAGTACACCTCTGCTTTCTTGACAGAGGCACAAACACTTCCAACTTGAAGCGAAGGACAATAAGAACGAGACAGACAATTCTAGAGCCACATTAAAGAGGAGAAATATGCTCCTGAGATCCCAGGGTGAAGCTCAGTCTGCGTGACCCACAATAGAAGCGTCCACTTTCCTGCAGATCATAGAACTGGTGATCTTAATCTACATGAGCACTAATATCCCTGTGTGCTGCTATTAATTAATACAGTGCTTTGTTTCCAGAGGTAATAATTTTTGGGAATGAAGGTTTCTTCTTATCAGTTATTAAGGAGCCAACAATCACAACAATGTAAGATCTGGTTTTATAGTTATATTCTGCTTTCTGAAATTATATTTAAATTTTAGTTACATATGGAAATATTACTAATTTTTGGCTTCAGCCTCTGTACTAATAGTGAATATCAACAGCTGCAGTCTAAAAATTACAAACTGGCTATGTGAGTTAGCAATTCCTATTTACATTTCAGGAAAGAGATTTGGAATTTGAGGAAGACATTAAAGCGTCCTTCGGTCATTCTTCTGTAAAACTTCCTTTTTATTTGAAATCACAGATTTCTTCTAGATCTATTGGACACATGAGCAAAATGCAACCCTAGAGATGAAAGTTATCAGGACAGTTGTTACCACTGTAGATCTTGGCTGTATTGAAATGCTTGAATCTAAGGAATCAAAACACTTTTCATAATTTTTTTTCCTCATGATTTCTCCTAAACTGCCCTTCCCATCTTGCATGACTGGAATATTCCCTATGCCCTATTATCAATTCTACAGATCGCTTCTGGCAAGTTTGATTTGGGTGTCCCAGACTATTTTACATTTTTATATCAGCCTTTTTCGCTAAAAGAAATAAAAACCACAATAAGCAAAAACTGTCTTACTCTTTAGTGCTATATTACCACAAACTCACTATCAGCACCTGACAGGTAAATAATCCTATGAATTAACAGCCTCACTTTTTCTAGATGTAAATCCATCTTCCTTGTAGGTTTGTTATGCAGACATGGTCTATCTGGCAAGTGATAGGCATAATTTTGTTCCTCAGCAAAAAAAGTAGCTGCTTCCCAACTTTAAAAGTTTATTGACATCAGAAACAGATGTAGAATTATCCTTGAAGTCGATCCTAATCTTTCAACGAATTGTAAACTCTCCTTAGTTCCAGATGGATGCTCTTACAGGACAAACTTTCAAAGACATTTAACAAAGAAAACCAAGAGAGAAACCGTACCTTGGTGCTTGTCACTTGAAATGGAACTTTTGAGCCCTTTGTAACTGGGGATATCAGCTTCTCAGCTGGTTTCGAAGGGATTAGATTTGTAGCAGGAGGCCGGCTGTGCAGAACGGAAGACAGGCAAAGCTGCACGGTTTCCTTCAGAGCTTTCAGCTGCGACTCCTGGGGAAAATAAGAAATCATCAGTTCTGTAAGATGTGTTATGAACAGAATTGCTTGCTTCCTCTCTCTGCATCAAACCAAACATTTATGCAGAGCTGCTGTTTTTTCTTATTAATGGAAGAAATTAAGGCCATTACAGAGACACAGACTTTGCTGTTTATAATGTTCAGAATAATTAGTGTATTTCCACAGGTTATAAATATTGATTTTAAACCAACAGAAAGATGACTTCCCTCATGAACATACCTGTGTATATTATGCTGCTGCACTGTATAGTAAATAAACCATAGATCTTTCTGTCTGTTAAGAATATGATTTTCCGGATCCATTACTGTCCATCAAGCTAAATAAAACTTTTAAGCAGTGAAGTGCTGCAACTCGTGTTAGAACATGGACATGTGACTCACAGAAATGGATGTGTTAATGAAAATAACAGCCTGTCAGTGAAATAAGCTGAGACAGTAAGAACAGTGAGATAACTTATGGCACTGAGGAAATCTCATTTTAAATCTTCGCTCCATCACAGCAAGTCACTTAGACTCAAATGTTAGATATTGAGGGAACTTCCTTATCTTAATTTCAGGTTGAGTTAGGCAGTGTTTGGCCTCCAAAAAAAAAAAAAAAAAAGCAAAAACAAACTTGTTCTTATTCTTTAAGAATGTGCCTATAAATACAGGCTACATCAGCACTATTTTGACCGTCAAAGTTGGGTTTTTTTGTTTGTTGGTTTGGGTTTTTTTTTGAAGATACATAAATCAAGGATTGTGTGAAAAAGTTGATGGAAAAATATATGTATATGCAACATGTTACACACTACATACTACATATACGAAATATTATCTATACAATATAAAAACATTTCAGTTATATGGATCCCAAGCAATGGCATTCAGTATACACCACCTTATTTTAGTTTATTTGTGGAATAAGTGTTTTTTAGAACCCAACAAATACTCCATGTTTTACATCAGATAACAAACTTGCACTGAACTGGAACCTGGGAATGTATCTCATAACTGGGAAATCTGAGTGATTCTTTAAAAATAAACAGACAGAACCAGTTTAGCAGGCTACATTTCAATGGTAGGATCAAAGACAACCATAAAAAGACTATTAATGCACAACACAAATAGGAAAATCAAAGAAATAGGAGATGGAATGGAGTTTGTTTGGTTTGCAAACAGACAAAATTAAATGTCTTTCCCTTAAGATGTGTGCAGTGAGGAGGAATGCTAGATTGTCATCAGAGAGGACAGTACTTCGTATGAATTACTACTTATTAAAATGTATGAACCTCAAGTCAGACTAATACGTCTCTGACCTAATGGCAGTGTAAAAGGGGAAGGATTCCTTTATCCATCTGACTTGGGGATCTTTTAATTTCTAAATGACAACAGAAGATCTTAGCATACTTCTTTTTGTGTGATGTGTCTTTTGCCCTACCTTTTCAATAAGTGACTGAACAGTGAACATAAATCACTATTTGACATAGTCAAAATAAGCTCAGACACCAAACCGGCAGAGGTAGCATGCTGTCTAATTGTGCTTGAACATACGGACTCAGCCATTATAGCACTATATGACCCACGGGGTCCCTGCAAATCACACTGCTGTGAAACCACACTCCTCCCACCCAGAAATCCCTCTGGAAAATTTATTGTCCTCATCTCCTGCCCCTGCCATCCAGCGCTTGTTCTGCCTTGCCTACAGCCAGACATTTTGCCATTCCAAAAGTAAAAGCAGAATATTTTGTCTTCGTCCCGTGGGTAGCAAAATTCAGTTTTGACTTTCCTGATAGGAGATCTATAAATGGGCAGGAAGAGAGTACAACCTAAGGAAACACTATCGGAACCAAGGATTTCATTTGACAAAGTTCTCTATAATCTTGCGTAGATGTGATTGTGGTCAAAGCAGGCTGTGTGCCAGTCAAAATATTACCAGCATATGAGGCATGTCTTCCGACTTCCCAGATCTGTTTATACTCTTGTCATGTGGTTGGATTCAGTACAGAACAATCTGGGCTGTGGTAATGCAAAAATTCTCAGTCTTTCAAGGGTCCATCATGGGAACTAGAAAAGTGCTGTAGTGTAAATAGACTTATGAGAGACACTAAGTCCACTGTCAGCATGAACTAATATTTAATAGAAAAGTCTGATACCCTCCCAAAAGAGAAATACATTTTAATACCTATTTATAGGCACAGTCTGAGATTCAGTCACTCAATTATTCATTTCAAGTACAGCTCACGTTCCAAAAATGTGTATTGCTTTACACATTGCTTCCATTCCTTTAGCTGAAACTATGTGCGCTAACGTTGTCAAGACAGTTAAGGCCAAGTCTTCACTGAAGACATGGATGGACTATAGGCCATCTCTAACCCTTTTAAGTTCATAGTTCGCACAGAAAAGCTCCTAACCAGGGGAAAAATGTACCTGCAACTTAAATGGGTTTATCACTCTGCAGTTAGAACTAGTCAAACACAGGTATTTCTAGTCTCATACGACTGTCTCACAATTCTCACTGCTATGAACTTTGCCTTTTTCCTTCACCTGCGCTGCGTTTTTAACGCCTGCTTGCAATTTCCACGGCACTTTTGCAGCATGTAAGCAACGATGCCATCCAAAGGCTCTCAATGGTAACTTGCAAGAAGATGACACCAGGCTTCTGGTAAGCCTGCAGAACCATAAATGAACCCTAAATTAAAATTCTATAATATTTAATAGGAAAGAAACAGAGGGTCAGGGAAATCAGTTGGGTGTGCTGCAAATCCTCTTTTAATTTGCAGACCAAATCCCTTAATAGCATTCTCATTAAAAGTTCCCTATCTCAAATGTTCTTTGCTTTCTCCTTCACTGCTGTCTGCACTATAATGAATAATTGCATTTAGAAGATATGTGCTGCAACAGTTGCTCTCTTGCCACTGCCACAGGCAGTATGCTAGCACTAGTGAGAGACCACATCTCAGTGTTATACATGCAAAGGGGGGAACATGCTTAATTTTTCAATTAATATGTGGAGCCACTCAGTCCAGTGTACTAACAAGAAACATGTGGTATATCACAAGAAGCAGACACAGGTTTGGATAATGCTATTGTGAGCATTGCTTATATAGATGACGTTTTGCAGTGCTGGATGCAAATCCTCAGTCAAAAGGATGATTTCTGTGATTACAATATTGAAGATTAAATAAAAATGCTTCGGTGCAAGGGACATACTCTTTTTTTTTGATGTCTAATTGAATCTGAAAATACTAGAACACCAAACCAAAAAAGTAGTCTTTGACAGCATATTAAAGCCTCTCCTTTCTGATAAACTGCTTCTCTATCACACAGTGTTTTCTTCTCAGCTACCTTAAATCTAGAAGAAAGTTCCCCTATTGCACAGGTGACTGGTGTGAACGTGTCCTGCTTTGTCCCCTTCCTGGGACTCCCCACAGCTCCCCTGTCCTGAGTGGGCACCTCTGCCCACAGAAGTTAGCTCCGTCACATCAGTCCTACCCTAACAAGCGACTGACACATTTCCATGCTGCACCCTACTTGGAACTACGACTAAACCTCAGCTCAGGATGGTATCGTTACAGGCATATTCCCATTAGTGTACTTTTGCACATAAAGAATTGTAGCGTTTGGCTTTCTGTGGGTTTTTGAGATGTTTCTTTCTAATTTGATTGCCCTTCTCTTAAATGACTTTGCAGCTGTACTTAACTTCATGCATCACAATTAGTTCCACTGACTTCAGTGGCGTTACACCCAGGTACATGCAATTAAGTATGCACCTAAATCTTTTCAAGACTTTAATTTGTTTCTGTCAAATTACACTGAAACATTCACAGCTGATAGAGATACACATGCTTACATTATGTTACACTTCTTACTTTGTCAAGGGCTGCCTTTTCCAATTCATCTTTTGCAACTGCTAGTTTTTGCTCCAGATCTGTTAGCTGTTGTGCCTGTGGGAATAAAGAAGAAAAAAGCTGATGCAAACTACAATGCATTTTTTTCCCATAATTTATCATGCAGTGCCTGTGAGAGAGGAAAGGATATAATTTTTACCAGTAATATACATGAATTGGGTCAGAATTGCTTGCAAAAAGACCAGGCCTCAAGGGATTGCTTTTTTCCTGAGAAAAAGTGTATTTTTATGTGGGAACTGAGCTCAAATCTGCTCCATTTATGTGAATGCAAGTTTACTCTAATTTCAATGTCAGTAGCAAAAGTAATTCCATACTATAAAATATTTAGAATTATACAACAATATCCTTCTGGAAAATTCAAAGTATTCAAACAGTTTTTATTATTTTGTTCATTCATCTGACCTCTGTTTGTAATTTGAAACACTACTTTGTAGTTCTAAACACTGAGATGCTGACAATAAGGTAACATGCCATAAACAGAGAAATCAGAAAACACCCAAACGTTCATGCATGTAGACACATTATGAAATGCTACTCTCTGCTGGTGTACAAGGGGTTAACTCCAGATTTATTTCACCACCTCCTTCCCTGGAGATATGAGAGGAAAATTCCCAAGAATAGCTAGTTATGCAACTACATAGTGCGAAGGCATTTTGGGAGATTTGCATCTGAAGTCAGGGTCAGGCAAGCAGTCTGCTCCCTATGTGGAAGCAGTGCTGGCGTTTTATATGACATAACGTTATTCTCCTGTAGAGGCCTTCAGGAGGAGATCTGGCTTTTTTACGATGTATATGCAATGTATTGAGTGCTGGGGTTCAGGAGATGCTTTTAAATCCTCAGCAAATAAAGACAATGATTTTTCTCTCCCCTTGCCTAGGAGCCAGACACACTCACAGACTGCTCGCTTTAGGGAAATCTATTGTCTGCAAAAACTTTCCATTTTAGGGAAGCAGGAGCTCCCAGATCCCAGCAGTTCTCAGCCCTGTCATTAACAGCCCATTACCATGCAATCAAAAGCAATAAGGTACAGTTTTCTTTTACCATTGTATTTGCAAAAATTGCCCAGTAGTTTTCCTTGTTTATGAAAGGAACCATAGAGAACGACACTGGACTAACCAGTTGTTCTTTCTCTCTGAGATTCTGATTAGGTCATGTACATTTTGTGCATACAGAATAATTGGATCAAGTTCTTATTTCTCATTTAAAGAGCAACACATTTTCATTTTGACCAAATATTTGCAAGCACCCTTCCCCTCAGCAGCACCCCATGCTTACCAGGTTTCAGGAGTTCATCCCAGCCAGATATTATTTTCCTGCCAGACTTTTCAAGACTCTGCTGACCATAGCATACCTTAATGTATAGCTACACAACCTAAATGCTGTTTAGCATAAACCCCACAAAACTTGGTTAACTTGGTCTCTGTGTTGGGGCAATGACAGTACTTCCAGCACATTTCAAAGGTGACATGTATTATCTTAGGCAAGCCTGTGGTCCTCAGCAGATACCTCAAGTCATATTTATTATTTATTAGCATTAGGCATAGGCTGTACTGGCTGATAAAATGACAAAAGCCTGGCATTTTCAGTTCTGTGCTCATGTAAAGACCTACTTAGTCGCATTTAAAAACAGGATTAGGCGTTTATCTGCAGATTTATCAGAGCAGCCACACAGTTTCATTAGTCAAAACCATGCACGATTAGACAATCTGGCTTCAAAACAGAAGTCAACTGCTTCCTCAGAGGCGGGGAAGGCTCTTGTGAACGCAGTCCCCAATTTCCACTGCATCCCATTTCTTACACCTGATACCAGTCACTATCACACACAGATCAGACCAATGGTTTGGTTTCTCAGTCTGGCAACAGAGCATGCAGAAAGCAGCCTTCCACTTCATCAGAACTTGCAAAATTTAACCA
The DNA here is from genome assembly GCF_949628215.1 of Phalacrocorax aristotelis. Classification (NCBI taxonomy): domain Eukaryota; kingdom Metazoa; phylum Chordata; class Aves; order Suliformes; family Phalacrocoracidae; genus Phalacrocorax; species Phalacrocorax aristotelis. The sequence continues at coordinate 65,128,564 of NC_134280.1, forward strand.
TCCTTATTATTGGCTCATTAGAGAAAAAAACATTACCATATAAGACTTTGTCTACTGTTCCATAACATTTGCATTTGTTACTAAATATGGTACATAATATCACTCGCAATCAACATGGTCCCAGTCAACATTTGAAAGACTGAACATTAAGCCTGGCTCTGTCAGGTACAGAGACAGTTCTCATTAGATACTAGAATTACTAGACCAAGTAATTTCTCTCATCATTAACATTTTAATTATTGCTTCTTATTAATATAATTTTACATTATAGTTATAGGAATTAATACGTTTTCAATTAATGAGGAGGAAGATTTGAAAAACAGGACATATAATTAAATCATCTGAATTGGCATTAAAAACGAAACTATACAAAGTAACGTTTAGGTGATAAATGAGGGCCGGGATAGCGTCTCAGATGGTGTGCATTGCTAAGGGATCAGAACCACATGGAAGATGATGGATTGCCACACGGTGTGGGCCAGAGAACCAGGCAACTTCTCCGTTCAGCACCATCTCTGTTACAGTTGAGTCAGTGGAATACCAGACCTAAAGTTATGAAGTTCAGGATGTCTGGTTTCCCTCAACGCATGCATTATGTAGGCATCTGCAAATCTGGGTAGTTGATAGAAAGCAGGTAATGGTGGCTACAGGTGACTGCTGCTTTCTTCCTTGCAGGGGAATGTCTGGTGCTAAATAATTTTAGTCAATGAAACTCAGGTTGGAGGAAAAGCGTTTACTTTCTTTAATTGCTACCATTAGAAAGAGTTAATATATTGTAATAACATTGCTCACATAAACTGAAGGTATTTTCCTCGATGGCAAAAAAGTATTCTTCCACAGGACAGGATCATATGTACTAATAAAATCTTTCTGAATGCATCACTTATCAAGACAGTCTTATTTTTGGTAATTTTGTCATATTTTGATAGACTAAATTTTTCTGCAACTTTCACGTGTATTTATTTTACTTCACAGATTACTGAGCCAAGAGGCCAGTGATATCAATCCAACGGACGTAAAGTGAGACTAAAATCCTGTCATTAAAAATGAATTTTTGTGGAACCACTCACTTGAAAGTAGTGATATTTATTTACGTCTAAGTCCCAAAACTGTAGAATAATCAATTTTTTTCCTGAAAATTTTTGTCTGTCACGGCTGAATTAATATTGCAATAGTTTCACTGCTGTTCAAATTTAGAAGTTTTTAAGGGAGCTTAATTCAATTACTGTAGCTTGGATACAGAATAAAGAAAAAGGACAAAATACCAGTAGGACTACACAGGCCATTTCTGATAACGACGAAAGTGCCTTTAAAAAGCATGGAAAAAATTAGAAGTATTAAGTTTCTCTCAGGCATTCCTGTAGAATCAGGTCTTATAGAGGAAACAGTGAGATAAATCATTTTTTCATCCTCTGATAGAGTGCACTGAGCAATTACTGTCAGTGAGTACACTTTTCTAGCTCACTTAAATCAATGTACTTACCTTTACTCATTGTGAATTTCATTACACAAAATGCCCATATTTAAATTCTTCCAGGCATAAATATAAAAAGCAAAAGGATTGGTCTGATTTCAAGTAGACAGAAAGAAATCCAAATTGACATAGAATGTTTTTATAATGAGTAATTCAGACCAGAAAGAATTTCTGCATGTAAATAAAGTGAAGGCAATGCCTACTTGTCTTTGGGATGATGGCTTTGAATGTCAAGAATTTGTAAACATCATAGCAATAAAATATATTTAGTTGAGTTGTTCATGTTCCTCAAAGTCACACAAAAGCAACAAAACAGGGTGGGCAAGGCAGAAGTTTTGTAATCTGAAAAACAGTGGCTAGAAGCTTCTCACTTCCTTAGTCACATTAGAAGAAAAAAAACCCCATTCACTAGTGGTCTTTTATGTACCTTTGGAGAAGTTATAAATTTTGTTAATCCTTTCAATGACCTTTCTTGGGACAAACATACTGACATAAATACAATGAAAAAATTACTGCTGGATTACATATTCACAGAACGGTGGGGGTTGGAAGGGACCCCTGGAGACCATCTCGTCCAACCCCCCTGCGTGAGCAGGCACACCCAGAGCAGGGGCACAGGGCCGCGTCCAGGCGGGGTGTGAATGTCTCCAGGGAAGGGACTCCACACCCTCCCTGGGCAGCCTGTGCCCCTGCTCCGGCACCCGCACAGGGAAGGGGTTTTTTCTGATATTTAAAGTGGAACTTCCTGGTTCCAGCTTGTGCCCGTTGCCCCTTGGCCTGGCGTTGGGCACTAATGAAAAGAGTCCAGTCCCATCCTCTTGACACCCACCCTTTAGATTTTTACAGGTATTGATGAAATCCCCCCTCAGCCTTCTCTTCTCCAGGCTGAACAAACCCAAGTCTCTCAGCCTTTCCTCATAAGGGAGATGCTCCAGCCCCCTGATCATCCTGGCAGCTCTCTGCTGGACTTGCTCAGGCAGTTCCTTGTCCTTCTTAAACTGGGAGGCCCAAACTGGACACAGCACTCCAGATGTGGCCTCACTAGGGCAGAGCAGAGGGGGAGGATAGCCTCCCTCGACCTGCTGCCCACACTCCTTTTAATGCACACCAGGATACCATTGGCCTTCTTGGCCACAAGGGCCCGGTGCTGGCTCAGGGTCACCTGGCTGCCCACCAGCACTCCCAGGTCCTTCTCACAGAGCCACTTCCCAGCAGTTCAGCCCCCAGCCTGTGCTGGTGCGGGGGGTTGTTCCTCCCCAGGGGCAGGACCTTGCACTTGCTCCCACTGAATTCCATGAGGTTCCCCTTGGCCCAGCTCTCCAGCCTGTCCAGGTCTCGCTGGACGGCAGCACAGCCTTCTGGTGTATCAGCCGCTCCTCCCAGCTTGGTATCATCAGTGAACTTGCTGAGGTTACACTCTGTCCCTTCATCCAGGTCACTGATGAATAAATATGTTGAACAGGATGGACCCAGCACAGACCCCTGGGGAACACCACTAGTGACAGGCCTCCAGCCAGACTCTGCCCCATTGATCATGACCCTCTGAGCTCTGCTGTCCAGCCAGTTCTCTGTGCACCTCACTGTCCACTCATCCAACCCACACCATACTGTTGATAACAATGTGGTGCTTTACAAATAAGCTCCAAATACAGCTTAGTTAAGTGCTCTTGTTGGTTTTTTTATTCTGAAAAGGTAGATCAGATCTGACCTTTCTTCCCAGTCCTGGCTAGTCCATAGGCTTTTCCACAGAGATCTCCTCCAAGTCCTCCCACTTATTCTCAGAAAAGAGTCAGACAAAACCTAATGATTCTCACCCATGAGGTGAGTTACTAGACCTTTCCTGAAGGTACAGGGCAGCAAATCCAGGCTATGATCCTATTTCCATGTATGATTTAACAAAGCCAATAGCAAATGACTCGCTGGAAAAAAAAATCCTATTTGCTTCTGAAAAGCCCCAGAAACAAGACCCCTCACTATGATCAAACACTGTGTGTGCTGCGTGGGTCAGAGGGATGACAGAGGGAGTGGTGCTCACCTTAACTTTTCAGTCTTATTTGATCCCAGACCTGTTCCACATTAATAGCAGGATATGAATTCCACCACCAGAATAATTAAGGGTCACGTTTCAGGTCAGGTGGGTGACGGAGCTGCACGGTTGTACAGCTATTACAAATACTGCATGCTTGTTAGCACAGCCAAAAAACATTTTTCAAAAAGCTTTTTAGCGTTTCTTTCCTGGAAACATTATACAGCATGTCAATGTGGAATCCAAGATAAATGGTGACAGCATTTATTGTTGTTGCAGTTGGATTTTTCTGGGGGGGTTTTGCAGAGGGGTGGGTGGTTTTGCTTTTTGTTGTTTTGTTGTTTTTTTTTTTTGGGGGGGGGGGTGGGTTGGGTGGGTTTTGGTGTATTGTTTGTTATTGTTTTGTTTTTTAACTTGCAACTGCTTAAAATAGTCAGGGAAAAAAAATTACTCCATTCCCTTTATTTTTTCTGTATACAAAATTTCAAAGGTTTGGGGTTTTTTGTTTGTTTGTTTTTTGCCAGAAAAGTCTAGGTTATGGCTTCACGTTAGGAGGATTACTCACACGTGCAGAGATAAGCATAGTCATGACAGGGTTCGCTTCACTTCTGGACATGATAAATTGGGATTTTATGTGGTTATTACAAAACTTTTAAAGACATTGTATTTCATAACAAGGATTGCTGTTTATTGAGGACAGAATTATCACACATTCTGCTTAATTAGAAAACGTGATTGTCCAAGAGATGTTCAACCACACAGTAAATAAATGGATATTCTGAACTCTATTTTTTTCCACATGTCTTAAGTAAATATTTAAGAAAAAAGTTAAAATATTTACTGCACAATTTTTTACTCTAAAAATTATTACATTTTCCAACCAGGACAACTTTTTAATTGGAAACCACTTAACCGGAAATTCTAATAAATTATCTGGTAAACAGTATTCTACTGTGCTTATTCTGTAAGTGTTATTTGTATCTTAGAAAAACAGACCTGTGCTTCTAAATTGTACTGTTTACTGTAGCACAAGGTGTTAAATGTAACCGAGAATAACACTTTTTGGCAGCTATTCCATTTAATCAGACGTGCAGCAAAAACCAGTCATTCAGCAACATCTGAATTATTTTTCAAGCACTTAAAACAAGAAGAAAAGCCCGTTAAAAACATGATTTCTGCAAAGTCTCGCAGCTTGTACATTTTCTTAATGCTCATTACTGCCACAATGCTTTTCTCTCTCATTTGTGACTATTCTGCATGTACGTTTAAAAAAAAAAAAAAAAAAACCACCAAAAAAAAGGAAATAAGACCTTTCTGCTTTTTTATTAGCTGAAATTTCACTTTTCCTCCCCCAACCCTCATGCTTTTCCTTCACGTAAAACTCTTTATGATGAAAGTAAAAGAGCAGTTCACTAGGGTTTTAGTGAAGTACTCGACCTCTGACTAAAGGAAAATACCTGTTTCTCTGCAGAAACATGCTCAGAGGACGCACATGAAGAGAAGATCCACATCACTCACTTTTGTTCCTGGTCTGCCTTTTTACCTCCCTTAGGGGATTTTCTTCCCTTCAGATCAGGCCAGACCACCTTAGGTTTTAGCACCAGTTGTTATTTCTAATGGATAACCGATCCACATGATTACAACAACCTGACACTCTTTCTTTTCTAAGTTATTCTTCTTTAAATAACTGTATTCCTTATTTTAGCAGTAAGAGAACAAACACCAGGGGAGTAAGCATTTTAAAATTCATGTTGGGCATACCAGAATGCTCTAGACCTCTCTGTCAGTAGTGAGCTGGAAACATTTACTTCCTCTTTTCTTAAGGGATGATTAGTTCACATCTTGCCCAAAGCTTCAACTTTTTGGTTTGGGGACTTCTTTCTAAGATTTGACCGTTCCAGTCAAGAGCATAATTCAGCCAGGAAAATACCAAACAAAGAAGACAGAGCTAGTACATCTGGCAATATCACTTAACTTAAATGTGTTTGTCAAGAGATAACTACCTTAAAACTTTCAATTTTGAAAACATTACCTCCTATTCAGCTGATAAATAAAGTAAAACCTAAAACATCCAACACACAGAATATTCATCAACATCAACAGATTCATTATTACAAAATGGCTCCGAATCAGCCAACAATGAGTAACAGAGAAATCTCAAAAACCCTCCCAAAATGCAGATAAAATTTATTGTATTTATTCTGGGAATTTAATGCCACAGATCATCACGTAGATGGCTCTGAATTTGCTGTCAGCAACATCCCAGAAAACAGGATCAAGCAAGGGGGAAACAGTGATGCAGAAGTATCCTCTCAAATCAATATTTCTGTCTGATTTTGAACAAGTGCCAAGGTATTAAAAATTGCCTCTGCTAGGAAGAACACCCAATTTAGGACATACACATCACTGTGCTCCAGATGCTGATTGCCTGGAGCTGGGTGATCTCCCAAGCGGTCGCCCCACAGCATGGTTCGTTGAGGAGCCCCAGGACTAGGAGAGCAGCTGGTTCTGGATTTCAATGCGTGCCAGGTGCCGCCAAGGACGCGGTGGCCAACTGTCATGGTTCTGCCCCAGTCAGCAACTAACTAATCCTTCACTAGTACAAGCACTACCCAGCAACAACTGAAACATCTGTGTGTTATCAACATTGTCTTCATCCTGAGTCCAAAGCACAGCACTGCGCCAGCTATGGTGAAGAAAAGTAACTCTATCCCAGCTAAAACCATGACACCAATGCACCACCTTGGTGCCTCCCCCAGTCTCTCCAGTTCCAGGGAAACCCAATCCGTGTGGGCACCATGGCTGGTGCCTGCTCTTCGTAGTCACAATTTCTTGTTTGTGTCTGACCATTCCCTCCTTTACTGCACGGAGGCTGACAGCACATCATGTCTCAACATCCTCAGCATAAAAAGTCTTCAGTTCTAATATTTCAGAAAAAGACATTATTCTCGGCAATCTCTACAGCACCTATCACTGCAGAAACTTAAATGTTGAAGATAAATGATTGTGCCAAAGCAGTTGCTCTCAAAGCTTACTTCCGCCATCGGCATTACTCATCCAACATCCTGCCCCTTGTTGACATAAAGCACACGTGCATCCAGGTCCCTAGTTTTCATAGGAAACATTCCCCATTTTACCTGCTAAGTGTTTATACAAGGTGAGATTTTGTTTCATCTTTTAGCTTCTTCTATGTCCTTTCCTCAGTCCTGTTTTTCCTCTGAACTTTGGGCAGTTTGAAATTTTTTCAATACTTAATGTGACAAAGTTTTTAAATGTTTCAACCCTACTGGGCACACTCAAAATCGTGATTACAAATAAACCATTTGGAAAATGTCAGTCAAAGTCCCAAGCAATTTCAATTTTATATCAATAGTAAACCTCTCCTCATTTTAGCAGGAGTTAGACCAGGTCTTCAGGCTGACTGAATAGCTGCATGCTGCCAGTTAAATTTGGAGCTGCTGCTGCTAGATTTAAGTGACTTTGTCTCACAGTGGCTATTGACTCGCTTTGTCTCACACAGTAACTCAGACCAGCTATTTAAGACTGTGTTACCATCTAATGCAAGTCCATATCCTTAAGGCCACATCCTCAGGGCCATATAGAAACTTTTAAAATTGGATTTTTCAGTTAATTAAAAATGTTAATCTTTCATGCTCAAAACTGAGTTGTAAAAAATGTACTGACAGTAAACTAATAGACCTGAATTTGTAAATAATATTCACATTTCACAAATCTGTAATTGCCAAAACTGTGTGAAACCTCTAAAAAAACCCAGAATCGTAGAAAGAAATTTGTTTTGATAAGGATATCAATGAACTATGTTAATACATATTCCAGTGTCTTCACTGGGAAATACATATGATAACATCCCTTCACCAGACATCTTTTCCAACCCCTACCGTTCTGTGATTCTTGTATGTCACTTATCTCTTTACATTAAAAAGAATTCCTATGTCTGTCTGCAAATATCTTGTAAGTATTTTTCAGCAGCCAATTCTGTCTAGATCTTTAGGCCCCTCCTGTGATGCTAACATAATGTGCTAACATTAACACAACACATTAGTAATGATTATAGCATCATTGCAACAGTATACAAAATGTTAAAATATGGCATTTGAAATGGAAAATATGCACCAACAAAAAGATGCCAAAGTAAACAGTGACGTCTACTTCCTAAGCAACACACAGATACTCTAGATAATATTTTCTACATACAATTTTGTTGATGTTGTGAAAATACACCATACCACCATTCGGGGCAGGGGGGGGGTGGAAACAAACAAAAAACCCCCAAAACCCCGAACCCCAAACTTACTACAGAGGCCATCAAATTAAAGAATAAAATCTTGTGCTTCATGAAAACAAGAAGTACTCATTTACCATACAATGATAAAAGACCACGTAACAGAAGATGAGGAAACGGTCCCTATGCTAGTTATTTTATCTCAACAAATTAGCTATCTGAGAAGTAATCATGCCACCTTTTACCGTCCAAACAACAACCACAGATATTTATGCAACAGCCCTAATATATTTTACAAAAATCAACGGAGCAAATTTCAATTTCCTGCCTCTTCCAGGGGCCTCAGCTTCTACTGAGAAAAACAATAATATCCTGCCTTAAAGCATTGTTCTATATCCAATAAGTAGCCAGATCTAATCACAAATAATTGATAACCTGAAAACCAAAATTATACATCCAACAGTAGTCAACATCCAAATACATATCTAAAAGCGTAAAAAATATTGACTTGATTGAGAAAAAAAAATACCAAAGTGAATAATCAACAGAAGCATTATAAGAACAAACAAAGAAAAAGCATCACAAGCTGCCTCACTTGGAAAGAAAAACCAAAATCTAGCCATTTCTAAGACTGAACTACCACATGCAACAAGAGCTACAGGGATCCTAAACCATGAAGACTAAGTCCAACACTCATTATACTACAGAGCAGAAATACCTCAAGGAAGATCCCACAATCTCTTGTCTTTGGACTCGGAGAGAACACCAGTTCTCACTCATGACGTACTAACCCACAAAATCCTGCACAGCCTACCCCATCAGTCATCCACCCCAGGACGCACCTCGGAACCTGGCACAAAATTCATATTCAATCCTATTATCATCAAAACAGCAAAACAGAATTCTGTAAAATTATCACATTCTAGAAATCCACAGATAAATAGAACAATATTCATATAACAACAGCTTCTAACATGAATAAAATCTACACTACGCTTCCATTCCCTCAGCAATCGATGCAATTGCTTTGAGGAATATACATACAATTTTCTTCCTGCCATCGTGATGACTTTTGACAAACAGGAATAATCCTTGAAGAAAACACTGCAATTTTCAAGCAAGCCATCAAAGTAATAGATGCACATTACCACACTGCAACATGAAAATTCAGCTCTCCCTAGCAATGTGCTCCTAGCTGTCACCATATCCAGGTACCACATATCCCCAGATACAGCAACTTCTGTGAAAGAGCATTAATTACTGATTAAGCTATTAAACATGTAAGTTTACCAATTTTGTAATCACCTGGTATTGAAAATGCCTTGAAAGAAAAATGTCATCAATCTTTCTATCTGGCTTTGCACAAACCAATGTATACAAATGGAACCAGAGCATGAAATGCAAACCACTGCATAAGTCCTGGGCTGATCTGCATGTCTCACTGTCAAAGCAGCAGATCTATTACTCACAAATGTTTAGTAATATTAGCACAAGAGTGATAATTCCTGAGCTAAAGATGAAGAAAAGCAATTTGCAATACTTGCAGCCATGATGTTGTCTCCTTCACTCAAAGATCTTTGCTACAAAAGAACAAATCCTAGTTTGAAATAATTATCCAAAATAATCCTACTGAGTCATCTCTCAAGGTCTGGTGGAAATTCCATGTTGTATCTTTGACACAAAGCATTACTTAAGCCTTTCTTCCCCAAATTATCTTAAATTTTTTTTGGTGGGTTGATATACGATTTATTTCCACCACCACCTCCACCCCTTTTCAGCCAAATTTTAACACTGGTACACAGTACCGCTTATTTTAGGTGTAGTCCTAAATTTTTAGACACAATGTTTTAGACAAAACATTTTTTTCTCTGATATGACTGTCCAATTACAGACTGATAAGAGTTTTCACTTGATTGTTTTCTGTTAGTCATGTTTGTGCATCACCACTTTTATTGCTTTAGGAAGTGATATTAGGCTCTAAGTTTGTTACAGACTCAGCAGAGTAGATGAAAAACCTGAAGACTGGAAGAGCATACATGTGATACCCATCTTCTGAAGGACAGAAACTGAAGAGGTCATGACTCTCAGATCCATAGTACAATATTAATTTTTGGAAAAGTACTGAAAAGAATAATCAGACTAGCTCTCCAGGGGACAGTTTTATTTGGTATATGTACCATTCATGAACTGAACTGTGAACTAAACGTATACTCATTAAATATTCCAGTGACATCAAACCAGAACTCTGTGTGTCACAGAAGATGGGATATATCTAAATTTATCCTGACAAACTGGAAAAAAATAGGATGACATTCACTAAAGACAAGTATAAGATGCTAAATACAGACAGGAATAATCAATAAAACAAATATAGACTACAGAACAGTGGGGATGAATGACTCAGGATGATATCACCACTGAGTAAGTCACGTTTTTGTAGAAAAGGCAAAGAACTCTGTGGGTACAGACTGCAGAAAACCTTTTGCTCTGCTCTGTATCAGTGAAACGTCCAGCCGGACATCAGTGTCCATTCAGGGCGCTGCAAATGGACACAGACCAAGAAAAACAAGTGCAGATGTTACTAACATGAAGCATTGGTGGTATGCAAACAGGTACTGAGAAGCAAGGCTGGAAAAAATATTCCACACATGTTAATCTGAGAACACTGTGAGAGACATAGGATAATAATCTCAAAGTATGCGAAATATTGCTTTAAAGGAAGGGTATAAAAAACAAACGAACAAAAAAATCTACTTTCCAAGTCTATGATAACTAATTGGCTTTAATTTCAGTATGGAAAATTCAAGAGATACAAGAAAACATTTTCTACTACAAAGACTAAGAGACTAGAATAGTCCAAAGCAGCATAAATACATGGAGTTTGAACTGCAGCAGGTTTCTCAAAAAGAAAAATTAGATTAGCATTGGAAAGAATAACACAGATATACCTGAACCTTCTGTGGAGTCAGAGAATATGGAACATCCTTTCTATTTTCCACAGTCTCCTAAGAAAACAGCTTTTGCCAAAACTGAACCACTGCCGATGGGATTGCCACATATGTATAAAAATCTTATCTCAATAAATATGAAGTAACCTTTCTTATTCATGCAATTAAAAGGAAAAGTCATTATAATATTTTCAGGCTTTTCATTTCATCATCTATCAGACTCTGCTTGTATTGTGGGCACTTTTCATTTCATGTTCATCGTGTGTAAGAAAAGCAAAGGCTTGTAGAAAACAAACTCAATCCAAAGAAAAACAGCCTCTTTTTTGCTAATAAAATCATCAGAGAATAATATACAAGCCACAGTAGACCACTGAGATTGAATTTATCAAATAGAAAACATCATAAAATAAATAAAAATATACCTAAGAGGAAGTTCAGTTTGCTACTTTCATTCATTGTGTCATTTCTGGCAAAGTCCAGCAATGACCTCCAAAAGACAGTTTAGACCACATTTTCTGGTCTGAAGTCTTTGATAGTTGTTCTCTTAAAATAATATGCTTAAAAATGCTATATATTAAATGTGTAATAAGCCTCCTTTTTCAGACTCTTTTCAGTTGTTATGCAATGTGCGGAAGTCAGCTTGCAGCTCATAGAATCTCTTATCCCTACTAAAGTCACCAGTTCAAGGTCTCTGGAAAAAAAAAATCTAATATTTTGCTTTACATTTTTCTTGATAAGTGATATTTTATCAGAGCTTTTTTTTGTCGTTTTGTTTCTCCTAAGCAGCATCGCAAAATTTCCCAAGGGATGCTGCAGAAGGTCCAGCTGCTGAGGAAACACACTGGATGAATAAACACACTGCAGGGTAGAGATCCTGTCTGAAAGTGAGACAAATTGTTGTATACTCTCAGGGAAGTTGATATGACAGGCCCATAGGAAACTGTCCTCAGTTTTCTCTTATCATCTCCTTTTCACATTGAGCAACAGAAGTTACATTTAACATTACAGGGCAATGTAAAGCAACACCAAAGATAAGAACATTATTTTTGTGCTAAATAAATCAGTGTATAAATAAGGTTTAAGGAAAACAATGTTGCTATTTTGAAAAACTTTCTTCAAGGAAAGGAGTTCTTTTATGGGACTGTGGACATAATGAATCTTTTAAAACGTGTAAAATGGACTAATTTTTCAAACATGCAAGGTCAGACGAATTCTGCACCTGATAATAATTTTAATACAAGCAGGTGCAAATCATGGGTGAAGTGAATGTACATTCATGGAATGGCTGGATTTAGGTCAAGCCTGGCCACCAACTGTACACAAACAGTTAGAATTGTATTGGCAAACCTGAAACTTCTGCATCTTCATACACCTGCAAGCACACAAAGCACTTCTGTAAAAGGTTAGCAAAGATTTAAAATTATGTCATCAATTATTTCAAGCCCAGACAACAAAGTCATTTATATTTCAATGTCTAACACAAGTTCTCTGCTAAGTCAGGTCTTCAGTGGTTTTGTGGCGGTTTGTTTTCTTTAATCATTTCACCTCTTTCTCCGTAGGGAATGCAGAATCTCATAGCCTGCGTCACAGAAATAAATACCTTGCAACTCTGGGAAACAGGTTTACTGTGGCATGTAATTAACTACTGCTAATAAGGACGAAAACACGTATGGTGGCATCAGTTTTATTTTAGAGGGAGGAATGGTATAAATATTTACAACATCCAGTCGGTATGATGTGAAAACAATTTCACATAATTTTGCTTCTCTTTGACTCTGTTTATGATATCAAATGCATGATTTAAAATTATTTTCACACATCCAAATAATGAATTGATTGGTGTAGCAGTATGTGCTGCAAAGAATTTGGAAAATGGTTTTGACTATAAATGTCAGACTTTTAAGTACATGTTTAGTTAGGCAAATCTTTAAAACACATCCTTTGCCCCTTACATATAAAGTCAATTCAGGTGTTTCCCAGAATGAAATACTTCCTTGAAACAAGTCCTTGAAAGAAAAAAAACAACCCATTATTTTTAAGCCTGCCTTCTCTTTCTTATATGTCTATGTAAAGTGGTTCTAAGACAAGCCTAACGTGGAAATGTTGGTGTGGTACTGCTTAGTCCCTTAGAGGTATTGAGCGCTCTGTACCTCAAATGCTATTTAGGAGCATAACAGAGAACTGAAGGTAAATGACATTGTAGATCTTAACTTGTGACACTGCACTTCACAGAAACATGTGGGCTCAAGAGTACCATCACAAAACAAGCTAGACATCGTGAGGAGCAGCAGAGGCTGCCAAGCATTGGGAGCAAGGTTCTCCTCCTTCCTCCCTCTTCCCTACCCCGTTCCTCTCTCCCAGACACCACCACTAACCTCCCTGCCTGCCTTCTCCTTTCCCTCTCTGTTCGAGCACCTCTGTCTCTGCTGCTTCCTGACGCTTCTCATCTCCCAGCCCCGCATTTGTCTTCTCAGACATCCTCTAGTTTGACTCTGTTGCCTGAGCACCTGGTGGGTCTAAACATGTGGAGAGGTTTGTGGAGCCCCCAGGGCCACAGGCAAGCAGTTCGTCAGCGTAAATAGCCACCTTCACAGCTCCACTTCAGTAACTGGCCACAGCCGTGTGCCCCACCACAGCAAACATGTTTGCTCTTCAGAGGAAGATGCAGGTTATAAACCATCCTGCTCGCGATAAGACCATATACAGAACACCCATTAGCAATCACCTATTTGGGTAAGGCAGATGCTATTTACTTGCTTATTTAAATGTAAATTATATTATGGAACAATGATTAAATACGTCGGTAGGCTACGCTTAGTTGTTGCTTACATTTTAACAACTTTTGGATTTTTGGGGCTGTCTATCGGTATATTGTGTCTCAGACTATAAATAAAAGAAGGGAAAACAGATTAAGCAGTAGATGAAATTCATCTTTCTAAGACTGAAGCAGAATCCTTAGAAATTCATCACAAAAAAGTAAAGAGAGATACTCAAGCCATAAGGGTGAAGCATTCTTACCTTGTACGATTAAAGGAACAACTATTTCAGAAAAACAAGACACCTGCAATACTGACAATGAAAGTTATTGCTGAATTTATTTTCCTTCATCCCATATTCCTATCAGACACCCACATATGTTTGCATTGCATGAACAAAAAACCCACATTATTTAAATTCTTTTCTAACTTAGTAAAACATGTGACAGCTCCTAGGACAGTGCAGTCAAATGTTGGGAAGAGTTAATGAAGGAGTAATTTGAAAACAAGTGTTTATGAATGCCTAAAACAAATGCAGACCTCAATTTAGCAAAGCATTTAAACTTAAGAGTACTTCACTGAATCAGGGTCCATAATTAAATAATTGTAATTAAGAGCGGGCTCATTCAGAACTAGTAAGTACCTAATTACAATGACAGCTATAAAATTAAGAAGCTATAAAATTAAGAAGAAAATTAAATGTAGCCTTAGTTTCTTTGTCATCTAGAGTCATCGCTTAGTTTCTGTGACTCTCACTGCTTATCTGTCATATGGCGTTACATCCCGTATACAGAGATAGATAAATACACATATACACGCCACATAATAATCTAGATTAGAAAACACTTTGAAAATATAAGAGTAAATAAATGCCAAATATGATGAACTCGGGTTATATTTACTATCACCTGTTAAGTTACTGTCACACAGTTTAAAAGTTGATATGATTTACCAATTCACTAGAGTATTAAAGGAGAAAGCTGCCTCCCTCCCTACTTCATCTTCCTCTCCCACTTCATCCCCAGAGCTCCAGTCAGTACAGGGTCATTTTCAATAGCAGTTACCAGAATTTAAGAACTAGTTTCTCATTGTTGATGATACAAAACAAAAAGCAAACCACCCCCCGCCCCACGGTCAGCTTCTCAGATATCCTCTCACTAATTCCACCACAGAAAGCAATAGTTTAACGGGCACGGACTGGAGCATTCCCTCGTGCCCTTTAGAAATCTAATATGAAGTTTATATCATTCTGGTGAACTGCTGTGAGAAGCTTGCAACGCTCAGAGCTACACAAAGGACATAATGCCCTAAAGTCCTCAGTAAAGCACACAGAAAACAAGGTTTAACGGGGTGGGAACGTGGTGGGAGGGGGAAAGGGTCGAAGCCCTGTAACATGACAGTAACTGGCAGCCAGGAGATTATCACACATGCCATTCGTGCCCTGTGCTGGCATCCACCGTTTTGGTCTTTTATCAAAAAGAATCAGAGCTTCACAAAACAGCCTCAACAGCAATGATAACAAGAAATCTGTTTAGTTGCTAGTATGAAAGCAATTAGAAATGAAATACCACCTGTTCTTGCCCAAACCTAGCAGCCTCTCTCTGTTCAGACAGCTATTTAAAAAGCTTTCTGCCCTATACCAAATGGCTTCTAGTCTATTCAGCACGCCTGTCTTCAGATCTGAAAGACACACAGAACTGTGCACTGAACCACATCTCACATGATTATTTAGGAGGGTAGCATATGTTTGCTGTTCTATTTTCTTCATAAATCAAATTTCCTTTAGTCAGGAAAAAGACCGACAAATAAACCTGGCAAAAATATATCTGACTACACATAAAAGATATACCAAAGTAACAAATCAGGCAGTCAGTCACATACAGAATTGCACACGGTGAGGAGAGATTTCATGTATTCGCACATTTAGTTCCCAGTATGTGGGACTTTGGAATCCATTCCGCAATTCATTAACATCATCCATCTAAGGTTCTCAAAGCGTTTTACTTCCATTAGTTCATAATTTCCCTAAAAAGCAAGTAACATTTTCACTATTTCGCAGGTATGTGCACTCAGAGCAGAACTCCCCTTATGTAACCTGGGACCTACATCCGAGCTGGTGGCCCTAGTATTGCTTCATAATCCAAACCTATATCTATTCAATGTAGGTCAAGGAGTTTCAGGCATAATTCATGTGGTCAGATGTAGATATACTCTTCACGAGAGGATGTATTTCCCAGACTCCTGCAGCAGGACTGAATAGCTCTCCAAGGATTAGAAGAGCTGTCTACAATGCAGACATCCATCTCCAGTCAGATGAGACCCACTTCTATTCCCATTCACACTAGATGCATTGCGTCCATTGTAACACAAGTAAACTCCCTCTCCTCCACCACAAACCCCTGATCTTAACACCTATACCTTAACCACTAAATCATCGTTCCTGAGGAAAAGCCCTCTAAAGAGCTCACTGAACTAGGATCGAGGGAAGGTGGATTTCATTTTATGTATGACAGTGACTTGCCAGACAGTCTTTCCCATTTGTTTACTTCGTGCTCATGTTTTCCTTCCCCGCTTCTGTAAGCTGTTTTCAGGTGGGCAGCTTAGGGTAGGAGTGCTCCCCTGCTGAGCATTACTGCACGACCTAATAATTCAGATCCATTTTCAGGATGACCGCATATTAGCATAATGAAAACAACAAGTAGAGAGTAGTACTGAACAAACCTTCTGCCTCAGCAAAGAAAACAAGCTTTCACACCCACGCAAGTTTAGAAACTGTAATCTTTTCCTCTGTTCAAGCTCTCAATTATTGCTAAACTGAATTTGGAAAAAAATCATAGGTGTTTTTTTTTAATGCTAGCTGGTATTAAAATTTAACTGCCTAGATGTACAATATGCCTAGGTTTTATCTCTAAATCTATTCCCCTGGTTTGGGTCTTATGATGAACAGAAAAAAAAAATGTTCCTAAGAAACCTTGGAATCAACCTGTGAATGAAAAAATAAAAAGAAAGGAAAAAAAAAAAAGGAAAAGAACCCCACCCCACATACAAATCACCCTGCACATTTTAAATGGCCTACCTTATTCCATCTGTACAGTACTATGCATACAATAGAAAAACAGTAGAGAGAGTTAAATACTTCCAGAAGGCAACCTGGACTTCGTATTGAGATGAATTACTTAGTAAGTAATTCGAGCTCAGTCACTTTGAAGTTGACAACTTATCTTCACCCTTGATGCTGG
The DNA here is from genome assembly GCF_949628215.1 of Phalacrocorax aristotelis. Taxonomy (NCBI): domain Eukaryota; kingdom Metazoa; phylum Chordata; class Aves; order Suliformes; family Phalacrocoracidae; genus Phalacrocorax; species Phalacrocorax aristotelis. The sequence continues at coordinate 65,145,250 of NC_134280.1, forward strand.
GAATAAAAGCACTACTCAATTAGCAGCCTCCAGTCAGGTGACCCGAATCTTTCTCCTTCTTCAACAGGGATTAACTTCTCCCTGTGTTAACAAGGACCTGATGCCCTTCAGCAAAATGTTGCATGCTTTGTCCTTCCCTCACCTTTTTTCTTTCTTTTTTAAATGTGTTACCTAGACAGGCTATTCATTTGAATTGCATCAGCCACAGACGTTTCATTTTTTTCCTACAAGCTTCAGTTTTGGCAAAGATGTTTCGTCCCATAACAGGAATTTGAATGCTAAGGAACATTCTATTGCTCAAGCTTATCACAAACACAAAGATTTGCTTTTAGTGTTAACAATAACTGACGTTGCCGTAGAGGACTGCTAACCCAAGACAAAACAGGAGTCATCTGTAAAATACTCTATTGTTCAGTAAGAAAGATGAAAAATGTGTTACAGCACATTTCACCAGCAGGAAACTAGAACATTGCTTTATGTGAATGTGTAAATACAGATATTCATAATCTAAACACTTTCCACTGCTTTTGTCTATTTAAAAACAAAGACACCAGACAACTTTTTAGGCTCTGAATCTTCTCTTCCTTGCCTGAAAAAGCAATTTAATAAAAAGCACTGTCCCTGTTAGAGTGGTTTGCAGAAAAAAAACAAAAACAAACCAACCAAAATAGATGATATTTCTGAAATTGTATTATGCTATTACGTCTGTCCTCAGTGTTGTGAGCTTTTTTGGTATGATGATAAGGCAATAATTCCTTAGAACCACAGTAATAAAGGCAGCTATAATACTCCTACATTACTTCAATGCCGTATTAACTCTATTACTTTGGCTAACTCTAGTGAAATAAAACTTACCTTAAAAATCAAATCCTTTTTCCCATAACGAAGCTCTTTCAGCTGGGCTTGGATCTTTTTTGACTGAAAGTAAGGATAATAAAATCAAGGGGTTTTTCATTTTAAATATTTAATTTTAAGATCAGAAAAAAAAGTTAGCAAGTCCCGACAACAACAGGTAATAGATCAGCTTTAAAAGGCAGAAAAATAATTAAAGTCAATTGCTTTTCCAGGGAAGGATGTCTAAACCAGGCAAAAGTATCAAGGAAAATGTAAAACAGCACTCACCTGAAGAGCATACATGAGTCGATACTGTTGTGAATAACCGTTTAGCTTACACATTTTAGATATGAGGTATTATTAATACTTTCCATAAAGCATAACTGAAGGCATCACCTTCAAAGTAAAGAATCTTCTTTTTCTTTAGAGGAAAAAGCTTTCCACAATGTTGCATATGTTCTTCTTTGTAATGACCAGGGCGTATCCAAATAAACTAAGTTCTCAGTTTGTGACCGTGTCCTCTAAAATAGGCAACGTTCTACTGATTTATATCATCTTAGGCCGATATTTATTTTCAACATTGTTAAATTTACCCTTAAAATAACTTTAAGTAATGGTCTATCCATTCTTTTCTTTAACAAAATATTACAGAAATGTTTTTTTTTATCCTACACCCAAGTATTTCACTCTTTATCTAAGAATTCTGTCAAAATAATTTCTATTTAATAAAAAACACAGTCTCAACAACTATTCAATAAGTTTGCTCGCATTAGTTAATAACAAATGTTTAGAATTCCTTGGGATGGATTAGAAGTCTATTCCACATTTACTGAAACAGCACATCCATAAATATAACATTATACAGATGGTAGTATATCCTGCATAAATTAGAGCTTTTAGAAAGATTTGATGTCTGTCCAACTAGTGCAGTCAAATTCAGTGACAGACTTTTGGGAAGGATGAATGAATCTAAAAATAAAATGTTAGAACTTGCTTTAAATATTTAAGAAGTAAGGCCAACTTGGTTATGCATTCTGTAAAATCTGAAACAAATAGCCAGGATCAGTTCAGGTCACTCATTTCTTCTGTAACTATATCTGCCATGATTTCACCTACACAGCAGAACGTGCCAATTGCCTACACTCAACAGCCCTGTCCTCTGCTCTAAACAGTGCAATCGGCAGAGCTATGGAATATATTCCACACCAACTGAAGATCGATGAGAAAACCTCAACCAACTTCAATTGTTCAGGAGTTGTGCTTAAGAATTGCAGTCTCTGTGACATACAAAGGATTCAAAATGGCTATAGAGGAATCTAAGAGTTACAGTGAAGGTATCACTCATTTGCTAAATCACAAACCTGTGGTGAAGTTAAGAGTGTGTAATGTAAGCATGTATATGACCTGTAATTCTTTGTGTTAAAATTTGGTGGTTTTGTGGGTTTTCTGGGCTTCTAGGGAGAGGACATACAAAATGCTTTAGTGCAGTCAGCCAGATCAGAGCACCATTAGATGCTGGAGGATAACAAACTCTAAACCACACCATCCGGCAATATTGTCCTGGCAGGTTCCCCTTTCTGCTTCTTGGAAAGCCCAAGGCCTGCACCACCCTGCCCTCCTCTCTCCAGGACTCTGAATTCCTGCAGAAGAAAAGCCAGCCACATAAACTGTGTAGGATCACAAGCATTCTCCCATCTATGCAACTACAACAATTCTATCCATGAAGGGCATTTGATCTAATAACTGAAAGGATACTGATTTCACACAATCGTTATGCTTGGTGAGCACAGTACTTAATTAAAGAGCAGAAAATACTGTGTTTCTCTGGCTGACACCCCTAACTGGCAAAACAACAACAAAAAAGTATGGTCATGTAGCATGTTTGCTTATTCTAATAGCACTAACCCACTTAAAAGCAACAAATTCGCAGGATGATTCATAAAGTTTGAGATTCTTAAGGTTTAAAATACACTCACAATCTGCTGCCTTTAGAGTTCGCTTGACAGCGAGGCTTGTCACACTACACTAAATTTAATTTAATCTTAGGCTTCACTCTTATATTTAAAGACATTTATGTTGCAAATATTAAAGGAGACATCATCAGGGAAAAGATCTTCAAGTTAATTACCAAACATTTAAGATGTTATGCAGCTAGGAAAAACAAACTTGAAAAAGAGAGGAAAACCAAGATCTATGTGGCAGACACTGCCAATTTTTAGCAGTAAACAAGGGAAGAAAATATATTTGTATTCATATACTGTAACATGTTTGAACACATCTCCAGTGACACCGGAAGATAACATAGATTTTGACAAGCTAGCAAAAAAACCCAACCCCAAAATCCTATTGTTTCCTACCATTGACAATTTCTCGGAAGCACTGGTTGCAGACCTTTAGTTAGGCCAAATAGCTAATATGACTAGAAATCACTATTTTGATCTCATAAGTTTTGACCTCTAAGTTAAAAAGTAGAGTCTTCAATGAAGAAAACATGTTCAACCATAATTTTGAAAACTTTAGTCAAGATGAAAAGTGTTATGCTTCTGTTTCATTCTGGCAACGTGCAATGACTTTCGCAGAAGTTATAGTTGCAAAAAACATGACTAAAGTCATGTAAATGAGTAAATCAGATTTATATATAGTAATATCCTCTTTCATGAAAAATTAAATAGCTAAAGAGACTGCTCACATAAATACAGTTACTTGTACATTTATGTAATTGCAAAAAAATAGGGCTTTTGTATCACAAACTATCTTTGCTAGCTCACTCTTCAGTAGAGGGAGATTTCTTTCCCTGCATTTATAAAGTGACCTTTTTTTCCTTGAAATAATGAAACATTCTAGGAATCAACAATAATAAATCTTTCCTGTATCTATAAATTATTTTTTAAAGGCATTTAGCTGTTCCTGCCTTATTATAGGCATGGAAATTGGGGAAAGGAAGTCCATTTTATACACATTATAGATGTATAATATACATCTACAGAGCTATAGATACTTTTCCTAAGCAAGCCTTTATTTTATTTGTCTGAAACTTGAGTTTGCACCTTACTTTCTAAGACATTAGAGTTCCTTGTAGTGAAGTCACAGAAATAAGTTGAGATGAGAGTGCTTTAGGAACACTCACCATACACACGTAATATAGATTACATATGAGAACCTCACCAGAAAGGACTTTGAAGCAAGCTTCTTTTGGGTATGTTAGATTTAGAATAGAGAAGAACCTTACTTACCTCTTCTGCATGAATACCACAAAGCTTGTTTCCTGACAGGAGCTTGTTTTTGAGGCTTTTGTTCTGAGAAGGAGGGGAAAAAAAAAGGTTTATTACTTGGAATTATTGAAATATTAAGTGACCCTTTAAATATTTGATCATACTAGTTTTATTTTAGACATGGATAACACCTTCAAGTCACCAGCAAAGACACAGATAAGAAGACATGATAGATGCATCATGGCACAATATCCTCTCTTACAGAATTCTAAAAGACTATGACTTTGCATTAAAACCTGCTTTCACAGGAACAGGACATGTATAGAAACCTTCCAAAACACTCTAGGCAACTGAAAGCAATTTAGATTGAATATGCTGAGGTAGAAAAGGAACGAAAAACCCTCTAAATCCTTATCTGGTGTCAGCTGCATAGCTCAATATCATTTTCAGTAAATCACTGTAACAACTGCATAATAGGGCCAAGATCTCATCACGCGACCTTGATGATCAAATTCATGGGGTCTTTTTGCTAAATTTCATAATTCAAAACTGCAAGTAATCAAAAACTTCAGAAGGTTAACTACCTGACAGCATTTTGCCAACTCAATATGTTTTTTCATATAGGAGTTTTAAATGTATTTCTTCTCATTTTCAGGGAAATTAATAAACCTTGATAAAATGAATTTCCAATAGCCTGGTAATTCTTTCTGCACTCCTCACTCATATTACCCCATAATTGACAGTCAAGGGTAAAGGTTTCTCTGCAGTGTGGACTTCTTTCAACACTGTTCAGAAACATAAGTATTTGATAAGCAGATCTTCGAGTGCTGGACTTAAGATGCTTACACTAAAAAGAAATGAAAAATACACCAAAACCACCTTCTTCTGTGTTAACGAACTAAACATGCCTACAGAAACCCAGCCCATCACAGTTCAGGAGTGTATATTTATTACTGAATAGCAACAGCTTTCTTGAATATTGTACACAAGAACAAGCTGACATTAGATAAAAAAGGGTAATTCCATCCAGGACATCCATTCACATTTAGGTCCAAATCTCACTGAGACACTGAAATCTTTATTTCCACAATTAGAAGCTTGGAGTTTTTATTGAAAAAAAACTTTCTTATTAAAGCGAATGCAAAGAAACTAAAATTCCCTTTGAAATCTCCTTTACGCGACCCCAAACTAAGGAGAAGATATGACATAATTTCACACGTTTCACTGTTGTTATCTACCGGGCACAAATACACATCAGTGCGGAAACAATAAATCCTTTCCAGCTGTTAGACACAGGCACCCACAGCTCTGTAACGCAATAAAAAGGAACCTGGATGTTACTTTGAATGCAACAACCCAGATTCTGCCTCACAAAATGTGACTTACAAAGGGCTGGGTGTGGGGAGGGAGGACAAATGTTATTCTCATAAGTCTCACAGTTGATTACTTTTTGTTCTTTATTTGAGAATTATGTTGTAGATCATGACCGAGCAGCGCCTTGTTGGACTAGCCACTGCAGAAACACAGAACAAGACAACCAGCTCTGCACAAAGGGAACTGAGTAGCAGATACAAGATGAACAAAGATAAACCAAATAGAAACGAAAGAGATGAAACACACCCAACACATCTATTGCTCACCGGGGTGCATCTGAAGAGCTATGTTGGACTGTGATCACACAGTAGATGTGATTGGTTTCACATAAAAGATCAGCATCACCTCTTGGGGTGACGGCCAAAGAGATGTGCCACAGGCACTGCTTCATTACAGAATTGTACTTTGCACTTTGTTTTGACTAACCAGGTTCGTTATCCTCCAGTCCCCCTACAGCCTGGCGATGGTTGGTTTAGGTAACAGACTCTAACCACATTTCAGAACCAAAGAAAGAATGAGTTATAATCCTTACATTTTTATTCATTTATCTCCTTTTTTCCAAGCATAAGCTAGTATAAGAAATACCTTCTATTAATACATTAGCAGTTCACAAGTAACTTCTACACGTGCTGGTTTGAGAAAGCCCCGTAGTAACCCAGAAAGCGAAGAACTGAATGCCTACCACCTCGAAATGACACACGCTGTGTTAGATGGTTGTTGCAATTTCCACATTTTGTGCCACAGTAGCCTGGCAAAGAATATAGTTCAAAAACAAAACTTGATGTAAATATTTTAAGTTAGGAGATGGACTCTATTTTGGAGATTTATCTAGGTTTAACAGGATTTACCAAATACTGTCTCATTATCCCATCTACTAGCAACAGAAAAACCCCAGGTTTACCAGAATGTAGGCAAAACAGTCATGATTCAATCTGTACTTAATATTTTTAGAAATAAAAGCAAGCATTAAAGGTTACAATTACTAAGAGGATAATAAGCAGGAGCTTGTCAGAGGCAGATGACAACTTCTTGCTTAGAGTTTGAGTGTTTATGTTACTTGACAAATCACGTGTCACTGTCAAGTATAGCTTTACATCCTGACTAACAGCGATAATTTTCTATAGCAGAATATGAAGTATACCAGTAAAAACACGTGAAGTATAGCAGAACCTGATTTGATTGGGATTCTGAATTAAACGTTTCAAAATGAAAAGTCTCATCAGGTACACATTCTGTAAGTTCACTAGAAAGGGGCTATTCAAAATCAGATCAATTAATCAATAAGATTTTTAGGTTACAAGTGCTTGTTGAGTCAGGAGAAGGAAACCAACTGGAAGAAAAAGCAATTTAACACCAAGGCTGACTTGTAACCCCCTGGAACAAAGAACTGTTTGAACCATGTGAGCTTTGCAAAACAGAATTTGGCAGGCAGAGGAGGGAGCTGAGAGAGGAGGCGGCATTTGTTTTACAACTATATCCTTGGAGAAGGACTGAGAGACTGATAAAAGGGAACCTCCCACCTCAGCCGCGTGTGAAATTGTGAAGTCAGTCAGAAACTGCTCTAACTAGGGGAAGGGTAAAGACAGCAGGGGGAGTTCACGACCACCGACTCAATTCAGGACGGAGAAGGCTTGCCCCTACGCCGGTAAGGAGCAAGCCTGCTAATGTAGATAGCTAGCGGGGAGAGCTAAACAATCTGCACCAGATGAACTCGATAAGGGGACAGGGGTGGAGGTTCCTTGAGCCTTTCCAAGGAATGTCTCAGACGCTCGCAAGATGCAGAAACCCCTGGGGAACAGTAGTGCCCGGAGGACATAAAAGGGGGAAGGCAAGTGCCACTGGGGGGACTCCTGAATAAGTGCGCCTACTGACCAGACACCCCCTGTTGGCTGCACCAGCTCTGGAACCCGGACGGTGGTCAATCTCTCTTCCTCCCTCTCTCCCCCCCTTCCCTCATTCTTTCACCGTTTCTTAATAAGTAACACAAGGCTTGGGACAAATAAGTAACATAAGACTTGAACTAATTAGATAACACAAGACTTTAGCTAAGAAGTAACCTTTACAATATTGTTGGGCCCCTGTCAACACAATTAAGATTATAAATAGTAAAAATAATGTGTGTGTATGGACCTTGAGTGTCATTTCACCTTAATTCACACCAAGAGGATCTGCGAATCTGAGTCACCTCTCCCCCTTCCCTGGCACGACATCACATCAGGACAGAAATTCTGACTTCTAAGTCTTAGATAGGGATTCAAGAAGATGCTTCTCATTTTCCTATTAAGCATCCTTCAAAGTACAAATAAGTTTAATCAGAATTTTATGCAGTTTTTATTTCAAACATTTTATTAGTTATGAAGTACTTGAATAGAAAAGGTCTTGGACATTTCAAGTTTAAAAAACAATAACAGTTTGAGGAATGAATTAAGTATCTGTAAACATGTCTAATAATCTCTTAAAATTGTATAGAAAAATTATTTTAATTAGATATGGCCCTTTCGATTTAGAGAAAGGGTACCATTATATTCAAACTAAATAGGTATTTTAATTTATTGAACATCTTGGAAAGCTTATAGCACACACTGTTAGCTGGAGTAATCATATCATTAAGCCAACTTACTGTGTAATCTAATTCTTAATGTACTAAATATTTTAACTCATTTGCACCAGTAGTTACAGCACATCCCCAAATTCAGGTGCAGAAAACTGCTATCAGTGGTTGCCACATGTGGAAGAATCCTGTTGCTGCTTCCCACGCAGTTGATTCTGACTGTCCTGGTACCTACACTCAAGAAATAGTTCCACACGTGAGCACAGTGTCTGTCGGTGTCCTCCAAAAAAGTGAGAGCTCTTAAATGACAACTCGTCACATTTAACATATTCTTCACAGCGCTTCCATACTGAAGATAAAAAGCTTTCTGCCTCATTCCTAAATCGATTTGTCAGTCAGTCCCTTGCTTTTTTTTCCCCCTTTCCTCTTATACTTACATAACATTTGCATATTTTTTTGAGTTCTGATTTTATTTTCAACAAATACTACCAGGCTTAACAGAAGCTGAATGCACCATATGAATATTGACAATAGCCCTATATTTAGGTTGCCTAAAGATCTCCCACTGATATAAAAGCACACAGAAGAAGCTGTAGTGTCATAGTTACTTTGCCACTGGCCCTTTGGAGCCTGCAAGGAAAAAAACCCTTGCTTGCTGTCTAGACAGGTATATATTCCTTTCTATTCCTAACTTTTGAAAATAATCCCTTCACTTCTGTCATTTATTCTCCTGAATCAAAGACCAGTAGCCAGCCAAAATAATCACCTGAAGAGTGAATAATTATCTCAAAAGGTGCACCTGGACATTACTACAAAAGCTGCAGTCCCTACCATGACAGACTGAGCATATCACCTCCCCAGAGAACGGGGAGAGAGGGGAGAAAAATACAGAAATATGACCACCTTAGCATTCTTACAAAACAATAACCATGATGTCAAAGGTCCTTTCTTTTCATATTGTTAGAGAATTTTACTAACTCATAGTTCTATAAAATTCAGGTCTCCTTCCATCCATATCTCCTTCAATAAGTTTTTTTTAAAAATATTTATTTATTTATTTCCCATCTCCCTGTTAGAAAATTTGGGCAAAGATGTAAGAACAGCACAAATTATGCACTTAAAAGCTCATTAAACAAACTTCTACAGTTGCATTTTAAGTTTTTTTACCTTTTCTGCAAACCCATTTCATTAAAACCATTAATTATATAGCTACATATTGTATTTTTTCGTAATATACCCTCCTCATTTAACATATACAATAAACACCTCACAAGGCAAGATCACAGTTTATAGGCATTGTTAAATGTGACAAACTACCGCTGGGTCCAGTTTAAAGGGATTTATCATCATTGTAAATCTGATGTTATGGGGACTAACATTTATCTGATGTATCATATACTCTACTCAAAGAAGGGCAAAATTATGCCACTGATGTAAAAGGCCCAGATTTTCAGATGTCGTTTCTTGAAGTTAGCTTACACAGACCTCTGGCCACACAGATGAGTGCTTTAATACTCTTATATTTATGTTTCATCATTTGAAACACCTGTATTATCTCTTTGAAACACCATCAAGATCTCAACCCAGAATGAACAAACTATACAATGTAGACATTGTAAGTGCAAAACAAGTTTAGTTTGCCTGCTAGCCTTTGAAAGCACGAGAACACAAAGTATGTTCAAGGAAAGAAAATCACTTTCTCTCTCAGAAAATTATTCCCAGCAATCAGCTTCAATTCAGACATTTTATCTGAGGTCTGACAGCAGTTGTTTGTTGTTTACAAGATAAATATGGCTCTGCCTCCCCTTGATGAATAGCGCAAATCAAACCATGCTGAGCCCCTGCTCATCATTGGAACATTTCTCTCTTATGGACATCCTATTAAGGGAAAAAAAAAAAACCTAACCAAAAACCCAACACCTCAAGAACAACAAAAAACCCCAGACTCTGCTCAGCAGGAGTGTCAGGGCCAACTGCCAAGATGAACAGTTTTCCATCTCCTGTTAAACCAACGTGGTTCACTGCACCCCTAGGAGGGAAATCAGAAGACAGCAACAGACCAGAATAAAGCATCTGGACTTATCCGATATCACAATGTATTGGTACCCGTTTTGTTTTGGATATTAGCTTTGTATTTCACATAGATGAAAAATGTTTTATATAGCATGAAATGGTGTGACTGCTTTAATCCCAGCAGGGTTGGCTCAGCCCTTCATCTTTCTGAGACAGATAAATTGAATTTCCTGCACTCTACTATGTGAGGTTTTTCAGATAAGACCTTAAGTACTGCAGTTCTACCTTTCCTTTACAGCCTGTGAAGACATTACGACTTTTTGTAAGAGAACAAGTTTGCCTTGATATTTTTGAGGATGTTTGAGTCTCTTTTGCCCACAGTTCTTCAGTGGTCAAGCGTGCCAAACAGCTGAAGGGCTCAGTGTATTTTAGTATTGATGATGAGTTTATGAACGACACATTTTTCAGATCTGTCTGGATCCAAACTCAGAAAGCACCATTGTCCTAGCTCTGAATTGCTGGCAAGAGCCCACTTTCACCATGGCCAGGCTTCAGCCTCTCCACACCCAGAAATGCCCTCCAGCCCCTCTGCCTGAGCTGTATTTAGGAGGCACATGCAACACCCAGAAGATGACAGCCGAACTGGGTAACCCCGGCAAACACATCACACTGCTGCTGTTGTCAGCTTAGACATATTTGGACTTTTAATGTCCTCTTTTTTTGGGTTTTTCTTTTTCTGTAACCTCTCCCCCTGTCTTACGCTCTTACAATTCAGACAAAGGCACATAAGAGCAAACTCCGCCAAACAAACAGCATACATTTCTTCTTCTCTACATACCTATCCCCTCCCTGCTATTTTTTCTCCTAAATTTCAGGTAGTCCAGCTGAGCTGAAGGAATTGATAAGCAACACACAAAATTCTTCTATTTGAGTTTTTTGCAAGAGTTTTGTGTTTGGTGCCACAGGTAACAGGTACAACTGTTTAGAAACACACTGCTTCCATGAGTCCCCAGGCATGCAGGGGAAGCCCAGACACCAACACATCTAGCGAATGGAGCACGTATTTTTGTTGTTCATTTGAGAAGTGCTCTGTCCACAACTTCTTCAAAACATTAACCTGGATTAATTTGTGCTCCAAGGAAGCAGACAGAAAAAAGGAAGTCAGGAAATATAAATATACCCAGGCACACAGAGCTCCCTCCAGAGAAGAACTGATTTTGTTAGTACCCCTTCATCTCTATGCATACATGACAATTATGCACAGCGATAGCCCAAATTTATACGAAGTCTCCTCTCTAGCAAATAAGCAATTCCTGATGTCTGAGACACAGTATGTCCTGCAGTTGTGCCCCATATAATCCCATTGTGTGAAACTGAAATGCAATGCCACTTTCTTCTATCTGTACATTATCAGCTAACACTTGCCAGCGGAAAACACCGATAACTCCAGACAACTGCTTCCATATGCACCATTGCTACTCAAGTCCTGCCTTCCTCAAAATTTGTTGCAGGTAGCCTCTACTACTGCTGTGCATCACCTCCGGATCTCTCCATTAAGGAAGGTTCATTTGCTTTGCACTAGTGAAGCGGCATGAGGCTGTCTGAAGACATCTCTTAGCCATGGCTAGAACCACTGTATTGCTGCATCATAAAACAGTTGCTGTAACAATGGCAGCCCAATGTTAAATTAACCAGAGTAAGGAGATATAGAATAACAATAATAGAAGTACACATTTTGCATATTTGGTTGGGTTCTATTTCCAATCTCTTTCTCTAAAATTAAATGGGAGGTGATTAAAAATATATATATATTTAAAGTCATAACGAGGTAAGACATTGCAGCATGTTGGATTGGATCCATTACAGACAGTAAATTTTTAGTCACGTTCTTACCTGATCCTGCAAAAAACCTGGGAAGTATAACACAGGAAAAAATTGTAGCACATGTTGAGATTTGTCTCCATCCTAAATACGGACCTGATCGGGGTGTAAATGTGAGCCTGCCTACAACGGCTCCTTAGAGGCAGTCAGAAGTTGTTCTAGAGCTAAAAAATGCATTTCATCTCTTGCATAACAATATCATTATGCAAATAAAGAGTCAGTCATCTTTGATCTAGCCGTCCTTACGCACATGCTCTTTTTTCAGAATCTCTTCATATATTTCAACTTTCTAATGTTTCTGTGCCTCTGAAGCACAAGATGTCCTCCACCTCTTTTTTCCCATGGTGTTTTTTCTTTTGGATTGTAAGGGGTTGGGGCCATTTATTTTCCTTATCTATTGAGTAAAGATAGCTCATGATGGGAAAATAATGCACAAAAATATTTATTGGCTTGATTAAATTTTCAATTACACCTTTCAGTCATTTCAACAGCACTTAGTTACAGGAAAGCAAACGTGATTTTATAATTCTTTCTGTGTCAGATATTCTAATTAAAAACATAGCAGCATATTAAATACAGAATCCCATTTTACAGAATGTGTATCTGAAATGATGGGTAATTGCCTGTGCCATGCAAGATTATCTAGAGAAGAAACCTAACAACTCTTGATCTTTCCCTTTGGCAGGCACGGCAGCGTGCCCTGGGGATGGTTTGTGGGATCAATAAAGCAGAACACCTAGTTAGGCGGATATTCGCCTGAAGCTCCTTCTTTTCATTTGTTCAACATTTGTGAACAGGATGGTGAAAAGAAGCTGGTGCTGCTGCAAGCTGTGGGTTAGGCTTTAAAAAAAAAATTTCTCAGCGAGAGCTCTGTTAAGGCAAGGTGACAGAAAGGAAAAGCATTCTGAATGTGACCAAACATGTAAATAAAAATAATTTAAATATAATATGGATTTCTGACTTCCAAAAAACCAAGTTCCGGTATCACTAGAAGAGCGAAGAGTCATAATGGTTACATTCGGCTCTACAACTTCACTTTTTCTGCTGTACCAGCAGCAGGGGATGAAATGCTGCATTAAGCGTATTTTAGATCCTTGCACATTTGCATCCCAGAATTGTCAACGTCTGTCATAAAACATAAATGGCATAGTTATGAAAGGAGAAGGGCAGGAGATGACTAAGGAATATATTTATGCTGCTCTCTGTGGAGTCATATCACTCAAGTTCACTTTAATATTAATAAGCTCTGTCTCCTGAATTCTTTCAGTAGCAGGGCACTGAGTATTTGTTGTTACAGAACTTTTTGGCCAATGTATTTAATTAAAAAAAAAAAAGTTTTGCATACACGATCTACAGACATCTGAAATCTGTAGTAGCTTCTTCAAAAGAGCTGATACTGCCTCAGGGATATCTGTTTCCTGATGCAGTTTTACCGGACCGATTCACATATTAAACGTATTTCCATCACGCTGTGCTCATTCAATATACTGAGCAACAAGTACCTGCATAACAGGTACTGGGTAATACCTTCTTCTTGCCTCTGTCCTGGTATGGGTCTTTCCCCACTTACAGAACACAAAGTGATTTCCAGGAACACAATCATTTCCATGTTCAGATATTTGAGCACTTTCTACAATATTATTTTTAATTCACAAATTGTATGCAGCCACTGTCACCAGTGCTACAAGTTTTGAAAGATGAGACTTCTGTAAGGGTAGAGTTCATATCAGGAGGCTATGCAATGCTGCCTTCATCTTTGGAACAGATGAAGCAGAAACAAGTTCACATTCTTTTATATCTTGTTAAGCAAATCATGGCCATAGTTTACCACAGCCAGCATGTGCAGCAAAACCATAAGCCACATCCATGTATCTTCAAAACATCAGAAGCGTAAGCTAAACACCATCCACTGCCCTACTATATCAAGTGCAGGTAAAAACACAAGCTCTACCTGTGTTTGAAGCTGGCAGGAGATGAGATATCTTCAGCCTTGAAGCAGCCTGGCTGCATTAGCAGGAAGACTCTGCCATCTAAAAGTAGCATGGAGTAAATTACTAAAAATATCTCACTTAATGCAAGCGTAGGCACAGGACAGTTTGCATAGGTAATCAGGGGTATTCTTCCTATAATGGCACAGAAGTCTACTGCAATCATCATTGATCTTTACTTATTTCCTAAAGGTCATTCAGCACAATGAAGAGAAGTCAGGAGTAGAATCTAATTCAGAGGACCTGACAAACATTTTTTGAGCCATTAACACTATTTCTTCAGGAATCATTGACCTACCCATGATAGTTAACCTACCTTTTTATGCCAGGATTCCTTCTCTTGGGAAGGGATGAGGAAAGGAGTATATCCTAAGCTTAAACTGAGCTATTTTTCTAGGTTATTGAAAAGCAATTCCCCCTATTCAAGCTCAGTACAGTAACATGAGATGTAGATATTTTATAATGGACTGCTAAGCATTCTTATGAAAAAATAAAAAAAGGCTCTGAGTGCAGCTTAGACTTCTTTGGTTTCTCAGAGTAAATGACATATCTATAAACCAACCAAATATTTTCATGAAAAAAAAAAACCAAACCAAAAATAGATAATATTTCAGTGAAAAACTCCAGCAGTTAAAAACCATCATAAAAAAAAAGTTGAAGCCAACATTTCTTAGTGCCTCTAAGACAGCTTAATCAATCAAGAGGGTATGGGACATCCTTCCTCTAAGAACATCTGGAATAGAAGGTGATCTGCCTGGTCATCTGCTAATCAATTCCTATTTCTGGCAGGAATATCTCCTTTTCATCAATGCTGCCACGAATGTGGAACTTGAGTGAATATCTCAGAGTCACGGGAGAGCTTCTGCAAGACTTGGGGTCATGCCCTAAAATGGTCGCAATTTAATACTATAAAATAAATATTTTCTTATGACAATGCTAACACAATAGCCATTTTTAGAAGTATTTTATGTGACAATGCAAAGTTCTTTGAAATTATTCCCACAAAACATATTTCCTTTTAGATAAACTATCACTTTTTTTCATGTTGATGACTCAATTCAGTATTGATGTTCAGCAAAGGCCAAGGGGAATTCTTACCTCAGACAATATAGAATAAACGACAATGGTTGTACTATGTAACTGTAAAATTACACAGAGTGCAATTCCGAATCATATTAAGAAGGACAAAACCCCAAATATTTAAAGCATCAAAGCACATGTGTTGTTTTCCGCTCTGAATCTCTGCCCAACAGGCTATAACATTTGGCAAAGACATACCTCCAAAATTTGGCAATGAACTGCACCTACACAAGCACAGCACGTGCTTCCTTTTTCAGAAAAATAGATTATTGGTACTTTGCTATATCTTTTAATATACACTGAAAAGCAAGGCAATATCCGAAGAAGTCGTTTCCTCTCTAACCAACCTGTTAGTCTTTACTGTTATCTCCTGGCATCCTGCTTTTGTGCACATTCCAAAATTCATCTATTATTGATAACGTTCTCTGAACAGCTGCATTGATGTGCAAGCTGCAAAAAGTAATTTGCCTCAAAGTACTGGAGCCATTTACTGTATTTAAATGTCAAAAGAAACATTCTGTAATTCTTGATTAACTTAATATTTTGTTCCATGCTGCTTCTGCAACAAGTTTCAGACTGCTTGATACCAACATTTCCTCTAAACATATTTTCCTAAATTAGGTCATAACCCATTCAGCTCAAGTTACTATTAGCATTTTATGTCAGAACCTCAGCCATGAGTCAGCTATTTTGCAATGCTTAGCATGTTGCATTAGCATCCCTAAAACAGCACCTTGCCTTTCTTTGCCATACTTTCACGTTCCCAAGGAGAGGAGAAACAACAGAATATATTTAATTTTGATCTATTTTAACCATCCTTTGAGCATCTTTGAAGAGTCTTGATAAGACCAAAACCCTTAAATTTTTAGGTAAATTTTAAAAATAGAAATACCATGTTTCAGCCAGTCTAATAGACTAGCTTTACTCTGGCAACATGTCAAGTGTAAATGTACATGTTGCATTTTGTAAATAACAATGTGTATAGTTACACTGCAAATGGTATAATAAAGACAAACGATGAATAACAAGAAAGAACAAGCTTGTGATATCAATGCTAAACTGTACGCATTCAACTCTATACAAACACAGAAGAAAAGGCTAGACGGGAAATGCTTTGCCTACCTTAACCTCACAGACCACGTGTTAGTCATCTGACAGACGTCACGATCCGTACAGTCAAAATGTGTCAAGACAAAATGTGTTTTTAAATAGACAGCAAACATAGCCGTGAATAATCTGAGGTTGAATCTGCAGTCTTGCAATTACATGGTAATGTTGTACAGGTCATATAAATCACACGTTATTTCCAAGTGATTATTTCAAGAGCGGAAGATCCAGATATTTCGGATGGGAGCCATCACCTAGACAAATGGACTGCTGAATATTCCCAGATACTGCATCTACCAATGATGGCCCATGTATACAGCTGCTCATGGTGGCCATGGGGAGGAGTATAGATTTCCTGCTGAGACTACTGGGTTGTTTTTTCCCCCCTTGCTTTACATATCTAAGTGAAAGCTATTTGGAAAGCATGGCAAGACCGGCAAGACCTAATAAAAGAGAACAGAACATGCATGTCAATGGTAATTGTAGGATTTACTGAGTGTTCACCTCCTGACAGCAGCCAGTATCTGCAAAGGAGGACTAAGGAGTTATTCCTTCTATATCAGCTAGAAATGAAAAGACCTTGCTTTCGAGGCCTGACCTTGAAAGCTGTGTTACCAAAGTATTTTAAATCTTCTCTGAATAAGTTTGAATTGAACTGCATGATTTTACATCTGTCCTTGAATAGCATCACAGTTTAAAATATTTAGTGCACAAAGCATACTTTGGTAAAAAATACAACCAGTAAAAGAACGCTACACTCTTACCTTCCAGGCTAGAGACCCCTCTGTCTTTTAAGCACAGGAGAGTGGTTTGAGGATGGAAACTTCTTATAATTCTGCTTTTCCTTACTTTAATCATTGCACGAAAATCACTATCAACTGCCAATATGTTATCACTCAAAATTTTATTTAAGTCAATAGTTTGATAAATGGTATTTACAAAATTTGTTTGGCTGTGTTTTCTGTTGCCTAAGTGCAGTCTATGTACATTGGCAATGTATTTTTAGGACTGGAAACACGCTTTATGAGAAACAGAGGCTTGCCATTTTCTAGATTTATGATCTGTGTTATTTTGCTGTATGCAATATAGGCATATTAATCACAATAGCAATTATTTTGATATTGATTCAACTAAACCTTCAAAAGACATTTCATGTTAAAAATAGAACAAAAAAAAATAATCTGTGGAGTAAGAAAGAGATAGCTCTCCACTTGTCCCATCTCAACATCAAAGCCACTAAAATATTCAGAGGACTATGAAAGTGCATAAGGAAAGTTTATGTTCCTGCCTGAAATTATCATGATGCAAAATATTTTGCTGAATGTTGTAACTGATGCATAAAACTACGTCAGAATTAATGCCTAGTTGCACTTCCTCCAGATTCCTTCTGGATTCAGAGCTAAGATGAGAAAACTCGATGTGCTGACGGATTGGAAACATTTAAGAACGTTGATGCATCTGGAGAACTATCACGTAAGCTTTAAAAAACTCATCTGGTTGGGACTAAAATATTGAATATCCCAAAATAAAAAGAAGGCAAATCTATCCTAAGAAAGACCAAGAAAACCAGAAGAGAACCAGGAAAACCAAGAGAGACTCAGCCAGATATTCTACCTTTGAGGACTGCATCAGTACGTGCAATGCCACCCTTGAACTGAACACATCCCCTGCCCCCAGACATCAGTTAGTGCTGGCAAACCTCACCAAGTACACACTGACATGACAAGTGATGACAAAGCTATGTATAAACCAAAACAAAGCTGTAAGACCAAAAGGAGGAGAGAGGAAGTAACTAATTCGTCCATCTGGTGATTGAAGACAACTATGCACCAGGTCCATCACTCCTGTGGAGAGCCTTGAATTAACATACACTGAAATTTTCATGCAGCTGCATGAAATTTGTAACTCAGCCTTGAGATTTCAACTCCGGGAGCTGGCAAATGCAGCTATAACCATGGAGAACGTTGTTGTAGCATTCCCCCAACATCAAAGGCTTCACAATCCTAAAGGGCTCTGCTATCCGAATAAAGTAGCAGAAAAAGCAGCAAAGCAGAGTAAATGACCAATACACATTATTTATCCCTACGATACATTAAAAAAAAAAGGTGTGCGTGCACGCAGAAGCAAGAGATATGCGTGACACCTCCTCTACAAAAGCAAGGAGAGGTAAATGATGTAAAACATACCGGTACTGTTTACTGCCACCGTAAGAGGAAAAGGCTTACACAGAAAGCAAGAGACCAAGTGTGTCAACTATGTGCTCTTTAGGTGCAGATTCTGGAGTGACATGAAAACAGCGAAATATGCTATTAAGAGTTGAGAAAAAACAATAACCACAAAACCAGTGCAAGAGGTCTGTATTTTCTTCAATATGAATCCAAATAGCAGCTGTAAAGTCAGATAGTTTAACTGAAACTACTTAAATGAATTACACTGGCTTAATGCTAAGCAAGTATCAGAGAACAGGTCTTATTAGGGTTTGTGGTTTTCAACATTGTATAAAATCTAAGTTGTAAACGAGTCACACACAAAAAGCTACAACCACGCAGGTAAATATTTCAAATGCGTTAAATACATAAACATTTGTTCATCTTCTCTCTCTCTGCTCTCTAGCCCTTCAATCCATGGTATTAAAACCTTGTATTACTAACACAGTGCTTCTGGGCAGGTCTCAGCCTCCCCTGCGTTCAGTGGTTCAGCAGCTCACCGTTACCTCACAGACTCACAAAATGAGAGCTGTCGTGTCACATCCCACTGAGATTGTGGAAGATCTAAGCTTGGCTTCTTTCTTAATGAGTGCAGACCCAATACTCACATAGCCATCTTTTCAAAGGGGTGCTATAATCCTGGAATTTTTGGTATTTTAGGGTCATGAAAGAAAAAGTATAGAAATTTGAATCCCCTCTATAAAAGGTTTTCCGCTTTGCACCAAATGCATAAACATTCAGGATGCTTACTGCTAAGAGAGTACCCACAAAAATCTGTGCAGGATTAATTTTTCATCTTTTTTTTATTCAACCATACTTTATGTTTCAATACCTATTAGCTTTTTTCTTTTTTATTGTAGTTGAAACTAAGTGTTAATAGGTTTGGACAAGACAGCAAATTTGACATTCAGCAGATTTCACATTAATAGTTGTCTTGGAAAAGAAAGGATGTAAAAATGTAATTTACCCAATCCGATGTTATCAATAGAATATTGGCCTGTCAGTCATAGGCAGACAATCTAAGTAATGCATCTGCCCCGCAAATCTAATAACTTTTATACTCATATACTTTTCAGAGCTATCTTAGAGATCTGGCTCTAGGTCATGGAAGGTGTATTTCTCCCGAGTGCTTCTTAAAGCTACAGCTCACTACACCTACTGTTTAACAGTGGTATGTTATCTGCAAAATATATTTCAATATTTCTGAACACAGCTGGATTTTCAGAGGAGCAATGAACTTACTGCTCAACAGCTAAGTGTCTTGGAATCCATAATTATTTCTCAAAATCCGAATCCCACATCGATGATAAAGCTGGGTCATTCCAAATTCCCACAAGTTGAGGATTTAAATTCATAGATTCATAGACTCATATTTCTGGCAAATATGAGTAACTACGCTTTGAAATACTAACAGCCAAGACATGACATAATTATGATGTAGATATCAAATCTGCCAAGCCAGGCAGGTATGTGGTCCTGTTCCCAGTTATACTTGTTATATTTAACACAAAGGATAACATCTCACTTTACATTGTTTAAGAAGAATTGGTCCTGCTGATTGTTCTTTGGAATAATTGATTAACCAGAGAAGTAAGGTACTTGGCAAGTAAGGAAAGGGGAAAATAAAGCAGAGAAGAATCAGCATCGTGACCAGGGCTAGCAAAGACTAGCCAACCGAGCTATCATCACCCACGCTGCAGCAAAGGCATCCATCCCAGAGGAGATGCTGATACCACGGCTTAACCAGGTAAGAGAATCAGCAAACACTTGTGTACTTTAGAGATCCTGAAGCAAAGCTCAACAGATGAAACTGAATTGGTCTCACTGTCCAAATACTTCACAAACTTCTGTTGGGACTTCAAGGTGGCTGAATCACCTCTGCTGCAGCCTGAGAGTGGAATAGTTATACAGCTGCAGATTTGACTAGTGGCTTATTAAAATTAGTAGGTACTAATACAGTTTTTAGACTGATATTTGTAAAATAAGACCACCTGTTCCTGAGCTTATTAAAAAAAACATGTATATTTCTTTAAAAGAAATCCAAATTAGATCTGGAAACATAGACTCTAAAGCATCACTAACAATAACAGAGGAAAAACCCCAAAGGTTAGGGCAAAGTTACATTTTAATTTCCTTCCTTTTAACATTTGCAGAACTACTTCTAGTTACATGAGAAAGACTAGAACGACTAAAGGAAAATCAAATGTTCTCCAAAGGAAAAAGTGTGGGCTGATTAATGATTAAAAATAATTAACTTAGAATTACTGATTCCTAAATCATTCATTAAGCTTAAACCAACACAACAATTGGGTTATTTTAGAACAATTTTAAAGAGCACATAGCAACCCTGCAATCTGTAGTAGACAAAGTGCTACCCAGCTGATTGTTTTCTACACTGTACTTGCTCTGTGCAGAGGATGTAAGTCGTAGTAAGCAATGTAATGCAAATAATATTCCTATGGACTGCACATACACACTTGCCTCTTTCAAATGTAAATAAATTGGGACTTTACCCAAATGATGAAAACAAGACTCGGCAATAGTCACTAGGAATCTGCATCAATTAAGAGAAAAATATTTACAATGTGTTTTCCACCTAAGCAAGCGTTTTGGTCAAATGCAATGCCATAATACTGCTTCTGATTTACCTGTGCACATTTAGCAATCAAACTAGATCTGCTTTTGCTTGTTGCAACAATAGGAAGTTCAAGAAATTTTATTTTTTCTCTTTTTGCAGCCACAGAAAAACAGCCACCCTGTGACCCAGAAAAGGATGCAATTAACTAAAATCATATGAGCCAGTTCAGTGAGCCTTGTGTGTTGTTGAAATGATGCTTAAAGGAGCAGCAAGAAGCTTAACAAAAAATAAAATCTGATTCTGTGGAATGTACCAAGGAGGCACACTTTACAGGCAGGGGGACCTTGCAGAACTAGTTCATGAAGAGTGTTGAATCACTACATCCTTATATCTACCTCAGCAGTTCTAGGTTGGACTGGTTCTTTGATATGTCATATTTACATTTTTGCTAAAAATAATGTGCTCTTCACAATGAATTTCCATGTCACATTTTATCGTCTTGTAAAATTAAAATAAGGTGACAGCATTGTAAAAAAGACCAAAAAATGGATTTTATAATAAGAATTAATTGCTGCCCCAACAGAGATCTTAGTGAATCCCCACCCTGATTCAACAAGACAGACATCAACTATAGGAAGGAAGCATTGGTAAATAGCAGGTTACATGTTTTACCCAAAATTAACCAGCATCCATTGAACAGCTACAGGATATCAATTTCATGCCTGGGTGCTCCTATTTCCTTGATCTAGTTTGGTCCATTTTTTGGCAAACTCTCAGGTTCCAGATCTTCACTTCTTTTCTCCTAAGACTTGGAGTTCATCAGCATAAAATCTACAGTTTAAATGCCAAGCGCCTAGCATCGGCCAAACCAAATACACAAAGCTCATGGTTGTAACACTCAAATGCACAGCAAGAAAAGATTTTCTAAAAGCACCAATTATGCTGTTGGGAATTCAGGGAGAAAAGAAAAGTCCATTAAATTTAATCTGCCTACAGACTCTATGCAGCAGAAAAAAAAAAAAAAAAAGATATATTTACAGCACAGCAAGCATTTGATTTAATACAGACAATACATGGGAATTAGCTCAGAAACTTAATCGGGTTCATCTGGCCTCTGTGATTACCGAAGCAGCACAGCAGCATACAAGCAGAGAGGTCGGATGACCATCCGTCTACTGCTCATTCATTTAGGCCAAGCTGAAGCCATAGCTAGCCATCAAGTGAGGCATCACCCCATGTCTCCTGGGAATTTTATTTTACACAACTCTTTTTCTGTCTCTAATATCCATTATTTCTTGCTGTCCATCAGCTCAAATGGAAAGCTATTTCTTATCGGAAATCAACAAAGTGGAAATTAAGGAAAGATAATCCTACCACCTGCATTTATCCCAAAAGGAAAACATCCTTTTTTATCACAATTTTTTCTACAGTCTCGCATGTTACGAAATACAGCCTTTAAAACACAAGTACACAGCGAAAAAGAACACGTATCCAAACAGAAGGAAGTTGTTGGTGTCTATTCTATTTCTTACAAAGACACTTTATTTTTTGGCTTTTTATTATATCGGGGGATTTTTCTACATAGGAAACCCTCCCCAACCCCTTTTCATGTCCCCCAGTGGCACAGCGCCCATACAGCTGAAGTGTACCATGCCCACTGGTGCACAGCACATCCCATGGTCTTCCACCAGAAAGTTATTTTACTGGGCAAGTAGAATTCTGTCCTGGTAGCCTGCCTCTCAGTATGGACCCTGGCATAAAATCCTTCACATTTACAGGCACTTATTCTTGCAGAATACCAGCCATCCGTTGCCAAAATTAAGGATGGCAGGCAGATACCATTTCAAAAAAGACTGAAGGGATGCATTTCCATAGATTAGTACTTGAGACAATGGTTGAGTCTGATTTGGAAAGCACGGATCTTCTAGCTCGGTGCTATGCCAAAGTACTTTGAATTTAAGATCAAAATATCTCCTTCAGTAAGCGAGCAACACTCCACTGAAATCAACTGAAAAATTATCTTACATAAGGACTAAAAAATCTGCCACAAACAGAATAATTTAAGAGCTACATGGAAAGATCTAAAGTTCTGATATAAGAAATAAGATCTGTGGATCAATACTAGAAAGAGAAAATTTTCCTGGGCACATCAAGAGAAACTGAGCCGTTACAGTTTTCAGTGAATCAACGGCATTTTCATACCTTTAAGCTATTTTTTAACATCACATTATGTTCTTGTACACGCATAAATATGTATTGAATCTATATGTAAAGAATGTCTTTTTTACTTAAAAGTACACACAAATACATACATATGCACAAACACCCATGCACACGACCAGGAAGGGGACACCTGATACACAGAACTAAACTTATAGTCTTAAATAAAACACATTTTTACATTTGAAAGAAAATAATCACAGTACATTAAAGGACAGCACAGCTTGTGGGTGAACCATACGAACCTGGCATTTTTACAATTTTTGTTTTATGACATGCTTAAAGAGAGAAGACTCCAGAACTAATGGCTTAAAATGTTTCTGGATAAGAGAAAATTGGAAGTTTGGGACAAGAATAGCACAATTCCTACATTTAAGACTCAGTATGAGGTTGACTAGACACTGAGGGTGAACTATTTCCTATCACTAGAGTAATACATAGTGAACTGCTGCAGTGATTTTATAGGAAGAGGCCAGTCAAATTTGAGAGTGTTTCATTCCCACTGCACTGCACAATCAATATTTTCACATTTTTAAGGCAAGCAATTCGCTAGCAAGGCTGAGGCATCCATTAGGAAAAGTGATACATAAGTACTGGAGTAGAACAAACTTTGAACATCCCTCCTAAGACTGCTGAATTATTTTGCAGAGACAAAAATGTCTGCATACGAAAATATTCCAGGGTTTCAGGCTGAAATAAATGCAAAGTAGAAGAGAATAAATTGTTTTTGCTGCCATGAAAAGCCAGTTTCATGTGATTCTGCTTCTTTTAGAACAACATGGTGAGGTCACATTACAGCCAAACAGCTTGTACAGACAAGGACGTGGAGCTGTTGGAGCGGGGCCAGATGGGGCACAGAAATGCTCCGAGGGCTGGAGCCCCTCTGCTGCGAGGCCGGGCTGGGAGAGCTGGGGTTGTTCAGCCTGGGGAGGAGAAGGCTGCGGGGAGACCTTATTGCAGCCTCACAGTGCTTAAAGGGGGGCTGTAGGAAAGATGGGGACAGTCTCTTTAGCAAGGCCTGTTGTGGCAGGACAAGGGGTGACGGTTTCAAGCTAAAGGAGGGTAGAGTCAGACTGGATATCAGGAAATTTTTTTTTACAGTGAGGGTGGTGAAACTCTGGCCCAGGTTGCCCAGAGAGGCGGTCAATGCCCATCCCTGGAAACGTTCCAGGTCAGGCTGGACGGGGCTCTGAGCAGCCTGATCTAGTTGGGGATGTCCCTGCTCACTGCAGGGGGGTTG
This sequence comes from Phalacrocorax aristotelis, assembly GCF_949628215.1. Taxonomy (NCBI): domain Eukaryota; kingdom Metazoa; phylum Chordata; class Aves; order Suliformes; family Phalacrocoracidae; genus Phalacrocorax; species Phalacrocorax aristotelis. The sequence continues at coordinate 65,169,535 of NC_134280.1, forward strand.
GGCTGGATGGGCTCTAAAGGTCCCTCCAACCCAAACCATTCTGTGATTCTATGACACCTTAACTCAGGTAGTAACATGACCGAAAACCCAGGAATTTTATGTGAGATTTTTCTAGAATAAGTCTAACATGAATATCAGTGAAGTATTTTATTACTGTTATCTTCTTATCCTCTTTGAATACCTATACATAATTAGAATTATAATTCCAAATACTGTATTCAGTTTGATCAATTAAGACTAGAGGATGATGAGTCTCAGGAGAGGACTTTATAATAGGCTATCAACCCACAGTCAAAAAATACCTCACCATAAAAAATTGACATTTTCCAGATACACTTCATCTTGATTAAAAATTAGAAAATAACAACAGTCCAGTTTATTTTAAATCTCTAAATAACAAATATTTTTAGAAAATCACTTTCTCTCCCACTGACCTTGGCAAATAAACATCTGTATTCAACAGTATGATCCTAAAGAAAATGCAAACACTCTAAACCTTCTCCCTTGAAATCAATGGAAGTTTTGTGTTGTGTACCATAATATGATCAATTTGGGGTTTGCGGGTCTTTTTTTCTCTAAATTCTTATTGACTTTCATGGAAATCTAGTGATAAGTACAAGAGCCATGTCCCTGCCAACTAATCTAGTAGTATGAGCTTCATTGCCCCTGGAGAGCTCTTAGGCCAGGACAGGAGCATTCCAGGTGCAACATGACTTTATCAAGCAATGTTTTAAATTAATAAGCCAAGTGCATTTTCATGTCATATATACGTTTATAAATTCTTATGCTATTATGTACCGTGTGGTGTTTTCAGAGGCAAAGAATACTCTGATACTGACTTTGGATGACTCAAATAATCCAAATTTATTTTTGAGCAAAATCCAAGCTCCTCAGGGGTGATCCCTCTTATTTGTTCCTAAGTGACAAACATCAGTAATTGATAACATTATTTGTAATGATGAAATAAACAGCTTGCCTTCTCTTTTTTTTTTTTAATGAACCATGGAAATTTGATTATCAAGTGCTCTTTTAGTATTTCATCTAAGGATAAGAATCAATCGTGTCTACTCAAGATTTTGAAGCATCGATTTACATTCTTCTTTTTACCCACATATAACATTGTTACTTCCTTTTAAGTCGTCTTTCCAGCAGGTAATTTTAACATTTTGGTACTAACAACACACTTTCCCACTTGTCTGAATAACATGAATAAATTTGATCAGCACTTTCCTTTTCCTGTTTGGCAAAATTTACGCTAGCTTTTGGGAAAGTTTTACATTAATTATAAAAATTCACCTATGCTTACAGTTCTCTGGAGCTTGGCTCTGAGCCACCTTGCCTTTGAGATCTGTAATGCTGGAAAACACTGACCTGCATAACACTAACATTGACAAAACTCTCCGTACAAGTTCAAAGATCAAAGATTTTGATCAGGTTTCACGCTGCCCCTGTTGTGTGGTGAAGCTGCAACAGAGGTCACGGAGAGTTGTGTGTGCAAATGACAGAATCCAGCTCTTTTAAACTTTATTTTTCAAGACAATCTCTCATACTTCATGTTTTGCTGCCTTTTTGAAGTAACATGTAGTGAAGGAACCCCTAGGACTTTTTATTCTTAACCCTTAAGTTTCAAACTTACTGATCATACTTGCATAAAAACAAACTTAAATGGATCATCGGAGAACTCTAGCACCTCCCTTATCCCAAAGGCCTATACAATGTGGTCTTTCAAATGCTTATAGTTTACCTTACACACTACTGTATTACACAGCACCAGTATCCAGGAGCACTGATTACCAGCATCAACTTCCTATGAAAGGAAATGAAGGCACAGATTGGAAATTACTCTTTCTTTTCTCCATTGATGATATTGTGCTACAAATGACAATTGCAAAAGACTAAGCTTCAGGGCTACAAAGCCTGTTATTGAGACTAGGTGAGTAAGAAATGTAAAGAATTCAGACCCATTTTGGACCTCTGGACTTAATGAAGTAGGATGTCAGAAATAAGAGTTTAATAGTGTCCTAAGCAGCATGGGAAAACTGAGTAAAGACATCAGAATAACTTCAGTAAGATTACAAAAGAACGCCGCTATGATTTTCAATAGTTCAGTTAATTGAAAAGATGACAGACAAAGAATATTGGGCAAAATCCAAGCAGACAGTTTTCTAAACATCGTGGCTAAGTGCGGGTTGAACGGGAGCCCTAGTAGGTATACATTTTATTTTTAATGTTCTCATTCATTAAGGATACATTTTACCTAAACATTCTTATTTAAACATTTAAACTTTCTAGTAGTTAATGGCTGTAAATCAGGTTCTCCTATCCTTGGCTCTAGATTTAAAGAATGAATGAAGAATCCAAAAAACTGTGGTGGTCCCTCGGAGAGAGGGGTCCAGACATAGCAGATCCATTACATTTCCTTAATTGATGCTCTGTTTCTGATTATCACTCAGCAGAACTGAGACACCGCTGGGTCTACAAGGTCAGGAAGACAATACTTTTAAAAACAAAAGCTTATTCTAACATTCACTGCAGTTGCTACTGTATTACTATAAATATATCTCATTGACATTTTTGATGCAGTAGGATCTGTTTTCTGTATGATCTCATATACTGCCCCCCAAGAACCATTTTCAACTGACTAAACTGCATTTCCACCCTTTCCTTATCATTTTCAGTATAAAACCTCAAACAACAGGTTTTTGAGACTTTAAACAGGTGAGACTTTAAACTGCTGCGACTTTACCTTTCATTAGTGCAGCTAAGCACAGAGAGATTGGAGAAAATTCTGTTTTGGGATGATTTACTTGACGCTAAAGCTATAACGACAATTTATACATGAATAGAGCAAAAGTATTGTTTACAAGGTAGTTACTTAAAACTGTGCTTCTTAACAAAAAGAACACATAATCCTGAGAGCTATGGTCAAATTCATTTCCCACTCCCCGTTTACTTTGTATTGCCTGTACTACTATACTTCATCTATGTAATTCATGTTTTAAAAAGTTCTGCCACAGCCTAAAGAGCAAAGACATATATTGCTTGGTATAAACCACTAGATGAACTTTTATAAATACATGGGATTGTTGTAAATAGAATCTGTAAAGACATTAATATACCTTAATGTAGGTATACAGAGAGATATTGTAAAACACTTTGCCCAAAGGTGATATGAGGAGCTGGACAGTCATTTCTCATCTAATCAAATGGTTTAAATAAGAGAATCTTTTTTTTTTTTTTCATACACACTCCTAAGACTAATGTTAGGCAACTATAGTGTCCATGTGACAAAGCTGAATAAGATTTCATTACCTTTCAGTACAGAATATACACAATTTATTAACTTTTAGGGAACATTCCTGGCTAATTTATCTCAAGGAAGTTGCATATAAGTGTACGTCAGCTAGGACACTTCCCTTAACTGAAGATGGCTTTTATAAGTGTACCGGTAGGAAATAAATGACAAACTAACAAAAGGCACAACACACATCAATGCAGAAAAGACATTCATTTAAGTAATTAATCCATCATGCACATCCAGAGTTGACCCAAAACAATCAGCTAAGAATGCCAAATCGCAATTGTTAAGACCCATGATTTTGCTGATATAAACAAGGGTGAACACAGAACCCTGCTTTAGCTTCGTTTTTAGAGCAGTTTTGGCATCATTTTCCATAATGGATACATGACTGACGTGGTAGAAGCGAGAGGCTCACTCTGTAACATGCTGTCTCCAAAAGTGAAAGTTTTCAAAGTATTTCATACATACTCTATTTTAGGCTACATTTTTGCCAAGTTTCTTAGCTCCGCCAAAACCTCTCGGTTTCTTTTTCAATAAGAGAAACTTCTCACAATAAGAGTTTATCTGTTTACAGGTACCGTCCTTTATTAGACTACATTAACACAATCCACACGATGTTACAGCTGGAAGTCTGACAGATATTGCAGGAAGCACTTAGAGACCTCTAAAACCAATGGGATTTTGAGACACATAATCCCTATGAGCTGTATCTGGCACCTTTTTCCCTTCACACCAGGGACTATTTTTGTTGTTATCTCTTTTTTTCCAAAGCCTCGAATAGCCTGAAAATTGCCTTTCTGGACACCATCCTCTCCTTGAATGCTACATCACAGCTGCTGCATTCAGTGGAAGGCTGTTGTTGTCTATTCCTATCTCTGAATTGCAAAGTTGAATGACAGTAGGGCAGGCGCTGAAAGAACAGAACTAAATAGGGAATTATTTTTAGTCATTCAAGAGCCCAAGACTGCAAAACTCACAATTTGCCAATACAAACTGAGGGTGATATTTGAAAGGACAAAAGTAACTATGAAAGGAATTCCATTTTCGTCAACTGTCTCTATATATCTTTATGCAGATAACACTTTTAAAAAGTACATATAAAATGCAATCAATTATTTAAATATATAGCATTCTAAATCTTACAAACAAGATTTTTTAAAAACATACTCTATATTCAAGTGATAGGAGGCAGGACCTAGATAATGTATTCCCTCAAAATCACACCATTTAAATTCAGTCAACTCTCTGTCAGAATATGAAGTCCTTATTGAGACCTTAAAAATCAATTACTGAAATTCCAGAAAACCTGATATCAGTGGACTTAAGTTTAGGGAACTGGCAAACATAGTATATAAGTTTAAAAGAAAGATGTTGGGTAGGTATAGCTATTGGTTCCTTTTCCACAAAATAGCTGATGCGCCGAAGGACCAAGCAATGCTCTCAAATCAAATTTCTCTTAAGGCAAGTTTAGTTCCCTGAGCCAAGAATAGAATGCTGGAGCTTCTGATTTCCAGGGCACTCTAGGACCATATTGCTGCTTTAAGCAGAAGTACTATTCTGTGTTTTGTCCTTAAATAAGTGCAAAACAGTGACCACAATCTTTTCCTACAGCTCTTGGAACATCTTTGTAACCTGACAACATTAAAAAAATGGAAATATTTCAGGTAATTTGATTAAATTAGAAACAAACACAAAGCAGATCACTTGGGCAGACTTTTCCAGTATTTATCTAGGTGAACGTGTTTGGATAGCGCAGTAATAAAAGAACGGCGGATACATCACCTGAATGCCTGAATGCATGCACTGTAAAGTACTTGCATCAAGTTCTTCCTTGCCTTTTTTTTTTTTTTAAGCTACATATCATTGCTGCCCTTAAATATCTAGGTGTGCAAAACCCTGTGTCTTGGGGAGGGGTTCATTTGGGTGGGTACAGGGGGTGGGGAGGAAACAAGCCTTTACTACTTCTCATACAATTTTGAAAACACAGAAGGCCAAATCTTTATTGCATTTTTTCCTACATCTCATTTCCTCTTTGCTGCATATGATATTAAGTCTCTTTTCCGTAGTTATGTCTTTGTTATTACACTCCTTCTGGAAGATTTAATGCTTTTATTCCCACATTGAGTTTGAAACATTTGTAGAAAGTACTGGAAGGTTCTATAGTTCTCTCTAGAGCATCTAGACATTAATTCACTAATTCCCTAGAGAAGAACATGGCTTTTTTCTTCTCCTCAGTAACACACACACACACACAGTTTTTAATGTTATGACCTAAAAGAGATAAGTAACACAAATCAGATGGATCTTTTTGAATAATTCCAGAAACATTCGAATGAAAGTTAAATCTTATGTAATTTGGACATATGGAGGAGGAAGGAGAAGTAGGTGAGCTAGACTAGAACTCTCTTCACTGAAGACCTCAGGAAACTGGAAATTCTATTTATTTGATGTGTTCTACTTCCCACCTAAACCAATATCTCTAGTTTAATTATTGCTCTACCTCTAAGAATAATTATCTTTTTTCAATATGCCATCTCTTTTTTGCCTTTTTGAGAAGCCTCAGTCACAGATGCCCCAAACAACATTTATACAGTACTTCAGAAAATGTTCACTCAGTGACCCACAAAACCCCACCCATCATCTCTGCTGTTTTGTAGTCAAAGAATTTGCCTGAAAATTCAGAGGCAATCACAAACAGGTGTGGCACAATAGTGGAGATACGTATGAAAACAACTCCTTAAATATTTGTGATCTTATCTAGGTCAGTCACTTTGTTTACAATTTTATTTTTATGAGTAAAATTTTATGCTTTTACACTTTTATATTAAAAGTTTATGCTTTATTTTTTTTATACTTTCATAATTTTCCCCTGTGCATTTATCTATTCTGTAAGGATTTGCCAAGATATTAAAAAAGAAATCATAACCTTTTTCATTCTTCATACAGCGTAGAGAAACCAACCAGACTGAAGCTTCATTTAGTGCCAGATATTTGCAATGTGACAGAAATAAGCTAGACAGTAAATGACTGCAGCCACCCCACAGCCCCCAAGGAAAGACATTATTCTGGTTTGTTCTCAAGGGTTTCCTTCGGGGGAGTTCAGGAGGAACTAACAGCAGACTATTTGCAACTGCTAACAAAGTGCAATAACAGATACTACTGCGGCTGGACATCAACACACACATAAACCCAGCACACAGATATTCAATCTCACGAAAGAGTACTATGTATAAATAAGGCAAATAGCAAGAAATTCTGAAAGGAAAGGTCAAATTATGAAAAAAACATACAAATTGCCTAGAAGCTGTTAAAAACTGCTGTGTTAGAAGCCCCTGAAACCTTGAATTACTATAAAGCTAAGAGGGCTACACAGGGAACAACTCAGAATTTAGAAAAACTTGCTAAAGGGAGGAGAACAGGAAAGTGCATAAAAACAAAAAGTTATACATAAATAGCGAAGCAAGAAGGAATTTGATGGTGTAAGAAGCTGTGGAGGTACCTGATATCAAAAATGGATTTAGAGAAATTAATGGACAGCAGGTTTATAAACATGTACTACAGGGAATAGACAGGGATACATCTAACATCCCAAACCCAGCACCTGCAGCTGCTGTGGGATGTGAGGCAGGCTCACACGCTCTGCCTTAACAGTGTTTGTTATTGCCGTTGTCACAGGGAAGATACTGAGATTGATGGAGTATTGAACATTTCTTACATTCCTGTAACTCAAAAGACGAGAGAAGTCATACTACTGCGCTACACCCAGAGCTCTCCCACCAGATCATGGTGACTCCTGGGGTTTGCCACTGGCCTGAAATTATTTCTGATGTACCTTCACTGATCTCAGGTACCCCAGAATTTCATATGACCTCCTTTTTTTTTTTCCTCTAATAGAAATAAAGAAACACAGATGTAAAATGTGTGTGAATTGGTGCATCTGTGGGTATCCAAGTCAACTTATCTATGGTTTGAATCGAAGGAATGTTGAGCATCCTTAATTGCCCATTTATTTTTGGTAGTGATGGAGATGCTTAGTCACTCTGCAGACTGACACACACTAGAAACATAAAACTGCAGGAACACACATTTTGATGCTTCTTTGAAAGGCCCTATGATAGGCCTCAAACACTTGCAACATCCGTACATCCAGTTTACACAGCCAGTGTTTGCAAATTCAGGCAGGAGGGTAGCAGGAAATAAAATGTTGCCGAAACAGTCTGTCCTTACATTGAGAAACAAATACTGTTGGTGCCAAAAAGAAAGATTCCTTTCAAAGCAGATTTCCTAAATTGTCCTATAGATACACTGAATATTACAGAAGTCTACTAAACTACCTAAGAAAATCATTAGCAGGCAGGCAGTTTGAACATTGACTAATGTAGTATTTGTGTGTGATGAGAGACAGGATTTTTTACAGCTGGTCAATACGATCGGACTGATATGATTTATTAGAATTAACAGGCTCAACTGCAAAACATCTGGTGATCACGAGTGGGAAAAGAAAGCAAGGCAGTTGCAACTGTAGATGGCGAAAACTGAGAATGTGGCTTAAATAACACGTACAACTGAAACAGATAATGTTTCCTTTGCAAGTTAAAAAGTAATGTGCACTTTTTTCCAGACTGACCGTATATATACACTCTCATAGACCAAAGACATCAAAGCTCACTGTTTAAATCAGTGCTTTAGGTAGATCAAGTTTTCATACACATCAAACTCAGAATAACTTAGAAGAGCGAAATGTAACAATTGAACAGAACAGATAAAGACAAGAAGCCTGGTTGGTAAGAGAACAAGAGATCACCTGAATAAAATTATTTCAAGTGCAAAGGTCTTTGCAAAATGAAGATATGGAAAGGGAAACTATATCCTGATTTAGAACAATTGTTTGGGGAGTAAAAGATAAGGAGAAGAAAATATGATGCTGCTCAAATATTTTAAATTCTATCCCAAGATAAAATTTCAAAATAAATTCAGTTTAATACTAACAAAAGTTAAATAAAATATGGTTTGTGTTTTATTTGGGATTTGGGGATCATTTTGGGATTAATATTCATGATATATAAAGCTTAAGAAAACATTGTATGAATGTGGTTTTTTAAAATTTTATTAAGAATCTCATTTCTGAGATTGCATTTCCTTTCATCCTCCTCTTGCTGTTTGTTTTTAAAGCAGGTAATAACACGGTGGATAAACTTCCACTGTGTATCAATAATCTATAGAACTGAATTAAGTATTCCTTTCTGAAAAAGCACAACTCGTAAGTACAGCAAAAGTTACAGCGGTGTACTACGGACCTATGCACCAGTAGCAAGGAGTCAATAGTTGCATTCCGTAAAATATTATTTCTAAATGCACACCGTCATTTTTGTGTGCTTTTGTGTTTGAATTATATCACTGGAGCTTTATCTTTCTACTACAACAACATGTGTTTTAAACATGAAGCCAAATAATAATCTCTTTCAGGGTAAACTCTGAATGGAGATGACAATTAAATGTTTCTCTTACCTCGTTTTGGAGGTCACGGATCATTTTGCTCTTCCTTTCCATTTCAGTCTTCAGAAAGTTAATCTACAAGTTTAAAGAAACATTGAGTGTGAGCTGTTGAGATGTACATTAGCATCAGTTTAACCATTAAATATTTTTTTTACTCTACTTGCATCTTTGAAAAATAAAAAGAAAACCCAAACCAAAAAAACCCCAAACCACCAATAAAACCACCTAAAACAAAGCCAAAACCCCCACCTTACATATGTTTCTAGCAATAAGTTATCTTTGAAAACTTCTGCTTACATACCAATTTGGTATAGGCTGCAGTTAGGTGTTTGGTAAATCTATAAACATTTACCATGATATTTACTAGAACACTTATAATCAAGAGAAGAAAATCGCTGTAGGTAAATAGGCTGACTTGGCTTTTGCATCAATAGATAGTGGTTATTTCCCACAATGAAGTCCCGCATGATCTTTAGAGAACTAAGGATTTTTGTAACAATCTCAAATGATTTTATGATCTAAAATTTTTTTAACCCCCTAAGAAAATGGCATCTATCATAGCAGGTTTCTAACACAGTTGTTTGATATGAATGCTATGGTACTGGTCCTAATGAGATAAACCCCTCGATTCTGATCAGACTCACCTGTAGAATAAAGTGTATTATATGCAAGAGCATTCAGGTCTGATCTTTAGTTCCTATTTATTTTAATGACTTGCCTTGGAAAGTAGATATTCCTATCTTAAAACTAAGATTTAATCTAATCAAACACTGTTTAAAAGATTGTTTTTACAAATCAGTCTAAGTTCCTTTCAGGACTGAGCTTTCCTCCTGGTGTATGGAACATAATGAGAGAAAGAAGGACGTAATCATAACAACTGGGATTAAAAGAACACATCTTTCACTTTGAAGGAAGATGCTCTTGGATACCTTAATTAGCAAAATACTCACCCCTATATCCCCAGTGCCCCATGCCGCATTCTCTCCCCCATTGATACAAAAGCCTACCTCAGTTCATAGGAAACTACAGTTCATCTGACATTGCAGCAGACTTGTTAAGGAAAAACAAAACCTCTGTAAGAAAACAGGTTTAGATTATGGAGGCATTGACCTAGAGATTAATGGTTTGGATGTCACACAGATAAAAAATGACAATGAATCTGCATGATTTGACAGCTCTTCTTAGAATCATGTCCACACTCAAGTAGACAGATGTCAGTAATTTAAAAGCCACTGGACTTGACACCTCTTTTGATACAGATGAAAGTGAAGTCAGAGAACAATATCATCACTTAAGAGAGAAAGGTAGGCAGGGGGTCCATGCGACCAGTGCCAACTGACACGTATGAGCGTTACTTCTTTTGCAAACTTCCTAAATTTGTCTGAGTGGTTTAGTTGTAGAAATACCAACTGCACATCCAGCTACCACTGAAGGTGATGTTTCATCAGAAGATGAATATATTTAGCACTTGCCTAGCAATCACGTCCCCAAATAGGGACATGTATATTGTATAATAAATATGAAGATTTTGCACAACAATAAATAAAGGTCACAATCAAGATATGAGAACAGGATTAACTGAAGAAAAAGGTAACTATTCACATGGTGTGTTTTGGATTTTTGGCTGTTCAAAAGATTTACCAGCTACCACTAAATACTGATAAAAATAATATCCTGACCTTCGTTAAAGAGCGTTCCCTTTCTTAGTCGTAATTCTCAAGAGAATATTAATATTCCTTCAAAACACTTCACTTCGAAATCTAAATATATATGAAATAGTTAAAGAGATATGATACTAAAATTATCATCTGTGTGCTCTCTATACATAGTCTGTAAGTATCAGCTTGGATCTTCTAATGGAGAGATATTTAAGACACCACAGAACTGTTAATTTAATCAGCAATCTATGTTAGTAAAACCAGTAATTTTTTTTAATTACTATTTATGCACACGTGCCTCTGATATCACTGATAAGGACGTCTTAAATAGTGCAAACTTACTGTTTTAGTGTACCTGAATAATTTTTAAAAAATTTAAATCCCTTTTTTAAAAACAATACCAGTATTAATTAAAAAGTCATTCATTCTTGCTTTCATATTATAACACATTTTTAAAGTGCTTCTACTAAATGTCTTACAGCTGAACAGCCACTTAGTCATAAGTACAGCTATAGAGAGCTACATAGGAGGGATTTATATGGCTTGGCTACTGGAGCTAATACAGAGATTACCATTTAAATGCATCTTTGCCTATAATTTCATGCTTTAAGGCAGATTGGTCTGTATCAGACCATTTTCACGATGCTTTTAGACAGTCCCAAGGACAACGCATAATACCGTTTTCCAGAAGACATGTAAAAATTCTACTTTCAGTCACCAAATCCCAACAGCATAATAAACAAGAATTGACTTTTATACCCAAATCTAAATTAAAAGGCACAGAAACCGAGAAATTGAAACTAAAACTTTCTCCACCTCTTCTTCCTTTCTACCCACGCTTTGTTCTTGTTTGACATTCACCTCTTTCCAAATCTTGGCTGCCTTTAATTACTATCTAGCTGTAATTATGAAAATACATAAGGAAAATATATTGTTCTAAGGCTGAGCTTTGCAATATTAAGCAAGGACACTGCTTCTGTCTCCTGGAGACAGACATCCAAGGTACTCAGAGCTTTGTGTGTTTCAGAGCTCATTACGTTTATTAAAGGCAACAGCTTCTATCCAGTGGCCTTTATGCACAGCAGTTTGTGACCTTGAAATGTTCAAATTAAATTTCCCCCCATTGAAATACAGAATGCTTTAGCAGATGGCAGTGATCTAATTCTAAGAGTCAGACAATAGTTAGTTATTCACTACAGATGAAGGATGGAAGAATACCAATATAACATCATTACCACACAGTCGAAGCTCAGCTGTGTGTTTATTTGCTTACCTCCAGACTTCTTGTATCTTGCTCAGGACTAAGACATGAGCAGTTCAGATGTGTTTGGAATACATTCGTTAACACCTAACTATTTTGGCAAAATCTGGAAAACCTAACGTACTCAGTGTTGATTTTCATGGTCTAATTTTCAAGTTATTTTGTAGGAGTTGACTCCAAAAGCCAGAAAGAACTGGTTAGGCTATTACCTAAAACAGAGGAAATATTCTTATCTTTGGAGAAAAGAGCTCTACAAAGAGTTATATACTTCTAAAAGCAAACCTAAATATATTTTTTACCTACTAGAATTTCTTAGATGAATGTAGCTTTCAAGCTGTATGTTATATTTTAATTATTAAATCAGATTTTTGTCAAAGAGATATTTAGGACTTTAGGACCTGTTATAAGGGCTGTTACTAAGCTAAATAAATATTTCTGAAGTGAAATGAACATCTGATCTTTTTATTAAAAATACTGTAGGCATAAGTTTGTGATGGTTCTTAAGATTCTTGTTTAGTGGTGAATATCTGAATTAAATTTCCCGTACTCTTAGTCTGTTATTACTAAGAAAAACCCTACTGTTTTCAAAATATTGTTTACTTTTACAAGTCATCACATGCATAATGTGTTACTTCTCATTTTTCCTAGTAAACACTGAGCAAGTGGGAAAAGGAGTTTACACAGTCATATTTTCCTCTTTATTTTGACAGACTGTACTAGAATTGTATTGTCAAACACCACCACCACGTCTTTTTAAAAATTGTTAGCACGATATAAAACAACAGGAACAGAACATAAAATCAGACTAAGCGTAGTCTATTTAGCCAAACTATTTTTGGGTATTTCCTTGTTCCCTTCTTTTCTTTCTCTCTCATCCAGAGCTGTCCAGCTCTTTTCATACACTTTAATTACAGTTCACAGGACACAACTTTACAAACCTCAAGGTCACTTCTTAAAAAAACCCATTTGTTAAGATACAAGCAGTTAGCATGAGTCATAGTCAAGCGAAGGGTCCTTCTCCAACAAGTTCTAAGAGCCTGTTAACTTAATGCAGAGATACAGAATTACTATTTACCCTATTTATTCAAATTCAGTGGAAAAAAAACCACTTTCAAGTTACACATGTCATTTGTCCTCTGCCTCTGTTAACAAAAGTGAAAATTAATCCATGGTTCCTAATCCTGTTTCTGGAAGAAGAGGTTCCACTTCATATTCAGAGACATAGCTTTACATTATCAATAACATTTTTCACTGCATAACAACCTATGATAAATTGCTTAGGTATTTTATATTAAATGCAGACCAAAAAATTCTGTCAAGCTTCATCAATTGTTAGAGGACAAAGTGTTTTTTGGAATTTTGTTTTTCACATTTTACGTACATATTGTATACCTAAACATGGTATGGTGCTTCTGACTAACAAGCTTTCTCTATTTAAGGAATGCTTTTTGATGTACAAATAATCCATAGTTCTAGTGTGAGATGGTCTGTAGAGAAGCTCCCTGACAACCCAAGGCTTTCTGCAAGACCGTATTTGACCTTGAACTTGGCAACATAGGACTACTCTAAAATGTAAACCATCATTATAACTACTATTCCTCTGCACATTTTACTATCCCAGACAGAGCAGCTGAAACAAGAGGCATAAATTTATCTCAGGTCTGCCATATATTTTCAGGAAAAGACCTCTCCCAAGACAAACTGCTGCTGTTCTTTCTATGTCAGTGTTACAGATGCAGAAGACAAAGGACCCAGAAAGGGAGTGCTCCCTCCTGCTAAGGGCCCCCAGGTCAGTCCCCAGTGTACTCAGTAGTGTAAAGGACTCCTCATTTTTGTTTCCTCAAGCCTGAGTTGCTGCCTCTCCCCTCAGGAGGTTGTTACTACCTAGCAGCAGCTCTACTGGCTGCTCTCTGAGGAACCGTACCCACCAGCACTTCAGCAGATCCTCAGGACGGCAACTTTTTAGCTGCCTACCATTCTTGGCTTCTCTAGCCTTAAAGGTCAAAAAAAAAAAAAAAAAAAAGATAAGCATGCACAATACTGTTGATAACGCTGTTTCTGATGAATCGTTTGTGCAACTGATAGTGAAGAGTTGTGCCTTTCATTGCGCAAGACGTGGATGCAAAGTGTCACGTATTGCTGCGGCGCCTCCCTTGCTCTTTTGGTTTTGTCAGAGTCCTTGAATACTTTCCAGGTTATTGGTCATGTAATTTGACTTAATTCTTGTAAATTCTTACTTACGCTTTTGCATTTACCAAATAAAGAACCCCTTCAGGCAGGTGTTCCCTGTTGAATGTATACAGCCAATTAACATAGAGTAAGCATTGCACTCTGCCTCCTCAGTAAGTGCGGAAAAGAAATATGTATTTCTAACCCCCCTCCAGTGCTTTATTCATGTGGCTCTGAGAAATGTAATTCTATTCTTATTTACTCTGATGAAAATCAAGATTTACTTTAACAAATCCTGTAGAATAAAATGTGCTTAAATTGGATTAGAAACAAGACCCACAATTCATTAAATTAGAATTAAATTCAAGCTCCCATCCTCTAGCTAGGCTTGCCTCAAAGTACCTAGACTTTCTTTCACAGCATTCACATTGCTGTCAGAAAAACATGAAACACATGAGAAACCAGGTGTAAAGTAACCCTGCGCGACAGTAATATTTATTTCAATTTCTATTGCAGCTTTCATCCAAGGATGCTAAAGCACTTTTTGAATATTCGTGCAGTCTCACTGTATTGGTGAGCTCCATTAAGTACATTATGCTCTGAGGCATAAAGAAATGTCACAAACCAAGGACACAGTTCTGCTTTCCTTAAAATCGGTGGTAAATTTTATATTCTATTATAGGCAAATTTTAGATTACAGCTCAAGAATTCAGTTTCTCCCATCAGCTGACAAGACTCCAAACCAAGTCCTGTTATAAACTCAGAGGGGTTTTCCCTGCACTTTCTGCACGTTTTTTCTAACAGTTAACAGTAGATTTTGTTTGACTTGTGTAGAACATATCTTATGCTCTTTCCCAGTGCTAGGGTGCTGACTGAATTCACACAAGGCACTACTGCTTAAGTTGAAAGTACGCTGTATCACAAAGAACAACTGAGCCAATAACCCATTCACTACATCCGAGATTTAGTTAACCCACAGCTGAATTAGTCTTGAATATCAAAATCTAAGAGATTAAATAATGATATATGTTTTCTGCTTTTAATTTGTAGGACTGGAATTCGTTGTGCTGATAAAGCTAGTAGGAATGTGTCTGTGCACCTGGAAGAAGACAACTTATGACCAGCTTGTTCTGAGTACTCAGCTGTGAAGACTAGGTTCTCGTTTGTTTTCTTATTTCAGGACAATATATCTTGCTTCAGTACAAAACCATCTTAAAGAGTGCAGATATTCTATAAATCCTTCTAGCAGCTTGCTTTCAAGTCTAGAGTTAGAATCACAGAATACTTGAGGTTTGAAAAGACCTCTGGATATTATTTAGTCAACTTATGCTCAGTAGTACTCATGTTATAGGACTACTACTAACCAACATAGGAAACATTTCCTCTTTACACGCTAGAATTAAAGAGAAAATGTGATTCTACTTTTTTTTTCCTGCAGTAGAAAAATGCAGCTATTTATGGCCCACAGTATTCCAGTGCCACACAAAAATCCAACCAATCGTACAGTTTTTCCAGAAACATTCATTAAGCATGAAATCTTACTGGGACCTAATACATTCTTATACATAGATCTACTGTGGTTGAAATTGGACACTCTACTATGATTCTATTTTGATGCTGAAAGTTGGTATATATTCAAAAAAGTCAATGGATGTATGACAGGGTACATTGGTATACATCAGACATGAAGGTCCATAAAGATTAATTCATCAGGGAAAGGTCTTATGTCCATGTCTCCAGGCCCAAATCTCCACAAGCGTATACACACACCTAAATCCTGCAGAAATTAATGAAGACAGGGATCTCAGTGCTTTTGAACATACAAGCTTTTTTTCAGCTCCTCTCTTCTGAAGCTTGCAGAGTTCTAACACACACTTGACATTGAAGTTTTTTACATACAAAGTTATTTGAGCTAATGACAAAGTCTCAAGGCAGAAGGATTAGAAGAAAGCTGGAAGAAACAAATGAAAATAATGAAAGAAGGACAAGGAATCACTCACAGTAGCCTGCTGCTTTTCTGCTTTCTCAGTTGCCTCATTAAGTTGCTTTTGAAAGGCTTCCTGGAGAGATTTCATTTCTTCCCTAGTTTTTTGAAAACACAGAACACAAAATTCATCACAAGTGTCCATAAAGAAATAATTCTTCAGATTCAAGAAAAGGCACCTTTAATTATTCAGAGTAACAGATAGATATCCTGTGTCTATGAGTCTTGCTAATTTAATCATAATGACCTCATGAACAATAGTGCCAACACGAGACAAAAATTACCCATGATCAAAATTGGCCACCTTTTCTATCTACTCAGTAGCCTGCTGTGCAAAACATCTGCCAGTGTATAATTTTTAGCTAAAAGGATTGGCACCGAAAACATCAGGAAAGCTGGCTACTGAAAACACACCAAAATGCAACCATGCCAGTATCAATAAGAACTAATTTATAACTGCTTTAAAATATGTAAGTAAATGGTCTGATAAAATTCAGCCTTCACCTGGCTGTTTCTGGAGACAAGACACACAAAAGTCAGTAGAAGATTCTGGCATAAAACTGGACAAGAAAAAAACCCAGTAGGATAGTCGTTTGGGTTGAGCTTCCTTTCAACAAAAAAAGCCTTTTGCATTTTCATGCAGTTAGAGAATTTCTTCAAATTGCAAGAACTGCAGCGGGCTGAGCTCCACTGCTGGCCACCTCTTTCTAACCCAACAGCATATGACACATCTTGGAGCTGTGGCTGTCCAATATTAGCTAATACATCATTTGTTTCAAAAAAATCCTAAAATAACATTCCCTGTCCTTATTTTACTGTTATAACGAGCAGGCTCTGGAATACAGACACTGGTGTTTGTAGATCAAAGTAAAAGGAAAGATGGAATTTCCTAGTCTGACAGTTTTCAGTCTGGAAACAGAAAGAGAAGGGAGGAGGTGGGGTCTTACCTTTGCTTTTGGCCCAGTTCCAGAAGTTTCTGCACATCATTTTTGGCTGATGCTTCATCATTTTTCAAAGACTGATAGAAAAGGAATAAATCTATTACCAAACAGATCTTTGATGCTATTCATCTGTGAAATGATTAATTTGGTCCTTGTTCATAAAATGCTCCCAGTAAATTACAGATATTACTACTTGTGAAAAAACGGAGGAATAGCCTGACTTTTCTGTTATCATAACTCAGAACAGCTAACTGTATACAGCTGGTTTTCAAATATTCAATAACATCTGCTCAAATAAGTAGATTTAGAGACAAGCAAATGACTAAAAGCAGTAGGATCGTATGACAAAGATAAATGTGTATATACAGAAGATGATACTATAGCTCTTTACTTGTATCTGGATCTCAGCAGTGTTTAGTCTAAAATAACTCATAATTTTGTTGAGTACTAGCTTCAGCTGTGCTGCATAACAAATCCCATTCTCAAATAACTTTGTTATAAGGAGAAGCACATTTCTCAAAATAAAAAAAACCTAAACACCTACAATAATAAAGAATGATAAAGCACTCAAAAAGAAAAAAAAGAGAGAAGGTTCAACAGGCCACAGTTCATCTTAATTACAACCAGAGAAGTTTGAAATATAAGATAATATAATACTATAATATAGCACAGCATTGAGACACAGTACCAGCATTCTCCTGTAAACAGATATAGGGATGCTGCTCCTTATATTTTTCCACATCCATCTTATATCAACTTATCAATAAAAATGCAATATCAGGAAAATATTGTCATTTAAAATGGCGTGACATAGACAAATCTCAACTGATAATGAGTCTGAATGTTTTTACCAGACCAACAGACTACATCTGGAAAAGACTCTTAAATGAACACCTGGTGATTTGAGGACCTCAAATCCAGAGGAGGACTTTTAATCTGTTTTTAGCTCTAAGGAACTAATTTTACTCCAGAGCTAATCTGACTATTGCCCTTTCAGCCTACCCATGACACCCAAAAGTGAAATGGAGAGGTGTGTCAGCTCTAGTTGCAGGCTCATCTAACGCAATGGGTCAGCTAAATTTGTAAAGTAATGCCCAGTGGTAAATCCAGTCAGTCAATATATATGGCACATCAGGTATGTCAAGTGAGCAGCTAAACTACACCGAGTATACGTAACTCATCAGCAAGGATGCAACCTGCAACAGCAAAGGAAATCCTTTATAGTAGGTGCCAGGACAAATGTATGGTACGTCCACTAAGACAGCTTATTGTTTTTCCTTCCCTTCCCTCTATTTTCATACTTCCTTTTTTTTTTGACTGACCCAAGGGCTCACCACATTAGGCTTACTTTTTCCACAAAAACATCAGTTTTATGTTAAGTACAAGAAAACAAAACAGTAATTATTCACATATTAAAAAAAACACCACACGATATTTTGTAATAAATAGATATCAATATGAAAAAAAATCAAGGTAATTAATCCTACAGAAACCGAGACATAGCCTAACCTGGAGATTTACTTTAATTCCCTCAAGTTCTTTAGACGTCTTCGAGAGTTGACGAAGGATATTGCTCCTTTCCTTAAAGACTTCTTTCAGCTGTCTTTCCAGTTCTTCATAGCCCTGTCTAACACAGAAAATGAAAGCATAAGATCTTCTCAAAACATTACTCAATACATTTAAAAACAGTCTTAATTCATCCAAATTGAACTAATTCCAACACGCTTTATAGGTTCCAAACTGGAGTATGTCCCTGTTCCTCTATATAACAACTTGATTTCTCCTAGTGTAGATAAATGTTTTATATGTCAAAATGATGTGCTGCATCTGAGTATGCAAATTATCAGACTGAAACACTGTGAATGGTGTATTGTCTGTGATGAACAGGAGATGTATTTAACACGAATGATGGTACATAGCGTGGGATTTCTCTTATTTAAAAGATGTTCCATGCAAGAAACGAAGAAAAAATTTGAAAGTATTAAGTTTTGTGACACCCAATAATCTGAGGGAAGGATGATTCAGATCTATTTGAACTTTATAGAGTTTATTTCACTCCATAATTTCCCCGTTTAAACCTCCTCACAGTACAAACTAGAACTGACAATATGCTAAAAGAATCAAACCTAATTATCAGTTAATGGAGAAGTCAAAATATTCTATCCTTTTCAAAATGGTAATTCTTACTTGGAATGTAAGTATACATTTTAAAGTTTCTATAAAACCCACAATGAAATAAATCCAATGCATATTGGTTTAGGTTGAATGAAATACAGATTCAACTCTCATACCCTATTTCAGGAAAAAAAAAGCAAACATTACAGTTAATTCTAAAACAACATACTTTTTCATTTAAATTTGTCATTTTGAGGAAGACTGATCAGTGAATTGAAACATCCATTCCTTCTAAAACTTCACTTTAAAATAATTTTCTTTTTTTTTGCCCTTGCTGTACCTCTGGTTCTGAGGGGGGAAAAAGGAACGTCAACTCTGTAACACATCAGTACTCTTTTATTATTGGACCCACGACCTTGAAGTTAAACGGGAATCTTAAGGCTCCCTTAATGGATTTTGAATACACAAGTTAGCAAGAAACTCAGTAAAGCAAATTAAATATGCTATCTCATATCGCTCTTGTTTATTTTAGCAATAGACAGCCCACAAAATATGCTAGATATATGAAAAAGATAAAATTATTCTACAGTAAAAGATACTTTAGATTCCTAGGAGACATTAAAGTGAATCAAATGTCTCCTTCATCAACACAAGACTTTAGGCAAAGAATCTTAACATTATATTGAAGTTTCAGCAACAATTATATTCAGCTTTGATAGAATGTTGCAAATTAAAAACGGTAGAGTTCTTTGAGTTTGCATCTCTAATGAAACACAAAACATTTCCAATTTCTGCTTGTTGCTGCAAAATACGAACTGAGATGTTTTGGTCTGCACTGTAACACCCAACATTTTCAGTGAAGACCTTCAGCACAATTGCTAGGTCGACTGTTTCACTTTACAGTAAAAGTTCTCTTTTAGAGGAAAGTTGAAAAGGAAAAGAGGAGAGAGAGACATACACACACCCCAACACCAAAAAATGTTAAGCTTTCCAAGGATGGTAATATAAAAACTACAATCTTTCTAAATCGTTCCATAGCTGGTAGATAAAAAGACCAGCTCTAAGTATTTTTTTTTTCCCTTTACAAATTTTTTTCTTTAAATTTGTGGATTAACTTTATTTCAAGAAACTGTGGTTTCAGACAATTTTGACTGTGTTACTCTACCAGAGGAAAGGAAAAACTGCAGATGCAGTGGGAGAAAAAAAAGTGCCTCTGAGAACAACTTCAAGAGACACAGGGCAAAGTCAGTCTAAGGAGATAATGCCAGGACTCAGCTATGAGTACCTACTAGTAACTAAACAGCACAGCACACTTACGTATTTTGGTTATACTTGGTATGGATTTCTAACGTTACCAAAAATAAATGATCTCAAATAGAGGTCATGTAGTCAAACTCATCACGCATTTACAAGAAAATCCATATGCCAAGATTTTGAACCTTCCAGAATTTAACATTATTTACATGGAGAGTTTGGTTCAAATTTTTCTTTCAAGTTGAATGAAAGAACCTACTGATATATGCATTAAATCTATCCAGTGCTAGAATACCTGATAAATATTAGCATTCTGGTTGTTACATGAAATGTAAATAAAATCTCCTACATTAAGTTTTATATAGAAAAACCTTTTTGTTACCATTCCAGCTATGGGTGATTTTAAACCAGGTATACATCACTGTAAAAGAGCTGGCTCACCTCAGCGGTAGTAAGAACATTATGTGTAATCAGCCTGACAAGCTTCAGAGAATACTCCTGTTTTAATTTGCTGATGAACAGAGGTCAAGGAGGAATTTCCTCCTGCTAAAAGTAATCAGGTAGTTTCAGTATGGTCATCACTTCCATTCTGCTTTAAGCGCCATGAAAAGTGTGCTCGACTTAATGGTCTCTTTTGCCATTGAAATGCCGTGCTTTTGATTAAAGTTAAACCCTGCATTTAAAAAAATTACCTGCAAGTGATAACACTCTCTTAATGATCACTTTAAAGTACCCCCCCCACCAATTCCAGTTTACCTTGAGCATTTAAAGGCCATCTGGCCCAAGCAGAAGATTTTGCTGCCCCATGGATGTTCAGTTGGCACAAATTTCACTCTGTTGTCTTGTAAGTACTGATACATACCAATTAGCATACACTAGAACATTTCCCAAATTTTAAACTTAAATTTAATATAAACCATGCCTGCACTTATACTTTCCTTCATATTGTATTTTATGAGACACTAGGCAGGAAGGAGCAGCCTAAAAGCCAAGAACTTAACATAGTGAGCCACAAAATAAACGAAACCCTCAGAACTCTTAGACGACAATTTTGAAAAAGGAAAGAAGAGTGAAGATCCAAGCCAGATCTATCAGATCTATTAACTCTCAGATCCTCAAAAGTTTTAAATTCTGGACAATATTCTCTCTCATATCAAGCTTTGACTCTTAGCACTGTGTCCAAAAATAGTGTCCATGTATTTGAAGACAGTAAAATTCAACTACGCACCTGTGTGAAAGCAAACAAACCCTCAGATTAGCTCATCTCTTTTGGTGACCTCAATTTCCCCATAGTAAACTCATATCATTTAGACCAACAAAACAGAACTCAGGTGAAAATTGGTGGTCTAATCATGAACCACTTAGATTATTCAAACACTCTCACCTTCTTCCACAAAACTGAATGTGTCTTCACTTTTACATTTTATTTAAACCCAGTCTAGAGAACCTTGTTAATATTAAGAAAAGGTCCATGGTTAATTGTTTTTCTTATTCTTCCCTTTGACCAAAATTTGGGAGACTCAAAATTTGATAAGCACTCTTTGGAAGGTTTAACACACATATATGAAATATAATTGTAAGTGTGGATAAACAGGCCATTCTAGAAGAAGTAAAATCACGTTTCCACATCAGCATGCCCACACTCTGCAGCTGTGCTATTATATGAAAAGAACAGTGTTTTCTTCTGAAGCTAATGTTAGAAAACATTATTTCCATCAAGACATACTAAGATTTTTTTCATATGTGAAAACATATGAATCACAAAATATATAATCACAAATACAGATTTTCATCCTGCTTAACATCAGCAAACTCCTCGGAATCTGATTAACTAACAAGAAAATTGAGGTGCTGGAGCGTGTCCAGAGAAGGGCAACGGAGCTGGGGAAGGGTCTGGAGAACAAGTCTGAGGAGAAGGGGCTGAGGGAGCTGGTGGGGTTTAGCCTGGAGAAGAGGAGGCTGAGGGGAGACCTTATCGGTCTCAGCAACTGAGAGGAGGCTGTAGCAAGGTGGGTGTTGGTCTCTTTTAACAAGAAAGAAGTGATAGGATGAGAGGAAATGACCTCAAGTTGTATCAGGGTAGGTTTAGATTGGATATTAGGAAAAATTTATTCACTGAAACAGTTATTAAGCACTGGAACAGGCTGCCCAGAGAGGTGGGAGAGTCACTATCCCTGGATGTGTTCAAAAGACACTTAGATGTGGCACTAGTGGGCATGGTTTAGGAGGCCTGGGGGTGTTGGGTTGATGGTTGGACTTAATGATCTTAGAGGTCTTTTCCAACCTTTATGATTCCACGATTTGTTTTATGACTATATCCTTGAAGAAGAAGAGAGACTGATAAAAGGGAACATCCCACCTCAGAAGACACTGAAAGCTGCGTGAGAAATTGTAGTCAGTCAAAACTACGGTAACTAGGGCAAAGGTAAAGGCAGCAAGGGGAGTTCATGACCACCAACTCAATTCAGGACTGAGAAGACTTGTCCCCCTACTCCTGTAAGAAGCATGCGTGATAATTTGCATAGCTAGTGAGGTTAATTAAAATACAGCTAACCAATAGCAGATGAGATAATAATTACTAACCCATTAATATGAATTTAGGTGCATTTTTACTAGTCATGTAACAAGATAAATACCTTTCTTTGTGCTGTGTGCTAGCTTTGTGGAGTTACCACCTAGTGCCCATCTTTGTGCAAATATGAAATGAATAAAATAGCTCTGCTCTGTGTGTATTTTGGCATACTGCACAGCAGGTGAATGAACCCACTTTTGGGAAAAAAACCCATCATGAGATCCCAGCAACTTTCTGAAATCTTCCAATCCTCAAAAACCAGCAGGGTTCTCTATTCATTCTCTCTACTCGCTCTGTACTCATCAGTCTACAAGTATAATTAATGTGGCCAAAGTAAGTTAAACCCATTCCTAGGAAACTCCACTAAGTAATTATATACAGATTAAATCTGTTCTCCAAATATTAGGTTACACCGTTCTGCTAAATAAAGTGTCATTAGCAGCATATCCACCTGGGCTTAAAATGAATATTTATCATTTTAGCCGACAAATGTGCTTTTATAAATGTCCATTGCGAAACAGAACAATTTAGCACTGCTCTGTATGTTTCGCTTTATTATCAGCCTATTGATGTACTGTCAGTGTACATTCCAATATAATTTGTTTTCAGGGAGTGATATTCACTGATAGTTTTAAGCTTAGTCAGCTATTTTGGCTCTTCTATTATTCTTACTGACATGATTTAATAGATTATAGTAAACATTTCAACATATTCTAATTTTCATTATGCAACAGAGACAAAAGCCTAGTAACTAGAAAGACTTGCCCCCCAGAGATCACTCCACCTCTGACTGTTATTTCCTTAAATATTAGAAGTTAAGCTTTTAGTCTTCAAAATAAGGACTGAGTTTATTTCTCACTGAATAATATTTACTATGTCAGGACAAAGTAAAATTCATTTTATTTTCCCACTAGGTTTACAAAGCCTGTCTTTGAAATAAAACTTTTATGAAGATTTCAATTATTTATGGTACATAAACGTCCCTGACTGAAAGGAACCCAACCCTTAAAACAAAGAGAAAATTGAAACACAGTCTGCAGATT
This sequence comes from Phalacrocorax aristotelis, assembly GCF_949628215.1. Classification (NCBI taxonomy): domain Eukaryota; kingdom Metazoa; phylum Chordata; class Aves; order Suliformes; family Phalacrocoracidae; genus Phalacrocorax; species Phalacrocorax aristotelis. Next base: position 65,193,329 of record NC_134280.1, read on the forward strand.
AAGACATTCTTAGATAGATGTCTCTTTCAGCAAATCTGTTGTCAAGTTACATTCCTCAAGCCATTCATGCTTCTTTTATATCTTTCCTGCTATAATTGCAGTTAATATCTTAGGGCATCCTACTGTAAGTTCTAGGAAGATTAGGTCTGGTGATGAGAAGGTCAAAGCCTCATGGGTTTGACTGTTTTTTTAAAGCAACAATAGTTGTGAGAAGAGTAGACTGTATTCCTTTTTTATGCCTCATAAACAGTAAATACTGCTTACAAAGTACACTTGCAAAGTGCATGATTGCCCACATGTTGCTAAAGCAATCCTTTAAAGATTTTCCAGGTGGCAGATGTGCACACATGAATGGGGTCTATATTCAAGTGAGAAAAAGATTAATCACAATTCTAAATCAACATATCTAGAAGTTGAAGGTAAAAATCTTTAAAACTGTAAAATAGGCAAACAAGACAGAAATTGCTGACAATGATAATGGAGCATTGCAGTGCTGCTTTTTCTCCCTCTCTAAACATGAGCATTTTTTATCTTGCAATTCAGAGAGAGGGATGTAATTTATTAATGATCAAAAAAATGATCAGGTTATCTAAATAAAGTATGCAATATATGTTATACGTAATACATAATATACTTTAATAGTATCTAACCTAATTTTTTCTGATTTCAGTCAATTCTGAATTAACAATGACATTTGGAAAAAAATCATATAACCATTAAGTTGATCAGCAGATAAGCTCTTGTTGAAATCCAGCCTTCATCAGATACAACCATTCTCTGTACTCAAACGGTATTTTCATTAAGTGTTTAGATAATGCCCAAATACAAAACACAGTGTTTCAGACTCAGGAAGGGGAGCAATGAACACAAAAACTTGCGGATTTAGGGCAACCTGAGTAAAATTTTTATTTATCTGACCTTCATAATTTGTGCAAAATATTTGGTGGAATATTTCACTCCCACCTACTGAAAATAATGTATGATCTTATGGCCCAGGCTTTATTTATTAACAGTTCAAACAAGAATCACATTGTCCGTACTTATATGACTATAGTAGGCTGTGACCACCTAAGTAGACTTAAGTGCTCGACCTTTTCTAACTTTAATAGCCCACACAATGTCAGCAGTGCTGGTGCATTTTATTTGGTTTCTAGGCAGCTAGCAGCCAGAGAATCAGGCCCTTCGCATCTATTTCCTCTTACTTTTTAATGCACTCATCGTAAATAAACCAAAACAATCTAGTGTCTTTTTGGCAGATTATTCTCTGTGTAGAATCAGTGACTCATCAGGGAAAAGATGCAACTGTCAGTTCTCGTCAATGAGTAAAGGAGGAAAAGGAGATTTCTGAAACTTGCAGCTGGCTTAGACACCTGGCCCCAGGAAATGACACAGCGAGTTGAATCACCATGTATAACGCGATACTGAAAATAGTGACCCAAAGGAAAAAAAAGAAAAAAAACAACTTGTATTTATCCACTGAACAATGCACCGACCACAGAAGCAAGGAATTATCATCGTGAGGAAGGACTGTACAAAACCCTGTGACTGACCCCACAGAAAAATAACACCTCCTCCCAAACATAGAAATAGATGTCATGAGCCTTTTTTCTCCTTCCAGCTATCAGTCAGCAGGCACTTCCCCTAGAGCAATGAATCCGCACCGGATTTATACACTTGCAATATGGAACAGACATCTTCTGAAAAGGAAGTTATTAAACTCTTTGCAACTATTCAAATAGAGACTGCATAACTATGGACTTGCCCCCTGTATGCAGAGTTGACTTTCACATCAGCTCTACAGGATTTATTCCTTAATAGGAAATCCATTCATACACAACCATTCCTTTTCTGATAGCTAACAGTACCCTTCTCAGTTCTGATGCCCTTCATCATTTATGTCCATAATACTGCCTTTGGTCTGATTTTTTACTGCATATCTAAAACATTTGACTGTGACCTCAATGTTATTACCCTTAAATAGAGCACTGTTACACTGGTGTCCTCAGACAACCAGCAATGCTTTTTTCCAACATCTTTTAAGATACCGGCAGGTTAACATTTCTGTCTCAGCTAGCTGGGTAATTTAATCTTATAGTTGGTTTCAGAATTTTACATTTAATTCTGCTGTTTACTAAAAAAAATAACCTACTAACATCATGATATCTATAGGAAATTTTACCGTCTTTCTGTCTAAGCTGTTATCTCAGCTGATATAAAATTGAAATCCTACTTTACCTGACCAAACTGTCGATGAGTATCCTCTGAAAGTTTATTTCACTGTTTAATAACTTAGTTTACTAAAGTTCATTGATCAGGTATAATCAAGTTTTAAAAATAGATCTTTTAAAGCTTTTTTTTATTAACCCAGAAGCAACAAGATGAGAAGTTAGTCCCAGATCATTTGATTCTATATACATATCCATGCAAACACATACACAACGTATACATATGTAAACGAGCACAGAGACAGATTTATAAACCTAGGGCTAATGCATTTCTAGGAAGAGACATGCCACATTCTTTTTCAATTCAAGCTAGAATCCTATAATCACGCTAGGAATGTGCACGGTGAGATCAGCTGGCAGTATGATCTAGATTTGCCAAAGTCCACTCAACATCCCTATTGGCTGTGGAAGGACAAACAATGTGATATAAGGTTATGTAGTCAAATTAACTTCCCCTACTCTATTTTTAAAAAATAAATGTGACTTGTCTTAATGATAAGCTGCCCGCTTTATGTTATGGGGCACTTCTCAAATATCTATTGCTACTAAATCAGATTTATTGCAATAATAAAGCATACCATGATTTTTTTAAATATATGAGTAACTAATTGTTTAAATTAGCATCTTAAGAAGTCAGGATAAAGGTGATACTGGTAACTAAGGATCTCATGTGATTGACTAAGGCCTTCATTTACCACCAAGATCCTAAATTCCTCACCAGTTGCTACCCAGCACCACGAGCACCTAAGCATCTTCTGTGTTAGAAGAAATTAAATCCTGACACTGCTGAATTGCTCAGACACACCAAGAAAAGAACAAGGAGGCACTGAAACCATAGTCTGGTGACCAAGCATGTATCTGGTTTATGGAAAATGCAAGTTAAATGCTGATCTTATTAGTATTTATTTTCATAGCCAAAGCAATGAGCAGTGTGAAAATTAGTGTTCTTCTGCACTTACACAGACCTCGGTGGGCCTGGAAGTTGTGCTGATAATATAAACTGTAATAAGAAAATAGTTTAGATTCCCTTAGCAGAAACCACAAGTCCCTTCACTGAAGTGAATGCCACAAGGATTCCCAAACAAGGCAGCCCAGACCAGCTGCCTCTAGGGTCCTTCAGCACAAGGGCGCTCCATTTACACAGCTTACTCACAAAAGTTAACACCAGCCTGACATGGGCTAATCCCATTATATTCTGTGACACCTGAAGGAGAGGAACAACCCCTTCAGACAGGGAACGCAGTGACTCAGGACTGAATCACACTCTAGCAAGGTTTGTCTCTCTCACTCACTGCAGAGGAAGCGGAGTGAGAAGCATCATCAGGGTAACATTTTCTGTGAAAGACTGAAGACTGACCAAAGCTGCTGAATATAACAACTGAATTCCACCTGTACAGTACCAGTTGCACAAATACCCAGATCACAACAGTAAACCGACAAACATAGCTGTTGCACTGACAGTAGTGATACCCATAGAGACCGGCAGACTGCCCAGGGCTGCCAACACGGGCGCGCTCACGACGAGCAGCTCCCGCTGCCAAAACCTAGTGGCTTTTTAGAAAGGCATCACCGTTGAACATAACTTTAGTTACAGATTTCCAAAATGCTTACTCTGCTTCAGGACTTATAGAAGAGGTATCTGCACCATTTCTTAATTTTCATTCAATTTTCAAATCAGTCTAGACAGCTAACTCTGAAGTATTACTTCGATAGATCACCAAACCATTATTACCACAAAATACTAATTAATAGATGCATATTGATTAGGGGATTCCCAGATGATAGGGTGTAAAGCGTGCTACACTGTGGATGTTCCACAACTGTAAAAAGGGAAAAATAAAAAAGAGCCCAGCATCAAAAGCATGAAGCAAACTTGTATAATTGGTTCTACTAAACTAACAGGATAAAATAAAAGATAAAACTAGCATAGATATTATCAACACATTGTCGGCAAAATCAAAAAAAAGGCATCATTGCACGCCATTGAGTCCAAGCTTCTAAGGTCTGACTCTCATCACCTCACATTTGGCGCTATGTTAGACAGTCTTCTTACTAGCTTAGACTGGTGGCAGAGCAAGCATGAGTCTCTCGGAAACAGGCAATATTGATAACCTGATGAAACCCACTTTTTCTGTATAGAAGCTGTTACAAAATAGAATCACAGAATCATAAAGGTTGGAAAAAGACCTCTAGGATCAGGTCCAACCGTCAACTCAACACCACCATGTCTCCTAAACCATGCCCTCAAGTGCCACGTCTACACGTCTTTTAAATACCTCCAGGGATGGTGACTCTACCACCTCTCTGGGCAGCCTGTTCCATTGCCTGACCACTCTTTCAATAAAGACATTTTTCCTAATATACAGTCTAAACCTACCCTAATGCAGCTTGAAGCCACTTTCTCTTGTTCTATCACTAGTGACCTGGGGGAAGAGGCCAACACCCACCCCACCTTGCTACAACCTCCTCTCAGGTAGTTGCAGAGAGCGATAAGGTCTCCCCTCAGCCTCTTCTTCTCCAGGCTAAACAACCCCAGTTCCCTCAACCTCTCCTCATAAGACCTGCTCTCCAGACTCTTCACCAGCTTCATTGCCCTTCTTTGGCCACATAATATAAGAAATATATAAAAGTTCTTATGCTGTCTCCCAGACATCAGTTGAAAATTTGTCAGTTTTGACTCTTCTGACATCATTTCCTTGGTCTGACAATATTAAAACTTCATCCAGGGGAACACGAGAATCTGTTTTGGACTCTTGGTAAACTTTTCAGAAATATCTGGGGGTCGCTTGCCTGCAGTTATCCTCCTCTTTCTTTTTTTAATCCATCTGTTTGATAATTCTTCAAAAGAAAAATCCTTCAAATCCCTTCAGAATACTACTTTTTAAAGGAATCACAGTAGGATTATTCTGTTCTACCTAGCAGCAGGATTTCTAGATATCTGTTTCACTCAAACTGGCACAAAATAAGAAAAGTGAAACCCAAGCTCCCTGTAATGCACAGGTCACCTGCTCAGCGATTCTGCTAGCAGGTCTGTCCTTGCACCTGCTCTTCACCCCTTTATAGTGGCATTAGAACAATAAGCAGAATAGACAGAAGCAATTGTATAGTTCATTTTCTGCCAGACAACTTTGAACAATTTACCGCTAAATTTGTCTTTATGGTACCACACAACCTTTAACTTTGTTCACTCCACTGTGAAAACAGATTATGTCGAGATACTATTACCCTGTGCTTGTACAAAACACAGGGCCATGAAATGCTGCGAGTCATTTCTTCAGGATCTTTAATATATTTAAAAAATAATTGAAATAACTCTCTGTTACTTTTTTGTTTGTATTGGCACAATGATGATGCTGTTCCACTGACATATCTAGGATGTCTTTTTCACTTCTGATTACAGAAGTTACAAAAATTATTCTCAACATCTTGAACTGTGTCCTTCCTAAACTTCAAACACTTGCTTAAAATATTCAAAAAGCCCAATCATATAGTAAGTTCTGTTCTGGAAAAAAAACCATGTATAAGCTCTGCTTAACTGGGGGGGGGCTAGACTATTGAGAACAACTGAATTTGGTTTTGTTACTACTATATTGGGCATTTTTATTGAATTGTACAGGTATACTGAATTTCTATTTTAAATACAGTTAATTAATAGCCCCATAATACTTTGCTTCTTAGGGTCATATATTGACCAACCAGCCAAAACTGGTATCTTGACTTTAGCCATAACATCACTTCAGTTGTATTACTCAGTGTGATATGACCATCAGGGTAAAAAAGAAAAATAAAGACAAAAAAGACAAGCAAGCTGAAGAGAAAAATACGGCTGTATCTGCTAAGGATCAAGGTATGGTCCCATGGGGGAGAACGTGGATTGTAGAAAGACAGAAACAGGAGAAAAGTCATCGAGTGGGAAGGAAGATATAGAAGCAACAGAAAATAAATATGAAGCTCTGAAGAGCAAACTGAACTTTAAGTGAGAGTCTGAAACATCTGAACAGCTCAAAAGAATTGGCAAGTCCTGGGTAAGAAATTAAGAGGGCTAAATAAACAACCTGAGGTCCACTGCTGTGTCTCTGACTCCTTAACAACGAAATACTCCTTTCAGCATAATTTACGTCGGGGAAATTTAGAGTAGCAAAACGTAAAACAACTGGTGAATACAAATTATGAGGAATAGGCACAAGTACCTGGGAAGCAAGAGAACTTCCAATTTCAAAAAGATGTTAACTTCTGAAACATTAAACACTAAAAACAAACAAAAAAGAAGTCAGGGGGATTTTAAAGAACAAAAATGCAAAATAAATGAAAGGGACATAAAAAGCTAAATTAGTTCTCTATTTAACGCTTGCCAAAATATTGCAAGTTTCTGCACCAGCAATATAGTCCTCTTAAATTCAACCACAGAAACCTACCCAGAAATAGCTGTATGCAGAAAACATTGCAATGTATCACAGTATCTGTCTATTTTGTGGCTCTCCTTTCAACAGATGACATGTAGAGCTATGTATATGTTTTCAACACTTCTTTATCTTGTGAAATGTTTCTTTCTGTTTCCCTCAAAAATGTACTGAAACTCATTTTGAAAAAGAAAAAAGTGATACATAAAAAAGTTAAGTAACAGCTACTATTCCCATTGGACCAATACCTAAAACCATATTGATTTTTCTCTTTACAGAGTCTGCAGGAAGTTAGTCTTCATACAATTAAGCTTAATAAAATGTAATTGTCTAATAAAAACTGCCTGTGATATTTATAGCTTAACGATTCATCAGTAATATACCTAAAAAAACAGAATAATGTGTGAATGGATAGGGTCCAAGAGATGATAGAACAGATCAGCAAAACAGGCATGCTTCACTTTTTTTTACATTAGGATTCTTTATATATTTTCTTCTAAGACAAAGTTGTATTTCCAAAAAGTTTTTCTATTTCCAAAAACTTGGATATAAAGTTTTATGTTTAACAGAAATTTTAGGTTAGTAGGAATTACACTTAGTAATCACCTTGTCCATCCACTCTGAAACTTATATTACCAGCATGTAGGACTTTGTTGAGATTCGGATCAATTCTTAATGAAATCTTTGATGGTTTTCATTGCCTTTTTTTTTTATTTTTTATTTTCATCTATCATTTTAGTATCTGAGTGATCCAGAATCACGACTGGGTCATTTTTGTCGTTGGAGTAAACTTCCTTAGTGAACAGACAAGAATGCCACGGGAGGAAAAGGAATACCAGGTAATGAGGCACTGCTAGCCTCAATCTATTAGGTGAACTAAGCAAGGGACCAACTGTGTCAGGACAAGCCTCACACTACAGCCACACCTACCTACACCCCATACATTTGCCTGAGACGCACCCTAATTGCCACTCCAGTGAGTTGGCACAGTCAAGCCTGGGGAAATGCAGCACTTTCTCCAAAGGGTCTCAGCGATGTGCGCTGGGTGGCTGATGAGCACCAACACATGATGGTCCCACCCCCCTGATTCCTTTTTCACATTGTCCCTCCCTGATCTCTGCTACTGGTTTGGTTTTATATCCAGGTGTCAGTACAAGCCAACAATCAAATCGGCCCTTGATGATCCTGTGGGTATACCTTCCACCAGGTTCAGGGATTATTTGGCAGTTTTTTGTTGATCCACGGACCATACCAAGGCTCATCACACTCAGTTCCTGTTTGCATCAGCCTCTTTGCCAGGGCTCACTACACTCAGTTGCTCAACTCTTGATCAAGTCAAGGTCATGATGCTCCCGTGACATGGAGGAAGGAAAAACTGAAGATAAACTACAGGGGAACGTCAATACTTTTAATTGGACAGTGATTCCATAGCAGCTTCACCTTGAAATGGCTTGGAACAGTTTAAAAATATCACTAGCTTTACAACTTTTCCCTTTGCTTTTCAGAGACTATGTGGGAACTACAGATACCTGAGAGGTTTTTCAAAGGTCACAGCATAATTTATAATAGAAAGCATTATCAACTGCAAATGTATAAGTTTCTATAAGTTTCTATGCCTTCCCACTGTAATCTTTTTAATCCATTTAAAACACTTATTTTCTGAATACATCATAATGAGAATTACATGGGGAGGGAAGAAACAGCTAAATTTACCACATACAATATGTAAACCAAGAGCTAAAGAACAATGTTCTTACCAAGTTTCATGCAAATTTGTGTTTGCTATTGAGAAAATCCTTCTGGATTGCTAAAATGCAGCTATGTTAATAAGCAGATATAAAAAGCAAATGCTGAAAAGAAATACCCATCTCACTTCCTACAGACTTTCCTTTTCTCAGACACTAACTCTTCTCTCAGCATATGCCTCCATCAGCAGCCAGTACCTAGTATGTCTTCTAGGTGGAACAAAATGTACCTCTTAACTCAAAAGTTTTTATTTTGGTTGGCTTCCCAGCAATACAGGCACTTCTTCAGCTGCATGAAGAACTATGGGAACCAAACATGCTCAGAGAATACCGAACTGACACGGAACACTTGTGACCATGCATTAGTTTTTTTCCTTTCATTCCATACCTGGTTTGAATGACCTTTCCATTGCAGATTCAAAGGAAGAAAATGCTCCATGGCTAACGTCTTCATCAATCCACTTTGTGAGATCAAGTTTCTTTCCAATAATGGTACATGAACATATCTGAAAGTCACCATATATCCAAACCAAGGAGGGTGGTTCAATATACTGGGTATCGTTTCTCTCCTAAAAATCCTAAAGCTTCCTTCGCTCTGTATTTAGCCAATTTTTACTAGATCAGAACTGAGCCAGACATAACTTCATGAAATTGTCTACACCAGTAATTTTCCGTAGCATGACTGTCACACATTTGCATTGTCTTCTGTGATCCTCACTCAAGTGATCTCCAAAACGATATTAAAAGTGGAAAGAACAGGCTGTAGCACTAATATACCAATGCTGTGATCATGTAAATTCATACATCTCCTGCTGGAGATATTTCCCAAGTTATCGGTATATTAATACATGTAGGCTGTGCAACCTCTAGTCTACAAATATTACTGCAGGATTTCAATTTTCCGAAATGTCCAAAACATCAGATTTCATAATTTAATTCAGATGAGCATTTGTCTTCACATATGAAGTTAATATAATGAAAAGTAAAGAGTTCCATTCAAAAACTGTTCAGGAATTAAGGTAACACTTGAACAACTCCAGGCACAACTTAAAAATAATCCTAATTCCTTACCCAAGAAAAAGAAAGATAATGGAAATATCTGAGCCAGCTAGCCTGAATATATTTTCCTCTCTCTGAAAATTGTGCTCTTGTGCAGTAAGTGTGCAAGGATTTACGTACATTATGAAAAACTGTGAAGGTCAAACTGCACTTAAATATCTCTGCCAGTTAAGTAACTTAACTTACATTGGTTAGTTTGAACCTATACTCATCTCCTCTGTGATAATAGCTTAGTCTTGAAGGAGCTAAAAATGTTAATCGGTTTTCTGGAAACACTGAGAACTTAAAACACTGAGCTTTTTTACTGTTGCTGGACCTCAGATAATGCAGACAGAGTCTTGGGGAAGATCCTATCCCCCAGTATAAGCACTTGGTTTAAAAAAACCTTTCCTACTGCACTTGGAAGTATCGCTGAAGAGCAGTCTGACTGTGAGAAACAATCCAAGCTTTAGAAGAGATTAGTTACAAATTTCCACAATCAAAGTGAACAGTAGTCAGTCTTTCAAGAGGCTGTAAAGGAGACACTTCTATTTACCACTACACACTCCAAGAAGGTTAGAAAATGAGTATAAACTATATAACCCAACAGCAATTTAAAGGGTTTATTGATTTAGCTTGTACCTGAACTGTAGAATGGTTTTCTCAAGGGGAATTACAATATGAGATCTCTTATCAAGGACAAGTCCACTCTTTTTCAGAGTGATGTATTTTGCCTTAGAGTATTTATACCCAGTTGTTTAACTAAAGCAAATATGCATTAAAGATTTTAACTATACTGAATTATGGTATTATTAGATATGAGAAAGGATTAGTTGCTTACAGGGTGAGAGTTGTATTTAACATAGCCATTTTATGATTTGTACTGACTACAAAATCTGGGGTATTGACTTTCTGATAATTCTATCATTGTTCCCTCCCTCCTGCAGTGAGTGGTTTCCTATTCTGAAAATAACAAAAAAAAATCAGAAAGTGACAGCTGCATTTTCAGACCAATTGCTCCTTCCATCTGGCACACTTTCTTCCATAAAACCAACAAAGGAATTGTACATAGGGGAAAAAGCCTTTGCACCTACGTATTTAGATCTAAAAAAGCACTGAGCCAAAACACAAGGTATTTATCTCTATATTTCTTTTTCTTAGGGACCAAATTGAAAACACTTGAAATCTAAAAAAAACATGCTTTTCTAGTTAAATGTACTATTCATTATCATGGGAAGAATCTTGGTTTTATTTCAGTAACTTTGGAGAAGCAGAAGTAACATAGAGCCTTGATGATGTATTTACACACTCCCAGTTGGGAGAATTTAGAAAAAAAAAATGACTGCACGTACACCATTACACATTCCTATGTAGCTCAGAAATTAAAAGTGATGTTTGAGATAAAAGACTTGGATAGTCATACCTCAAACTCCCATGCTTCATACATCTATCTGTGCTACATGCAACACCCACTACAATAGTGCCCTCATGCATGTGCAGAATTGCCAAATCAACTCAAAAGTATCATTAAGATAAAAACTTGAAGAATCCAATTCTTACAAGCTTGCTCAAAGACCAACATGTCTTTCACCTGCATTTTTTGTTCCCTGTTCTTGTTGCAAGACTTGGCCGATATCCACATTTTTCAGGAAGTAATCACAGCGCTTGTCTGCCAGAGCTTACTTATGCCACGCAGTTCAATTACTGAGACTGTTATTAAGATCACATAACTGAAGCACAACAGTAGCAAAAAGAGGTGGCAGACCATCTCAGACCAGCGGGACAACCAGAGATTATTTTCATTTGCATACATCCTTACCCATAGGTCAGGTTTTCAAAGACTATGCAAAAGCGAAAATAGGAAAGGGAGTTGCAGCACATTAATTACAGCAGAGAGGCCAACTTACCTATTACGTCAACAGAGTGGTTGACATTGACCTCAGTGGAAGCTGCATTAGGAGCTATATAATAATCTATGTCTTCCTGTTTGCATTAATACTTCAGTGTCAATCATTTGTGTTCACTTAATATTAAAAGTGGTTATTAATTAATACTGAAAGTAAGGCTGAAATTTAGAAGGGTAACACACCCTTGTAATAAATAACTTGTGGCAATCATTGTAATGGAAACTCTTTGATATCAGTCATGAGCTTCCATTCTCCATCCTATCCATCCAATCGTGGATGATTCAGCACATTAAGAGCAATAGGATTCTAAAAATTTAATGGAGCTCTACAGAAATTACGCTCTGTGTAAACCCCTCTATTTTTCCAGTAACAAACTCTCTAGTAACAAAATTAGACAAAGCGAATTTTATATACGCATCTTGCAGACTTTAAAGGACAGTATCTCTTGAAATCTACTTCAGTGAAACAGATCCAAATGTTTGGTAGCATAACGTTTGGTATTTATGATATAAACCTAGTAGCAAACTCACCAAGAATTACGTAGTCATTACATAACTCCTTGCTCTTTATTTTTTTTTATATTATAAATAAAAGTTTTGGAATTCTTATGGTTATGCTTCTTTTGTGATTAATTTTATGAAAGGAAGGGGAAAAAGGAAGCTGGGGAAGGGTCTGGAGAACAAGTGTGATGGGGAGCATCTGAGGGAGCTGGGGGTGTTTAGCCTGGAGAAGAGGAGGCTGAGGGGAGCCCTTATCGCTCTCTGCAACTGCCTGAGAGGGGCTGGAGCGAGGGGGAGGCTGGTCTCTTCTCCCACGTCACTAGTGATAGAACGAGAGGAAACAGCTTCAAGTTATGTCAGAGGAGGTTTAGACTGTATATTAGGAAAAATGTCTTTACTGAAAGAGTGGTCAGGCATTGGCACAGGCTGCCCAGAGAGGTGGGGGAGTCACCATCCCTGGAGGAACTTAAAAGACATGTAGATGTGGGACTAGTGGGCATGGTTTAGGAGGCCTGGGGGTGTTGGGTTGATGGTTGGACTTGATGATCTTCGAGGTCTTTTCCAACCTTACTGATTCTATGATTCTATGAAAAGAGTAGCAAATTAAATATTCATTCACTTTTTTACTCACAGCACCTCATAACATGAAATAATCTTTAGAAAGTGCCTTCTTCTATCAGCTACACAGGTTTGACTTTATGAACCCAAATACGATGGCGTTTCACTTGCTTTCCCTACACAGCCTACTAAACTAATGCATGTTAGGCCTAAACATCAATGTCTTTTCTTAAAGGGACAATTAATAATTTCTAACTGTTTATATCTGAAGTAGTCTTATTGTTACTAAAGCCAGTCTCACTATTACTAGAGCTGCATGTCCAAATGAAACCAGGGACCAATACAACATTCTGTCATGCTGCATCACTAGAAGTTTTCCAAAGAGGACTATACACTGCACTCCATAGATCACCTTCTGACGGTACCTAGATTTTTACTTCAGGCTGGAAAAGTATGAGAGGAGAGAGAGCCTAACACTGAATGATGCAGTTTTAGTAATTTCCAAATTGTTTTAATTTGATCTGATTCATGAAGTGTCTCTTGCTGGAAGGAAAAAGAAGCAATGAATCTACAGGAGCAAAGCAGGAAGAGCTACACCCCCCATATTGAACAGCTGAGTTATTAGTACATAGGAGAGTTTGGTACATATTTTTAACTACTTTAGCTTTTCTCTCAGACAACCATATAAAGCAACCAGGTGTTAAAGCACTTAGAGGTGACACTGCAGTTCTTGTTCACGTTGGTCACACTTTATAGAGAATTATATGTTCATAATGGTAGGAGTACTACAGTCCTATCCCTCATGTGAATGATTATTTCAAAAAGGAAAAGAAATCCATTCTCAATATATTAGTCTATTTTATACAAAGTAAACCAGCTGTAAATAAATGGGATTGTTGGGTACTTCACCTTCTCGCCTATCGGAGCAACTAATTAGCCTCATATTTTAGGTATTAAACTTCAAAGGTAGCACAAATCCACAGCCTTTATAATACAGAGAACACTTGAAGGATTTTATAATAGCGGAGAGGGGGATGTTAGGAAAAAGGAAATATAATTTATTTGAATGTTGTTGTTTGGCAACTGAATCAAAAATAATTATTCATTCTACCTCACCACTTTTAACCCATATTCAAAAGTTTATGTTTAAAAATAACCATTTTTAATACATCTTATGAGTTGTAAAAAAATCCCTAACCCTAGAAAGGAGGTAGAGTTTCCTTTCTGGCTCTTGAGATTGCTTACTTTGTTTTGATGTATTAATTTAATTGCATGTGGTAACACCAAAAGTCCAACATACCTTTAGGGTAAGAAAAACGTGTGTCACCTTTTCGTTGATAAATAATTGGGCTCAATTACCTTTCTTTCTGCGGGCAAGTAAGAGTGGGACAGAAGTTTTATGAAATCAACAGCTAACTCGCAACATATCCTGCACAATAATTCTGAGGAAAGGAGAAAGAAGCCTTAGATCCCTAAAACCACATTTGTTAAAATGGCAGTCAGTATTGGTATGCACAGCCCTGCTGACATTGCTTTGAAAAACAAGTGTAGTAGTAATAGTAATTCCTCCTCAGGACCCTGGCTAGGCACCGCTGGGAGAATGGTTGCTCTGGCATTTTGTGCTAGTGTTTTACATCAGCCCTAAGGCGAGACTATCCACTAGCATAAGACAGCACAGTTCTGTTGAAGGCAACATGTTTGACACGCAGCACACCTGTTTGTCTGCAGTCAGATAATTAATTTGAAAAAAAAGTTCTGTGTTGAAGATAAGTAATGTTTTAGCTTCTTTGCAAATGAGTTCACCTTTGCTGTTTAGCTAGAGAAGATTAAGCAGGAGAAAAGACAGGTGGCCTGGGAGCCGTCAATTATTTTGTGTTTGCAGCCTAATGTCCATCTCTGCTCACAAGCCTGAAGCAAGAATTCTTCCTTAAATGCAGCTGATTTCTTGGTACGCACTGCTTTTATGGGGTCACTTCAAAGGTTTCTTATTACCCATCTTTACTATGACAAACCTTTGCAAAACCATGAAATATTGGTAACAACTTTAAAAGAAAATTACATTTGGTAAATATTATTTTTCTGTCCATCTTAAACCTTTTTTTTTTTTAAAAATTATTTTATTCCTAACTTTTGGAGGTATCGATGAGCTCCATACTGAAGATGCTCCAGACATGCATTTACCCCTGAAAGACAAGGGGATTCTGAGAATGAACGAAATGCAACACATTTATGTCTGGATTTCAATTGTGGGACACCTCCATGTCGTGGTTTAGCCCCAGTCAACAACCAAGCACCACGCAGCCGCTCGCTCGCTCCCCCTTGGTGGGACGGGGGAGAGAATCAGAAGAGTAAACCAGGACACTCCAAGCTTCTGCTAAGCTTCCCAGTGACATAGAGTTCTCTCCTACATCAGGAAATAAAGTGTTTAGGTTCAAAAGGATCTATTCTATACTCAGATCTACAAATTAGAAATCAAATTGCTCTGTTTCATTAATTAACAGCTACAGCAGAGCAATATTTGAAGCTGATGTCTGTCACAAAATCTGCAACCTGGATTTTGGTTAGTTCAAAATTGTAGTGACTTTCGTCTTCTGTAAAAGATTCTGAATGAGTCTCTCACACATGTTTTCTTAGACAGCTCCTCCAACATAATTTATAAAGCTTCTTTGGGGAAGGAAAGGCTGACACTGACATAAGCACTCTGCTCCCAGCGATACGCTAGCATTTTTAAATAAAGATTGTACAAAAGGGATTGGCTATTATCAACTTTTCATAGCATAACACTCTCAAGGTACCTTTGGCTAGTATCACACATACAAGAATTAGAGAAGGCATGCAGGAGAGTGTCTTGTTTTTAAGCTATAAGGAGGACATTTCTATTTTAGCTTCTTGTGTATTTTTTCCAAGTCTTATAAGCTTTACTTTAGTGCTGTATTCAGAAAGCTTATATGCTTCCTTCAGACATCTTTGAATAGTTGGAAGTTTCCAAGGATATATTAAATTCTCATCCATTATCATACACATTAGAGTGAGTTTTTAAAGTCCAGTATTAAGTTCATATAGCCTCGTTCAAGTATTTTTATGCCACTATTTTTAACGTAGCCAGGCTGAAGAAATTATGATCACTGCACCACAGTGGCTCAAAACCTGATGTTGAAATCATCATTTTCTACTGCATAGTCTGAAATGACCTGTGAAGCTAAAGCTCTTCAGCAAACATGGTTCAGAGGAAAGAAAGAAAAGAAAAGGAAAAAGCAGTACTTGTACTGTTTGTTTTTTTTTTTTTCTGGGGGAAGGCAGGGAGCTATGCTTTAAATTATTCCTAGAGAACCCCAATCTAGTTGTCTAGTTAACTGAAACTCTCCCTGATAGCTGTGATATCCTCCTCTACAGATTTAAGCTTTGCCCTGTAAAGCCTGTTTACAACTTATGCTTAAGCTATCTTTGGCAAAGCTGTCTATTTACCTTATGGAGTGTAGGGTTTTGATTAGAACAGCATGGAAAATATTTACATTAAACAGACAAAACTGAGTGAAAAAAAAAAAAAAGAGAGGCATCTGGATCTGATGGCTTTAACACTGAAATATTAACAAAGCGTATCTTTCACAGAAATTTCTTTTGTTTAATAGAACTCAAAGAGCAAGCTTCCCTTGCCCTGTCATCTAGATATCCAATGCAAGACAGAACCTACCCCTGGTCCTATAATCTCTTGTTAAGCTTACAATGCATATTTTTTCCGTACAAAACTCCAGGACCTCCACAGTAGTCCAAAGCCAGCGAAGCAGCCAGTGCCAGGTAAGCCCACCCATGGTTTCCTATCCTCCTCTTTTCAAATGCTTTCTCTGAAAGTTGAAAACTGCCAAGTGGTAGGGAAAGCATCATATTTAAAGTACACAGAAGGATGATATATACAGAAAGAGGATTTCTAAGGCCTGAGGGCCTTTTTTACAGCTACTCTCTTTACACACCAGTGGAGCAGATCTGTGAGTACCCAGGCAAATCCCTGATGTAAACACCACGGAAGAAACAGAAAAATGAACCCTCATCTAACAAACAATGCAATGTCTGACTCTTTTTTGAAATATGGTCCATTTTACTTTTATAATCCCTAGAGTGCAGTGCTGTTGTCAATCCCAAAGTTACATTTAAAGACTGATAAATGATCTAATATTATGCTAACCAGGTTTTCTGCACTTTATTTTTGTTCCACTCAGTCCATACACATGCTCTGCTGTCCACAGCCCACTCACGAAGGTACATAACACTACTAAGGAATGTATATAGCAATTAGTTTTCTCAGGTTTCCAGAAGCTAAGCAGAAAATACAAATGCATTCTGCCCAGGAGCTAGGAATTTATTATCTTTATGCTGAAAGGTTCAAAGGTTAATTTTTTTAAGCTGTAATCTGTTATTTAATGATCCAGATGCTGGTTGTCTAATATTTTGTACATAAACCTACTCCAGGCGTTCTCAGTCTGCAGGTTCCTGGTAGTCAAGCAGCTTGTTTCCTAACTTATGAGCAGATCATTTTTATTACTGTTATTATTAGTATTTCAGGTACGCTGGGCAAACATAGATTGACATCCAATATGAATTGTATGAGCAATTTAAACCTCAAGGAACTGATTTTCATGTTCTATATAGCAATTAGCTTGAAAACAGGCTATGTTCTCATTTCCGTGGTAATGAATTATACCTTCAGAGAAATATTAAAACATAATCAAAGATACCATGCAAATTATGAATCTATAAGCCTGCTTTAAGATCAAACGATTATGGTGGGGACAAAAATATGAAATATAAATCCGTATCATTCTCAATCTCTCTCTTTTTTTTAATTTAACTTGGAAAACCATAGACCAGCAGCAGGAAGAAATTCAGGCAGTATTATTTCAGTATCTGAAAAACACTGGTATAATCTGTTTGTTTCCAAATAAAAGGGAAGCAAGATCTAACAAAGAAAATGGCAAGCACCACTAAAACGACAGTCATACTCAGCCCTAACGCTGATGAAGGAAAGCACAAATTTTACTGAAACACAGCAGATTTCTAAAACATACCTGAACTCTGAACTAAGGAGAGAGTAGATTTGTCAATTACTCTGTTATAGATCTGGAAACTGTAGCAAAAACCATCTCCATTCCAGTATTGACCTAGAAGCTTTTATATAAAGTATCATCTATCTTCCAATCGAATCTTTATTTTCTACTCCATACTGAATACACATAGTACTTACTAACTGCAAAGAGGAGCAACATCTGTCAGGTAATCAAGAAAGAGAAAGCAAACTAAAAGAAGGCAGAAGCAGGAGCAGAATAACAGGTTTAACACCTAGTTAAAAGGAAGAGTGTTTCATCTCCCCCCAAAATATTCCAATTTATTGCAAAGTCTCTGAACTGAAGAATATTTTTTAAGGAGAATACCGATATCCCCCTTATTCATAGTATTTTCATCCTTGTGTTTGAGCAAGAGACAAAGGAAACCTTTGTTTATTAAAATATCTAAGACAACTACTGGCAGTGTTACAGCAAATTCTGTTCAAGGGCACTCTGCTGCCTGCTGTCAGGCTTTCCTTGCACACCCTCCAACTTGTAATGGGACACTAAAGTTCATATGGCAGGGATTCACATGCAAGAAAGTATGGAAAGTCTAAAACGGAGAAATACGGGGCGGGGGGACGGGGACGACGGACACCAACAAAGAAACCCAAACAAACCACCAACCACAAAAACAAACCACCCACCGAAACCCACAACACAGAAAACACTGAGGTTTGATTAGTTAGCTCAAGAAGTTTGTTAGAATCAGATGAGGCAACCTACCTTGCCAATCTTTTCCAAGCTTTGCCAAATGCCACAGTAAGAAGTTGCCTTTACAAACACAGGACTTTATCAATTTCTTTCAAATACTACCTACCTTTTCTATTCCTAATGAGTAGATCTCATTATCAATATGATAAACTGCAAAGAGAATCAGATGAAGTGTACCAAGTTTGACATCCAGCACTATACTCTGCCCCAAGCCTCCAACCCTCAGGGATTGCGCTAGAACTGTTAGGACAAATGAACAGATTTTTGTTAGCTTCTAAATTCAATTGGTCTAGAAATTATACAGAACTGACGTATATAAGGTTTAATTTAATGAATTCTAACCGAAACCCTATTAATCTCCCCTTCCCACTATCATATTTTTCCTCTTTCACCTACTAAAAATATTTTTGTTTTAAAATTCTCTGCAAAACACTAATCATTTATTTTCATAACATTTTTCACCCTAAAATCAGTTGGATGCTTATAACACCCACACGATGTCACTTATGTTCCTGGTTTCTCTCAATTGAACAGTGACGGGAAACATCTGTCAGAAAACTGGAACAAAGTTGCAAGGTCAATAAGTATTTGCTCAATTTATCCATTTTTAACCAGGAATTATTTGATCAGGTAATCTATTTTTACTTTTTTTTTTTAACCTCAGTAAGTAGCCAGAATGGTAGTTATTCATGAGCTACATTCAGGTACAGAAGAACTGACATGCCACTGGAAATGCCAAAATACTGATATCACATTCTTTTAGCAAGCTGTAAAGGAAAAAGTCTGTCCTGATTCTGATCTGCTCTATGCTGGAATGAAATAAGCAGTTACTAAGTTAGTGACTGCACTAGAACTAAACTGATGTACGAGATAATCAGGACTAGACTATATACAAGAGTGACATCTGCTTTTTGTAAATACAATCATTAAGCCCACCAAATCATCACAGAGAAGTTTAATCTACAAACCTATGTAAACCAGCATGTATGTGCTCTCAAGGCTTAAATTGATAACCGCTTAAAACAAAAAATAAGAAAAATTTAAGTCACCCATGCTTAAGTCACATTATCATATCCCGTTCCTCCATTTCTCTTCTTGGCATGAGTCCATTATCAATATTAGATGTATATGAACAGTAACTTTTTCCCATACAACCATCCTTCCAGATTTCTGCAACAGTAAGAGGAGGTTAAGGGGCTGAGCATTAGTTCACCAGCAATACCTTTTTTGAAAATAGCTGTGAAGTTAGGAGCTATGAAACAACCTGGACCTATTGTACAGATTGTTAAAGAATGCAGCTTTAAAAAAAAAAAAACAAAGAAAGCCAGATTTCATACAGCACTTGGCCCCTGGAAACTGAAGTCTCTTTGGGTGATTCAAGAACACACTGAAGCAGAGGTACTCTCAAATTCAATACTGAAAACATTTTCAGGAGCACTGAAATTCACCTATGTTGATTCTCACTTATGAATATAACATTTGGATATGCATAAAACAGCTGCAGTTCTTCTGTTAGTCTGATTTGATTTACAGGATACACTACTTATGTATATCCTGGCTTTCCACAGAAGCATCTTGTTTCAAGTACTTAGTCCATCTCATTGATTTTCCTTTCTTAGAGTACACTGACAATCTGAATTCAACATGACAACCTATTGCCAACCTCTAGGAAGGGCGTTCTGCAGGATGCCAAGAGAAAAATACATACACTAATAAATAATTGCTTTAATAAGCTTTGAAATTCTACTTTAGCAAAAAGTTTACAGACTCAGGTTTAACTGTAAAGCATGAGCAAGAATCATTGTGTTGTTGACGCTCTTTAATGCTGAAAAGCCCATAATGTGTTCACTAAATACCAAATTACCTGTGTCTTTCGTCCCCCCTCAAAAGTTCCATTTGTCTCGTGGACTTCTGCTCTCATCACTGCCACATAAAGGAACAGCATCTTTCACCACTACTTAACAGCACTTATACAGTTTAGTACAGAAACAAAACAAGATAAAAATCAGTCAGAAATCATCAATTACAAATGTTAAGAAGACTTTTCATTTTTCTTAAGTCTTTAGAAAGGCTGCCCTTACACTTGGCAATTGCCTGACAGGGTTGCATGAAAGGCAAACACTTTACAACAGGGACTCTCATCTGTATCTCTAAAACACCTGGAACCATGATACCACTGCTAATGGAGGTGAGTGTGACTAAATGTTAGTTATCCTATTACAAATATCCCATAATTCTGATGGGATCCCTTTTCTTTCATATGGTGGATGCTAAAACCTTGTTGAAATCAAGTCTTGACTGAGTTCACCACCACCAAATCTTCACCTGATATATATAGCTATGACTTACCTTCACTGACTTTCATAAGGCTACTAAGACTGATAAACATTCAGGCACTAGTATGTATTCATGACAGTTATATTTTTGCTAGGACACACTTTATTTCTTATAAAATGTAAAAGTTATACATATTTTCTGAAAGTAGGAAATGTTTTCCCA
Organism: Phalacrocorax aristotelis; assembly: GCF_949628215.1. Classification (NCBI taxonomy): domain Eukaryota; kingdom Metazoa; phylum Chordata; class Aves; order Suliformes; family Phalacrocoracidae; genus Phalacrocorax; species Phalacrocorax aristotelis. The sequence continues at coordinate 65,214,011 of NC_134280.1, forward strand.
ATAAAACCCCAAAATATAAAATGATGACAGTCAAATTTATTGAGTATCAAGGTCATAATAAAAATTATAATCAGCCTTTTTCCTGCAATAGAATCTCAGAATATTGTTGTATGCTATAAGATCCTGTGCGCCCCGCTGGAGCCACCAAAATAGACCTGCCTCCAGCCCTTAAGCCCCAGTGTGACCCTATAGTCATGCCAGCGTTCCCCTCAAATGCTGCAATCACCAGTTTTAAACCCTCTTTGAAATTCAATAACAAGAAAGTATATTGGGCAAACTTTTGAAGGGTTTAAAGACCAAACTCAGTTTAAAAGATTAATCACTCTAAACCTTGAATAGTAATTTCAATGGACTAAAATTCAAAATGGCACTAAAAAAAAAAATTAAGATAGTCATCTTCACGAGCCCAAGAACTGGCCTCATAATACCTGGAAGTGAACACAAAAATGTTTCCAAATATTTCATAAATAGTGGATGACTGGGATTTGCTTATAAAATTATATACAAAGAAAATCCAACTTTTCTTATTTTTATTCTGAACTGTCTCACCCATTCATCAGCCAGTACATTTTCTGAACATTTAATGTATGATATTTCACACAGCCTCTTCAAAAGCACTGATGTTTCCTATAATTCCTAATTTTTTCCCTACAAGGCAACACATATAATGTATGTATATATGTGTATACATATACAACAGATAAAACGACAAATAACTGCGTGTACATGAACATCAATATCAAAGGATTTTAAAGTATTTTTGAAGTGCCATCATTGCTCTCACATACTTCCCATACAACTATCTTAAACATTTTTCTTGTTTCTGCATTGGTTTTTAGGTACATCATAGAATCCCTCAGAGCTCTTTGTATTTTTACTGTATCAGTTCTTATAAAGTTCTGCTGGTTTCAGTTACTACCCTGCTACTCACCTCATGAGTATTCTCCGTTCATATTTTGCTGACAGGAGAACAAGATCTGGCTTTTAAACACTCACTCTGCATTTAGAAAAGAAGAAAAAACCACTACAGTATTTGAGGAAGCATCTCTCAGTCTTTAAAGTAGAACCAAGCCAAGGTAAAAGTATTTTAGCTGTGTACCTGCAGATATGAGAAAAATCAGTTCCCTGTCTTCTGCCAGAGAAGACTGTGTACTGCTAAGGGTTTTTCTATAACCCTAGTATTCCTGCACATCTCTCTGCAGTTTAAAAAAATAGAGAAACTACCATATTGGCAGTTTCCAGTAAGCAACCATTCAGTATTTGCTTATGTTACACAGTCGTTTCTATACACCTATTTACCTTTTTGGAAATATGTGAACATCCTCATGTACCAGAAAATGCTCTCACAAGCCCTGATGACTCACTCCTTCCTTGAAAACCCAATTTGTAGGGAGGGCGGAAACAAGCAACAGACCAGATTTTTAACGGAGGTTACCTATTGAAGTGAAATCTGTTTCTTAACATTTGCCTTAAAAGATGTAGTGAACACCAAACACGCGTCTAGACTGAATACAGGCAATACAATTTTACTTAGAAGAAACATTTTGATACACCTGAACCTGACTGACTTTCCTATTAGCTACAAATACTTCTTTCAGATGTTCTGTTTGCAATTCTGAAATGAGACAAATTCCTGCAAACAGCCCCCCTTTCAATAAAAATATCCAATATTTTTATTGATCCACCATTATTGAAAGGATACTTAACGCAGGAATAAAATGTACAATGTAGAAATATTACATACACTGAATGAAAAATTTGAATTATGCAAAATCTTTTTGTACTTCTGAGCATCACTTCATACGTGTGTTTCATCATCAAAATTAAGAAATTCCACAAAGGTCACTTGAGTGAAAATACCATTTATTTCAAGGGCATTTGTCATTTACTATTTACCTGGACTGGGATCTTGGATTTGAACTCAGAATTTTCCCCTTAAATGTGGTTTCATTATATAATAGTTTTTTGACAGCTGCCCTTTATATTGAATGTTTTTGTACAAGTATAAACGTATCACCTCTTTCAAGAATCACATTAGAAGTTAAATGTTTTACATCTCATGAGTTTTCTTCAGGTTAAATAAATAAATAGAATCAGAAATTGAACTGAAAGCTTGACCTTGAGGTTGGCTTTTCATTACTACAGCTCTCAAAGGTGCCATAGTATCAATAATTTTCTTGCTTAGATATAACTAAGTCAGGAATACCTGCATGTTCACAGCAGAGAATCTGGGAACTGCATCACTGAAGTAACTGAATCAAAGAATTGCTGTTCCTTTTGCTAGGGGCTGTCAAGGACAAAACCATCTCAGCTTGGGAAATTTTTACTGTATTTGATTTATTGTTAACCAACACCAACTTCTGATCACTGATTTGGGTATTGGGAAAAGTGGGGAGCATGAAAAAAACCAAGCAATTAATTCAGTAAATACTCTTTCTTCCTCTTTCCCACACTCCTCCTACATGAAACACCTTCTTTCCCCCACACTTCATCTCAACTTTCCTTATGTACACGACAGGTTATTCTTGAGCCATCCCAGGCATCACAGGAGACTGGCGGCGGCACATTGCAGTTTTCCTCTGCTGTTCTTTGCTTCTTGGTGCTTTTTCTCTGGTCCAGCATCAGTTCTCCATGGGTTGCAGTCACTCAGGGGTGTCCCTGCTCTGGCACATGTGGCCCACAAGCTGCAATCCCTTTGGGGTGTCCCTGCCCTAACTGTGGGTGATGCAAGGCTACAGCCCCTTCAGAAGTGACCCACTTTGGCATTTAACATTCTTCCAAGGGCATGTTTCCAGCCATCTTTACAACAGCGCATCTTCAACAGTGAACTTCCAAGACCATCTCCTCCACATCTTCAACCTCCTCCTTGTGCCCCTCTTCCTTAAATATGCCTAAACAGGGACACCACGTACTCCCCTAACAGGCTGCAGTATTGGCATGTGGTGGGGTGTTTACACCAGTCTTGGAGATAACTGGAACCAGCGAAAGCAGCACACATGAGTTCATGGCCCCCTCCCATGCAGGGCACCCCTGCAGAGTCCTTTTACCAAAACCCTGCCAAATTTGCCCAGAGAATTTGGGAAGAGTTTAATAAATATCCACTAAAAACTGGTCTGCAATTTGCTTAAACGTATGCACACATAACGTCTCTCTGAAGCAGACTAAATATAAAATAATAAGATAATGTGCATCTTGCTACTTTGGTTTATGGAGGTTCAACAGAAGTTACAGGCAGTGGCTGCAAACCAAAGTCATGCCACCCCACCAGTTAAAGCAATAAGAGGCACTGGGCAGAGCTTGCTGTAGTCATTCACATTCCCCAGTAGGCAAGGCATCATGCCAGCCTCAATTAAGAAAGTAATGTTTAAGCCTAGTACATATTCTTTTGAACTCCCCAAATCCCCTATCTCTCTTTTTTTTTTCCCTTCCCTCTCCTCTTGCCAGGGGCATGGAGAGGGGCAGGAAGAGGTTCTCTGAAAGATAAAATCCTTCTAGATTTCAAAGGAAATTAAGATTCCTCTTGTTTCCCTCCCCCTGCCCCTTCCACCATTTATTCCATGAGTATATGTCAGCAAGATCATCTTTGGCTCATTCAGTTACAATAGTTGCATAACTAACAGGTAAATGACTGCTTATTCTCTGTATTTCACCTGCCTTCAAACCGAAAGCTAGAGAAAAAGGTAGCATTGTTCTAGGCGGGTTCAGCATGCTTTAAGGAACAAGTGTGTAATATTCAATGAGTGGAAAAGGGATCTTTTACTCAGAACCCTGCAAGCGTCTGTTTTCATCATATTCTTTCTCTCTCGAGGGTATAATTATTCTACAACAATTAAAACAACAACTAAAAATTAGCAATTAACATTTCCTAATATGTCAATACGTAACATTTGTTATCAGCGTCACTGCCGTCATAACCTAGCAATAGTTACAGCAATTGTAGAAGAGGTCAAGAATGTATAAAACATACTTAGCTATTTTTTTCAAAGAAAAGCTGATTTACTGGTATGTGATTTAATTTCTTGCTTATATGGAGTTAAGAACCGAAGTGCACTTCTTTATACTTGCCTTCCCTAAAGAAAGCGCTATAAATTACCAACAAAGTAGCTAAATGAAATAGAGATACCTGGACAACAATAATATTTTATAATATATAATGTTAAATTCCATGATGCATAATCATATACTGATGATATTCAGATATGAAGGTGGTTAGAAATGCCAGAACAAACTTTGGATGGCATCATCTTTGATTCTCTACAAGAGCTGAAAAGAGGAAACACTATCACAAGACCTAGCAGAGCGCTCATGCTGGGGCAGCCCTAAAAGTACGCAGGCAAGTACTTCAGGATTCCCAGCTGCCAGTTAAATGTCTTACAGGGCCCCCTTGAGGAAGTAATCATAACTGACAAGTGTTCAGACATGGTATTAAAAGGGACACCTCTGACAAGTACAGCATAAATCATATGCTTATTAATAATACCAAACCTCATTTTAGTCGGTATTTCAGCCCTTTGCAGGAATCATTTTTCACTCACTAGGAAGAATACAGGTCAGCAACTATATGGCAGTTATAACAAGAAAACAGATAAAAATAAATTATTTCAGAAAAATACCTTAGAAAACCTTTGAGATACTTTTAAACACACTTCATATAATGCAAGAATTAACGAGATTTATTATAATTAAAAAGTAGTTCAGCCAGCATGCTTAACATTGGAAAGAATGTAACAAAGCTTCCAACTTCCTTTCACAATTCTTGTCATCTTCTAAGACTTGCTGATAAATTGAACATTTGTACTGTTTTACTGAGGAAGCTGATTCGCAGAACTGGCAGCTAAAGTTAACTCAAAGAAAATGTCACCAGTTCTGCAAAGGAATCCATGCAGGATAACCCAGGCTTGTGTGTCTGAACAGAGAAATAGCCTCTTCAGGATTTGATAGCGGCACTTTAGATTAATAATCTCATAGCATGATCAAATTATCCTTAACAAAATAAGTTATGTGAAAAGGAAACATGAAAATTTTAGGACTTCCTTTCTTCTATGAAGAAGGTTGAGAAATAGCCAGCTGGTAAGCAGTTTTGCAAAACAAGGCCTAGGAGTCCTGGTGGACACCAAGCTGATCATGAGCCAGCAATGTGCCTGGAGGCAAAGATAGCTAGCAGTATCCTGAGTGGCACTAGGATGAACGCCACCAATAGGGTGATGCTACTCAGCACAGCTGAGATGCAACCAGAGTGCTGGGTCCAGTTCTGGACTCCCCAGTAGAGGAGTGACATGGTCATACTAGAGAACATCCAAAGAAGGGTTCCACTGGATTGGATCTTGTGACATAGAAGGAGAAGATGAGAGAGCCGGGACTGTCTAGCCTGGAGAAGGCTCACCTTACCAATGCATGTTAATACCTGATGGAAAGGTGTAAAGGCCACCGAGCTTTTCTCATTGTTATCCAGCAGCAGGACAAGTGGCAATGGGCACAGATTGAAATACAGGAAACTCCAACTGAACATAAGTAAAAGCTTTTTTAATAGTGAGAGAGATCAGGTTGCCAGAGAGCTTGTGGAGTCTCCATCCTTGGATATATTCACACCAGCCCTGAGCAACCTGCTTCAGCTGGCTTTGCTTTGAGCAAGGGGTTGGACTAAGGCCATCACCAGAGGTCCCTTCCAACATCAGCTGCTCTGTGATTCTGTAAATAGTCTCAAGGAGATAAAGATTTTATTAGCTTTCCTAAGATTTTACAGAATTCACCCCAGCACCTCATCAGACAAATTCAAGAAAAGATTTTCTACTGCTATGCACCCTGTTTTTTTCCACACACGTACAGAGTTTGAAATAGTGCTGACAGAATAGGTACCTTCCTCCATGAATTTCTGTGCATGGAGCCTTACCTTAAGGGTTCCCACACTCATTTCATTTTTATGCATTGTTCCACTAAGGAGCTATACTTTCAAAAAGGCAAGTGAAAGAGGCTTAAGATACTTTGTTAAAATTGTATTTCTACTGCAGTAGGAAATCAGCGTCTTAGACAACTTTGATGGAATTTGACATGATGAGACTACACTTGATTTTCACTCATATTAAAAAAAAAACAACAAAAAGTCCAGAGCCAAGATATGAAACACAAAATACAGACAGAGAAAACAATTAGATATTTGAGGAAGTAAAAAAAAAGAAAAAGGGGGGTGTGCATGTAAAGTTTTCATTTGCCTTTTTTTTTTTTTTAAATCTGTACGGAAACAGACACTTTCCTGACCTAAAGGAAAAAAACGTAATTTTGCAGAGAAAGCTGAAAAAACCCTGGGCATTCTTCCTCACTTGGAGAGAAAAAAAATATGACATTTTCTTGCATATGACAATTTAGTTAAGAAAAGATATATTAATCTTCCTGCAACACTTGGGAGAAGGAAAAATATATAGAAATGCCAGCCCTTGGTCATTTGAAAGAGACTTTCCACCAGTGATTGACTTCACTGCAAATATAAGCCAACCATGTTCATATAATAGCTTGCAGTTATCACCTAGAATACACACACTGTAAATCAGTATACTAATTTATTCCATATTATTCAAACAATGACAATATCTTTTCTTTCTTCATGATACAGTTACACTAAGAATTGCATTTACATAATTCTTCAGAGTAATTGTCCTAGTGCACTACATTTTCACCTATTTAAATGGATCATTGACTTTTAAGAAGTTAGAAATTTCATGTATGTTTTAATTGTCTTTGCTTGCTCCCCAGATATAAGCACCACCAAATACTTTAAGGCAACTTTGCTTTGGCTCAGTATGCCTCTTTGACAGGGGGTCTAAGGAAAGTACGCTGGTGGTTGTAGGTATCACCCTCACTATTCAAACTCATCAAGCAAGCTAAGCAAAGCCATAACTATTTCCAAATCAGAATTTTTGTGCTGGACCCAGTGTTTCTCCAGTTAAGTACTAGCCCCTATTCTAATAGCAATTTAAAAATAATGTGAGCACGAGGGAGAAAGACTTCTTTACACAGAGTATTTGCAACTATTTATATTAATCTCAGAAATCCTCAAAGAATTCTAACATGTATGTGGAGAAACAAATTGCAGATACAAATAACTAGAGTAACTGATTCTAATTTCAAGCTTTCCTCCTCCTTTCAGTCTTTTAGAAGTGTGATTTATGAAGTTGCACTTGACATGTCATATTTTATCTGAGAGAAGAATTCATATTTTTCAAGTTTTAAAGGACTTGCTAAAGGCAAGAGGAAGAGAAAGGCCTATGAAAATCTTCAGCCAAGCTCTGTATCATGAAAACCTGAACTAAGATTAAGAACAAACAAAAATCTTTTCAGTAACAAGGCTATTTGTCCAAAACAGATAAAGAAATGAAAGAAAATGGAGGGACTGAAGCAAACCCTGGAACTAAACTAAGAGCCCCCCAGAAGTGGTAGCATTGGGCAGGGGCTGGGGGGTTGGATGTTTTTTAAAGCAAGACTGTACATATATGTCTTTAAACATATTTTTCCTAGAGTTAGTCTACATTCTCATATACATTTCAGTACAGCTATCCAACCTAATACACCAGCAAGTCTCAGAACATAGAATATATAGGACAACTTTCACATGATTCCAATAATTTTTCTTTGATGCTTTGGCAAGTGACAACCTTAATGGACCAAAGCCTTATACCACATGACCAACAATACTAGCTTACACGTCTGCTGCTTCCTCCCCTTCGGGAAGCAAAGGTGTGCTAATTATACCTAGATCTATTTATAAACCGTGATCCTTTCTTAGAATGCTCATCAAGCACATGACCGAGCTGCAGCACGCTCTCAAGCTCTGTGCCAAGGTTATATTTGAGCTGGTTGGTGCCTCTTACCAAGGAAACGACCAAAGTTAATCAGAACATCCTGACATCCTAAAAGCCAATGGTCCATTTCAAGCAACTTAAAATCTAGTGTGGTTTGACTAATTAAAGGGTTGTGTGAATTCAGTCTAGTACTTACTGCAACTGTATTATTAAGCAAAGAAAGGATACTTCTATTATTTCCAAAAAATACCTAAATGGCTGGATGGCAAAGCACATTGAGAATTTCACTCAAGTAATTCGATTATCTTAGAGCTTGTATATACACCTAAGTGCACACATTTCCACATACAGATCCTACAGCCTGGAGGCTTGTTTCTAGTTCCCTAGGCTTGTCCCAGTCGCTCTGAAAAATAGATTCTTTCTAAAAATAAGATGCAGGTGACTCCTCAAGAAGTTTCTGCTATTTTTTATTAAATGGCAGATGGCTCTCAATGTCTTAATGACATTGCTTTCATAACTAAGTCCTCTGCAGAGTTAAACTTTTGCTATTATACTGAAATACAACAGATATGTAGTAGAATATCTTTAGAATGGAAGTTTCAACTTCCTTTTTTTTGTCTCCTGTTAAGAACTTCAGGTTTTTTGCTTCTTTTAAACAAACATTTCCAAATATCATCATAATGAATACCCATAAACTTTTGAGCCTCTCAAGTCCCTACAGTTTTCACATTTACAAGGACTGTGAACATGCACTTAAGTCCTTGCTACTCCTCCTTTCTTCATGGAGTATTTTGTATTTTTCCCAGATAAACAAAGCTAAGAGATCATGACGTCCACCTTTTCATCAAATAAAAACCCAAGTACCATGTATTGTATTATTCCAGCATTTTGTGTATCAACAGTAGACATATTTCCTGCTGTAGTTAACATTTTATTTAAAATGCAGCTACTTCATCCGTTAGGTAGCATTTCATTATTTATATTACACAAATGCAGTCAGTATAAAGCTACATCTGCTTTGAGAGTTAATTGTTTTGGCTCATATCTCCCTCCTGTACTATGAACTACCAGCGCACAAAACCAGTTGCATCATTTACTAGTTGGCATTATTAATTTCTTAATGCCTCTGAAAGCAGCAATACATTTTTGAATACGTGCTGGATAAAGCAAACACAGAAAAAGAGCTGCCTGGAGTAAGAGTGCTTTGATAGTTTTGCTATTAACATTCAGGAAGAGTTTAAGCAATATTCTTTGTAAATAATTAAGATACTTCAGTCACACAGTAAGCTAGCCAGAGTTTCAGTGCTCACTGGGTTACTTATCTGACTTCAGCAGGCATTTGATCAAACTTTAACCTTGCTAAGCTTACGATCATCTCAACACGTGCCACCCTTTGTTCAACATACTATATAGCTTGTAACACTATGGGTTAAAGATGTGTGAGAATTCTTGAGATCATCGTGCAAACTGCTCCTCAAAACATAAAATTGCTAGGTGACAAGCCTAGAGAATGCTACAGTCCAGACATTTATTTGGATTCCTTATAACTCTAAGTAATTATGTTACCATTCTGGCTGATTATTTTCCATCTGTGACATTAGCCCTTTAAGTTAGATGCATTCACCCATCGTAAGTTCTTGAAAATGAATAACCTTTGAAAAATTAATACTTACTTTTCCATTTTAAGGAAAAAATAGGTGAAGCAATCTTTTAACTCTCATGAGAACAATTCCTGTAGGAAAAGTATATTTCTAAGAGTTACAACTTGTGTCTCCTATTTTACATATCTCAGTGCTGTTCTATTAACACAACATCATTAGGGGACATAGTCAATGCTATATAAGTACAACCAGGCTCAAAATCAGTTTCCTTCCATTTTCAAGAAAGGCATCAACCTATTATTTGTACAATGCAAAAGCAGTGAAAACATTTGACAACGCCAAGAAATAAGGTTATCCTCTGAGGAATTTCCATCAAAAGCTGTTACAGGCACAAGTGAATATTGACTCTGTAGGCTATGTTAAGATTGAAATGATGTTCTTCCCATTTTCATAAAAGTAACTTAAGTGGGTCAACAGAAAAGCAAAGATGGAAGGAATGTCACAGATAAAACTTCAATAACAGAATGGAATTAAGTCCTTGTGTTTAATAATGGCATTCCCAAAAAGCCATAAATCCCTAGGTTTTGCTGTTGCGGGTTTTCATGTATTAAAAAGTACGTATGCACAACCGAAGCACCAGCATTGGACCATAATCATATTTGCCAAAACTTTAATTGCAAACATCAGCAACAGAAATATGTATAACAACTTATAGAATCAAGTTACATATACATTTTTAATACTAAATATAATTTACAATAAAAAGTAAATGCAAATGTTCCAAGTTTGTGACTTCAGTAATGGTTAAATGATCCTGGCTTTCAAAAAATAAGAAAAACTAAAAATAGTAGTATATGTAACACTTAAATGAATAAAACAAAAATACATTAAGACATGTTTTCCTGCTACTAGTCTAATACACTTGACTAATGTAATAGATCCCTTTTTCTGCAGATCTTTTAATCATGTACATGGACAATACTATAACAAGAGTATTCTGCTGCAGCTTCCCAGTGGAAGCATAGCTTTTAAGAAAATATCACTAAGTATCACAAGTATTGTAGGTTTTTTGTTTAAATTTTCATTGTTTTTAAACTGAGCATCCATCTAAAAGCAAACATTAAATTGTAAAGCCCTGCTTACTATGAAATCCTGTGAACTGAATATATTTGCTGTCTCTAGACACTCAGGAGGTCTCAGTACAGAATTACGCTCATCACCTCAGTAACGACCTACAGTGAGGTGCTCAACGATCATACCATAAAAATATCTAGATTAACATCTACATCTCTGGATGTCTGTAACTTAACATCTAACTCTGCATCTAGTCACGCCAGAGTGATGTCAGGTTGTACATGATATGATTTCAGAAGCACTAATGTAATCCGTTACTGCTCTGACACTTCACAGTCTTCTCGTGTTGGTCTCGACAGAACTTCAACAACAGCAGGGCAAAATACCACCTTACAGAGAACAGTGTTTGCACTTCTAGTGACATACCTACCCTGAATATTAATTGGAAGTTACTCTTAATAAAAATAAGTCTGTTGGCCTAAAAAGGAAATGGTCTGCACATTATTTGCACAGTGATGGGTACCTGAGAGACAGAAGAAGGAAAACCCTGCCACGTGAAGAGCTCTTGTAAAGGCTTTTTAAATTAAAAGCTGGATATTGAGTTTGTAGTATGAGGATGCATGTATACAAACGTCCCTCAGCCAATGATGATGGTTGCATATCTTTGTATTATTTTAAAAAGGAATTTTAGAAAAGCACCATCTAGGATTATGTGCAATAGAAAGTTGTACAGTGGAATTCAAAATTTGATATATTTTATGAACAACTAAAGTCAGAATATTTGTGGTTATACTAAATAAAACAGAAACACTTTTTTAGTTTCAGGACTGTATTGAAAATAGCATTACAAAGAAAAAAAGCCCACTGAATTATCTTTTATAAAAAAATAGAAGAAAAAGCTTTCCAAGTGTCTTTAATTTTAATTGGTTAACTTCTTAATCATAACCTGAGAACTTCATAATGATATTTATTAAATTCTTATTGAAATTAAGATACATACAGGAAAATAAAAAAATATTTTCAAATTATTACCTGGAGAAACAGAAGAGATCTTTGACACTCTTTATCTGTCAAAATAAAGATCTTCTACACCCAAGTTACTGAACAACAATATATATGAAATGCCATTCTTTCTAGTGCAAAAAAAAAAAAAAAAGACATAGCTGGCAATACCTTGCAACTATTTTTATATCATACACATGAATGAGCTGCATAGCTGCAGCAACAATCCATGACCCAGTATCAAAAATGTAGGTCAGAGCTGTAAAGTACCAGATGTTTCACACACAAATAAGTAGAAGTTAAATACTCCGATACATTTGACCACTCTATAACTAAAAGGTAAACTCTAAGGGACAGGGAGCCTATAAGTACAGAAATCATCTCCATAAAGAGAGACATCTTGACTTTTCAGAAGCTATAAAAATTAAATCTCATCTTTGATTAGGATTGCCACTTAAATGACAGCCAGTGAGCTAATACACATATGGTAACACATATCGAGCAGTATGACGAGTGCTGTAGGAGAATAAAAACAGAGGCACAGATGATGTGCTCCATTCTAGAGGACAAATTTGAGGGGTTCTTGTGGGTTTTGTGGGTTTGAAACCTGTTTTCCTATGCAAACACTACAAAATAGGGTTTGTCTCAAAAATAGCTGTCTTCAACATTTGGTCATTCCAGGAAATACGCAAGACAGAAAACTAGGATAAGAAAATAAATCAAGAAAGCAACATTTCTGATTCAAATGGAAGGCTCTGAAAATATTCCATAGAGCTGTATTTTTATTTCCACTCTCAGCGAACACTCACATCTCCGAGATTACTTCCAAGAAACTTTTCCACAGAACAGGATAAAAAAAACCCAAAACACTGGAAGTAAACAGACTCATGAGCTTGTTTTCACTTTCACATATCACTGAAAATTAGTAGACATTTTAAGTTTGTTTGAATGCTTCATGAAAGGTTTTTTGGTTGATAACAATTTTCTCCCACTCTAAAGGTATACAGCCTAAACGTGAACTTTAACAAAAGGCATACTTGCTCATACTTTTTGAAGCTAAGTGACAGGAATGCACAGCACTGTATATTTTATCTTCTGAAGAGACTCCTTGGGTATGGGTCTGAAACGGCTTACGTGTCTTCTGCAGACAGATACCACTTCTGTGGCACTGGGATGCCACATTGGAAATGGAAGGTTACTAAAAACATCTCAGTAAATTGCTGGGAAATAAATGAGAAGGAAAATCTCCACTGTTCCCTACCTTGTGTAATCAGTTATATACCTGTACAAGGAGAATTTCCATGCTTTTTAATCAGCCTAGATTAATACTTACTTTGAGCTGAGAGAAAACCCAAGAGTTGTGGCTCATATTGTTATATATAAAACCTATTAGTCCTAGACATAAAAGTATTTCCCTCTTCCATGCATTCACTTTGTCTTGAATTCTTCCTTCATTGTCATGAAGGGATTAAAATGAAAACAGACCCCACAAAAAAAGAGTTTAGCATAAAATCTAAGATACAAGTTTTCCAACTAACTCAAGGCACAGACATTTTCTCACCTCATTGCACCGTGTAAGTGAAAAACTCTTTCCTGAAGTACAGATTCTTTTTCCATAGAACTTTTTTAATCATTATTCCTTCCAATACACACCACCATAAAAAAGTGGTAAAAAATATTTTAAAAATCTTTCATCTAGATAAGATCTTCACTTAAAACTTCTTATCTGAGGAGCTCATAACTACTGTTTTAACTGTCTAGAAAGAGAAAGAATAGTGTTTGTCCAAGCATAGCAGCATTGCCTCTCTTCCAACATATGATCTATCAACCTTACAGATGACCTATGGAGTAGCTTTTGCTGTTCTCTTTTTTTTTTTAACCCTTTTCATATAAAATTAATTCAAGGAGTGCATTGGAGCAATGTACAGCAGCAGAGTTGCTATAGATGATGGACGTTTTTCTGTGATTCATTTAAAACTAAAACAGTAGCTGTAGTCTCCTCTAGAAAACACAATCTAAAGTATAATACCAACATCAACAGATGAAATGAGACATCTCATTCACTCTGCTGCTTTTAACTATTACGTTTTTTTATAAATTAATTATATACCCAGAATTAATCGTTCTGGGTGAGTAGCTAATTGGGCTAACAAGAGAATAGCGCTTACAAGAATTAAAAAAGAAAATAGCACCTCATTTCTCAAAGGTATCAGAGCAAGGAAGCCACACGTATTAAATGTTAATCTTAACTGAACAAAGCCTTTCATTTTGATCAAATATACTGAAGTTAAATTTTTGGCATTTCTGATTCAGCCTTTCACGATACTTCTTAGTTCAATTAGTCCAGTTTGATTTATTGTTGCCCCAGAAATTATGACAAAGCTAAAACAGAAATACTGAGCTGCCTAGTGTATGCAGATCCTAGGTTTTAAACACACTTTTTTATCTACATGAATGATGAATGTTCGTATGTTTTAGAGCCAAATGAACAAAATGAGGGAGGGAGGTTTCTGAGGGTGTTCTTTTTTTATACTCTTGCACTTAATAATTACTTCTCTATGCAGTTTCTGGTAAAATTTCATATTTAAATGGTTTGTGTTTGATTGACATAAATAAAAATACTGAAAGTAGGAGGCACCTCAATGTCGTTTTTGAACTCAAGACAGGGTATCCCCACCAGTAATAATCATTCCTGTAAGAAAATGTGTACAAAAACATACATTCCCATTATCAGCTCCTTTATAAAAGCAGCAGCACTTGGATTCTATTGCTCTGGAATGGGATTGTCCAAGGCTTTCGACCGATGGGCTGGGTGCCTGTTCACGTACCTGTCTGTAAGCAAGTAACAATGTTCCCACGAGTCCCCGGACACAGACCACGTGGTACCCAGGTGTGCCAAAAGAACAGAGCCCTGGTGCCAACGATACAGAGCATGGTATTGGATGCTAACATGACCTACACGTCCTGGGAGAAGTAAAACAACTTGTACTAGAGAAAAGACTGAGAGGTAATGAAACAATAAAAAGACTACAGAGAGAATGAAAGAAGAAAAGTGACTGCATAAGCCAAAACAAAGGCAAAGTTATTTGTATTGCTACACAGCTAATTACAGTGGAAATCGGCATGAACAGCACACTTTAGTTGGTTGATTTCTGCCACAGATACTGAACTATGTGGGGAAAAAAACCCAAATAAACAAAAAGCCCCCAACGATAAAGGAGGAGAAGCACAGAAGAGAAGCAGCTCAGAAAAGGTCTGGAGCACCCTGAAAATACTGAAGATTATTCTTCCTTCCAGGCAGGAATGTGCAGCGCTGTTCTCTCTTACTAATCACATCTCATTTTTTGGCTGGCTACCAAAGCAGGTTATGATGATACAAATACAACTGACCCCAAATGAAACAGGAAACAATTACAGGAATAGAGGAATTATTTTAAAATGTCAAATCTTCATGAAAAAAATGTGTTTAAAGATAAAGACAGAGAAAAATAAATAGAACAAAGCATTAAAAAGAGTCTTCATTGGTATACCACTTTGGCAATTTGGAGTTCTATAGCAGCTGCTTTGTCAGTGATGGTAACTTGCACCTAGCCTTTACCCCAACATGACATGTTTCCATTAACATTTCCAAGCTATTCAAGCAAAAGTGCATATAACAAAAATCTAATTAATACTGATATAAAGCCAGTCAACAGTGTACAAGGGAGTAAAAATGGGAAAATATGCCCAGAAGTGTTGGCTCATATACTTGGTCTCTAGGTACTACTAGAAAACTCCACCAAAACACATGAAACTCCAGGAGAGCCAGTCTTTTCATCTGCAGAAGCCACTTGGATGCAACAGATCTACTTCCCTCTGCACAAAGATGTCCCTAAAACACTTACCACCATGTAAGCTATAACAACTTCAGGCATCTCCTTTAACCTTCTTTTCCCAGTACCATTTACCACAAGTGGAAAAAATGGAATACTATGTCAGAGTGTTGTAAACTTTACACTCTAACCGACCTTTCTCTGCAATTTAAGGACTTTCTTTTTCCCCTGAACAGTTCGGAAAAATTGTATTATCATCTAAGTATAACCTTCCTCAAAGAGATGGAAAAGTAATGCAATTGCACAATATGTAGGTAATTTTGAAAATAAGTGAATTTAAAACATTAATAACGGATAATTAAAATACATTAAGTCTATAAAGTACAAAGGAAGATAGGTTTTAAAACCTTTTGAGCAAATTAATGCCTTTTCTTCAGTTACATTAATATAATTTAGAGGAGCAAAAGGTTGTGCTTTTCATGGCTCGATTCATTTAAATGAGGAGTTACAGTCTAGGGAAATTTCAAATCAAGTTTTACTACAGCTCGACCTCACCTCTATCACTAGCCATATAAATGAGAGCAGAATTTCCTCCTTCTCCTAGAGAACAGCAACAGAAACACTATGTAACATATGAAATCAACTTCTTCAATCATTAACATTCATTAAACCACTGTAGCTAAACCAAACAGGGAGAGGGGAAAAAAACCACATACTACTACTTGTTAATAAGGTTTAAGAGTTCAGGTTGAAAATGGTTCTTGACCCAGCGTGACTGTCCGGTAAACCCCCACAAAAAGAGAAGGCCCAGAGGAGATGGGTAAGGGTGATTCACCCATAAAGCTCAGGGAATAGTACAGGGTACGACTGACCACAGCTGTGGCAAAGAGAGCTGGCTGTCGTAGCACCAAGGGGACCAGAGGGGGGTCATCTGTTTTAGATAAACAGCTATCTACAGTTGAGCGGATCAACTGGCGGCACAAATGTTTCTCCCTGAGTCAGCCAGACCAGCACTGGGGCAGCGAATGTGTGGCTCAGTCCAGCACAGAGTATAAAAACTGAGCAATTAACACAAGAATTTCAAAGAGAGCAATGGGCTTGAGCTAGCTTCAACCCGCATATTTCTTCCCAGTGGTGGGACAGCCAGCATCATGACAGTGAGCATATTATAGAGATGGGTAATCACATCAGTATTGTGGTTAATCTGTACCTTGCAATTGCTATATTTTGCTAAGTATAACTTACACTTGTATTGTGGTTTCTGTATATTGCTGTATCATTCTGCCAAACCAAAAATTCTGTGTAACATCAAAAATATCTTCACATAAGCAAATTTGATATTAAACAGCATACCCTCTGCATGTAGAGTATCTAGAAAAACCTGGTCAAAGTATTGGACTCTGGCACCCAGACAGAGATCTGTCAAAGCCAATACTTCTACCATGAGAGCACAAACTCTCTTGCTTTCCGTAGGGAAGACAGCAGGTTACTAGTCCCTGAGGGTAGAAGCAAGACAAGTAACATGTAATCGACAGGACTTCAAAAGATTTGCCCAGATCCGTACGGCCAGATAAGCTCTGAATACAGGCCTCCTCCAACAGTACACAGCACCCTGCAAACATAAAGACTGTGGTTTCCAAAGCATGGCACCTTAGTCAGCAGCCCTGCCTCTCAAACAAGTTCCAAAGTTCCCCTAGAAATCTATTTGCTATTTTATCACGTAGCAAAAAGGTGCATTAATTCTCCCTCAGGTTGTCTTGATTATCTCCTGTTGGTTTGGATCTTGTTTTGTGGAGATATCATAGTCCTCAAAAGCTACAGCTTTAAGAAATGGGGAAAAGAATGGCAGAGGTGTTAGCGGGGGTGCAGTTCAGGAGAGTAAAATGATTTTCTGTCTCATTAAAATAGTTTCAAATTACAGCAGGAATAGCCAAAACTTTCCATCTGCTAAGTGGTTGCTCAGCTATATGACCACAGCTGGGAGCTGTACTTTGGTCCTACCTAGTAGATACAAACACATGATCAGGAATATTGTGTTATTTTCAGCGCGCTTGCTGGTCAACACCTAAGCATACCACGCCAACTGCTTTTTCCAGGATATTCTTACTGCCTCAATACAGTTTCATACTTAGAGCATATCCTCGATTCAGAACCAGTTCCTCAGTTCCCTTCTCCTTGTTCTAATATCTGAGAAGAAAATGAAAAGCAAGTGAGAGAAATAGCAGATTATCACTTGCCGCTTCTTGTCTTTTGTTATAGGTTGTGTTTGTTTGGGTTTTGGGGGTTTTTGTTTTTTGTTTTTTTTTTTTTAATATTAGGTTGGTTTTGATGGAGCTTTTGTTTGTTTGTTTTAACCACAAACTGCAGGGTTCAGACTTCCCATTGCTCTTCCACTAAGTGAATACAAATAACGAGTTTTATACAGGAAAGACATTCTGGCAGTGTCACAAATTTTCCTGCACCTATTAAAAATTCCTAAACACTTCCTGATCATTAAAACTGTACTGACTTTCTTGTGCATGAACAGTTCCAGGGAGCCGTTCCTGTTATCCAGAATAATTTGTACAAAAACACACATAAAACATTCCTAGATTTCTAACATCATTTCTACCTCTCATCTTCTGCGGTACACAGTCTCTTTGACTTCTTATATCACTTAAGTAAATTATCCCCTCTCCTCCAAGAAAACCACAGAATTGACTTTTGGCATGATATTACCATCCTGCTGGCTGCTACGCCTCTTCTCCTTCCGTCATTTCTCTTTGCAGTAGACAAATGAAGACGCTACTACTTGGTGTTTGCACAGTGGTTAGCACCAATGGGACTTTATTCTGACTGTGCTCTAGTCAGGATTTTAAGTAATATAAAAACATTATTACTAAGATAAAAATATTATTACTACCTATAGAAGCATACCCTATCAAATTGCTCTGATAGCAACCGACATTTCTCAGTGTATGCACAATGCTGAGTCACAGCACAGGCTGTTGCCACTCAGTGAGTGAAAAAGGGGATGGTACCAGAGCTTCCTAGTTCATGGCTTCCCTTGTGCATCCTGTGAGCAGATAAATCATCTGCTTTATTTCTTTATCATCACAGATATATAGCCAAAAAGTCACTTATGGTGCTTGCTGTTATTATCTCCGGGTTTTAGTGATGACTCTCTAACAAAGTTTCAGCAATTTCAGTAGTACATGATATATATAATACTAGATGGATGTTTTGGTTCTTTTTTGAGATTAAAAAAGAAACCGTTTGAGTGAACTTCAGCTAAAGAATTTGCGAGTAATCATTTTGAGGAAAAAAAAAAAAGATAAAAACACTGTCATTTTTAGTTTAGCATGCAAGCCTACTGCAGGAGAAACCATACCTTGCTACCCACCACAAGATGAGTCTCTGCGTCACTATTTGGGACTTTCCCCACCCCGTTTGGCTGCCAGCATCCAACAGCTTTCCTCCTCTATAACTGCATACTGAGCATTACTGAACAGAGCGATAGCTCTGTCTGAGCTCTTCTGAAAAACTGACTCTGAGAAATCTGAACTGTGTGGAAAAATGGGAAAAGTGGCCTTGGTGACTACATTGTATCACTTTCTCATCCAAGTCATATACAGCATAGGCAAGAAAAAAAAAGTAACCAGCAAACTGTGATGACGTGAAGCAAATCCACAGGCTTCTCCTAGATAGTTACTATCTAAAGAGCACTAGAAATAAGAGATGCCTCAGCATGTGCTCTGCATTCTGAAGAGAGCAAAGATGGGACTGGAAGTTCCCCGTGTCCTGCCTGCACTCAATGCAAATTCGGTAGAGTGAGGCCACGTGGCACTCGGAGCTGAACAGGATTAGTTTTCATTACATGAGAGAGAGTTATATTCTGATTCCCAGGGATTTGTTTTTCATATTTTCTTTTTCCTTGTCTGTGAACTGCAGAAGAGCAAGTTTACTCAGAAGTTAGTGTTTTTAATCTCAGAAAAATAATATTTTTCTGGGAGTCTCAGTTTCAGAATTTTGCTTTCATTTTTTTGTCTGATTGTGTGCAAGTGAATAAAAAATGGAAAAGCAAGAGTAAATTCAAGGAAGAAGAGGAAACAATGGTGCCCTCTGAACAGGACAATGGATCTGCATTTCAGAGAAATGGCTCTGACACCTGGGCTATTTTACCTCAACACTTTGACCCCATGCCTTTATCTAAAACTGCCCAAGATGGTCTTTGACTATGGTACCAGAACAACCAGTAGAACTTCAGGTTTTGCTGAAGTAGGTACTGCTTTATATTCAGCTTGGATTTCATCCATTCCAAGGGGCTAACTCCAGGGGAAAAACATTTCTTCTCCTAAATACTAATGTCCGGACACTTTGGTGAAGTTGATTGTCCCATATCTTTCAAGAAAACTTGAAAGCAGTTCCTCCCCCGCACGCTTGAGTATCCATCTTCTTTCTGAAGGACTGCACTGAGATGTAGTAAGAGCTTTTCCATTAGTGTAGAAGTGTCCCATTCATCTATTAGCTTAAAAACCCCCCAAAATAATGCTGAACCTCAGAAAAAAGGCTTAGGTCATCTAAAAAAAATTTCATGCCAAACTATAAAAAAAGTGGCCTTGAAAAGTACTACTGCTCTGTGAAAAGGACTTATATTTATATTAAAAAAAAAGTCTCAGAGCTCTTGACATCTGAAGTGTATTATTTTAATGCAAGGAGTAGTAGTATATATTTGGCTGAAGAAAGGTGGGCATGTTTTGATTATTCTGTTTTATTACAATTTGAAGGATTTTGTTCATTTTCTGCTTTAAGATAATATATTTAATTTCTTGATAAAGTTTGTGTCATTTCCTCTTCTAAAACCTGTACACGTGGAGGCTGCAGGTACAAATATTTTCAAAGAACAACATTTTCTGAAATGAAAGACGATTTTGAAACAGTTCACTTATCTCAAAATTTATATAGAAAATGGTGTAATTTGTTAGTCACAGTTAATTATTCTGTTCTTTACCCTGAAGGTGCCGTGCAACCTGGGAACAAAACCCACATGTTTTAAATAAGCAATCACACACAGAACAAAGGTTGGACAACCCAAAAAGCAAATAGAAAATCTTAACTTTCCAGGACCTTTTACAATGAGCAAGGAGACACAATTCCTAGAAAGATAAATGCTCAGACTAATAAAGCATTACAATTTGAGCATTGTAAATGTAGCGCTGGGACTGTTGATGTGTATCTCACATAGCAAAACAGTATGCAAATAGTTCTGTGAATACATAACATCTCTTCATAGGCAAGAAGCGGGACTGGTTTGGGAGTATTTCATAAGCAGCTGTAATCGTAATGCGCAACACTCTTGAACTTCAGGCATGATACTGGGAATAGGATGAAGCAAGCTACATTGATGAGAATATTATAGGAGATGTTTAGATCTTTTAATTAAAAAAAAAAAGACAGGAAATCATTGGGTTTTACAATAAAGCTTGAAGCTAGGTGTTCAATGAAGGTGACACCTAATCTCATGCCATACAAATGGGATCAAGAAATTAAACAGCCCCAGTAGCTTTAAAATATTTATGAGGAGGAACAAGAACTTCAGATAATGATTAAAGTAAATATAGGAAGAACACAGGATTGAATTTTTAAGAACTTGCACCTACAGTACTTCCATTACCAAAAATCATTGTTTAGCTTACTATTTCTCTTCCCTATCCACCCATGCTGTTTGGTAAACCCATTAATTCCAGAAAAGGGAAGAACATTAAGTATTTTGCAAATTGTTAAAATCTTCCGTTGTGATAAACGGATATGAGACAACAGATGGAAAAAAGGGGGGAGTGAGGTGGGGAGGGGAAAGATGCCCCTGAAGTACCCATGTGGCTGTAAAAGGCTGGAAAGGAGTTTCTAAACAGGGCTCGTTACTCTTCAGAAAAGGGTTGAGCTCCTGTTCTTCTTTCCCTGAATTAGTGTGAATAAGCTATTTTGAAGGCATTGCTTAACAATATCAACATATTCATGTGTCTAAGACCCACCATTCCACTTCCCTGCCAATAGAAAAATTTTTTTTAAAAAAGACAATATCTACAGAAGGAGACAACAATCATGGAAACTCACGATGAAACATCAGTAAGTGGGGAACCCTGGATTTAGAACAACAACAAACTAGAGGAAAAAAAAAACACCTAAATGAGGAAATCTTCTGTTTACTTGAGTAATGCAGTGAAATGTGAGATGACAGGAAATCTTAGAAATACTTAATTTGATTTTGATTCTCACTGCTGATTCACAAGCAAGCTCCTACTTTGATTTGTATACACCCAAAGAAAGCAAAGAAACCTGAGCAAGTACAGCTATACGAGCTACACAAAGAATCTTCACACCTGTGTACCCTTCGACTGTTTCTTCACATTTCAGACAAATACAGTCATCCCTTATGGAAATATAAAACATTTCTTCTGTACATGCAATTTTTACAGTGGGGTGGATTTATTTTGACTGTAAACAACATTATGTTCAAATCCCCAATTAAACAATTCACAGGAAATCTCAGATCAGGAAAATAATACACATACGGTTAATCTGCTGGGACTTCCCAGCTTAGTTGTGCTTTTACCAAATGTCAGGGTGCTTTGCATGTGACAAGCTTGCCTCAAATTCATATCTCCCATGTAGCACGTCCCAGTAATGACTGCCCTAATGTTAGGAAAACATATGCTGAAAAAAGACAGGCTACATCAGACAGAGGGTGTCTATCACAGTGAGAGGAAATGTAGTTCTGTTCCCATCTCTCTCTACTAATTCCTGTGAGTTACTTTCCTTTACTCATCTCCTTTCCCACCATTTAAAAACACATGGAGAGTTTAAAAAAACCTAACTGGTTTACTGAGACAAATTTGTGCAATAATATATGGGTTGGATTATTTCACATGTTCACTTAAACTGGAACATCAAAATGGAACATGGAAAAGCTATCCTATGTTATAAGTTGGATATCTCATCTTTCCATGAACATGTGTAATTACATACAATGCAAGGATTTTGCAGCTGATCTTCTTCTAGAGGTAGTAATGGGAGCAAGTTTCTTGAATTTTTTCTACTGAAGCTGACAGAAGCTTAAAAGTACAGATTTACTTTAAGATTAAAGCAACACTAACCTTTCCAACGTTACAAATAACTTACGTTTTAAAATGGGCATTTTCTAACCTGAACTATATGAGGACGTACGACTTATGCACCATATGCCTGAAGAAAAAAAGAAAAGAATCTCCAGAAGAGGAATGTAATTCGTTTCCTTTGCACACATCAGTCAAGAGAGATTCAAGTTACTCAATAGGTAGCAAAAAACTCAAAAAGCAACAAAAACCCACCTATGGAAGAATTTGAAAAGATTGAAATAAAAAGAAAAAAAATTGATAAGCCAGCAAATACCATTTCCAGTCTGCCAGGGAATTTGCCTGGGGCAAAGTAAAGCGCTTCAAGGATTTGTAAAAGGACTTTAAGTAAAGCACTGAATATTGTGCAGGAACATAAATCCACCCCGTGAATGCACTCTCTGTAGTCCCTAGATGTTACAATAAGGGCCCAGAGGGTCTCACTGAGAAAGTTAAGGCAGGTTTTGAGAAAATGGTACTTCCGCTACGTTGGGGAAGTAGCATCCCTGGTAAGGGCTTCTGTCCCCTCGCAAATTTATCAATGCAGCAATATGAAGAACTTGGTATCTTCAAGCTGAAAGAGCAGCAACCAAGAGGAAGCATCTACAACGGGCTCCCATGTTCACAAACATTAAACATTTCCAGACAAGAACTTTGCAAATAGGAGTCAAAATAATCCCATTTTTAATCCTCAGAAAGAAATAAGCAAACTGGTTAAATAACTTTAGCCCATAGAAGAGAAAAAGTTTTTTTCTGCACCACTGAGGTAATAAATCATTGAATATGGAAAAAAATAGTGTCATTATTAGTAAGAGATTATGTATCAATGAATATATTTTGCAAAATAATACTTTGCAATTAATAAATATGCAAGAAATAGTGCAATTTAGTATGGGAAGTCAAATTAGGAAAGCTCATTAAAATCTGCAAATCTGTTACAGACACCTAGTGTTGAATAATTCATTAACTGTTTAATACATTTACTAAAAAAACCCATGTAAATTACTTTTATCACTGGCCTAATTCTAATTTTTTGTTTTGTGAAGGGATTCTCTTTTCCTAGCACAAGTCTGAAAGTTTAATTGCAAATTGATTAACATGGAGCTTTGCTAATTAAATCAGCTGAAGGAGAATTAGGCTGACACCATGCTAGATGCTCAAATTAAGGGACTGTCCCATTGCATTAAATATAGTGCATTTATCATAGATAAACTAACAGCCTGTTAATTCGAGCTGACAGATAATGGAGGAGAAAAATGAATCTTTACAGTGTTGTGTGTGACAGACACACAGGTCTTTTACTACTAACTGTAGCTTCACAGGTTTCTGAACAATTAGAAAGTCTTAATAATGTTGCTTTCAGTTTGAAATGAGAAGAATAAAGTCACTCTAGCTAATACTTTGCTTATGTGACAGTATCAGTCCAAAGATCTGCACATATTTCTATGTTGATAGGCTGACTGTTAGCAAGTAAGAAACTCAAAAATCCATTTAAGTTTAGAAACCGTGGTCTGGAGAGTGTTAATAAAACTAAAGAGATTGGCTGTATAGTATCTAAATGAAAACTTATCTCTACATGAATCTTTATTATCTAGGCATTATCATCTAGATGGTGGTATTCAGTTAGTGTAAAGCCTACAGGTTTCATGAACTCAGTTACATATTCCTTTAGTTTTCCGAGTTTCTTGGCACTCCTAAATGTCATTCTGTTTTCAAAGTTATCAATATGAAAAATTATCAAGTCATTTAATAATATAGCTCTAGAAATTCTACTTAGACTACTCCACTGGAGCTCCAAATCCCGTGTAAAGAGATATCCAGGAAAGTAAAACTGCTTCACCAGTGCAGACTGCCAACACCCTTTACTGTAATTGAGCAGAGCCACCAGAGAAGCTCGCGACCATCACACCGTCAGGAAACCCCCCCCACAACAGTTTAGCTGTGGCCACCAGCACAGACCTGGTTTTAGACCAAAGTCTCACGTGCACAGATGCAAAGGGGTAGCTCCGCCAAGACTCAGCCAGCATCAGGCATCACACTGCTATGCACAGAGATCCCACGTGTCACCACAGCAGCAGGTATGGAAAGGAGGAATGTAATATTACACACGAGTATGCCCCAGTAGCTACAATTCACTAAACATGCCTTGAAAGATTTTGCCTCTCTCAGTTCAGATAAAACACATCACAACATGCAGCACTGGAAACATTTGGAATTTTTTATGCCCGCTCCATACATAGAACATTGTCGAGTTGGCTGGATTAGTGAATTGAAGACAACAGCAAGGGGCATCTTTTCCTTTCCTTTTTCCCGTGTAGTAAGTCTAAGACAGTCACATGTGACCCTCTGTCCTTGTTCATGCCAGCACCAATGATCACGAATAATCATTCACATAGAGAGAGAGGATCAGGGCTTGGATAAAGCTTTAGCGAGATCACTTCCTTGATACACCTCATAAGCAAGTGCAATAATGCATACATAAGAAAAAGCACATCCAAAAACAGGAGAAGCATGGCACTATGATGCTATTTTGATACCAGATTAAGTGCTGGCTGCTCACAGAATTGCTGAATCAAAGGAGAAGCACTGCTACTACCTAAGTAATTTCATTCAAAATAGCTGTCCTTTCAATGGAAAAATCAATCCCTCCTCTCACCAAAAAACCCCACGCCCCCCCAAAAAAACCCAAAACCAACAACCAAGCAAAAAAAAGAAACCCACAACAAAACCCCAACTAGGTAAAAACAAGAGCTGTCAGTTTAGAGTATATGAAAAAGGTCAAGCTTTTTTATAATAAAATGTCTTGCTCTCCTCACTCTCCTTCCAAATGACTGGAAGGAAAAGAAGATCAAAAGACCAACAGTGGTCTTAGATCGAGAGCAGATATTAGTAATGATGTTAGTATCATATCATTAAGACCAAAAATTAGTTAAGAATCTCTATCTGAGATTAATAACACATGATCATTAAATTTTGCCTATATTTTATGATATTGATGCCAGGTGTAATCTCATACATGTTTGCTCTATCAGCTGCAGTATCAGTATCAGTCAATACAGAAAGCCTACAGGCTTCTGAATTATTCAAGGTCAATATTTAAAGATTAATTTTTTGAAAGTATCTCCAAACTTCCACATGAGGTGCTCCCAATACACTCCAAAAAGCGTTATCAGCAGAAGGTAAAACCAATTGTATGTTTGCTTATGAGCAAGGAAAAAAAAAAATGTTATTTGGCTAAGAACGCAGTATAGATTTTCAAGAAAGGTCACAGACCTTCTCAAGACCAGATTCACAATGAAAATTAAAATATATTATTGTGCTAAACTTGAGAATTCATATTTCATGAGAAACTAATACCCAGGGATAAACTGCTGCTTGCCTAGTTTTCAGGTTTATAAATACTTAAAACTCTTGTCTTGGTTGACTGATTTACCTTGCAATAATTACTCGTTATTATTGATATCAGCTGGACAATACTTGAAAGCCACCCTCACCACTAAAAATATCTTCCAAACAGGTCAGTCCTCCAACTCCTTTCAAAATCAACTAAATCAATACCTGCTAAATGTTAACTGCACATGAACGCACTTATTACTTTTGAAACTACAAAATTACTAAGTTTTTGCGGGCTTTATGCAAACTTGTTATGGGACAACAGCGATTCCAGCTTTCAGATGGAGTATAGGCAGAACACTGGGCATTGGGAAAATGCTGTTAGCCTGGAAAATCTCCCAAAGCTTCCTCTCCCTTTTACACTACCCACAGAAAACTTTTACCATGCATCATAGAGAGAGACAGGGTGTCCAACCCTTTTCTTAGAATAGCTTTTTGAGGATGCTAAGGCATTCCTGTAAGAAGAGATCTTCAAACATGCCTTGAAATTAAATAAATTGGACCTTTGGAAGAGATCCAGCATTTGGAGAAATATTCCGCTTTGCTTACTCTCCGTAAGCTGCATTTCGCAGTAGGCATGAGAAGTAATAAGAAAAAACGTTATAATTTGCAGAAGTGATTAAAATGTTATTGTTGGATTTCACCAAGTGAGTGAGGTTTTTCAGAGACTAATAAGCATTCAAGCAAAAATGAAGAGTTGATGCTTTTTCAAAGTTGACATTATGTGCGCTAAAACTGACACTACGCCTTTATGTCATTCTTCTGCTGGAAATTTAGAGAAAATTTTTCCCTTGAAGAAATCTTGAAGGTTTATTGTGCCATGAACAACCACTGAAGTTCCCAAAATATGTGCACTTCCAGAAACTGGGTTCTGACAGAATCCCTTGCAGGGGACCCTGACCCACGAAGGCAAAAGAGCAAACAAACAAAAAAACCCCTAACCCCCCCCCAAAACATGCACAAGACAAATCTTCAGACTGAAAGGATGACACATTGCAAAATTTACGTGCTAGTTTGGTATAAATTCCCTAGCGGTATTTATGCTTTTTACAGTTATTTAGCACCATAGTTATTCATGCGTACAGTTTTATCTCTGTTTTCCACAATATCGGTTTGCCTGATCCTTGTGTACAGAAGTGTATGATGATTAGTAGGACAGACTTCTCCTTTCATTTTGTTTTTCCCTTTGCTCATGTTATTCAGTTTCGAAAATCCTGAAACAAAAATAAATTAAGACGCTGGTAATGTTAGCGTACTACTAACTTTTGATCAAACTTAATTTCATTATCCTTCAGGAAAAAAAAAAAAAAAAAAAAAAAAGGAAAAAGCAATATGCTTTTAAATTCAGATTGTCTGACTTTCAGCAAGTGACCACCTTTCAGGAATTTCACATTATTATCCCTAACTAGAATATATTACCTCCATTAAATAATACATATGACAAAGATCTGTAGCTCCCTTTAATCCTTTTACAGGAATAAACTGATGTCTTCTCTCTTCCATTGGAGGTTGGTGGTATAATATAAGAATTGTAATTTCTCTTCAGACACCTTCTTCAGATGGCTAATGCAATTTAACGCCTGCGTTTGTCACTTTTGGCAGCGACTGGTCCTGGATGTACTATTCTGACATTGTCATAACGTGCTCAGGCAGCTTTCTTCTTAGAAGCCCATCACGATTATTAATTGCTTCCTGTTCCTGAAACACCACATTCTGAGCTCTCATCTTCATCTCTTCTTTCTTGACCTCTGCTACTCAGACTATTGCTCTTAACTTCCAAAATTTGTTGAAGTTTTCAGTGCTTTAGGCCTGTGACTCAGGGTACAATCGCATAACTTCTACTTGCATCAGCAAACCACCACCGTTTCAAACTCACTGACTCCACATCACTGACAACTCAGCATTACGAACTAGTTATGTGGGGGGGTTTGCAGCTATTCCTCATCACATTAAATTTGTTTTTCTCTTTTTTTTTTTTTTTCATTTTAAAATCCATCCTAGATTTAAAAAAACCCATATAGCAGTCTCAGCCTCCTATCGAGATCATCTTGATCATGAATGGCAAAATCTTTTCTTTGTGTTGCATGGGTTTCATGCTTTCACTGGATTCAGCTGAGGTTTTCCGTCACCTAAGTGACAGGTAGCATGGACTTAGAGTCTTCACCACCACGTTGCATTTTGATGGCTTATGTTATTTCCCTGTGCTCTCACTCAAGAAAATCAAGAACAAAGTGACCAAAGACTTTGCAGTCTTGGTGTGCTCATGCTGAAGGTGTCTAATGATATCCCGCAGAGAGAGACAATACACATCAGAGACCACCTCAGCGTAAACAAGTACGTCCTGTCACTCACCACTTTTTCTAAGGAATTTTCATATGAATAGTTTGATGCAGGCAGTATAGAGTATGCAGTAGAATAAATAGGAAATAGGACAGACCTTGAGTTTAAGAAGACTTTACAGTATAATTCTACATTATTACACACTTGTAGAACTAAACCTATTTTTATAACTGTGACCGGATCAGTGTTATTCTACTATTTGGGAAACAGCTCTACCTATAGTAATGTGCAAATATTTAGACGTTGGAAAAATAGAGGTGGAACTTAAATTGGGACAAATCCATAAAGAAGTGACATTAATGTGTAGGCTAGATAAAGTCTCTCCAAATTTCTCACTAAGGAAATACCATGATTAACCATTTCACACTACAATTATTGCATTAGTTTTACGGACCCAACATTTTTATTTAAAACTAGGATTTTTAAGGTACTCTGTTTAAGACACATATAGCAAGAAACATTCAGTGTACACTGAAAAGATAGTCTCAGTTTAATCTCTTTTAATGAGTTTGTGTTTCATAAAGCTGAGAAAAAGGAGCAGTTATAACTAGAGCTGAGCTTGTCTAGTCTATGAGTTAAGATAAGCAAAGTTTGTATTGTTTCAAGAGATAAGTAAAAGCTAATTGGACAAATGCAGCACTATCATCAATGGAATAAGGTGTCCCATTGACAAACGTATTGTTAATTCCAGGCCTTAGAGATTAAGCTTTTCATTTCTGAGTTTTTTTCCCTATAATCAAAGTCTGCAGATAAACAGGTGGAGGAGAACCATTTCTAATACACACAGTAAAAGCAAGATAAAGGCTCCATTATTTTTTGTTGTTAAAAATTAACAGCTCAGGTATTCCTTCTGCTTTACCATCTAAAACCCAATTATTATTTTAGTCTATTATTTATTTGTGCAGCAGCAGCACCCAGAGGACTGAAACACTGACATTAATATCGAGTCCCTTATGTAAAAGGCACAATCTAAATACTATGAAAAGTAACTATTTCTGCCCTACGTTGCTTAACACATAAATCACAAATCACAAGTGGGGCAAGAGAGGCAGGCATGCACAAATGCAGTGACTTGCTCAAGGTCAAACAACAGGTCCATAGCAAAGCTAAGAATAGGAATCAGGTCTCTTGGTATCAGTGGAGTACCCTATTTACTAAAATAAGCTGATCAAGTGTGATAAAAAGGATATGTCCTTTTTAAAATGAAATTATTGGTAAACAGATAAACAATTCAACAGTATGTTCACAATTAGCAGTCTGTCTTTCTGCAGCCTTTGAAAGCTGATGGCACGAGAGGTCCACTAGACAAGAAGTCTTTCATGAAGCAGGTACAAAAATTACAGTTTTTGCATATGAAAGTCCATTAACTTCTAAAATAATTTCACTGAGGAAGGCTAGTAATTTGTAACCCTGGCCTCCAAAACCCATGCATTGTTCTTACTGAATGGCACTGCTTAATTCTCAAGCTTTATGTTTTCCTGTCTACTAGTATTACAGGGGACGCTATTTTAATAGACTAACATTTCTAGTGCTTTTCAGTAGAGGATATTACCCGATTATAATTTCAATTCAAAAAATGCCTTCATTTTTATTAGGAGTTAGTTTAACCACCAAAAAAAATCACCAAACTCGCAAACAAACAACAAAAAGCCCACCAAAAACCAGCACCACCGTCATAAACAATCCTTGTAAACCACAGCCACGACAAATGACTGAGAACCCTCAATCAGAAATTATGAATTGTCAAGCAACCGGGATATTCTCATATAAAATTATCAGACAGGAACAGATTCTAAAGAGAATTCCAGGTTTGCAACTGCATACAGAAATTTTGATTTGCGTTATAGCTACAAACACACACACATTTTGTGTTATGGTTTTATCATATCACTGCAGAGCATATTCCACCTCAAAATACAGTGTCCTGCACTTCCTTTCTTTTTTCAAAAAGGTTGCCCCCATTGCTGTGAAGTAGAGGATTTAAACCTACAGAAGACTTTAATCTTTCCTATATAGTGTACATAACATATAGCTACAACTGAAGTTCTATCCCAAAGTGATATTGGGAGTGATGAAAATGTGGGGTGGTCTCTTCTCTAACAGCGTTTCCAAAGAAAGTGTCTTGCTATAAAATTCAGTATTCCCCTGTGTACCAAACTTTTTATTTGGAGGGTTTGTAAGAATTAGACCTTAGCGTTATAAAGGGAAGGTAAATTGTCCTCTTTGAGTGCATGTCAATTATAAACAAAAATATGCAACAATCTATAAAAGTCAAGTTCCATGCACAGCTATTCTGTTCTCTCTCTCAACCCCACATATTACTACTACTATTTATGGTAATCTTGCACGCTATTAATACCCAAGATCAAGGTTTCCCCAGATGCTGCACTAGTACCTACGAGTATTTCTACTCCACTGAGATCAGAAGCTTAACAGAGGAATAAATTACCTCAGTTGCAGAGGGGTACTACCTGCCAGAAAGCTAACATCCGTATTAATAGTTACTGAAGTTTTATCTGAGACAGGGAAGTTAAAGCAAATATGGAGAAAGGAGTTAAATTTAATCTGGGCAAGCTTTCTGGAAGCCCAGATTACCTATATTGCTCTTCTATTATTCTTCTTCATCCAGGTGAAATGAGGTTTAGGGTCGCAGCCAGCACAGCTGCTTGCTCAGGGTAGTTTTACTGGTGGAAGGTACTTAGAGAAATCCTCTACGCTAACATAAAACTGTAATTTATGTATGACACAGCCAACTTCATATTTAAGAGGGCACATTTCTATACGGGGGTTAAGTGTACCTTTAAAAGTCTCCGTATCTACCCAAAAAGAGTTTGTGTGGCCCAACTACACACGTACCCAAATGCCTTATGTGCAGATCATGGTTTGAGCTTTTACGGGTAGTGGCTATATAATCTAGGAGTAATGGATGTCCTGACAACTGCTTTAGAGTCATCCCAGAATAGATTCTGAGATTTTGAGCATTTCTGAGAATGTTCTTTCCTAGCCCTTGTTTGATTTATAGCCCTACCTACCTGTATAGTTCTGAGAGTCTACTCCCCCTACAAAGGTTAAAACATAAAATGAAAAATGGATGTGCAAACATTATGTATAGGTTTTTACATTACAGTCTCTTAGTTATGATTTGTATTTGTAAAGGCATTCCTCTCTGCTTCACTGAGCCTGGAATAAAAATAATCAAAGTCCTAATGTTTCTTCACATCTATAGCACAGGTACTAGATAAAGAGATGTAGATCCCTATAGAGGGGGACAATTCCACTGACATTAGTAAGAGCAAACTGGAGCAAAGGAAAGTAGAGTCAGACCATTTTTTATTTCCTATTTTATTCTACACCAAGGAAAATATTTTCTCTTCTACTTAATTACAGGTTCATGTTTGTTAATCACACCACACAGATTTCTCACTACAACAGATGAAATAACATATTATCTTTTCCTTTGAGAATGCCTGCCAGGAAATAACAAGTTTTTTAAAAAAACCTAAACAGCATACAAACCCACTGCAGAGTCCTTTAAAATAAAGAAAAAACAAAACAAAACAAAACAAAAAACCCTTGGTATCAACTCACTAGTATTTTTGTTCAAATGTCTATTTTCCTTCCACAGTTCTTGTTTTGTCTGCTATCCTAAACAGCACATGATTTAGGAACCTACTTCATTATGCCAAAGACTAGCGTTATTCATTCCTTCCTACAGAGCAGCGCTGAATAGGCAGGCTGCGTGTGGATTTTTCTACCACTTGCATGCTCGTTTCAGTGACACTCACTTTCCTGTATGCTGGAGAGTCATTGGAATGCAAAGCACTTTCACTTCTCTACGTAACACTGTTAGAATTAGGTTGCAGTTGTATTTATTACAAAACAGAGTACAACTCCTGTAACCCCTAACAGCCTCCGATCTGACCACATGGAGACAAAGAACTCCATCATCTGAGATGTGCTAGGGGACAAGCAGGCTGGGATTTTTGTGTTTAAAAGATTCATTTACTTAGAGCTGCACAATCTTACTAGATGTGTGCTCTAAAGATACAGAACATCTAGGACTGGAGTATCTCCCTTATAAGGAAAGGCTGAGAGACCTGGGTTTGTTCAGCCTGGACAAGAGAAGACTGAGGGGGGATTTCATCAATACCTGTAAAAATCTAAAGGGTGGGTGTCAGGATGATGGGACTGGGCTCTTTTTGATAGTGTCCAACGACAGGACAAGGGTCAACGGGCACAAGCTGGAACACAGGAAGTTCCACTTAAATATGAGAAAAAACCCCTTCCCTGTGCGGGTGCCAGAGCAGGGGCACAGGCTGCCCAGGGAGGGTGTGGAGTCCCTGCCCTGGAGACACTCAAACCCCACCTGGACGCGGTCCTGTGCCCCTGCTCTGGGTGTGCCTGCTCAAGCAGAGGGTTGGACAAGATGGTCTCCAGGGGTCCCTTCCAACCCCCACCAGTCTGGGATTCTGTGATCTCTACTCCTCCTCCTCCTTGTACAAATAGCTAGCGTAGGGCTTTGGTTGGTTAGTCGTGTGGCAGCCATCCACAGCCAGCTCTTTTCTGACAAGTTGTGCTCAACTTGGTTTAAAGGTCTACTCACACTTGTAGACAAAGATAAAACCTATGCAGGTACTGCACAGATATAAAATAATTCTGCTAAAAGATCTGCCATACTTGCATATTTTGTGTGTCATTATTTAGCTCTACAGTGTCACACAATCTAAAGGTCTTGGTCCCCAAAATAGAGTGGCTCACTAGGTAAGCATTTGCACATGGTTTACTTTGACATCTTTGCTGTTCACTAACGTCTTCCGCATTCACACAGGAAGCAAAAGCACAAGCACAGGAAATTCCACAAGTACATAGAGCCTCATGTCATTTTTGTAATGATTTCTCCCATCAGTACATCCTTCTCATTTGTGACTTTCTATCATCAGAAAACTCGGTAACACCTTAAAGACCCTCCTTATTAGCCATGCAATATCTTTTGCTAGTAAAGTGAACCATAGCAGCCATAAAGAGCTGGAAACCGATAGAGGGTACATGTGAACAAAACCCCATCTAGTACAAAAATATATGAATATATACACACACACAGAGCCCTAATTAAACTGCTCAATACGCTAATACCAGTTACTAAAGTACAGCCACAACATCTGACACCTCCTGGGTGAACAAAAATATATTAACACACTACTAAGGTATATAAATAAGAAGTGCCTTTCCAAAAGATGAGATGTTTGAAGTCACCAGTCAGACCACAATATTTTTAACACTGCACTTGAAAAACAAGCTTATATATTAACATTAACAAGGAAGTTTAGCTGGTATCTGAAAATACTCCAGGAAAAAAAAAAATATATAGTTTTCATTAATTCCTCTGCTTGCTTTTTTTTTTTTTGGTTGGTTGGGTTTGCTTTGGTTTTTTGTTTTGTTTTGGGTTGGCTTTTGTGTGTTTTTATTTTGCTGTTGGGTTTTTTCCCCCCTTAATAGTTTATGAACAACAATCGCTCGAGGGTCAAACATGCCCTCACTGTAGATATCTGGATCAGAAAGTAACTTGTAGCTGTTCAGAAGTTCTAACTGAAAGCTGTGCTAGGAAAAAAAAAATTAAGTTATTCTTTTAACTCAGACTAAATCACAAAATCCTGGCTATTTTCCAGATTCCAGACTGGCTGCAGCTTCTAGATAAGCTGGCTGAATGGCTAGAATAAATGCTTCCTGTAGCATACGGACCTGTGACCCAGACATGCTGCTCTCAAATATTTGCTCCATCTAACCTACAAATACACTTTTTCTAATTGCTCATTGAGGAGAAAGGGCAAAAAGAGACAGAAAGTGTTCGTGCATCAAGGAAGTGTATTTTCTGATTTGAGAAATACCAGAAAAAGTGGTATTTCTGCTCTACAAATGTAATATCCCAATGCTGAAGTCACCATAGATGGATATCGTACAGCAAACAACTGAGGGACTTTCACCTTTCAGGAATTTTTTCAGAACATAATCCATTTGCACATGAAAGCCTAAATATCATTTTAGAAGTACATTGCTAGAACAGATAGCACGCTGTAATTTTATTTTTTTTAAGAGCCATACAACCACTTCAGAAAGCTCTGGGTCCAGTGACCACATGCACTTCAATCACAGCAAATCCGGTCACTTCCCTGCATAGAACCACATAGTTACCAAATCTCTGTATTTCCAACCAACTTCTTTTTTCAGTTTCTTACAAATACACAGTGATTAATGTGTCAAAATGAGCTGTCAAAACTTACTTTCAGTCATTCACATCCGGTTACAGAAAGTAAAACTTAAATCTTAACATTTACCTACACTAAAAGTTTATAAAATTTATAGGTACAAAATTTCTGTTTGAAGAACAATGATCAGAGTAAAGAGGGGTTTTTGCATACTTACATTGGTCAGATCTCTAACTAGCTTTCTGCATTACCTGAGGTTTCATATAGTGAAGATTTCAGAATGCAGCTTGACACTAAGCAGGAATTAAATTTTAAAAAGTAATAGATTTGGGGGTTTGAGGTTTTGTTTTTACTTTGCATTAATCACTTCTCTAAGCATAAACATTCAAATTACTGTGTTCTACAGTACACATTCTCAACATTTTTCATCTTACTAAGTACTTTTAGCTTCATTTGCCAATTTCTTTTGTCAAAATTCTCAAGTGCATGCTGAATTTTAAACATCACTGGTTTTCTATTTTTTTAAATCATAATCAAAGAAAACATTCAAGGTGAATGTCTCTAATTTAGCATGTGTGTGACCAATACATTTACATTTGGAGTCATTACTCATGCCATCTGGCTTGATGTGCTCATTAATAAATGAAACAAGTTCCATTGCATTATTGATTTTAGGTAGTTAATGACTTTCTTCTCCCTCAAACTGTCAATGTCATATCTTTACACTTCATGTTTTTTGTACTTCATAGAGAGTTATTGCCAAATATTGCCATGTAAATCTTATTCGTATATTTCCAACGTGTTTGACTCTACAGAATTTAAGCTATTCAAGAAGAGTTTAGAAAGCAGTCTGTTCTATTTCGTCAAGGCTTTCTGTTGTCAACAGCAACAACTGTGAGAGTTACTTCTACTTTGATTGCTGCACTGTCACTTATAATTAACTAGTTTTGCTATGCTTTAGCATTTTTTTCTAGCATGGGGTGGGGATACATTATTCATATAACATAGAAGCTACCTAAATATCCTTTCGCTGGTAGAACTGTGGAAGAAACCTTGCAATTTGCGTACTTCATGGGATGGTTTGGTGATATCCATTGGTTTTGACAGCAGTACCGTTGCATATTTTAAATATTTCCAACTGCTTCACAATGTAGTTTCAACAAATCAACACCAGGAAACTGAAGTGGCTTGTCTAGAACCAAAAATGCTTGGAAATAGCTTTTCACTTCTCAAAGCAATGCACGCTTCACCTTCAGACTCAAGACCGACCTAGTTATTAGTCTTCCACTGCCTGCATTGATGATCTTCACGTCTCCTCATTCTGCCTTAATCTCTTGACCATGTGCACTGGTTGAGGACAGTGCCAAGATGAATCCCTGCAAACACGCACCAGCTGTGACCAACTTGGTGACACCTTCAGTTTGACAAGGAGTTTTCTTCTAAGACAATGGTAAAGCATGAGGTTGCACTTTTTTTTTTTTTGACTCAAAACAATTCACTGGCTTCCACAAGTAAATTTGTACTCCATATGTCAATTTTCAGACAAAACAAAAAATCCAAGGTCTTTCTCATTTCAGGTTTTCATTTGGGTATGTCATATATTTCTACTAATGTAAAAAGCATTACACCAGCTGTTATGGGTAGAGTGAAATAAGTTTCTGGAGGTCTGGTGTTTTCATTTATAACAAGCGTATAATATACATATACAAAGTAATCTAACCATTGTATGGCTTTGTGTACTGGCCTAAGAAAGCATAAATAATTTGATTCCCTACACTCATTATAAAAAAAACCTAAAACTTCATTTTTCATGTTTAACCAAAATCACTCTGGGTTCCAAAACTGAATTTTTGAACAGTCTGTTGAATATAAAATAAGGTCTAAATTTTAAGACTCTATATAGTGTTGAGCAATAATTCCGCCTACTCAGCAAACTGATTTTATGAAGGTCTTTAAAACACATTTGTATGGAAAATATTATAGGCCTAATTTTTTTAAGCAAACTGCTTGCATAATCCTGAGTTTTATACAAGGTGGGTAATTGTGCGTACTTCATTCTGTATGAAGAAAATGACTGACCATTCTGCTCAGGTGCGTTATGTTCTCACTAATATTTCAATCCAAATAAATTCCACAAGAACCGGGAATGGATTCTGGGCCAGAAACTACAGTTTTTCTGGAGTAAAATAGAGATATTTCAGATTAACCCTGAACCAAAGAGCAACTTCATTCCAGTTCTGCAATTAGCCTACTATCTTTCAAGTAGTTTTATAGCTCATTTTTCAAGTGGCCTGCTAAACTCACATTTTACCTCTGTAACACAGACGTCCTCTCCTCTGTGAAGCACTTCATCTAGTTTTATTAATACTGTTGAACCCTCAAGCATTTTTCAGAAACGTAGTCTAAAGTATTGAAGAAAAGAGAGGAGAAATATAAAAAAAGTGACGTTACTAAGACCATAGAAAAAAAAAAAACAACCAACAACGCAGAACTGGGAATAAACCCAGCATGTTTGAACTCTTGTTTTCTGTACTCTCCGATATTTTTCCTGTACTGTGTTATTCTCTCAGGAGATTAAAATGCCTGCAGTCCTTTATGCAGTTAATTTTAGCCAAGGTGGTTTTCTGAAAAGAAGTCCAGAAGAAAAGCATACTGAAGGGAACAGGTGAAAACAAAGCTGGCTGGCTGGTCTTCTATTATTTCTCATATATGAATTTGAAAGCCTAAGCACATTTTGCACTAATAGAGTATTCTTAGAGTAAAGTTAAAGCTAATGTGAAAGACAAACAAGATGAAATGTCACATGGAAAGCCAAAGAAATAGCAGATGCCAGCAGAAAACCACGGCAAATGTACTGCTGAACACTTCTGGTACTTCCAATGCACCAAAACAACACAAGTACCTGAACTGTTTCAATTCAATTTTCTAGCATAATTTCACCAATTCAAAAGAGTCAAGTTACTTAATCTTTCAGTGATGGCCCTAAATCTACTCAGCCTTATACTAACTCACAAACGTACTTTCAGAGAACTACGTTACCTCCAGAAACCACTTGTAGTAATACCTTTGAAAAACAGGAAGGAAGGAAAAAAAAAAATATTCACCTTTCAGGGCTTCACTATCTTTGTTAGCCATTCATTATATAATAATTCCTTAACAACAAAATTCCTCCAGACAACAAGCCCTCCCTCCATACAGCAGCAGAAGTTCCCTCCAAACAAACCCAAGACAGCCAGAAACAGCACAAGCCTCTTCAAAGAAAAAACATCAAAAACCAACCACCAACCAAACAAAAAACCACTCACTGGCAAACCTGCCAAAAAAACCCCACTCACCCACCAGAGAATAAGCTTCTTCCAAGTTTTGGGGCTTTTTTTTTTTTTTTAATTCTGAAGTGAATGCATTTTCATCCCAGGAAAGTTCATTAACCCAGAAAAGATTGCCTTCTTTCTTTTAGAAAAAAAAAAATCTTAATAGTAACTAGGATACACTTCTGTGAAAAGAAGCAAGACTTATTCAACCAAATGACTAAGCACTAAGTGGAAAGGAGGAAGGCGGCTTGAAAAAAGCTGTTTATCTACACGATGCCTCTTATGCCAAGTCAGAATCCTCACTTAAACTTTCGTTACCTTCATAGCTTATATATGGAAACAATTTGATAATCGAGCCCCTTCTCTTGCCCTCTCTCCTCCAAAACTGGTTGGTTATTTAATAAACATAGGAACAGAAGAATATGGTGCGTGTTATTTGCAAAACTCAGTCTCTTCTACAACTTTGACGGGAAAAGAATTAGAGCTGACCCATTTTTGCAAAGAAGGAAAACAGCACTGATGCATTTCTACACCATGGCAACCACAATCTGCATTACCTACTTATAAAAAAATACACAAAAACTACTAAGTATCCAGTGAAAGTTAATACTCTTATTAATATATAATTAATATAAATGCTTTCTAATGCATACAAAACTTCTGCACATCTACCCTCACTTTCAGGTCAATATCTCTACTCCCATTACAGATAAAAGCATTAACAAAACCTTACAAGGGGAACAAATCCACACAGTTATCAACTGTTCATGTAGTTCAAAGAATTTTTTAAAAATTCTTAACACAAAGCTTCAATATGGATACACTCAGACAAAATTAAAGATAAAATTTTTCTTCTGCTTCAGAACAAAACAAAGAAGTGATTAAGAAGTGATCCTTAAAAGCAGCAGCCAAATCGCCCGTGGAGCAGAAGGAGCAACATTTTGATTTGAGGCAAGTGAGGTACTGACCAAAATAACCAAGCATCCAACAGCAACAAAGAACTTAAAATCTTTATGTAGCCTTTATATGTCCTCTCTTGAACTTTTTACATTCTTTCCATAATCTCTTTTCAAGATTTTCCATATATTTAACCCTTTCCCCTTTAAACATGTCCCTAGAAATGACAAAAATCATCTGTTGGTCAGTTGGCTCTGATGCAAAGGCTTGAAAAATAGGAAATGACTATCAAAACAGTATGGGGGAGAAGAAAAAACCCATCTTCCTGAATAATTTGTTTTTGTAAATATGGGTCTACCAGTCTAAATCAAATTTCAAAGTAAGGCATACTCTCATGGTATGCTTCAAAGACTGTAATCTTGATAATTGCTTAATATTAAAAATATTAAACAAAAATTGACTGAGATACACACATTTAAGTCTAGCAAGTTGATTCTGCTTGATGCTGAAAAGGCAGGTAATGTAACTGCTTAGTCAATACCAAATATCGTAACGGCAATGATGTGCCTTCAAACCTGAGAATTAGTTTATCCTGTGCACATAAGCCAAAACCCTTGTGTTCTGCATTAAACGGCACAATGATAAATACATATTAATGTTCTGAAGATTTGTTGTCCCTGGCTTTTGGGTGGTTAACAGTTTTACTAGAAAATCAACATTAAATATTGTGACATGTTTAGTCATGTTTATTTGCAACCCTCGTGTAACATTTATGTGACCTACCAGTACTCACAGTACATAATACTGGTAGGTTAGAGGCAGTACAGAGCAGGGCTGAAGGAAGATGTCACAGC
This sequence comes from Phalacrocorax aristotelis, assembly GCF_949628215.1. Taxonomy (NCBI): domain Eukaryota; kingdom Metazoa; phylum Chordata; class Aves; order Suliformes; family Phalacrocoracidae; genus Phalacrocorax; species Phalacrocorax aristotelis. Next base: position 65,253,421 of record NC_134280.1, read on the forward strand.
TACTGAGACAGGCAAATGGTTACAGCAAAGCAAGAGTAAAAATTCCAGTGGCTATTTATGTGAGAATGGATCTATACAAAGCTTTTCTAGATAGAACTTAATAAAAATCTAGCTCTTAAAATCGTAACTAGAGTTTAATAAAATGCACACTACTAACTTTTAATAATTTTTTGATTCCCACATAGTATTGAAACTGCTCCTAAAGGATCCTTAATGCAAAGGAGTCTTATTAAGCGTAAGGAACGTATTTTTGCATTTTTAATATCTTTTATTAGTTCTATTGACTTTTAGCAGTTTAGAGGAACTACATGTGCACATCACATGGCGTTCCTATACAATAGCATGGATAGCACAAGAGTCAAAGTTCAAAGCCTACACCACAATAGATTTAGAAAAAAGTTCTAGTTCATTTGATCTCAACTTCAGCATATCAAGTTATAAGTCACCTAAGTCTGTACAAATAGCTTGTAACACCCTATATGATTCTGGAATTATGGTTTACAAGACATCTTTGATATTAAAAACATCAGGAGAATGTTAATTCATGCCATACTTCTTCAGAAGCAATTCCAAATCGACTATTGAAGGCCAAACCGAGGAAAATAAAACATCTAATTGATGTTTTATGATTAAACGTTTTGTTTAATGATTCTATGAATTGTCTTTATCAAAACCATCCAATCTGTCAGCTGTCTTTATCTGTGGTTTCTACATGCTTGTCTACACATAACTGTTCCTGTCTGGACTTCTGTCTTGTGTGTGTTATGAGCCCTTCAATGGAGCTGACTACTGTTGTAAAAGTAAGCTTTCCTTATTATTCTTAACTAGTGAACAACTTAACAGAGGCATCACAAGAGAAGCAGACAAGCAGCAGAAGAGGAAAGCAGTGAAAATAACAAAGAGTCTGAACAAACCTTTACCTGATATGGAAAGTAGCAGCTACAGAAGACCACTGTTAGACTTCAGCAGCACAAAACTACCAGTACCTCTCTGAGATATTACAGAATCCCATCAATACTCACATCATGACAATACCTATCACAGTCTGGAATACATGAAATGGACGTAGATCTATACATATAGCATTTTCCAACTATTACTCTGTTCTTACGTGGAGAAAAAGAAAGCTATGTCATCATCATTCCTTTTATCAATAAAAGGTTGTTTGCTTTGTTTCATGCTTGCATACACTCTAAAGTCTGCAATATAAAATTTTAACCCTATTACAGAAGCGTGGTTGACCCACATAAATGATTTGAAAGAGTCCTACTTTCCTTAATTACTCCTCTTCCATGAACTAGTGGAGTCTCCAGCATAATTCCGATCTCTTGGGATCCCCACTAATGCACGCTTTCACAATAGCAACATACAACACTGCGCAGAGCCTCCACAGTCCTGTACAATCCAACCATCTCTCACTTTTACCTTCTCCTTCACAGTCACAGGCATGTGAGAGGACCCCTCAGGGATTGCTGAAAGCTTGTCTCCACTATGTCCATTTATTTCTCAGAGGTAGTAAGACCCATTTAATACACCACCATCGCTCCATTTTTTTTCCATACAGTAAATACACTAGTATGTTTACAGTTCAGCCCATTCATGTTATGGCTTTCCTTCTGACCTCATTAGAATAATTCTTACTCTTATTCTCTGCTGCAAATGCTCATGAAGAATACATTTTTTATTTACTTCCTCTGTGACTTTTGTTTTTACACAAGCAACAGTACTAGTAAAAATACTTCTACAAAATAAGGGCATTGTCAATAATTATGACCAATGAAAGTTAAATTAACAAGTCACAGAATGATATGTGTGTGTTTAAGGGGCTGTGTCCAATCATAAATGAAACCATAGGGAGTAAAAATCATATTGCAAATATTTGTATTTATCATTTCTTACTGATGTGAAGGAAGAGTATTCTTATCTGATGTATTTCAGGTGCCAGTCAAGTTCTCCTGTCGGGAGCTGAAATCAAGTTAGATCTTCTTCCCACTGTTCCCCAAAGGCTATTATGAACCTTGTACAGAAGTATGTGAGGCCCAATCGGTCTCAGTGATATGATTTGAACACCTTTGATTACAATACATGTGACTGTGCAATTGCAGTTAGGAAAAAGGCCTTTAAATGATTCAACTGTCAGTGGAAGAGGCCACAGAGAATAATGCACTGAACGAAAGAGAATGCAGTCATCTCTCCTTTAACTGTATGAGCCACTAAAGCTATTACGTGTGACTAAACTCCTAAAGAGCAGGCACAGAAGGCTGTGGTTAGGTCCCAAACAGAAAGTTTGTTTTTAAGGTCATTTATCACTCACTAAAATTAGCCTTCCCTGAAGTTAGTGTTTTTCAGTAGATAAAGCCAAGCAAACAGTCACTGGTATGGTATGGTATCACACTCTACCTGTTTTCTAAAGCTACAATGATAGGGTTTCATAGAAGTATAAAAGGCAATAAAATTACGCTATTTGTTTTATTTGCTAGTGTTGCTGGCAATCAATAAAGAGCAATCCTTTTAGAACTGTCATCTGGTATACTTGCATCCAACAGGTTACTGTTAAAAAGAACTGTGCACATTTGAAAGATATTGAAACAATCCATACTAGCTTTAATTGTTTTCTATTTCCTAATTCACTAGACCTTCACATTAGACCCTTCATGCTAGACATACTTCAAAATTTTGATCAGCACAGAAAAGCCACCTACACTCTTTGGTAAAAGGTAACTATTAATTTCAATTGGTCAAAACTTCTTTTCTAAAATGGGAACAGAGTTTCTGCATAGAAGAAAAATCAATTTCTTTTTCATCAATAATATAGGTGGATACAATAGATTTAGGCACACACTTCTAAGATACCAAGTAAAAATAACAAGAAGGGTATTCTGCTATACTGTGTATTCTATCAAAAAAGGAAGTTGAAACAACAATCAAATACTTTTCCTTGCCACGAATTGTTAACCTGAAGTCTTACCCCAAATTTTACTTCAATTTTACAGCCAAACCCCTGCCCAATTATCAGCTGGGTATCTTTGTGACCAAATAGGTTTGTCTGTAACATGTACGATATTGTACAATATCATTTAAGACCACGCTGAAACGGCAAGCAGCAAGAAAGCCCAATCCATACAGTCCTTTATATAGTAACTATATATTTCTACTGACCAAATATAACTTGTCAGTCTAATGGCATATTACTTGCCAAAATACAAATACATTTCCCCTAATGTTTTTTTCAAGCCAAATTTAACTACAGCTCTGACTTACCTCTGGAAAGAAAGAAATGAAAAATAGCTTTGATGTGACATTAGAAAGGAACAAAGAGGGAACAAATGACTCATATTTAGTCATTCCTTTCTTTCCATTGGATGGACACCTATGTCATAATTTTAAATTTGTAAGAAAAGGAATTATTCCGCTCATTAGAAAAAATCTTCCAATTACTTGCACTGCACATAGTAAATCCAAAGCTAATTTGCTAACATCGAAAATCATTAACCATACTCCAAGACAAAACCAAAGGGCTCCTAATTAATGCCGAAAACCCAAGAAGGCAGGTCTGAGCGACTCTTCTGTATCATAGCAGCCTGAACCTTCACAGTGACCAATTCTGCTTTTGTCACTCAGTTTTTCTATTTACTTGTTGTAGGAGAAACCGTTTAATGTACGCTGTTGTGCATGCAGTATTAACAGTAATTGAACTTGAAAATACTTCCTTTCTGACTGCTGACTATTTTGCTGGCATGTGTCTGCATTAAAATCAACCAGGAGAGTGAGTGATTTAAAAATTGTTGGACTCCTGAGTTCAAAAGGCAGACTTTTCCATGGTGAACTCCCTTCAAAGGCTTACCCGTCCTCATTAGGGCATGAATTCCTTGCAGGTTAAATGCACAGCAAAAGTAGTAGTTCAACTGATTTACTACCTTTTTCCTCAATCTGAACTCTGTAGCAATTTCACAGGTCTAAATCTATACCATTAATGAAAAATCATACAGGCTATATGCGTAACTTTGACAATTGCCTCTGCAGACTTCGTTGGTTTGCTGTCAATTTTTTTTCTTCTTTCAAACAGTAAGGTCTTTCATCTAATGCTGATTTCTGAACTATATTTACTGTTGTTTTTTTGAAAGAATAACTTTGTAAAAGATTTGTAGCCAAACTACATGATAGAGAATACACGTATAAAAGACTAAAGTGAGTTTTGTACTTCCATCAAAACTAGATATATATTAAGTCATAAAGACTACACTATGGGACCATCAACCATTTGGTTATCCTCAAAGTATCCAATTAAAGTTAAAAAAATGGTTTTTTTGAACTGTAAGCATTCTAAATACCACCTTATGAACATATTTCACATCATTCTAGAGTACATAGAACTACATGTGATATGAGAGTTTTTGGTCTCTGCCCTGTGGAACCAGAATAAATATCACTTTTCAAAAAGTTTACTAGACATAGATTTTTATCATCTAAGAGATACAGAGAAGGAGAGATACTTTATCGTGGTCTGCAGCTTCCTCACAAGGGGAGGAAGAGGGGTAGGCGCTGATCTCTTCTCTCTGGTGACCAGTGACAGGACCCGAGGGAACGGCAGGAAAACGTTCCAGGGGAGGTTTGGGTTGGGCGTTAGGGAAAGGTTCTTCCCCCAGAGGGTGGTGGAGCCCTGGAACAGGCTCCCCAGGGAGGCATCACGGCACCAGCCTGGCGATATTCAAGAAGCACTTGGACAAGGCCCTCAGAGACATGGTGTGAATTTGGAGCTCTCCTGTGCAGGGACAGGAGTTGGACTCGATGATCCTTGTGGGGTCCCTTCCAGCTCAGGACATGCTATGATTCTGTACCATCATTTTATTGTCAGAAAAATGAGTAACAGAGCAGATGAATTGCTCACAGCCATAGATAGAATCTCTTAAAAAGGAAAAATTATATTTGGTTAGGATTTTTAGCAGACGATTGCTCAGAGAAGCCTGGAAACGATCTTGGGTTGCTACATACTACAGACAGAAGAGACAAAGGCGTTAAGATAACTTTCTCCCCTTCAGGAACATAATGATTTTCTCAATAACATGAGTCAAAAAATAAACCTTTATCTCAGCAGACCTGACCTCTGCCTGCTCAGAGACTACATACCAGTAGTAGCCAAAAAACCCTGCAAGACTCCAAACAGCCAAATCTCTCTTGATGCCATCATCTTCAGAGAACACCTTATGAGCTCGATATAACAGGAGACACTGAGGGTGACTACAGATCTTTGACATAAGTCTACTCTTGTTTGAGATACAAGCAGTTCAAGCGAGTGGAGTTACAAGTAAGACCTGCTATACCTCTCTTTTTAGTCAGTTGGATGAAACTTTCTCTACCAGATATGCTCACACTTTGTAGGTAACACCCGGACCTCACATCAAGAGTTATCAAGGCTTGGCACCTTTCTAATATTTGCACTCAAGGGTCCCCAGGCTTCTTGAACTACCAATATTGGGTAAAGATTCCCCCCCCCCCCCCCCATTTTCACTAGGAGTCGTTGCAAATATTCTTCAGTTAGAACTCTGCTACCATAACGGGGTTTATCCCAACTGTGCTAAGAGTCTTACATGTGTTAAAGTTTACATTTCAACTTTCCTCATGACTTGCATCAGAATGCAGTTAAACATTAATTTGCACAGCGGTATTTCTACTTCTTACCTATGTGCTTGCTTTTTTGTTTATCAAACTTAACCATATTTTGCTGGTTTTGAAAGCAGATTCTCAAAGGAAATTTTGAACATTTCCTTTGAGATTACTTATGTATAAACCACCAAGTTCCAAAACATCTAGATGTTAATTCACAACAGGAAAGTTGATGGAAAAATCTAATTTCACTGTCTGAAATGTAACTCGATCACAGAAGCTGAAACCTTGTTTTGTCTTCAGTAAAACAAGAAACAAGCTTCTATTTTGCTATTACTCTCTCAAGTGTCGTCAGGAAGGATTTGTCCGATAAATGTTAACACACAGTTCTTAATAAGAGCAACAAGTTCTCATTTCAGTCAAGTAAATGACATGGTTTCTTTCTGATTTCAAGCAAGACCACCGTTCAGTCCACAAAATGCAAAAACAAAGTATTACTGTAATAGCATAGTTTCATTATTTGTGTTAGCTTTACTTATGCATATATGGGGGCTTACATTACAGGCTTAAGTGTCCCTCTAAAAACTATTAATTTGCCAGATTCAAAACATTACCTATTATCTTCCAAATTATCTTCCAAACCTTTCTGTCTGTTTGCAGAGGGGGCGTGTTTTGTGCCTTTTTTTCTTTCCCCTTCTTCCCAGGAAATAGTGTGCCCACTATTACCAAGTCAAGTAATCACGCAACAGAAAAGAAACAAGAGATGAAGTCTTAAAAGTTGTCCCAATATGATAGTTTAATACTTCACGATCTCCTGTTTCTGTAGTAACAACATAAGTGTTTCACCATAGGGCCTGTAAACAGAAAATTAAAAGATGCACAACTGCAACACCTCTCTTTAAAAGTACAAACAGATCATATTTAACAAACTAAGGGGGAACAAATCCATGTTCTGTACAAAATCAGGTCCCACCTTTTCCTAGACTTTCCTAACCTCATTTATTTTATATTTCCAAGTTTCCATTACTTGAATTATTAGAGACCATCTCTTGTTTAATGAAATATTTAATTGTTAGCAATCGAGTACAGTAACTTGACAAGAAGGGTATTTTCTTTTTTATACTAGGGTCATAGCCACTTAAAAGAAACACGATTTTAAACTACAAAACTCCAGGGATAATTTTAAAACAGTGGAAGCAGCAGCTAATATGTTACCAATCTCTACAAATATACCAGCTAAGTAAAAATAATTATGTAATTTTCATTCACAACAGGATTCTTTCTAACACAATATTTTGTCCTGAAAATTATATGCTTATTCTAAAATGTCTCTAAATTCCAACTGATGAGCTGCAGAAAATTTACATTATGTCACTGCATGTTAATTGATGCAAAATTACTGCCCTTCTAAGAAATATTTCCCATGTTTTTTTGTTAAAGAGTACAACAGTAACCTACTACCACTGAATTGTATTAGAAAGTATGTTTCACTAAAACATGTTGTATTTTATAAAGGTACATATGATTAAACTATTTCAATGTACTGATTTAAACTGGAGGCTTCAGGAATAAACTAGTGAACAATTAAACATTTGTGAGTGATTAGAAGAGGTGGGCGCCAGTCCTTTCTGGGTTTTACACCAGGCTGCAAGTCACTATATGTCCATCATGCTGCAGCTTCCTATTGAATCTCCAAAAAGAAATACCTCAAGAGAAAACACCCTTAGGGCTGAAGGAAAAAGGCGGTTTGTTTTGAAATGTAAATTAGCTGCTATTTCATTATCACCTGCTACAGTGCAATCAGATTATCAAAAGCTAACGTAGAAGAGCTAGCTATTGATTTTTCATTTAAAACACCTGGTTACTTAAACATCATTACCCTGTAATATAAATTACGATACAAAGCTACAAATACTATGCTATCTTGTGTATATATAAAATGACATAAAGAGACAAAGATGAGGTAAGCAGTATATATTTCAGAAAGATCCCCATAATTTCTATCCAGAGTCTACTAATGTTCTTCAGGAAGAAAAAGGGCTATTCAAAATGCATTTTAGTTCTCCATTACAATTCTTCTTTGTAACTCAAAGGAAATATCCCATGAAGAATGCTGATCTTAAGGAATAGCTAATGATTATATTCATAGTACCTTTTATACTTGCAAAATAAGAGACTCTCAATACTGCTAAAATTTCTAAGCTAGTAATATTTTTTTTCCCCCCCGTAGAATAAGTTTTAACTAACCAGTATCTAAAAATTTATTGGTTGGAGACCACAGTTTGTTTTCAGTGTCTGCAATTTTTTACTTGACATGATAGAAGTATTAACTTCAGCGTGCTCAGCCCTTCAAGAGGAAGGCCAATGAAAAGCACCAGGTGACCAATTGTACTTCCATCAGCACCACCAGCAACGCTTTCCATTATTTTAGCTAAGCATAGTTAAGGCCTCATAAAGATGAAGAAACAGGTTTTCTGGGGAGATTTCCTACAAAGACACATCAGTATCTAGAAGGCACCATTTCAGCCATACCATTTCCCCCATTACTGCTGAAACACTCTCCAAAAATCCTGACTCAACTGGTGCAAAGGCTTTCTAAAAAGGACAGCATCCACAGTAAAGCTATGTCCTTCAGTTGTAGTACAGGCTTTCATGGCAAAGTGAGTCAAGCGTAACAGCTTCCTCACTGTTTTGTCATAGTGGGATTCTGACTGAGTTGGATTTTTGCAGGTGAGGGGGTGCAAAAGTAGGGGGGAACTGCAGCTGGAGGGATTTTGACTTCAGCATAATGCTGAGAAATGCAATAGGCAGGAAAATACACACTGACCACCTTCAATAACGCAAATAACTTCTTTCTGGTTTCACCCAGGCAGGCGTTACTTGGACAGTACTGCCAACTGTTGAAAACGTCACGCAGTAACAACTAGTCCAGAATGATATTTCACATAGGTTTGAGCCAAGATGCATTTAAAATGCAGCATCTCTCTGCTTCTTAGTTAATTCCTGCAGATCGTATCTCCCTAATGTTTCTATCTCAAAACCGAGGGCATAATTTTCTTCTTTTTCTGCTTCTAAATACCCAAACTTATGATGCCTTGCTCTCTACAAGTTTTGCTCATTATCCTTCAAAGCACAGCTCTAATGAAACTGCTCAGATTATTATGTCAGCATTTATCAAAAAACATGTAGAAAGGTAATTTTCTAAGGCCAGTGGAATAATCCAAGACGAAAACAAGGATTCTTTTTCATCAGTGAATCCTTCTCAACATTTTTATGATAGAGTCCATAATTTCCATCACACGTTCTGCTCATCCAAAGCCTTTCTCCCTCATCCTCTTTCCATGAGTTCCTTTGGAGGGAAGAATAGCAGCACGACATTAAATTCTGCAAGGCTAACAGGGATTCTAGTGCAGACAGACATCTGACAAGTTGGAGCAAGGCAAAACAAATCTATTGGTACAGGAACCAGTTCCCTTGGATCAGTTACATTTGCTTGACTCTGATCATGGGTTGAAATCCATCCAGACAATGGTCTATAGCTATGACAGCTACATTTCTCACCTAATACTTGAACACTATCAAGGTAAAGTATAATTAAGTAGTAAACTGGCTCTTCTGCCATTTTATGGGAAAACTCAAGGCATTTATATTCCTTTACTATTTGAAATAGAGAAACACATGCTTACGGCTTCATGTTTCCATTCTTTCTTATTTTTACAACTCTTCCTATAAATGTAATTGGTCACTCTCAAAGAAAACTCCAATACTATGACTCAGTCACTTCTTTCCAGATCTCTATTTTCCTGTCAAGCAATGTTCCTCTTCATCCTTCACTACTTATCAGTTCCTCCAGAAGTGCTACTGCACTTTGTCGCTGTTACCTGTTGGAAGTTATTCCACTGCACAAGACAGCTCTATTTCTACAAGTTACCTTGTCAGCACCGCTTCCTTCTCCAGGCAGCATCTGAGCCGATCTTTCACACTCACCATGAGAATCATCAAATGCAGAGGTCCTAGACACGTTGCATAAACCATGAAGCTTAAACCATGGGAGAGCAACAAACAGGACACATTCCTCTGCACCTGCACTGTTTGAGTCGTGCTGCATTTACTGAGTTCTTCAACAATTCATGCTTCAGCTCATGCAGGAATTACAATCAAAGTTACAGTCTTAGCTTCAGAGAAAAACATTTGTTTCTCTCTTATTGCGGTGTGTCCGACATATGTTAGTCATCTAGTGAAACCATGTGACTTTTTCCTGACACTAGTATTTAATACATATGACATCACTGAGTATCATAGGACTGTTAGACTGAGATTGAAATACTGTTTCTCTTTCTCACTCCATTACCTGTCTTCTGTCCTCCTTCTTCTAAAGCTGAACTGATTTCCTACCCCTGTTCCTCTCATCCTATAATGAAAGCTAAACCAGAAATGTTTTCAACTCAGTTCCCTGAACATAAGATAATTCAGTGATACAGTTCTTTCCTGTACATTTCTGAGACTCGTGGACGTGCAGCGTACAATATTGCCTACTACATTGGGGGCACAGAAAAAAAAAAATAAAGTAGAAGTCCAAAACCACTTTCCTCCTAGCCAATGCTGGGTTTGAAGGCAAAGGCATGCACACTGAATCTCAGTGATACAGAATGGAGCTAGGCCAGGACTGCAAGGCAGCACAAAGGTGGTACTGTAGTACCAGTGCACTGTAGCGTTTTTACTATATATGACATCTCAACTACCTCCATCCTACCTTACACTTCCCCTCAAGCACTGCATCTTATATTTACATTCCACTATCCCAGATATATCTGTATCCATTCTGACACGGCTAGGGGAAATCTGAGAATTGTTATTTTCACACTGCAATATAAAGCCATGTTTTTAATTAGAAGAGTATGCTTTCTTTCCTGACGCTCAGAAGGGAGGCATGGTAAAAATTACAAGTACATCAGACTAAAAACTAACACAGCATCAATGATAACATTACAAGCAAAAAGAAAGATGGCATAAGCCAACTGATGGCAATACCCATAAGCTTAAGCACGCACAATTCACTTAAAGAAACACATGCTATTAGCTCCTTTACGCAGGAACTATGTTAATTAAAAATTTAAAAAAGATAGCAAACCTAAAAGATATGAGTCCTGAGAGAGATCTCACTTGTCACCAGAGTATGGGAGTAAAACAGTATGGGGTAAAACAGAGCCTCGCTTCTACCTTCAGACCATGTTCAATACAGAGCCCTACAGCCCTACTCATTTAGTCACTGCTTCTTTAGCAGCAGGCATGAAGCATTCCATACAGCATGTAAAGTAAGTTCACAAAACACTGAAGACTATCTTTTAGTTCTCAAGATATTAAAAATGATGACAGCAATAATAGATTATAAAGTAAATTACTCTTTATTTCAGAGTCTTCATACCATTTTCTGGAACAAACAGAAATGGATTTCCACCCAAATCACCTTGAAGTTTTCAAGATAAATACTTGCTCGTAGTGCTCTCCACCACCCTTACACCACTGATTTAACCTCAGGGACTAATCCCGACAGTCTGAACATGTTTCCAGATTCTGAAAATACTTAAGGACGTAAAGGAAAAAAAGCATCACTCACAAAAGCAGACTCAGAACAGCCTACTCTTCACCCAAGTTTTATCTATTAGTGAAAGAGAGTGAGTGATCAGAAAGAGTATTAGATATTGTTATATCCCACATAAACACCTGCCTTCCCCTTCATCTCCATCCCTTCTGCCTGCTGCAGAAGAAATATGGAACCTTTTGGAAGCATCTATGCAGGTGAGTAAGAAAGAAGGCAGGTAGGCACTAGACTGATTGATATCACACACAGTGAATACAGTCTGGAAGGGCAGAAACCTGCACGCAGGCATGTTCCTGCATGAGGAGTCTGGAGGCAGCTCCATTTAAAATATGTTGCAGTTTTCTCAAAGGGGCTAGTTTAGCTTTGGAAACAAGAGGTCATCTAACACTATTCTTTTTCATGTTTGACATTAAATACTGGCTGTTCTTACACAACTCAGCCTAAGAATCAAGTCTTAAAGACCGATTTGAATCAAAATGTTGAAAGTGCTAACTGAACTGGCAAAGATACAATGCTCACAATTAGAAGATGTCTCCATTTGGTTAGTGGCCAGATCCATAGCTGGAATCAAGTTGCAGATGCCAGCTGATGATCTGAGCCAGTTCCACTCTGAAACACAGTACTGCATTTCTTTCTTACACAGGAACTACAGCAATTCTTACATTGTAGTGTAGTCACTGACCTCAGATAGAGACTCTTAAATGGGAGTATTGTTTTCTTCTTTTCGCAGTGGCACAGATCCAGCCACAATTTAAACATTAAAATATCCAGATTCGGTTTTCAACAGAGCTATCCTTCAGCTATGAAGTACAACTCTTCCTGTTGACACGCAGTGTCCAATTACTTACAGATACACACTTTATTTCTTTTGAGCTGCCTATTGAATTCTAAGATAAATTGAAGTACAGGCTTGCCATGCCTGTATTCTTCACTTTTGCACGTTAGAAGGCACATTATTAAGTTGATCAGTACTAATTTGATGAGCACTGGAACATTCTCTCAATCATCATTTTCACTACGCATGTTATGCAGAGGATGAGCAATAAGCTATTAACCACTCTCAGTAGCAAACATTAAGAAAAAACTAAAGGAAAACAACTTTCAAAGCATCAAAGGCTTGAAATATTCAAGTGACAAACAAACTAGAGTTGTTAAAGATTTATCTGGGACACTGTAGATTTCAGTTTTCTCACAATTACTATAATATCCATTCAATATCCATTAAGGGCAAACATTTCAGATAGTCATAAATGTTCAGAAAATAAAAAGAAACCCCACAAACTTGAAGGCAGAATGGTTTTTATTTTATGGAATGAGATGGCTCTTGGAGAAAGATAAAAGGAAGCTGAGTCTGACTGCTTTGTATACCTGAGCGCCCTTGTGTGTCTGGCAGCAGGATGCCATAAAGTTGTGACAGTGAGGACACACAGTTAATTCCTGTACTTTTCATTCAAATAGGAAGTTATAAAACTGCTGAAGAACAGTGCCCTTCAGGGTACCAAACATACCAAAAGTAATAGGAGAAGTGGGCAAAGCCTGAAAGATTACTCCCGTGACACAAGTGGCAGTCACTCCGGTCTGTTTCAGGAGTCTGCCTTTTCTCATCATAGCCCCAGAATCGAGTCAAGAGGCGTGAACTTTTTCCATAGGTCCTGAACCAAGAACAGCAGAGTAATGCTAGCAAGCTGTAACACAAGAAACTTGTTGAACAAAAAAGGAGGCAGATCTGTATATTATGCATTCCACCTTTACTGTGGTTCCATAGACTTTAAAGTGAGTAATAAATCAGGTGTGCATTAGCAAAAAAAAGCTTGAAAGAAAGAAATAAGAACAAGGATTCACTGTATGTCAGTATTTCAAGGATCTAAATCATGAAGCAAATTCAAGTAAAACCTAATACTTAAATTCTTCTAGTGGGGATAAGTGAAAACAACAAGAATTAAAAAGTCAACCATCTCTTACACAAGAAGCCTTAATCCAGTGAGATTTTCTATTTTGGAGAAATCAGAACAAAATAGCCAGGGCTGAATTGAAAAAATAATCTGTAACTGTCTTGTATATAAATAAGAGAAGAACCTCCATCCAAAAAAATCTTTTAGTGCTGTCTCCGTTCTATCTTTGCTAAACTGCGTGCCAATTTCTTATTCTTTTCTTGTTCTCTTTTCACAGGTACTAGGAGAATGCCCCTGGGAGCCATAGGCGGTCACAGTGATTCAGTGAACGGTACAATGACTCCAAAGGTGCCAAATGGGTGGTTTTGTCAGTAATTACTGAAGGTGAGCAAATAACTGATTTGAAGCTACAGTCTGTTACAAGTTTTACTCCAGTTGAATCCTTCCAAGCCAGTTAATATTCCCATGCCTGCTGAACAAGGCAAACTTCTACAACCTTGACCCATAGAGACTGCAAAACAGTAGAGTTTTGGTGTTTGTTTTAGGGGTTTTCTTTTGTTTGGTTTTTTGTTTGTTTTAAGATAAAATATCTTAGTCCAGGGTCCTCCCTCATTTGTAAGATACACTTACAATCTATTGCTATTTCTTGTAACAGAGAAAGTTCTATATTTTTTTGTTCCACTAGCATTTTGAAACCAGGTATCAAACGCAGCCTTACATGCGCTGTAATACAGACACTTTAGCTGCTGAGAATGGTTTCTGTATATAAAAGGAAGTCCCTTACTCAGTATCACAAAAATAGTAATTCAAACCGAAGGTGGGCAAAGGACTGCTGCGGTGTGAGGGTATATAAATGGACTCACTGAAAGTCTATTTACCCTGAAATCAATTTCACTGAAGTAGCCCATGGTCACATGGGAGGATGTCTATAGTTGTGAACAGAGTGATATTGCGAACATGGCCTGAAGTTTTAAAATGTCTAAGCAATTGTTAAGCAAACAGAGATTAAGGGTGAGGCCAAACACGTTTCTAACACTGTAATACCCATTTACGTAATCACTTTGTGAGTTCTTGGGGGTTCTTTTTGGGTTTGGTTTGGTTTTGTTGTTTGGGTTTTGTTTTCTTTTTTTTTTCCTTCTCTTAAGATTAATCTGTAAAATATTGCATCTTGATGTTCACTATGAATATATACATACATATTTTCATGTATTACTGAAAGAGTTATTTTCTTGTCTTATTCCTGTTTCAACATCTGGAAGACAACTGAACCTCCAAACCCAACCTCCACTCCTTATACATATCCTAGGTTGTAGCAACAACACATTCATTATCCAGGTTTAACCAAGGAGATTTTCAGTTTATTTTAGCAGCCAGAAATGTACCAAAACCACCAATTTTGTTCTATACCATCCATTCTTTCCAATACTCCAAATGAAGCTGTAATGGAAATCCAGACCATCCAGGTATTTTAAGAAATAGGTATTTACACAAGCATATTAAGAATGATCCTTACACTAGTGCCAAGATGAAAACCCAGGCCAAATGAAGCAGTAGTGACCCTAACCTTGTCCAAAACCACCCACAGCTGCTTTTTATGAAGGCAGGACTTCATCCATTTTTCCACTTAAATCAAGTTTTATGTCTTAATTCCCACACAGGCTTTTGGAGGAAGAGAATAAAGGAAAGCAAATAGAAAACAAAATCTTCCCACTTTTCTCCTCCACACAAATAAAAATGTGAAGCCTAACACAGACCACTTCATCAATTGCAAATTACCTCAATTGAAAACGATGCTGCAAGGCATAGTAATGTTGGTAAAAGAATGAACACCGTTCTTGGCTGCAGTCACCTGCCTTCCAGAAGTTAATGCTACGATTGTTTGATACAATTTTATAGATCAATATCTTCTAATCCCAGTGGTTTCTGTAAGTATATATCCTCACTGATGACTGAAAGCTTCCATTACTTTACTCTCTTCCTTTGAGGAACAGTGTGCTGTAACATGGGTCAAAAGGCTAGAGTACTGGAATGAGAAAATAATCATTGAATAACCATTCAAAAGACAGTGTTATATCCTCAGCCACTGTAAATCAGTATAAATACAAACATATTAATCATAGGTTATTACTTTTTCTACTATTTCTCTAGTTCTTATATGATTACAGTACAGTAAAAGCAGCAACTCTCAAGAAAGTAAATAAGTACTGAAATGCATATCGATTAAATGTAGAGGTACCAGTTTATAACAACGGATATCTGTCCAAAGGAAGTAGTCTGCCTAAACTTTCATAACAATTTTTTCCAATAATATCATTGTCTTGTCATTTATGTAGTTCTGTGTCTGTGATCACAGATTGCTTTTTTCAGTGCCTTGTCATCTCTGTATGTAGAAATAGCGCGGACTGACATTTTCATTCATTATCAAAGGTAATACAGAGATAACCTGGAAGCACAGACACCCCAAGTAGCGTAAGCATGATTTTTTGTTTGTTTTTGATCTTTCGCCTCAGTTTATTTCTTTTTACTACTACTCAAAAGCCACCGAAGGATTCTGCTTATCTCACCTATTGGTCTAATGATGCTTGAAATCCAATTTTACAAGCCTAGCCATTTTCAAAAGCGCAACTAACTTTTTCTTAGGATGGATTTAGAGGTTATATGAAATGCTGCCAGTTCATAGAAGGATCTGAGGCCTGAAAAGGTTCAGATCTTTCCCTAAAGTAGACTTGAAGGGGTACTTGCCATGTAAACTTTGCAGAAGCTTCAGAGCCAGTTAAAGAAGAGAGCATGCAAAAGCACCTGCTGTTTCACACATATGAGTTTTTTGGAACAGCTGTGAGGATGTGTCCGATGCTACTGCAACAGGCGATTACAGTAATAACCCCGCCTCGCTAGGAAAAACCCGCCGAGATAACAGATTGCTGAGTAAGCATTTAACACAAACACCAAATTCTCAACTTACTTTTTCAGTAGCATTAGACATATGCCATAATGGCAGCAACTAACGGGCATTACCAACATAGATATAATATTCCATTGACATACAAGGAGTCTACAGCAATTTATTATTTTTTTTTTAACTGAAGTGCAAGACTGCCCAACCAAAAGACTGCAAAAGTGGAAGCTACCAGAAAAAAAATCGAGATTATCATTATTTCCCAGAAACAATGCTTGTCTACAGTATAATTTCTTGCATTTGAAGGAAGTAGCAAGATATAAAAAAATTAAAGCCCAATAGTATCTGTAGGAATAATTTAATATTTTTATCTGCAAAACTTGTATCCAAATTTGATGCCTTAGCTGTTGAAAAAAAAAAATTAAGCTGTTTTGAATCATCTCATTCTATACAAGCAGAAGCATACATATCTGTTCAAGCCACAGAAAAGATAGCCAAAAATCAATTTTTCATACTTCATTATGTGTCTACAACTAGAAATCCTTTACACAGAGGCCCATACACTATACATATTTATGTATTTTCCCTCGAGCAAAGGAGACCTTTTACATTCAAAAAAATACACTATGGAATTGGATATGATTTTGCAGCCTTTAGTTTCTTTTTATCAGCACCCACAATGATGTTTTAGCATCTACTCCAGATGCGGAGACTTTCCCACTGCCACTTTTTTTTCATTAAATTAACAAGAAACAGGTACGAATTCTCTCCATCCTCATTAATGTGTGGTAAGTAATGAGCACCAAGGGGATTTCCCCACATGCACACACTATTTATAAAACAGTGTTATCTGTAGAAAACTGAAAGATTTACCCTTAAGTTAGCACTAGGTGTACATCATTTATGAGGTTTAAAGTATATGGAGCATAGGTATCCATAGCACTGGAGGAATCTGTTCCATTGCCTTAGAATTCAGGTGAAAGTGCTAGCTTTTTACTGCTTTCTTATTAGAAGACTTTTAAGCCACATTTTTAAATCATTTGAAAGAACTAAACCTACACCAATACCATAATTTCTAGGTCATGAGCAGTTACAAGCAGAACAGAATAAGACATCTCCCGTCCAACGTTGTCTCACGCCCTACATACAGAGCATCTTTTTTTCATCTTTGTATAGAAAAAGCAGCATCTGGATGTAGGCAGCCTCTGGTAAGATATAGGTGAATAGCTTATCTCCAGAAGAGTATCAATGCTCCAACTCATTCGTTCACCACTTTATGCTCCTTTTTATCAACCTCCTTCTAACAGATATAAAAATTAGCCTGTTTTCCCATCCTCTCCCTCTGACATCCTATCTCATCCTATTAGGTCGCAGAATGGCTATGGCAATTTCTCAGTTCTGACTTCATATAGTGAAGCTTCCCAACTGTTTCCCTGCACATCAGCTGGCTGGGGGGGATTGCTTGGATTCATATGTTTGCTTCCAGTTCAGTCACCAACAGAACTGCTGAAAACAAATCTACTTACTTCTCCAGATGGGTCCTTGCAAATAGTCACAAGAACAAAGATTCTGTTACCTGTCTGAAGATTCTTCTACAGGAATGGCTCATGCTAGCTTAAGGATCATTTCATTCCCTAGAACGTGGAAAGATTTAAGGCAGATGAAATTATTCCATACTGCTTCTTCCAATGTCTTTCATGTCCCTCTGGTAGCAACCACTCTTTTCGACAGCAGGTTGTTCTACAGGTTTAATCCACTGCAACAAAAACTTCATGATCCGGTAATGACTAAGTATTGTTGGGAAAGGTTTTCCATTACACATTTAAGTGTACCATTAAAGTACCATTTAACATGTGATATAATCATCAAGCTTAAGCAAAGAAACATATGATGTCCCTAGAGTAAAGAAGAGTGAATGCTATAATATTTAACCCTGACTGCACTATCAGCTTCTGTGCATCACCTATTTGATGGAAATGGGTTGAGCCTTTTCGATTCCATTTTACAAGCCAGTAGATGGGGGATTCATATCATACAAAGGGAATGTACATTCTTTAAACACGAAGTTCTTGTATACATGTCCTGTATTTCTTCCTAGCTATTTCAGAAGCTTCTTAAATTTTGTCAGTCAAGGGACAGATGAAACAGGCGATACCATATACTATCCCATTAAAATACATAGAAATGCAAGTTTTTCTGAGTCCATTTTGAAGGTGATTAGTATTTCTTTAAAACAGATTTTACTATTTAGTTTTTACAACAATTTAATTCTTTCTACTTCCAGGAACAGATAACAATCTTCCCTTGAGCCAAAAGAGCTCCAGCTGAGTAGAAATTAGGGAAGGAGTTAGGATGTTTGAAACAAGAAAAGAGAAAGGGGTATCAATTAAAGAATGATATTAAATTAACTGTCTGCTTTCATAAGCTTTCCTGAGCTAAATACAACATATCTGTGTATACTGAACAGCAGACAGTTGTCTTACAAGTAAATAAAAAAAGGCAACTGCAGAGAAGTCTCTATTCACTCTCTGTGCACTTGAGGAGTGTATTTTTTCATACATCATTCATGTATGAATGCAGAGATTTCACAAAAAGCAGTATCTGAGGCTGATTTTTCACCAAATTAAATAGCACAGGCTGCACTGAATGCAAAGTTAGAAATGCTTAATGAGGGAAACAGAAGGGAAGCAGCCACACTGCGGTGGGTTCTGACCCCCCCTCGCCCCATTGTCATCTAGGCACCATGGTTACAGATTCATTTCCCAAGCCTTACCATTTGCATTAAGCCAAATAACCTTATTCCTCAACTGAGAGTGAAACAAAGAAAGCTGCAAGGCTAGACTTTCTAAAAGAGGTCAAGATGGATTGCTAACAATCACAACTATTTGGTATCCCCCATATAGAACAGCAGCTAAATAACAGTCTAATTTTCAAAGCATACAGCTCTTGCTTATGTTCAAATTTTCACAAGGTTAGTGCAGCCAACATGCTGTCCCTTTTTGAAATTCAAAAGGCATCAGTTTAAACTCGTTCAGCTCACTTAAAGAAAATCCACTGCAGATTATAGGTATTAAGCCTTTGTAAAATGTCTGGCCCCTGGGCAAACCTTGGCTCCCTTCATGGAAGGAAGAAGGAAACAAAATCAACAAAAAAGCCACAGTGCCTGTTTTCAGAGGAGCACACGCCAGGAACTCGTGTACTCTCTGTAGAATAGAGGGGTACATCTGCAGCGGGCTGATGGACTCTGACAGTCTCTAAGAAGTAGTAAGAATGCAATGGCTATGTTGTGTAATTTGGGACAGAACCTAAGAGTTGATCATAAACTGATTGGTTTCAACAAAGCAACTCAAAGGTTCAGCCGCTTATTGAACACAGTTGTTTGCCTGGCACCCCGGCTGAGCTTCACCCCGCCCTGAAAAACATTTCTTTACAAAAAAGCTGTAAGCGAAGCAGTAGTAAAATCGATTTTATTTCTCCATTTTCAAGAGAGATATTCTCTCTTTGCACATTGAGCACACATTTCATTACGCTTCATCAGGAGGAAGAAACTTCCTCAACAATCTCATGCCACTCAGGGCACAGCTGCTTTTCAGTCTTGTCAGTTCAATTTTTCCACACATTTTTTTCTTTTCCACATTTCAGTAAAATCTCACTTTTTTTTTTTGTCTCCTTGTTTGTTGCCACAGGCTAGTCTGAAACAAACACATGACTGCAAAATCTTTCAGACATGATGAGGATGGCATATATCAAGTGGCCAAAGTGTCTCACTGTGGTTGTTGTCACTCTAGGTCCCCCAATTTCCCAAGCAATTCTGAGGTAACCAAGTCACAGCTCCTCCTTCTGCAGCCATTCCACATCCGCAAAATCACAGAAATGTCTGAAAAGCAGTGCCAAGTATTGAGAATCCAACAACTATATGGTACTAGTAGCCAACCACATCTTATTTACCAATTATAGCACTACGTAATTTGTTTCCCCCCCCCCTTCCCACTACCAAGTTTTATAAAGCCCCCTAACACCTACTGAAAATGTGTTAAAGGGTTATATTATAGTGAAATTACAGAGACTGTATCCCATCATAAACCTCTGTTTGCCTGTCCTTTCACAGAAGGTGTTTTGATGCTCTCTAGGAGAGAAGATAGTAGCAAAGTCAGTGATAACACACGTTGCTCAGTAAAAGTGTGGTGGCCAGGAACAAGTTCGTATGGAGAAGTTAGAAGGCTGTTATGCTACAGCTCCATCTCCAACTAAAAGGGCAAAGAGTTAGCTCAGTGATTAGATGGGATTCAGCAAATATGCGCTCGCTTTCCAAGTGCTGCAATTTGGCTGACAATGGGTAAATATGTTCTTTACCAGCTTCCACTTTCCTATTCAGCAAATGAGGTGCAAACCTACCTATTTCCCACAAGGAAACTGTGACCATAACTTGACAAAATATGAGCATTCATAAATGGCTGGAAAAATTAACAATTTGGGTAAAACACACCAGCTGGCAGCATACTAGCCTTTCTTTCCTAAGATAGCATGGGGAGACAAAACACACCAGAATTTGACATTTCTCTACTCCTTTCCATACCAGCTATCAATCAATATCGACAAGTAAGATACTGAGAAATTCCATACACACCTATTTCTTCAGCCTGTAAGGGTCATTCACATTGATTTCTCTCATGATTCAACAAAGTATTGTTTCAAGAAATACAGCGGAGATTTCAGAGGGAACATTACAAAAAGCATTGCTAAGATAATATGTAATAAAAGTAAATATTAATAAACAGTGTGGCTTGTTGCATTAATGTAACATGTATGTTGTACATACTACATGGAGTGATATGAGGTAAGGAGTAAGATGAGTAAGGAAGAGCACAAAGAAAAAGGGAGAAAAATCTATAGTGGCACACAAAACCTGCTATTTGATGCAATGTCATATCTATTCTTCAGCACTTCTGAAAAGTACTTGCCACTCCAATGTGTTTGAAATAGCAAATATAAAAATAGACACCTTAAACCTTTGCACAATATTAAGATTGAAGGATGCTATGAAACTTCTTTATTCTTTCTGACAAACACATTACTTGTCTTACATACACAGAATATTTACAGATCTGACCCTTACAAGACAGCTGGCGCACCCCTGTGCAAAACCAGACAATGAGAAGAAACGCTGTTTTTGACAAGTGGCATAAGTGAGATTTATTTGTCTGCAGAGTGGTACATCGTAAGGATCGCTATCTGTGAACAGGTTTCTGTTAAATAGATAAAATAATATTGAACCCACAATCTCACAGAAAGAGGGACTACAAGTTTAGGTTAAGATATCCTTATATTCTGCCCTAGCTATAAATTAATAAATGAGAAAGAAACAGGAAAGCATCAGCATGATCATTTCTCTAACCACAAAGAATACATTCAAATGTCAAAAATAACTCCACAGCAAGTCTCCTGATCAGAAATGTATTACACATAGCATAACCAGCGTAATTCCAACTCTTCTGTTACATTAAAACTGAATTCTAGAGACCCTCCGGATTTACCTGAGATCACATGTTCCTCCAACTGCAAGACAAACAGGTAGAATCAATGTGTGGCTGCCCTATTGCAGAAGGGCTGCAAACACGGAGAAGGTTGTCTATTATGTGAAGCCGGCATTAAGAATAGATGTGTATATACACACACATATTCTTATATGCACATATAGCACAGTTCAAGCACAAGGGTTCCCAAATTAGCTTTAAGCAATCTCATTTTGATGTCAAAGAAGTCCACCTACAGCAGGCACTTGTTAAGTTTTCTACACAAGATAGAGGTACCCTACCTCCCCTGCCGAAAAGCTACGTTGAAAATCTCTGCGTTGTGCTGCAGCCTGCAGATTCAGCGTGGCTGCATACGCTAAGGCAGTATGGCTGGCGACCGCGCTTGTGCCAAGTAAGAAGTCTCGTCATTTTGCCATTGCCAGTTTTGGAGTCCAGCACCTGCATCCCTGAGGCCATGGGCTTCATGCAGGGGGGAGAAGGAGAAACAGATGTAGCTCCTCCTGCCTACACATCTGGCAGCTTGGTTTTTGTTGGTTGGTTGGTTTGCGGTTTTTTTTGTTT
Organism: Phalacrocorax aristotelis; assembly: GCF_949628215.1. Taxonomy (NCBI): domain Eukaryota; kingdom Metazoa; phylum Chordata; class Aves; order Suliformes; family Phalacrocoracidae; genus Phalacrocorax; species Phalacrocorax aristotelis. Next base: position 65,275,510 of record NC_134280.1, read on the forward strand.
GTTTGGGTTTGGATTTTTATTTTTGTTTGGAGGAGTGGTGGTTGTGGAGTTTTTCGGGTTTTATTCTATTTAAATATATCACTGGAGCTCAAAAATTTTCTCATAGAAGAAGGAAAAGGCTTTGTTTCACCAAGTGGCTTCTAGTTCGCTATATTAGGCACTTGCTTATAAGTCATCAAAATAAAGCCATCAGGCCAAACACATTCCTTGAAATCATGGAGTTATGCTACTGGTAAAGTTGTCCCATTGTGTTTAAGCACAGTCCACAACAAAACACATGCTTATTCAGGTACAGTAAGGTCACAAGTCATATGCTAAATGCCACTTCTCTACCGCAAACGTAAGTCCTTACAAACCATTAACAAAAGCATGCATCATCATCATCTCATTGATAGAAATCAGAAAGCTTTCACGGCAAACATAAGTATGAAAAGAATTCTAAGCAGGAGGCAAATGACAGAGTTAATGCCCCCACATTTCCAGAAGAATTCAGAAAGCACATTAAGGCAGTCTGTTATCCACCAAACCCACAGCAAAAACCCATCCTCTTTCCTGCCAAAGAAGCAGCCTACTACTGTACCACAGAGTTCACCTTCAATCATGGGGAAAAGGAAAGATGCTGCTGGACCTCAGCCTGAGATCTCAAGAGTGAGAACCACTTTTGGCTACCTGCTACATGTAACGACGGTGAGGCTACAGCCAAGGGTAAGAGCACACAGTGAGGCTCTTTCTTCCACCTGGAAATCTAGGAAGGGGCAGGGTTCCCTCCAGTGTCATATCAGTCTAAATGAAAAGCAGCTTCTTTCAACATCATTATAGCTTAAGCAGTGTTTCTAAGATGGGAAAGATCTTAAGAACTAGAAACAAGTATTTTCAACATTTGCCGCGCTGCCACGAGAATAATAATGTCAAAGATGTTCCCCTTTACCCTTCCTCAAGTCTCAGACTAAATCCTTCACACACCTTTATCAGAGAGGACAAAAAGATATTAGTATTTTCATATTTCCTAAGAAATAATCACCAAACCCAACAAACAAAGAAAATAGAGAACCTTGAAAATACATCCAGGGAAAAAGTATTTAAGTCACGTCTTCATGTTTAATAAGGTAAGCAAATTCATTATATTTCTATTGCTCCCAACAATAGATCTACACCAGATCAAAACCCATACCTTCATCAAGCAGCATCCACCTCCCAGAAATGAGCACGCTACTTTTATCCTGCTATAAACACAGAGGTGGGATTCTTCTGAAGCCAATGAATTTCAGATTGCTTTGTAACGTCAGAGTAGTAAGAATGCCACTGAACTGCACTTTAGATAAAACAACCACCAGCCATTTCTCTGTCATTAAAATAATATAAGCTTAGCCTTTTACAGCCCTGTTATTTGTACATCCATTTAACGAGTTGCTGTAGTAGTAAGCGCACTTTGTTGGGTTTATGGTTCCGTTCTCAGCTATGAAACATTCTGCTTCAATCAAACTATTCAATGTCTCTCATCTTTGTCACATTTCATGCGTGGACAGAAAGGAACTTGGTGTCATAGAAAAAAAGAGGAAAGCTTTGTTTCACATCAAGCCTCTTCTAAGGAGTCAAATTTTTGTAATTTGAACAAAACAAATTTGTCAGCGAGCAGAGATTAAAGTATCCAGCTGTTCAATAGTAATGTTGAAGTAATATTCAGAAAACTCTCCTTTTAGCTAAAAGCAAGCGCCAATGTAATCTGGACATCAGACCTTAGTTACTGACGCCAGTGACTGACTTCATGTAAGCATTCCCTTCTACAGGTAGTTTTCCAGGCAGAATGTTTAGGTGTCTGGAGTCACAAAAGCATGCGGGTGGCTCCAGAACCAGACCCTGAGCCTATTATACACTATGTGTACTCGCTGAGCACTCAGTACGGTGGGACTCATTTCTGAAGTCATATGAAACAACTATGGTCTCTTCAGCATAGTATGAAAAAAGCAACATACTCAACTGTCACATGAGATGTGCCAAAACCAAGACGTCCGAGGAAATACAAAAGTGGTCAGGAATCACAAACTTCAAAATATTATTACCAAGTTAAATTCACCTTCAAAAATTTGTTCTCCTTACCTTTTTATGAGACTAATTTTTAGAGCGTAATTTTTACTTATTTCATCAAAATATACGTAGTTAACCAGACAGGCAAATACGCCTCAATCGCGTTACCTCTTTGGCACTACAGCTAATTGGAAATGCGATTAAGAGCAATCGTTGTGTCTCAAGGCCCCACCAAAACAGAGTTTAGGTGATACAGAAAATATATTTCCAAATCATGAACTTTCTGTAATTTGATAGGAGTTTGATTCATGCGTATGGTTTTAGACCATGCAGAGAAGTTAGCTGCATACAGTTCTGAAAAATCAGAAGTTAATAACGAATGCAATTTTAAAATTGATAGCTGTGTACTTTCCTCTTCCTAATAATACTGTAAAACAAGAAAACTCGACATGCTGTGTTAACATAGTTGAGCTCATCAATTCATATTTGTTTACAATTAGGCTTGGAGACATGCTGAGGTCTTCCAAAACTATCACCATGACATGATGCAAAGAAGATGGCATCACCACATGGCAAGGAACAAAAAGCAGCAGCTGTCCACCTCTGCTGTGCTCACTGATTTCTGCACCAATGTAGGAAACGGAGATACTGTGCTTCTGTACAAACTTAAAAAAAATAAATAAATCCTCATGATAGAAAACTTTCTGCCCTGCAAGGCTGACACTTTACCTTAGCTAAGCTATTTCACACAGCAGGATATTAGACCCTGCTTTTTGCAAACAAAACTGCTCCTGCAAGCCTGCTCTGTTTGGGTCCAGCCAATGAATTGACCATATGTTTACAAGAAATACTAACTGCCACAGACAGAATTACCTTCTGCTGAAGAAGATTAAAGCATAATCTCTTTCCAGTAGATGGCACATTGATAGCACCATATCATTTTTAAAAATTCCATCATGTGCTGTTGAGAAATTACTCTATCTTCTATGCAGCCAGTTAAAAATCAAGTGACTGAAAGCAAATGCTGAACAGAGCAGTCCAGGACTTCTATAAATCTCCCAATGCAATGTAGCGTTTCACTCTCCTTTTTAACAGGATGACCAATCTGGTATTAAAAGGAAAACTTCACTTTGCAATACGTACTGTACTTGGGTGGAATTTATCTCACATTGATCATTTTCGTCCCTCAATTACATAAAAGCCTAAATCATCAAGTATTACAAAATTTTACTCATATGAAAGTATATCCGCTCCTCAGGGTCGTACTGTTCATAACTCGTATTCACATGCCGACTTCTCCGTACCCTTTCCAACTATTTTTTAAAAGGTAGGGAGGGACTTTTCTTTTTTTACAGTTATCAAGAATAAGCCACAGTTCATTTTTCATACAGGTAACAATTTTCTCCAAGAAGACAAGGCACCTGCTTTTAGGGCTTCACACTAGATACCTCGTCCCAGTTTAGTTCCCTGAACGTTCAAGTAGTTTATGAGACACTTCATAAAAACAACCAAACATGAAAATTTAGAATAGTTTTCTACATCTCTTTTCACTACAGTTTAATCTGCAGAAGCTTATGTGAGATACAAAGCTACATTTGCAAAAGCTGGCTTGGTTCTTCCTCCCCTTTTTAAGTCTGGCATAATTTAGCCAAGAACGCATCACTCTTAAACGAGGGCAAAATTATTGATCTGACTGACAAGAAGTTTCACACTGAACTGCTAGTGAAAGTTTCCTTAGACCACTTATTAAATCAGAAGGGATAATTGCTGAATTGCATTTTATTATAATTGTCCTCCAAGTTTTACATTTCAGGGAGCACTACAGCGCTTCACACGGACTAGCACCACAGAGTCCCTAACTCAGAAGTATTAGGAAAAAAAAAAAAGGTACCCCACCCTCGCCAATAACCCCCTCCAAAGGAGTGAAGTAATCGAGTAACTGAAGCATTTTGATAGTCCTGATTTCCCCATTCATTCGGGCCTTTTCCCACTCAGAGATTTTCAGTTATTATTTGCCTGTGTTTGGGAACATACAGAGATGTGCTGCTCCTGCTGTACCTGACTTAGAGTACTTAGGCACGCACTTCTTTTAAGTCTCAGTAAAAAAATAAAGGCTTAAAACATGCAGTACTGCTGCAAAAACTGCTTCAATGCTGATTTTACAGGAAGAGAGCAAGAATAAGGGAAAAGACACATTTCCCTGATAAATGCACATGCACTTATCCTCTGCTAAGGCGCTTCACAGGGTTATTACCGAGTGCTCTATAAACTTCTAACACAGAAGGGAAATACCACGGTCATATCTGGGCTTGATTTTCTGATAAGGGACTGGAAGTTAAGAAGCCTCAACTGCAAGCAGTGTTATAACAACAGATCTGCTCTGTACCCAGCATTAACTTTCCATCTGTGTACATCAAGACAACGGGATAAAGTGCCTCAGCTTTATCTTTTCTTAGCTAAACATGTTATGTCTACAGCATAGAGACTATACTATCTCTGAGCAACTGAGCAGTACAGATTATCTTATCAGAACACTGCACGATCAGAACAGGTTTTATTTTTAAGCTGCAATAGATTTTGTTCATATTTTCATCACTGATTTATCATACTTGCACAGAAAGGAATGCTTCTAGATTGCAGCAACTTTTTACCAGGTTTCTGGGCATTGAGGTAACACTGCAACATCTCACCTGCATTTCACACTGAAAAATAAGTAAGCCCTAGGTCTACGTTCAGATATAGAAACGTAAACTCAGATGAGATTGTTCAAGTATTTATTTTTTGCACTCTCTAACAGAAAACATTAGCATGTTCTCAGTTTCAGCTGTTTGGCTTCCTTATTTCCAGTGAAGCAGAGTCTATCTGCTATTACTGCTCTCTATATAAAGCTTATATTTGTTACCGTATTGCTACATCACACGAGCTGTGGGTCAACTTATACAGGAGCAGTTCTTTTACATCATAAAAAAAGCCTAGAGAGACCAAGACAAGACTCAGTATCTTTCAGAGGATCGGGAGGGGGAGGGGGAGAGATAAGAATCAGAGAAGATTATCTGCTCTAAACTTACTACCCCAGTAAAAGCTGAAATCTGTATTATTCCTCTTGAGAGCACTAAACCTACAAAAAAAAAAAAAGCGAGCAAAACGGGAGAACTCTAAGCAAAATAGCTCTCGGTACTCACCTAGTGCTGAAGACCAGCGCAGGAAAGAGAGGCAGCAAGTAATAAGCAGAAATGAATTTCATTCTGGAGCTCCTCTATGTTGCTCCGTTCCTCACTACCCCTTCGCACCGACTCTTTCCCCTCTCTTCGTCTCTGCCTCCAGCAGCTCCGGAGCCTCGCCTCGCCTGGGGAGCGGCCCGCCCCGCTGCGGGAGGGTCCTGGCTCCGCCAGAGCAGACGGACCAACAGACCGAGCGGGGAAGGGATCTCCCAGGGGGATTTGAGCTCCAGGAGTGATGTCACGAGGCACAGGGAGCTGCTGCTGCCGCCGCAAGATCGCAGCCCGGCCGCCTGCGAGCCTGGGATCTGCCAGCCTCCCTGCCGGGGATCCTGCCTGCCTCCTGCCTCCCCGCCAGCCTTCCCTGCCAGCCGCGTCCGGGAGGATGCGCCGGTCCTCGCCGCCCAGGTGGCGGCAGGGAGGGATGGGCACACGATGCCTGGCACCTCGCTCTAAGGTAGGGCAGAACATAGCTGAGAAAGTCTTCCTGGAAGGAAAGGGGGAGGAGAAAGAAAAAACAACACACACACACACAAAAATATCACACAGCAAAACAAAAAAACTACAGGGAAAACACCACCCATATTTGCAATCAGTGTCTTTATTTGAAGTCAGTCTAGACCAGATTGAAAATACCGAGGCAGGAATTGTTTCAAGTAGGTGCCAAGTTACAGATTCTCCTGCCCCTACATCTAGAAAGGTATAATTTCTTCAGAGCACGAATGCACAAGTTACTATTTCAATCAGGTATTCATTCCCCCCAGTACCACATCAAGTTGAAGTTAAGAGGAGAAACAGCTTCCCAAATGGTATTTTGAAACACTGATGCCATCTCCAGAAGCCCTTCATCACCTCGAGCAACTGTTAAGAGCGTCAGAGCCATTAAGCCTGTTTTTCCTGCTTTCCACATTTGTATTTCACCTGATCCTAATATTGATTTAAGTGAGACAGTGTTGGTTAAAGATGTTTTCAGAATCTGTTTCCTACCTTGCCAGAAGTTAAGCTCATCTGATAGCAAACCATACCAAAGCATAACATTGAAACAAGAAACATCTCTCTATGCAATACCAAAGAATAACAATAATTAAAAAACCAAACCCAAAACCAAAAAACAAACCCACACCAAAACACAAACCCCAGACTTGTCTACAAGTGAATGAAGCGTGATAGTTACAAGAATGAGTTGTGGTAATCTCTGTGCTCCCCGGTCATATGAAAGGCATCAAAAAATGACACTGTACATTACATGCATAAAATAGTTTCCATACTTTGAGCTGGTGTGTCATTGGATTCAACTATTTATTGAGGAGTAAGTTTGGATTCCTTCAAGGCAAATAGAAACTCATTCTTTGAAATGAACGGAAACTTTTCTGAACTCACTATTGACCCTTAATAAGACATTCACATGGCATGCAAAGAGAATTAATAAATTATTTGTTACATTCCTCTGTAAAAAAAGTGAGAGGGAGGGAGGGGAGAGAAAAATAAGAAAAAGAAAAGGCAACAAACATAGCCAAGAAGAATAAATTAATGTATTTCTGACTCTTCTTCCTTGTGTCCCAACTGTAGGATTTTTTTATTAGAACACCTGGCAGCAAGTTCTATTCAACTACATTAATTTATAATCGGCATTAATTGTTTCTTTGATGCTACATACCAGCATGAAAGAAACAGTCATGTTACCATGGATACTTATGATAGAACGGTAAAAAGGTCATAAAAAGTGCAGTCAGCTTGTCATTTTCTCTTCCAGAAAAAAGTATCCTTCCCAGGCTACCAGGCACCTCACAGCCATGTAACAGCAGCTGATAGTTCTCCCATCTTCCTTTTATGTGCAGACATACAGATAGAAGTATGGAAATACAGGGGCGGGGGGAGGCACTGGTACATCAAGGGAGTAAATTATGCCTGGTAATGCTGAGTGAGCTTAAGAAAAATAATGAAATTTTGCAACTTGAGGAATTCTTTTTCAATTCTGTTATGGCTCTGCCTCTTTTTTGGAGGACGGGAGGTGGAAGAGACGGGCCTACTGCTAAATCTTTGGTTTCCTCTCAAGGGCTGTACCATGCTTGCATGGCAGAACATCTCCACAAGTGGTCGAGTGGCTCCAGTACAGGTACCTGCAGCTATATTAGTGCTATACCACCCAGACAGCATATCATCATTCTTTACATAATTTCTCCATCTTGATCAGAATTGATTGAACAATTAGGAAGCTTTCATGCTTACCAATACTGCTGCTTTAGTCCTGATCTGATGCAAATATCCTATAAAGGTTGTCACAGCTCAGTTTCAGCCTATGAACACCTAAAGGGCTCAGTATAAAGGATTTCCCATCTCAGAACATGGGAGCAGGGGCTCCCACTCCGCTTGGGCACAGCCTGCTCGAAGCCAGGTCATTAGAAGAGGGCAGGAGTGGCTAAGCAGGGACTGCAGCAATTACAATCCACAATGTTGAGATATGCACAGATAAAACTGTATTACTGTGAAGAGAAACGCTCAGCAGCAAATACAGTCAGGAGAAAAGAAGAAGCTGTATGTTTAGGGGCAAACTTCTATAATTAAGGACTGGGCACTTAATCTTGAATGTTACTGTTGTCAGACTTGATTGGGCTCAAGCTGTTTGCTTGAAGACAAAAAAAAAAAAAGCATCTTTATGCCCCCTCATATTTAACTAACTGACCTTGATATATGGAGCTTTCTATTGTTTTGAAGGGTTTGGGACTTTTTTGTTTTATGTTTTAAAGACGTATTTTAACAGAGCCACGTGCATCTTAAGAAGAAAAGTAATACATTTATACCAAAAAATGGGAGAGAATTGTTTGCAGATTTTTGTAGACTTAGACTATACAGTCAATTTGTTTCGTGCTGCATACACTTAAAGTGAGATCAAATATTAATGTATAACAGCTTCAAAGACCCTGGATAGAAATATTCATATATTAGACGTGCGGAACACTTAAATATTTTTTCACTCTTCTAATTAAAGACTTTCCATTTCTTGGCCCAAATTTATTGACACTTTTACTAAGTAAATAATTACTCCTAGTTTCGCAAGCAGAAGTAAGGTGACTATACATGCCCTTTTACAATTAACCATACAGAGAAAATACAAGAAGAAAACAAAGGAAATTACTGGAAAATTCCAAAGCATTTCAAACACCAGTTGTCACACAGGTTCTTGCAAGTTTGGCTAAATACACTGATAATGTAGGAACATCACTGCCTGCTTTAGAGAGGAAAATGCATCAACTGTCTCCCTCTGCAAAATGCAGCACAAGCTTACGCTTGCCAGAGCAGAAAGATACCCCCTTACGCCTGTATTTATATAGTAACTACTACAGCAGGGGTCCCAATTTTGTTTTCATTCTTTGGAAATAATGGTAATAAAAAAGGAATCATGAAATGGTGGCATATTATATTCAGTTATTTTGAATGCGTATGTGTTATAATAGGGAGAAAATTCTAAGAATATACTTAACAAAGCAGACCATTAACGTATCTTTCTGTCAAACACCAAAATTGTAGATGTTGAAGCCTTCACAAGACTTTGCACAAAAGACTTTTAGAAGAATAAGGGCACAACTGTTGGAAAAAAATATAATACATTACAAATGCAATTGGTAAATACCTTCGTATAAAAAAAAAAAAAGAACAAAAAACCACAAAGCCCCTACAATTGAGGCAAAGCTACAGGTAGAACTCAACTATCCCAATTTCATGTCCAGTGCTGTGTGAAGCAGACTGCTTTAAGATGTAGATATCCTATCGCCACTGCAGTGCAGAGAATGCCAGCTTTTAAATATATTTTTGTAAGTGTGTGTATACACATAGACATACATACAAATGTACAGGCGTGTATATATATTTTTTCTTGAATTGTAGCACCATTATAGATAACTAGAACAGTAACTTGGCACATTTTTATGCTCTGCACTGTATACTGCATTTCTGTGTCTTAAAAAGACTAGCCAGACACAATGAGTTCCCAATAATATAATCTGAAATACAGTATGCTAAACAACATGGTAAATAATGGAAGGAGTACAAAACCAGAGACATCAGCACTCTTTTCTTAAGGATAATTTTTGTGAACTAGTTCACACTGCAGACCTCAGTGATGCAAGATGAGTGCAAGTGTAGGTCTGAGACAACAGTACTGGTTGAGCAGGAGTAGAAGAGACAAGAGTAACAGGAGACACTTCTTCAGCTCTTACTCACATTTCTCTGTCCCCTCAAAGAAAGATTTCTCTTTACCTTAGAAAATAGATTTGTCATTCCCTTTCCCGATTTTTCTCCTGCTTTTTGTACTCCATCTTCTCATTCCTTCCTTCCCCCTCCATGCCCTCCTCTGCCTTTGGAAAACCTCCTTGATTTAACTAAACTCTTTACTAATCTGTTAAGCTACCAGAGGGTAAAACATTCTTACCAAAGTAGGAAGGCAAAGCGTAAGTCTCAGGGTGAAGTATTTCAATATACCTGGCCTAACAGTTCATAACCACAGGTTTAAACACAATCACCATAAATACATACAAAGAATTAATGCATGCAGCTTATTATTGCTCTTGATTGAAACCTGACACATTAACAATAGCATGTTGTGAGATAATAGGTTTGGGGTGACTGATTCCCAACACAATCTTCAACATGCACGCTTTTATAAACACTGCAGTAATCCACTTGCTCTGGATGGTGAACCCTGGAGACTTGCTTGCGTGGCAAAGGAAGGTTCACGAGGGACGAAAATGTGTAAAAAGTGTGGAAAAGTTCCTAGCAGTTTCTTCTGTCGAACTGTATATTACACTTCCATTTAAAAGTATATATTTCAGGCGAGACAGGATATTTATTACCTCTTACAAGTACACACACAGCAGAAATATTCAGAATCACACAGTTGCTAATCCAACTTTCACAGCATCTCAGAGGGAGTCTGATGTGCTGTTATCTCAATTTTCTTAGTTATTAAAAATAAACTTTCAGCAATAAGTTTTTTAAAATCCATATCACATAACAAAAGAGTGGTTAGAATACCAGCCTACAACACACTGATATATCAACTTCATTTGTACTCAGCTGAAAAAAAAAAAAAATATGAAATGATGCAACTGTTATATAGGTTCCTAACTTCAGTACCCAGAAAAAAAAAGGAGAAAAATTCTTGCTACCACAGTACTGGAATTATAGTTTAAACGTCAGAGTTCAGTAAAAGCTGCTGCAAAGGTCTCTTGGAGGTCATTTACACTTCGTAAGAGATTTCCAAGGTAACCCCTTTTAAATCTAAGAACCAGCCAATTCAGAAGCAAGTTCATTAAAATAATAAAGAAGTAGATTTAAGTAAATTTAACCTCATTGTTAACCCTGCTTTTAGCAGGTTAGACTTCCAACTGAAATTATCATTCGTACCTTTGGGAAATACATACAGCCCACATAGGTTTGCTGTTAAAGTACAGAGAAATCAGCAATTTCATAAGCATGTGATTACAGTAAAAACAAGTTTGATTTCTTACCGTGAAACACCTCTTTTTTCCCACTATCCAAAACAGCAGTGATTATGTATTTAACGTTTAACATATCTGGGCTACCTACTTTCATTCCACACTGAAGGCCTACATTTCATGTAATATTACAACTGCAGTAGTTCTGGTATTGACAAGACTTGATCCACCCACTCCATACATGATAAGAAGCAGTTCTAGGACCTCAGAAAACAGAACATCAAAACCAACTCACTTGGGAATTTCTGGACTAACCTATGTTGACCACAGAGGGAGCAGTGCTGAGCCTCTTCATCCATAAATTTACATTTAAATTTGTATGTGGTGGAGGGAAGAGAGGAGAAGAAAACTGTACGAGGGAAATCCAGTCCTCTACTTCTTGCTGCATAAATTGTGCAAGTACAAGAACTAGATCAACCCCCAAAATCTACAGATGACCTGCAGTATATTACTTGGTATTAGGAAACTTGAAACAATTTTTTTTGTGGAAGCTTCTTCTTCAGAAGCTGTTACAAATGTCTCTCCTTATACATCTAAAACAAGTCATCCCTGATAACCTGTTGATGCTGTCATGTGTGGTGTTTATTTGGACTTGACTATGATGCACTTGTAGTCCAAGATTTCACAGATACCTCTCTCATTTTGTAGCTACGTGAATGGAGACCTAAATCAAACATGCCACCAGGTTCACCCAGGTCACAGAAAGAAGGAGTCATGATACCTTCAGCAACAGAGTGTTTCAGTCAGCAGTCATTGACTTTAAAACTCCTTTTTGAGCACCTTAAAGCTCAAGTTTCCTTATATCCAGCAGACATCTCAGGGCAAATCTGTCTTCTCATACTGAAATTGATGCTGTTGAAGTCAGCATTCATTCAGAACTGAAGGCAGAAAGAATATGTGCATACCAAGGTTGTTTGACAATCTACATACAGGTCCATTATTTATTGTTTAACTCTGAAATAATTTCTTGTTTAATTTAATAAATGTTGTGTTAGGTTGCTTAAATTTGATTTCTATAAAAAAGAGCTACTTGATAATCCTTCCAGACAAAATAAAAATCAAGTATCAGAAAAAACAGGTTTTTCCGTTTCTGTGACTAATTGGTTTAAAAACTAAAAAGGCTAGGCAACAGTATTTTAGCAATGCTTTTAACACAACAAGGAAAGAATAACAAATTTCAGTCACATCTCAGTAGCCCTGGCGAGATCAGGAATCATTGGTTTCACAGTGGATGGAATTTATTCTGGGTATCAGGTTCAACAGACCTCAGAAGTATGCTAAAAATTGCTTTAAGAACATATTTTCATTTTCAATTACATATATTTTAATTTAAAATCAGCTTGGATTTTGAGAGCACTTTTCTAAGGCTTTTTTGGAACATCAAATAAGACTGAAATTGTCTGATAACAAACTAGGATTTTTATTATGGAAGAAAAGTCTTTAAAGAATTGTCTCCCCTTAGTCAGAATTTAGCATATTTAGCACCAATTCTTTTTACATCAATTCATTAGAGCATCCAAAAATTTTCACTTAGAAAATAAGACACAAATGAATAGTGCCTTGAAAAGCCTAACAGAAGTTTTTCTTTACTTTTCTCACTGTTCCCTTCCCCCTTCCTTAATTTAAAGGTAGGCTGGTGCCTACGCTTAGATGTAGGGCAGATGATCTCTCCCAGTATATTTGGATCCTAACTGACCACCAGTTTTAACAAAAAACAAAACAAAACCAAACAAAAAAAAAAAAGAAAGAAAAAGGAGCCATGTGTAGAAAGAAATTAAATCTAATTAAATCAGTAAAGCATTTGGACTTCTACAGCTATAATGAGATTGAATGTGATCCAAGAGAAAATTATTACAAAGTCATTAGGATGTTTCAGCCTTGAACCTTACAAACATCTCAAATAGATGATCCAAGTATCAGAGCTGGTATCCGTACTACTCAGACTCCTGCACACAAAGTACTTAAGCATTTTCATGAAATTCATATATAATTTGATCACCATTTACCTGTTGGGAACCTATTGTGTGAAATAATTTGAGACCCTTGGGGCAGGTGGGGGAGGGGGGTGGTGGTGTGTGGAAATCACACAGAGAAGTTACTTTTGAAAAGCCTCTCAAGGAATCTTGCAGTATAATAAGTATTTCTGACCTCATGGTAAATAATATCAGGAGTAGGGTCTCAAAAGTATAAATGGAGAGTCGATAACATGCAATATAATGACTAGCAGTGTAGCAGATACACACATAACCCATACCAGTGCCACGTCATTCTGAAACTGCTCTAGCTCTTTATGACGGGCATAGATATGTTTTTCACTTCATTCTACACTTGGCTTGCTTTACTGTGTTGTTTCATAATATAAAAGTTGTTACTGTGTTTTTATGGCCAAATAAAGGTTACAGTAATAGGCTGCAAGCAAAGGAGTATGTTCCACAGTTTCTTTACAAAGCTACAAATAGAACATGCTGTGTGCTTTTATTTACACCAGTGATCTTATATATATCTACCCCTTCCCATCCCCATAAAGAAGTCTGCATAGCTTCTCTTAATAAAGTAGGAATGTAAGGCTTTAACTGATAACTGGATTTCCTTGATGAAATAATGAGAATTTCCTAATATTTTGAATTGTTTTCTGTTACACCCTATTAAAGACCAGATTTTTGAAAAGCTAGCAGGAATGGAGCTCTAATTCAACACTTATTAGATATGACATGCATTAGGGTTATACTATCAAGATCATATCAAAATGTCATTAATACAGAATTAATGGGAACTTAGTCAAAATTGCTACTTTATATCAACAGTAAGATTGTCACACTGAAATTACGTTATAATTGCACAGTTAAGAAATCGTGTAGATCTCTGCATTGTCATGGAACAACTACACTTTCTTTAAAACACAAAATAAGCACTGAATAAGCAAATAAGGTCTGAAGCAGTCACATCAGACTACCATGTCACTATTGTTTTTCATATTCGTTGTATGTACACTTATCGCATGTCTCATTCATGGTCTAAAACATGCAGTCCACACAAATGCATGGTACCAAACAGAGTAAACTTTCTGTCAAGGGGACCAAACAAGTCTGACCAGGACACTTCTGTTCTGTTTACCTGGAAAACTTCGGACGCTAACTCATTGATTTTGTGTCCCCATCCAGTGCTGGGAATCACAGTAGGAAAACAGCATCTGTACTTCTCCACAGCTACCTGCGATCCTATCTACAGTGAAAACTGAACCACACAATAAAAAACAATTAAGCTCAGAGCAGAGATACTGAGCTCGTGAAAACCCTTACGATTCCACTGACCTCAGAGAAACCACTACTTTATATTTCCTTAAAATATGGCCTTAAAAGATTTCATAACACTTAAGAATTATCTCATGTTTTCTTCACTGATCTGCAGTTTCACATTAAAGCCAGTGTGTATATCAAATTAGGCACCTAAGTAGCAAACACTAGCCATACCTTAAAAAGTACTAGTACAAAAAATTGAATAAAATTTTCAGTTTGAAAAAATTGATTTCAGATTGAACAAAAAATGAGCACTCTATTATTTAATTCATATGGTTTTGTGTTTGGTCTTGTTTTGGTTTGGTTTTTTTTCCAAACAACATTAAGATTGTTTAAGAATCTTCCACTGGTGCAATTTTTCAACACCACAAAAAAAAAAGCCTATTTCAAAGGATTTCCAAGCAGTGGTATAACATATAACATAAGATTTCTTGTTCTATTCACCTTTTCATGTGATTGCTAAATTTCATAGCATGCAGCATTTTATCATCATGTTACTAGGAATCTGGTCAAGCATAGGGTGTGCCATATGTCACCTATGAGGTCTAGTACCTAATAGACCTTGATTCAGTGAATGGATTTCTGCAGAGCCCAGAGGCTAAAACTGCAGCCCTTAAAGCTCTCCGTCTTCCAGCTCACTTTGCCACCAAAGCAATATGGGAGTTTTGAACATGCTTCCAAGCCATGTTTCCCAATTTCTTTTCTTTGGATGAAACAGAATATAAAATTATGTTCACATAAATACAAAACCTGTTATAAATGCAGAAAAGTAATTTTAAAAGAAAATTTAACAAATTTTTTTCAGAAGACCAACATACTGAAAAAGGCAAAGAGAAGAGCCTTCTCCTGCCACATGGAGGCGGCTGCAGGACAGAAGGGAAACACACTCAGGAGAGCGGAAGGCACCATCCCATGCACACTCATTTTGTGAAAATTTAAACAAGCAAAGTAGACAAGATATCAAGAGCAGAGTTCAGATACATTTTCCAAATCCAGCTAGAATTAATTTCTGCACTTAAATGGATGCTAAAGTGATAGCAACATAAACCCTGTGATAACCAACTATATAGATATATAGATTTTTTTTTTTTCTTCTAGATAGATACATGTTTTTTCCACAGGAACAAACTTTTTGCTTTACTACTTCCATTTAAAAATATGAATTTTCATTCATTCATGAGCTGTCTTTTCAGATTTTAATACTAATATCTATCAGAACATTCACAGGTGAATCACTGAGCAGTAACAGAGCAACAATCCTTATCTATAGAGATCTTTTGTCCATTCCCGTGTCCCTCCTCTAATCTAATTTTCTACCAATGGAAGTAAAAGGAAGATGTACCGGTACTAATGGCCAGAAAGCTCAGCTGGAGAACCAAAGATCGACATGAGACGCTGCCTGGCAGGGCACAGAGCTACCAGCCAACCTCTGTTTATTCACCTTAAGGCTGACTGCATTACTGCTTTTCTTTCAAGAAACGTGCATTCTTGCAACGGGGAATACATCGAACAAGTATTCTTGTTGAATAACCACTGGCTGGAAAGTTGGAGAAGGGATATGATATTTTTTTGTCATAGCAATGAACTGGGTCACAAAAAGCTCATGCAAAGAAGGTCAGCATTAAAGCACAGCATGCAACATGGCATCTACACACATAACTATGCAGCTTTCAAATCCCATTCTTTAACCACAACAGGTTCTGTGGAAAAGTCATTTATTTGAACTCTGCATGAGGTAGGATGATGTGGCCCTAAGCGCATTGGCATTTCAATGAAAACCTCTAGAAAAAGCATTTTACAGTATAATTCACTAGAAAAACTGAGTCTTCATTCTGGCCTAAGCTGAGAAAAACCAGTGAGTACCTATGATGATATAAAGAACTATACATTAAGGGCACTTGAGATACTTAAGCCGCCTCTGTCTAAAATAGAGACAGAATGCATTTAGACAGAACTTCAAATGTGACAATACATTGCTAGACCCACTGATATTGAGCTTCCTAAAGGTCTGCTTAAAGACACATTTCAGCTTCTGCACATATTAAATACATAGTATACAATTATATCATGTATTCAGAACCATCCACTCCTCCTTTTTCACCTGAATTTGTGGTTTTACTCACTTTTTAACATCACCTTCACTAAAAGGACACCAAAAGAAACCAATAATTTCTCAGACATAATTTCTAGCTCCATCCTTCTGAAGTTGTGTTCTGCATCGTTCTCAGAGGGCAGATCACTCTCAGTTGAGGGCAGCATATTGTTTCATATTTTTAAATAAGCTGCTGAGAGATCAGTAAAACAAGATGCATACTTCAAATGGGGCTCATTTTTTTGTAGCCAAGGTACCCAGTGTAAGGCTGGGCTATATGAGGAGGACTGAACTGGGAAAATTAAATTAAGGAAAGCAGGAAAAACACCCAACAGTAGCAGGTCATTTTATTTTTTTAAAAGATTTTATTAAAAAAAGAGTATGTGGACAATGACATTGTCTGCAAACCTACTGGAACGTGTTTCTGCTCATCTTCTAGTCTTGTATTCTGTCTATGCTGGAAGGTATAATGGAGTGTTTTGTTTTGCTTTTTAAATAAAATAGCAGTTAAGGAAGGAAATGGCTTAGCCTTTTGGAGAGTAAGGTTGAACTATAATTTTAAGGCTACAGTAACATCAAAAAACGCAGTCTTTGTATCCCTTTGCAAATATCAAAAACTTACAGCTAAACTGTCATCAGAACTGATTTTTATTTTGTGACTTTCCAAAGCATAAGTCTATTATCAAGATCATGCAAATCATAGTATGAAGCAATGTACAAAATTTTAATATCGTCCAATAAAAGGAAAGTGATGAAAGTGTTTGTTTACCATTTCTGAAGTATAAAAGAATTATCAGCATGTAATTTGTACTGTAAAGAGACCTTCTTGGCTGGTGATTTTTACCTATAACAGAACAGGCGTGACAAAGATTAACTCACTCAATACATTATAGAGCATTTCTATTGAGATTTGTTATTAATCTAGGACAAACCATGACATTTTAAATCTTCACCCTGGCTACCCTGTGAAATCTATTTAATTACGAATAATTTTTTATATAATCCCTTGTTAGCTAGCGAAGGCTAATGTATAAAACTGCTAATTTTTTTTTTAAAATCAATGTTTATCCATGGAAAGTTCCAAAATGCTAGGACTAACTTAAAAATTTGGTATGTATCTACAAAATGCAAATAAATGCTTTGTGTTCTTTAGTTTACTCATTCCTCTAAGAAACATCACAACTTATAACGTTCCACATTAAGTAGTTAAATCCTCTCCAACCAACTTTCCTGTATTTTCCTTGACTGGTACAGTTTTGTACTAAATGACCTTTAATATTTGATGGTTGAAGACTTCCTTATTATAGTTCCTTAATTTGGGCTTGATTCTGTCATAGATTTTAACAGAAAAAAAAGAGGTTTTGCAGGTCACAAACGAGGCACATAATTATCTGCTTTTCCCTGCTACCCCCAGCTGTCTGACAACTGCCTGTCACACAAAAAATGTTAATTGCACAATCTGATATGGCAGCGCAAGTGCAAGGTGAAGCCCACGAAAAAGTTAATTTGATAACAGGCTACATGAGTGAGAACCACGGTGTATAGAATTTAGGGTAGTTAGCTTTGGTTTTGTTGTTTGCCATCCTCTGAGGAAGATGCCTTCCTTTACCAAAGTCTTCCAGATATCACTGTACTGACCTTTAAACTCCTCAAAGCCATCACGGACTTTTCCCTGTTTGCATCCTTCCACAGAGGAACTACTCAGCCTGCTTCAGAATCATTAACAGTACTGAACACAGAAGCCTTCAAGCCGTATTTTTTACACTTAGATATTATCTTCAATATGCAATACAATGTTATTGTTTCTCCCCAATTTCGGGCAAGCCTTTGGGACTATAATTTCAGTAGGCTTGACTGATCCTGATTGCAGAAATGCTCTCAGGCAAGTAAATATTAGATAACTGAGGTAACCACAGTGACTTTTAGGTAACAGGAGACAGAACTAGTATACTCATTCCATTTTCCATTCCATTTAAATATACTCACAATAAGGGTAATTACGGTGTCTTAAAAACAAAACACCTCAACCCTGCTATTATGCTATCCTCCTTTAGAAAAGCACTTAATTCCACTCCAATAAGAAGTATCATTTTGTGCGTTAAAGTCACTATTTTTCTTATGAAGCAAGTGAGAAAAATAAACTGATGTAAAAATGCGATAAACTAAGCTCCATTGGGTAGCTCTTTGATATCCTCAGTAGTCTGACTGTTCTTAACTTTGAAGCCTATCTACAGTGACACGTTACCTAGCCCTCTGCAAAGGTGGTCACAGGCAGGACACACAGGTAACCGTTGCTTATAACGCAAGTGTTTGTAATTTAGGTTTGATATCCCTGCATACTTTTATCCAGTTTGAAAGTGCTTTCTGAAGGCATCTACCCACTTGGCTCAAGTTCCTATAAATTAACGTTTTCTAAGCACTATTTTCCCATCACATGAAGAATAGTACCTTGTTGAACTTCAGGTACTCACCGCGGCATTTCTGTTAATAGCTCTTGCTGGAAGCAAACAGGGCTGAGCATATCCAAAGTCTAGTACATATGCAGCATCTAAAGCGTGTATATGTACTTTACTCAGAGAAACAGTACTATGTGGCATCCATTGAACTAGCAGTCCCAATCCCAAACAAAACTATTGGCAGGATTATGCCATACATCAGATTCAAACAATTTTAACTGTATCTCTCTTGTAATAAGAGCACATCAACTTTTCCAATGATCAGAAGCTGTCTAATTAATGGGGGAATGGGGACATTAACATAACAGTACAGAGGAAAACGTCAAGAAAGCAATAAGTTTTGAAGTAAGGTCTTAAAAAAAAAAATAAACCAAACAAAAACGAAAAAGACAAAGCGATCTGTGGAGAAGCCCAGTGATCTTCGTACATAACCGTTGTTAAATTATGTATTAAAACCTTGGCACTTTTTGCCTTAACTTATTAAGTTCTTTATAGAAATACAGATTGAAGAAGTTAGCTTAACTTGGTTTTAAACAAGGCAATACTGCTTATATTTTTCATACAGCCTTGCAGTATACCTTCCAAACCCACCTGACAGGATACTGATGACAGAAGATAATTCTGTCTGTGATTTATGCTTTTTTTTTCCTCCCCCTTCTTTAGTCATTCTCTCTTTTGGCTATTTATTCTCCTCAGCCACGTACCAGCTATATGTCTTGCTGCTCACAAAGCAGCAGGTGGTGATGAATAAACACTGCTGCATAACTTCCTTGGAAGAGGCATAGCTCTGTACCAGTCATCTGCACAAAAACCTCATTGTAAATAGCATCTAAGCAAGAGACGGATGTTTAGTGTAACTAAACTATTGGGATAGCATACAGGTTTTGTCCCCCCACAGTCCAATTTAGCATTTTCAGGCTGTACTAACACAAATACAGCTTCATCAAATGTCAGTGTAATTGACTGTCAGTTCTTCTCTCCTCCTCTTCCATTCATCCTGTCCATGTGTGTCCTGTTCCACCTCCCCACCCGTTCCCCAGCAGATAAATAATTCCCAGGAAGATTTTTGCAAAGTACACATTTCCTTGATAACTTTACAAAACGTACAGAAAGCATCTATTACTTCAGGGGGGGGGAAAAAAAAACATTAGTGAGACTTCAATATATGTATGTAAATATGGTCTATATATAAATCTAAAAGATGTATTGTTATATATCATCTCTGCTTTGTCATCTTACAATGGTCAAATATTAACGCACGCAGGATGCAAATCAAATTGGCCCAATTATTCCAGGATTTTGCAATCTTGAAATTGTAGTAGAAAATAATCTGCTGTTATAGAACTTTAAACCATAGGTACCACTGCAGCAAATACTTAGGAACATGCTTAGCCTCAGATATGGACTAGTCCTAGAAGTGATACACTTCAGAGCATCATCTTTCATATGTGTTCTCAAAGCTAGAAACTACAAGACAACAGCTCCTAATACATGAGCGTAAAAACATTGTTTAGTTAAGACTGGTATAGAATAACCATTGGATAGTTGCTTGTTTTGATTATTTCAGAGGGATATTCAGGAATCCCCATGTAGGTCTCCTAGGCAGGTTAATTTCAGTTAACAGTTGATTTCCTGTCTGGGTCTTACTGTTTATGTCAGAGTAAAACAAACTTGAAAACCTGTATTTATTTTTCTTAACATATTCTAATAACAGCTATATTCATTCATGCTCAGCTTTTTTCCCTAATCAATTCCTAAAATCTGATGTTCTTCAGAAATGAGTTCCATGAAAAAAAGGTTGTATAAGAAAAAATCTCATTTAATGGAGCATTAAAACTCATCTCAACTCATTAATTTTCAATTTAGTTGATTTACTATTCTTATGTTATGTCAAAGAGTAGCATAGGTGTACTCCCACTATAGTTCTTATAAAGTAACTTCCATGATTTAAGCAATTTTCTTTTTCCGTTTGTATTGGTAACCTTGCTTTCTGGAGGCATTGTTGAGCCGTTGATATGATTACTGCTCTCTTACAGCAGCAGTAAGTCCTTTTCCCGAGTTTGTTGCAGACCTACTAGTTAAGAGTTTATAAAATTTTACCATGCAGGTTTTGATCTCAGTTTTCACCCCTAAATCTGCTTCTGTTGAGTTCTTCTGGGATAGCTTCCTTGCTCTTTTCAAATAGTCTGTCACCTACTGTGACAATTTTTCTACCGCCCATTAATACACCTTCCTACATCATTAATAAATTTATCTTTGTCTTATTCCAACATATTTTCCCTATGCTGTAACCGTTTGTATATTTTTTTAGAAGTCGTCTTCTCTTAACTTGTTTTTGATCCATGAAAGCTCCCTACTACTCAAAGCCAATTTATTTTTTCTCCCCCTTTAAAGCTACTTAGAGGGATTTCACCAAACACTTTTAGGAAACTGATATATTGTCTACTTTATCTACTGGGGTTTTTTTATATATTTATTTTAATAGACAAAATTGCATAATGCTGTGGCTTGACAATATACAGAATGGCTCAGGACAGGGGGAGAATGCCAAGATGACTTCTCTACCTAGAGATCCTGAGGCTGAACCAATGTAATTTAAAGGAACTCAAGAGCTAGGGCTGAGGCAGACCCTCGTGGCCATGTTCTCTGTATCAGCTGCAAGAGGTGCTGGGAGGAAGATGGAAATCTGCCTCCACACCCTCACAATACTTCTTCTGGGGATGATCATCCTTTATATGGACCCTCAAGGATCCAGGCCCTTGAGTCACATAAAAAAATAGCCTGCAAAATTTGACATTGCTTAAAATGCCTAGACTGACAACCATACAAAATTTCACCCTGGAATCCTAGCATGAACTATCATATTAGGATTTGCAGATGCCTTCCTACAAACACAAGACAAAAAACCCTAGTTATAAAACATTCCTAACTTTCTAATAATGAAAACCCCTGAAAATTAATTCAAAACACACCTTTTGTGCTTAAAAGCATTCTTCTTTGTAGAAGCATACATCAGGATTTCGTGAAGCTGCAGTGACTAGCAGCAGTTCTGGATATTTAGCCTCACAGGATAAGATTCCAGTAGCATCAGTCATCTGTATTCATGAGCCACAGCTATTCAGCGAAAGGAAAGTAGGATAAGTTTGTGCCCGACATTTCCATAACCTTGATTCTCAGTCCAACTTAAGTCATCAAGATACGTGAAAAGGTATTTTCTCGATTATTCTAGCAATTCTCAAACCCAATAATAAAGTACTTTTCCCACTCTTAGGTACAGGGACAATAGATCAGTAAACCACAGCATGTGAATTAGAAGGTTAATATGACTTATGTTTACACTGAAAGATATCTAGCATTTTTGAAGTAGGTAGGCTTCTTTATTATTAGTTCAACATGCTTCATCTACAAGATGTTATAGAGAATTTAATTGGTTATTATTTCTGCCAGGATCACAAATTCACAGGCTAGTTTGAGCCTTGCACCACAATACAAACATAACCATTATGCATCTTATTAGACTTCGTGATTAGGTACATGTTTTTCAAGCACAGACTGGCACACTGGAGAGAATGTTACATACTTACGGTATTCAAAATACAATTTTGATCACCATTTGATGGCCTGCCTTACACATATTACCGTCATGCTGCAAAGAGGAGTGCTGGGGAATCTTTCCCATGGATTTGGGCAAAAGGCGAGAAAAAAAACAAAACCAAAACCAACCAAACAAACCAAAAACACACACCAAAAGAAGCCCCAAACCACAAAACAAAACCCCACCCCCCAAAAAACCCCAAACAAAAACCAATTCTTACGTTTTGCTGGTTAGAAACCTAGGTAGACAGCCTCAATTTATATGCATGTGAAAAAATTATAACAGGAAGCAGAAACTAATCATTATGTCTGAAAGAAAATTTCATCTTGAAGTTCAAAGAAGGAAGGGGAAGGGTGCTGCCCCTGAAACACTCTAGAGTACTTTGGACCAAAAATTTGGGCTTAGCTTTTGGTGAGTCCGCTTACATTTTTGGGATGCCTGCAGCTGGGGAGGTAGCCGGACCGCTATGTACGGTCAGTGAGTGCTGTTAAGTGACACATTTACAGAAACTGTAATTTAGGTAGCTTGGACTGACACAGTGCTTGGCCTTACCAGAAACAATTTCAGGAAAATAGGTTTAGTGCTTTTTTGTTACCATCCTATTGCACTCCATGCTACTAACTCTGCAAAGTAGCTGGCTTCACACTATCCCTGAAAATCTATAGTCCTAGCCCAGAGGAGACTTTGAGGGTTTAAGGGTCTCATCATTTCTGTTTACACTGGGACTCTGTTAGCAGTTTAGAGGAGGCGATTGCTCCAATGATACAAAAAATTTAGGTTAAAGTAAGTACCTACCTTAAAGTTCACTTGAAAACCTCAAACTTTATTTCTTTCAACAATAAATTGCCTGAGAGAGGAGAAAATTCTTCATAGTAATATTTCAGTAGCTTTAATCTCTAAAATATTTTTTAAAGATTTTGTAAATAAGATTTTCAGGAAAGTCTTCTTTTAAAATATACGATTAATGCCAGGATCTCAAGTGAAGGGTTTTTTGAGCGCAACAGTAACCAACAGGTCTTGTATTCCTTAGCCAGGAAGTTACTAAAAAGGAAAAGGCAGCAGAAGGCAGCCCTAAGAAGCTAAGCCTACTGAAATTAATGGAGAATTTGTGATCAAAACACAAAGGGAACTTGTGAGGGGAAAAAAGTGTCTATAGAAAATTCATCTTTAACCTCTAGTTTTCAAGTGTTTGGTCTTGCTCTCAAAATACTTTCAGCTACCTATTCATAAGGTTAAGCATAGAGAACATTAGACTAAGTGTCAATACTACACCACCAATTTACTTCATCCTTGATTTGGATTTTCTTACAGGATTGAAAGGCCCTGTAGGTGCGCTGTGTTGGCTCCTCTGATACCTAATGCAGAAAAGCTGCTGTGGGCCAGGATCATAATAAACGTAAACATTACCATTGACTTAGTCTATATTACTCACCTAAAAGAGCTAAAGAGAATACAGTAACCCAACATCCATTCTATAGGGGAAATGACTTAAGTGTCAAATAAACAAAGAACCTCTGAAACTTAGCTGTCTGAGATACCTTTCCCTCTCAATTCCTATATGGAAATCAAGTGGACTTCACGAAGGTCAATGGAAAGCAATTGCAAGCTTCCTAGCTTATTAGTGACTTCTCTATTTTGTACCATATTTTTTCTTCCTAAAGGAATGTAGATTCTGACAGTCAGTATATTTCTTTCACGGTTACATAAACCACTGTGGGTTTGCTGTCATGCTTCGGTTTCAGCACATTATCATTTTTGTATTTTTTATTTCTTCTTCATTTATTTTCAAGTCCTTTGACACTTAGGGACATATTTTCTTCCTCTGTGCTTTATTGGTCTCAGACATCTTGTGCAAAAACAAAAAGAAAGCTAATCATTTCCAAATTCTGTGGTTAACTGAGAGCAACAATCTGTCTGGTCTCCCTGAAGTTAATTCATAAGAGCTTTACCAAATGCTTTTACAATATAAAAACTCTACAATCAATACTTCAATAATCAGAGCAATTGTGATTACTTTCTGCTGCAACTATACTTTAATTCAAAAGCTTACTGATCTGTTATGTTACAGGTATATGAAACCATTTTCTAGCTTGTATCTTGCTTTGAGGTATTGCAGTATACACCTGTTAACCCCAGGAAAATTTAATTCTTTTTGAAAGAATGGTTGGGTGATATCTCTAAATTATTTATTAATGTGTCTACATTTTTATCTGTAGATAGAAATGCATGCATGCATTTACAGATATGCATGACTGCATGGAAAGGTGACAGAGCAGCTATTGCTCATTGTGGATTGTTAAGAAAAAGAACCACCTTATAGTCTCCTTGTAATCAAGTCCATCTGGACTCTCATTGTCTGATTAGGAGAGATACGTAAAGTATATTTTATCCTTGAGTCATTTTTGCAAGACAACTCAGCTCTCACCTTCAAATACCCCCAAATCTAATACTACTCTCCAAGTTAGGAGTTCAGACTTACAAATAACTTTCCTCCATCCTAACAAAAGTGTTTTGGCTCTATTTTTAAAAGCATATCAATTTTTTTAATCTATATTTCCCTCTTACCACCCCTCCTCCCTCTCCTTTTGTTCCTTTCTCTCCTAACAGATGTGCTGACTTTTTCCTCATGTCAGTTCTTCCCTTTAAACATCAGATGTCTTATTTTTAATCTTGTGTCTGCATTTATTGTCAACATGACTAAGACTAACTGGTGCTCCTTAAACAGAAGGAGGAACAAAAGTTTTGTTTTCAATAGACTTATCCAAATAAATTAATTGGTTGTGCCTATAAAAGCCATCACGAGCTAGACTAAGCATTTGCACGGTTACCTATTGTAAAGCCGACGGGAAGTTCTCGAGGCAGAACTGGCTGATCTCAGGCTATTCTGTCCCCATATTGATTCTTGCTGAAATTAAACTAACAAAATAACCGAGGTATCATTTTGGCAAAGGCAACAAAAGCTAAGCATGAGAATTCTTCTCACTGTAAACGCAGAGCAATAGTCCCATTATTATAAGTGATCTTATGCTTTTTATAGTTTCCAATATTGATCTAAAAGATATTATATGTTAGAGTACAAGTTTTATTTCAGAGATTACTGTTTCATCATGCCTTACAGTGGTAGTCACAGTGCACTGGATTTTGTCTCATCTCTATTTGTTCTCTGTACACAAGAGCAAAAGTACATTCCCATTTCTCATTTTTGACCATTTGAGGAGATAAGTTCACATCTACCCATCAAAACAGGTAAGTGCTACACCTCCAATAAATCACAGATCAGACAACAGCAGCAAAGGAAAAATAAGTAACAAAGTAATGAGTTCCTTTCATTATGAGGTCAAATAATTTATTCACTCATTTTAAGTTTTTTAGCCTTTTCATATGGGTATTTATGTCTCTTTGATGGAATCACACATGTATACACAATTTATTCAGCAGTGGGCCAGGTCAAAGACACAGAATCACAAAACCACTCGCTAAATTTTATTCACGGAAGGAAGTAGCATGCACCTCAGTTAACTTATCTTGAGGCAATACTGGCTGGCTAAAATGTTCAGCCAGTTCTCCTCTGCAATTACTAGATTATTCACTGTGACAAATTTATGTCCTTACTCATCTCCTCATGGAGGGGAGGAGAGTAGAAGGCTAACTACACACTGTCTGAAGCTGAAAGATTCTCAGTGATATATTGTCAAGCAGTGGATAGGCAAGACCATTTAGATTTAGATCACAGCAGAGGCACGTCGCTCCCTACACTGAGACTTTCCAAATGTCTGTGGGAAGTTTGACTTTTAGAACACACACAAACATATCAATTCACATGTTCCACAGTCTCCAGAAACTTGACCCAGGTTCAATTTCAAATCTATTCAGATCCACATGCAGAGCAGTCTGTGTAAACAAGTTTTGGTTCCAAAACCTATCTTGCTGTGGGAGCACATACCACTCTTAGAAGCATGACTCTCTATGCAAGATTCCTTGTTTTGCAAACTACCTGCAGCATTTACCTGCCACACTGAAACAAAAGCACCACTCCCAGGTGACCCGAACCTCCACATAGCATGCAACTTCTATGAAAGTCATGTAGCCTGAAGACTTGGTAGAAATCAAGTTCTTTACAAGAATTTGAAAGCCAACCAATTTACAGATTCATTTGTGTGATTCTATTGTATACCTGTAAAATAGAAATGTTTAGTAGATTCAGGTGTAGAAATCTACACCTCCATTCCAATACAAGTGAGTGTTTAGTGCATGCATGTGTTGAAGGCTTTAAAGGGAACTATGTTCATACATTGCTGTTCCTTGTGAATAATAATGCTCCAGTTAAGAAAGAAACATCCAATTGTCACTTAAATACTGATAGGATTTTCCTTGTAAAATGATATTTTAATGGGTTCTAATTGGCTTTATTTAAACAGCATATATCACTATTGATTACTGTGTTGTTGCATAAGACATGATAAGCAGCTTCTCTTCCAAAAGCAGTTTGTTCAAGTTAGTGATTAATCTTTCTAATGTGCAGTCTAAAGCAATTAAGGAACAGGCTCTCAACGGCTCCAGCAGTTGTCAGTCTCTTGCAAACAGCTAACACAACAGCTGAATAAGTGACCAAAAAGGACTACAGACTTTCAATTGTTCTCCAATATTCAGGACAGATATTTGGAAGATAAGTTACACCTGAATTACTATACTGAAAAATAAATACACATTACTAGTTCAATTATGTGTCCTAAAACATCACGGAGGAATTTCTTTGCTTTAATCAAGCTCTTCCTCTTTCTCCATGTATACATCCCTTTTCTGGGGGAGCAAGCCCAGTCATCAGGTTAAAAAAAAAAACCACACTAAAATAAATAAATATAAATAAATAAATAAATAGGCCTAAGGAAATCACAGTCAGAGACTTACGGAAGTAGCCATTGCTCAGGGTATTTATATTCCAAAAGGTAAGAGAAAATCTAAAATTACAAAGTTGGTTTTGATGATTTGAAATTTATCATTGCCGCCTTAGAAAGGGTGGGGGGACATGGGGAGTTTTTCAAAAGAGCCTCCTTGCTTAAGGGAGCACTAGCTCCAAGCTGATACGTCCTTAGATATTTTTTGCTTGTTTGTTTCAGTACTATTTTTTGTTAAAGTTATCATGCAGGATCAGGTTGAAGTAGTGCCAACAAGAATGCTTTGAAGCTCTGCTCATCCACTTTACCTGCCCTGAGAACTAGATTAAATTGCTGATGACTGCAGACCTGAAGTTTATTTAATTTAAAACAGTGTGAACCATATGTGACAATGCTAAATTCCTGTCCAAATCTCATAAGCTGTCTACAACTTAAAACTCTGCAAACTGCAATTTGAAGGTACAATAGTCAGATTTTCACAAGAAGAAAAAGGAAAAAAATGAAACGCTATTTTCAACATGTTCTCTTTACCTCAGAGTCTTAATCCCTTTACTATTTCCACAGAGAAGGAAGGGAAAAGTAAAATACTTTTTCCTCAGTTATGGCTCTTGGTATCTTTTGTTTCATGTAACTAGGTAGCAGATCTTCAATAAAATGCCTGCTGACTAATCCACAAATAAAACAAGGATGAGCTTGCCTTGAGAGAACTAAGGTTGATAGGAGAAGTCCAAAACTTTCTTTACATATATGTCAAGTTTTCAGGAAGGGACTAATCTTTATGTTTGAACACTTGATATGAAAGAAGGTGTTGTGATTTTAGTCATTCCCCCCTCGCTGCCAGCGATACAAATATTAGTCTGCTAGACACTAGAAATTAAGTTCTATAAGAGGGTACAAACATTAACTGCATGAATCATTACCAGGATGCTCAGGGAATTTGCAACTCCAAAATTCTACGGCTGGAGGCAACCACGTCGAGTCTGCTATTACACAATGGAGACACTCAAGTAATGCAGCTACGTCACCGGATGCATGCATCATCATCAGATGCGTTATTCCACATAATGTAGATGAGTCATCAGATGTAGAAGTGGCAAACTTGCCTAGGACAGGGATGGGGCTTAATTAAAATTTCTGGGTAGTATCTTGGTGCAGTTAAGGGTCTGCGTGCAGAATCAAGTCCTTTAGAGAGTTAATTCAGCAGATACTCAGTAGATGTGATTTTTCGAGACTGAGAAAAGCCCATAATTTCCATTCTGTACATCTTTGAGCACGACTTGCTTTACATTTAATTTCTTTCAAAGCAGATTTCTTTATAGACATTGAGATCTATGCATTAAAAATGCTGTAATTTTGCCACTTCAGTCATCCTTTTACTTATAGTTCTGAGAAATATTATTATAGAGTACTTCAGCACAGCTGCCTTGCAAACAATTTTCCCATCCCTAATATGACAGTAAGAATTTAAATGTCTTTCCTACACTGTTTCTAGTCCATGGCAAAAATTTTCCACTAAACCAGAAACAAGTTATACATTTCCATTGACAGTTCTTCAAAAAGTGTGGATAGTTTAGTTGTATCTTTTCTTCAAAGCTATTTAAATTAGATTTAGCTAAAACCCCAACAAAATACAAGTGAAGAATTTACATATTCAATAACATGAAAAGAAAAAGAAAAGTTCAACCCTCCCCAGAATCAACCCCTGTACTGTTCATCAACACCCCCGTTGTATACTGTGTCCGTTGATCAAATTTGTGCTTTTGGCTGATTCTATACTGCACAGATATGTTAATGACTTTTTCCACAATTAAGAGGAAGTTTATTTTTTCTGTCATTAAGAAAGCCAAATGGTTCTTCACTATAAATGTCTGACTTACTAATGGTGTCAGTTAAGATTAGAACTTGGTAAGTTGTGCTGATCAAAGAAACGTATAGAAGACCTCATTTTGTTAAAAGTGAACAGAAAGCAAAAAAATTTTTATAACAATAGAGCACAACTACTTCTATAACATGTTTGTATGGAGCGTTTGAACTGTAAATCAATATATATATTTAATGTATATTTAAATATACTCTATCTAGATGTATTCATTTTTCCCCAAGAAACCTTAGTGTACAACACAGTAGGCGACAACAATTAACTCTTGCAAAATTGCTACAAATCACTTCATTACACTGATTAAAGAAACCATTAGCTTCTCTTCCATTAAATCCGAAGGTAGTTTCACTCTTAGTGCAATGATTGCAGTACTGCAGTAACTGCCTTTTCACAGATCTAAATTGCTTCTACATTTCCATGAGTTACTCTATTCAGTATTAGGGTAGCTGGGTTTTGCTTCCGTTTATTAAACACCACAGTAATCCAGCACACAAAACAAGTCACAAGGACACAGGAATAGTTCCACAGACACGCGGCCCATCCCTGCTTCTGACAATAATTGCAAAAGGACACCAGAGGAAGGACCACTTAAGAACTTCCCCCAACAGAAGTGCAAGCCACTGAAAGCTTGGAAGAACAGACTTCCTAGATCTTTATGCAGCCCTCACTGGATTTCTCTTTCAACAGCTTTTCCAGGGCTTCCCTGGACCCACAGACTTTCATCCTAGTTGGATAGATTTTCCAACCAGACGGATATTGCTCACACATCTGTTTGAGTTCTGCTGCAGTCACCTATTGCAGAACTGACCCAGACTACCCATCAAATAGAGGAGCTGCTAGCTACACAAACACGCAGCAGACACAAGGCCCACCTTACCCTGCTTTCAGCTACATCCATGACCTTTGCTTGGTGTTACTTGGGCCCACACTTGTCCCTCAGCTTCGCTTCATTTCTGTTGACAGAAGCTGCTTTCGTAGTACTGTTCCCTAAGACGCATCCAGAGCAAACTAATACAGAACTGTATAGTACATTTCCTACTGTTTCTGTCAAGTACCTTGCACTGTATGCAGTACATACCATCACAGCAAACAAGTACTTTGTGCTGGCAAAACCACTCTTAGACATTCCCAGTTTTAGTCATTCCTCCCTCACTATACAGTGCAGTAACAACAGGATGATATTTGTTTCTCTTACAGACAATTTGATAAAGTATTTCAGTCAGGAAGAAGGAATTTTACATTGTCAGGTTCTATTACTCTTTAATACAGTTGTTTATATTTAATTATAGAGATAATTTTAGCGTTTTTTAAAGACATAGTCAATAACAAATATTAAGTACAGTACATGACACCAAATCTACATACTACCACATAACAATAACAACTCTAAAGCTCCTACACTATGTCAGATTCCTAGTGTAATAGCTACATGGACAAAAAACCAAACCAAAAAACCACTGACAGCTAGCAATAATGAAAAGCTAATATAGATCGTTATGAAGAACCTTTAGAGGGTATAATCCTGCTACAACTATTTAAAAAGGACTGGAAGACCATATCATTTTTAAAACAAAAACATGCAGAGAACAAACCCACACTGGGAACAAGTAGTTCTGAGATGCAGCATGTTTAGCAACCCAAATATAACCATTTTGTCTGGGTACCAGCTTGTACAGGGTTCTCCAGTACATCACTTAGTCTTTAGTGCTCTGCCTACCCATCTGTGAAGTGGATACATCTTAGTTCTGCTTTCCTCCTTCAACCTTATTGGTTCATAGTTATTCGAGTATTGGAGCAATAATGAAAGCGTTTTTGAAGAACTCAGGAGATGCTTGGTATTGCTTGGAACATCACTTCACCTTATGCTCAGAGCAACTTTCTGTCATTTTTTGTTAGTGACCATGTCAGTAATGTGGCTTATAACGTTCATGCATTAAAGATGCATCATGAAATAGTGGTTCTCACAAATTCCTTTCAACTGTCTGGGCTGTCCATTCTTTGTTCATTATTTTAGTAATAACAGCATTTCACACCCAAAAAAAAAAAGGGAGGCGCTATGCATCAGTCCTACATTATTTTAAATTAAACCAATGAGCTGAATTTCCCATTTTTGCACCAGTTCTCACCAATTCAGTGTGAATTCTTTTGCAAGAAGTGCCAGAATACTTGCTGATGTATTACACAGAGGCTTAAGTGACAGAATAAGATGTAGGGCTACTTTCCTTGTGTAATATTACAATTCTTAACGCCTAGAGATTAGACCTTTAAAACATCCAGGTTGCAATTTAATAATTTCTCTCAGATCCTGTAAAGATCGTTTTATAAAAGCCTCTTTTACATGCAAAAAAACTGGTACACGCAGGTTTTATGTTATCTTACATTTGATTAGGCATAGACTTCTCACAATGTTAATGTAAGTCATTTGCCTTATTCTAGACTTTGTCTTTCTAGACAGAAGCAAGAGTTTTAATATAGAGGAATTCTATCGTTAACATTTTATTCTGGCTGATATCATACGGCATATTATCAGTTTAGCTGAATTTTGAAATAAATTAAGATTTTCTGCTTCTGTTACTTTAAGAATACAGAAACAAATAACACTAGACAGCTGTGATAGTCCACGGTGTATCTTTTAAATTGGTGGTTGTAATAATTCTATCCTCACCTTATTTACCTACAGTGATGGTCATGTTAAATCAGAATACTGTTCAAAAGAGTCAGTGATCTGCTTACCGGAGCAGGTGACGAATACCAGCTCTATGGTATTTACTACGTGTTCTGATCTGTCAGGTGTCTATATGAATATCATCGCCATGCCATCCAGTTATCTCCATCTTGCAGTTACTTCTTTAGATGCATTGGTAAGCAAAAAGCAGATAGACAACCCCAGTCACTTAACTTCCTTACAGCCTGGATAACCGTTGCTATTTCCCTCAGAAGTCATAAGTATAAGGATACTAGGAGCTTTTTCAGTCTGCCTATGGCTAACTTTTTTCTTCCAAGTTATCATACAAATCTACTTATTCTTGTGTGTGGAAAACTTAACTTTAACAATACACTTCGCTAATAGCAAAGGCAACTTTCCAAAAGCATTGTCATCATCATGCTGCGCAGGGCTCAACAATCTAGGGGTTAATTCACTGCCCCGCCAACTTATGCCACAAGCCACTGCCGCTGCTTATTATAAGCCGACAAACACCTCATTGCAATCCTGCCTTTCCTCTGTAACATCTAAATAGTTTATTTTGGCACGCATACCTGTGGCATTTCAAGAATTATAATATTTAATCTTAACGTTGAAGAACTTAAGAGAAAAACCTTAATTTTGTCTTCAAGGCTGACTGCAGATGAATCCAGATTGCCCGTGGACCAGTATCCATAATAAAACTGTGTCTCCAGCATCATTTACCATCTGTATATAGCTAGATCAGTGTCTAATTTATGCAGCTATTTATTCAGAACTGCATTGACTTTGGGCTAGCTTGTGTTGTTGACAACCTCTAAAACAAGCAGCTTTTCAGTAACATCCCATCAGAATGATCTCACAGAAAACAGTCATGTAGGAGAACTCCTTATGAAATCTACTCTCGGCTTTTCCACTGACGAAAGCATGCAAGTGGGCAAGACGACTTTTTTTTCCTTATTACCCTAAGAGCCCTCCCATGACACAGTTAAAGGATTCACGTTCAGCACGTAGTCCTCCTAAACACTTGCATCTTTACTCCTTTAGTAACAATAAAAAATTTTGGCCTGTTATTCGTGATGTGCTGAGGACAAACTACAGATGAGGAAGAAAAGCTTCCTTCTCTTATACTTTTTTTTGTGCTTTGGACAAGACCTTCAACTCATTTTAAAATATACATGTAGGAGTCATTAATTTATAGGAAGCTGCCACCATGAATTTTACTTAAATAACTGCTGTATTAGCAATGGACTACTGAAATGCTTTCTCAGTCTGTTTTATCTACTTCAGTAACAACCCCCAAAACTAAACCAGATGCTTGATGACGAGTCACCTCCATTGCTGGTGTTAGTTGAGTGTACTCAAATTGCTCAAAGAGAACCAGTTTCAAAAGAGCAAGTGGAAAGATTTATTTCTGGCCTTAAGAGATAGAGCTGATGGTCCATAAAACCAACTAATGATCTGATTTTCATTAGCAATGTACTGCATCAAAGGAAAACAATAATAACATGTATCCAGGTTTCTGAATGCAAATTAATACTTGAGGGTAACAGACCCATTACAATGTAAAATGTATGAGGACTGATGAGCAACTGTCACGGTTACCCAGCACAGTGTTAGGAACATTGAGAAATTATTAACTGAGATGGAAAATATAGCGTGAATCTGAGAAACAGATGATTTTCTTCCACTCCTCAAAGAGACATAACAACACAAAGTATTCAGGATCAAGAATTTTAACAGGAAATTAATTCAATATCCCATCCAAAACATTTCTTTCCCTATCATTTCATAAGAATGACAAAAATTTTAAGGGTTTTGCATATATTTTCTCTCTTAAGAGCACACTTTAAAAAAATAGCTTCAGAGAGCTGTACTGTTGTTCCGTTAAAGTATTCCTGAATTTCCAAGCTAACATCATACAGACTCCTTACACCCTTAACCGTAGCAGATCAAAACCCATGATATGAAATGAGAGGAAAGGTGTGAATTAGTTCATTAGTCATGTCATCTTTCCTCACACAGGGAGAGACCCATAAAAGGGGAACCAGCTTACCCAGTCTGCCTGACAGTTGCTGCGGTCACCAAGGGCAGCTATCAGCACCACATAATTAGCATTATCATAGTGATATGGATTCAAAAATTTCTGCAAAAGTGTTCCAAGGTTACAGTTGGGGGTTTTTTTGCTCAGTGTTGAAGAACTGATGGAACGGCAAGGTAAAGACATGCCGGTTAAGATTTTCATTTAGATAACCCAAAAATCCAGTATAGGCAAGACTTCAAATTCTGATAATCAAGCCTGGACTATATTTATTGCATGGTGCTTTACATGTAAGTGAGGACATACCTACTGATCTTTATTTTCCGTATTCCTAAAAGAGATAGACATACCTAACAAAAGAGTAATAAATAATAATAGAAAAGGATATATTCCTCAAAGTTGTACCCCAGGAAACTAATGAACTAAAAAAAATATTTACAGTCTTTGCAAACAACTTAAACACAGAAAGGTATAAAATGCTTCCTAGTTCTTCAGCCTAAGAAGATGCACCACTATCCACTCAAGAAAGACTGCAACTTGGCTATGGAAATGGGCTTTTTAAAGGAGCCAAACAGGCTTAAAATCCTCTTGTAGGATGGCAAACAATACAGTGATGTTGAAGCTTCCCCTCCACAACCCCTGTGAAGCAAATTAAAGGCCAGAGCGCTTGACCAGGCAGTGGGTCACTCCTGTTCAAATCGTTTCTCACCTCAGAAGCATATTTTCCATGACTCAGTACTCTCCAGTTTATAGGAAGCTGAACGCTATTGAAGTGCTCCTCTGCAGTACAGGCCAAGGCAGACAAACTCCTCCTAAAGTCTTGGTATGAGTTTCTTTATTCCTTTGAGGTTTAGACATTAACAACATACGTGAGATGGACAGCGCATATACTGAGACAGGGCACTCGGCACCGGACCTGAAAATCATGAAACAAGCAAGCACGCACTTCATGATTAAGAAGGAATTGAGGAAAGCAGGTCTGGACATACTTTGAATAGAGACATTCATCAGGCTGAAAATCTCAATAATTACTCCATAAAAAAAGAAATATTGAATCAGAAAGCTCTCCAATTAAAAGCAGTGTTACCCTTTTTGTTAGTAATACACTGGAGCCAAAAAAACCCAATACTGAGGATGCAAGACCTTATCAGTGCATGTTTACAACTATCAACACATTTCTGTTAGTTGTAATATTTTACTAGTCCAGATTAAAGGTGGTTTCACTAGGCTTTTTTATTGTTTATAATGGAGAACTGAAGTTTGATTTTGAATGCTTCACAGCTACTCCTTCACTCCCCTGCTTCTCGGCTGTTCTAGAGACTGTTAAAGTATTTCTGGAATATATATATCTATTCAGCGCTTCAATACAAGTAATACAAAAAAGCTGAAATGGAAGTTCTCTGCTCTTCTTCTAATCCTATTTAGTACAGCCATGAACTGAACTATTTTTGCAACATTACTGGTAAAAAGGTGGTAGATAACACCTCAAAAATCTAACAGCTTAGCTTTCTTCCAGCTTCAAATAGAGATCAAACTAAGGAGATAAGTCATTAAAAGGAGATTAGCTTCTTCAATCTAATGAAGAGCAAAGCAGAAAATGCTTTGCTCTCAATTCTGATGATAATTATTTCCAAGCCTTTGATTTCAGAAAAGTGTTCAAATGCAGTTATAAATTGTAAGCTTCCCAGAAGCATTATTCAAGTTTCTGGCATACTTACATTCACAACAGAAAACTAATTTGAGTAAAGAGGAATATTCATGTTGTGTACCACTTTTAGCAACTACTAAACTTGTTTGAAATTTCTACCCCACTTTGACTGATTGATAGAGCTCAAACCCAATATATTAGAAAAATGAAATGTGACAGAGGGAATAGCGAGCGATGTATGAACTGCAGTGAACTACAGATTATTCAATACAAAGAATTTACATAATATGTATATGGATAACAAAACAAAGCCAAAAAACAAACAAACAAAAACCAAACACCAACCCGAGTCAGGGCGAATAGTTCTTCTAGCAGATAAAGTCTTACATGAAGGCGCACACATTCTTGTGAATGCCCAGAAATCATTTTGGCAAGAACTGCTGCCCAAATGCTCCTGGTTTGCAACCAGGATTGTGTAGGATTACTCTAGAAATTCTGGGATACTTCAACGCTCCTGCAGGTTTTCCCTTGTGCATTAGGAAAGAGAACTTCTGCCCTCAAAATGAGAGGTGCACAGAGCAGTTAACAAAGTATAAAACTTACTTTACTTAACTCTATTTAGAAGAACTAGAGACTAGATTCTTAATCAAACTAAGTTAGCAAATAAAATTGTCTAATGCCAAAGCAGCCCTGGTATTTCTCATAAAGTTAAGGTGGTTATGAGTTAGATTGGATTTTGATTCCCTTCTCCTTAAGACAGTATTGAAAAACACGATAATAGTAAGCACTCTCTGTCAGATTCACCTGTCTGTCCTTAGGTTAGGGTTTAAGATTTGGTCCCACCTTTGGAAAACTGCCATGCATTTCAAGTACACCCCATTTTTTCCACCAGCCTTCTAGGACAAGCTTCAAATACCCCTAACCCCTCTTATATGTAAGCTATGCAAAAAAGCAAGAGCTATGTGGACCAAAAAGTCCCCAAAGAATAACACCCTGAACAATCTGCCATCCTTTTGCTAGTTATTTGAACACGATTAACATCCTTTTTATCATATTTTTGATTTTAAAATATCACAATCTGTCTGTGTACTGATAGGAGAGCCTTTGCATTTAGCTAATTAAGACAGTCTTAAAGGCAGGAAGTCTAATGCATAACTCACAATAGGTGTTCATTAATCAAACAATGCCTCCTAAGCATACTGGTGTTCCTAGTCCTAGCCCACTTGGGATAAGCCTGCTGAGAAAAGATTGTAAATCACAAAGATGCTGGAAGGCAACACATAACAACTCTTAGAAAACATTATTTTATTACGTGGAGTGAACAACAAATGCAGTACTTCTCTGTTGTACGGTTCTTAGAATTTACTGACAGAGGAAGAACTTGAGACATACAACTAGCAAGCCACTCAACCAGACAGCTGCATATTGATACCATTTCAGTGTGAATAATATGATTAGTACAAATTATAGTTGAAAGCAGCTCTCCAATTTAACTGATGTTCTCAGAGTTGCTTGGGGTTGTTCAAAACCTATTTTAAAAAATCAATAGGCCTAATTCCAATTATTAGATGTAGCTCTCTAATAGATGAAAGGCAGATCTAGTTAGAAAGAAATGCCAACAGCAAAATTTAGATTAAAATTATGCCACCTAAATCGAGGACTATTTCTGAAGGTCTCAGCAAGTGGAGCACTTCACTCAATCATCAGAACTTCATATTTATTATATTCATATTTAGAACCTTATATTTTATAAACACTGAAGATGGACTTTTTGCCACATCCACGTCCAGAGGCTGAGCACTCCCTAAGCTCAAATTGACTCCCAGGAAACATTCTTCCTTTAAGTCCTTATACAGAGACAAAAAAAACACTATCGTAATGACATTGAAATGCCTGACTTACCCAACAAGTTTTCCCTGAATCTTCTCACAGTGAATTTACCACAGTGACACCCTTACAAACCTTTTCTTTTTAGACCAAGTCATGTCCTTCCAGACATAATCTGGCAACATAAGTACTATTTTTAGACCTAAGTTATCCAAGACAAAATATAGATGCCATATTTCAAGTCCTTCAAAACACATACACAACTAATTCACACCAGGCAGCTTGGCCCTATAGATTTTAAATTTTGTAGCTCATATTTAAGTCATTATAATAGGAAAACATGTTGCGGGAAACAGAAAATACCCCTCTTCATCACCAGAGGTAATTTGGGAACTAGAGTTCCCCTAAGGGCTATCCAGAAACTGTTGACAATTTTGACATTCCTTCCCTGCCCTTCTGCATACTGTCACCAAAATGTAAATTTTGGAGATAAATGGACCTGAACTCTCTTATTACGCAGGTAGAAAATACCATTACTGAAGGCTGCAAACATAGGATTACCTTTTAAGAATATTTCCATTATTATGCAACAGTATTTTTAACACTTCCGCAACAGCTTTATTGAGAAGAACATTGAGATAGTCTTTACAAAGGCTAAGGAAGTTATTCACTAATATGGTCAACACCTGAATCAGCAAAATACCAATTATTGCAAGGGATCTGGCCTTAAAAAATTATTAATTAGGTCTTACAAATATGCGCTGAAGATTAAAAGGGTAGCAGGATGATTCTCCCCACCAGTGATTGCAACAACCTCTGAAAAACTTTGACAACGCAGAAGTAATGCACTACGTGAACAATACTCTATACTGTGACAGCTTAAAATATACTAAACATTAGGAACCTCTGGGTGGGTTGGTTCTTTTTCCAGTGATGAGAAGTTTACATCACAATACTACGGATTTTGGCCACTGTTGAGGACATTTCTCCTTTCTTATTGCCCAGCTCCCCCGAGTGTATACCCTGGTTGCATATCAGAAGATGTCACCTGTAACACTGCAAAATTACAGCCATCCTCCCAGTTCCTCTATTTCAGCTGACGTATACCATACTTCATTTCAATTGAGTTAAGTATCACACATCATCTTCATTAACGAATTGCATAAGGCAATAAGTTTTGCATTTGAATGAAATGGTTTATTTGTTACCCAAGCATAGCTCCACTGGTCAATTCAGTTATGGCTCTCTTATTTAAAACTTTTGGCAAATGTTTCACTGCCTGTTTTCTTTCAGTGGCATCTCTGGTGCTAAGGACCAGGTGCTACCAACTGGAAGCTCCCTCTAAGGAGAGGATCACATGGGAAGCGGCTGGATATGCAAGAGCCGTGCGTGATATATGGCATGACAGTTCCTTGGAATGAGAGTCCACAGCACTCTGGGAATGCTGGCAGAACGCAGAGCTCAAACTTTCTCATACTGCAGAATGAATCAAGTGTTTGACAGACATTAGTATGTGGTAGGGGCAGCAGCTTCCCAATCAATGCTGTGAAAAGAAAATTGAAGCTACAAGCTCAGTTGCCAGAACTAAAAAATGTTTCAGAAAACAAATGGAATAAGTCTTCCTACATAGAAAATTATGTCCAAAATAACATAACACCAATATAAGAGCTTTCAGGCATCTGTGCTGGGAAAATTGAAATATTAAATACTGTGATCTTCCAGCTGTTCTTGGGGAAGGAAACACTGCACATGGAACTCCCTCTCCTCTTGATGCCCAGAAGGAAACCCAAGCAATTGTTAGCTGCACACAAAGTTGCATTTATTAAACAGCAACTGAAACATTATCCACACTCTTCCCAACATTCTCCTCCATGGCACATACACATAGCTAATTTTGCAGGGTAGAAGCCTGTGATTTACTTAGCAGTTCTTAAGTTCATCCACAACACCAATTTGGATGTTCCAGCTATCAGGACAGGAAAAAAATAAAAAAGTAGAGAAAAAGGGTAAAGCAGAAAAGAACAGTACGGGAAGAAAACTAAACCAAGACAGATTAAAAAAAAAATTATCTAAGACAGATGACAAAACAGTGAAAACAAAAATAATTTTCTTTCATAATGAGAGGAAAAAAAACTATTAAGTGCTACTCATCATGAAGAAAAAAATCCTCATCTGGTATAGTCTCCCGTATCTATATCTATTTAGCTTCACATTGGTAATGTTTAATGATTGTGAGGTAGCCATCAGGAAAGTCTTAGTTATAATGGCACGGTCAACTCTGTTCTTCCTATCCCAAAGAGGCAAGCTGTTATTGCGACACATATATTAGCTCAATGGAGGCATCTACACTATAAGCACCGAGGGTGAGTCTAAACACTCCCTGTAATTAATGCAGTCAATGAAAATAAGTGTCTATACAGAATGGCTCTTTCGCACATAAGACACTGACTCAGGACAAGAGGTTTTCTAGAGTGTCCCTAGCCCTGCATCAGGTATAATCAATTAGATGACTGGCATGAACACCATTCTTTACATTGCAGAGGTCAAAATTTTAAACTTAGACAACTTTTTTTTTTTTTTTAATAAAAAAAAAAGCAGTTCAGCATCAGCAAGACAGAATACAAGTTCCCATCACATTCCCATCAAGTTCCGCTTTCCAACATACGGTCTGATTTCCTTCACTGAAGAGTAGCGTTTATATTACCTATCAAAACAATGGATAATAAGAACCAACACTGTCCAGGGCTTTTAACCAAAGATTGGCGCTGTTCCTGTCAAAAACAAGAGGTTCGATACATATATATATATAAAAAAATGTGTGTACATATAATATTCACACAATGTGATACTAACAGTGGTAAAAACACACAACCTGTTCAGTCTGCTGATAACGTAGATGCATGTGCTATTACACACTACAAAAGACTGTCTGGTGATACAGTTTTAAGTGTTTAACAATAGCATGACACCACTTTGACTTTTTCCACTATCAAAAAACCCAAAACTTATAATTAAGGTCAGCCTACCTTCATATATTTTATTTAATATTCTGTGGAGTAAGGTTTTACCTGGCCATAGCTTATATTTCTAGTGTCGCAAGGAATTCAGAGGTCTCTTGCTGAAAGAGAGATACCCCCCTTCCCCTCCCACAGATCTCTCCCAAAAAGCCAAATATATTTCCTTTGCGAGTTCACTAACTGAAGAGAGCTATCAGATATCAGGACGGATCAAATAATTTCAAGACTGTCTAAAAGACGTATGGAGGGTTTTTTTTTTTTTGTTCCTTATATAGCAAATTGCACTTGAAGTTTAAGAGAAGCTTTGGAAGCTCCTGAGTACAGGCAAATGCCAAATAATTTGCATAATATTTTCCCCTCTAAATGTCTTATCAAAGCATGGATCAACTTCTTCAGATGAAGCTGTGTCTGCTCCAGAGACAAAATTACGTACGTTTTTTTCAAAGCTATCACATTTGATCACAAACATGTGATCAAGTTTATTAATAAATTTGTGTATTGTTACTCAGGTGGGAAACAATTTTAAAGTATTGTACATTTTGTTTGCACAGATAGATACCTTAAAAAATATCTGCTTTACAGAAGAGGATACAAGGTGAATTAGGATTGCTTCATTCATAAACCTAGTCTATGATGAGTGTACTTAGTCCTTTGGTAAGTTCTTTCCACCACAGCTGGTAGTGCTACAAGCTTCATTAGACTTCTCCACAGCCACTCGTGGGAAGCAGTATGCTTGGAAAGCTACTGATGAGCAGCTTCAGATCACCAGAATGTCTCCTAAGCCTGAGCAGTTCTGTTTTAGTTCAAGAACAAGAAGGGTGACAGCTAATGGTAGTGAAGAGCCTGCCTCTGAACTTGCAGCAGGCACCTGTGATATGTTGCTAAAGCATTCCGTGTGTTTCGTGTTTCCCCCTTTTAAGGAAGCCAGTTATCTTAGAAAAACCTTCTACCCTCCCCTAACTTGTCAGCTCATTTTCTACCTCTCTGAAGTTCTACTTAATTTTTACTCCAGCTTTCTTGTTCTGTTTTCAACACAGTCACGCTCCCCACTCAGTTATTCATCATCATCTACCCTATTTCTCTCTCAGATAGAGAGTCATGTTTT
This sequence comes from Phalacrocorax aristotelis, assembly GCF_949628215.1. Lineage (NCBI taxonomy): Eukaryota > Metazoa > Chordata > Aves > Suliformes > Phalacrocoracidae > Phalacrocorax > Phalacrocorax aristotelis. Next base: position 65,316,782 of record NC_134280.1, read on the forward strand.
CTTTACTTCACTGGAGAGATTACTCTGTTCTCTAACTGCTGTCAAGCCCACAAAGTCCAAAGGACCCACCAAGTATGGCAGGTCTACAGCAATAACACAGTTGTCACAACTATTGTAGTAGAAAAAAAACCCACATGAAATAACCTTCATATAAGATACCTTCATATTGCAACCTTTCTATTCAGTAGCATTGAGATTATAACTACAGATACTCTGTCTCAAAACAAATGACTACATGGAGTGCAAATAATCCTTCCCTCAGCTGTGAAGCTCTCCAAATCCAGTATGTAAAGGCATTGATTAGTATAATTGCTGAAGAGGGTTACTTACACATTCCGTTGTCAATTTTTTTTTCTGCAAGATGGATTTCCACTGTCCATTGGGTATTCTCCCATCACAGCCAAACCCAGCCAAGACACTAAGGATTAGATGATGCCCATGCTTGTCCTTCAACATCCTAATCCCAGAAGGTTCTATCATATCTCCCATAATTTGTACAATTTTCTCTCAAAAAAGCCTTCCCCTATGCTGACTCTTCCTCAGTTTCCTATTTGCCAAGATTTTCCCATATTTTCACGTTTCCATCATTGTCCCTACAACTATCCTTAGTCTTTGAGACAGTACTTGTCTTATTCTGTCTTCAAGCCACTAAAAACTAGTGATTCAGGGAAGGGAAAAAAAAAAAAAAGAAAAATGAAGATCAGCTTTTGACTGAAAACAGGGGAAGATAAAAACATTCCTTCCTGCTACTCCACTCAAAGAGACAGAGAGGACCCTGAAAAACCTCCTCTCTATTATCAGAGTGATGCTGCCTCCAGGGGAGGGAAAAATAAATAAAAATAATCAAGAAACAGACAAAGGTTCCCCCAGCTGTGCTAAGCACAGCTCTGAGGAAGACTCACAAGCCTTAGCTGTGCAATCTAGTTAGCTCTCAAGTTCAGACCCTCTAATTTCTAGAGCACTTGTTTTGGCACAACCCCTATTTTATTCACTACTACTTTTCACTCTGGGGGAATTTATGACTGGTTCTGGCATCTCACTCTGATTCTCCTTTGCAAGCACTGAAACAGAATTCATTTTATTTCTTAGCACTCTTCTTTCTTTTGTCAATAACTTACTACTGCTTTTGAACAGAGGCCTAGCTGTCTCCTTCACTGACCTCTGGTTGCTTATAAATTTCTTATTCTTTACCATAACCTTTTGTGCAACCTTCATCTTTCACCTTTACTTTCTGTATTTTTATTTTCCCTTTGAGTCTTCTGAGCCTGCAATTTTTAAGTCCTCTTTAGTTGCTCTTTTATACCATCCATTTGATGCTTCTGAGTTTTGTTTCTTTGGATTCTTTTGTTTTGTTGGGTATTTTTTTTTTTTTTAATACAGGCATTCGCGTGTGTATATAGAATTTATTACTTGCTCAGCTCACTTGAAAGCTCAGAGCATGGCAATAGACTGACCAAGAGTAAAGGGCAAAATATGTTTTAATCATAACTGAAATTTGTTCCTGGTCAAGGGTACTTTCACATTCAATAATCCTGTTGTACCCCAACACAGCACACTCCAGACTATTTTAGTGCCTTAAACTGTGGTCAAAGAGAAGAAACATCCAAGTTTTATATGTAGGCTGAAATTCTATGACAATCTGAGAATTGGGTCTCTGGTATTATTCAAAATATGTCCTACTGTAGAAAGAGTGTAAGTGAGGGCAGAACTAGACCTCCATATAAATATCGGTTCTGGTGCTGATAGTTAAGCCTACTATTTTTCTTGACAGCTATTAGCACTGTTTGTAAGTAGGTAGTCACCTACAAGAGACCAGAAGCACAAAACTCGAATGGTCTGTTACAACTGCACTGTATCCCTCACAGTTGCTGGCAACTGTACATCTGTCAGAAGGTCCAAGAAGAGCCACAAAACCATCTAGACAGCTAAAATATCTTCCAAACACAAGCAATAAAGTGCAAATAATGAAAACAAAGCCTGCCACTGCCAATAGAGTTTAAAATATTGCATTTTTAGCTATTTTGTTTAACTTTTCACAGATAAACGCAAGTAATTTTCATTTGCCACGTAGGTTGTGATAAGATGATGTTCAACTCAAACATGCTAAAAAATAGGGTGGAGGAAATAGGCAAGCTACCACACCCCAACTGATCCTGAGCTGTTTAGATCTACAGCAACAATCAGTCACCTACCTTCACAATATATAACTCTTCTCTCATTCTTGGGTAAGTATTTATGTTCTGTGTTATTTGGTTGCATTTCGATCATAAAAATATGACTCTGCAGGATCATTTTCTTCTAGAGTTATTCCTTCTTTCCATACCAGTGTATCTTTATGTCCTATTTAATCTCCTACACAAAGTAATTCATAGATAAATCTGCTCTTATAATCCCCTTTTACTGGCACACACTTCTCTTGGAGCTGATTGCACATGCTAGTTCCACTGTTGAGATTTTTTTTAATTATTTTTTAATTTAGACCCTGTTATATTCAGGACTTGTCTTGCATACAAATAACTGATTATCTGTACACTAAATAGATTCTAAGCATCAGAATTTTTCCAGTATCAACTGTCAAAAGACTGAAAGGCCTGAAAAATCTTACAGAACCTCAAGTTCCAACTGCAATCCAGCAGAATTAAGGGCCCACAGGCTTCCCTCCCCCTACCCTTTTTCTTAAAGGGGTTATCACCACCACGCTACCTGGGTTTAAAAAAGAAACCAAGCCTCATACACAGATGAAGCAACTCGTGAGCAGTGACGAACTCCAGAACTTTAATAGCTGTGGTCATAAAAAGTACTGATTAGCCAAAAAATAACACTTGGCCAAGGCATTGGTGCAAGAACATCAGTTTTACTGTTGTTTAGAAACTTACTGTGCTTTGTGTTTTCAGAGCAGATTCAAGACCCTAACGACCATACAACCAGGCAATAGCAACTGCATTAAACTTCACAATTTATGTAAACATATCTTTATAAAATCCACCTGAATAAGAGCTACCCACTGTATGAAGAAGTTTCTTGAACAGATACAAGAGCTTTCTACTAACCTCCACCTTTTGATCTGCTGCATATGTGCTTCGATTTCAGTGCTGTATGAGAGGCAGCAGCTGACCTGAATACAATCTCAGATAACTAGCACAAGTAGGATAACCCATTTTTACATCTTATACAATTAGACATCAAAACTAACGTCAAGACCTTGGGAGTCAGGACTGATATTTTATGCGACCTCATCTATGTATATTTATTAATGACTTAAGTAACACCAAAAATGTTTCAGCGAAACTGAATGAAGCTGTAATTTAGCACTGCCATGCTTATTAGCATAATGGCAGCAAGACTAGTTTTAAATTGAAATAAAATCGCTACCCCTCTGCTCGCCCAAGAGATAAAACCACATTTCTCCTCCTTTGTCTCTCACACAGCTGCCCTGACAAGAATCAGCTATTCCAGCAACATATGCTCAGTTACTGCAGGGACAACGACTGTCTGAACAAATGCAAAAATACCTCACTGGGAATTTTTCAATTGTTACTTTTTATAATTAAGTATATATTTTGAGATCATAGTACTCTTTATGTATATTAAATGATTTTTGCAAATAAGATGATAGTAGGGTATATGCATAATGTAACAAAATGCATAGCTTGAAATATTTATTCTGCTTACCAAGATCACAACAAATATAATTTCTACAGAAAATATCAAGCTATGATGAAGACAGCTGATAACAGAAGGACCTGATGTAGGTTTAAAAGCTCTTGGGCTTTGATTTGTTTTGTTTTTCCAACCACATTTCAGTTTACTGGATTCTCCTCACTAGCTTGAAGATCTTAAGCTAAGGAAAAGAACCATTAATAGGAAGGGCCCAGAATCTGAAAAACCAAGTAAACAACAGCAAATATAACGTTGGTTCACAAAAGCCTGCAGGGCAATTAAAGATCAGTCTTAACTCGCCTGCTGAAGATGCATTCATATTTAATCAGGGTTTGACAGTACTTAAAGCTCAGGATTCAGAGTCAGGAGATACAGTGCTCATATTTCTCTATACCATCAACTTCACAAAAGCCTCTGAAGTGCCACTGAACTTGTGTGGCTTGACACGGTACCTTTCTTCAACCAAACACTTTTTATGAAGAGTCCATTTTAAGCACGTCTGAAAATAGTTACACACATGCTGTATGTTTGCATATTTGGTAAACCATACCTGCACCTGACGTTACAGAATTCACCCTTGTACACTAATCATGTTAATTACCACCTTACTAAATTTATTCAGATACCTGAAATATATTAATCATATGAGATCAAAATGTACTCTTTGGTTAAATATGGGGCACTGCTGAGACTGAGAACCATGGTATACTAACAGTATTTTTCCAAACCAACAGCACAATTCACTGACCAATGTCAAGATGAAATGCAGTTAAAAAAAAAAAATCAATCCACAAATTAACCAGAGAAAATACTTAAGTGATGCTCATTTGCAACTTCTCTTTAAATAATACCTTCTATTGGCTGTTTAGTCTTATTTATAATTCCCCAAATGGATCCCCTATTTCTCAGGAAGGCTCTATAACATTAAAAATAAATGCTTTTCTTCCAGTTAAAACACCATTCCTTTGTTTACCATTATTTCCTGTTGCACGGCATATACTAATCCAAACCCTTCTGCCCTGTTGCTATCCATTCTCAGCATTTCATTAAGTTTTATCCAATTGGAAAACCATCAATATGGTGACTGTCCCTGTTTTGGCTGGGGGAGAGTTAATGTTCTTCCTAGCAGCTGGTAGAGTGCTGTTTTGGATTTAGGATGGAAGTATGCAAGGGAGTCCAGGAGCCCTTTAGAAGAGCTCAGAATAAACCTGCTGAATTACAAAAAAAAAAATCTAGGCAGTTCTCCTTGTACACAGTAAAAGAGCTGCTACAAAAGGAAATGAAACTGTGCTAGGGGCGTCTTGGTTCATGTACCTCCCCCTTAATTATAACTTGTGAGAGAAGCCTGCTACTTGCTCCCCACCCATTTTCCATCTCCATCACAGAGCTCTGGCTAGCTTTGCCAACCTAAAAAAACACCCTCACACAGCGAAGGTGAAGTTGAGGGTCAAAGCTGAAATATGGCTCACTGTCTTTAGGTCTGTGTGAATTTGACAGCACACTAGCCAGCTACACTAAAAGATCCCCTTACCTAAAGGATTTTAACTGCATACCCCTTTCTACATTTAATTTCATCCTAATTCACTCAAAATTCAAGCATTAGAATGAAAACAACTCAAAATACCTTGTTACAGCTATTTTTTATTTATCTGGTTTTGTTTTGGAGAGTCTAGGCTCTCCATAAAACTGCCACAAGTCTCAGACATCTTCTTTTATTTATCTGACAAGTTGCATAATCAGAAATTTGCCTTGAAAGTTTTTGTTAAACTCGCAAAGTGGAAAATGGGAACTAACTGTATAACTGACTGGGAGGAGGACCAGACACTGATCACACCATTTACTTATAGCCTTTTATTGCCCCACCAAAAAAATTATAAGATGGAACATAGAAAAATATATTCAGTGTTCAGAGGTCAGAGCTCCCACCATGTAGTCTGTTCCTTTCTCATTGCAGCTTGTATCTCTAGTGGAGAAGCACAGAGTGCTGAGTAACAAATGGGTTGAGAAAAGGACTGAGTGCTGAGGAAAGCCAGAAATTAGAGATGCTTTCCTTATGCAAATGAGGTGACGTCGTAATATATAAGCACAGTCAGAGCAGCCCTTTTTTTGATGAAGAGGCTTGATCACTACAATAACTCACATCAATTTTATGGATTTCTGCACCATCACTCTTTCTTTACATTGTATTTGAAAGGAGACTCATTACGGAAATAGCCAACTTAATTAGCTCATCGACTATCAAGGATATCTGCATTGCTGTTCAGTCACAAAAGTAAATTCCTACTGAACTGGCAACATATAGAAAATCCAGCAGCCAAGAGCTCAACTTTTTACCAGAAGACCATGAAACATTTTGCAAACCAAGCAAGGACACTGCAAGAATATTTTAACATGTATTTACACATCCTTCCATGTCTTCTAAACTCCTAGAAGCTGAAGAAATACACAACAATCTCTATTCACGTCAGATTCTCAAGGAGCAGCTTCCAAATAGTGCTAAGTAGCATTATGTCATCAAAAATGCTGGGATATGCAGCACTCAGTGTCACAGGCCCAAAGCTGGCTCATAACAGCGGTCTTGACAAACTCCATTTCCAGGGTGAGCACAAAAGTTTCACCCATTAGTTTTGATAAGAAAAGTATCTTAAATGAACCTTTATGATTTTAAAAATTGTACCTGTCATATCCTTCTCCCACTCATGCAATCCACAGTCCTAATTAGTTCACTCTTGTTTCTGAACTTGGTACCAAAATAATTCCTACAGGTAAGCGTAGCACTCTCACACCTAACTCGTACTTTCAAGACCAGTCTTTAGTTCAGATTTTCCCCAAAACTATTTATCTGCCTCCAAGGCAAGTTAGTTGTTTTCTCAGACTACCCCAGTACGGCTGTATCTACAGGTCTTTTCAAGCAAATTTAGAAAGATTAATAGACCACAAAGCAACTTAGTCCAAATTAAAATTAAAAAAAAAATTATAAATTAGCCAAGCAATTATGCAAACTTCACATGGTACAATACATGTGCAGTGCCACATTATGGGATTTTGCTCTCAAAGACAGGCTTTTGTAAATCATCTAAACATTAAAGAAAGTTACTAACTGCCACAATTACTCAGGTTTTTCAACTAATACTGTCAATATTTGTCAAAAGAGTCTCAAACATAATTTAGCTTGCAACAGATCTGTAGAGGTCATCTACTCCAGCTTCTGAACTCTGTACCAGTCACAAAAAACAGGACTGTATGTGCCATGCATATTTACATACATCCTGTGCAAGTTTCCAGGGGTTATTGCCATACTTAATTGAACAGTAATTTAAGTTTGCCTTCAAAGTTTCTTGAAGCCTATTCAAAGCAACAAATAGTGAAAATACTGAAGGAAATCAATGAAATAATTCATTAAATAATCTGAGAAAATAGCTATCTGGGATTGAGAGTGCAGATGCTCTGACAGTAAAGCAATAAACTCAGATTAAGGTTCAATTCCTGCCCTGACTGCAGACCTGGATCTTCAGCAAACTGATTTCATTCGCTTAGCCTCTGATACCTGTTCTTTCCTCTCCTTACAGGGAAAGGGAACAGATAGGTTTAGTTTGTAAATTCTTTTGGAGAAAATTTATCTCTTCAATTTATTTTGACACAATATACTCTGCTCTGAAACACAGAATCACAGAGAATCAGAACGGTGGGGGTTGGGAGGGACCCCTGGAGATCACCTTGTCCACCCCCCTGCTTGAGCAGGCACACCCAGAGCAGGGGCACAGGACCACGTCCAGGCGGGGCATGAATGTCTCCAGGGAAGGGACCCCACACCCTCCCTGGGCAGCCTGTACCGCTGCTCTGGCACCCGCACAGGGAAGGGGTTTTTTCTCATATTGAGGTGGAACTTTCTGTGTTCCAGCTTGTGCCCATTGCCCCTTGGCCTGTCCTTGGGCATGACTGAAAAGAGCCTAGTCCCATCATCCTGACACCCACCCTTTAGATATTTATAGGCATTGATGAAATCCCCCCTCAGTCTTCTCTTGCCCAGGCTGAACAAACCCAGGTCTCTCAGCCTTTCCTCACAAGGGAGATGCTCCAGTCCCCTGACTGTCTTGGTAGCTCTCTGCTGGACTTGCTCAGGCAGTTCCACATCCTTCTTAAACTACACTTGAACACATCTAAATATTAACCTGTTCTATATTTCCATACAGTAAACAGATATTTTTGAATCAGTAGGTATATATTTCTCACAAAATACCTCAATTACATATAGCACCTAGATAAGTATACTCTACAATATCCCAGGGTCATAAAAACTACAGGTACTGTGATGCCTGGAAATCAGGATTTTTTCCCCTTAGAAGTGATCAAGAATCACTCAAAATTCAATTAGTTTTAGACCTTTAAGGTGCAGAGGGGGTGGTGAATTCTGCATTTTGCGGTTTATACAGGAGGTACAATATTCTGCCATATCAGTCGTGGAAGAAGTGCTCTTTCAGTTATGTCCATTTTATATTATACATGATTATTATAGAACTATGAGCACACTAACAGTCACTAGAAGTATTCAGCTTCATACTTGGTGACAAAATATTATGTAAAGTACCCTGGAGTCTACTGCATGTTTGCAGGTAAAAGCCTTCCTCTTGACTCTACCATAGTGTACGGTAGCACTTATGTAAGCTCAGGTATGCTGATTTAAACCTCCTTTTTGAAAGTGAGGCCAGAAGTTGGCTATTAACTTCTGTCAATTGCTTAGCATTGCTGAACAGCTTTTTCCATCCAAAGCTTTCATTTGTTCATCTTGTAGCTCTGGTTCAAAGTATGCATGCAAGAACCTTACTTTCTTTTTCTAGCACTTCATTTAGTCAGTAGCACAAGTAAATTTCTTTTTTCTCTAAACAGGTGTAAGGTTAAACAAAAAAGATTATTATGTCTGAAGTTGCAGCAAATAGATTAAGTTTTGTCAACTAAACAGGATTCTAATCCGCCAGTTCTGAGGACTAATCAATGCAGATATTTGTACTCCTCCTAAAATAATGAACACTTATAAAAAAAGCTAATTAACTTTGTGTGAATCTCCTCGCTGGATGAATAGCTTGGGCAGGTAATTGACTTTGGTGCTTTATTTTACCTTCATCCTGCTTCTAACAGAGATTCAAAAGTTCTTATAGGTGGCTCCTCTATCATAGTGCTTGTTCAACTAGAGCCTCACAGATTGTCAGAAAAGTGTGTGTGTGTGTGTGTGTGTGTGTGTGTGTGTGTGTGTGTCAGGGGTTGCTTTTTGGATTTTTTGTGTTTAACAGAGCTATGATGCTCTTCGTGCATACATTAGCAGTAGGATTCCAGGAGTCTTCCCTGGATGTAAGTTTATTCTGTAATTTCACTTCTTACCATAGATACTTGACAGCTCTGTAACCATTTAGAAGCTTTCTATCGTAAGGCCAGTGTTAGAAGATGGGCTTCTTTGGAAAACACTCTAAGGATGATATTCATAGTGGGGAATCATGGGGAGGGGGGGAGAGGTGGGGGGCGGAATAAAAAAGAGAAAGCCAAAAAAAACTTTCTGCTGTAACTGAAACAGTCTTGGCCTGGATTTATTCAGATCTTAAAAATAGTCAAGCTTGCCCACACCTAGGCAAGAGTGGGGAAGGAAAGAGTTGTCATACATATTGAAACCCAAGAGCCAACACTCAAGTTTTAAAAGCAAATAGATATCCTAGAACAATCCCAGTTTCATTTGTTAAAAGAAAGAGGTTACAAAATTTATGAGTAAATATAAGGTGACTTAAGCAGGTCCACAGAACTAAGCTTCTAACTGCATATTTATATTTCTAGATACAGGAAGACTAAATCTGATATTCAGAGAAGGCAGCTTTTGGCACACTACTACACCTGAATACATGAAAAACTGAAAAACTATTTATAAAACCCTACAATATAGTACAGTGTTTCTACATTTGCTTGCAAATTACTCTGGGTAAGAAGCTGCACACAGTACATGTATTTCCTTGCTGTGTTGAAATTTTACATGATTTATTTTTGTACGACGTGGCTAGGTCTTCTGAGTAATCAAGCAGATACCTAACTATGAGTTTGACAAGTCATAATATGACTAGACTCTCGAAGTTAATACATGCAACACCTTGTGTCTTTCACTGTTCAAACAGTGAACTTTCATTTTTTAAGCGCTTCAATGGTACTTTACATTCAGCTGGTGCTCAAACAAATATATATTCATGTTATAATGGAAAACTGTAATCAAATCACTGAAGGAGAAGTCAAGTTTATTTTACAGTTTGTACAGTCTCCATAAAACTATCTACTTGTGACTGCAGAGTTCTTCATTCTTCCAGTCCCTTGAGTAGTGAGAGTCATTGATTTTCAGTCATCTGTGAAGTACAGGATGGATGTAAAACTCTGATACTGTTAATGATACTGTTTAGTTAGTGGCACTACCTAAAACTCTAATGTTGAACTGAATTTCAAGTCCATTTGGGGAACACCCTTGACTGGATCCTTGATCACAGATTTGAGTGATCCCTGCAAAGAAAACCTAAATCTCCATCTATGGATTTTCCAGAAGTGGAAACTTCTTTTCAGGAAGTTCAAGTTCCCTGTCAGCTTCTCCATCTTTAGCTGCTTTTTGCATTGCAAATCAGTCTCTAATTCACAGATAAACTGTACAAGACCTCAGGGGAAAAAAGTTCCTAGTCAGCTCTAACATCAGGGACTCGGAACTTGCAGCTCTACATACACAATCTCAGCCAGGCATCAGCAGCTGCAGCACAAGGTTTTACTCTCTCTACCCAGTAATTGAGATTTAAGACAGAAATCATCATCACGTCTCAGAGTGTTTAACAGTGGAAATAGGATGCCTGCTACTGTGATTGTTTTTGCATCACTGAAAGGTGTATATTTTGCTTTGTAACTGAAAACAACCTGAAGAAAAATAAACCTGTGAAATCTCTTCTTCTACCCCTTCCTTCCTTACCTATAAACTCTTCCATCAAGTAAGAAAACTTCTAAAGCAAAAGCAAAGCAGAGATACAGATGCTGCACATCCATGCTTTCTGTTGTTAGTAGAAAGTAAGGACACCAAACACGCTGAAACACAACACCTTATGTCTTCAAAACGCAAAAAAATTCTCATACCACTTGCAACTCAAGTGTTCATTTCTAGCTTAGCACCAATGTCATGGAAGCTATAAAATTCCCTATTGACACAAAAAGGAGGAGGCTCATAAGAAGCGTTATCCTTACAACTGTGAGACAGTCCATACATCAAATGTGTATTTGATGGGAATCAGAAAGGAAGCTGAGGTAAGCTTCAGCCAGCACAGAAAAGGGGAAAAGGAAGATTATGTGTTTTGCAACTTATTTTTGAACTTAATACAGGCTCTGACAAATTAAAAAAGGACAAAGTGCCACAATTCAATAGTCATGTTTTCCTATTCCTCTTCCTAATCCCCTCAGCCTCCCACCTTTCTGCAAAACTGCCTCTCTGTTTATTATTGAACAGTCACCCAATAGATAAACCAACCAGAGCACTTTCAGATTTACAATGCAGTCAAACCCTGAAATTAAGGTAAAGGCATTTAGGCTATAATTTAAAAAGCACTTTACATTTAACACAACTAGTGACATTTGCTGTCAATATAAAACATGCTCAAGAAGCAGACTGCCATACTCTATAATTGCTTGTGAATTGACTTTAAAAACAACCTATTGCAGATCTGTAGTTTGAAAATAAAGGTAGGTTGAGCAAGATTACGCACACCTCACTTTCCTCTGAACAGAGGTGGAGTAAACTAGACCATCTAGTAGCTGCCCTAACTTCGTTTAACCTTCTGTTTTGAAGAAACAAAGCACGCACCATACTCAACAAACAGCTGCTGACTTCAACCACCACTAGTGTTATCAGTGTGATGCAAATATCGATTTAACCAACTATTCACCCAGTTTCCTATAGCCTAACAACAAATCTTATGTGAGTTTACAACAGCTGGCTGCTTTCATATACTTAATTCTTTATATACAAACAACTATTCTGCTTTAGAAGAATGGGCTGTAGTAAGCAGATGTATTTGGGCATCATCTATACATTGCACACACATTTCCCCCCCCCACCAAATCCTCAGCCAAGCTGGTCATATCACTCAAAGGTTTTGTGAAAGAAAAGCAGACATACTTTAATAACATAAATCTAGATTTTAATTGCAGATTAACCAGAATATTTTCTGGTGGATTTGTGTTGTAATGCAATACTGTAAATCTAAATATTCTAAATATTAAGAAATTAACTTTTAGTGTTTCCTACTCTTGTAAAAGAGCCAAAAAACAAACTGAACCATCCCCCAATTACTGAATTATGCTGTTGAAACATCAGTTGTTCACTTATTGAGTGTGCTATATCCCCTCTCTACGCCAGAAATAAAAGGGCTGGAGAGTGGGGAAAGGAGTAGCAACATATCTGCTTCTCAGCAGACCAGAAAACCCCATTTCACAAAACAGTTCTAAGGAGGAGAATACAGCAGAAAAAAACCCCAAACATTTAGGCCCTTCTCTGAACACTCAAGAGTAACAGCAGCAAAACCTGCTCCACATTTCTTCTCTTAGAAGAGAGAACACAGATACTCACTTCTATTCATTAACAGAACTTCCTTCATACTAAATCCATAAAGAGGTAAAATGTTCATTGTTTCAGTGTTTGACATCAGACTTTTGTAAGTATTGCATAACATTTCTTATGTGGCTCATGTAGTCGCCCACCCAAATATAAGTTCAATGGAAATGATCTTTAATGGCTTTCCCAGCAGATTAAAAAACACCAAACAAAAAAAAAACAAACCCAAAAAATCCCCAAACACAAAGCAAAACAGATTCAGGGAAAATATACCCGTTTTTGAGATTGGGGAGAGTAAAATGGGTGCCCTCTCCAAGGAAATACAGGCTATACAACAAAAACGTTGTATCAGATCCACCTGATGCTTCATGAAAGTCTATTTCTGGCAATTTGTGGCTCGATTCCACCCTGGCAGACTTCACTCCACAGCTGTTCCTTATCTCTAGGAAAGGCTGTTCTGCAGCTACAGCATTTCTCACAACAGTTTGACACTTCCAACTCTTCCTTCTTCCCCTGTAAATCATTTTTTTTTCTGTGATATTTTAAAATTTCTCATAATTTAGCTATAAGATGGTAGCTGCTTATTCTGATTTGTGAAGAGATGCTGAAAAGGTAAAGTCTCTTAAGGGAAAAAAAAAATTGCCTTTTAGTCAGCTTTGCCCATGATTTCCTCATTTTCCCCAGAGATACAGCAGTAATTTATATACACAAGTGCAATTTAAATTATTTCATTAGCGGCTGCAAATGACATTTAAATTGCATCTGTTAACCCAGTTGTCATCTGGGGACAAAACACATTTCCTTTTGCACAGTAACCAAAGAGACCCCATTTGTATGAAATTAGTGTCATCTCTCAACAACGAGAAAATGTCAAATTTATCCAATTTGTTTTGGAACAGGGCATGGATACAGATTCACTTCCAAGTAGATGTAGAAATAGTTTGTAAATTACTGACAGGTACAGACTCTGGCAGATTCATGACATGATTTCTTTGAAAGCAAAGCTGAGGAAATCCCTACTACTTGCCCTGTTCTGCAGGTTGAGGCTACAGAGTAATTAAAGAAATCAGTTATGTCAGCACAGCTAAACTATTTCAGAGAAATCATTAAGAATCAAGTTAATTTTAGTGAATATGGCTGAGCCCGCAAACAGTTGTATCACGATAGCTTGAGAAGACAAAACACAGGCTAAAGAGCAGGAGTTCAACCCAGCTTCACTGCTACAGGACAAGCCAGAATCACAGCCTTTAAAAATTAAAAAAATTCAAATTTTTCTGTTCTGCATTCTTTTATAACCAGCTCAGTCTTTGACTATTGAACACAATTACTAGGCTTCAATGGTTATGCTGTTAGGATTTGGGGCGTGTTGTTGTTTTTTTTTTTAATTAAAACAAAAAGGATTTTAAATGAGGAACGATCGTTTTTTAGAGCAGCAGTCAAACCAACAAAGAACATTCCTTCAGTGCAATAGTGCAGTTTGTCAATACATTGAGAGCTAGTAGGCTAGATTCTCAGACAGTCATACCTGATAAAAACCCAGAACACACGTCCTTGGGCTGCAAAAATGATTTACAGCTACAAATAGCTCAAATTACATGTACTGATTTTTTTATTATTTGAGAATTCAGCAACTTAAAAGTACCATAAATAATACAAATATGCTCTTATGATCCACAATGGCACTTTCCATATAAAGGATGCCAATGCTTCAGCAAGATGTCTGACTTCAATGGTAAGAAACACTTACTGAAAGTTCACTACAAAGATACTTTAAAACGTAAGCCTGTGCAAGCCTGGTTGGATACCAATCGAATCAAATGTGAACATATTTCATAGGCTGGTAAATTCTTCATGCATTAGAAGATAAGTGTTTCTGTTGCAAGATAAGAGTTTTTATTTGCTTAAAGACCCTTGAAACAGATCAAGCAACTCAAGCTAATAAGTGACCACACCAATATGCCTTAAGCACATTAACTATGACTAATAGATAATATGCAAACTATGCGAAACTGACCATTTCAGCACATTCCTATTTTGGAAGCACATATTACGTAAGGGTTGATAATACTTAAAAGGTCTTCTGAGGTTTAAATATGCCCTTTAAATTGAAGTTTGATATTTCAATACTTGCATATACATTAGCACACTATTCCTTAGTCTACAGTAGAATATTTGTGGTCAATTGTGGTATTTGACATGGTATTTCCATTATAAATCTCTATGTCTATCTGGGGATTATTTCATGCCTTTTCCTGAAATCCTTTGCTAAAGAGATCAATATTTCATCTTGGATGAAAGGAAAGCTAGTTGGAAGAAGTTTGAGACAGGTGTATTTGAACTTTGGGCTACATGAAAAATGAAAAAAAAAGTTAAAAACTTCAGGCTTCCTTTAGTTCTGCATATGGACCTGTATGAGTCTCTAAGTCCACAGAGACAGATCATAATACAGGGTAAAATGTCAAAGTTTTCATTGGTTTCAGAAATAACCAATCTTCAAAAGATATACAAAAGATAGCATCGTGCTTTAAGTATAAGACAACAGAAATATTTTTTGGACAGCAATACATTCAAAGGGGAGGGGGCTCACATTGTGATTAGCAAAATTATGCTATAATCTTCTGCCCTGTGCAATAAGACCTGTGCAATTAGACCTGTGCAGACTTCCAAACATAAAGGTCAAAGTTTGACCTTCTGTCATGAACTCCCACATAGAGAACCAGCCAGCTGAAAACTCAGCAGGAGTTAAAATATTAGCATCAAATCCCCTAACAGTATGGATGTTCACATCAGAAGTTCTCTATGTTCTTATTGAGGGGCTTCTCTTCCCTTTAACTTCTTTCTGTTGTAGAGAGTCAGTATCTCCACTAATCTATTGCTAGTTCAGTCTAAACTTAACTCGCCGTATGCTAGAAAATCAGAGGAATTGAAAAAAGAGTTTTCCCTAATGGCCTACAATAAATAATCTTGCTAAAGTCAATAGGATGAATTTGCATCTTCATATGGACACTCTAAAAAAGCTTGGCCAAATCCTTAGGTACTCCAGTAACAATGGGCTAAATTAACAGTTGAAAGACAGGTCAGAGTGTCTTAATTTTAATCTACGAATGTATGTTAGCAGTCTATGCAGCTGGGTTAAGTATCTCTGTCAGTGCCTTATCTAAGTTGTTTCTTCCCCTCCCACTAATAATTTTTTAAAGCAGATGAAAAAATCCAATTCACACTGTGCATCTCTTCCCCTCACATTTTTCCTCTCCCCTATTTGTATCTCTCCCTTCCATCTCTATGAGCCAAATACCTGCTGGAAATCAAGCGGAAATTGGAAGGAATACCTATTTCAGCCTAGTAAGTTTTCAACATGCTGCAAACATAAGAGCCAATTATTACCCCAAAGCTTGCTGAGCCTCAGGAATAATTACCTCCAAGCTCTACACCTCACTCAGCATCTCCATATTATCTCATGACAGGACTGTAGCAAAATTATATCATCTGGGCAAAAACAATGCATAACAGGTAGAAAACATTATTCTAATATGCTAGACAGTCAAAGTCAAAACATAAGAAAACAATCAAAAAACAACAAAACAGTCAGTAAGAATTCGTGTTTAGCTTTCTTCAGATGAAAAGCTTATTTGCCTTCATTTAGTTTTGAAATGTTGCTATTAAAACACTAACTTCATTTTCCCTCCAATTATTATTTATTACCCATGGAAATATGTTGCATCTCATTCATAATAGATTTAAGCATTACTAAAAATGAAGGAGAATTAAGTTGCTTGGATTTTCATTTTTAGACATGATTATGAAAATTAAAATTATTAAATCTATGACTTATTTAATAGATAATTAAAAACTACGAACTGCCATGTTACTCTAAACAAATTGGTATAGACATCTATTACCCTGTCAGTGGGCATAATAATACAAGCTTCAAAATTACCCAAACCTGACAAGATTTGCCTACGATAATTTCCAGGCAGAAAAAGTGCTTACCTAATGTGAAACATAACTTGAAAACAACAAAGGAAAACCAGGCAAATAAAATAAAAATAAAACCTGATAAAGAAGGGTCAGAAAGATGTCTTCATGGGACAAACAGATTGCATATGGTGTGAAGGCATGTAACGTGACATACGTGGAAACATAGCGCCCTGCAGGAGTGTTGCCAGGATTAGCAAATTAGAGACCACACTCCTCTGAGAGGATAGGCAGTAAAGCAAGGATACATTTTAACCGAATGGAAAGGAAAAGGATGAAGAAAGAAAAAAGTAATACTGACCTCTGAAAAGGACTAAAATTAACGATGAACCTGAATAAAATTAGATGGAAATGGTATTCTGAGATACAGACTGCATGCCGCCAATATTGCTATGCAAATATTAACAGGTATGAGAGGATTTCAAGAGGTATGGGCGTGTTACTATCAGTAGTGTTGGAATATTTTTGTTTAGTGGAGAGATCCAGCTCTCATCTAAAGAACACACACCCTCAGTTGTTTTCAAGTTTGACCCTGACATACTTCAGTTCTTCTGCAGTTCCTACCTGAGCCACCTCTATCACATGAGGGCTGATAATAGGTTGGTAGTACTCCAAGGTTTTAATGCAAAGGGTCATCTACAACAGATGACGTTATTCTGTACTGAGTGTATTGGTTTATTCTGTACAGCATGGTTTATAGTCTGCAGTTCCTTATGACCAATGAAATGCTACACCCAATTTATAATATTTTTTTTTTTCAGTTGCTCCTGACCAAGATAGAAGCCAAGCAATTTAACCAAGAGGTCTTCAGGTCCAAAATGCAAACTGGAAGGACTTAGAGTTTACACTACACTTGAGGGAGAGAAAGGGATGTAAGCCCAGGTCCTCACTGCAAAGTAACTGGAGACAACAAAAATCTATCCAAAGAACACTAAATTTAAAACCGAGAAGATAGATAAAAGCAAGAAAGCTTTCAGTAAATCAGCTGTTTTGCTTCTCCACTTTCAAACTGTTTCAAGACTTGCCAGCTGACTTGCCTTGGGTGTTCTTAAACTTAGGAACAAATTTTCAAATTACCAAAGCTTAGAGCGGGGAGGAAAATAAGCAATGCCTACGCTGATCACATAGAGATGGACTCCTGCTTATGATCTAGTTTTGCAATTTGCTTAACAAATGGCTCAGACCCAGCTCTGCACAAGTATTTATTTCAAAAAATACTCAGTGGCAATACCAATTCTCTATTAGCATGCATTCCTTGATCGATGTGTCCACTTAACATAGATAATCTGAGAAAAATGTTAAAATACTTTAAAATAAATCAAACTGCGTATGATTTATACAGTCAGGCTGTGAAATCAGCCTAGGTCAATCACTATGTTTCTCATAATGGAACGCCATTAATAAATATTAGAACAGCAGGAGAGCTGAAGTCTGAGCACTGAAACAGTCAGAGGACAGACAGCCACTGTGTCACAAATAAGGTTTTAGCTTAATCAGAACCAGAGGAGATCCAAATATGATCATCCTCCTTCTGTTTCATTTGCATTCAATGGGTACCATTACACAAACATTACAGAATATAGTTCAGGCATCTCTGTGATTAAATGCACATTAGCAGATTTATGCTTTGCCCTAATTCACAATTGCTATTCATAAAGCAATGCTACAGGAATAATCTGGCTTGGTATGAAACAGTTTAAAACCAACAGCACGTCTCTTAGTTTTTCCTCTCAACATTTAAGCAAAAGTCCCCAAATAAGATTCATCAGGCTCATGGCAATCACTAACTTCATTTTGATCTATACAGAAGGGAAGCAGAGGCACAAATGAAAACAATTTAATAGAACAAAAATACTTGTATTATTCAAACCCCTCTTATATTCATCGTAAGCATGCCAAGTAGTGCTCAGAATTATGCAGATGGAAATGCACTTAGACTGTTAAAGCTTAGGATCTGGGCACTCAATCAGAAAAAAATTCAACATTTTAGGTATATCAAAGGCGACATTACTTGACAATGTTTAGAACTCAACCACGACTAACCACATTGAAACAAAAACCACATACAAGCAAAAACCACAAAGTAGTAAATAATGGTCTACGACCTGTTCTTTCTCTTTCCCTTGTTGTTCTTCACAAAAACTTTCACTTTGTTGCAAAAAGATCAAAAGCTATATGTATTTTGAAAAAAAGATGTATAAAAGCCCCTTGAAAAAAGCAACAGACCTTCCAGAAGTTAAGAGCACAAGAGCCTCTTAAGACTACATTGCGCTATTGTTCGCTACAGTGTTCTGCAAAAGACAGTTCTGCCATGATTTTAAGAGAAATCTTGTGAGGAAAAAAAAAAACAACCTGTATCTTCAACTCACTAGGTTCCTTCGTACTTACCCTTGTATACAGCCACATAACTGAAAAATGAGGAAAAAGCACATGGGTTTGCATTTCTTCTGCAGGTGATATAAAACCAACAGCAGTTTCTATGCAGGTTGGTCAATAACATAGGCAATAGCTGCATCCATAAATACTAAGTTTAACAAAAGAAAATCTTTTGGAATTATTGTTACAATAAAAACACCAGGTACTATTCCACCAAGTGAGCAAGTTTTCTTCATTAACTTAAGACTCATCACAAGTAAGCTTCATCTGTGAGAGTTTTGTAGTCTGGCACTTCCAACTATTTTTTTCTGAACAGAAAGATACTTGTCTCCTCTCTCTGTTGATCAAATTCAGAACACCTGGTGTCCAAATTGCTAATTTGCCTCCAATTATCACTCCATGCATTTTCAAATGATCCACTTGCAAATCCCAGGAATTTCCACTGTGTCCAATTAGCATGTTACAACTTTGATTCAGCTCCCTGCTGTTCAAGCCTAAGCAGTCATTTTTGCCACTGAGGAACTCCCCCTTCTTATATGTGAATTACGGGTCTTTTAATTCACATATTCATTCATAGTTCAGATGGTGTAAAGCAAGAATGGAAAGAAAAATCCCCTCTCTGATTAAGTATAATCATACACTTTCTCCAGCATCAGAGTCCTCCCTAGACCCACATCAGCACTTTCATATAACAAAAATCGAGCTCAAGGAGCACCATCTAGAAAAACACTATTTCAATTCCCTGCAAAGCCAGTTTTACATATTCCTTCAGCACCCCCACTCCTAATAAAAGAAAACAATGCTTAGAGGTGTGTTTTGTTTATAAACACTAATATGATCATAGCTCAAGTCATGTCTCTTCAGTGTACAGGAGAAATTGTGTGATCTTTCCAGCTTCTTGGGATGTTCCTTAGCACCCAGTCCAACTGCAGTAGCTTTTTCCCTACTTCTTTCTCCCATCATCTCCACTTTCCTCCCTGAGCATTCCAGTTGTCCTCAGTTATTTCTTGATATGAACAGTTCTGGCCATCATCGTCAATCTAATATAGATATGTTGTAACATGAACTTTATGATAAACTTTGTGGATGATATGAGCTTATCTACTGAAGTGCCCTTTTCTTGCTGTGAAATTCCTTCCGGACTCAAAATCTCTTATTCTGTAATAACCTAAGCTGCCTCCCGGACAAGACGTGTACAAAAAACATTTAAAATTAAAGTTGCATCACTCTTTCCTACTTACCCCAAATTTATTTTGCCAAAATTACTGTGCTACTTCTATTGAATGAAAAATGATCCTGGAATTTTGTTTAGGGCCAAGAACCATGAAAATTTGAGGTGTCAAACTCACAAGCAAAGATTTCTACTCTGCTGCTTAAATCACATCGCAGACCTTTAGCATTCTCATTATATCACTTTATTCTACCGACCATAACAAACTATCTTCTCCCTGCTCTGTAGTTGCTTGAGTAGCTACAGATCGAACATCCTGCAAGTAAGTGTAATAAAAGAGGTACCTAATAAGGATATAATCTTCATGGCAAACATCCTGTTAAGCCCTTCCCTTCCTATGATCCAAAATAAATTTACTTTACCTCAGCAAGTAAAACCATAATATATGCAGAGTCCCACTCAGCACCATCCTGAGACACATGGAATAAATTTTCTGCAAAGTTCTGCTTTATAAAAAATATTCTCACTACTTGCAAACCACATTCAGTACCAAGATACCACAAAAATATCTTAATCCTGTTTATATGGAAATGACATCAATGTAGCCCCAGCTTCCTTTAAGCGGGCACCAGCAGTCCTGTCATGTCCCACTAAATGCCTACAGGAAAAGAAATGAAAGAGAACTCTATACCCGATTGCAACCTCAGGGGAATGTAGGAGCATTGCTGCTTGCCAAACATGCCACAGGCAAACACAGCTTTTAGAGATAAAAACCTCAAGATACGTGCAGAAGCTGTAAACTACAGAGTACGCTATACCTAGCATATTTCATTTAGGTGCCCAAATGAAACGCAATGGTATTTTGAAGGCATCTCGAGCTGCTTTCTTGGCTGGCATGAAGTAGCATGGCTTCTTGACCTCAAAACCATCTTACTGATTTACATCCAATAAGAACTGGCTGCTGATGGGGCTTCTTGTTCTTGTTGCTTGCACTTGAATTTCAGAAGAGTTTAAGGAAACGTGCTCTGAACATGGTATTCTTCAAAATTATCTTTTTATTACAGCACTGTATCTCAGAAACTATTTTGATATTTAGTCATAAGGAAGGTTCCACAAACAGTAATTTTCTCATTTCCTAACCTGGTTATAAGAAATACAAATATTTTCATCCCTATTTTGGTCCTATATGCTGGTATTTTGATGTTTAAGAATCTGCCTTATGAAGTCAGCAGAAAAAAAAAATAAAAAACCCAACAACTACAAAATACATACCACCCTTCATTCATAGCAGAACCTACAGCAATGAAAGAATACTTGATAAACTCTAGCCAAATATGGGATGGAGAGGTGCTGCATTATAAGTAGTAGTTTCAATTTGTCATTAGGCACTAAGGAAGTGTTTAACTCAGCATTTTAATTCCTTTTAGAGGAACAGGCACTTTCTTCACTTGAAGAAAGCATTTTTAATAAGCTTTAGTGAAGTATATGGTTATACTCACAAGATCTAAATAAAGTACCACAGGGCACACATATCATGCCAGAACTGTAACTGGTTTTCCCATGCCAGTACACATTTAGGAAGTAAATCATCTTCCTTGCTATGCTTAAATCCACTCTGAGCACACAACCATTCAAGCCATGGCTTTTTCTGCATTTGAGGAAGCAGAAACCAACCCTAAAAACCATACCACGCCTGGCTGCAAAGTAACATTATTACCTATAGTAACACTAACAGGCATATTGCATAACAGTCTTGAGGAAAATTTACTCATCCCTCCTACTCAAAGTAATAGTAACATGTACAAAAGTACCATATACAAAGCCGTTCTGTTACAGGGTTTTATTTATTTTTTAAATCGCCATGCACTAATATCCCATGCCCTGTTTTTAACCCTAAATAAAACACCATTTGTCTTTTGATCCTTGGGTCTTGGGGGATAACAATTTTGAAAGATGAGGCTCACTATCTCCCTCAGTTTGGCTATAAGCTGCTTTTAGATATGCTCTCACAAGGAGAAGCAGGGTAGGAGCTCACCAGTGTCCCTTTGGAGTCCCAGCCCTGCACTATCAGCAGGTTTCCTCCCAGGCACCATCTGCCCAGGAGTCTGAGGAGCTGAGAAAGGGGGGGCTCGCTGTCACAACAACCCCAGCTTTGGCAAAGGGGCTTTATTCCTTCAGCGAGACCACAGACTTCAAAAGAGTTGATGCAAAACACAGTTCACCAGCAGCCCCAGGTCTTTTTATCTCCCCACAGAGTTGGGAGAAGAGTGCACTTCTCTCAAGCCTTTGATCAAATTTTAACAGTTAAATAACACTGGCTGAGCTTTTGTCCCTTTATAATTTGAGTGGTAAGTGAACATAAGTCATTCTGATAGAAGAGAAAGAAGTCGGGCATATTCACACTAAAACTCACCTGCATGATTGTCATGGTTTAGCCCCAGTCAGCAGCCAAGCCCCACACAGCCGCTCGCTCGCTCCCCCCTGGTGGAACGGGGGAGAGAATTGGAAGAGTAAAAGTGAGGCAACTCGTGGTTTGAGATAACGACAATTTAACAGGTAAAGCAAAAGCTGCGCACGGAAGCAAAGCAAAACAAGGAATTCATTCACCACTTCCCATGGGCAGGCAGGCAGTTCAGACGTCTCCAGGAAAGCAGGGCTCCATCACGCATAACGGTGACTTGGGAAGACAAATACCATTACTCCAAAAGTCCCCCCCCCTTCCTCCTCCTTCCCCCAGCTTTATATACTGGGCATGACATCATATGGTATGGAATATCCCATTGGTCAGTTGGGGTCAGCTGTCCTGGCTGTGTCCCCTCCCAGCTTCTTGTGCCCCCGGCGGAGCACGGGGAGCTGAAATAGTCCTTGACCCATGTAAATGCTACTTAGCAACAACTAAAACATCTCCACATTATCACCGCTGTTTCCAGCAAAAATCCAAAACATAGTCCCATACTAGCTACTACAAAGAAATTTAACTCTATCCCAGCTGAAACCAGGACAACGGTATGAAAGGGATTAATACAGTGGAGCTGGCAATTGTTTTGCCAAGGCCCAGTCAAAGCAGTGGTCAAGCAGAACCATGTATTACCTGGTCAATGAACATACCCACAAACAAGTATTAATGATTATTTCCTAACTGTAGTGGAATAAGCATGAGACAAAGGAAACATATCTTACAGTTACCTTCTGACCACTACTGAGGCAATGATCAAGACCTTTAGCTGGCACAAATGGATTTGGCTATAGGGTTTGACCATATAGCTCAGAGTTTTTATTTTTTTGTTTATGGTTCAGCAAAGGCGTTTCTAAAATTTACTCATTTCATTATTTGCTACCGTTAAACTAAACCTAATCTGAGATGCACATCAAGCGTAACAATAACAAGTGGCAGTCATTACTCATTTGAACAGTCATAACAGGTCATTTGATGGAACACAACAGCCGAAACTAAATTTGAGCACAGAGCAGAGGATATTGAAGAGCAGCTAACACATAGATTTAAAAAAAAAATTCATCTGAAGGAAAGCCACAGAGCAATTAAGAAAGAAAATAATACCCTTTGGGATATTTTGACTAGCTATGTGTAGCAAGTAATTTAGCCGCTGAATTACCCACTCAGATTTACTGCTCAGTGACATTAGCTTGTAAAAACTATCCCAGGTATTGAAATAGAGAGAGCATTTAAACACTAAGCCAGTAAATATCCAAGTGTCCCTCAAAGATTGGTAGATTTTTACTTATATATAGATACATATATAAACCAGAAGTAGTATATATTAACTATCTTCCATGGTTATTAAATGAAAAGATTCGCTATCCCACAGTTTTTGTAGAGTTACTCAGAAGTCACTTTCCTTATTCTGGTTTCTTATTAATTTATATGTCAAAAGGCAAAGGCCAGAATCTCAGCTGTAATGTCAAGTGTAAATCAGAGTAGGTTAATTCTTTTGAAGAAGTCTGACACAAGAAAAATATTCATATAGAAAACAGATTGAAGGTTGAGGTTATATACTCAACCAGTGAAAAATTACATTATCACAGCAGGAAGGTTGGCTGGCTCAAAGGCCAACTCTGCTTTAGACACTTCTGTTATTAAGTGAAAGAGCCACTTGTAAAAACAGAATTTTTAGCAATGTTTCTGCATCTTAATGCAATTTAACAGCTTTTAATTTATATTTTCATCTACATATTTCTTATGGAAAAATAAAGCATGCCTTCCTTTGCATCAAGATACACTTGTTATTCCCGGTTAGTAGATCAACAAATTGTGTTCTTTTTTGTGGTGCAAGTCTTAGTTCACAAAAAAGTCTTATGCCTTCAGGAGAAAGCATCAGTGGTCTGCAGACCTTGTCAATGAATGGGCACTATGACCAAAATATTAGACTTCAACCCACATTGGTGGGCCAATTCAAGTGAATTTTATTGCCATGCTACTTCATATATCATGTTCTATGTAACACAGAAGTCATTCCAGAAAATCACATACTTGCTCTTGTTAGTTTTTTTCCAAAATGAAAGTTTACTCCGCAAAAATGTTAGCTCTTCACAGAGGAGCTCAAGTAATACCATTTTTTTTTATCTTCCCAAAGCTACGTTCAAAAAATATCCAGCAAGTATGACCTTGGGTTTTTTTGCCTTGTACGTCCTGCTTACAACTGTTCTTGAGGGCCAGGGAAAATATTCTTCATCTATTAGGAAAACTCAGATATTTTGGGCAGAAAATAAAAATGCATCAGAATGAGCTGCAACTACACAGCAACAGTGTGATCCTGCCACAACTTCCAAACCACGAATCATGTGGGAACCCTCAAAGTTTAGTATGCATTTTGTGTTTCAGTGAAGTCTTGCTCTCCTTCCCCTTGAGATTCATTATCCAATGATCAAGAGGACATTAGTGACTAGCATGATACCAATATTTTCCATATCTAAAAATGGTATTGGCCATTTTCATTAGTGATCCTATGACTTTCTCTGGAGAATGCTAATCTCAGGACACTGTTGGAATTTCAAGCAGAGTTATGATTGCACCTGAAATTACTGGCTTTATCAAATTGTTCTAGCAGAACTGGCCTGGCTCCATCTTCTTTACACACTCCCTTCAAATACATGTACACATTGACAAGACCTCCCCAAGCCTTCTCTTCTTTAGACTCAGTCACAGCCCTCTTGGCCTTTCCTCATACAAGAGATGCTCCAATCCTTTAACAATCCTGATAGCACCTGACTTAGACTCTCTACAGTAGCTCCTTATCACTGCTGTACTGGGAAGCCCAGAACTGGAAACTACTCAGCCTTTGCAGTCTGAGTAGAGGGGAAAAAAAATCACCTCTTTCAGCCTCCTGGCAACACTCCTCCTACTACAGCACAGAAGACCATTTAGCCTCCTTCAATGCAATGGTGTATTTTGTAATACAACTTCTTTATACAATACACCTTCCCCCCCCTCTTTTGTGGATACCTGTATGGAGTCATCTAGGCTTCAACAGCCAGAAAATTGGCCACCTTGAAGTCCTTCCATGCAAAAAGAACTTGGCCTACACCTCACAAAAATCATATGCTTCTATTTGACACTAAGATTTGGACAATAGATAATTCAAAGCCATCACAAAACAGTGCACTTTTTGAAAACTGAAGAACATTGGAGAAAGTTTTCTCCCAAATTTGGTAAGGATATCGGCATGTACGCTCCATTATGATGCCCTTGCAGCCCACTGAGACTGGTCTAGATAAAAGACCATGCAATATATCATCTTCCCATACAATTTTTATAAAATTAGAGTGATATTTTATGAACACGTGTTATTTACTATGCAGCTAGGTAGGTGGAAATATATATACACGTTTTATAATAACAAAGGGAATCTAAGTATGTAAAATATTTGCTTCATAACATTTACTTGACTAAATATATATCTGGCTAAGACTGCATGGTCTCTGTTTAGACCCTCCTCTAATAAAGCATTAGTTCCTTTTACTTCTTGTTATGTCAGTTCCTACCCTATGTTAGCAGCAACAATTTTCACCACTGCCGATGGATTTGAATACATTTTGTTTTGGGTAAGTAACAGCAAGTATCTAATGATATCTGATTAGATATCAAAGCTCTTCCATCTTGTTAACCATGCACATGAACCAGTGTAATAGAGCTGTTACTAGAAAATCCAGAACATTTTAAATTTAACAACATTTTAAGACTTCACACTCAACTACTCTCAGGAAGGGTTTTGTTCTTTGTCAAGGGGAAAAAAAAAAAAAAATCACACTAGAAGCTTAGTAAAAATGGCATGTTCAGAGAGAAGCAGCAGAATGAGCAAAGCACTGTGAAGCAGTCTGCTTCGATTCCAGCACACGATGCAGTTACAGCCATGACTGTTCTTCATATGTGAATTGCCTTATAAACCAATAACTGTGGTAATGAAATAATGGCTGAAAAATAAGCAGCCTTTTTTTTTTTTTAAAGATTCTACAAAGTGTAAAGTATCAACAAGCCGGCCACAGAGTAAGTGGAATCAGCACACATGTACAGTTCACTCCTCCCGAAAAAAATATGTACATACACACACCACACACCCTGATAGATTTTCTGCCAACAGCAATTTGCCAAAATCTTATTTGTTTACAGTGTGTTGATCGTGAGCAATAGCAGATGCAGTGGGGTTGATTAGATTTTATAAATTTGCTCACTTGCTAGTTAGGATAATGTAACTGCTAGCTCCAGATCCTCAGCTTGCAGACTTCTTATTTAATGGAGACTACAAGGCTGTGCCCTTAAACTGTAGCAGTTTAAATTAGCTGAGCAGAGCTAAAAGCCAGTCAAGGCATGATTAGGTGAAAGATGTGCTGGGGTTATTAAACTAAACAGACTGTCTGAAAATTCACATCTGCTCTACAAAGACCTTGAAAGCTGCAAGAAACTCTTTGATGTTCTCTATCACAGGTGCAGAAGCATTTCACTGAATGGCTACAGCCATCTACCACACCGTTATCGCATATAGCTCCTTTCAGAGGTCACTGTTACAAGACAAGTGCTAGATTAAGCCTTCAGGATTGTCTTTCAGAATATATTTTGTGACACAGGTTCACTTTGGAACTGCCTTGCTTGTGACCTCTAGATTATGTCACTGCAACATCCTCTAACCCGGGGCCACTGTTAGATTACATTCACACATTCAGACTTGAGTTGCCTTTACAATTAGCTGAAACAATTCACAGGGCTCTTCCTGCTTGCCACATTCTGCAACCCATGCTCTTTAAAAAATTACCATACTAAAAACCAGAGGACTAAAATATCCACATAACCCACTGAATCCTGCTTTCCTCACATTGCTTTAGGCCACTACAGTCCCAGATACTAACCATCTTATATCCTAACTTTGAAAGAGATGTATGCTTAAGGTATTTCTTTCCTCATGGGGAGGCAAAAATAACAATAGAGTTTCTGTTGCCCTTTTGTGGAGAACCTAAACAGCAATTATTTCAGCCTCTCCTGCCCCAGCTCCTGCTCTTTGTTGGCTCAAGTTTTCCAGGATCACAACACATCTAAAAAGACTGGCGTAAAAATCTAAATTGAAATACGCAGAAAGACACAAGAAGCCTGCAGTCACTCTTTTATAGATGGATTTTCTGTTAACAACATACATTGAAAGTACAGAAGCAAATAACAGGCACCAGAACAGGTGCCCCCACTTAGCAGAAGAGGAGAGGCAAAACACCTTACTTCTTCCTTTCCCAAATATCCATCCAGCTAATAAACAATCCACACTAGGAATAAGCACATCTGGTGTTTTCCATCTAAAACAGGAGTGAACTGTAACTGAGGCAATTATGCTTTATTTAGGGCATGCTGTAAAAGCAGCTCTCTCTGTATGATATCTTTGGAAGAGGTAGTAGTCCATTCAACTAGGACTGCTTTACACAGTTGTTTGCTTTCAAAGCCTTTATTTATTGTGTGTAGGAGGAGTTGATAAAAGCATTTCTTCATTGGTGTTATTTCTTTAGTTGTTAGACTGCACTAAATCTTTCTCTTGTTATTCAGAACTTGAAAACTTAGGTGCAAGTACCACGTAAATGCAAAGCAATTATTTTGATACAAAGAAGTCCCAGAGCACATGTTTGTGTAACTCACTTAAAAATTCACACACAATTTTTCTTAATATTTTTTCTTTCACTGCAGCAAATCTTAGTGTTCCATGCTGCAGTCGGCTTGTGGATAAAACCAAAGGGGTTATATGGAGAGTGACAGAGGCATCTGGAACCCGGGATAGAAGATAAAGGCTCTCAGAATGTGACCTGCAGATGTTAAAGACAGGACCACAATAATCATTTTAGGAGAGTACACTAGCAAAATAAACCATCATTTGCTTAAGTAGAGGAATTCTGCAATTATAAGTTTAAAAAACAATCCAACTTATTTAGGAAAAATTTTAACAAAGTTTAAAATGTACTTTTTGGTTCAAAACTAAAATTTTCACACTCTTGTGGTTTGTGTGTGTTAAGTATGGTGTTTTAAGTACATGTTTTGTTCTGTTTCATTATGTTAGCTGTTATAGCATCAGAACAACATCTGAACACTAAAAAGAAATTGCGATAATTTGTGACAACACAGCATATAGTTCTGTACTTCCACAGCCATTATGTGGGTTTTGGGGGGAGGGAGGAAGGTAAGGTACAGAAGAAGGTTCAGGATTGATTTAAAAAAAAAAAAAAGGCAAAACGATCTACTTTGTTTACTCTCTCTAAAGTCAGGGTAGTCTGTGGTACATTGTAATGATACATGCTGCAAAACACAACGAAGACCTGGAAAACAGCTATGGTAAGCATTTCACCAAAACTTCAAGGATTCACTGCTGCAGCTGACAATAGTAAAGGGAATTCCTTAATCTTAGGTGGAATTACATCAGTGTATTACAAATTGGCCCAGATTTTTATGCTTGCTAACTCTTTTCACTTGACAGCTAGCTACAGGAGTGGCCTACTCTCAGTCTACTTCCTATGGCGTTCTTCCTTTGAAAATATCTAAACATTTTTGTAGCTCAGTTCCTGTCAACTGGCAACAGTGACAACACTGGGTGATTTTCCTCTACATTTAACCCTGCATTAGCTACATTCCTAGTCTCCTCCCTGCCTAACATAAAGCCTGCTGAACAGCTGAGCACAAAGAACTCACCTGACTTTCAGTATGAGTATACTGTATGAGCCTTTCAGTGTTTACCCAAGTATTAAACATGCTGAGATCTGAAAAATTAATTAAACACCATTTATTCTGTCACAATTTAAAAATCTATTGTTTTAGTTCAGGTCTTACTAATTTTTTGACACCAAAGACAGCTGCTGATGGGAAAGCATACGCTATTTATAAATTGATGCTTCATCACATAGTTTTACAGTTATAGCAAATGCACTGAGTGTTTGAACTCTCTTCACATGTAAAAAGCAGCTTAATTCCACCCACTTAATCAGGAATGGTGCCCAAGAAAGTAGAAAGAGAATCAGGATAAATGTGTATTATCCTAGTCACAAGCATGTCTTCCATTCAGTACTGTTCCTTATCTACACCCAACTGCATTGAAGTTTTTATAGAATCACAGAATGGTTTGGGTTGGAGGGACCTTTAGAGCCCATCCAGCCCAACCCCCCTGCAGTGAGCAGGGACATCTTCAACTAGATCAGGTTGCTCAGAGCCCCGTCCAGCCTGACCTGGAACGTTTCCAGGGACGGGGTATCGACCACCTCTCTGGACAACCTGGGCCAGTGTTTCATCATCTCCATTGTAAAAACTTTCTTCCTTAGAAACTAGAGTTTCAGACTAGAGTCTGAATCTACACTATTTTGGTTTAAAACCACTACCCCTTGTCCTATCACAACAGGCCCTACCAAAACATTTGTCCCCATCTTCCTTATAAGCCCTGTTTAAGTACCAAAATGCCGCAGTAAGGTCTCCCCATGGCCTTCTGCCCTCCAAGCTGAACAAGCCCAACTGTCTCAGCCTTTCTTCATAGGAGAGGTGTTCCATCCCTCTAATTGTTTTTTGTGGCCCTCCTCTGGACCCACTCCAACAGGTTCATGCCCTTCCTGTGCTGAGGGCTCCAGAGCTGGACTCAGCACTGCAGATGGGGGTCTCACCAGGGCAGAGGGGCAGAATCACCTACCTCAACCTGCTGGCTGTGCTGCTATTGATGAAGCCCAGGATATGGTTGGCCTTCTGGTCTGCAAGCACACACTGTGAGCTCACATCCAGCTTTTCTTCCACCAGTACCCCAAGTCCTTCTCCACAGGTCTGCTCTCAATCCCATCATCCCCCAGCATGTATTGGTGCCAGTGGTTGCCCTGACCCAGGTGCAGGATCCCACACTTGGATTTGTTGAACCTCATGAGACTGACACAGACCCACCTCTCCAGCTTGTCCAGGTCCCTCTGGATGGCATCCCATCCCTCAGGCATGTCAACTGCACTGCTCAGCTTGGTGTCATCTGCTAACTCGCTGAGAGTGCGCTTGATCCCACTATATCATTGATGAAGATATTAAACAGTACTGGTCCCAATACAGACCCCTCCGAGGGACATCACTCATCACTGATCTCCATCTGGACATTGAGCCATTGACTGCTACCCTCTGAATACAACCATCCAACCAATTACCCATCAACTGAACAGTCCACCCATCAAATCCATGTCTTCCAGTTTAGAGATAAGGATGCTGTGGGTGACCATGTCAAAGGCCTTACAGAAGTCCAGACAGGTGACATCCATAGCTCTTTACTCGTCCACTGATGTAGTCATTCCATCACAGAAGGCCATAATGTTAGTCAGGCAGACTTGCCCTTGTTGAAGCTATGCTGGCTGGCTTGCATCACCTCCCTGTCCTCCATGTGCCTTACTGAGCATAGCTTCTAGGAGGATCTTTTCCATGATCTTCCCAGGCACAAATATAAGGCTGACAGGTCAGTAATTCCCAGAGACCTCCTTTCTACTTTTTTTAAAAAATGCATGCAACGTTTCCCTTTTTCCAGTCACCAGGGACTTCACCTGACTGCAATGACTTTTCAAATAGCATCAGGTCCCATAGACTTGTGTATGTTCAGGTTCCTCATGTGGTCACAAATCTGATCTCTTGCAGTGGGAGTGACTTTGCTTTCCCAGACCCTGTCTTGCAGGCCATCCACTCAAGAGGTGTGGAAAGAGAGGTTGCCAATGAATACTGAAGCAAAGAATGTTAAGTTCTTACATAGCCAAGTATGAATAGATTTGAACCACTTCCGCATTAAAATTTACAATATTCTGAAGAGCTGAACTAGTGTAGGAGCAATAGAAGGTTGTTGGCTTTTTTTTTTTCTTGAAAAAGAACACAAAATAAACACATAATGACTGAGAAGGAAGCACTACTGGTTTGTTCCCAACATGACACAGTTGTAGCTCTGAGAGAACAGTAACAACCTGGTACTTTTATGAAAAATCCTTCGAATTCTGAGCCAACGATGCCTACATTTTGAGGGGAATAAGATTCATGGCTTATGACTACCCTTACCTCTTTCTTTAAGGATTTTAATACGGATTTTAATACATCTTTTCTTACTGCTGGGACTTTGTAACTTTTCTCTCCTGCTCAACAAAAATGCTTCTGAGCCAGACACACACATATTTTACACAGGTTTTAACAAGCTCTGTAAGACAGGCTATTTTCCTAGGCCATATATGAAAGTAATATCTCAGGAAAAGACTTTCTGTCCTCCAGGGGAGGCCAAGCGCCCCAGGGAAAGCAGAACAATCACACAACTACCACAGCCATTCTTCATGCTGCTTGGTCTCAGAAAATACTTTGTGGACCTTGCCACTTGCTTCTAAGAAATTGGCCACAAGGCTCCCACATTTTATTTGTTATAAAACAACTTCTCTATCACTTATTCCTCTCCTTCCCAGCCTTATTTCAGAAACACAACAAAATTTCTTAGAAACTTACCTGCAAATTCCTGCCTGCTCATGCCCTTCCCAGGCCACAATAGGGATGGGATGTGGTGAAAAAGAGGAGGTACTGCAGAAGATTGCACCCATGCTCCTACAAAACCTCCCAGTTTTGGCTAGCAGATGGCAAAAGAACTCCTGCCTGCCATTAAAAGCTGATGGGGGAATGTGCTACAGGTGTGGTGCCGGCTGCAGCTCCAGCTGGGAAGGGCTCACCTGCAGGCCGGGTCCTTGCCCTGCTGATGGCCCAGAGCCGGGTCTCCAGCTGCCACCTGCTCCTCTTGCCTCAGTCTCTGCCCCTTTTGCCCTCTGTCAGCCCTAACAAGGCAAACCATTGATTACAGCAGCCCAGGGGCCACGGCTGCCCCCTCACCATGACAGACAGCCTAGCGGGCCTCGCAGCAGAAGGAAGCTGAGGTGATATTTTAGTAAATAAGAATATACTTTAAAAGAACATTAGAGATTATACAGTCATGATAGTATCAGTTAGTATCCACTACCTGTCAAATATAATTATGCTAGTAGTATCCTGAGGGCTTTGTTTCTGTCAGCCTGGCTGCTACGCTGCTGAGGCACCCTTGCCACATGCCCAGAATTGGTTTTCCGGCACAGGCCGCTCAGTGGTGACATCTCCCATTACCAAGGACAGAAAATGCTGCTTCCAGGGGAGCAGACATAGCGGAGATGGATAGGATCAGCAAAGCAGCAGCAGAAATGGTCACCTCAGAAGCAGTTCACACAGCAGCCAAGCACAAAGGATGTTCACCCCTTTCCTTGCCTGCCTTTCCCTAATAAGAGCATTACCTGCATAGAGTCAGACTCTAGAAGGCACATCCCCGATTCCTCAGAGGAGAATTCGATTCATTATTATACTGGAACTAGGAGCAACATTTAGGTGAATGCAAGGATGGAAAATCAGTTGACTGATTTTGCTGTATCATTTCAATCTCTAGGCCTGGGTGCACCCTTTCAAGCACACAGCATTTCCAGTGCTGGGATATGTAGAAGGATTAGAGGCTCGATTAACACTTCAGTCCTAATGCAGCAAAGTACTTAACACATATTTAATAATAAACACATGAAGAGTCATAACAACTTACTCAGATCTACTGAAGTGAAATTAGCTAATGACAGGCTTAAGCATTCTGTGTCACCCAGAGCTGAACTCTTCTACTCCTGGTGGGATCAGGCTTCATGTCCTTATCTCCACAAGGATTTTAGAGCTCTTGAAAATGGAAGAGGTGCAGTTTTCACCACTGCTGTGCCGCCTGTAGCAAAGTATTACTTCCCATGAGGGTGGCAAATCTCATGTTTTATTTACAAATTAAGAAATGACATGAGCTACAGTCATGTTCACACAGTACATAGGTATAGAGTAACTCAGGATAATACAACTGCTAAACTGTATTCTGTATAAATATAAACTATAATATGCATTCAGGTATGTATTGGGTTCGCATCACAAGGTTTTGCAAGGCTACCAGGGTGGCATCTATGAGAAGCTGCCAGAAGCTTCCCCTGTGTCCGATAGGGCCAATGCCAGACAGCTCCAAGATAGACCCGCCGCTGGCCAAGGCTGAGCCCATCAGTGACAATGGTAGTGCCTCTGGGATAACATATTTAAGAAGGGGGAAAACAGCTGTGCAACAGCAGCTGGGAGAGAGAAATGAGAATATGTGAGAGGAACGGCCCTGCAGACACCAAGGTCAGTGAAGAAGGAGGGGGAAGAAGTGCTCCAGGTGTCAGAGCAGATTCCTGTGGAGACCATGGTGAGGCAGGCTGTGCCCCTGCAGCCCATGGAGGTTAATGGTGCAGCAGATGTCCACTTGCAGCACGTGGAGGGTCCCATGGCAAAGCAGATGAATGTGACCCCATGGGAAGCCCACAGTGGAGCAGGCTCCTGGCAGGACCTGTGGATTTGTGGAGAGAGGAGCCCATGCTGGAGCAGGTTTGCTAGCAGGACTTGTGACCCCATGGGGGACCTGTGCTGGAGCTGTCTGCTCCTGAAGGACTGCACCCCATGGAAGGGGCCCACACCAGAGCAGTTTGAGAATAACTGCAGCCCATGGGAAGGACTCACATTGGAGAAGTTTGGGGAGGACTGTCTCCCATGGGAGGGACCCCACACTGCAGCAGGGGAAGTGTGTGAGGAGTCCTCACCCTGAGGAAGAATGAGCTGCAGAGACAACATGTGATGAATTGACCACAACCCCCATTCCCCATCCCCTCTACACTGCTGGTTGGGGGAGGTAGAGAAAATCAGGAGTGAAGTTGGGCCTGGGAAGAAGGGAGGGGTGGGGGAAGGTGTTCCTAAGATTAGGTTTTATTTCTCATTATGCTACTCTGATTTGATTGGTAATAAATTAAGCTAATTTCCCTAAGTCAAGTTCATGTGGCCCATGATGGTAATTACTAAGTGATCTCTCCCTGTCCTTATCTCAACCCACAAGCCTTCTGTTATATTTTCTCTCCCCTGTGCAGCTGAGGAGGGGAGTGATAGAGCAGCTTTTGTGGGCACCTGGCACCCAGCCGGGGCCAACCCACCACAAGGTAAAAGCCAAAAGACCCAGCTTAACCCAGTGGAACTACTGCAATTATGTCTTTACCTAGAAGAAAACAAGGAAGATCTTCAATATTTAATGGTGATTCGCTAACATTTCCTTGATGAGGATGTACTGTGGGGTCAAAATCTTTACTTTCTTGGGACCAAATTCACTGCCACTGCAGCAAGAGCTGGTCTCCTGGGTGTCCATGTAACAACATGGGTTAAAAATCTGTAAGGAGAAAACATTTCTGTAGGACACAAATATGTGTTACAATAAACCAATTTCAAGGTTTTGGTTATCTCGTGAAGCAAACATGTTTTGGAGTAAGTGCACTTCCTCTTGAAACCAAGAGCAAAAGTGCCTTTAATTTCAGAAGTACCTGGATTTGATCCTACAGAACTCATACATGTATTTGCTGATAAAAATGCAGTTGTGTTAATGTAATTAGGTATACTTGATTATATAATAACTTGAACAAATGATGCTGGTTTTTCTTCTTTTCTCAACCATAACTATGATACCACCCTGAACTGAAACATCACTTCCACAGAGTTTCTGTAACATGATTTCTGATCCAGCACTGCTACTATTGCCGTAATAACTAAACCAGACAGAATCAATGCATTATAAAGTCAACTCCCAGTCCCATTGCTTTCTTAAAAGCCTAAGGCAAGAATGTAGGGACCAAAGAGGAATTTAAGGTCCTAACTCTAAGAATTTAAGGACCTAAAGTGAGACACAGGGAAACTTTATTAGTGTTCCCCAGGATCAGAGCAAACCAGGTAGGCAGTTCTCCCTAACTTGAAAGTGAATGGAGGAAAAGTTAATGGAGCAGAAGCAGCTCCTCAAGATGACTTAGCACAGTACTATAAATTAATACCAACTGCAGGATTTGCAGCATAGACAATGTGAAACTGGCATCTCTGGGAATTCAGAGGCAGTCTTGTCTGAAAGGAGCACTTCTAACCATATAGTGATTGCTGAAGGTATGGGAATAACGGGACAACATCTGCAGTCTTCCCATGTATTACAGAACTATGATGAGTCTTTACTCTGAAGTCATATTGGTCTTGAGCCTGTTATCTTTATACTGATGATAAGAAAATAGTTACCGCTGGCATGCTGCAGTGCACCAGAAGCTTGAAGGGATTAGAAAGCTCTGTTTCTTAATAGAAGCATGAACTTCTTTCCCAAAAAACATACCGCACATTGTGCTGGCATGTGCTCAGTTACATATTTCGGTTTAAGATAGATAAAAGTGTGAGTATGTTATCAGTGAGAAGTGAATGTCTGGATTTTGCTGTCACAGGAGGATGCAGAGACAGAGAATGTCATGGAATTGCAAAAGGGATTAAACAAATTCTTGAACAACAGGTTCCAAAAAGGAAGTTAAAAACACTAGGTAGGAATTTTCCCTCAAACATCCCTAACGTAAAATTTGTGAATGCTGTGAAGGCAGGAGGGGAATGGACCACATAAATGAGCTATCTTACGCACTAAATATCCTCTAGAGATGTCTCTAGAGAGTGTCTGCTTTTTCCACTGCTGGAGACTTACTGCTCGACTAGATGGACCATGTGTTGACCTATACGGGCTTTTTCTTTTTTCCGGGCTTTCAATTTTTTTTCCCCCCCCATTTTGATGGGCAGTGAGATGGAGAATAAACATCACCTCAAAAAACAGTTTAATAACATGACAGCAGATTTCTGTGGGTGGGGAATTTGATAGTCATTCAAAATTAAGCAATTTACAGAAACTGTGTGTATTTAAAAACAACTGTGATTGCCAAAACGAGATCATTAATTATTGTGGAAAACTCCAGAACAGATAACTAAGCAAAAGAGTAACTGTATTAACATAAACAGGGATTTCAGAACACATGATCTTATTGACCTTGAAAATTGGAAATGGACCTTGATATTGAAATTTAGAGCAATATCTTTAGTATGCCTGCTCCTCATGTTATTGCACTTCACATTTTCTACTCACAATAGTGGTTTATATTCATCATCCTTTTAGTTTCCTGTTCTTCTTTCCTTGAAATAAATAACATGCTAAAATAACAAAAGAAATGGAGAGTTTATAATTACTGTCAGTCATAGGCTGTGCAGTAATTTCACAGTGAACCTCATACCAAAATTCGTATACTCTGCAGCATGACAGAGCAGAGACAGATTTTGTAGCCAGCTAAAGCTTATGAATTTCTCATTCAAGAAAAGGTTCTCTTGTACTCAATTATCTTGAACTGCAGCATTCTTTATTTCAAGAACCTGCTGTGGTTTTCATAAGCAAGTAGTGATTCTTATCACTAAAACAGACAGGCACACAATCCAACTCTTACTGAGGGCCAGTGATACAAACTGTATTGATTTCTATAGGAATTATATTTCTATTACTGCATTAAGAATGAAGTAAACAGAGAATCAGCACTGACTTTTATGATGGTCATAGGTTTTTGAGACGGCAAAGTCAGGTGCCTGAATTATAGAAAAGGGAATAAGTTCTTTAACAGTTGCTGTCCATTTTTGCGTTAAGCGAAGGATGGATTGTTCTACCTGCCTACTTTGCGTTGCTCAAATGACACAAAATGAATGAATTCCAACCACAGAGCATCTCTCTTTCTCTGGGGACTGTGCCAAAAACTGGACTGATGCTGGAGACATCATGTCTACAGATTTCCTTAATGAGAATGTTTGTCAGAGAAAGAGGCCAGGTATGCTTTAGTGTATGGAACATATGTTTTTACCTATTAATAGGTATTTGTACTCTTTTTATGAGCTCCTATGACAAAAGGCTTTATCACAGAGAAGTGCTTGTTCTCATTAGATATCAGATCTGATTACACATTCAATAATTATTTTTTTAATTTTAACATTTACATTTTATTTTACTTAACTTCATAAATAAAGTATCTCTTTAAAAAGACAGTATTTTACCTTTAGGCCTAATGTATCACTTTGGTAAGTCAGAGGCAAATTGCCAGAGGTATTCATTTACAGCAATTAAGAAACTGTCTACACTCTCGCAGTGATGAGTAGACTGATTAATGCATTGCAGTTTTGCATTCTACCAAAACTGAGTTCTTAGACCAAGTCTGTCAGAAATCCTCTGCATACATCACAGGAATTATTTGTCCTCTCTGAAACTGGGCGTCACCATAAAAATTAAATCACTGAATCATTAGAAAATTACCCAGGATCACCTGATTAAATGATACAAGAGAGATTAAGAAAATAGGGCTTTTTTCACAGTAGTTACTAACAGCTGTGGTGACACAGGTGGCCACAGACCTCTTTATATAGTAATAAATCAAACCCATTGTTACTAAATGCAAACAATAACTCTTAGTACTTTTGACATGAACTGAGTCCTGTCACCGACCACAGTGAAACCCAACCATCAAAACACTGTAGGGATGTGGGCAAGATCTCTACTCCCACAAAAAGTACATTACAAAAGCACCATCCTCTGCTGCTTCACAGTAGGAGAAGCTCCGTTTTCTCTAATGGTGGCAGGTCTGAAAAAGGTAAAAAAGGAAGTTCTTAGTGTATATTTTAGTTGGAGCGAGATAAACAGACATAGGTTTGACCCAGAATATAAAGGTTTTTCTCTGTAGCAGCTGGGTATTAGTCATGCAACCTGGAAGAAATCCATTTGATGCTTTTAGAACTGTTGGGAGACAGACAGCTAAACCAAAGACTATTCTTGGTGCCACAGTACACTGTTCTTTCATTGCTCTTATTGGCCAGAAACTGAAAGATTTATTTGTCATGTTGACTTTCAACCTGCTGCATTTCTCTTTACAGAAAAATTATGTTGAATTATGGGATTTGTGCCACTTAAAAATTGTTAATAACAGAACAGGCAAATTTTTAATTTATCAAAGCATTCTATGTGTAAAAAACTAACTTTCTGATTAATTTTTGGGAAAGGTGCCTGAAGAAAACAACAAAAAATAATCCTATGACATGAAAATTCGAACCATCATAAATAAGGACTGAGAACTAAGGATGAAAGTGTAGACACTGGCTTTTTTTTGTTTGCTATTGTCAACAACTTTAAATTTAGGATTTAAATTATGAATGTCATAAGCTTTCCATCTGTGATCAGTAACAGAGTTCTGCTTGTATAATCAGCAGATTTCTCTGATATTATGTTTGGTTAAAACCAAACCCACTACATTAAGCACTGATGAAATGTAATGAATTCCCAGAACACAAACCCATGTTTGAATTCCTTTATCTATCTTTAGACTGGTCAAAGCAGAAAGTTGATTTTGAGACATTCCGCAGCCAGTCTCAGTTTGAAATCTACAGCATGGATAGCCATATACAAGAAAGTTATATTCTCATTCCAGAAGCTTTCCAATTTTTATATTTTTATCCCACCCAGAATTTGGAGTAAAAGTTGAAAATCTAAAAAAATGGTCAACACAATAGAGACACAAGTCTGGCATGATCTGAGACGTATCCTTTTGACTGCAGCACATTATGTTTACTATCTCACCTTATGTTTTATCTGTCTATATGGGCTGACACCTTCCCCAGGTGTGGCTGATGAAGAAAGAGGGATATTATTCTACCAGGAACAGTTGCACAACTCCTGTTGTTTGGAAAGAGAATGTATTTATACATTTATCTGCTGAGACCCCAGGTAATAATTCTTTATAATATATTTTTATAGTAAAATAAAGTTTCCAGTGTCCTGATTATCTTATGACACATTTTTCTACCTGGAACTCACAATCCAAAAATAATAGAAAACAATTCTCCTACTTGATGTGTGCTGTAATCTAAATATTCAGATGATGGGATTATCTGTTATTACTGTGGGCCTATTTTCCTGTTGTCAGTTTATCTTGCTACATGTTCTCCTGCTTTAAGGACTAAAAATGAGCCTAAATTTGGCTTTTTATCTAAAAAGGTTCACAACACAGCAACAGCTGTTATGCTGTTATGTGCTTAACAGAACTGAGTAGGCTTTTAGATTTCATGCTGTCACTCCACCCAACAGTTAAGGTGAGAGTAGGAGGAGTAAGATTCTCCAACATGTAGGTAGAACATGGTTTAATTGAAACCGGTATAATGTACACATATTGGCTTTTGGACAAACACCACAAAACCAGGTTAATTTCCAGAGTTCAGCGTCGATCCTGCAATGCACCCCATTCACCTCTTCCACCTGCCATCTTTGGTAATTTAGATTTTAAGAAGTCAGGGGCA
The DNA here is from genome assembly GCF_949628215.1 of Phalacrocorax aristotelis. Classification (NCBI taxonomy): domain Eukaryota; kingdom Metazoa; phylum Chordata; class Aves; order Suliformes; family Phalacrocoracidae; genus Phalacrocorax; species Phalacrocorax aristotelis. The sequence continues at coordinate 65,356,301 of NC_134280.1, forward strand.
GAGACTACTCTATATATATACACACGTCACATGACTCATCCCCACTTGCTGTTGGGTTTGTTGATACTTATCAAATGCAATCAATAAACAATGATTTATCTCAACTGAAAGTCCTCACAGCTATACAAAACCTGAAGTGCAAAATCCATCAGTGCCCTGTTTGAACCCACAGACTTATTTCAGACTCAGAAATCATCCACATAGCATAGCCTTTGTCTGATGACTTCTGAAAGTTGTGATTTTCTTTAGTTTTTGTTCATCTGGCAACTTTCACATTCAGCCAAGCTCCATCTGCTTTATGAAGGTAAAAGGCTTGATAAAATCATTGCAGGATCTGCTCCTTGATAGTTTTACAAAGGCTGGTGGAGCTGCCTGGAGCAGGGGGAGAAGAGTTCAGCAAGACTTGAGGAAGCAACCTCCAGTTGCTTCTGGCTGCTTAAGCTCACAAATTCTCACTGACTGCTCTAATCACCTGGAATACCTAGTGCAGAGACGTCATCAGACTGCAGGTTGCAGATGGCTCACCTCAGACTTTTTCTATACACCTTATAACACCTCAAGCAAAGGCAACGTTTTTGGAACTGAGATGACCAGAATCTGGAGCGCTGTGTCCAGTTTTGGGCTCCCCAGTACAAGACAGACATTGGTGTACTGGAGCGAGTCCAGCAGAAGGTCACCAAGAAGGTGGAGGGTCTGGAGCACATGGTGCGTGGGGAGAGGTGAGAGTGCTGGGCTCATTCAGCCTGAGAAGAGGAAGTTACCAAAAGCCCCACTGTGCACAGAACCAAGGTAGAGCTACTCTGCAGAAAAGTCCCAAAACCCGGTTAGCTGATTTTGAGTCACCAGCACTGTTTTGCTCTGCAGATATCCTCCTACTGTGCTTCTTGACTTGCTAACATAAGCATGGCCTGAAAGGCTAATACTGTCCCACTGAATTCAAAGCAATTTTGTCTGATCATTGACATTTGATAATATTTCATGCAAACTCAACAGGAGTTTTTGCTTGACTTTAGAGTTAGGGAGATCAAGCTTTGAGTAATGACTCCAGGATGTGGTCATAAGTGTAGCATTCTGGGTTAATTACAGATGTACCTGAAGTGATGCATTTAAATCTTGACTCAATTTTAGCTTCAATTAAAAATGACGTAGAGTGAACTTGGAAACAATTAAATTTGACTTCTGTAGGGATAAATTAACATGTTAAAAATTAATATCTTCCTCAGGCAACTGTATTATTTAGCTTACTGCAATTCACTTTCATAAGCCTTTCTTAGCCCCAGTCAAATAAAAAAAACCCCAACCAACCAACCAAAACACAACAACAACAAAAAATGAAAACCACAAACCAACTTGTTAAAAGAGTTATTAAAAGTGAAGGAAAAAAGGAGTAGAAATTTTATTCACTTGCATTTCTTCCTGAACTCACTGAATACAGTGATGGAAGATCAATAAGGGTGTTTCTAGAGAGAATTTTGTTAAGGCTTTCCCATAGTTACATTGGAAGGATGCCAGTTCAATATTTATATTAATTTCAGGACAGATCTAGAGTATTATCATCTCAAGTGTTAATGAGTGTGCAGAGCCTGCCATAACCCTTTTCTGACCATCTTCTATGAGTTAAAACTAAGAGAATATTTGCTGGCTTCCTAGTCTGAAAAATGTATCATCTGGGTCCAGAGCTCAACAGTGCTCTTAACCATAAGTTCACCCTGGAGGCACTCCATACTTAAAGCTAGGAACAGGCTTAAATGCTGTGTTTGGTCAGTCTTAAATTGGTGATTAGAAGTTCCTTTAAATTATTATAACACCACAACATGAACAAAAGAGATCCTGAAAAAAGACAAAGGAAGAGAAACAGATTTTGGCACACTATTTATTTTGTATTTTGTTTTCTTTTCTCATCCCCCTCCCCACCCCCATTTCCCTCTCAGAAATAGCCAGGATTGGAGATAATGCTCAGTTGATTTTAAAGCATTTTAATATTGCAAGGAATTTTTTTTTCCTCAAAACAAGACTTTTTGACTAAATAAGCCAGCAAGCCAAAAATACCACCATTCACAAAGTTCTATTAATGAGGTTCCTTTTCCTATGCCATCTGGTGGATTCTCATTAAAACTGCATAGACAGCTCAAATGGCCCCCAATTTAAAAAGGCTTAAATTTCTATCCAGGAAAATGGACAATTTTAAAACTTATTTTTTCTTAAGAAATGAGGAGTCTTTTATCTCCAGAAGTAGGATAGTGATGCAAATTTCTTAAATATATTTTAAATAATGAATAAACTGAAAATGTTCATACACTACTACTAACAAGGGGATATTTTTTCTTCCATACATTTTGAAGAAGCAGCTCTCAAATTATGTTATTTACCTTGTCCAGTTTTAACTTTCATTTAAATAAATACTTGAAAGGTGAATAAAATAATGATCCAAAAGTCAGTCTAATAAAAGGAAAATATGTCATACAGTCTGCTGTTATAGACTAATTTGATTCCTAGCCTTACTGTATAGGCTGCGCTTAAAAGAAGAAAATGTTATACATTTTCTTGATAGAAGATATACATTCACTTGGTAGAATATCAAGTGCTTGAAAGCTATGATTTACATAAAATGCTCTGATGATGCAAACTGTAAATATGAAAGTTCTCTTGGTAAAAACTGATAAAGGTTTCTTTATATTCCATTAATGAATTTATGTATTCTCTAAGTATGTTTTATAGCTCTTTGTAATATTTTCTGTGTTGTCTCAGCATCAAAATGTGGATTATAGTGTAGAGACAAAAAGGTTTTGTGTCTTTACATGACTGATCCCTAAGTTCCATACCTCAGGGAAAAAAAAGACAAAATCTAAATGGCTGGACCTAAACTTTGTCCCCAGGATTAGTTCTGTTGGCTAAGACAGAAAATTTAGGAGAGTGGTGTTATTGTTCCTAATGGACAAGGCTGAAGCCTTTCAAAACCAGCCATGCCCTGCATATTTTAAAACAAATAATCACTCTCTGTATTTGTGATGGGAAGTTAAGAGAGGCTGTTGTTCACAATACATTCAATATGTGAAAGAGGTAAGGGAAAACATTTTAATTATAGGCAGAAAGCAGTTTTGAAAGCAGTGCCCGTACAGAATGTTGTTCCACAGTGAGGCCTCTGAGCAGGCACAGCAGTTTCCAGATGTTTTGTTATGTTATCAGATGTATCATGTCTGTGACATCATCTGCAGTAACTCTGTAGCTGATGAAATTAACAAGGATGTTCAGTGAACAATGGAGTTCATTGAGAACCTGTAGAAATAAAATTGCAATAGCACTACCTGTGTACATCATAACTTAGGTAGCAGTTTACTGTAGAAACAATAATAGTATCAGCATAGACAGAAAGTTCATGTTCCTCTAAATGTCATTATATGGTCTGCAAACTCTTAACATCATCTGATCGCTACCAGTACAGCACATAACATACAGATGCCATCACTGTGGCTAAAACATTGTAAACAGACAGTATGAAGAAAGAGATGTAATTTTTACACAGGAAACAAAAAAACCCTAGCATTTCTTTTCAACTAAAATTTTAAGTTGCATCTTTGCTCACTGAAAAACAAACAAGCATACAGTTAAATAAGTTCCTAGTTGTCATATTTATTCTTAATGCTATAACCCATGGCTCCCTTCTTCCAAGAAAGTACAGCATCAAGTCACAGTCCCATTGATTCAGTGGGGCTATGATCCTATTGAAATTGCCTTACTGTAAGTATTGATTACTGTCAGTGACAGCTGAAAGCAAAAGGCAAAGGCTTAATGGAATAGCTTGTTAAGTAGATATGCTATGTGTTTAGGATGGATGTTATGAACGCTTACTTATACATTTAAAGTATGCATATAGAATGTCCTGAGTTGGAAGGGACCCGCAAGGATCATCAAGTCCAACTCCTGTCCCTGCACAGGAGAGCCCCAAATTCACACCATGTCTCTGAGGGCCTTGTCCAAGTGCTCTTGAATATTGTCAGGCTTGGTGCCGTGATGCCTCCCTGGGGAGACTGTTCCAGGGATCCACCACCCTCTGGGGGAAGAACCTTTCCCTAATACCCAACCCAAACCTCCCCTGGAACGATTTCCTGCCATTCTCTTGGATCCTACCATTGGTCACCAGAGAGAAGAGACCAGCGCCTGCCCCTCCTCCCTCCCCTTGTGAGGAAGCTGCAGACCACAGTGAGGTCTGCCCTCAGCCGCCTCTGCTCCAGGCTGAACAAACCAAGTGACTTCAGCTGCTCCTTGTATGGTTTGTCCTCTAAACCCTTCATCAACTTCATGGCCCTCCTCTAGACCCTCTCTAATAGCTTTATATTCTTAATATACTGTGGCGCCCAACAGTGCACCCAGCACCCGGGGTGAGGCCGCCCCAGTGTGGAGCAGAGCGGGACAATCCCCTCCCTCACCCAGCTGCGATGCAGGGCTCGATGCCCCCCAGGGCACGGTTGTCCCCCTGGGCTGCCAGGGCACGCTGTTGGCTTGTGTTCAACTTGCCGTCGACCAGAACCCCCAGGTCCCTCTGCAGAGCTGCTCCCCAGCCTCTTGTTCCCCAGGCTGTCCGTACATCCAGGGTTGCCGTGCCCCAGGAGCAAAATCCAGCGCTTCATACAGTTGGTGATTGCCCAGCTCTCTAATTCGTCCAGATCCGTCTGCAGGGCCTCTCTGCCCTCGAGACCATGAACACCTCCTCCCAATTCTGTGTCATCAGCAAACTTAATTAGTATTCCTTCAAGTCCTGCATCCAAGTAATTTATGAAGCGATTAAAGAGTACCAGCCCCAAGGTGGTTCCCTGCGGAACCCCACTAGTGACTGGCTGCCAGCCTGATGTAACTACATTTACTGTAACCCTTTGAGCCCAACCCATCAGCCACTTGCTCACCTACTGCATTATGTGTTTATCCAGCTGCATGCTGGACATTTTGTCCAGGGAATGGAAAAATTTTGGATTTATTATTTTAAATTTTATTATTTAAAATTTAAATTTTTATTTCTTTTTAAACTTATTATTTAAAAATTTATACAGGAAATTTTGTCCAGGATTTGAGTGCCATAGAGCCTATATTTTAAATACCAGTCCAATATGACTAATCACGCATTACATGATTAAGATCTTGGTATCTGCAATCTTTAATACAGTAATTTCAAACACAGAAAGAGCAAGAAATTCAGACCTTGCAGAATATAGCACAGTAAAAAATGCTGTATCTGAGCCTACGCTTTCCTGGTAGGCGGAAGGAAAGGAAAATATTTTTGTTAACTCCTTCCTCTTTATGATTGCATCGTGCCAGAGAAAAGCACACTGAAAACAATTAGCTAAATGAGACGATGGAGAATAAAGTTTGCTCAGCAAAACAGGGGATATATGATTAATAAAGGGTAAAATCCATTGCCACCCAAGTATCACCCTTGCCTTCATGTTACAGAAACATAAATGGAAAAAAAGGTTATGCAAATGCAGATTTCATAAAAAATATGTTAGTATTTGAAATAAAAAATCCTTGCACTTCACTCCAGCTGAAAAAGGTGATTATATAAATGAATGTTTTTATGAATTATATGATTTCTTTTCCCCACAAAAAGTTTCATAACAGAATGAACCAAACATCCTCTATAAAATTAAAAAGAAATCATTTATACTGATCCATTTCACCAACTCTAAGGAGAAAAATAACCATCAATAAATATTATCATTTGAGATTGTAGTCAGATCTGGAAGTCTGATCGTTAAAATGAATAAAGCTAATATTCCTTTTTATTTGACAAGAATAAAGTAATACCAAAAAGTTATCAGAGAAGGCAACTGACCTTTTACATTTTCCTGGTTGGCAAACCGAGATATCTAATAGTGTAGAAAAGCACTTGTTTTGAGAAGTACAGTTCTGAGACTTTGTTTGAGGTTCACCCTTATTTTAAATGTTCTACAGTATGAATTTCCACTAAGATAATGTATGTGACAAAGGAGGTCTCCCCATCTTCTTTCCTAAAAGTCCCATAAGGGAGAGGCTTTCAGCCTGTAAGAACCCTTCCCCAGAGTCTACTCCTGGAAGCCTTTTTTCCCGGGATTCCCATTTGACATTGGTATCTCCAAGTCATATTAATATTTTTCTGTGTATACCCAGGCACAGAACAGAAACATGCCTCTGGATGTCGAGGAATGATGACAGCTGAAAAAGTTGCTGCTCCCAGAACAAGCAATCGTGTCTAGAAGTCTTCTGCAACTACTGTCGAATTGCCTGGCAAGGGCCATAGTAACTTGTTCTGACAGTGGTAGTTTGGTCCCATTTTCAAGTTGTTTGCTTTTCCTAGGGGTATATGGGAGATGACAGCCACATCCTTTCTGTATGGCACTGACTCGTACAATACAGTCTCAGTGTGCACAGTACACCTGATGCTTTCTAGAAAGCACTAGACATTTGTAGTGATAACACACATTAAGTCTGATCATATCACAGGAGAGAAACTGGGCAGATAAACCTCTTCTGCTGTTCAAATAAGCTCTGGATCTGGCCAAACTACATCATTCACTTATTCTAAGTGAAATGATTGGGGGAAAAAATTAGATGACAACTGTTTGGCAATGGCATTTAGCTTGTTATGAGCTACTAATACTTATCATCATGTAGAAAACACTGCCATTACTGGCACATCTGCTCTCAGCAGGGAGCTAAGACTAAATGAATATGAAAATTGGGATGTTTGTTCTTTCTTTACCATTCCTTTCTCTTAATTTTAGTAACTGAATGCTGAACGGTTACAAAATATCGACAAGCAAGACTGCTACTAAAGTCATACCTATTTATAGAGACACAGCAAATTTTCCAGTCAAATTGGAAAGTTTTTCGAAGTGCCAACTTTTACTGAAAAAGTTTCGCCGTAAAACCCAGTAGTCAATAGCACTCTAATGTTGAAGTGAAATGTACCCATTGTGCTGTGTTAAAAGCTGCAGGTTGTGGAGACGTAGTGGGGGTGAAGTTCGCAACTGGGTTACAACTGAATTCCTCTGTTCTGCATCAGTGAATTAATTGCATCAATCATTAACTTCAGGTTGCTTCTTAGTAACCTGTAGCTATTGTCGGTGTAACTCTTGGTAATACTTAAATGGACATTACTTTTCTTAAGCTATATGAAAAAATAACGGAATGGTATATATTACATTACTCAGTCTTCCAGGGGTTGCTTACAATCAGAAAGCAACCTAAATGAAAATTTTAACAAAACAAGACCGTCTCACTTTCTAGGGCATAATCCAACCGATTCCAGACAATTAATCAATACATGTAGCTATTTGTGAGTAAGATTATAAGTACATGGAAGAAAATTACAAATTGCCTCCTAAAAAACTTTAATCCGAGTTAGAGCATTAACATTTAACTAACCAGGTACGCTTGCAAATTTTTGAAACATTATATGCTAATAGGGAGAAAAGTGGAATTATTCATATGCAGGTTAGAAATATTGATGGGATCCCCCCCAAAGCAGAGAAAATGATCAAAGGAGGGTTATGTAACGTACATGAAAACCTTGGTGGTTACTATAAAATAATTATAGGAGACATAGCCATTGCCATACGTACCAGGTCAGATGAAAGTCTCTTCTGAGGTTTCCTCAGCTGAGTGTGTCAGCTGAATGTGCCAAAAAACTGAGCAGTTCTGAACATCGGGTAATCGTCCCGCTAGGATAAGCTCTTCACTAAGTCCCGTCACTTAGTGGTTGATTTATATTCCTCCTGAAATTATACTTATTTCTTGAAGTTAACATAAGTACAGAAGCGGGGATGCATTTCACTCTCATTTTCAAAATGTAGCAGCTTAACGACACGGAATACTGAAGAGGTCTGTAATTTTCACCGGAGTCCACAAGAGACCGGATGTTGAAACCCTTTGCAAATCTACATGATTTCAGAGCCTTCAGCTCCCCATAAAACCCAAGCCATGCAGAGCACACTGTTGGACTGACATATAAAGCATTATTATACAACCAATATAAAACATTACAGAAATAATAACTATTATAAAGTATTATTCTGTTTCAGCAGAAAAAGGGAGATCTTAGGGATGGAAGGGGCTTATAACAAGTGAGGTAAAAAGGCCCTTTTCTCTCTCTCTCTCTCTCCATTACAGAAGAGTCCTAAAAGCAAGATTAGACTAAATAGATAATATTTTTTTCTGTGATTGAAGCTAGCCAAGATGGATGCTAACCAGTGCTTCACTTTTTTGAAAGTGACTTAAGAAAAATCCTAAGCAGAAATGAATCCTAGACTTTGAAGCATCTAAGTTATTTCTGGAAATGTAAAGGAAGCTCTTAAACAGCTTAGCCATTGCAACTCAGCATAAAGTGATACCTAAAACCAACTTCAGACCCTAAAAAAAACCCAAACCCGTACATTGCAAAAGTGATAACCTGTATTTCAGTTAGCCACTCTAGAATCCATTTTATGAAATTAGTAAGTACTTTTCAGTTAGAGAATATGTTCTTACAAAATCTTATATTCTTTTAGAATAAATATAGTAGCAACAGTACACAAAGGTTGCTCATCATTGTTTCTCTGACAGCTTATTTGGACAGACTGAAAATATATTTATTTACCAGAGCTATACTCATGTTTCCAACCATTACCTTTCCCACCTCTCTGCAATAGAACAAGTTAAAATGTCCTCTCAGAGTTTCAGAAGGTGGGACCGTATTACCCTCAATCTTTCTCTCTTCCTCTGAACAACTTCTCAGTCATTGAACCGGAATGAAAATGGCCCTTTTTCAGGTCTTCCTGGGGTCTTCGTGGCTTCACTTGCTGACTTCTTATTAATCAGCATTCTTGACTGTTTGTTATGACTCTATATTTCTCATATTTTTTAAGCCTTCCATATTAATCTTTGTAGATGGGAGGGGATACAGTTAATCATGAGCTGCTTTCTGAGGGTATTTCCTGTGAAATACACCAATTTAAATAACAGTTTTAAACGTTTCTATTTTCTTCAGCACTTAATTGACTCCTTCTATATACGGATTATCTTTATGAAAGGCACCATAGGAAAATCCATAGTGCTCTTTTGTCATACAAAATGTAGTTGTAATGCATTTTTGCAGAGATCACTGTATTTTCTGTTTGGTTGTTCTCTAAACAGAACCTGCACAGAAAAAAGGTTCCATTTAATGGAATTCTTTTATATCTTCATAAGAAGAGGTGGAGGAAGAGAGTTCTTTGATCTCTGGCTGAAAAAATATTATACAAAATAGGAATTTTACCATCCAACACTACTACACAGACCTCTTCAGAGGTAGTAATTGTTGGCTTTACAAAGAATAGGAAGCTTTTTGATGCATACTTGGATGTGTATGTTTTATTCATTTTCAGAAGGGATGACTTGATGAATTATATATAGCTTCTATCTTCTCAGATACTACATGGTAGAAGCCATTTAGTGACTTCTAACAGAATGCAGAAGCAGAGAAGAACTAGCGGGGAAGCACCAGGCACTACAGGAAATGGAAAAGCGGGCTCAAATCAGACTTGCGCTCCTTGGCTGCAGGAAGTTAGTTACAATCTGGAAGTAACTCCAATGAAATTTTGTTTTGCTGTTACTTGAAGTTCCCAGTATTCCAATACTGAAAGCCAAATTTCTGTCTGGTCTTTATAAAGCTGAAAACACAGAAGAGAAATGAGATTTCCTGTCTAGTCCTTCAGAGAAAGTCTTGGTATAGCCCCAACTTAGTGTTATTTATGAAGTAGAATATTACTGTGATTTAGGATTTCAGCCATGCATTTTGTAATCAATACATTCTTGTTTTTATGCAGAAGATGTAGTGAGTACCTCATATGATGATATACCTCATATACCTCACATGATATGATACATATTTCAGTGTACGTCATAAAGCTCATGGTACCACTGTTAAGAGCATGAAAAAAAATTATGTCGATATATTGATAACATCCTTTCAAGAAAGGAGGTAAACAAAAAATATTAGTCCTTAATTCAGCCTAGCATCTCTGTTAGTTAATGACACAATTATATCAATGAATAAAAAGATCCTGCATAACCAACAAAGTAGAAAATATTTTACAATAGATTTTAAGTTAAATATTTCAAACAATAATAATTAAAAAAAGCCCTAACCTGTAAAGCAACAATTGAAAAATAGTGGTTCAACATGCAAGATCAAGGTATGGTCACAGCTGCACTAGAAGAAAGACAGACCTGCTCCAGACTTCCTTTTATACTTAGGACAAAACATTACAGATAAAATGTGTTTATTACTACATAATCATGCTTCATAAATGTATTGTTACGCAGCTCTGATAATCAACGCATAGACATAACAGAATTTTCATAAATATATAGGTTACAGCCTAACCAGAAGTCAGAATTCTCAGGCAAAAAAAAAACCAAACCCACAACCCAAACAAAAACGCAACAACAAAACAACACAACCAAACCCAAAACCCAAAGGTAAAATAACAACGAAAAAAGAGAATTCCTGGATTGAGCTATAGGATTTGGAGAAGGAAAAAGAATTTAAAAAAAAAAAAAATCTCTGTCCAGCATTAAATTAAGGAATAGACTTTCAGGCTGTTTTAAACAACAGAAAGAGTCTGAAAATAATTGTTATATAAAGCTTCAAATGTTTGTCCCTGTGTGTAGATACATATGTGCATGTGTATAGACAAATGCATGTCTGTAGGTATATATACACCTAAGAAACGTATATATTGCCTATACAGTGGACAAAGAAAAAAAAGTAGCATCTGATAGAAGTCTTTGTCTAACTAGAGGGTTTGCAGTACCCCTTTTTACCCTGAAAGAGTGCTGGTAATGCCTTTCAGTCCTACCACTGCAGAGGATTTGGTATAACAGTAGAAAACACTTCTCTGCCAACTTGATAATGCTATTAGGCTAACAACTGGCTTATCGCTGCCCATCAGTCCTTCATGGAAATGTAAATGAGGGAAAATTAAGAGAGATGATGGGTTTCCTGGAATCATCCCACAATGTACAGCTTGTGAAGGGACAGAGGTGTTCTTTGAGAGGTCCATTTATCACCTACTATGGATTACTAAAAAGGTGTTTCAGTATGAGTCAATAACATGTAAATGAGAAGAGATGTCACACTTCTGAAGCATATGCCCATAATACAGCCTCATCCAGACATAAAAATTATTGTGGAAAAACATGATCCAACCAGATGATCAGAGACCAAAATACCCAATTCTAAATATGATTAAAGATTGTGATTAAGGAGCTGAATTATGAAGAGGCATCTACTTTAATACTGGGTTGAACTGAAAATCAAAACCGTAGCAACATTTGAAATTTCACTGCGATCAAGAACATAACCTGAAGATCTGGGTGAGGTGAATTCTAAAATCCATATGCAAATGAAAAATTTGTATCACTGGGGAGGAACATATTGGGTCTTACAAGAGGCTGAGTGCACCCCTGGAGGAATAAAAGGCTGCAAGCACTTTGCAGGACAGAGTGCTCAGCAAAAGTTATTAAACTCATCAAAATCTCAAAGATGTTATTGTGGGGGGAATGACGACACCTATTTGTAAAGGAAATTGTCACTAACAGAAAATTAAGTTAAATTCCACCAAAAAAGTAGAGACAGGCCTGCAGGGAAATTAAGAAGTTATTTTACACACCATCTATTTTTATATCAGTAGTTCAACATGATTAATTATTCCTTATGAAAGCAAGAATCTAAGAAGAATGGAGATTGATTTCCTTCATGCACTACTCAATAGGAAGGAGCTCTTACAGACTACCCAGTCTTGAAGGTCCTGAAATAAAGAAACGAATTAGCAATGAATCAGACAAATGACCCAAAATGACTTCATACTTGTACTTAACACATGCAATGTGTGTCTGAGCGCACATGTCCAAAATGATAGAGTTAGAGATTGACTAAAGCTGTAACTGTGAAACAGTAATTCTTTCATGAGATCTTGTGGCCTTTGCTGTTGATTTTTATGTAAACCTCTTCTCGCTAAATTAGGGATTAGTCATTTCCAGTGGGAAATTTCACAAGTTCCAATGACAACTGTGAAAGTATCCTACGTTACCACATATGCTAATTATAGAAATAGCAGTAAAAAACTGCATCTTTTCCCTTGCGATCTCATTCCCCCTGGGCTTGCCGAGCATATCGGCTTGTTGCATAAGCTGTAGGAACAGGTCATCTGGAAATAACTCAGGACGGGGAAAAGCAAAACTAGTTTCCTGACGGTAGGAGTTTGTAGTAGGTCTGTCTTTAATTACATTATACATTCTTCAGTTCCTATTAAAAAATTTCTTTTGGTTCCTTCATGGAAACTGTAAGCTGCCTTCCCGTCTTCAAGAGGTTACATCACTGATCTGAACCAGAAAGGGAGCCACATCCAAATATCCAAATGTGAAGGGTGGAAAAGGGGAGGAAATGCATGAAGTCATATGTATGTATGAGTTCTTCAGATATGTAAACAAGAATTATAATATGTATATATGTATGGCAAAAATAGATGAGTATTGCAATAAAATCATCCCCTTGACCACCAAAATAAGTTTTCAATGTATTGTTTGATGATACATTGTGTGTAAGAAAAATAGAGTTTCAGAGCCTGCTGTCTCTCAGAGCAGTCCACCTATGCACAGTGGTGCTTATGCTGATGCCACTAAGTTGATATTTTCCTAATACTATGGCCTACAGCTGGGAACTTCTCCACTTTTAGAAATGCCTACTTGCAAAAGCCATGCACATCCGCAGTTATTGAAACTGCTTGTAATTAACACTTCACCATCAATCACATCAAGTTTAAAATATACACTGCTGCTCAGCACCTTACAGAGGATTATATCCTAACTTCGTTGGGAGTAGCCCACGCTACCGGCAGGCAGCAAAACGCTGGGTGACTACTGTCTGCTGAAAACTGAGCACTTGGCTAGAACGAGTTATTGTTGCATCTGTTGCTCTAAATTTCACTATATAATAAGTTTAAAAAAATCCTGAATGTCACATGTTATTAGCAGAAGCAGCAATTAAAACCTACTCAGAAAGAATTTTCATATTATTTTTTCTTCTTTGACATTTTGACGGCTTGTTTTGTGTTGGATGTTACACAGGATGGGGAGGAAAGGTTAAGAGTGCAGCATTTTAGTAAAAGTCAGTTAGTGAATATCGTGAGTGTTTTCAAGCATCTTTAGCCCTGCTTTTGAAAAGTCCCAGCTACGTTTCACATCAATACAGCCAACATGGATGTGTTCTGGGTTTCACAGAGGTTTCTTGTGAAATCCTTCCCATTTTCGGCATGTGAATTTTGTACTCTGCTGTGGAAGAATCAGCTGTTATCCGTTCATTGAAGGTTCAGTCACATCTCTTGGTAAATAAGGGGTTCGGTTGTTTTTAGTCATGCTATATTTCTAATAAAAACATTTTGAAATGGAAAAATGGAAGTATTTGAACAATGTGTTTAATGACGACTTAAAAGAAGTTTACGTCCTTCTTTCTGTCCAGAAGGGCAAGATTTGAAAAACAACATTTCAAAGCAGGGCACAAATCCAAGAAACCAGCTCCAAAATTATAAACGTGAGAAAGTGTTATGCAAAGTGATAATGCTAATGGCTTGCTCTGTATGGGAACAGCAATAAAAGCAGAAGAGAGCTGATGACCACTTCCCCCCTGCCAGCATACACAGCTCTGAATTAAGCGGTTCACAGATCTGCTGTTGTGTAAGAAAGTAAGTATTCTGAATTTAATGCTTTACAGGAGAAAGAATTTATTTATGTTCCTGGATTAGTGTGGCTGGTTTAATCTGTTAAATGTACTACTGATTATAATCATACCTGATTTGATTTATTATTTCTTTGATGATGAGATTAACTCACTAAAGATACAACTGGAACTGGGTCCAACTTAGTCTCCACTGAAGGCAGTTCAGATCTAATTCTGTGGCTTTTTGCTAATAAACAAGGACTATAATTGTAACAATCCTGAAAAAAATCATGGTTGTTCTAATTCTGCTGCTTATAAGAATAATAAAAGAGTTCTTGAGGCCAAAGTGAGTTACTACAATGTTAAGTACATCTGAACCCCCCGCCCCCAGTGTGAGCTACAGGAGGTTTTCTGTAGCTGGAACACACCATCCTGGCAGAGAATAAGTAGCAGGGAGAAAATATATTACATCTTCACATAAACCTTTAGGTACAAATTCAATATGGCCATTTCTTTGTCAAAAGGATAAGTTAATAAGCTAAATAAGCAAGGTATGTTGTAAGGTAAGAAAACTATAGCAGCAAGGCAGGACGCAAAGCAAGAGAAGCGCCCAAACCCAGGACCATACGTGGAATCAGTAGGGCCTTCTGCGGGAAGGGAAATCACAGCCCCTCAGATGCTGCTCCAGCCGCTCCTGAAAACACCTTCCTGTAAATTCACCCCCTGTTTGTGGAGGAGGATTCTCACCCACATCCCCAGACTTGCGTTATAGACAGAAAATGGTGCCCATTTAGAGCTCTTCTCATGTAACCATACAGCTCCTGGACCAGAACTGTTTACTCTCTGCTCGCCTGGGCACAGGGATGAGGCTGCTGGCTCCATTTGCCCCTCTCCATGAATCCACGTTCCACAGCGCTGTTCTGTTTATCTGAACTCTGTACCCATTTGAGGACAGATTCAGCTTTTTCTAGTCTTTTATCAACAGCTATTTTGCCATGGATGGCTACTGAGGGAGCTACTACTTGCAATAGGCTGCTTCAGACACATTTTGCTGCTCTCTAGGCAGAATTCCAGCTGTCCTTTCTCTTCCCTGTCACCCCGACGTGTCCTCAGCTCTGTGATCTTCCTCTAAAATTGTCAAGGATACAAATTTGAGTTTGTAAATTAGTGTTTCACAAAGATAAGGCTCGTCTATGCGTAATGCACAGCCCCTGCTGCACTTCAGCACACAGATCAAAGGAAAACTACAGTCTGGTTGGCCCTAAGCAATGCATCAGGCCCAAAAGAGACCAAACTAAAAATAAACAAAAACCCAGGCAGGATTTCAGGTCAAAACTACTGAAAATAACAGAAACTGAGCATAATGCACTTCCCTTACAGCACTAATGCTAAAGCTGTGTCTGAAAATTTGTGTTCAAAAACACAGCAATGGGATTGAGGTACGTGCTTAGAGCTATGAATGTTCCCAAATGCTTTCCAAAATTGTAACTATTATTTTACAATCAGCAATTCTGTCATTTTGACCAATTCACATGAAAAACTTACTTGGCATTTCCTCTTTTCTTCCCAAGTATAACAACTAAACACCACAATTGTTTAAAAATATGAAGTTTACTCTCTCCTACAGTTGTGTTTATCCCTGCTGTCTGGAAAGTGAGATCAAGGAAAGTAAGTGTCAACAACACAAAGCCAAACAAGCAAATACAGCTCTGGTGCAGCTGGAAGTAACTCTAATTGAAATAAGTGAGACTCCTCATTGCTCATATTCAGAATGCATTAGGCTCTTCGTTTCTATGTATAACTGTTTCTAATGATAATATAATAAAACTATATTTCAGTGCTACAACTTCAATTGACTCTCAGTTACCAAATCCCTGGGAAATCTTTCCTTGCCTCCTCCATATATTCTTTATAAAAAGTAGAGAACATGTTATACAAGTGGTCTCCATAGGTCTGTGTAAGACTCAGTCTCCTGGACAAAATCCTTTACTGAACTACATGCTAGAACGTGAAGTCAGCCTGCAGAATTTTAAATAGTATATGGGCCTTCCCTTTGGAGAAATACCTTTAGAAATTATGTACAGTCAAATAATGAATGCAGTCAGATAAATGTAAATATTCACTCGCTCTTCATTTGTTCATTCATTTTATAAGTGTTTCAGAGAAATAACAGATTCTGCAATACTGAAGCAACCTCTGACAACAGGGCAGAAGAGGCCAGAACTCAATGACCCGGACCTATATTACTATTTTTTAAGACAGACAAAACCCTGCATTTTGGAATTAATTTCTCTTGCATAGTTCCCAAGCTTTTTTAATGAAAACCAGTTAGAAATTTAAAAGGCAATTTTTACTTGCAAAAGCATGGTTAACAGAGTTCTGTATTGCTTAGGACATTGAACTTTCACAGCTATAGAGATTTCACAAATTTTTGACTTTTGATTACTGAAGATTTGCATTTATCTGAATAAAAAGCTTCCAGATTTGTTTTTAATTCAAATCAGATCCACAGCTGGACCAGCACTACAGGGAACTGCCACTGATTTGCTGTAAAAATGGCTATGGCATACATTTTCTTACTGTTTAATTTGTGTACAAAGATTAATCTGAAAAGGAATGTAGAACAAATATTCGGTATTACAAACTGCACTAAGTTTGTCAATGAACGCATTAAAAAGGCAAATTCTGAAGGACATACCAATAGTGGTCATTTCAGAAAAGCTTGGCTCTGATACTCTTTGGGCATTTATGACTCATTCTTTTAAATTATATTCTGCATCTCCAATGCTAGGTTTTAAAGACATAAATCTGTTCGCTGCCACAGTGTTTATTTGGCCTGAAAACAATACGCCTTTCTTTTAATCTGTGGTAGAAGCCTACTTAAACTATGCTGCATCTCATTACCACTGAAACCTAAAGCTCCTAACTGACTTCAGTAATGTCAGAAAGTTGGGAGAGGCAGACTGGGGAGGGGGGTGATTGACAGGTTTGCAGTGTCACAGCACATATCCATCATAATTGTTGTCTTTTTTCCCCCCCAGAAATTCCATAAAAAAACATGTGAAAGGTACTGTCTACAGGAGACAGTGACAAGGGTAGATGGGTGGGAAGATTGTTCTCTTCCTAATGTAAGCTTTCATGAAAGAGGTAACATTTAGAAAGCCAGTCTTGACGTGGAAGAGTACAAAAAGCTTTCGAAGCTTATTCTTTCCCCTACAACCATGCCTTTGCCCTGTTCAGCTCTGCAGAAGTCATTAATTATTCAGTTTTTATTTTTGTATTGAGGATTTAGTATTTGCTACTCTGTAGTAATTTACAAAAGAACAGAGCATTTCAGAGCAACAAGCACTTGGGCTTTTAAATTATTCTTATACTTATTACACTCCATTAATAGGATTCAGATTTTTCCAAGTATTCAATGAAATGTAGTTACTGTCCCCTATAAGAAATTCTAATGGGCTTTTTCCTTGGAAATTCAAGTAAGTGCTATTCAGAATGCTAATGAACCAATTAGAACCAAAAATAATAAAAATCAAAGTGTAGGAAAAAAAACACCCTAAGTTTTGACACCTTGTAGTGAGTCCAAGTGAAGGGCAGAAGCACACGAAGCACGAGCAGGGGCTGAGGGGCCTGCGTTTGTTGCACCTAGAGAAGAGGCTTGGGAGTGTTTGGGGGCGGGGCAGAGGGTACAACAGATGTCCTCAGCTATCAAGTGGTTGTTGGAGAGAAAGTGGAATCAGTTTTCTTGGAGGTAGATAGTGAGAGGACTAGAAACCATAATGGCCATTTGCAGCAAGGGAAATTCCAATAGGACATGGGGAAAACACTTTCATAATCAACATGATACAGCAATGGAACAGGTTGAACAGGGAAGTTTTGAAGCCTCTATCTCTAGAAATATTTAAAAATTAAATGATCTCTTAAATCATACCAGGAAAGTGGAACCAAAAAAATTAAGCAAAGATTCATCATATATAATTCTAATATAAATATGTGTTCAAATTTAAAAGTGCATACTTGTGGGGGAGTAAATCCAGTAGCCTTAAAAATTGATGACAATAAACATATTGCAAGACAAGATATGAATGCAGGTGTGCAACATAGAGTATTTAAAAAAAACACAAGACTTCATTTGTAAGTATGCAAAAGTTGTATGCAACACAAGGATTTAGAACAGCAGTCAGTCTTTTGATAAGTAAATGTTTTTGGGACACAGCCAATTAGATGCAGAGACTTAAAAAAATTTCTTTTGATGAAAAATGGGGGGAAGTTCAAAGATTTTTAATTATTATATCCATTTCATACTTTGTTGTGATAATGAGACTCACAAACCAGCCTCTTCCCTTTTTCGTTTGTAGAAAGAATTGTCCCTGTAAGCAGAGATGAAAAACAGAACTGAGGGCAGCTCTTCTCAGAACCTATCAGTGATCTGAACTCACTCTCTGAAACCTTCCCTCCTACCCCCCCCCCAATATATTCCACCCTTCCAGCTTCTTTTTTTTCCTCTCAAACAGCATAAGATGACAAATTGTTAAAGCAATAAGGCTGACCTGAAGGGTTTGAACACTTAAATGAAAAGTGTTTTATTTTCATATGCTCATTTAATCATCATGCCTTTGACATTTATCAAGTAATACAAGCAATATGAGGCCAGCTTTGTCCCTGATGTAACATTCATGACTTCACTGAATTTGCTCCAGAGTCCAAACTAGCAGTGGGAAGGAGGAAAATAATAATAATAAAAAAGGTTATTTTAAAAAAAAACAACAAAAATCTTTGAAGTAAAGGTTCACCTTGGCTATGAGACCGATAAAAGCAAACCTGTGACAAATCAATGACAGAGAGAGGATTTAAGAAAGAGGATTACTTTGTCAGCATTCCACAGCACATGTTAGGTACAGTTTTTAAATCAGGTTGGGGGACATTTTTTAAATTGATAATATTCTGCTCATTATTTAATTTGGAAAAAAAAAAAAAAAAGAACTAACGTTTTGCCTAGAGATAATTACACTGATCAAAGGTTTATGGTAATGAATGTCTGCCAGACCGAGTCTTTTATTTTCATGGAAAGGGGAAGCAGTATAACACTGGTAGTTGAGCAGCAGCCTCTCAGAGAAAATTCCTAAGTGGGCACCATCTCTTTATTACAGCAACATAATAACTTCCTAGGGTCAATTCCCAGCTCTCTCAGAAGCTACAAAGATCATCCGTCCTTCAGGAAAGTGGCACAGCATGTTTACATTCCCATTAGGAAAAAAACCAAAATAAATCTATTTACAGAACACCTGATGACTATTTCCCACAGGAATGCTTCCTTCAGACAGGGTCTCAGCTGAACAGAACAAGATGACCACCTGAAAAGCTGATGGTCCTGTGAAAAACGTGGAAAAAAATGTGACTAGATCCATTTACAGGCAGTTGAGCTGAGCACCAGCAACATGCTGATCTGATTGAGTTTTGAGCTCTCTAGATGAACACTGCAAGTAACAGTAAATACAGTCATCTTGCATCAATGGATTTGATAACTCAACTGTGAATGTCTTCCACATTCAACTCATCCAAGTAGTTCTGGTTAGAGGAATTGTTTGTGAGAGTATAAATAAAAGTGCTCATAATCTTTATCGGTACCAAGCAGTGCCTCGTCAATTCTCAGAGCTCATCCATAGAAACGAATGGACATTTGGTTTGGACCAAAATGCCTCAGATTAACATCTACATTTGAGACACAGACCCCAGGAGTTGTTCAATCTACTGCTGCATTGCTATTATAAAAGCCCTCATCATAAGACATGGCAGAACATAGTGTGATGCTACATAAGCTACTTTTCAAATACTGTTTCTGCATAAAATGGGAGAAAAAAGATTGTTTGATTTTTAAAAGTTTTTCAGTCCCTGTACAACTACTCTGAGTTGTATTTTTTGGTGAAGCTGCCTTCCTCTTCAAAATTTAAACTACTAGAAGAAAGCTTAAGAAAATAAATAAGACTTTTTGTTGCTCAGTGTCAATACTTAGCAGCAATAACATTGAGCTAATACACAGAAGCTTTAAAAGAAATAGCTTCAGGTCTTCAGTCCCACTCTGTGTTTGCCACTGTTATTATCCATCCTATTAGGAGACTATGTTAGCTTTAAGGAGGAAGAACAAAAAAAAGTGCAATTAACTCACACTACCCACTAGAACAAAACTGTATTATGTTCCCATGTAATCCTAAGAGACAGAGATAACCACCATTAAGTATATATATAGTTAAAACATAAATACTTAATGGCTTGATTTTCTTGCCTATCATAGCTAAAAAGATGTGGAAATTTACCTAGGTTATTGCTTCTGACTTTCCTCTGTCTCACAAGAGCCTCATTTGCTTCTATAGGTTTCTACATTGTCAAAAGCGCCTCTCGGGCTATTTGGCATAATGCTGGCAACATAAAGAACTCTCAGCCTTACAGGTTTAAGTTCTGTATTACCGCAGTGATAATTTAAGGAGAATCTATATAGATAAGTGGGTTGTATTACAGAGAGGACAAAGGGGAAAGAAAAAACAAAAAGAAAAAGAGAAAGAAAATAGATCAGCACCCCCCGTTCAGAGCTGGGCGAGCTCTGTACTGAAATATACACTCTTACGCAGAGGTTTTCACAAATCTCAGGAAGAAATTCAGTGGATGGATAGCCAAAGGGAAAGGATTAGCTAGAAACACATGTATTTTTCACCCTTAGTACTGAGTACATTTCTCTTTTGAAATTTTAGACATGTTGTGCCAGTACCTGAAAAAGGTAAATTCATGACCTATAGCTTAAATAAAAGTTCATACCATCCACTGCGCCGGTAACAACCTTTTAGCATGAAATACTCGACTAGTTTTCCTGTAGAATCCCAGAACTGTAGATATTTTTCTTGTTTTTCTCTGAAACTCCAGTGTCAGTGTACACTGAATTAGAGATGAAACCTGTTCACCTTCTTGTCATGGTTTGTTCAATGACAAATCTGTCCAATGCCCAGTTCAATGATTTACTAAGATTGGACAACTAAATGAAATAGGCTTCCTAAAATGGAAATGCTACATAGCACTCTGAACTTTCCTCTCAGACCTCAACGCTAAGTGTCTCTCATCCGCTTGAGTGAATTTACACCAAATGCCCATAGTAACAGCTTTCCAGGATTAGGCTTTTGACAGAGAAGTTCATCACATGTTCAGCCTGAGCTACAGAATTGAAATGCCTCATTCAGTAAGTCCATGCAGAACAGGTCTCCAAGCAATTTTTACAAAGCTTTAATGGTCCAGTGCAATAGGCCATTGAACTCACACGCCGGCCATTTGCAGGAAGGTTTTGCACACTTTGCAGAGCTCTCTGGATCAGGCTTTGTTAGACACTGAAGCCTACTTTTGGATAATTCCCATCTGGATTCTTAGCAATTTCCTCAGCTTTAAATAGCTATAGAGCTGTTTTTATTAGTCTCTATCAGAGCCGAATTTATCACCCAGAATTAGAGAGACCTCTTTCAGCCCAGAAAGCTCTATATCTTTTGCTGCATTTAAAAGGAAAAAAAAAAAAGTGAATGGCCTTCGTTGGGTGTCCTTTCACATCTGAAAGGGCCAGGTGGGACCCAGAGCCAGGACTATTCCATGTAGCCCATTACCTGTCTGTATTCACAGTGCTTTGTCCTGCTAATTACCTCCATCTTTTTCATATGCAAATATCTGAAACCTTGAAGCTCAGCTACCATTGTTGTTCTTAGGCTAATGGTTCACAAGTTTCAAACAGTTCTATTCATCAGTTATGACAGACAATCCTACTGCGGTTTCTAAAAAATTATGCTGATTTATAAATGTATTCATTTAATTTTAAAGCCTAGCAGCTTGACTGGCAGCTTAAAGAAATAATGAACTACTAGGCAAAATTTTCGTCAGATAAAACACACTATTAAGTTGCTTCTAAAGAAGTTCCAATATTTATTTTCTAGTCTTTTCTCAAGTAATAGAGCAGTGAAGCAAAAACTGAAAGGTATACAGGCATGAGATTTTGTTATCAAATTCTAATTGTTTCCATAGAGACTTACATGGTAAAGCACGTTCAGTAACATTTACGCTGCAAAAGGGGAATTGTTTTCTTTATTAATTTTTATTAGTTTACTAATTTATTATAATTGTGACTTCAGTTCAGTTAACACTGTATCCCATCCCAGCTGGAAACAAAGATTGCCTTCAAGGTGCAAATACGATGGGGTTTTTTAACATTAAGAACTTCTAAGGAGTATTTGATATATTTTTCTTATCTCATTGGCTGTCGAGTTATGAAATGTGGAAAAAAAATTGACAAGCCAAACAAGTGCAAAGGAAAGTTAGCTATACTTCATTATTTTTGAAAGCCTATAGCATGGTTGTATCTTCAGAACTCTGGAGTAATTATCAGTAATAATTAAAGTTAGTATGACTTTTTAGTAACACTCTAATATCAGTACCGCATCCAGCGAGACGCATCAAAAAGTGAAAGTTTAAATCACGTTCTGATAACATTTCCTAATCTATTTTAAAACAATATAATCCTTCAGAAATTAAGGGTGCAAATCATTCCAGATGTGGTTGATATTTTGGCAGTCCCATAAATATCAAGACTTTGGGTAATAGAGCATGGCTTCTCTCGGGACAGTATCGCTATCAAACAGCAGTTCAGGAAAAGAGCCAAAGGAACAGAAAAATACAGATGTCTGCAACAAAAATAGATTATTTTATCTCGGTGAAAACAAACCATTGTGTGTTAAGAAATAAAACCCCAGCAATATAAGATCAGGATGGCCCATAGCTTAATTTACTTGAGCATCTATGCAATTTAAAGCTCTTCACTATTTACCCAAAAACCCAGGTGGAACATCAGAACTTTCCCTAAGCTTGTATGTGTAGATATGTTGACACAAATAACATCAGCAGAGTGTTAATAAACCCACTGTGCAGATAAATGGCTTCAATTAGGTTTTGTGTTAGTTTCTACCAGGATATTTCCTTAGCCATGACTAATTTATCTCATTTTGTGGCTGGCTTATTTTTTCTATCCCCTCTCTCCTGCTTTTTACTAAGGCTTCTGGAAGCTTTTGCCAGGCATATGAATTCTCATGAATTAGGGTGTATTTCGGAATCTACCTTTTTCTTTACCCTTCAGGCTCTCCTTCGTCTCTCTTTAGAGCTACCACCACTATACTACAATGAATACAGCAGAAGAAAATAATGAAATATATATGAAAGGGTGACAGATTCATAGGACTGCAGGAATATTCACAACTATTGCAAGGAGGTTGTGATTAATCCACCAGTCTTTCTGCCTGGGTTTACCAGTTGTTGCATTCTTGCTTAAACTGGAGAGAAAAAAAGCATCTCCGACTGAGCTAAAGCTCTTCCAAGACAACTAGAAATAAGCTGAAACACAGAGATAACAGAGTTTAAAGCTCCATGCCTGCTGGAGCTGAGGGAAGACACATCAGCTGGTTTTATAGATTACACTGTTAGAGTAAGGTAAGGATTTAACAGAAAAGATTTTGAGTTTGAAGAACAAAAGCTTATGATATGCCTCTGCTTTGGCTAGGCACCAAGTTATACTCCTGACACTCTGCATCCAGAGCTTGATGATATGCATGGGCGGGAAGCAAAGGTGCTGGAAAACACCCATTTCACACCACTTGGAAGTCCACTCTGTAACAAAGTAGAAAGCTCATTCTCAAAAACTCTTCTGTTTTCAAGAGTGCTTTGTGACTATTTATTCTCTCACATTTTTAAAAGATGACTGGCAATCCTGGTAGCATTTTAAAGTGGAGACAGAAGCTGGGCAGAAGAAGGCTTGTAATATCACAGTGTCACCTGGTGTCCTGCCAGGTCTAAAGCCTCATTCAGTAAAAAGTTTGGGCAGATTCTGGCAGTCTTTGACTCCAAACCTCAGACTCAATCATTTAAATTCAAGTCCTTGCAGACTTAAACTCTGTTGTGAACAAGGCCTCAGTCACCCACGTATCACCTACTCTCCTTATGATGGGAGAGGACCAGAAGAAGCAGAGGCATCCTTTAATCCAGAAAATATAGCACCCCTTTTTATAGGAGAAGCAGGAAGTACACTCCAAACTTAGGATCATAGAATCACAGAATCATTAAGGTTGGAAAAGACCTCTAGGATCGTCAAGTCCAACCATCAGTCCAACACCCCCAGGCCTCCTAAACCGTGTCCCCAAGTGCCACGTCTAAAAGCTTTTTGAACACCCCCAGGGATGGCGACTCCACCACCTCTCTGGGCAGCCTGTGCCAGTGCCTGACCACTCTTCCAGTAAAGGAATTTTCCCTAACATCCAATCTAAACCTCCCCTGGTGCAGCTTGAAGCCATTTCCTCTCATCCTATCACTTGTTACTTGGGAGAAGAGACCAGCACTCACCCCGCTACAACCTCCTTTCAGGCAGTTGCAGAGGGCGATAAGGTCTCCCCTCAGCCTCCTCTTCTCCAGGCTAAACCCCGCCAGATCCCTCAACCTCTCCCCATCAGACCTGCTCTCCAGACCCTTCCCCAACTTTGTTGCCCTTCTCTGAACATACTCCAGCACATCAATGTCCTTCTTGTACCGAGGGGCCCAAAACAACACAATATTTGAGGTACAGCTTCACCAGTGCCCCATATAGGGGAACAATCCCTGCCCTGCTCCTGCTGGCCACACCATTGCTGATACAAACCCGGATGCTGTTGGCTTTCTTGGCCACCTGGGCACACTGCTGGCTCGTGTTCAGCCGGCTGTCAGCCAGCACCCCCAGGGCCTTTTCTGCAGGGCAGCTTTCCAGCCTCTCTTCCAAGCCTGTAGTGTTGCATGGGGTTGTTGTGGCCCAAGGGCAGGACCCAGCACTTGGCCTTGTTAAACCTCATACAATTGGCCTCAGCCCATTGATCCAGCCTGTTCATGTCCTTCTGCAGAGCCTTTCTGCCCTCGAGCAGATCAACACTCCTGCCCAACTTGGTGTCACCTGCAAACTTACTGATGGCGCATTCAGTCCCCTCATCCAGATCGTTAATAAAGATATTAAACAAGGCTGGCCCCAAAACGGAGCCCTGGACTTTATCCAGAGACCACTGAAGTAAACAGATTATCTTTGACTTTAAAGGGATTTGGCACAAATTGATTAAAGTGATAGAATGTAAAAGTTAATATAGATTTCAAGGAAAGCTAAGCAACACCACGACCTAATCTAACAAAGAAAGAAAGAAAGGTAGAAGAGAGTTTCGGGATGACAGCCTGAAACTGATAGAAAGCATTGGTGAGTAGAAGACAACACGAAAAAGGCAGTAGGAGGAATGTACTGATCATGTTCCCAGCCTGGAACATGAAACATTTAAGATGAAAACAAAACCAATCTGTCCAACATGCTGTTAGTATGGCAGGATATCAGGTCTTCATTCTGCACCACTGAGATCAGTGAGTGTTTTGGTTCCGGCTAAGAGGAACTAAAGCTTTGATTTTACTGTGTTTCAGTAGGAAATGAGTAATGTATAAATAATTTTAAGAATTTATGAATTTATTATTAATGTCACTTAACGCATGCAACAGTTCTGAGGAAGTTATTAGGACCACTCCAGTTTTAAACTTAGATATATTTAGTCCTTCCTTGAATCAAGATTTTGTAAATCAAGTTTTCACCTAAAGGATTAGAGAAATAAATTGACCATGTAAACAAATTTGGTACTCAGACTCCTACAATGGAACTGTTCTCCTGCTTTTTCAAAAATTAGACAGATAAAATACTCACATTTCACTGTCAATGAAAAGATTTAAGTGTCTCGAATCAACTCTTATTCGGCATTGAATACATAGACTATCTCCACTGAAATTTATAGACTCTGTCCAGAGTTGTTTTAATGTCCAGCTGTACATTAAAATAACCAAGAGGTCCCTCCCAGCTCCATCAACTGCTGATATTTCCACTTTTTTTTTTAATAAAGAACAAGTTAGACATTTCCTCTGCCCCCAGGACAAGTTTTACTGTCTTTCTTCACTTCTGTTTGTCAATCTCCCAAACATATTTGTTCCCAGCAGCCCATTTGTCTTTTATTTATTGTAGAAGCTGAACTCTATTAAAATGATATACAAGCTATGGAGCTGAAGAGCAAACTTTAAGGTTTTGGATAGCACCTTATGAAATTAGGTTGACCTTCTACTAAATCATTTTGCACAAACACTGCATCCAAATTAAGTGTTTGTAGGAACCATCACTGGTCTGTAAGAGTCATATTGTCCCAACCAAAGCCTTTTGAAGGTTTCCAGGCTCTAGCTGTAATTTCAGGTGTCTTATATTTGGGTTAGGATCTTGCTTAAGCGGCAACAATACTGTAGCATCATTACTTCTATAGAATTGCAAACTGAATTGTGAAGCATTGATTAGCTAGTTAAAAATAAATATTTTACTTCTTGCAAAAACACTGAGAGATAATATAAAAGTGTTTTTAATATTTTTTTCGATTAATTTATAGAGGTTTTAGGGCTGGATCCAGCAACACTGATACCAGTAGGAACTGGTGTAGTAATTTCTCAGTTCTGGCGTTGTTGTTCCTGTCCGAGGTCCCAGTCCAATGCAGAGGACTTATTCAGGATAGAACTTGATCAAGCAGAACATGCGGAACATTTTATCTTGAATTCAGTCATATGAAGAGCTTATGATTATGAAGTTACCGAAATGCGAGAGGAACCTATATTAGCATGCCAGGTTTTGATCCTTAAGGAAAGCTTTAATATGGATTTGCTGCTTTAGATGGCCTGTATCTTATGAATGTTTAATGAGAGGTGTAGATTACAGGTATTAGTAAAAGATGACACTGTACTTTGCCTACAGCTCCACTTAACGCGCCTATTTACCTACAACAACATAACTATTTTCGAAAGTTCGTTGTAATCATATACGTTCATACAGCCAATCTGAGGTATTTTCCACTTGATCTATTTGCCTCTCTTAGTTGGAACTATTACTTTCCTATAGTTCCCCATTTCTCTCCTACAGTTTGTTTACCAAGCAATGAACAGAATACTTTACAAACACATACCATTCAACCCCATAACTTACAGAGTAGACTAGGCTTTTAAATTGTGTAATAACTTATTCTTATAGTAAAGATTTAAAGGGAGTATCAGAAAGGACAATTTCATTTATTTTTCTATCAGTGGCTTAGGTGAAGAATGATTTCAGGAGAGAATAATGTTTCTGGGACTCAAAGATATTCAGGCAAAAAAAAAAAAAATCTATTGAACTAAATTGCCCAGGGATATCCAAAGATTACTAAATCAAAAGTTCACAAACACCTCAGTACTGCAAGATGTCTAAGTCAACTTCATGCTTCTAATTCTCATTAATCCAACTGAAATTGGGTCCCTAAATATCTTACAGATCGAAGCTCAGTTTTCTGACTGAATAACGTAAAGCCTCACACTAGCACCTGTATTATGAGTAGTCCCACAGGTTTTTAATCTTTTGACATTATGATCTGTCAATATTTTAATATTCGTCAATATTCTCCAGGAATTATTTACATGACTGTTCAAAATTTTAGCTGTGAAGTGTTTTGGGTTTTATCACAGTCATTTTCTGTCACTCATGAACGGATTAAGATTTCTTTGCCCGTTAAAATCAGCAAACAACGCCATGGATTGATCTAAAACATAAAGCACGTTGTAAAGCACAGTACAGAGCTGCTTGTTGCAACTGAACAAAACCTAATATATGGAAATTCTGTTCCTAAGAAATTGCCTGGGATTGTTTCACTTCGCTGCAATAAGTCAAATGAAGGGTTTTCCTGCAGGGCCCTGTTACGCAAAACACTGCCCATCCAGGCTCCAGTCCACAGAAACAGGCACAAACTTCAGCATGTTTCTAGACAGAAACGAAAAGCAAAGCACCTGCTGAAGTGCTTGGCTGCTCCTCAGGCTGTGCAGAGACGAGCCCCAGTGGATTTTCCTGCAGCCTGGTCACAGGAGGGGCAGGACAGAGCCCTGCGCAGGGTGGGGGACTCCCTTTCCCCAGGACGCACCAGATTTGTTCTGGTAAAAACATGGCTCCAGTTCCACAAAGATCAGGAGCTTTGACAGTGGCACGGTTTGTAACTCCCACTGAGGGTGGTACAGCTCACGGTAGGCTCTGTAGACACCGGTTTCATCTTAACGTGACTTTACTACTAACCAAAACGAAGGATTTACACCACCAGGTAGGAGAGACCAAGCTGCGGGCAGTGCCGCTCCCCTTTATCTCATGTAAGGCGCCTCATTCCCTTCCCACAGGGAATTTCTTTCTTCAGTTGTTTTCTTTTGTTGGGGTTTGTTGTTTTTTTTTTGTTTGTAGGGGTGGGTTTTTTGGTGGTTTGGGGTTTTTTTTTGTCAGGTCAGTTTTTGGTTTTGTTTTTGTTTTTTTAAGAGAAGTACCAATTACAAATGAGCTTGAGTAGATGAATGATGAAAATTACTGTTCCTTCTGGCACAAAAAATATAGTAATTTCTTGTAGAAGTTGTTAATAAGGCATTTAAGACTTCAGATTTAATTATTCCTTTACATGTAATGTAATTATGCATCCTCTATGTTAATTACCCCTTTGTATAAAAACTATGTTTTTGCATACAGTTACTCTTGAAAGAAAGGCACAGTTATTTTTACAGCTGCTAATGATCAGAGTTCTTTGTTCCAGCTCCCAAAATGTGTTTTCCCTTCTTATTTTAACATACAAAGTTAAAACTCTAGAACCTGGAAATTCTCTGCAGAAATTCTTTCTGGGTTTCATTTCTTTTTAATACACACCCTGATTTCAGATGTTCTTTCCCCATATTTATCTTGGCCTCTCATTACTGCAGGATAAACTCAAACAAGCTCAACACTACGTGTTGCCCCCACTGAAGGAGCCCACAGAAACATACTTTTCATTGTCTACACAATGAATGCTGAACTTGATTTTTTTTTTTTACTGGGAAACCTTGTTCCCATGCAGTTAAGATTTGAGGACACTGCAGCTTGCTTGCAAATATTCCACACAGCGATAAACAGCTAAATTAGTAAACTGAATTATTCATTGCAAATTATTTGCTCATTTTTACAGAGCACATTGCACACCACATAATTGCCATTACACATTCTTCTTGTAATATTGATTTTGTAGCTAGATTTTATTTATCAGCAAATTTTCCATTCCCCCTCATCTTCTTTCTGTATTTTGATGTTATTTCACTAAAATATCTTTTCACAACCAAATTCCAAATTGGTTCTGTGTGAAACATAATAGCCACTTTCTTCCACTGCGCAAAACAGCTCTTCAAATTAAAAAGAAGCGACAGTCACCGTAATCTAACGGAGAGAGACGTGACAAAGGTAATAATGTTGGGCAGTATTCATTAAGAAGGCAAAGAGTAAAGACAAAAACTAGGCAGAGTCCAAAAATGGAGACCGCAGTGAACTGATTAACAGAACAGCATCACTCTACATATTTGGAAATGCTAATGAAAGTGCGAAGACAAAGCTATACGAGGGAGAGCTTTACACCGTATGATGACACGGCTGTAATAGTTCTGTTGGAACTGGAAGAGGCAAACCTACTGACTCTATTTCTGCTTAAATGATCAACTACTTCTCTAAGTGCTTCTCGGCTTTCATTCGAGTTCTTGTTTCACTATAATTGTCTCTGTATCTGCATACACAGTGGTTAATTTAAAAAGCCTTATGAAACTAGCCAAATAACTGCTGCCCTCACACTTCCCATCTCCTAAAGGCTGAACCTCCCACAACCATTTGCGAACGATGAGGCTGTCGAGGCTGGCCACTGAGAGCTGTGGGCAAACCATAGAGACCACCAAGGAGACGGTGTAAGCCATTGACAACTTTTAGGTCTGTCTCTACAGTCAGATGATATAGCACATTTGAACCAGTAGGAATTACTGGCCTGTTAAAAAGGATCAGAACATTTAGGTTAAAGCAAATGCCCCAAAATGTTAGATATAACTTCAGAATTAATAGCTGCTATTACAGCTTCTGTGAATTCTCCATTAATACTTTTGCTCCCAGGTTTATCTATTCACTGCCATGAAACTAGAAATTATGATTTTAGACAAAGAATGGGGTGGGGGGAAGTAGCGGGAGAGCATGTGAAAGAACTCCCAAATAGAAAATGCTTCTGTGATGGAAAAGATCATATCGGTACTTATATTTCCTAGCTTCCCTAGATTTCCTCATGTTTAATTTCTTATTTAATTTTTTTTCTTCCAAAAAAAGCTGCTGCTTTTTAAATAACAGAAAATGATTCTTCAGTGACTGAAACATCATTATTCTGTGCTATTAACAGAAGTCAGGTCTATAGCGCAGAAATGTATTTCTCAACATTTAGATTAATGAGAAAATCAGATTTATCACATTGTTATATCCTTTCCCTC
Organism: Phalacrocorax aristotelis; assembly: GCF_949628215.1. NCBI lineage: Eukaryota > Metazoa > Chordata > Aves > Suliformes > Phalacrocoracidae > Phalacrocorax > Phalacrocorax aristotelis. The sequence goes on from NC_134280.1 coordinate 65,386,422, forward strand.
CCTTTGCTTTATATTAGTGCTTAGAAAAATTATGTTCAATTCATACAGAAGCATACAGAAAATTAAGTTTGAATTCTAATTATCTCCCTCTAGTTTTTCAAGCAGTGATTTTTTTTTTTTTTGAGGCTCTATTCAAAAGGAGAACTAGTAATGCATAGTCCCTAAACCTTGCTGTGATGAATGGATTCCACTCCTGTAACTTTTTATTTTCCTTTCTTTGGAAGAATTGAAATTCCATCGGTCAATACTTATCACTCCATATTTTCTCACTGTTCTAATCAAACTGGAGCAGAAGAACAATATACTGTTCAGGTGACTAGTCATAAAGAGATAATTAAGACTAATGAGCACAATCCACAGCATGAAACATGCTTCAGCAATCACTGATATTTTTATACAGTTTTTAGCTTGCTTTAAATCAGAATGGGTCAAAAATGCATCAATAAACTACAGGCAGGAAGGCAAAAGTCTAATCTAAATTACTTTAAGGTCTTTGCATACAGTTCTTTTATACTATATCATAAGAATTCCACCTAATTAAAGCTAGAAGTGAGCAATATAAAAATTACAAGAGACCATCGGGAAGATCCTGTGACTGAACTGCAACAGATGAAATGCTCTGGAATCATGGACTATCCAAACATTTACAGCGAGATACACAGATGCTGTGGACTCATGCAACAATCAAACACTGCTCTCAGAAATAGATGCTGTATATTTATTTCTAGACTTTCTTCCTATCTGTATGGCCCACTCCATAGAAGAGGAGGAGTATTTAACCCGGGTACTAAAGGTATATCTAAGGAAGATAATCTATGCAAATTCCTAATACCAAAAAGGTCTCATTAACTCATCACTTGACATTTTATTTCTCTGGAAGAACAAAGCAGGTAACACTAACATGGGCAGAAGAAACCGTACAAAGTGTTCCAAGAAGTGGTATTAATACTTAACTGAAGAACCTGAAGTTGTGTATTTATTGCTGGAACTCCCTTAGATGGCCTGGTGCGTTCACTGGGAAAGGGTTGACCATCAACCAACCAGAGGCTAAAAGGGTTATAGGTCTGAAGAAGTGATGTTTAAAACACTTCTCCACTGAGTAATGATGCTTTACCTCATAAGCATTACCACTGCTGTGTCCTTTGTATCTCTCTTCGAAACTCCTTTCTTCCTCATTCTAAGTTTGAAGTGATGGAAGTGGCAATGGAGAGATTTAAACACAAGTCCCAGAGGGTGTTTATTTGTCTGGATTTAATTTTCCTGGGAGACATGATATAGGTCTCTATACTGAGCTGGACGCTGTAGCTCATCTGAATAGATTCAGTTGCTGGATAATTTTGTGCAGAGAGTAGAGACCCAACATCATTCATCTTTTTTATTCCCCAAAATTAAGTCACTGGATAGCCTTACAAAACAGAAACGCAGCATTTGCTAATCCTCATGGGAGGGGGGCAAGCAATATTTTTTCTACTTTATTTTATAGCTCATTGTATTGCTTTATCTTTTCAGGAGTAATGTTCATTGCATTGGAATATGTCTAACAGTAAACAACTTTGCAGTTATCAGATGTCTCAGCTTTACTCCAGCATTTAACCAATATCTAATGCCTTAATGTTTTGTACATTCAGGACCATACACACCATTTCCTTCCAATTCAGAGAGTGCTTATAAATATCTATTCTTTATAACATGTTTCTAGACAGTCGTTAGCATAAGTTACTACTGACAAATTTTTTCTGAGTTCAGTGGCTCTGTCTTATACGCCTGACAGAAAAAGGAACAGACAATTATTTTCAGTTTCATATATGAATATTTGAAGGGCAAGGTTTATAAGCACATATATTCAATGCATCAAAGAGAGAATTCACTAACAAGAGGATACCAGAGGTTTTAATGTCATTTAATAAGCATTAAGCATGCTCCATCAAATAAACTACTCTTCATGTTCCTGTTAAAAGGGATTCAAAACTAGAAAACTTACAGTTTTCCTAGTTTAAGTACTATTTTAATGCGGTTGCTCATGCAAGGCAGTGCTACTTGATTCAAGTCATTAGCAGAACAAGGTTCAAACAGGTTCTTCTCTCACACCCCCAAGTATGCTTACCACAGTGTTTTCATTTAAGCTTTACCTTACAAAACACAGACTGAACACGAGAGGAGGACCTTGAAGATTTGTGAACCCACTTTGACTGAGACACACATGTAAAAATTATATCTGAGCTTGTGGGGTCTTGGCAGCTTAGCTTTCCTAGTTCAGCTACTGTTTATTAATAACACCTTCTCTAAAAAGTCAAATCAACATCCACTTTATTACTTAGTAAAATGTGGCAGAATGGAGATGCATCTTCTAATATATTACAGAGCTAATTATAGTCTCCTCATTAATAAGGGGGATGGGAAGCTATTGGTATCTACACCTGGAGAAATACTAGTATAGCTTCACAAGGATTATTAAGAATACGTCCAGTGAGTCCTTTCTGGTTTTGATGGTCTCTGCACTGATTCACACAGGTCTACTTCTGCACTTCAGAATCTGATTTCCAGATCCAAAGCCAGGTATATCTCAAAATCTGTTAAGTCATGGCCATTTTCATTACTTTTGCCATTTTTCATTTATAATAAGGAAAAGTTACTGATCCTCATTACACTAGTTTCTTTCCTAACATTTCAAGCGAATGCTATGCTTTATTACCATTTCATTGTCCCCTTAGCATAGCAAATAGACAATCATAGCAGGGATATAGAAATTTTTTTTTTCCTAAGTAATGAATTCAGCACTTCCTCTAGCCTCCCAGGAAGTTAATTTTATAGGTTTAACTGGAAGTGTTAGGGTGTTAATGAAAAGAAACATCCGAGCAGTAGCATCTAGGGGTCAGAGCCCTTAAGTGACTAACACTGATCATGTAGCTATCCTAAGGCAAGCTGCCCAAGTGAATGACTGCAAGCTCACTTGACTGAAATTCAGCTCTGCAGGTGCTGCATAGGCTCTGCAAGCAGGTGAGATAGCTCTGTAACAGGAGAGCTGAAACAGTTAACACTAAGCTTATGATTAAAACTTAACGGAAAAAGGGACCCCACAAAAATCCAGAATACAGGCATTCTTCCACTGTAGGAACCAGTATGCTGGGCATCTTTAGAGAACTTAACAGAAAATCAACAAATCTCAGTTATCTACAACCCAGTGACGGTAGCTGTTGTGTTTTGAACCCCAAGACTGCTGCATCCGAGATGTACCAGGCAGAGACAAGCCTACGTAATTTACCTTGAACTTGTGAGATCCTGATCCATCCTCTGCCTGACAGAAAGGGAACGTATGCCATCTACCTCTACAAGGTGCTTTATGAGGACACCTCAAGCAAATCTGAATACCAGCCACACTGCAGGAAGCAGCGTAAGGTGTCCTGTAACAGAACTGGGCTGTGAAGACCCACAGTTGAGAACTTAACCTCTGTGACTGCAAAGCCCCATCTAACACTCAAAATCCTGCGAGGCAGTAGGTGGGGATGGGGTGAGAGGATGGTCATTTTGCTCTAGAACACAGGAAAATGAAATGAGAGAGGAGTTGCCTTTGCTCAGCTCGTTAGAAGAAAGCTTATGGACACTCAGCCTCATTTAAGGACTCCAGGCTGCAAACCCAACTTTAAAGAGCTAGAGATCTTACAGGTACAGATCCTAGACACCTCAGAAAAGCACCTGGGAAACACCTGGACTCTCCTAACACCGCTTTTTGAAGTGATTCTCTAGTTTCTCCCCCCTTTTTTTGTTCCTCTGTAAAGGGACACAGGTACCTCAGTTATAACTCTAGATTCTACTTGATAGCGAAGTATCTAAAATGCAGGCATCGCAGCAGATAATTCTTACTTGTCTAAGCTTGATTGACAATAGCTTTTGATCCCTTCCCAACCAATATAAATCATTTGCAGCCTTTCTTGACCTTCATTTAAGTATGTGCAAGTTTTATGCATCACCTAGCGTACCTAAATCGCAGGTATAATAAATATAACAAAAAGCTTAAGTGTTTGCAGAGCACTCTGAGCTCCACCAGGGAATAGTTTCACATAACAGGAAAACATTCAGATCCAGGGATTTAAATAGCTTCACCAAAAAAGGGATATACTAAATCTCAGATGCAAAGAGGGTATGGAGAGTGTTAAAGGAAAGGATAAAGCGTCTTCACTGGAATTGGTATTTGTACATGTGTTTAGAAAGACTTCATGATGTAACAGAGTGAGTGAGAAAGCCTCCAGGAATCTAGCCACTGACTGTATAGAAGCGTCAGCAATCCTTTCTACTGACATGCCATTTATTCCCAGCCTATCCACACATGTCACTGGCAAAAAACTCTACACTGCAAGCCAGACCCAAGGGAAACCAAAGAAAGCGTAATTAATTCTCAAGAACTTCCTCAAGCTGCCTCCAGTAGATCCATCAGAGCTCCCTGCTCCAGCTGTCTAAGCTCGAGGCAGAGACAGCAGAAAAGGCTCCGGCTGCACAACAAACTTTCTCTTAATCATCTGCAGCCCAAAGGTTTCCCTTTCAGCTGGCTAGCAAAACATCTCTCTGGCTCTCCCCATTGCTGTTATTCACAACCACACACCAGATGGGAAGCTGTAATGAGAAACAGAAAATTAATTCAACTTTTTGATGAATCAACACAAAGAAAATGCTCCTGAAGGACCCAGGCTTTTCTTCAGTCTCCCACTGCAAGGAAATCTACAGTTTCCACATCGATATTACAGTGCAGAAAGTGATACAGAACACCCCCCACACCATGTTTTACCCTTGAGCTCATGGCAGCTGAAATACTTGTTTTAACTTACTGCTAACCTACCAACTTCTCCTGAACCAAATGACTCAGCACTTAAACACAAGTCTTCTCTGGTGTAGGAGTCTCTGCTGGACATTCCAGCAAGCAGAGGTGAGAATTGAATGTAGGTCTCACATACTGGCCTGTTACAGTTTGTTATTTAAAAAAAAAAGTATTAGCCCCTGTGCTAACATGCTAGAGATTTTTCTCTTGTGTTTTTGGCCATTCTACTGCCCTTTTATTCATGTTTGTCCAAGTACTCCCAGTGCAAAAGCCTAAAGAATAAAGCAAGGAAAACACAGAATCTGTCCTCAAGACATCTGGTCTCCTCTTTTCTCACCCATTTTCACATCATGTCTTCATAACTGTAAATCCCCCTTTGCATTAGTGAATCAATGAAAGAATGAATAAATAAGCAGATATATTTTAAGTGTTGAGAAGACACAGATCTGCATTTAAAAAGTCACAGAGCAGCAACAGTGGAAGGGATGAAAGATATAAAGATCATTAGAATAAGCAGAATTCTGAGGATAGGAAACATTGTAAAACCTTGGGTTTGGATTTAAAGGGAACTGTTGTATTTGGAGCAAAAGAAGGCTTCAGAATAAAAGCATCCTGCGTAGCAATGGAGGCAATGCAGTCTGGTGGGTTGCATAATGAATGTGTAATTAAGCAAGAGGCATTTTTTTTACTTCCATTTATGACCCTGGGCAAGCGACTTCAATTCTCAGTACAATAATTTCCACATGTTGATCACTCTTCACACACAGCGTTAGCACAGTAGGACAGAGAAGCTATGCTGGGTTTTGGGGATGAAACCAGAATATAAATAACAAGTGGTAATAATATTAAGTTAGAGGAGAAAGAGCATTCAAACTCCACAGAAGGCTTGATAGAAAGAATGAAGCTACATCACAAGAATATTCAGCTCAACTGGATGTTTCACAGAGCATAGCAGTAATCTTTCCTAGATCAAGAAAAAAGTTACTTAGGGAAATTAACTGTTGTAGAACAAAGGACAAGAGTGGACCCTGAACAGCAAAGCAGACTAATATTTCTCACTTGCTCCAAATCTGTACTTCATTACCCAACTAATTTTATATACAATTCAAAAGAAAATACATGCTACACGAGAAATAAGAAAATGATTGGGAGAAAAACCTGCAATAAGTTTTGTTTCTTTCCAACTTTACTTATCCATCCGAAATGTTTACTTTCGGAGAAGACACAGAAGTAAGAATATAAAGCGGAAACACAGCACAGGGAATAAGCACGTACTCCTAATTATGAAATTGTATTGTATTCCCAAGACAGCTGACTTTTAAGTATATTTAATAAAGGGAAATCAAGCAAACGGTTTCAACTGTTAATGAGAGCTCCTGGGAAATTAAAAATTATAAAAGAAACAAATTCCCATGTAGGGACAAAATAGAGAAGCCGTAATTATGGCTAAACAGTTGACAGATTAAAAGTAATACTTTGGCACAAAGTTGCAAGAGAATTTTTAGCATTAAGACATCCTTTGGAGATTCACTCAGCCCTTTTTATCTCTGCTCATATTCTGACTTCTACTTTAAATTGGCTGTGTTGAAATAAGGGATCTTTCAGTGGTAAAAAAATAACAGCCCAAGATGAATGGGAGTATCAGAATTTGACTTCTTGAAGGATTTCTATCTATTGTAAAGCTTGGTTTTGAGTTTCTTGCTCACACTGAGCTGTTTCTTAGTCCAAAGGAATTCCCACTAAAAGGAATGTCAGGAGCTGTTCTGTTGTGCCAACTGAAGGTCAGTTTCTGCAGCAGCAGTTTAAAGTGGTATAAAAGATCAGCCTTTTCTGCTACATCACTCTTGACCTGAAATCATATTCTTCTGCTGATGTTTTTTTGAACTGGACATCCAAACTTATGACCACGTGGAGATTATAAAAGTAGACTCATTCCTTTTCCTTTTCCCTCTCCAAAAGGAAAACAAATGCAGACTCTATGTTAAAGTTAGAGGTTTCCTGAGAGGTTTTTCTTTACTTTCTAACAATGATTTAGGTAGTTAGGACCCAGCTTCAGGAGACCAAATTAAAACCTGTGCACATTTAACACTTTCCAAATGAAACTCAGTATCTGATTAAAAATTTCTGGTGCATTTTTGAGTTTAGCAATATTTCTTTTCCCCAGCATGAAAAGCTTATTTCTTCTACTGACATTCTGCCAGCAGCCCTCCTGACAGCACTAAGAAACGCAATTAGCCTACAGTGCCAGGAAATGTTTGTCTCCACCATAACTAGATTATCCTCACTGTCTCTCAGAAACCTGACTGCCCTTATTTATATATGTGTATTTACAGATTAATAAACACACACTTCAGAATACCTTCTTAATTGCCTATACTTCCATACAACTTCTACTTTCATTTCAATGTCATGGCAATTTTTCCCAAATGCTTTCACATAGCAAGTTCTCTCATTCTTCCTGGAACAACGTGTGATACACTTTTTTTGACTGCTTCTTTCACTTCTGTATCCAACTTCTTTGCCCCTTCTTTGATAACACTATTTTTTTTTTTCTTCTATGTTACTCACACACCACCTTTGGGTACACAGGAATTTCTACTGAACACTTCCACTTCTTTCTGCACTCTTTCAGCGTATTAATGACTTGCAGAGTATCTCTCCAAGGCCTGGCCTTTCTCTTCCTATCCGTGTGGCCTGATATTCAAGGTTCTGCCTTATTATTTTCCAAATTACTCACCCAGCCTTACCCTGAATGAACACCTAATTATATTAGTCATTCTTCCCATCTGTTCATCTACCACCACTGTCAAATCTTGTTGCTCAGAACCAACCATGAATCACCACCTCCTTTATCACCACCTGAAGCTACCTCCTCTATTTACTGTGCAATGAAAGCAGCTTCTTGCAGTATGGATAGAACGGTGACTACGCCTTTCACATGCCTGTTTGCTTTTGGCCTCCTAGATTGAGGCAGAAATTTAATTTCCCATTATCGGTTGTCTGTACTCACTATAACTCTTTGCAGGGAGTGATGAAGAAAGCACAAAAGTCTCAAAGTCCGAATTCCATTCAGATCAACAGTGAAACTAGAGAGACAGATCTGCACTTCAACCAAACTTAATATACCTTTTGCAACAGAGGCTGTAAAATCTCACAACTGAACTGGACTATTATGAATTTGATGCATTGCTTATTAAGAATAAATCCCACAAGGGTACTCTGAATAATCTGTTATGGTACAGCTAGAACTTCATGTGAAAAAGCACATAAAGAAAAAGAATATAAACGTTAAAAAAAACCCCAGCAATTAAATCAGGTTTTTGGGTCCAAGTATAAACCTAATAAAACTTCATTTTCCTTTCAATCCAATTTTATGTTAATTAGTTCATTCTGCACAGGACAGAATGAGTATTTTTGTTGTGTTGTGTGTCTGGTTTAAGTACTGGTTGATCCTACACTTAAACCTACCTCAGTTAAAATTAGCATTAAATTAATAGAAGGACAAACAGCAGAAAAGCAATGGATCAGTACAGGAAATATCTATGTTTTCTTACTGCCTACTGGATAAGTTACTGTCTGGGAACACCTGGAATGGGGTAAGAATTCTGCTTTTTCCCCCACTTTCCTTCCACTCGTCTCACCTGCTTCTCAGCTCCTCTCTTCCCTCAAAATGCCTGGAGCAGGACTAACCTCACTGCCTCAAGATAAAGTCTGGTTTTATTAGGAGAAGGTTACCCTCTTACCTCACCCTGCTCAGTAAGTGAAACTAAACAGGAAATAAAACCCTTTAGGCAGTTCTTATATTACAAAATGCTTTGCCTACCTCTCACCAATTCATTAGCAGTGGTAACTGATAAGAAGGAGCACTATTTTTTCCCCCAATAGAAGGCAATGCCTTCTTGAGCAACTGCCATTATATTTCTGCTGTTTCTTTTTCCTTCCTATGACCTTATGCTACTGCTACTACACATCAGTCATCGTTATCTGCTGTGGCTTTTTGCAATGTTCTTGAGCGAAGTCTTTCTTGTTTCCTTTACCATTTCATCCTGTAGTTGTGATGGTTGCATGGGGTCTTGGCAGGGATGCCAGAGCACAACATGAGACGTTTGAAACAATGTCCTAGAACTTGCCTTTTTCAGGCCAGGTCTTCAAACCTTTCCTTGAAGAAAGGGACAGATTTGTGATGATGTGATATACGTACGTTTGGAAAATGGGTATTTCTCATTCCCTGGTAATACCTGTAGGATATCTGAAAAATATTTAAAGGAATAATAAAAAAAAAAAAAACAAAGATCTGAGTACCACATCTTATACTCATCGTAGCAATAGACCTATGGTTTCCAAGCCAAAATACCTCCCTCATGTACATTTTAAATCAAAAGACTGGCTTTTGCACCTGGAAAGCTATCACTATCCAAAATAAAATAGAGACTAGCACATATCAGCATGAATTTAATAGGAAAAGCCTGCAGATTTGCCTCCTGTTGTTCACAGAATCATTGTAAAACCCTAGAGAATTAGGAATAAGCCTGCTTATATTCAAAATACAGCAGAGTGGACATGTTCCTCTTAAGATATTTTACACAGAGAAATAGTTTATCAACCCAAAGACGTTATGATTCTGGAAGTAGCAATAACATATGGTTTGTTCTTCTTACCTGATCTGCTGCCTGTGCTCCATTTCCCCAAGCTGCTTATATTTTAGTCCTATGTCTGCTCTGACAGATCTTTTACAAAGCAGCTGCAGACCTGCCAGCAATTCAGGAATTAAACCAGCAACTATTTCTGATCAAAAGAAGAAGCACTGTCTGGAAAGCAAGGTGTAGAGGTGGGGTTTTTTTAATCAATGTGTTCATTATTACATTGCTACTCCCTGTGCCTTTCACAGGACTTCAAAATAAGGTCAGGCACCAAAATGACAAACTCAGAAACACTTTGCGTAGACCAGCTCCAGAGCAAGGAGGAGGAGGGGAGAAGCAGGTGCAGAAATACATAAGCTGGCTACACATGAACCTGCCCATGTCCAGCTTTTTTGTGAACACCTCTAGGCCATTGTAGCCCATGTATTGACAAAACGCTGATTGAAACATGACCCCATAATTCCACCTGTTCCTGAGCAAGTCCCCACACTGATAGCTGGGGTAATATATTGAAGACTGAATAAAAATTTGCTGAAGCAATGAGGCTTTGATTCTGCTGGGCAAATGATTAGGTTACTGGGGTGAGAGACCACCTCTTCCCTCTCCCTGAGGTAGGGGAGAGAAAGGCAGAACAAGAAAGAAAAAAAAAAATCATGACTGCTGAGCTATTCTAACTAGCAAAGAAACCACGTTCTATTTTCTGCAGAACTGGATGTAATGGGAGTGCGTAGATCCTCTCAGGCAATAAAAGTAGAATACTTCAATACTTGACGCATCATGAGCTATATTTTGCACTTCTCGCAACTGTCAAAAAGCACCTAAGCAAGTTGGGAAGCTTTGGACTTCAAAAATAATAAAAATCCAAATGCATCTTGTGCTAGGGAAACAAAAAGGAAGGTTTACAAGGGGTTTTACACTAAATTGTTTTCCTCAAATCTTTTGGAACATCTAATTTTAAATCTGTTTCTCAGAAAACTTTTGCCTATTCCTAATTGATAGAACAAAGGAAAATGCAGGGATTCTTCCTTTAAAAGAAATCAAAATTACTTAGGAGCTCTCAAGGCAGGAGAGAGGACCAGATTTAGAACTGCTCCTAGAAACCTGCAGGAAGGTTGCTAAAAGATTTCTGCAACAGCAATATTTAGAAATAGATACATTTTATAATGATAAAGAGACTTTTAGAGATTTTCTTTCCATCGGTTTAGCCTCTTTTTGTAAAACATAATTATTGCATTAGCAAGTCTATACAAAACCTCAGAATATCCTTTTTTCTTCCCTTATTTTTTGCTGTCCTCACTTTCAATTTTCTTGTCTAATGCCTTTTCATAAACAAATATGAGTGAATATGAAACTACTGCAAGAGGAAACAGAGAATGAAACATAGTTTCTTGCTCATGTACTGAGGACTTGGTAAGGCAGTCACATACCAGGGTGATAAGAATGGCTGGATACAGGCAGCTCGATTTTCATTGTGCTTTAGCGCTTCCGTTTTCATCTGAAACTTGGAATTCTAAATCATGCAAATGTTGAGCAGAATGGTTAAAAAAACAGTAGTTTCCCCCTTGAAACTGAATAAAAAGCCCAGTTTTTTTAAAAAAAATCTAAGAATGAAGGCTGTGGCAACACTCTGGAACGTTAAGAGTTAATTTTAGAAGGACGCCCTGTGCTTGTCATTGGACATCAATGCGTTAATAGAAAGCTGGACTGAAGTGAAGAGTATAACAGTTAACACACCAGTTGTCAGCTTATAAACCAAGCTAAGCACATATAAAATAAAGCATCAACTGTGTACACATGATAATGGAAATAATCACAGCATTAAGTATAATTACCTCTAAATCCAACCAAAAAAAAACCCAATCTGCTAATGATAGTGTAATAATTCTCAATCTGAATCCCAAACACTCATTAAAAACAACACATGCAGCTGACAAGAAATGCTTTCAAGTGTCCAAAGTTTAAGGAAAATCATGACTACCTTAGTGGAAATTACTTAGGAACTTCTTTTATGATGGCATCATCTAGACTGCACTCGTTAGAATATTTTCTAATATGTTCAAGTAAAATTGATCTTAAAACGTTTTTTTTTCTCCTCTTATTTTCTGCTTTCTTCATCTCTTGTGATTTCTATAGCTAGCGCTATAGAAAGTGATTCAACTCCTTGGCCCAGTTTCAGAGGAGATGAGCAATAAACAGAGTACAATAAAAAGCCAAGAGCTGACTTGAGCTGAACCACACAACGGGTTCAGGAAACACAGGGCATTGGCTCCAATAACTAGTTACTATGTCTGCAACGATAACACCCAAAGGCTGAAGTCGGTACTGGAGAGCTACTGTCCCAAGTGCTGTACAGATACTGACAGATACACCCACCCATAAACGAGTAAGGTTTTGTTTTTCCCTTTTCCCAGATGGAAGTTGGCATTGTCCCACGGAAGAGGTAGAACTGACTTTTGCACTTCCTTGGAGTAAAGCCATGTATATTCACACATGATTATTAGTGATCTTACAGGAGAATTTTTCGGATGGCTCCTTTGAGCATCGCTGGCTTTGAATGCTCAGCAGCTGACTTCCCAAGAGTCCGTCATACACTACTTCTCTCCTTCCTGGTAATCCTCAACCATGATGACTGTTCTCCGTTCCCATTTTAATTATTTTTTTCAAATCTCTCTTGCTCTCCATCAGACTTTAATCATCTTAGATGACATCTCTGTAATTGAGAAACTCCAAAGCATAAATAAATGTAATAGAATAATATTTACTGTTTATATACCACCCTAAGACTTTTATCAATTATTTACAAATAACACGATAACCATTGCAAGTTAATGATGGAATTTTTTTCCCCTCTGAGTACCGGAGTTGGTTTACAGACATTGGTCTTGGACATCTTAGAACATGTAACGTTTATATTAATTATGAAAATACATCTCTAATGTGGTCTGCGAAGGAACTGTAAAAGCAATCTCTGTGCACATAAGCAGCAATTATGTAAACTAACAGCAGATCAACTGATTTTTTTTCCTTGCTAAGTATATGCAATTCAGATAAAAGGCATTGTCAAAACAAGAAAAAAAAAAAGAAGCTTAAGCAGGTGATCGGTTGTGTTCAGCTTTTTACTGTCCTAGGAAAACTGAATAAAACCAGTAATAACTGGACATTTTAATGTACCTTCCAGCATCTTTCTCAGATGATTCTGTTATGGGCTAAGGAAATTTCACTGACAGAGAAGGAACTAGGGACTGTATGCTTATGGTACCTAAATACAGCAATTCCAAACACACTCCAAAACCAAGAATTAATCGTTAGGATGATATTCCATCCTTTCAGATCACAGTAAGTGGCACCACAAGTGGTAAAGGAACAGGCAGAAATTATATTACTTGTCAAGAAAGTTTACAACTGCACGGCACCCTTCCCAGATAAGTATTGTCTTCAAATAACCGGTTTAAATGGTATAACCCTACGCACCAGCTTGCGCACATAAGCACTTCTTTTTTTAAAGCAAAACATATCACTGTAATTCAAACTGTTCTGTAACGCAAAGTAACAGACCCTCATCAACATGCAAACACATGCACAGATCAACACATGGAAAACTATCTGTGTAACTGCCAGGACAGAATTGCTTTGAATCTCTTCCATTATCATTCTTGTTTGCTTGGGTGATCTCACAGGGTGAAGCAGCTGACCTCCCAACACCCGTATCCTTGACCGTTATTCTCTACCATAGTGATTGTCCTCCATTCCCATCAAACTGCCAAAGTTTCTCTCTACACTTGATACATCAAGTTCTTTCTCCTAGGAGATACTTGTATTGCCTCTCGCACATCTCCTTCCTGGTTGTTTTAAGGAAATTTTCCCTTTTTAAGGTTTGTGAGCATTCTGATGCACAAGGTTTTCCTGCACAATGCTGTAGGTTTGTTTACTTTAATTTCCTCTTAACTGCGTGGCTTCATTAAAAGCAAACAAAATCCAAGCCTGATTAAACCCAAAGGAAATTATTTCCATTTGCTTCTCTGTGCTTTGGACTGAGGCCCCTTAGTCACTTTCTCAGCCTCTTTTTTTGGTGGGGTTTTCTTTGAAAGGTTAGTATTGTAAAAGGGGTCTAATCCTAGACTGTGGCATTTTATTACCTCACACTGCTGATACATTTTTCTCAACGTTCAAGTATTTGAAAGCTGTTAAGTCAAAATTGGGTATTATTTCTTTTATAATAAGGTATGCACATAATATGCAAAAGCTGTGAGATACCAGTCACTGTTTGCCTCTCATCTAAAAGAAAACACCTTATTCACTTCAAAAGAATAGATTTCAAGCTTGGATCCCTTGAACCGAGCAGTGATGAAATGAATGTATTTAATACTAATGGATTTATCTAACTCAGCAACCGGTGCGGTGTTTAGCCTTCTTAATGTGTTTCTATATCAGATGTCACTAATGGAATTTAGTGGATTTAATTCTCTCCTGCTTAAAAGCTTTTATTTATAATAGGTTTTCTGGGTATTAATGTTGTAAATTTAAATTATAGTAATTAAGGAAGTTTACTTTCATATCCCATGAGTTCCGTTGCTGTCTTTAAGAACAGAACTGCTTTCCAAGGGCTTCCTCTGCCCCTTGCAAAGTAACGCAAGAACAAAACCCTATCATGGCCAACGACTACACAGAACCTCTTCCTTTGTATAATTATTAGGGCATGAAGTAAGACGGGAAAATAGGACGGGAAAATAAGCTATCCAAACCTAATACATATCAGTTAAATATCAGGGGATAATACTTTTCTGAAATTCAGAGGTTACCTAAGGCAGCGGAGAACCTCTTGCCAACCTTTGTTTGGCAGGTGTAAACAATCTGGGCAACTTGTTAGAACTGAAGGGATGAAAGAGTTCAGGAATTGGCCAAAGGAGAATAACACTACAGTAGAGAAGCTTAAGTATGAGACCCCTAAGGAAATTAGTTGAGAATGTCAGCATTTGTTGAAATCAAGCATTTGTCAAAGGTAAATACATGTGGTCTTTAGAAAAGTTTATCTGATTCACAGAAAATTTATCTCTACATTGTCCTCAGAGGGACCTGCTGTTTCAAACAACCACATTGAGGAGTTGATAACAACAGAAAGCAGACCAAAGAAAACATCATGCTCATCCACTCCCCTATTCCTACTGTGCTACAGAAACACCCAAGCTTTTCTTAATTTAACTGAAACACTCAAAGTAATGGTCTGCTGCATATAGGCTTAAAAAAAGAAATGGAAATATATTTCCATCTTCCGACCTGTCCCAATTTCTTAATCAACATGAATCTTGGCATCTGTTGTCTTGTGCCTTTCAATGTCACTTTCTTTGCAACACCCCTGTACGAAAAAGGAATATAGTTAAATTAATTTCTCTTACATCAGCTTTTCTTGGGAAATAGAATAGCTCTCACTACAAGCATTATATTTAACAAGCATTCCAAGAAGTTGATAAAATCCATTAAAATAAAGTAGCAAAGAAACACGCAGCTGAACTGTACTATTAAATCATCTCACTACATCTAAGGAAAGAGCTGGAGAACTCAGCTTAGAAATCCATAGAGGCACACGAACAATCTTTTTTAACCTGAGGAACACTGTTGTGCAGACATGTTAACTTTCTGCTGCACTAAGAAACCACTCAACTAAGTGCTTAAGAGTTTTACACAAGAACTGTGAACAACAAAGAGGGCTACCGTAATTTTGCATGACCTGCAGTGGCTCACTCCTGTTTCACAGCATCTCCCCGCCATCCGCTCACAGCATCACAATAGAGACAGCTTCCCAGCTGCTGTTATTTATTAGCCAGAAAACTGAGGTAACTCAGTGCCAATTAGCCAATTATCTTAACACAGCAACCTATGAGCTCATTCTGCAGCCAGCCAAACAAATGCCACAGCTCTCATTTCAACAACAACAACAAGCTGCAGATTCATCCCAGCACATACTCACAGCTCTCGCTGTCATGTTTCATAAAATCACACAAAGAAAAAACAGTTAACTTTTTCTAGTGAGCATCTTATCACTAGTGGTTTTGTCTCCTCTGAGAGCTATTTGTGTGTTCATTTTGTGTGCAAAATTACCTCTTGAATTAAAGGCCCAGAAATGAGGTTATTAAGATTAATCTTTTGCCTATGTTCTTACTCGAGGAGTGTTAGCAGCACAGGGACCTCCACGCAGCTTTTCCAATCTCCATAAGCTCTTGACATATTTAGTTCACCTGAGCATTAGCACCAGTTACTCGTGTTGGCAGTTTCCTTCACTGTCAGCTTTGAGATCTGAACTCTTTTTTCGTAGTAGAAAAAACAGATAGATTTCCACAGGGTTTCCTAAACAGTCTTTGGCCTGCACAGCGATTAACCAGAAATTATGTGATACTGTTTCCTAAATGAGACTGGATGTGAATTTTTGTGATCAGCTTGGAAGAAGTGATAGCATACATTCTCGTTTTATGGGTGTCTAGATAATTAATCTCGAATCAGTCCAACAAAGCAATATACGTGGGCCAAACCAGGGAAGGAAGATTAGAATTTGTATTTTTGAAGGTCGTGACTTTGAGTTAATCTAGACAGTCACTGGGTTAAAATGAAGCCAGTTATCGGTAGCTTCAGCTTCTCCCAGATGCAGATTTGTTCTTCTGCCATGACATCTACAAAAGATAATATTTCATGATGTGCTTTCTGCTGCAATATGATTACTTTTTGTGCGTTATCAGTAAGCGAGATGAGACAGGTCGTTCCGGTTGTGGTGACCAGCTGGGGGGCCGGGTTCTCCCACGCCGGCAGTATTCACTGCTACGTGTTGGAGAACTCACTCAGCAATGGAGCTCAGGCACGTCAGTGCTTTGGCTAAGAGATGCTGGAGGGCAATCTTAATTCAAGAGATATTTTTTTTCTGTTGTTTTTAAAGGATGTAGGTACTGCTCAGTTTTGAAAGGCAGCCAAAACACGGTGGGAGCTAAAGGGTGAGAATAACAGACTGGGAAAAAAATCACTTATTAACAGATATAATTTAGTAAACACATACACAACTATGGAAAACTCCTGTACTATAACTGACGGGTAATAAGGGAGCATGTCAGCACAGGTACCCTGTGTAATGATGTGGCACAAGATCTTATTATATTCACTTACTTTACTCACACTTACACGGATGACTCAAAACCTTTTTTTGTTTTTTTTTTACTGCTTCAAATAATTCAAAAATACCCTTGACAAGGTTCAGTCTGTGAAACCGGTTGTATTAGAACAAGGTGTTGGTGTTGATGAACCTTATTTTCTGTAAATTTGTAGAGTTTAATCAAATATATTACAATGCTACTGTACTAGTTAACCTCATTGGCTAAAATAGGGCATAAAATGAAGTTTAGGTTTGCGTAAGCTTTCATCACAGAAACAGTTTCACCCACAGAAGTGATTACAGTGTTCTGTTTTTGGAAAGAGATAAGGAATTTATAGACTAACAAATCTCCCTTCCTGTAATTCCTTCTCCTTAATTCACCAGGAGCTTGGTCACCCGTATCCTTGCCTGCACAGCACTGCATTTCACACACAGGTAACACCAGTTGCTCCCTCAGGAAGTTCATGACAGCAAATACCTCCAAGACACACCGCCCTGTAGCCACTCGACGAAGCAAAAAGGGAGAAGTTATGCTGCCAGGGAGCAGATACATTCGGTGACCTCCAACAGGAAAGTGCAAATGCTTATTTCTGTGTACGCAAAGAACACTGTCAAAATTGCCTTTTATGGACTGTGCTGATGAATATAATCGAGAGGAGAGCACAGAGCGAAGTAAAGCCTACCATATGGCAAAAAACCAGAAGACACATGGGCTGTTCCCACGTAAGAAAACAGCCTCTAGGCACAGGTAAGAGAATAAACATGCAGCAAAACCAATCAGAAGCAGAAAGGAAAGCAAGCTGTAAGTTAGAAGATGCTCTTCAAGTCTGCACGGCAAGAAATCAAAGGAGCAAAATAAGTTATCAGTCACCACAGAATGGCAGTTTTTAGCCTAGGCAAAAAAAACCACGAAGAACAATTCACTATAAAATAGAGGTTTTATTGACTTACTAAATTAAAATCCTCTTCTCTGCCAGCTCAAGAGATTTAACTGAAAAAAATAAAAAGCACCTCAGGAAAAATGCTATTTGTTTATTTACTGTGTTTGTGGTAGCTTCTAATTTGAATGACTTTCTTTGTCAGCTCTGTGGAAGCAATCTCCTCCTGGTATTCATCAAACTAACAGAGAGAAAATACGTGCCGAGGAATAATACTACACTACTGCAATATTAACAATCACAGTAAACTACATATGCTACCCAATTCCAGATGTCCCCGTATGATTAGATGCCCAGCTCTCTCACATCAATGATTTCTGAAATATTTCCACCTTTGGAAAACCATGAACTTTATTGGATGCATTAGTATGCAATATGCAATAGATATATTGTCAAGGATAAAGAAACTGTATCCCAAATTCTTTATTACTGATGAGTCAATTCATTTCCCAAATGCCACTGACGTAATACATCTAAGAATATTAGGCAATGAATAAGCAAGTTATTGATCCTGTAAATACACTCTTTTCCTGGTGAACACACATAGTTTTGCCATAATACAACTGTCAGGGACACCTATGCACATTGCCAGTATATTTAAATGACTGAGTTCAAAACTTAATATTATTGCTACAGTAAAGAAAAGTTTATGTATGTCTGGAAAAAAAAAAATCTGAGCTCCACTGTTCATATGTCATGAAGCCTTCATTAAGTCTGGAGTAGCCACCTCAGCTATACTATTTATCTATGTTCCTTCTATAATGAGGGGAGGCAGACATCTCCAGAAGGTGAACAATCTCATCCAGTCTTTAAATACTTGAGATGGGGGATATAAATATCCCTCTGGAGCATCCTGTATCTCTCAATTGCCTGTAGAGGAATCCTAGATTAACTAGCGTAGACTACTTCAGCACAGCTAATATTGCTTGTATTATCTTTACTTACATGGGTCTGCAAGTTACAGTGCTCCTCACAACTGCAATATTTTAATGACTAAGGGAAGTTCTTACAACATTTTTGTATTTTTTTGAGAACATCTTTGAAAACAGCACACCCCCTACTCTTATTAAATAAAATGTTTCCTTCTTGAGCCTCACTATTAATACTGTGAGCAAAATTATTTCAATATTGCAAAATCTTCTTTTACAGAAGTAGCTGGAATGAAGATTTTCAAAATAAAATGGGTGTCTAACATATATTTTAGGGTCTATATACCTATAATACTATCTTAATACTTCAGCAGGCTACCATGTCCGTTATGCAACAGTACACTGACGATAATGCAGTATGCCACAGTACGCAGGGAGTATAAATACCAACTTAGTAGTTTGATCTCAATAAAAAATAAACTGAAAAATAAAGAGAACTGTATCGCCTTGGCTTCTGCATGTGTATGTATGGAGGTATAGCCTTGTTTTTCTAATTACCTTCCTTTTTACCCCTCTCAACCACATGCAGATTTTTCATTAATTAGCGCAAAAAAAAAGGAAGTGCAAGTCTGAGGAATTATGCATTGTGGGTTTCCTGCAAATGCTGCTGAGTCAGACAAGTGTATGTTTATATCTGTGTGAAAATGTGTTATATACAGTTATTATTTATCTAAAGTTAGCTAGAAATATACACCATTCCATTTCAAGTTATATAATAAGCTAGAGCAACAATTGGTGATTTTTTTTTTTCACTTCATTAAAGATACAAGACAGTCGTGGTTTAGCCCCTGTCAGCCACCAAGCACCACAGAGCTTCTCACTCACCCGCCCTGCCCCCGGTGGGATGGGGGGAAGAATCTGAAGAGCAAAAGTAAGAAAACTCATGGGTTGAGATAAGAACAGTTTAATAATTAAAATATTATTATTATTATTATTAGTGATGAGAAGGTAAACAATAAGAGAAACAAAGCTCAGGAAAAACAAGTGATGCAACTGCTCACCACCTGCCAAACGACTCCCAGCCTGTCCCCGAGAAGCAATCGCTGTCCTCCGGCCAACTGACC
Source organism: Phalacrocorax aristotelis (assembly GCF_949628215.1). Lineage (NCBI taxonomy): Eukaryota > Metazoa > Chordata > Aves > Suliformes > Phalacrocoracidae > Phalacrocorax > Phalacrocorax aristotelis. The sequence continues at coordinate 65,405,935 of NC_134280.1, forward strand.
CCAGTTTATATGCTGAACATGACACCGTATGGTACGGAATATCCCTTTGGCCGGATGGCGTCAGCTGTCCGGGCCGGGCCCCCTCCCCGCTTCTTGTGCATCTCCAGCCTTCTCCGTCAGTAGAGCGTGAGAAGCTGAAATGTCCTGACTTAGTGTAAGCGCTGCTCAGCAGCAACTAAAACATCAGTGTGTTATCAGCGTGACTCTCATCCTAAATCCGAAACACAGCACTGTACCGGCTACTGGGAAGAAAATTAGCTCTATCCCAGCTGAATCCAGGACAGAGATTAACTTTCTGCATGGCTGCAATCAGACTATGTGCTCTGGGCCCATGGTAGTCTATGGCAGAGTTGTAGATGATATAATCTTAGAATAATAAACCTCAGGGACCAGGATCCAGTTACCATTGATGTTTTCCTTTTAATATCACAAGAATCTATACAAAACTGGTAGAAGAACAGAAAGGGAAATAACTGGTCATAATTTTTTAAACTATAGACTGAAGTAGTTAGTTTTGTTAGAATATGTATCTGTTTTCTGAAAACAAAGCAAAATAGCATTAGCGCATTTCCATTTCAATAGAACTTGTCATGCTTCAACCTAATCTGTTAATTTGTCTGTGTCATGAGGTAAAGACTTTCAATACATATAGAAAGCGTTGAAAATACAGTTTCAACATGCTAAATCATAAAGCAACATTGTTAAAAAAAATCTCACTTCTTCTGTTTTCCCTTTTTCCCCATCCCATGAATGGTGACAGTCATAATTACTATTGAACATACCTATTGCTAGGTGCTGCCAGCGAGATTAGTGATTTGATAAGTTAAGAGTATACAGCTATGAGGAAGTACCAGAGCTGGGTAACACACGTAGAAGGAGCAGAGGATGAGTAGATGGTGGCAGGGAAGCGTGATCACATGAGCTGAAAGGACTAGGAACGGGCAAAGGAAATGAAATGAAAAGATGTGAAAAGAGACATAGAAAATGGAGCATTGGTTTGAAAAAAACCTTAGCGCAAGTGTAAACAAGGTGGTTAGAGCTTCGAAAAGAACAAAAGCATCTGTCACATGAAAGCCAGTTAAAGTTACAGGTCTTATTAGCCTCGTGTGAAAACAGTTCCTGCTGATCCCACGGGGATGCTTTAGTGTTATTAGGAGAGATCAGATTTCATAATACTGTTTCCTCATAACTGATAGAAACTAAAAATATTTTCATGTTTAATTATTGCCCCAGGCATGAAGAAAGACTGAAAGTATGCAGCTTTCTTAGGTTTTAACTTTGCCATCCTAATTTTTGGAGCGAGAATATGTCATGACCTCTGAGGCCTCTTCCAAACTAGATCTGTTACCTGTGATTCATGGCTCTTTCCTCAGCTATTTTTCCTTAACGGAGGGATAGCATTAACCCACTTAAGGGTTTCTGAACACTATCTCGACTGCACAGCTCTTCAACAAGAGCTAAGGGATTGTCTATTTACTCTATGCCCCAGCTCTGCCATGTTTCTTTTAGTATCTGCTACTAACTTTACTTCCATTTCAGGCTTACCAGAAGTTTGGGTTTTCTGTGGAAAAAGGATATACCTGGCATTCTTCCCCTAAGGACACACAAGTGGTTATTTTGACCTCCCACTTCTGCCCAAATATCCAAATACTCCATAACTGTCTTCTTAATATACTGGCTTTTAAAAACTGTTAAAAGTATGACGGCTCCAGCTTTGAGGGCTGCGCTTTTTTGCTCCAGTGTTTCCATGACTATAGGTGCACATGTGTGGCACAGTTTTGTGTTGGCTGCCTTTCCATTAAACCATCACTCATTTCTTCAGGTAATGAAGTAACTGTACTTGGACAAGCCGACTCTGGACTGAACAGCAGCAGGGGCTGCTCACCTGTGTTGTCACTCCCAGGTTTTTAAGCTTTGGCCTAATGGTGCCAAGTAAACCAGTGTAGTTACTGCCAGAGGCAGCACTGTCACCTTCTGACTCCACTGTACCTTCATTTTCTCATCTACCCCTGAGCTATCGGAAGCTGTTAGGTTTTTCTCCATGAGAGGCCACAAAACCAGTCAGCCAAAATACATCTTCCCATATCTGGGGCATTTTCAAGCACTGAAAGGTTTTTTAGGATAAAATTAAGTGCTACGCCTCAGTTTTCAAAGTGATTCTCCCCAGGAGGATTTTAATTTCAGAAAGCATTACACTGCTAGAATAGTTAATCAGTCTAAAAACTTAAGCATACCTTTTTCCAAAAATAGATTTAGAAACCAACCTTGCTATTGCACCTTTAGCAGTACCTTTGTTATTTGGACCAGTGCCTGAGACCACCGTCTCTCTCTGCGTTAAATAGCACCTTGCCGTAGAAGTCAGCTGGGCTCCTTCTGCAGTGAGGAATTCTGCCGTAGGAACAGATAGATCTGATACAACTATTTTTTTTTAATTGCCTGTATTTTCCTACTGCCAATGTCCATTTTGTTGCTATTGAATAGGTCAAAAATTGCACCAAGACCCTTTAAAAAGGGGAAACTTGTATTAGTTTATCCAGAAAACGAAAGCTGGTTGTTGGAAATATTACTTTGCGTGATTTTTAAATAATATAGCTTGCAAAGGAATACGTCAGCTTAACGCTTTTCTTTTCTTTAGAATAACATTTTATTTCTGATTTTAGTGGGGTTAGTACAGTTTACCTGAAAGACTTGAAGCCTCTTCAAGGCAAGTTCTGTTTTAAGGGTAATGTAATGTTTTTGCATTAAATTTTCCCTACTCCCTAAATGAAAATACTGCTCTAAACATTCAAAACACTAGCTGATGTCTGCCCATCAATTTTTCTCTATCAGTCTTCCTGGAAAAATCAAGCTTATTTCTACTAGGCCATGCATAATACCATCTTCAGAAACAAATTGGAAATTTAATAGGCATGAGAAAATGTTAAACTGCAAGTAGCAATGAGGAAAAAAAGCCGATAAAATGACCAGCTTGTAGCTGTCTCTCTGCTGGCTCGAGTAAATCATAACTTCTTTAAAATCTTGATAATTTTACTTTACTATGTTCATAGAAGAATTGAATTCCTCTTGGCAATGTGCAATTCAGCCATAATCATGTCCTTTCAAAAGCCCAGCAAGGCAGTATTTGAAGCCTCCCAAGTAAGAGGATTACACATTCGCATAGATCATACTGCTCCAGTTTCATCAGTCAAAATGATAAGAGAAAAAATGGTTAGACCGCTAAATATGGCTCATTGCATTTTTCTTTTCATTATGCTTTACAGTTATCTATTACAGTGCTTGCCACCCTCGTATGAGAAATTAAGAATATATGCATCCATCATACTTGGAGCTAGAAATCAAGATAGAATTAATACAACGTCATGAAGAAAGCAGCAAGCTGCTAGAACATAAAATACTAACACAGGTCTTTACCTTCTTTCATAGAATAGTTGGTATCACGTTATTTTGATCCATTATCTTGTTCAGTGTAATCAAATTCATTAGTACTGGAATATCTAGCACTGGCTACATGAAGTGGTAATAGAAAACCAGAGCTGTAATCGTGAAGAGAAAAGCAATTATCAGCAGCAAATCAGGTACTTATCAGCACGGCAGTGAACTGAGCGCTCCTGAACTGACTTCTGACTTCTACTTCTCCCACAAAATCAAAATACAAGGCACTACTGAGTCTGTACAAAAAAAGCCTGTTTCAAAGTGGTTTTACCCCAGGTGTCACACTGACAGGATGCAGCGATCATGCTGCTATTCAGCTCATTGAATTAATCTACTTTAGAAAAGGCTGTTTCCAGGGCTGCTGGAGACTCAGAATCACACTCGGATCAAATTCAGATGCTGAGTCCTCTTATTTCCTAGACACCACCTGGAAGATTGTTGGAGGGAAAAAGGATTCAAACTTTTAGGTTGTATATTTTGCTGAAGGTGTTTTGCACGGACTTGTACTGCTATATAACTTTATACAGAAAATGTTTATTCTTATTACTTCAAGGATGTATTAAAATCACTAGAACTTAGGATAAATAACAGTTTTAATGTCTAATATACTACTGTTTTTATTATAAAAATGTCATTGTGTTCCTCAAAGGAACACAAAAAGTATAATATGGTCTGCAATTATTTTATGCAATTACTCTTTCAGAAAAAAAAAAGGATCAAAAATATTCTGTCATACTGTCATTCGAGTTTAAACGCAGTTATTTTTAGTGCCTCAGTCCATCAGCTGTATTGAACGTTTGTGTATTGCTTGTACAACTAGCTAGCATTTACTGAACAGAATTTGCAGGCGGCAGAGATACTAACGTGCCTGTGTATTTATGACATTACCTATGGGCAGGAGCTCTAATAGCGTGTGTTACCAGGCAATTGGAAAAGCGCTGCCAAACAGTCTGCCCCGGAGCTGCTGTAAAACAACTGGCAATAAACTGAGGCTCCATCAAATACTGACCTCAGTCCCTTAAATATACAGTTTACAGTATAAGCACTATCATAATTTTGATCCAATTTTAAGAATAATTGTGTTAAATCAACACTACACTTGACAATAGATCAAAGAAATCCCTGGAACAGAGAATTAATCATGTCCCTGTAGAGAGAAATAATGCATGACCCAGTGAACTTCTCAGTCTTTATTTTCTGCATTATTCACTCCAAAAACTTTAAATGTTGACTCTATTCATTACTTTAGTAATTCTAGCTGTCCACTTGAGTATGCTACTAAGTAGAATTACATTAACTACATAAAAGTAAGAGAAATCTTTTATTAACTGGCCCATGCTTTTAGGGACAGTTCTGGCTGAATACTGATTTATTAATCATCCGCTAATTCCTCCTCATTGTTTTGTTACATCATTTTAGATGTGTTTATTTTCCATCAACTATTTGCAACCTCGGTAGGGAATACTTTGCTATATGATTTACAAACGTATATGTTATGCTGGACTCAAATTAAGTAGTCCAGTAACGCAAGCACATTGCAAAACCAAAATCCGGTAACTTCTCTGTAGCCATCCACACTTTTCCCTTCTTAGAAATCAAAGTCGAATCTGCTTGGCAGGAGAAGGGAGAGCAGGTAAATTAGAAATTCACTTTCTTGTTATGCTAGCGTGGCACATTGCACAAACCTTACCTTCTCCTATGGAAACTCTTCATGTTTTGGAGCCCTTTCAGGACAGAAAGTCAAACAAAAAGTAGCAGTGCCACAGTAGAATGGTCTGCATTCTCATTGAGGTACACTGAGATACCATTGCATGTGTCACTTTTAGGTCACCATTGAGGCCAATATGTGTTTCCTCATTTTAAGCTGCTTGATGTCACTGTTAGATTAATGATACACAATAGACAAGGTCAGCTGTGGTCAATATTTGCTTGGTTTTTTCCTCTTTAAATTCAGGCATAAAGGACATCGTAAAAAACTTGACACTACTCTGAGAAAACAAAGGTGAACAGTTTGACTGATAATGTATTGCACCCTTGGCAAAATTGCCTCTTTGCATTTAATGATGACTAATATGTTTTTTGGAAATTACATTAACAGAGAATTCTCACTTTTTTTTTTTTTATTTTATAAAAGCCCCACCAAACTGAAACTACCTGTCTTTCTGTCATTTGCATCCTTTGTATTCCTGCCCTGTCTCATTACCATTTTCCTTTGGGAATAATATAAAAATGGGAAAAGAACTTGTGTAGGCAGGAACATCCACACCTTGGAAACATCTTTACATATAAGAGAGAGAAAAAATATTTGAGGCATATTGCAGGAAAAAAAGAGACTGGGTTTTGTATATTTTTTAATGAAAAATAGGTTAACTGTATTTATTCTTTTCAGATGTTGCTTCTGCACAGCATTTAATAAAAAAGGTTTTAACAATGACACCCACACAAAACATTGGTTCACTTCCACCCATTTTAAGTGCTTAACTATCACGACCCAGTAATTTTTTAAAAAAATATTTTAATCACCTTATTTCCCTTCGCTGTTTTCCACTTTTGCAGTTTTGCCAGCTTCTGTCATAAGGAACTAGCAACACAACAAAGGTATTAAAGATTGGTTGTGTAGCCTTTCTTTAGGCAATAGATTATAAGTTACCTTATAACTTGTCTATAATAAAGAGATTTGTGACCTTATTTCCCCCAGTCCAAACTGCAGATAATTTCCATAAGCACCTCAAGTATACTTTGAGTTACCCCTTACTAAATTAAACATTGATTTTTTTTTTTCTTGCCTTCTTAACTTTATTCCTTGTTCATTTATTTTTTACTTAAGAAGGAACCCATTTTCTAGTAATGAAAAAACACGTGACGTATATCACAGGGTTTTAATATTTTTCTCCTGAAGCCTGGCATTTTTCAGGATACATGGTTGCATTCAAGATAAGTCATTGATTTTTAAGAACTTTCAAATTAAAGTATGTTTAAGGAATGTCACTTAATACCATTCTAATTAATTTTGTTTTCTCATTAGAATCCTAAAGTAGTTAATGAACCTTTTGCATTCATGTCAAAATTCAGATCTTCAGTTGTTGCAGATCAGGTTGCTTTTACCTAGAGTGAACAGATTTTGTTGATTTATACCAAGTTTTAAGATCTAGCCCTCATATTTTGACTTTTTAACAGAAAAAAAAAATATAGAATTTATATTATATGAATGTAGCTTCTACACACAAAAAGAATATATTGCCTAGATTGACAGAACTGGGTTATCTTTAGGGAAGATCCAAAATAAGATGACTGCACAGTGTAAAGCCAGCAAGGAACCAAAACGGTTGTCCCTCTTTTTCCAAAGTGGAACTCCCCTTATCTTTAATACCAAGGGTGGATACCTTACTGGTTAGAAAAATCCGTTGTGACATGCGAATATTATAGGCTTATCACACAGTCCAAAGGTCTCTGTTTTAAGCAAGAGACGCGTGTGTGGCTCATTCATTTCCATATGCCACATAAAACTCTCTCCTACTGGGTAAATTAGGAGTTCCTAAAACTGCTGTATTACTGATGGCAGAATAGTAATTTAGAGTCATTTACATAACTCATATAACGTGGTTCTATCTTGTAAATTATGCATCACTGAAATGCCTACTCCGAAGCTGCAGTTGGGGAAGCCTGACAGTTACCACTGTGAACCTTGTCTCCTTTGATGCCAAGGATGCTGCTACTTCCCTCAAATTGCCTTTTAATTGGTGGGTAATGTTTGAGCACGCATAATGCTTGAATTGCAGTGCAAAAGAAAACGTAGACATGTATTTGTTACCACTGGAAGTTTTGATTAAGGGCTCCACAATATGTCTATCCCTCTTTTGAAACTTATAATATATATACACATGCTTAGTGTCTTCCAGGAAAGCAGAGCTTCATGCCCCATAATGGTTTCTTGGGAAGACAAACTCTGTAACTCCGAACGTCCCTCCTCCTTCCCACAGCTTTTATTGCCGAGCACAAAATCATATGGTACAGGATATCCCCTGGGTCAGTTGGGGTCAGCTGTCCTGGCTGTGTCCCCTCCCAGCTTTTTGTGCACCCCCAGCCCCCTCACTGCCAAGGCAGCGTGAGAAATGGAAAAGCCCTTGACTCAGCAATAACTAAACCATGTTGCATTATAAACACTGTTTTGGTCACAAATCCAAATCACAGCCCCATAAAACACCATGTACCAGTACTTAAGGGGCAGCTACAAAGAAGATGGAGACTCCCTTTTTACACGGAGTCCCAAGGAGAGGACAAGGGGGATGGACACAAGTTGCTCTTGGGGAGATTCCGATAGGACACAAGAGGGAAATTTTTCACAGTGAGGACAGTCAACCATTGGAATAATCTCCCCAGGGAAGGGGTTGACTCGGCCACGTTGGGCACCTTCAAGAGTCAGCTGGACAGGGTGCTGGGCCATCTTGTCTACGCTGTGCTCTGCCTAGAGAGGTTGGACTAGATGATCCCTGAGGTCCCTTCCAACCTGGGATTCTGTGGACAATGGTAATTCATACTGAACTGTTATTTGAGTTAATGTGTTAACAACGTGTTTGTGATACTGAACAAAAATCTGTTTACTGCTTAACAAAAATCTATGTATTACTAGATGTTATATGACTGATAAATGCTGTATTAGACACTGCTACACAAAAGAAGGTCCTAATAAACCGAATTTAATAGTCAAGCCATGATAAAGGAAATTACACTGCCAGTTCAATTGCTCCAAGCTAATTAGAGGCAAATTCCAAATTAATTGGAAACATCTTCCAAGTAACAGAGATATCTCTTCCTACAGACCCATTACCTGTATTTTCAGTTAGGGGTTCGGGGCTTTTGGTTTTTGGTTTTAGGGTTTGGTTTGGTTTTTCTTAGTGTCAAGAAATAAAGAGGGAAAAAACCTTTAAGAAGATCAAGAAGAGCCCTCAGCCACACTGGTGGTGTGATCTAGAGAAGCTATTCACAGCCCATTGGCACACCCAGCAAGGATGGGAAATCCTGGATCAACTCTTCTCACATCCATGGTATGTAAAAGAGGTCTAACTGAAGGACATTGATACTACTAGCAAGGAATCTGGTTGGTGAGCCATGTTAAATAAATTTCTCAATTATCCTGCCATCTTTGCCAAGTACTTGAAACAAGTAAATGATGCCAAGACCAGTGAGGTAAGGTTACACAAAATAAAGCAAGCCATCCTTGGGGACGTATGTCTCCCCGGAGCAAGGGATCTTGTCTCTCTAGCACTTCTCTGGCTAAAGGCCTCGGGTGAATCCTTCACTGCCCAGTAAAATGGAGGTGAGAACTCCTGGAAGCCTGCACAATCCAAGGCAACTAAGTGAGAAGGTCTCGTAGGAACACAGTGTCTGCCAGTAGTTTGCTAGGCTGCTCTTGCACCATGTCCCAATAGACATGGCTTCCCACTGGAGACCCAGCTAAAAAACATTTCAACAGTTACTTGCGCCTTGCTGATTGCTACAGATTCTTTTCTAAACTGCTAATATATCACATTAATACACTGCTTTCTGCTCCAGTAGGTGCCCTGCTTCTTCTCAAGGAGATCTGTAATCTGTGGAATATTTACTTGTCAACGTAAGGAAGGATTTGCTGAAATAAATATCAGTTCTTTCATCTCCATACAGCTTGTCTGCTTAACACAGCTAATGCAGAACATTGGAATACATTGACTTGATTTGCACTTGACAAAATACAAATATATATGATTATGTTTGAATGTATTATGTTGCTAATCAGTGTATTCAAGATGGCTGCATGCATATTATAATAATCTCCCATTTATTATGTATGTGCATGAACTGTATTAAGTCGATACATTGCCTAATTGTGTAGGCAGGAACTAATCTTCCCTGTTATTACACATGTTGCTACAGTTTACTATGATAGAAATAGCTTTTACTTGGAATCTTCCTGTAATATGATAGATTAACAAAGCACTACAATCCCATGAAAGACATCAATGTACTGGGATTAATTTACCAAACTAATATTTTTCTTCTTATTAGAAAAACACTATATTAACATTTAAATACCATGCTTCATCTGAGTATCAGAATGCTGTTGTAGTCACTCTTGTTTTCTGCATCAGTCAAATCTGTACTCTTAGCAAACATCAATTCGTTTTCAACAAAACCCTAACTGCAGCAGTTAGTGTTGTAAAGATAAGGATATTACATTCCTCAGGAGAAGCTGAGGCATATTAAGTTAATTTGTTTGTCTATCTCTACACAGGGACACTTGCCTTTAATTAAGTAGATAAGTTTTAATCAACTCTTTCTAAAATATGAAAGTTGTGATTTAGTTTTAATAAGAGAAAATTTGATGCTCAGCGCATCCTCAGCAGTGTTATTTAGTTCAGGCACTGTAATAACTTTTCATTTTAAGTGACAATCTTTATACAATCTGCTTATTTTCCCTGAAACATTAGTCCATGAGAGGAATTTAATCCCTTTTCAGAAAGTGAATATAAGCTCCTCGTGTCAGCTGATTCTCAAGCCTGCAAGCATGGATGTACATAAATTTTGTGCTGGCTTTTGGCAACAGGGAGATCATAACCCATATTCTATGCAGGGGGATAAAAACTATAGTTAGGGTACTGTAATTTCTGTCCTAAAAATAACAACTCTCAATTCTCAGCACATCTAGTTAGTGTGAATGCAGCACTAAACTAATTCCAGTTCCAGGGTGATTTAATTAGTGCTACTAACAGAATCACAGATATAAGGACCTGCAAGCGCAGCTTGTCTGGTGTATATCAGCTGAAATACATCATCTCTAAATAAACAGCTAGAAATAAAGAAGATTGCTGCTGTGGAATGTATTTATTTCTACTTAGCTTTTCTCTGGCAAGTCTGAATACAGCTTACCAAGCAGACATTAACACTTGCATAGGAGAATTCTGATTCATGGATAATGCTATAGCTGGACTCAAATGAAAGGCTTTTTGCTGTATTCAAAATACAGGCAACTACAAATGAGTTTTCTGTTTCCTTGTTTAAAATATTCACAAAGTAATGGAGTACTTTTAGATTTCAATTAGTTAACTTACCAGGTAAAAATAATTTGTCTCCATCTACTAAACATCCCCAACCTACTCTTTGAACACTGTAACAGTTGGAAGACTTTCAAGTTCTCTGAATTAACTTAACTCAGGTGTTTGATTTTAGGCAAAAATTGAAGTAAAATAACCTACTGAAGCCAATAGATATTTTTTATCTTGCACTCACGTGTTAAAATGGTGTTCGTAAGTTCCCTAGGAGAAAATGAGACATTCATCAGAACCTTTGAAGTTTGTTTTCACAGTCTTTCTGCATCTGCAAAAATTAAAAAAGAGAGACTTTAATTTACATTTTAATTTGTTGTTTTGAATTCAGTAGGACATTTGAGTAAGCAAAGATGACCTCTCTCTTTTTTCATGTGTATTTTAATAGTGAGGGAACTTACACTGCATGTTACTGCAGTTACATAGTTATGAGTCAGTTTTAAAAACAATTTAATGTATTCCTTTTCTTTTTTTCCTTTTGAAGGATTTAAAATACAGTTAAATCATTTTGGCTTTGAAAATTCAATTAGAAGTTTTAAGTAGCCTTAAATAACTGGATCTGTCAGAGAAGTTAAATGGAGTCTCTGGGGTACACCCAGGAACTCTATTAGTCCAGTTAAAGAACTTAACCCTTACCAGGTTCTTACGGGGACTCCTAGTTAAAGGAGGATCTTTAAAGCATTTTGTCCCACAGCAGCCCAACATAATGCCTCTGCCTTGTTTAAAAGGGACCTGTGAATCCGTAGGGCTCTTTCCCACTTCTGCCGATGACAAGTAAAGCCAGATGGGAGGAGAACACCTGGCACCCCGCACCTGTGAGAACTTGTGCACACGGAGTGTTGCACACTTGAGCCACAAAATTACTCTCAGCCCCAATATTTTCCCTGAACAAGCACAGAAAAAAACCTCCAACTTGTATTTCCACGTTTGGAAAATGGCATAATTTTGAAAGCACTTCTATTACTCATTTACATGCTAAAATATTTGCCATTGTTTCTGATTAAAAAAGTCAACTGCCTTGCTCCCCTTCTATCAGAAAAAGGTGGTGAGAAATGGTGGCCCTAGAAGCAGCACACCAGCCCAGTGTGGCAGCCACCATGTCCATCTGCTGAGGAAGAAGGCACAGCTACTGCCCCTGGAGTCACATCACCACCACACAGCTGGTTTCACGTCCTGACCAAAGCACCGGCTTGCAGCTGCTAAAAGGAGAGGTCACCCAGCCCCACCAGCACGGTGCTCCGTATTCATCTGCTTAGGAGATAAGACAGTTCCACTTGCTAACACAACAACTGATTTACTTTTTTGCCTCTCTTTTTTACTATTTTACTCTTGAATGTGCATGATGAACTGAAGCACTTGGATAACTATTATCAGCACTTGTAGGGAAAGCCAAGTTTCACAAACGTGATGCTTTTGTAAGGAGTCATAAGGTTTTCACATGGGCAGATCCAGCTGATACAATTCATTTACACCTCCAAACAACTCCCAACCAAGCCCCTTACTATAAGCCCTGTAGATATTTAAGCAACCCTTGCATAAAAAGGAAAATAGGTAAAATAACTGGTGGAAACCGAGATTAGGATAATCTTCTCAATCAAGAGTGATCTCCAGTGGCATTTCACACTATTCTGCGTCAAGATCTCTGATGTTTAACATATCTGTGATATTGTGGGAACGCTCTGAATAGCAAGGTGGCAAAATTTGTTGATGGTAGAAAGTTACTCAGAGTAGAAAAATAAGAGCTGACTGCAAAGAATTCTAGAAAGATCTTATGACACTGAGAAGCTTTGTTTCAAAAGGCAGATAAAATTCAGTGTAGAATAATATATGGCACACACAGTAAAAAGCAATCCTAACTTCAGAAAGAAAATAATGGGCTTTGAGTTGACCTTTACCAGGAAAGCAATCTGGGATTATGATAGATAACCCCAGAAAACATCAGCACAGAGCTCAATAGCAGTCAAAGAGCAAATAAAGTCTTAGGAACTACAAGGAAAGAAAAGAGAACAAAAGAGAGAACTTTGGACCACTGAATAATGTGCGTTTGCTTTCCCATCTCAGAAATGCCTGAGCAGATCTACACAAGGTTCAGAGAAAAGCAGCAAGGATGATCGTAGATTAGGAACAACTTGTGTCCAAAGTACGGTTAAGGTTAGGATATTTCATCCTAGAAAATAGGCGAGCAAAGGGAGATAAGACAGACCTGGATGAAGACATGAGCGTTGGAGAAAGGATGGCAGATCAACTGTTCATTACTTCCTCCAGAGGGGAGGGTATTACCTGGTTTCCCCCAGCTGGCAGGCTGAAAGCAAACAGGAGGTGGCCCATCGCACAGTGCACAGCTAAACAGTGGCTCCTGTCCACAGGGTGCTGTGAGTGATAAAAGCTTATAAGCATTCAAGGGAGAACTGGATGAGTCTGTGCAGTGGGTGGGGAACTGGCTGACAGGCCGCACCCAAAGGGTGGTGGTAAATAGCTCCTTTTCCAAGTGGCAACCTGTCACTAGTGGGGTCCCCCAGGGATCGCTATCGGGCCCAATGTTATTCAATATCTTTATAAGTGATCTGGATAATGGCATCAAGTGCAGCCTGATGAAGTTTGCTGATGACACCAAGTTGAGTGGGGAAGTAGACACTCCAGAGGGAGAGCTGCTCTGCAGGGAGATCTGGATAGGCTGGAAGATTGGGCCAGCAAGAACCTTATGAAGTTCAACAAGGACAGGTGTAAGGTCATGCACCTGGGAAAACATAATCCAGGAGTGCAGCACAGGCTGGGATCCACCTGGCAGGAGAGCCGCTCTGTGGAAAGGGACCTGGGGGTCCTGGTGGACAGACAGCCCAACACGAGCGAACAGTGGCTGCTGCGGCCAAGAAGGCCAACAGGATGCTGGGTTGCATCAAAAAGGGCATCGCCAGCAGAGAGAAAGAAGTCATCATCCCGCTCTACTCAGCACTTGTCAGGCCACACCTGGAGTGCTGTGTTCAGTTCTGGTCCCTGCTGTACAAAAAGGATGTGGCCAGGCTGGAAGGGGTCCAGAGAAGGGCCACCAAGATGATCAGAGGACTGGGAAGCCTGCCGTACGAGGATAGGCTGGGAGAGCTGGGTTTGTTCAGCCTTGAGAAAAGGAGGCTCAGAGGGGATCTCATCACCGTGTGCCAGTACTTAAGGGGCAGCTACAAAGAAGATGGAGACTCCCTTTTTACATGGAGTCACATGAAGAAGACAAGGGAAAATGGACACAAGTTGCTCTTGGGGAGATTCCGATAGGACACAAGAGGGAAATTTTTCACAGTGAGGACAGTCAACCATTGGAATAATCTCCCCAGGGAAGGGGTTGACTCGGCCACGTTGGACACCTTCAAGAGTCAGCTGGACAGGGTGCTGGGCCATCTTGTCTACGCTGTGCTCTGCCTAGAGAGGTTGGACTAGATGATCCCTGTGTTCTCTTCCAACCTGGGATTCTGTGATTCCCTGACAACTTCTCTGCTGAAAAATCCATTGAGGGTTGTCGCATACCTAGATGGCTCTTCTGGCTTAGAAATTCTTGGACTCACAGCTGCTGGAGGTTGTTTGGGAGGAGTAGAACCATCTGGTTTGTCTCTCCTTCCCTGAGCGTTCACTTTTGCCCACCATCAGAGTCTGCGGCTAGAGGGTCCAGCCCTGTATGACCTTTCTGCACATAAAAAATAAGCTTGGTCAGACAAGTGCCACAGCCACCACAAGGTAAGTAGCAGAAACACATGCCTGGTGCAGGGAGTTACAGAGGAGGGAGGAAAACAGGCTTTATCCATCTCGGTGAGCTCTTGGAAGAGCTAAAATTATAACATGCAACCACACTTTAGATATCTCAGTTCAGAGACTGCTAGCTGTAGCATACCTCTATTGCTAATGGTGTTAAACTTCACACAGTATGATTCAAAACCTAAACAACATGCATAACCTCCAACTTTTTTCAAGTTACGTCCTTATTCAGGCAAAGACAGGCACCAGATTAAATCTCCACCACTCATTCTCCCAGCTCACAAAGCATCTTCTTCACACCGTGTAGTCCCATTTAGAAGTTGGTGTTCTTGCACCAGGGGTCCTTACAGTCCTCAGGCTTCAGCCTAACTATGTTTTCATTGAAATCATGTTCACAAAGCTCTCAGGAACCTTCAGCAGAATTGTGTTTCACCTGCGTAAGATACAGCGTCAACATATTCAGAAGAGTGTTGTCAAGTGGGATTAAAAAAAATATTAAGGTCGTTTTACTAGCTTTAGCCCTGTAGTCTTAAATTAGTTTATATTATAAGCATGTGTAGCTATTGTGCACACGCCTGAGCAAAAAATGCCACCCACAGGCTTGATATAATGCCAGGAATATTTTATAATGAAATATGTTTCATCCTCTGCTTCTGTGCTTAAATTTCTTAATCACTGTTCCAAAACATGGGACAATGAGGTGCACTGTATGGTCTACAAGGGGCAGAGAAGAGTATCTGCTATATTTCCACAATTGCTGTGGCATTTGAGAAGCTTTAGGATATTTTATTGCAAATTAGATACATAATGATCACTTCACTCATTACTGAAATGTCCAGGAACAAGCATTCCTACTGGGGCAAGGAGCAAAAGCCTTTTAGCAATGCACAAAACAACAGTTGAGGAGAAAAATGAGGAATATCTTTTCTAACTGAAACCAGTGAGGAATATTTAAGTAGGTAGAATGTAATTATCTGATTGAAATTAAGCCATGACATTGCAGCTTTCACCTCTACTCTTGAAAAAAAGTACCATGGGATCCGTTAAATGACTGCATGTGGACAGGACTGCAGTTTTTTATCTCATTCAGAGGCATGGTGGGAAGAGATGTCAACTCAGCATTTAAAAATCCCATTTGTTTTACATGCAGCTTGGGGATATTTTTAAACTTTCACTTTTTATTGATTTGTTCTTAATACTCAGGGAAAAAGAAAGAGTTTCCACAAATAGGACTGCAGGTACAAAATAGATAAGTGATCTTTCTGCACAAGAAAAATAACATTGGCAAGAAGAATGCAGAGATACCAAAATATTTGTGTGGTAAAAATATGTAAAAAACACTCAGGGAATAATAAAACCTGAAATTGGAAACTTTGGTGGATACTCACTCATTAGATGTTTGTTCATATTTTGTGTGAATATATCCAGAATATAATTGGAAAGGATTTTCACTAGTGTAAAATAAAAGTGGACTTTCTTGAGCCAGAGTAATGAGTTGCAAATAAAACAATTTTTAATACAGCAAGTCAAACATGCCAGATGTGGGGCACACACACATATGTCTATGTATTACTACCAAAAAAAAAAAGTCTCTTTCCCACAGAACAAGCTTCAGCACAGTGACCCTACCAGTTATTGCCTTCAACTTCAGGTTTTAAGTACACTCTGAAAGAATCTCATGTTCCTATAATATGAAGGATGGGAAATCAAACAGAGCATGGAACAGTGTAGAGCAAAGCTGAAATCTCTACATTCACTCTTTGCTTCTGCTTGCATCTTAAAATATGATTTCCATCAGCAGCGTGAATAGCCATGAATGAACATATCATGAAGCACAAATAAACTGGAAACATCTCACAACTTGCATACTTTACTTGGTAATAAGGCACACAGAGTCTTCACTTTTGCCTTGACCTTAACAGCGAGTCTAAGCTTGGCGTCCTGAAGCACTTGTTGATTGCTCCTAAGACCTGAAAATTTATGTTTCCTCCAGCCACCCTTAGCTGTCTGCCCAGCCCTGCTAGTAAGACAGGTCAGTCACACCATCATGCTCTGAAGGGGCACCTTCTCTGAGGAAATTAATTAGTCCTTGGGGGTAACCTTGACTTTAGGGAATTTCCTCAAATTGTCCCCTGCTCTCAGCTCTGCTGCCCCACAGGTTTCCCTGGGTATTCCCCAGGGGTCTGTGCTGGCTCCAGTCCTGTTCAACGAATTCATCAATGACCTGGACGAAGGGATAGAGTGTAACCTCAGCAAGTTCGCTGATGGTACCAAGCTGGGAGGAGCGGCTGATACACCAGAAGGCTGTGCTGGCACCCAGCGACACCTGGACAGGCTGGAGAGCTGGGCCCAGGGGAACCTCATGGAATTCAGTGGGAGCAAGTGCAAGGTCATGCCCCTGGGGAGGAACAACCCCCCGCACCAGCACAGGCTGGGGGCTGACCTGCTGGAAAGTGGCTCTACTGAGAAGGACCTGCGAGTGCTGGTGGGCAGCAAGGTGACCCTGCGCCAGCACTGACAGCGCCCTTGTGGCCAAGAAGGGCAACGGTATCCTGGTGTGCATTAAAAGGAGTGTGGGCAGCAGGTCGAGAGAGGTTATCGTCCCCCTCTACTCCAGCCTAGTGAGACCACATTTGGAGTGCTGTGTCCAGTTTGGGGCTCCCCAGTTCAAGAAGGACAGGGAACTGCCTGAGCAAGTCCAGCAGAGAGCTGCCAAGATGATCAGGGGCTGGAGCATCTGCCTTATGAAGAAAGGCTGAGAGACCTGGGTTTGTTCAGCCTGGGCAAGAGAAGACTGAGGGGGGATTTCATCAATACCTATAAATATCTAAAGGGTG
This sequence comes from Phalacrocorax aristotelis, assembly GCF_949628215.1. Lineage (NCBI taxonomy): Eukaryota > Metazoa > Chordata > Aves > Suliformes > Phalacrocoracidae > Phalacrocorax > Phalacrocorax aristotelis. The sequence goes on from NC_134280.1 coordinate 65,423,024, forward strand.
GGTGTCAGGATGATGGGACTGGACTCTTTTCAATAGTGCCCAATGACAGGCCAAGGGGCAACAGGCACAAGGTGGAATACAGAAAGTTCCAGCTAAACATGAGGACAAACCCCTTCCCTGTGCGGGTGCCAGAGCAGTGGCACAGGCTGCCCAGGGAGGCTGTGGAGTCCCTTCCCTGGGGACATTCACCCCCCGCCTGGACGCGGTCCTGTGCCCCTGCTCTGGGGGTGCCTGCTCACGCAGGGGGTTGGACGAGATGATCTCCAGGGGTCCCTTCCAACCCCCACCATTCTGAGTCTGTGATAACTAGTGTGGACTGGCAGCGAGTTTAGGCTCAGCCTGTATTCTGCCCTGTCTAGATCCAATAACATCTAATAGCAAAAATAAATAAAATAAATTCTACAGAGACATGGGTCCCAGTGCTTCAATACAGAGTCCCAGAGGAATGAATTGATTGACACGAGGAAGCAAGGGTTCAAAACTTTACAGGAATGGGTCAAAATTGTACCTGGCTTATTTCATACAAGTACGCACACACCTGCTCAGCTGGTAAGGAATTCTAGTTTTGCCTCTCCCTTTTACCCCACATCTAGCCCTCTCACGGAATCTCAAGCAAATGAGTGTGTCTACATACAAGAAAGCTAAAGCCAGCTGGAACTGGTAGGACCTGGGAAGGGCTTAATCAGCAAAGCTTATATATTAAGCACCTTCTCTGCTTAGACCCAACGCTCAACAAGGAACAGAGCAGAAGCTATGGATAAAAGTAGATTTGTCACAGACTTCAGCAGGAACAAATGCAATCTTTGCATGAATTATTAAGATGAAGGCAGCCCTGATTATCAATAGGGTTATTACCAGCTGAAAGACACCTTCAGGTGCATGCAGAACACCCCATGCATGTGTGCTGCACCTTCCGTGCAAGACCTGTCCCATCTGTGTACCCTGCACCAGCAATGCACAGGATTCTCTAAAGGGTAATGTAAGCCTTGTCCTCACCAGATGAATGCGAACCTGACAGCATATGGTGCTCAGTTAATGCTATCCTCCCGTCCTGACACAGTTTAGAAGCACATCAGAATCTGTCCATAATCCAACGGCTGTCTGCTGCTTGTGATACACATGGTGCTAACGTTCAGAGAAATTATTTGGTTGACACACTTTTCAATTACCCCTTATCTTTAAAAACATTATATAAGACAATTTGCCGTGAGTTAGAGCTGAATTTTAATTCATATTATTTGTATTCTGTAAGTACATGTGGGGTTATTGAAAGTATTGAAAATTTTAAAGTTTGAAATGAACTGTTAATTTCTGAGTAGAAATTAAACCTGAAAAGAACAACTAGAAAGATGACATTTTGGCACCTCCTGTACAATGGAAACCAAAGTGTTGGATACGGCTCTAGAAAATGCCACATATCCAACAATAATACCTAGAAACAGTCTAGGAAGCCTTCTCAGAGCTTCACTTTGTTGAATTCTTTTTAAAAAAAACTGAAAGTGTCTGTGTCTGAGGTGCATAGACACAATATACACCTACAGATCAGGATCTGGAATGCAAACTAATGTTTTCACCTTACCTGCTTTAAGCATGTCATTAAAAAATCCGTAACTAAGGATATTCTCATTTGCAGCATCCTAGATCAGTGGTCAAAAAGCAGACCAAAGCGTTCTCCCATCTCCATCACCTTGAACCTCTTGGGTATAATAAGTGTGTTAGTGAAAAAATGGATTTGGATTTCATCCTCGTTCTTAAAAGATCAAATGGACTAAAAATTATCATAGCAGCCCTCTAAACTTTTGCTGAAGAGGCAAGATCATGAAAGTGAAACACAGCAATGGTCTCCATTAATCTTCCACATTACTCCATGCTTTCTCCTTTGCTTCTGCTTCACTAATCCTTCTGTTCCCAGAGGTGATGACTCAGCCAGGTTTGCTTTCTTTTTGAAAAACTGTTCCCTTTCTGACTAACCAAGCATAAGACTCTTATTCCAATCTTTATACAGTGTGCACAGGAAATTTCATCCCATTCTCAGCAGAAATAGCTACATGGGCATAATAAATACGCTTACATCAGCACTGCAGCTCGGATCAGAAGCTCACATGGAAGCAAATCTCTCATTTTACTTCCTTTGCTGTGGTTTTCTCTCTCCCTAGCTCAGTCTCAGAGCACACAGGTTTGAGCCCTTTTGGATGTAACTTAACTGGGAGGTGTGCTCTAGCGTGCATCCCTGAACAGGGCTAGAGCAGAGCAAAATAAAAACCTTCTGCAGTGCAGAGGTGAGGCCCTCAGCTCCAGCTGTTTCACTGCGCATCAGCAGGATCCTTTTGGTCCTGACCACTTGCTCATGTGTACATAGCCAACGGGCCTCATATCTACAGGGAGCGTAGGGAAAGCCTGTGATTTGCTGTGTCTTTGTTCCTATAAGCATCCCGTTTCTTGTGGGAACCTGCTTCTGCTGTAGTTTGATACGCAACACATTAGTTGAAAAACTGTTTCTTCTCTGACTAACCAAGCATCCAGCTCTTATTCCTACCCTTATACAGCATGAACAGTATTTAGCTTCTAAATACTTCAAGTCATTCTTTTCCTAAAGTAACTTCCAGGCAGATAACATAGGTGTGGTCATTCAAATTTCATTTCTGTCTTTAACTCTGATAGATTCCAATTTTTGTTATAATGAAAGTCACCTGTAATGAGTTTACTCTAAATTGTCAAAATGTATATAATTTAGTTTCTTTTCAGCATACACTCTCCTTCCTGCCTCACAGCATGTTCACATGATAAAAAAAATACATTTGAAATAAAATCACATACTTTAAATTAAATATTTCTGGAATAAGTATGTCAAACTCATGCAGAAATTATTGCTATGAAAAGGCACTCTTTACAAAAAAACAAAGTGTGAGAGTTTATGTGTGTGTGTGTGTGTGTGTATGCACATATTTAAGAGAGTAACATTTTGTAAAGACTACCAGTCCCTCCGGAAAATCTTCTAGCGTTGTCTTCTGAAAGCTAGCTACCTTGTTAAGAAAATTTAAAAAAAAAGAAAAAAAAAAAAAGAATTATTTTCAGTGTTCTTCTTGGCCATATGCTTTTGTACTTTCTTTTCCAGCAAGTGATAGTTTGGAATTATGAATCCAAAGATACAGTATTTGACATTTAGTATAACTGAGGAATTAAAAAGAAGGTTTCTAAAACAAAACCCTTTGGATAAATCAGATCTACCCCTTCTATGTAAATAAGTTGAGTAACCAAATATCTTCCCTATCCTCACCTCTTTCCAAAAGGATTTTGCCTATTTTTAGACCAAGGACTACTGCTTATCCTTCTTACAATCCCTATTTGTATTACAGCTGTAGCAATGCATGTCAGAACTATTCTACGTGATTTAAATAACTGTGGTCTTGTATCGAGGGCAGGAGATCTGAATTCAAGGCAAAACTGTCCAAGCTCCCATTTTTGTCAATGGTAGGACAATGGGCAAATTCGTCTCAATTTTCAGCGCTCTGAACACCCATAGTTTGCACTGAGTATGAGAGCCTAATTGTAGGTACACAGGTTTCAAAACTGGAATCATACGGACTACCTTGCGCTCTGAACAGGTAACATTATCCTATTTTAAAAAGGCAGAGATCCTGAGGTCTAACTGACTTAGGACAAGCATCTTTTAATCTACTGTATAAAAGGTGCTATAAGAAAGCAAAGGATTTCTATTCTTTCATATTTCATCCGTGAACCAAAAAGGCAAAGGTCATTGAAGCTTTCATTAGTGATTTCATTTTGTGTAAAACCAAAACAATGTTCAAAAGAAACCTATTTCTGTCTATACCCACAATACAAAAAACATCCTTCCCAAAGACCAGTCGCAGGTTTTTTCTTTTCTCTCTCAGCTCAAGATTTCTAAAACAAGACAGGGCAGTGTTGCAGCTTCCAAGGAATGGGGTCTTTGTGGCACGAAGCCAGGGACGCCTTTAGCAAGCTGTTGGGCATGGTGCTGAGGGCAGGCCGGTGCTCGACGACACAAAAGCAGCAGAGGTAGTACCTGGGAAGGGTTTTATTTCTCATTATCCTACTCTGAGTTGATTGGTAATAAATTAAGCTAAGTTCCCCAAGTCAAGTCTGTTTGGCCCATGACAGTAACTGCTAAGTGATCTCTCCCTGTCCTTATCTCAACCCACAAGCTATATTTTCTTTCCCGTGTCCAGCTGAGGAGGGCAGTAACAGAGCAGCTTTGGTCGGCACCTGGCAGCCAGCCGGGGCCAACCCACCACACTGGGCTTGGCAGAAGGGTCGTTGTTTCAGTCCAGCCGCCCAGGAAAGAACATACCAGTGAGTCACAGTAGCATGGACAACCAAAATGCTGCATCCAGAGGATGAATGAGGGTGCCGTGGGTTAGTCACTAGCGTCCTGTCAGAGATCACTGTACAGGTCCTGCCCTCCTTCCATGACACTCCTCCATTCCCTGATTTCAGAAGCTGCCCAGCCGCTTTGGCTTGGCCTTACCAACTATGCAGGAAACCTGGAAGCCTTTTACAAAGGAGGATACTCATGTCACACATCTGGCGCATGCTGCATATATGTCTGTTTCAGACAGTTCCAGCTTTTGAGAGCCCAATGCTGTCTTAATAAAAGTACCTGGACAGTTTCATCCATCTAAAGATAATTATGTTTCAGGACAGAACACGTTTCCTCACATTTGCCTCAGAAAATGCCACTTTATATTGTTGCCTGGCTACCCTCCACTGAATTCAGGCACAGCACTGTTTCTGCCCTTTAAACGTACTAATTACTTATTGCTGTAATTACAGCACACTAGTTTAAAGGTTTTATCATCACTTTGGACAGATTAACATGCTGTTGTAAGAGCACTTAGGAGGCTTTTATTTCAAATTTCCATCATTAATCAGGCCAATGTTTCTGTGAAAATTCAATATTTATATTACTGATAACAATGTGTATACTTATGGGCATCTGTGTTCATAAATGACATAAAATACAGGTAAACCAGCAGTCACTGAGTACATAATACATCTTTCTTATGTACTGGAAGTATTATATACTTGATGACTCACTTTTTTGCCTGTCATGGCATAAAGGCACAGTGGAGCAGGATTTGCTGGGACACAAAGTCCTCAGTCAGGTCCCTTCTGCTTGGCAGCAAGCAGAGCAGCTGAGACAACATTTTTCCACCAGCAGAGACCTGAGCTCCTAGAGACGTTTTATTTGTAATTTCCAGCAGTGGGAATTACAGGCAGACTACAGGTAATCCTTAATCAGCACTGTCTATCTAGAAGTCTATTACCATTAGCTGATCAATCATAGTCAGGATTTTCAATTAAGAGCAAAACTGTAGCTTGGCCTGCCTACGGAGGAAAGAAAATGGAAATCTCTACATCTCTGAGGGGGCAGGAATAAGAACAATCCTTGCACTCACGGATCCCAAAATTGATAAGCACAAATTGACCACAACTGTAATGGCCTCTCCCATTCCACAAAGCAAGAAGCGAGATAATGATCGTCTTCTCACCAGCCCCATAGTAAGGACTAAGACTGATCTCTTGCGGTATGCATTGCAGCCCGAAGGGTATTACAGACAGCATATTTCATCAGGAAGAATAACCAGAGCACAAATGGTTATTCCAGAGATTAAGTATTTGGAAATTAACTATAATTTTTACTAATTTGTGCAATGGTCATTGAGTACTTATTCATAGTTATGTGCTGTTAACCAAATCACATTGCATATTTCTTAATAAAGACATTTTTTTTGTGTTGATAAAGTCCGAGCGGACATAACAACTTGACAACTTTTGTAAAAAAATGTGTAATTTTTAAAGCTTCTTTAAAAGTCTTAAATGAGGGTGTTTCTCACCTTAGGAGCACAAATGTTGGACTGCTTCATTCATAGCTGTACAATGAGAGATCTAGTCCATTCTAGAGAAGTCCATCCTTCCACTCTTTTCAGAGGCCAGCTATCCAACTGCAGCTTTTTTGGCCTTTCCATTTGAGTCAGAGTCCATTCCAGCAGTATTTTCTCCTTCATATACTAAGAAAATAATGAGTGTGATTACCTGCTGAAATTCTTACTGATACCTTCTTCTCAGTGCTTTTACTCTCTATAAATACTCCTCAAAACAGCATTCAGCTCTATGCTAGTACTCACTAACAAGTCCTAAGGAGAATACAAGGGCTAGAGCATACAACAAAACATTATTTCGTTTCATTATGTCTTCCCAACTTTATCTGGCTTCAATATATGGGCCAAATTCCCACCTATAACAGCCTCTAACTGTGCGGATTCTGCTAGCGTCTTCTGCAAGTGATAAGAGTATGAATTACCTTCCTTTCAGCCACCCTACAGAATTGCTGTTTCTGCTTAATGGCCAAGCGCTATCTGCAGCTGCTGAGTAGAACCACCAGGCAAGAAGGGTTCCGGGTCCGTTCACCTTCTTACAGCTGTTTCTTCAACACTTCAATGGCCAGAACTTCTCCACAAAACCAGGGTTCTTTTTGTTTCATAATAGAAATAAATGGCTTTCTTCCACTTAGGTTAGGCACATCAATGAAATGAGTAGCTCAATTTGACCTATTGACTTCTCCGAGGCAATGGCCTAAATCACAAGACTGATAATTGCCTGATACTGCAAAGACCAAAATTTGGAAGAGGTTTTCTGCAAAAATGGTTGATTTTCTGTCTAAAGTAACAATTGACATTTCATTTACTTAATTACTTTTCTCTTGTTCCTGACATATCATGACGTTTTAGTAACTATAAAATACTTCTGATGCAAAAAAATATCTAAGCTCTGGGTTGCAGACACTGAAAGCTCTTTAAAGACTACAGTCTAGTACAGTTATTGGTAGCTGCAGAAAGTACTTATATGTAGCAAGGATAACAAACTAGTTCCATCAAGGTGATAAATTCCTAACATGGGCAGAATACTTGAAAAATGAAATCAACAGTTTCTACCTTATATATTCAGTCCACAAGAAAAATGCAGTAAATACGGTTACAAGAAATAGAAATTTAGAGTTATATATCATTTTTAGCAAGGAAAAAAAGCTAATACTCCAGACACAGAAAAAATAATGGTAAATATTTACAAATTAGCAACAAAATTCAATGCATATGGAAGTAGAGTTTTGTCTAGAAAAATACTTCAACTAACTTTTTTGCACTTACACAGCATCTTTGTGAGGCTATCAAAGCACTTTCCAAACACTGTCAGTATACCTCTCCAGAAACACTGGTGAGGAACTGAAGTAGAGTTTCACTGTCCAGCAGAAAAGTCTTCTATTAAAAATAATGATCTGATGGTGTAAAAACATGCTCTGGGGACTTTAAATAGAACTAGTAGTCACACAAATCAAGCATCAAGTAATGTCTGATTTCCATCTGATCCACCTGGTTGGAATCGGGAATTAAAACCAGAAAAGGACAAAAAAATGAAGTGAGGAAAAGTGAAAATTACCACAGGATTTTCTAGTTCTCTCACACTACCTTTATTTCTATTTGCAAATAGCCTTTTAGATTTAGATTTAGGGAGAGCTCCTTTGCATAGAAACTCAATTTTGAAATAGGTTTCATATCCAGATGAACTTGGCTAGATTTGTATGTTAACACTGTGATAGCTTTAGCAACAGAAGTAATATTGTAATCTTACAGCTTAGCCTAATAGATGCCCTATATCTCAGAGTTGCATAATAGCATAAATTCATCTGGGTGTTGGACCATTCATACTTTTTGGAATACCTCAATGTACTTATTCTGTGAAAGAATATATTTCTCTTGCATCTTTCTATTGCACTTGCTTTCCTCTCGGTGCCCTCTCATCCAAGAGTTCCTCGTTTTTAGCTTTGGTTATGATTCATTTGGGTTTGAAGCAGTAAATGAGCCTTTGGGGCGTGATAAGATCTGTCAGTGTCAGCAGTCAGACGAGCCAAGTCCAAACAAATTGAATCCCTTCCTAAAACTGGCAAGCGCCACTTGTGTTCAGTCATAATTCCTGGACTCCACACACAGTTTCATTAAGTGCCTTTAACAGGCAATGCTGCTTTTCTGGAGCGGGAAAGGGGGCAAAGAACAGTTATTAGTGAGAAAGAGAGATATACAGCTACCCCAGTAGTGGTCTGCAAATCATGAGTGACATGTACAGAGAGGTTCTTCAACAACTTCTCCAGCAAAAATTTAGGGCGATAGAGTGAAGAAAGTAGAGGTCGGATTCAAATCAAACAAAAAGAGCTTGTTCTTCACACACCAGGTGGGAGGTGGGAGACGTGCCACACCTCTTCCCACTGGGGGCTATGGCAGCTGTCCAATGGACCAACACTGTCATGGCATAGACATCCGTTCAACAATCGATTGGAAACCACATCTGACCCAGCAAATTCCTGAAGATGACACTAGCTGGCTGCTAGAAGATTGCTGAAGAAGCCTCCCTTTCTCTGTGCTTCCTCAGGAGTCCCTTAGTCCTTTGCCACTGGTCTTACAATCAGGTATCAGGTCCAACTCAGCCCTATGTTCTGTCTTCCATACAAAAACATGCATAAGCTGCCTAACAACTCTATTAAAAATGCAACTAAATAGTCATTCTAAAACATCAAATTACACACATTTCACTGTTCAAAGCCACTTGTAATTATATAGCACTCCATATATTTCCAGAGTTCAAGGAAATCGATAATCTTCCAATGGTTACTGCTAATGACCACTTACAAAATAAGGTGTTTAAAGTACACTCTCCCTTGAACGTCCAGCCACTTAGAAGAAGCCACAGGAGGAGTAATCTCTAGTTTAGAAGAAGTGGCTAATTTAAATGAGGAACTAAAATACTGCTTATCAACAATACGAGAGACAAGTAAGTACCATGAGATTTAATGGTGGTATTACTGCTTTGATCCCTAGTGCTCAAAGCAATAATCCATGAGTTTTAAAATTCAAGTGCTTGACTGAAACTCTGAAAGCTCAGGTGGATTGCAGAGCACAACTGATAAAAGTAGATCTTTAATTAGACAATCACTTTATAGGAGATTTCTTTTATGAATATTAAGGAGGTTTGAAAAACTATTAGAAGTTGTTTATAAAACACATGCAGCTCTGGGCAGTTCTTCCTCGGAAAAGAAGGTATAACTTTTTAAAAATCTATATATGATCTAAACATCTATGACACACATACAGAGTCATCAAATTACAGACATGGGATATGTGGACATTCCCTAAAACTGACATTGCGTGGTTGAAAATTCCCACTAACCCAGAGCACCTGTAATATATGAAACACAAATTATGATTTGCAATTTTAGGGTAAACCGTGTGCTTGCTTTGTCATTTCACATCTCAGCTTTTTTCTTCTCTGACTTAGTATCTCAGTCCAATACACTGCTTTCAATGTGTCACTTGAGACTCGCTCGCTTCGCATCCCTCAGCACTCGCCCATCTGCTTGTGATTCATTGCATGGGATAAGAATTCACAGCCAAACCCAAGTTGTGGCAAATACTCCAAACACAGTCATGTTCCATACGAAAATAACCCCTCTCATATAGTATATCAGCTTTCACCCTTTCCACCCCTATTGTATTCCCAGTATTATTTTAAATTACTCGCTGTTTCTTAAATTCTTGATTAACGACAATTTATTGTTGACTAAGAGAACAATCGTCAGGTGGATGAATTTAAATTTTTCTCCTACAGCCAGAGGAAGCTGGTTTATTTCCTGAAAAGAAAGAAAGATTGTTAAAATCAGCTGGAAGTGTGTTGGAAGAGTCACAAGCTACTGTGCACAAGCATCTGCATTTTATCTAATGTACTAAATGAAACACCCAAAGAAGTTTCAGCTTTTGTTTTCTGCAGGCACTATGCACTCCTGTTTATAAAACAGTAATATTTGTTCTGCATAAAAAGGATGATATTTAATTTACCCAACATCCAGACTCCCTAGGTGTCACGCACTCCCCCCGCCACCAAGTCCACTCACGAATATCTCCCTGCTTGTGCGTATAACTTGAATATTAAGTCAAGAGTTATAACCCAGATTTCAGCCATTCCCAAAGCTAATCTGCAGTTAGGAAATATGTATTACCTTAATGCTTTTAACGTACCCCATTTTTTTCTCAGTACGCTATGTTAACCCCATGGAATTTCTTAAATAATAACAGCAGCATTAGAAAATAAAGATAAAACCCACAAGTTTAGCTTTTGCTTTGCTGTATGATCAGTCCTGTGTGTCTGGCAGATAAATGCATGTCCAAATTATTAACTGCTCTTCCTTAGTAAGGAAAGATAGAAACAGAGAAATAGGAATGCCCCTGTGATCTTCTCATTTTTATTACCCCTTTCTCTATCAGTGTATACTAATAATTTTTACTTATCTCAGGTGACGCAACTTGTAACCACTATAAGCTTTTATCACATAACAAAAATATCTCTTCCTTATTTCTTTGTTTACTAAGTCCCTGGTTTATACTTGCTTAATAGTATATCTTTTTCATTTCTCCCCGTCTTCCTATGTACCCATGCGAGAAAGCAAGCTATATTTTCTGTAGCTTTCACTCTTGCCCCCTCCCTGCCCTCGTCCAGAAATTTTTGGTAAATTAATTCCCGATAAGTCCCTGTGGTAAACGAGCACGCAAAAAGAGATCTCATTATTGCCATGTATTAGTAAGCTCCTATAATTTTTGCATTAGATTCTTTCAGTGTCTAAAATGTACTTGCCAACTGACTTGTTGCAGGGTGAGAGTTAACCAATAATATATTCAAATATATATTGTTAAAGAAATGACCCAGAAATAGACGGCAGACCATTTCTGGAAATGAACTTCTCAGGCTACCTCCAGCTGCATTGTGGTGTTAGGAAATACTTCAATTATTTTCACAGCGGGGCTCGCTGTAAGCCGTCGCAGGTGCGTAACGACCGCAACTGCGTCTATACGCTTTCTTCCTCCTACCCTGAACAACTTCGCTTTTTAGCTTGTTTTTTACAAGGTACTTGCCTGTACTGGCTGCAGCTTTGTGCTCTTCTTTCAAATTGCCATTCAATCAGGCAAGCATTGTGCTGATTTCTAGCTCAGATTCAATTTACAGCAAACCTTTGGGTTGCAATTACCTATAGTGGATGTTACATGACAATCATCATGAGGATCCGTTCTTTCCTAGCCACATCATTCTTGGAAGATCACTTTCTTTTTTCTTGATTTTACCTGAGTTACCATCTTTTGTATCTCCCCTTCTCAGAATCTATCGGCACATCAACTTATTAGTCAAACAGCCTTTTTTAATGCTACGTGTTTATTAATACCAGATGCGTTTGATCTATATTCATCACACAGTTTTATGAAATGGTTATGATCCCTCACCCTTTTCTGCACAACCCACTTTACTTCCGAGGCACGTTACTGCACACAGACCCGGTGGCTCCTATGTGGACCGATGACTCTCTCCGACCATCTCTATGAAGGCTGTCTTGGCAAGCTCAGGAACCTCTTCCTATTTTTTGTAGCAGAAGATTAGAGAAACATTCAAGTGATGTCCCTCACCTGCAGAAATATGGCTCTGTTCATTTTGCTTGGATCCTCTTCAGCTTAAAACTTTATAACTGTAGGAAGTTGTAGCAAATACATTTTAACCAGAACAAGTTTATTAGCAGATGATTTCCTTTTTCTTCCTCAATAAAAGCAACACTGGCTGCAGGTATTGATACACAGCCTGCCTACTTTGTAATAACAGAGAATAAAACTGACCGCAGCAGAAATGTTTTCAAAAAGCTTTCATATGCAAAGGAGCATGTCTGTCCCAGGCCTTGGGTCTCCCTGTCATCCACACATCCATCTGCCTCTGCTGCCTTAAGACTTTTACTGCACGTCATTAGCAATTGCCCTGACATGGGGTTTGGGTATTGGGTGTGAGACTGGCAGAGTTCCACAGGTTCTGGCTCTCTAGAGGCTTGATTTGGCATTTTCACCCCCAGAACTATAGTTATACATTGACCTTTTGTAAGTTCTGTATATTGTTTAAAAAAAATAAAAAATTAAAAAAAAAAAACCAAAACAAAACATGCAGGCATTTTTTTTTACTCTGATAAATGCATGTTTTTCTTTAAATTCTTGTACGTTAAAAATAACAAACAAACAATAGATAGGTTTCTTATCTCTATCTCTCTGCACTTCTGCGCACCTCTTGCACTCTTCTGCCACTTTATCCGGGAGCACTGACCCACCCCGGGGTTACAGAAACAGACTGCTGTTTCAAAGACACTTTATGCTCTGTCCTGCCTTCTGTAACTGGAAAAAAAAAAGCAGCAGCAAAGAACATCCGCACTTTGTATATGGAAGAAATAATACCTGTCTTTTTATGTCTAGTTTTGACTTTTCAGTGTCACTGAGGTGTAGAAAATGGTATATGAGCTATACCTTGGGTCCAGCGCATGCTTATTCTAACCCAGGATTTGGATATTCAGCTTTTCCAGACTTAGTGTGTTACGTGATGTTTGATTCCAAGTTACATATGTTCCAATAATTCAAAAAAAGTCCTTCAGGGAAAAAAAAGTGTGGTTTTGAGTTGTTACAAGCATGGAAAATCCTGCCCTGAAACAAAGGTTTGGATTACTTGGAAATAGGTCTTAGAATGGAAAACTGTATCTCCATCCCTAGGAAGATAAAGAATTATCTGTTCTGTCCACCGCAAAACAGACATTACCTTCAAATTGAACTAATGCAATTAAAACGGCTACACTTTTAATTGATACCTATGTCATAATAATTATGCATAACAGGGCCACAAAAGTTAATAAATACATTTTAATAGCCCACGGCAATTTCTCATCATGCATCTGATGGTAGCTAACAGATGCGTCCAGAAATTTCCTTCTGTGTAAAGAGTTTTGCTGTGAAGAGCTGCTGAGTATGTCATTGCACTATTAATCACTTTTCTTTCCCTCATTTTGAAAAACCCTACGGGTGCCAAAACTACTGGCTAATGAATTGCAGGTACAACAGGTTGAGGGACTTTCAGATGTTCTAGCTGAGGGGCTAGGAAGAAAATAGCTTATATGTATCGACGTTATCTTGGGAGAAAATTGCCAAAATTGCACATACAGTGCCTTCAGCCTCTGTCTAGTGCTATAGAAAAATCACCCTCCTCATCAGGCAGTAGCAGCAGGTATAAGTCGTGTGTTGAGTGTAGACCCTTACCGCTACACAACCAGTTGAGTTGGTCATAGAAATCACAGGGGAGTTTTATCCCGGAAGCAAACTGAACAAATATGACAGATCTTTTCAGAGAAGAGCCACAATTTAGCAGACCCGTTTCCTCAGGAAAATGTTTACATCTAAGTAGAGGTTTGTGGAGCTCACTGGGGCTCTGCACGCCTCCAAATATTGAATTGTACCACTGGGTAAAAACCGCTCAGAGACTCACCACAGAGTATTTCAGTGCTCAGTGTACTGTAAGCTCAGAGGACATCCAACACCATGAGTCTTGTCACCTTTGACGAGGCAAAATATAGTCTCCATCTTCTTTGTAGCTACCCCTTAAGTACTGGCACATGGTGATGAGATCCCCTCTGAGCCTCCTTTTCTCAAGGCTGAACAAACCCAGCTCTCCCAGCCTATCCTCATATGGCAGCTTCCCAGTCCTTTGGTCGTCTTGGTGGCCCTTCTCTGGACCCCTTCCAGCCTGGCCACATCCTTTTTGTATAGCGGGGACCAGAACTGCACACAGTGCTCCAGGTGTGGCCTGACAAGCGCTGGGTAGAGCGGGATAATGACTTCTTTCTCTCTGCTGGCAATGCCCTTTTTGATGCAACCCAGCAAATGCTCCCTTTTATTTTCCAGAACCTGTATTTTCTGTATTTTTTACATAAAACTGTTGGTCACAGTACTAAGGCTGCAGAATGTATCTGTGTTCTACATCTTAGGGAAAAGGAGTATTACAGACTGAAGTCACAAGCATCAAAAGGTTATAAGGTGAAAGAGAGTAGAAGAGTAAAAGCAGACAACAGTCACCTTTAAAGCTGCAAATGTCATAATCCATTCATAATATATATTGCAGAGATGAAAATACTCAGCCTATGCAATACCCGCGTTTTGACTTAGGATCTGTATTAAGTCTAAAGCAACAGAAGAAATTAAGACATGTATAAATCTTTTGAAAAGTTCCTGATCTGGCAGTAGCATCTCAGATTTCATCATATTCAATAAAATAATTGGAACAGCCACATCATGCACCTCAGCACCTTTTGGACACTGTAGGCATATAAACAGTAATAGTACCGCTTGTTAGCATGCGGCTCCTAACCCAAGCCGCTTATGGTTTCCCTGCAAGTATCTGCCATAAAGTCAGTGGAAGTTCTTCTGTATGTGGCATTATGTTATTTTAAATATGTGAGGGATTGGGATGTATGAATATGTCAAAAGACAACATCTTAAAGCAACATCTTACCTCTCTACCGCATGAAATCTAGAAGTGAATAGGATTACTAAAAAAAAAAACCAAAACAAGTAGTAATCTTCACAAAACAAAATATTTTCTTATCTGCAAAATCAGAGATCTGCTGTGGTATTTTGATTTGGGTGTTCTGGAGGTTGGGTTTTTTTGGTAGACTGCTATTCAGGACACACAAACAAACACCAAATGGGACCTATGGTTCAAGGGCAGGAATTAAAGGCTACAAGTTCTGAATTCAACATAATTTTTCTTTGGTGGGAAAGTGAGATTTAGTTCAGTGTCTGCTTCCCCTGCATCCCTCATTTTACTGTATTTTTTAATACAAATTGCTTCTGGTCATTTCAATGATGTCTAATTTTTCATCTGTCAAGTATGATCTCACTTTAACACTGTTAACTTTAATTGAGCTCTTTAGTTTTCATGGTTGAGATCCTTGATCAATTACTCTACATAATGTCTTATCCATGAATGAAATATAGTCCATAAATATGTACTGGCTTATTTATGTTCTTTAGAAAGTTGAAGAGTGACTCTAGAGGTATTAAAGAAATACTCTGTTTGGCGAGCTTCCTGATGATATTTCATAGATTCTGAATAAATTAACAATTCTCTATATTGCTAAATAGCAGGTACAAGCAGCACAAACTTCTTTTCTCTGATGAGTCAATTACCCTTATATGTTTTCACAGATAACTGTATGTAAATATAAACAACATTTCCAGGATTATTCTTGTGAGCGTACCTTTAAAGAAAGGGAGAAGAGAGCTTCATTATGGCTGTTGTTTAAGAAAACCTCGTTATTCCCAATGCAAAATAAGGCTCCTACTTTCTTTGTTCAAACAACACAAAACACATCTGTGTACTGCAACGTTTTTATGGCTTGAGAATAAACTACTAATTTTAAAAGAAAACTTATTTTCACCCACTGACATATGTTGACATGGTGGTCTTACTAGCAATATATTTATCTGAATTTAGTGGTCTCACCATGCAAGATGGGGCTTGACGTTGAAGTCTAGTTTCACTCCCCAGCTAATGAAGCATTGTCTCTAGTGCAACTCATCCTAATGTACCTATTTGTATATGCAAATGGCCTTAGTCTTTGAGAATGTGGGTTTCAAAATGACACTCCAGTAATTGGTAGCCAGCATTGTTCCACTGCAATCAAAAACGGTGTTGCAAGTACAGGATTACAATTTCAAGGTGAGAAAGAGCAGGCAGCAGACCTTGACTTGCAATACTCAGAAAAAGAGCGAAGAAAGGGAAATATAGAGAGGAGTAGAAACCTAGTAAGAATGTAGAAAAAACTGGCTCTGAAGGCAATGCTTTTCAAAGTTATCTGGGATACACTGGTCTGGTTTTAATGTATACCTTATCATGCCAAGACAGGCTGTGGAAGGAACAGACTGCAAAGAGCTTTAGGGGGATCGTTTTCCTTTGTCTTAATGCCCTTCTTTTCTCTAGGCCTTTCCGGTTGTTTTTTTTTTTTCAGGAGATTCTGTGTATGAGCTGAGCAATTCTTCACACAGAGAGGTAGCATCCCACAGACTAGTAGCCCCAGAAATTTCAACCTCCCTGTGAAAACACAGCCAGGAATTAGCATGTTGGGGAGAGAGAAGGGCTGCCAAACACCACGTGGGCTTCCGAGCCCACCGCGGCTCTGCCAGCACACCTCGGCACTTCCCTGAATAAACCTTTTCAATCATGCTCTCCTACAGAGCCACTGTGACGGACTGCAGCAAACTATTGGCAATGCCAATGTGGATGCAAGCGTAAGGGCTGGCCAAAAATCCCAGGCTTATTCATCTGTGGCCTAATTAGTGTTTGCACCTGTACCACCTACTGAAGAGATTTCTGCGGCAGATTCTTCTTCCCCTGCTGTGACCGCGCACACTTGCAGCCCTCTCAATTACAGGTGAGAGAAACAATAACAAAAAAAATACACCCTCAAACTTGGCCATTTTTCCGAATTCAGCTGGTAGCAAATACAGCAGATGCTTGTATCTCATAAATGTCAATTAATTTGAACACACAGCTTCACTTTCAAATAGGTATCGTTCAGATAGAAAAGGTGTGTTCTGTATCTCCGCATCACCAAGCTCTTGGCTGGGCAAAAATAATTCCAGATAAAATTAATTCTTTTGCAGCTTCTGGGGACACAGCACAGCACTAAAGCCCACCACTCTGCCCGTAAAAATGTATTAGCAAGCACTGCATAAACCTCAGCCTGTATATGTAATCTGCTTGAAAATGGAATCAGTTCAACCAGTTTAAGAGGTGGCTTTCCAGTCGGCACTTACTGCGATACCACTACAGTACCTGCTAATAAGCAATTGTTAGTCTCTAGCATCAGCAATAGCTCATCTTGTACCATTCAGTAATGGGACTCTGGTCCCAGTGATGGATTTTGATCAAGGTTTGCAGGAGTATAAACTGCATTTAATCATCACCAGAAGGTTGGTTTGTTGTTTGGTTTTTTTTTTTTAATACAATTCTTCATAATGCTCATTGGATAAACCACTCTTTCTGCCTGTAAGGTTATCGTTTTCCTCCAGAACCTTTTCCTCTATTGTCTTCTGGGAATAATTTTCATCCCAAGACCACTGAATCTTCTCTGGCTTTGAAGTATAGCTTAGCATAAAACCAAAATGAGAATCGTATTTCACTCCTATGAAAGTTAGTTCATCGGAAGGCAGTGGGAGAACTCTGAGAATCCAAATTGCGTAAACCAGTCCTGTGTTTTATTAGGGATTCTTCTACAGCTGAAACATCAAAAATCATGACCACTATCTGTCAGCATCTTGAAATACGCGTGTAGTGTGAAATAACTATAAACGCCATTAAGGTGTCTTATTTTGTATAAGTTGTCATGAAAATCAATGCGCTGACAAATCTAGAAAAACTCATAAATAAAACCGTAAATAAATATCACAAAATTCAAAACAAAATCTTATGCCCAGGCACACTGCACGATGCCAGTTTGGAGCCAGCATCTGAATCCTCACTTACCATGACTCACAAATCCCTTTTTCTCTCTTTTTATGGATTCCAAGGCGATAGGTAGCTGCAGAGAGAGTTCCTGTCTCACTTCCTGCAGAATACAAACCTCTTCACTTCCAACAGCAAACTAATGATCACTGACAAGGCATTTTGGGGGAATTTAAGTTAACAAAAGCATTTTTCTTTCCCTCAGTCCTGTCCTTCAGGGTGTTATAATTCTAGAGATTCCTCCAAGATCACCAAAATTAGGCTCTCCAGAGCTTGCAGCAGGGACCAAAGCCTTCCAGAGAAGTTTGTTTGCAAACCATCTAATCTCTTTATAGAAAATACTAGTCTACACATACATTTCCAGATATGAATCACCTTCTTCTAGGTTTTCCTCATGAATAAAATAAAAGGCATAATCTGGTTCCTTTCACAACCAGATGTTGAAAAATGATTCATTTTGTGGACCCACCTAGAGAGGGCGAATTCAGCCATCCCCTTGGACCTCCTGTTCTGGGGAGGATTCTGCACTTGGCAATTTCCAGTGCATTTCCTTGGAGGTTTTCACACAAGAACCTGGGACTGCAATTTTAATCCTTCAAGAAGAAAATTGAGGGTAATTCCTGCCCCACTCCAGTCCAACAAAATGCAGAGTTATGCCTCAAAGATTTTGCTTCCTGTATTACCACCAAGACTTCTTCCCGGTGCCCGAGACATATATTTTCCTATATCACATACTTCATCCTCATGCGAATGAGTCTGCAGTATGGCCAATACCCATAAAGCAAAAGCCTTAAGTCTTCCCCCAAATTATATTTATTGCTTAAAATAATTAGGGTTTTATATATACACACAAATACAAGCAGAATGCTTCTCTTAAAAAAAATAATTACGGTGGATTTAATTGTCAAACTTCTATTTGACACCAAAATCGGCAGAAATGACCCGGTTATAAAAAGCAAATTAGCTATGAACCTAACTTGCATTTCACTAAGATGGGTTGCTGGTCTGACCAGAAAATGCAGCATCAGGAACCTCATGAGGAAATGTTTTCCAGACTTCAGTTTTTTCAAGCAAAAGAAGCTTTGTGATAACGTAGGCAAGAGTAAAAATTTCTGAGCCCTCATTAAAACCAACAGTTATTACAATCTCTATTTTTCTAAATTCATAAAGGAGAAAAAAAATCCGAAAACCTTTAAGTCAAATTGCTTTCAAGGCATGACCTGGCATCCATTAGTTCCTTACTGCTCCCTTTAGAGAAACTGTTTAAGTGCTGTTTGGTACTTCTGACTGCGTAAACATTTCTCTCATGATGACAGTTACCTACAATTATCCTAAATCATGCTTTTTTGCTTTGCCAAGGTACAAATAATGTTCATTACTTATGTTTTGTAAGCCCCGCAGTTTAATGCACATCCTCATTTATATGGTTGTAAACATACTTGTGAACTGCAGCTTTCCTTCCCACAGTTAATAGGCTGTATAATGCAAAAATATAAAGGTCACAGTGACCTACAAAAAATCTTCAGTTTAGTTTAAAAGCTTTCTTGACAGTCAGAGGGAAAATGTTGTAGCACCTTAAAATCCTAGAGCTCACACAGAACACAAGAAAAGCAAGACCCTCGTGGGATAAAAACACATGTACAAACCCAGAAAGTAAAGAGAAGTCATGTGACTCTATATTTAAAATTTTCATTTTAAAACAGGGTTTTGACCCTAGGGAGAGCTGAGCTAATGTCTTTTTCCTCTCTTTATTTTCTTGTAGTGTGGACTGAACAACTGGAACAAACATGTAACAACAGGAAGCATAACCGCTTTACGTAAATGCTTTGTAGCTGAATGTCTGAGGAAATGGCAATGGCATTTCATGTCCTGCTTCTTTTAAGGAGAAAAAACAAAAAGAAAAAAAAAAACATGGTGCATACTTTTTTTTTTTCACTGCTCAGTTTGCAAACAAAAATAATAAAAAAAAAAATAATGAAGGTAATAAAGCGCAAATTCAGACTCAGAGGGAAAACACATTTTGTTTCGGTCAGCATTTTCAAGGACAAGACGACAACGTTTATACTTTTGCCGCAGTTGGATTTATACGGCAGCTAGGTGGCTGCACCAAAACTGCAACGGAGCCGGACGCTTACTTGTCGCTCCCTCTGTTCTTCTGTTCATCCTGGCACTCAGTGGAATCCTCTCCTGCCCTCCTGGTTTTGTTTTGCGGGACATAACATACACAGCTTTATGGAAACACAAAAGACAAAAAAGGTGAAAACTGCTTGTTAATGAGTTTGCTGGAGGTTTTTATCTCTATTTAACTGGCAGAGAAGGGGGAGGACGTGCTTGTTTTCTGTGTCTGACCATCCCTTCAGGAAGACTACACTGATGAAATAGTACCAGGACTCCACAGTACTGAGAGTTTCCTTTCTGCTTTTGCATAAGCATTTCAGAATTCAAATCCCGAAAGCAAGAAATGCAATATCAGTAATCCCCTTTCCTTTCCCCTTCTCCTAAGGAAGGAGCAGATCGGATCAGCAGTGCTTTCACAGCACTGATTAGCCCTCAGAAGTCTCTTATACTGCCTCTGCAGCTCCCCAAAAGATATCTGTGAACCATCTGTTTTCTCCTCTTATATTTTATTTATCTTTAGGATTCATTCCTTCATCTATTCCGATCAACAGGACTGTTTCATCAATCCAGGTAGGAAGGGAAAAGCAGTTTGATTACTTACCTCAAGCAGTAAAAACTGTAATGTGCTTCAAGTTACCGTGAGGCCATTAAAAAAACAGACACAGCATTTCAGCTGCATTCGTCTCGCTGCACACTGTTCATCAGCCCAGAAGCTGTGCCACCAGGGACCCAGAGAAATCCAGCTCCGTGTTTCTTTGGAGTCACTCTGTGTAGGGGACTTGTGTGAAACAATAAGCGTAATAACGTGACAGCCTTGCACTCTTGCTATCTCTTGCACAAGAAACGGCATGCTGGGTCCCCTTCCTTAAGATACAACTTGGAGGAGGTTTTAGGCTGTTTAAATTTGTACCAGCAGCTGAAAAGCTTCTAAATAGCCTAGGGAAATTAGGAACTGAAAGTTAGGTTGAATTTCTTCCTTCTCTCAGGTCCTACGCTTCATATTTCACCTACCTAACTTGAAGATTGCAAAGCCTGTCAAACAGAGCATCCCAAGATCAATTGCCTTGGCCGAAATCCCCAACTGTGTCACATAAACTCTCTCAAACACCTCTAATATTTCCTAATTGTGAATAGAGACCACTGTTAGAAAAGTCTTCCTTCCTCATATTGTCAAATATGTTACTATTTCTGCTAGATGTATGGAAAATACCTTAACACCCTTGCTACATCACCGTGTGGCAACTCTACAGAAAAGTTGATTTTTCCAGCGAAATCTGTTCTGTGCACCTTGGTCATCGCTACGTGTCTGTCCCCAAAAAAAAGAACAGTCCGTTTTGGAAGCTATTCCCTTCCATGAAGGGACGTTTTTGGCACATGCACCAAAAATTTCACGTGACTTGATGCACTACAGATATATACCCCTGTTACCTGAATGAAGAACAACTTTTCAGTTGTATCCTGCTGCTTCCGGGGCTGTTCATATCATGGCATTAACAACTGCAGAGGCAAGTTGTCATCCTTGGCAAGGACACCAGTACTCACAGCAGCAGAGAGTCAGTTACCACTGTACTGTCATGCCCCACCATCCCCTTCGCTCCCTGACGAGGGAAGTAGCAGTTTGATTTTTTCCTTTTACCCTTCCAATTCATAAGCAAAATTAATGAATACAAGTTTTAGAGAAATAAAACCCCACAAATCTTACTCCAAGCAATGCTTCAATCCAACAGAAAAGAAACACAGATAAGACCACGAGCATTTCAGCATCCTACAGAGCCCATCTTAAAAGGATTTATATAATACACCAGCAATGAGAAATATGAAATTTTGGAATAAATAAGAATAAATGTATCTTGTGTCAGTTTTTAGGAACACCAGGGTGTGACAGTGTCACAACTTCACCGTGACTCTAGAACAAAAATATAGTTTCTGTTTCAAAGGGTTTAAAATGGAAAAAATAAGACAATGGACAGTAAGTATATGGCAAGCATAGGCAAGTAGATAGGGAACAAGAACAAGAGAATAACACATTTCAATCAGAATTGTGCACTGTTAATGCAATAAATCTTTGCAGAGTGACAGTCTCTGTTAAATAAATGCATTTGCACCTTGAAAGTTTCAACATAATTCTACATAAAAGAGAAAGTTTTCATTTTCTCCTTCCTGCTGTCTAAAAGCCATCTGCAATCAGCTACTAAATATAACCCCAGGAAAAGCAATCAGACCCCATGTGGACTCATCGAGGTATATGGAGAAGGTAACACAGTCGTGAAACTGCAAGTATTTACCTCCAATCAAAACTTTCTGGCTGGATTCCAGGCAATGGATTTAGCATCACTGAAGGCTGTTAGCGTGTCTTGAAAACACATTGTAATTTGTCTTTGGTCCCTGGCATAAGGATATAATTCTAGGGAAAAAGCTCTCTAAATAGGAAATGGGGTAAGCATAGTTCTAATAACAGGTGTTAAGAATTGTACAATCCAGAGCGGCATAACATAAAAATGCAAATTGAAAAAACGAAAAAAGCTGCAGTGTTTTCTCTAATGCAACTCAATGCACAGATTTGTAGACAGATATACTCCAGTGAATCTACCGTCTTGATTTTATAGCACCTGATGCGTCAGCACCTGCCTACTAATAGAATTAAAATACTCTCTCCATTTCCAAAAAAACCACAACTGCATGAGAGGGATATGTATTTGCCAAAACAACAAAGAATTACTGATCCATTGCAATACAGCTGGTGTTTCCGGGGCCAGTGAGCCCTCAGAGTACCCTTCTAAAGTATAGCAACCCAAAGACATCGTCAAGGAGCTCCGCACACATTAATTTGCGTGCAATGAGGCACCAATATCCCATGGTATTTTGGGATATCGAGTAACTTTTTTTCTTTTTCTGAATTGAATGGTAGCTTTTCGTACATCAGTTTCAAAGCTGCCAAAAATATTTTGCATGAAAAATTAAAAAGAATACATAAGATTAAAAAGGAGATGTACCATTTGTTATTGATGGCATCTGTGAAGACTGAAAACTTGTACTTTTCTCCATTAATAACAATTTCTCCTAGTTCACTTCCAAAACATGATTAAAAAAAAATATTGTAAAAGTCTTAGTCCCCCTGTGCAGAAGACGCTGAGCGCTTCTGAAATCAAACCACTCATTTCAGTAACTAATGCACAGATTTACCCAGCTAATCCTACATAACTTAGCTGGTAAATACTGGACTTTCATAGGAAATTCTAAACATATTACAAAGCTGTTGAGAAAGTTCTCACAATCGCAGGAGTCATCTAGAAAGTGGCGTTGAAGTTTATCAAGAATAGATCTAATGCACCTAATCTTGAAAATATATTCACAGGAGGAAAACCTGTCCCATATTCATCTCTTCCTTGTTTTCCCACTCCTCTCTCATCAGAATTTAAATCTCATTCAGGATACTACTTTAAACTTGGAATTTATACATAACTATATGGTAATATCACTCACTGCTGCACTTGATGAAAATTAAAGCTGAATGCAATTTTTCACCAAAGTATTCAGATTCAGGTCTGCAGCATTTTTGAATCTGTGTGGGATTTAACTCAATTGACTGAATATGAAGAACAAACTATATTCCCTTCAAGACACAGAACTTACAGCACTTCAGCATTTTTATAATGAAACTTCAAGATGGGTTTTAATTTAAGAAAAAACAATTTTGTTTGAAATATCTAAATAGAATAAAAATATTTTTTAGTTAAACAAAATATTTCCTTGAACTAGTAGTGGTTTTTTCTAAAAAATTAATGAAAATTAATTTTTAGAACGGTTGTATGTGGTAAATCCAAAACTCATTTCCCCCATTTTTTTTCTTGAAACCAAGAACAAAATAATTCCTGTACTCCTAAATGAATCCTGGTTTTTTTGGAAGCCAGCAATGCAATATCCATATAAGCTTTTCTGACCTCTCCTTCTCTAGATGATGGTGCTCCTTTGATTCCTTCAGGAAAGGGGAAGAGAAGTGGTTGACCACAGCTAGTCATTGAGTATAAGATTCAAAAAAGGACTGAAAGCCCAGGTCTGGTGGCAGATCCCAGCTAGCTGTACTTACTACACAAGGTCATTTGAGCATGCTTCTCAGCAAAAATAAATAAATAATAAACAACTCAACCTTTAGTTTCATCATCAACAAGATCCTGTTGGAATCCCAACACACTTACTGCAGAGAAACACTAAATGGCTAAGTAAGCATTCATTTATATCTCCCTTTAAGCCTTCAAACAAATCAGTAAATTAACTTCAATCTTCCCTGCTACCACCAAAAACTCTAAAGAAATATAGCCTGGAAGTTCCTTTACATTACCAGGTTATTTTATCTTACAAGTTCAACTTTGAGGAATAATATTCTACATGACAGTGTAGCAGATGGGGCATCACTTGTGGATCTGTCATCATTTCATTCAAGTCTCTATTGCCTTCATTACGAGAGAGAATGAAAATCAAATCTGAAACCTGTCATAATAATTTTTAAAAATCTTTTCAGATGGGACTTTCTTTCAAAAGATTAAAAAGCAAGAGAAATGTCCAATGAACTCACACCATATGTTTGTTAAAAAAATGCATTCCTGGGACAATACCCTTAAATACTTGCTTAACCCAGCAAAATGAAGAAAAGCAACAATAACCCACTTTGCAGGTGACAGACGGTGCCATGGGCTATTACATACTGTAACTCTGCCAAACGATTTAATGCAGCTTCATTAAGCTGTGGGCATGTGTAATTATGAACTTGCCAGGTAAGATCTAAATTCAGAATCTCAATTTCCAAATCAAGTTTACGTATGTGAGGAAAACTTGAAATTATGCACAATTGGATGAAGTTAACTAATCCCACTCAGTATTTCTTACCTGGTGAGTCCTGAGAATTAGTTAATCTTTGCACAAAGTGGTAGTTTTTTGAGTGTTTACAACACCAGTAAAAAGTCTGAACAGCATCCCTCCATGGGACCATCAGGAAGGAAATTGAGGTGGCCAAAAAATAATGGTTTAATCTCGCCTTTATATCCTTCTTCTCTTGTGTTACCTCTCCACCTCCTTTACCGCTGCAGATGCTGCATATGAAAGCCAGCGAGACTGGCTGGACTGAGTCCCTGAGCTTCTTTAACAAGGTTGTCATGGAATGCACCTTCCAATTCAAGCTTAACCTTTGGGTGTTTCCCTGTTGTATAGGACTGCTTGAGGAGGAAGAGTTGCCTATATGAATGGAGAGCAAAGCATCAGGTCCCATGCTCTCAGCACACTACCAGGAATCCTCATGTTACTATAGCTCCTCTCCCACTGACATCAGTAGCAGTTTTCACCCTACTTTCGGAGAAGCGTGTTTTAGCCGGGCCTGTTGTGATAGGACAAGGGACAATGGTTTTAAACCAAAAGAGGGCAGATTTAGACTAGATATAAGGAAGACTTTTTTTTATTATGAGGGTGGTGAAACTCTGGCCCAGGTTGCCCAGAGAGGTGGTCGATGCCCCATCCCTGGAAACATTCAAGGTCGTGTTGGACGGGGCTCTGAGCAACCTGATCTAGCTGGGGATGTCCCTGCTCACTGCAGGGGGGTTGGGCTGGATGGGCTCTAAAGGTCCCTCCAACCCAACCCACTCTGTGATTCTATGATTCTATGGTTAGACATTTAGCTGGGTTCAGGTAAAGACATACTTATTGCACTTAGTGTGTAAGATTAATAAAAGTTTTCATAGTTGATTATATATCCATATAAACTTCACCCTGCATTCACTCTTAGACCACCCTGCATTCACTAAGGTGTGACTGTCGATAGATTCGAGCTCCTTTCGTTCCTAGCAGGTAGCTATTCACACCACACATGGACTTCACACCTGGGCACATAGAGGTTCTGTAGGCACCTGGTTTCTGCACCCACCAGTTCTTGCAGATACCACTGGGGCTGGAGACACCAGAAATCCTCAGTCTTTGGGAAAATCTGTCGCGCTTCCTATTTTTCATCTCTTCAGCCTGCTGTTTTCAAAGGAATGGTTTCTGCGTCCAGACCTATAGATACACAGAGAAACCACTCAAACGCTTACATGGAAGTAGCCTTTCTAACAATATTCCTTCTCCAGAGCCTTGGGCACCAAAAAGTTTCATCATATTCAAAACTAAACCAAAAACATTCTCATCTAATAAAAATGGAAATCTGAACAAATAAGCAAATACAGTGCCTATTTCAACTTCCAAACCAAAGTTTCCAAACTAAAAATGTCCATGGGGAAACAATATATAGCCAATCTTAAGCATGCTTCATTAAACGGGCCTTTTTTTCTTTTCCCAACCCCCTCCTCCTAAACATTCAGTCACAGAACTCTAAAATTATTCATTTTCTCTTTGCCTCAACCACATTCCCCTGTAATATCACTTAAACCTTTACTGTAAGTCTGAAGCTGAAGGTATCTTGAGTTTTCCCTGTCATACAGATAAGCTAGATATTTAAAAATTCTTTTAAATCCCAGAATGAAGCAGTGGCAAATACAGATATATTTTATATACATGTCAATCAGAATAATCAATTTCAATAGGCTTTCAGCTTTAAGTCTCTTTTTATTTGCATGTCTTAAATATCTTTATTCCACATGAAAATAAACCCCAGCAGTTTTGTCTCCAAAATTTCCGGAGTAAATTATAAAAGTATTAAATATTATCTTCAATTATTATTTAAAAACATTTTTAAAAATCACTGAAAGCAACTCTTGCCTAATGAAATTTTCCTTTTCCGCAAGTTCCAATGGCAGAAAATAAAAGTTTCAGCCAAAAGCTGCTGCCCAGTGCAGTTCAGCAGTAGAGTGCCTGTCTCCCAGGATGAAAGCAAGAGCCTAATTATCAAATCTCTCTCTACCTCAAGGCAATTTCCAAGCACCCCAAGTTCTACGAAGGTTTAAAATAGCAAGAACATGCAGGAACTGAGCATTGAAGCACAAAGCGCATTGAAAATCCCAGTTCAAAAGCAGCCCAGAAATTAATTCCCCTCAAACCAGTGGCTTCTGTCACAGCCAAGGTCCACTATAGTCACGGAAAAGATAGATCTGCGTTTGATTCGCTTCTGCAGAGGTCCACGGCTTTTACGATGCTTGATAGCTCATCAAAAATGCATTCACCTAACACCTTCTGAGGAGCTGCTACGCGGACACTCCCTTCTTCTGAACACTTTGTAGAATACGTGGTTCCTCTGCTAATGAGTTCACAAACAGGCAGTTTTACCAAGGTAAGGAGAAACGTATGACCTGCAAAAGTATCTGCCATTTTCATCCCTGCTGATTCTGGAAATCTACAAAAATAACTTCATACTGCGTAGCAAGACTGCATTTCTGCTTTTATCATTCACAACTGCAACTGGCACGGCTGAGGCCTCGTCCGTCTCCCACCTCAAGTCATTTGAAGTTCTGCCATTGACGTCAGTTGGAACGGATTCAGACATAACTTGAAAATACCTTGCCGGCTATGGATGAGCAGGGGGGTGAGCTCTGGCAGGTCTCCTGAGACAATTCCCACTTACAGTACTAGTATGGAAAATTCCTCGCCTCTTCTGAAACGCTGTCAGAGCCTCTCTACCTTTAGTCCATCTGATATGAAAGCAAGCAAATTGGACTCTTACACATACATTTACATTTTTGTAAGGGAATAGAGGGTTTTTTTCCCTAAAACTAATGAAAAATGCACTTAACAGAATTTAATTATGTCAAGTACCCTACGTGAGTTTCTGGTGATTTACGGGGAGGCTCTAGCAGTTAAAACAGAGACCTCTATAAACATATATTTTTGTCTTTTTTTTTTTTTTAACAAGTATTAGGTGTATAAAAATTGAAGGACTCTTCAATACGTGGCTCAAGTGTTTGTAAAGCACTAGCCTAACACCTGAAAAGCCCTAATTTCTGTTCACATATTCTTGCTGTCTCCCCTCCAGCACAATTCACTGGCTGAGAACTTCATTAGTACATTACAGATTTCCTTACAGATGTTTAACCTCAACTTCTAAGTATCAGTGATGCCAACCTCAGGGCTCCCAAGAAAACCTCCTCCACCATCTCCATGCTGTGCACTGCATTTACTGGGACCGTAGCACCACTTCTTGGAAGCATCATGTTTTAAATTTTGTTTTGTTGTCCTTTGGAAATGCAAGGACTACACAGCTTTTCAATAATTCTGGACAATTGTACATTTCCTTTTTAATCTTTTCTATATCAACATTTGCTGAAAGTTCAAAACAAAAAACTTAATTTGAAATAAGAAGACAAAGTGGGTTTAGATCGATTCCTGAGTAGGACCGATCAGGAGCTTTAACAGGAATTTTAAAGTAGGATTTCTACTTTTTTTTTTGTTTCTCTTAAATATAATTAAATCTGCATCAGATTATGCCCAGGCTTGTGCTTTGCAAGAAAAATGGACAACAGAGTCAATCAAGGCTGTCTGCAATGAACTTCCATTACACTACTGGAACATTGTATCTGAAGATGATAAAAATAAAGCTCTCGAGCACTCAAATACTGAAAGCTTAGATTATGAGCCTTGATCTGAAAGCATAGTCTAAGCTAACGTTGACACAAGTGGAAAGACTGGAATAGTTTTCAGTAGGGCTGGGATCAGGCCTCTTACAATTAAGTCTGTCCAAGTTAGAGCTGGCTTCAGCATCCATTTTCACTGATGGTCCCACCTGTAGCCCTTTGTTTACAGGATGTGCCCTTAAGCAAGCTGACCCAACAAACCAGGGGAAACATGACTTAGGCTATCTTGTGCCATGCAGCTTCTCAATGCAGCAGGCATCGCAGGCAGCTTCACAAGATTAGTGTATGTGTAGGGTGGAACAATAATAAACTCATCCCTAAAGATGGTTAATGGCCAAGTCCACGTAATTTTATTGTCTGCACATCACAGTTGCTGAGCAACATTCCCGCTACACAGCCCAGAACATAGTTGAAGCAATCAACTTCAATTGAAATGAGTGAAGTAGTAAACTGCTGGGACATTAGTATTGATCCCTAATTAGAATGAACTACATGGTAAATAGTCCTGGAGAAGGCTATTCAACTGAGAAACGTAGAAACTATAGCCCAGACCTTTGATGACATTTGGATGCTCAGCTCTCAGGTGAAGCTTCCCTCTTTCCACATGGCATCTAGCAGAATTCAAAAATGCTTTTAAAAATATATAATCTTTTGACCTAACTGAAGCATTACCTCGTTATCCACATGACCCAGAAGTTAGAAGCAAATTCCAAAGGTTCTGGACCTGTACTGCTGTGGATGCAGCACTATTTCAATCCAATTTCAGCTAACTACTCTCATTCATGAAATTCATATATCTATGCTGAATCAGATACCAGTTTTCAGGGGTTTGGTTTGGGGGTTTGTTTGTCTGTTTTTTAAAACAACACTTTCTTCAAACATATTCTTTAACTACTTATAGCATCCCTTCTCTATTACCTGATGGTAAGTGAAACAGCGTCTCTACTGTTTGTGTCCTTTTCAATAAAAGGCTTACATTTTTCCTACACACTTCTTTACACTTGGTTGGAATTTCACTGCTTCACTGAATAGAAGTTTTTGTGCCTGCAGATCTGAGCCTAGTCAGCAAATGCAGATATTAATAACCAGCCCATTTCCCAGGTATTGTCCCATACCTGGACAATAAGCAATAATTTTCTGGCACCTGGGCTAAAAAGCCACAGTATGTAGGCATATATATACATATGTATACACACATACAATTTAAATGGAATAAGGCAAATAACTAAAAAAATCTTGTTGGTTTTCTTTTCCTCCCACTGTATCACAGGATGGAGTGTACTACATAATCTTTTAACATCTTTCAGTATATGGTATAATTTTTTTCTTCCTCTAAGTGCATCACCAGTCACCGACTAGAGGATTATTACCAATCAAAGCAGGTTTAAATTCTGCTCCCTCTTCCAACACCTGTCACTGGTAAAAGACTGCATCATCATCTGACTTGTCTGTCACGGCTCTATTCCACAGCATGTCTCCTCAGCACTGGGGATGGGATTTTCAGTGCCTGATCCCTTGACAAGCTTTTGACTTGAGCTGACTTTATTTTACCTGTCTTCCCTCCCCTCCCTGCACCACCCTGCCCTTTCTTTGTTTTCCACCTAATTCACAGCAGTCTAGAAGTGCTGTCCGTCAGGTGCTTCAACACTATTTTGCCCCTTTGGGAAGGTTGCAGAGAGGGGAAGGGTGCTAGTCTGCTGCGGCCGAGAGTGTACCTCATGCAAAAGAAATACAGAACTCTCTTCTCTATCTAAAGCATTATAGATGTGTGAGTACAGGCTCCTGTGCTGGGAAAGACCCTTGGTTATTAATGTCATGTCATTTACAAGACACCCGACAACAATGCAGCCTGCATCCTTAGATTGATTCAGGGTCTACATGCCATTCCCCGCAACCAACACACCAATGAATGCTTATGCTCTTCTATTTGAAAACACCCACACTACTTATTTCAGAAGCCTGTCTGCTGTGAGCACCGAGGCAGTTCCACCCTGCGAGGGGATTCGTACCACCCTTGGGGAACCAGAGGATGCAGTCCTAGGTCCTCCTAAGGCAGGGACCACTGTGCTACCCAGCCTAGGTGCCATTTCTGAACACTGACCCTCAGCCAGCACACAAGACCTACACACAAGTTATTTTCAGGTTGCAAACCAAAAAACTCAACAACTAAAGCATTTCAAAACAGCTACTAATGTGTTACAAGCACGAGAAGAAATGCAGCGAGACAACCCCCTCCCCTCCGGAGAGATACCCAAGCCCCGCCAAGAGGGAGCCACCAGCAGACAGCCCATGGGGGAAGGCAGAAGACATTTCTGCTGGATTCAGAGAGGCTGAGTGTGCTTCCCACGTGGGGTGGCTGCATGGCGGCCTCCCAAAGTGCTGCCCCGCCACTGGCATCACTCGCTGCTCCTCCAGGAGCTGCCCTGGGGAACCAGCGGGGTTTTTGAAAAACAAAGGAATTTTAATAAATAAGAGGTACTTTCCCAACAGGCAAAGCAGAAAGTCCTTCTGAGCAGACGTACGGTCTTTAATTTATTATGAAAGGTCTCGCTGTTCTCTTGATCCATATGAAATTACTAAAAATGGTTGAAATCTTTTATACAAAGATTACCAGTTCTATGCTGTACATTTAGACTCAGTCCTCTTTTTTCCTCATTTCTCTTGTGTTAGTAATTAGTAATTTGTTTTGCCTTGTAGAGGTTTTTTTTTTTCCCATAACTGTTACTATAGTTTTGAAAAAAAAAGGTATTTTAAAAGCAGAATTCCAGAGTCAGCAGCATGAAAGAAAAAGCAGCTTACATTAGTTACTCGTGACAGCAAAAATTTTAAGACATGTTACCCAGAATCAAGAAATATAATTCAGATTTAGTCACTTAAATAGAAAGGATATTAACTGTCAGAGGTGCTAAGCAGGACAGCATCATTTCTGGTCTAAAGTCCCTCATAGTTTCCTATATAAAATAATCTGACTTTCTCCACTGCTTGAATCCCATCTGGTCGGCTCCTCACAGCAAAGTCACGTTTCATCTTCTCCGAGAAGTGTTTGTATAAGGATAACAAAACTCCTCTGCTGAGATATGTCACCATTCCCCAAGATGTGTATTTCCATTAACTGCTGTACTTCAGCTCAGCTGAAGAGATCTTTCAAAACTTTTTATTTTTTTGTCATCCTGAACAACAAAATAAAGAGCTGGGTGACCCAGGTGCCTCTTTCGAATGAGATACAGGACGGGCTGCAGTATCAGCTTCTTGAATAGTAACTCCTTCACTCTGAAAGTAATTGTTGTTTGGACACAAAATACAGGAAGCCTGGACTCACCTGGAAAGCGTGAGATGTGGTAGGAATTGCATATAGTCTACATCAGCCAGTTAGACCTTTACAAATAGCCTGGAAACCTGAGATCTGTAAATAAATCTGCTTGGCCAGGTAAGAGGAGGCTATCAGCATCAACCCTATTCCACAATGTCTTCTGCACCGCAAAGGTGAACTGCTGTTTCCCCGTTTCATTGCTTTTGTTGCCTGAAATAGAAGAAACCAAAGTGCTCTGAGGCTGCTTGCTGCCATCTGTCAATTTGAGAAAGAATACCTTAGGATGCGGCAAGGCGGCAGCGTCAGGGCCATCCGGAAGCTCTGTGCGTTGGGCAAACCTATTGCTCTGATTAAACCTATTTCCCTGATTGCAGTTTGTCTGTTATATAGGGGGTTTTGTTAATTGTCTCACAGGTCACCTTTGTGAATGTAGCAAAGCTCAGTAGTGGCTTGGACACACCCTCAACTAATAGAATAGCAGGGATAGGGACTATTATTTTGACTTAATGAAAGCAATGAAAGGAATGCATACAGCAGCAAGGTAAACACAATAAATGCCCTTTTTATGCATGACAAAATTATTTGATGAAATTTATCACATTATCTTATCAAGTCCCATCAATAAGTTAATTTCTATTTTGGGAGTGTTTAGAGAGGATATGAAAAGGGGTACATTATGATGGGTGCACTGTGCTTCTATGCTTTTCCCATTTCTAGGCTTCCTCTGCAAGCCTCTTTTTGCAGGCAACCCCGCTGTATCTCAGCTTTGCTCTCCTACATTGAGCTACTTAATTTTTTTCTTCAGGAGTGGACAACAAGCATCCTCGTTGACATTTATTTAAATATTTACTGTGGATCAAAGCATCATCAAGTAGGGATTTAAAGCCTAACGTAGTTGCCTGATGATTAATTTAGACGCCTTGCATTGCTGATTAAGGACTCATTTTACTTAAAAAGGATTATCTGAAGTTAAGTAGATGCAGACCTCCTCAGAGAAGAGGATTTTACACATCTTTAACTATCTAATTAAAATAAGCAAATGGTTTCATTTACTATTTTTAAGAATTTATCTACTCCTATTTTCACTTAGAGCAAAAAAAGCTGTCAGATTGCTCCTTTGTGGTCTCAAGAACATCAGTAGTGAAGCTTCTCTTACATATTGTTGACATTACCTTTTTTTTTTTTTTTTTTTTTTGTGGCATTAAGCACATTAATCCAGTTTTATCCTGCACAATCATTTAAAAAACGGGGGAAAAAATATAAATCAAGGCTTCCCTGCTGTGGTAAATTCTTACTGTCTTGGCTTTGTTTGGTTGGGGTTTTTTGGGGGGGTGGAATGGGGTGGGTTGTTTGGTTGGGTTTTTTTTCTTTTTTTTTAATGTGCAATTTTAAATATTTTATCAGGAACACTAACTCCAGAATATTTTGCTTTTAAAGAGTTTAATTTGCATTTCAGATGGTATAAGATGTTGGTATTTGTATTGTATTTCTTCAATCAAGCAGAAACATCATGTTTTCTTTCAGACCAGTATTGACAGTTTTCTTCTGTCTTATAAAAGGCAGGCTCTACAGAAGTAACCTAGCATGGATTTTTTTCTCCTGTACCTCATATTTCCTGGTGGGACCATGTCGCTCCCTTTGGCCAGTCAGGTCTGTGACCGCATGCTAAGAGATGCCATTCTTCAGCAAGCCAGGCTCATGAGAGGTGCTGTCACCGCTGCAAATCAGCCTCTGATTTCAGTGACAACCTCCACAACAGTGCCTCCTAATGCAAAGGCCACAGGGGGTAGCCATCTGACCAGACCCACACTTTACATTTAGAAAGCATTTTAGCTAAAAAAGCTTAAAATCTGCTGTACCTCAAGCTATTATTGAGGTTATGACTCCAAGTCAGGATGCACTGCTGAAAAAACCAAGCAACACCACTGAGATCATCCAGTGTCACGATGGCTAAATCTACATTAGCAAGTGGCACATCTGGCAGCTGATGCGGAGGGCCTGACATCCACAATGGCTACAGTTTTAGGGAGTTGCCTCAGCTGAGCGCCACCCCGATACCCTTGACAGATGGCCCCTGTGTGGCTGGGGTGCACGAGGTGTGCTCAGATACACAGCACAGCCACCGGGACAACCGTGAGATTCACACGAAAGCACCTACCTGGTCCAAAGAAAACCACAATTAGAGTTTTCCAATGCATCTGCTTAAACATCCTCCTACAGCCCAGCTGCTTCCAGCAAACTCACTGAATTATACTAGTGTCAGGCACAGGATCGTTCCAGCAGAGCTATTAAACTGACACTGCCTTCCATTCTAGGATAAGTTTCATACATAAGGAATGTCAAAACATGGCAGATTGTTTCTGATTAATGGCAAAATTGTTATATGCTTTTCAGAACTACTCCAAAATGTTTTTGTTTGCTCAAGACACAAAACAGTTAAAAGGTGGATTTCGTAATTTGTTCCAGCTATCTAGACAACTGAAAAGGAATGCACATTCTGGAAGGGAAAACAGACTGTCATTTTCTTTATCTCTGTATACAACTATATTGCATACAGAGATAATGGGAAAAAAGGAATGGACAGAAAAAAAAAAAGAAGAATGGAAAAATAAACAAGTTTTTGAATTTAATGTTTGATTTTTTTAAAAAGCAGTCATTGAAATTTCAATCCTATTTAAAATTTCCCACAATTAAATTTAAAAAAGGCATTGCCATACTGTAATGAAATGTCAGCCATCGGGCTACAGCTACAGACTTCTTATTGATAGTGAACTGTGCTTCCAGTGAAGAAGAAAAAACATATTTTAGTGGTGGGAAATAAAGGTCATACAATGTATTTTCGTATTTCGATTCATATTTTGATTTTTTTCACTAGGATGTAGTTAGGGTTTGAGGCTCTTACAGCCAACCACAAATTTCCCAATAAAATATTCTGAGCTGGAAAAGTCTGATTTACAAAAATTTTTTCCAGAGGCAGTACTGATACTGAGGATCAGTACAATAAAATGGTGGTTTGGCACAGGAAAAGACCCAGTCTTTTCAAAAGCTGGCACTGGAGGCAGGCTCACCCTTCCCCATGGCATTTGTCCACCGTGGACTGCTGCTCGTGGTCACCAGCAGCACCACCTCCTCACCACCTGGCTGCTCTCCCTTCTTTCACGTTATCTTTGTCTCAGTATCGACGTGGCAGCTCTCCGAGCTATCGCTACAGTTCTGCTATGCAAACCAGCCTGACTCCTTCGGACCCTTCAACCTTCTTTCGTCTAGCGTGGATTCAATGCCCAAGGAAATTTCCTTGCATAAATTTTGTTTTTTCCATCTGTGAGATGGTTATTCTCAGTGGGATCTCACAGGTGCCCAGGTATTTGTAAAATCAGAGCGGTTAAGTGACCACACGCTTAGCCACTGCACAAGGAACCCAGTTCTCCTTGTACTGAAAAATCTGGATTTTAAACTATGCTCTGGCTGGCATCCTGGGCTACAGGTTAAACACAAAGCTGGTTTGTTTTCTTTTCTTTTCCTTTTTTCTAAATTCTGCCAATAAATTGAAATGTCATCTTTGTCAAATCAGTTTATTAGTAGCATGGAGATAAAAATGCTTAGCTGGCTGTTTCACAAACACCTGCTACAGGCAAGCAGCACATTTTTATTCTTATTACAACTGAAGACCATAACTCTGTGCTGTGAGCAGGATGTGATGAATGTGAGACCATTGAAACCATGACTGGACAAATGAACCCAGAGAGAAGAAACACCACCCCCAAAAAAAAAAAAACCACCACACAAAGAAAAACTGCTTAGACTGTAAAACAAATGTTTATAAACAAGCATCAAATGAGAGAAAAGGCGACTGAGCATAGATATTTAAACTTCAAACAGCTACTAGCATTCCAGGTCTTTCCCCTCCCCTCCACTGTTATGGTGTTATTCCAGAAAACACAGGGCCTCTCTCGTAAAAAATGAATTTTATTTATGATGTTTTGAAAACTAAGGAGAAAAAAAATCTATTAATTTTAAGTGCAGACCAAAACTCCGAAACGAATCAAGGTGAAGTGACACAGCTAGTAAGAGGGCAGGGCATCACAGCAAAGTACTACAGAGGAATTTGCTTGACTCCTTGAAGCAGCCCATTGCAACGAGGCTGTGCTGCAGAGTCAGAATCATTTAAGGATTTTTCCAGTCAAACTACTACTTGGCTAACAGATGTGAACGAAAGCTTACCTTGTAGTCAGATACCTCAAGAGCCATGAACTGAGCTTATGTCTATGGGTTTTGCTAAATCCAGTGACAAAACCTGATCCTAATTCTGCCATATCTAACAGGAAATTCTGCCTACTTTCAGGATGTCAGGCCTCTGAAGCATAATCAGAAAATCACTTCCCGTTCCCTATACATCCATCTCCCCCTTTGCAGGATTGAGAAGAGATTATGGCTGAGTTTCCAATGCCTGTGGATATCACATATTTTACTAGTTCCAAAATTTTGTGAAATGTATCTCAAGTACTTGCACTGTGTTTGTCTTAAGAAACCGTAAATTCTGCATAGTTTTCTAGCAGCCTTAAATCGTGAGCCCTTAGGATAGCTTTTCATCAATAGGTGGCTAAACGGTTCGCAGAGGAGAACGATCTCTGTTTTCAGGAAAGAGAAAGGGAAGGAGAGTATAGGTATGAGAAGAACACAGCTCTCCTGAGTGCCAGCCCACTATTTTTAAGTCATACAGGTCTTTCCCTTTGAGCACTGCTTTTTAGAACAAGTTAATGCTTCGAAAGAGTAGCAAGGTGTGGTCATCTGTTGAAGAATAACTGCCAAGTATTATCCAGTACATTAAACAGCATTGACTAAATTCCAACCTGCCTGATATCCACACATCTATTTTCCATACAATGTGATAACATCGCTGCAGCTGCAAATGGGATTACGAAACATTGTCACAGACCTTTGCTCAACAAAATAATTCATTTCAGCTCCAAGTCAAATCGATATTGTAACTACCAACACCAGTTCAGGCACATGCTCCTCTGCTTTTCTGGATTAGGGTCACCTCAGCTACCCCTCTGGAGCATTTAATATCAAATTATAAGGCATATGTTTGCAAAAAGGACGTCTTAACTAGGTGTAGAGAAGTTTTGTCTGTGTAAAATCCTCAGTCTAAGGTCATGTCAACAAACCAAGAATTGGTCAAAGTATTTTGCAAGTGATCTGGGGAAAAAAAACCCACACCAAAAAACACCAAACCACCCACAACCAACCAAAAAACAACCCACCCACCCAACACCCACCAAACTATGAACTGCAAACAAATCTGTGGACAGACAGATCTTATATATGTATAGAGTTATACACTTGAATCGATTATTCACTACAAGTTATCTACTCCTGGTCTAATTACTTTATTTATGGAAAACAGCCAATGAGCTCTTCCTGCTGTCTGCTCTGCAGAGCCAGACTGGCTGAAGAAGAAGCTGGCCTCCTTTCTTTTTACCATGATTATCAGAATTACCAATGCTTCTGCCACAGTCTTTATCGTCATTGTTAATCCATAATGCCAGAAGTCTGGGGATTGATTCCTAGAGTCAGCTAAAGCTCACAGTTAAAACACAATGTCATATTTTTGTACTGTAATTCAATAGATTTTGGTCTGGGAATCAGTGAGGGAGAATAAATGTGAAACACTGAAGTGATGCTTTCCTTCAGAGGCACTCTTCAGACAAGCTCTACATGCAGAGGGTTTTCAATTATCGTAATGAAAAATGGCAGATCATTAACATGTCTCTAAAAACTCAAGATGCACACTCCAGTAACAATGCGATGGATTAGTGGGACCAGCTACTCACCCTACGATGGCTTCTTTGCTGCTCAGCCAGCAAACCGAATGAAAAGCCCATTAAACCAGCTGGCTGCGCATAGATCCTGCTCTGGATAGTCTGAAGGGTGCTTCAGTGATCGCAAAACCTGGGCAGGTAGAAAGAAAAAAGACCCCAAAACAAAAACCGCTCTCATCTTCTCTACAGCAAATGGGCCAAGGATTGGCACTCGCATGGAAGATCCTTCTTCCATCCCCTAATTTTTTTTTTTCCAACCCATCTCAGGCAAAGCCAAGAACTTATCCCACTCAGTCAACTTCACCCTGATTGCATTTTTTTTTTTCTCTTTTGGAAGCACTAGATCACAGAAGGTATTTTGCAATTCCCTCATAAAATTTTCTCAAACATGCAATGTCCTTTTTCAGGAAGCATAGTCAGAAATATTGTCCATTAAATTAATACAGAGGAAAATACGGAGGAAACATTTCAAAGGCTGTTCTCAATCCTCAGAACCATTCATTCATAATAAAAACCTATGCTGCTTTCAACAGAAGTTTGAAGTAGTAAATTAGAAATAGAAGGCTGAGTCTGGAAGCCTTGGGGAGAGCAGGGAGCGTAGAGGAATACAATAGAAAGCCTTTTAAATTTGTTAAATTTCAGACCCATCAGACCAACGCATTACTTGAATGCTTGCCTGCAAATCAGCGGATTATTTTAACTGTCAATCACATTACTCTGTGATGCTCCCATGTGTGCACTGATGTTTCAAATGCTGCAGAGATCCGTGAGCAAAGACAGCTACATTTTATTCCCAGTTCTGCAAGAGACCTCCTGTGCAACACCACGCAGGATGCTTCACCTGCCTCTGCCTCGCTCTTCGCACTGGCTAAATGCTGCTCCTAATCGTCCTCCGGCTCCCTGGGGAGTGACCCAGGGAATACAAACTGTTTGCAGAGTTGCCAGAGAAGCACAGATAAAAACACACCTATGGCGCACAAATGGGTCGTTTGCATTTCAGAGCAGACATCGTCGGTGCGTGGGGAGGCTGTTTTCTTCTGATGGATGAACGCAGATACAGAGAAAATTAAAGTGTATATTGAGTTCACGTCTGACACGTCTGAGAGCGTTTACATAAATATAAATGTTTTTCTGAAGATGCCAACCCACTTGGACACATTTTTCAGACCCTGGTTATTTGTAAACACCAGTTCCCAAATACTTGTTATCGAGATACTAATGCCAAATTTGAGAAATCTGTTTTAGGCATCCTGCAACATCTAGCTTGTCCCATTATCTCCAATTTATACAATACTGTCACTTCAGAAGTGCATAGCTGAACTATTCTCTGTAAAACCTAGAGGATTTATTCAAGTTAGAAATGCTAGCTACCTGGCTCGAGCAATTTCTTATTTGCTCCAGCTACTGCAGATATTTAATTGTACCAGCTCACAGAGGTACAGTTGTACCAAACCTGGCACAGAGCTCACTGTCGACAGTTGGACAAGCTTGGTCTTTGACTTCCCAGACCTTGTTCCAGAACTGGCACGGTGCAGCACAGCTGCATCCCTTCCTCGCCCCCTGCCCACTCCCGCTGGGCAAGGGGTACAGCGAGACCCCAAGCTCCTTTACATCTCCGCTGTTGCAAGTTTGGGGTCTTATTTCCATTCTCCTTCAGATTCCGCACTTCATCCTGCCGCGGCGGTGGAGGCAGACGGCACATTTGGGATGGCTGCCCTTCGCTGCCTCTCTCAGCTTTCGCACCAGAGCGCCAAGACGAACATTAGCGACTTCAAATGCAGAACACTTCGGCTCTCCTCCTACAGCGAGGTTAGCGCCGAGTAGCTGATTGCTGCTCCCAGGAGTGCCTCTCCGGTGTTTTCAGCAATGCCCTGTACAATCTTTGCATTAATTTCTCAGCAGTTCTCAATGTACTGTAAATGTAGCTGCACTTCAGTTTTTATTAGGGTAACACAGCTGTTGCTCCGGTTCTTGTCTGCCTGCTTGTCACAAGGGAGAAAACTTTTCAAGCCAAAGTGTTTGAAGATTAAAAAAGTCTCAAGACAAGAAGAAATGACTCTTTCACTTGTGTTTTTCCACAGTTCTCAAAGCTTTTTTCCTTTTTCTTTTTCTTTTTTTTTTTTTATTTTAAACCAGACACAGAAATACCTCCATTTACTTTAGTTGCCAGAGTAATAAAGAACCCAGATCTCTGTATATTTTGCATATGGCCTACGTTCAATCTCTCCTCCATATTTAGTTCAGGGCTTTTTTTGTTCATTTGTTTGTTTTTAATTTTAAGCAGTGTGACTTCATTTATTAAGAACAAATGATTTCACGTAAAAACCCAAATGTATTTAACTATTAAATGACCAAGGGACCAAAAGAAAATATATTATATTACTTATCTTCCTCAGTAAAAATATCTTGAATTTCTTCTCCACCTCTGTGCTATAAAAATTTGTCCATTATAAAGCTGGTGTGTTGTCTTTAGAACTGGACTTGACATCATAAAGCAGTTTGGTATTGCTGCCTTGTTCCAGATAGTAATTTGTGCATCTTTTTTACACACAGCAGAAGGATACTGTTACACATCCATTGCTACTTCCAGCTCTTTTCCTGAATCCAGGTATCGGACTGAAAATTTTCAGTAATCTAGGTGGTATTCTTTTCTGTAGGGTAATTTCAAAGTTATTACATTCCAGGGAAGGTCTTATCTGGAAGCACAACAAGGACTCTTTCTGCATGAGGTTGTAGATTTTCAATATTAACAACTCTAGCATCCTTCTTTATAACTACTTTTACCTCATCATCAAAAATTACACTTAAAATAAGAATGCCGAGTGATGAAAGAGAGGAAGATCTGAGATGCAATATGGATGCCATTCTCAAAGGAGGCCTGAATCACTGCAGTGGTTGGTGGCCATTTCTGCAGTGGTTTTTCTAAAAGGAGCTAGTTTGCTGACATTTGTTCAGAGCTGAAAAATAATTAAAATAAGAAACAGGTATAGTCCAAGGGAGGCCCATTCTTATCAAAATTATTACTAATTTTTCAAAAGACCACAAGTCTCTTCTCTCCTACCATCCTGAAAAACCATAGCTCCAGCTAGGATCTGAAGTAAGTGTATTCTTAATAATAATTTAAAAATCCTATGTTATTCCTATTCCTGACACTCTGTATAAAGCAATGCAGTAACATATACGAACATGAATTGGATGTCTCCTCTGACAAAAGAGCTGTGCATACCAAAACACTGAACAGTCCTGTAAATAGCAAATCTTCTATCGGATAAGTAATGTTAAAGCACATTAAAAAGAAAAGTCACCAGTATTGGTAAAGTTATTATGCGATTTTTGAATATTCATAAAAACATTTTCCCAGAAATAGTGTTGACCTCAACTTGCCTCTGTCAGAATATTCCAATTAATGAAAGGTTTGCAGCTTCTGTAATTCATCTTTTCAAGAATGTCTAAACAGAATCACGTGTGCCTAATTAATATTTAAAATCCGCAACATTACAAAATTATTACTTCATTTAGATACGCTGAGACAGAATTCTCACCTCTTAATCCTGAAACTGTCTATTTGATTCTTTAAAATGCCCAGATGTTCACAATTTCTCACAGAAAAACATCTCTCTCATTCCTAAAATAATCTTTGAGGCAAAATAAATTATAAACATGCTCCAAACTATTTCTTTCATGAGGGTTTTGCTGCCAAGACATTTTCTTTGTTGAACACCGTTGATTTGCTCACAACTATTTTCTCTCACAGTAACAGTAGAAAGAAATAAGTGGGATTAAAAGGTTTGGTTATAAGGCAAGACAGCTCATCCCATCTCCACTGTTCAAGGGCACCAGCCCAGCTACCTTCATTTGCTGTGGCCCCACATTTACTTTGTATTTATTGCACAAGTCTCAGAAGTTAAACGTCCTGAACTGCTGTGAAAAGAATTGTAATTTAAAAAAAAAAAAAAAGGAGGCAATATTATTAATTCAGTTATTTCTGCTGTAAGTTACGTCCTTTTTTAGAAATAGGATGGCATTCCAGAAAGAGGAAAGTACATCTAGTTGTTCTGATCGTAACAGCATATTTCCTTGAATTTCGATCATTTCAAAGCAGATAAAGCTGACCTTTATGCTCAGCACAGCGCGTTTCAAAAGAAACACGAATAAAGGGTAGGTAACTATGAGGATTTCTCCATCAGCTGCTCTTCAATCACATTTTAAGAGAACATAACACTAATGCCAGTTTATCATAAACTTTATCATAACTTATTGTTATCCAATACGATTCACCGAAAAAAATCTGTTTACTGAAACTTCCTCAAAATTACAAATTCACCTATTTGCCATTGCTGATTTTTCCAAATATACGAAGTGTATTAATGTTCCTATACCATTTACATTCCCAAAGTAATTTTATTAAGAGTTTTCAGCTTGAAATATGATTACAAGCACATCTGCTCTCACTTTGTACTTTTGTATTTTGTAAAAATTGTACTTTACTACAATTTAATGACAGTACAGGTATTGTAAGACATTAAATAGGTAACGGCATTTGTATTTTTACTTTCTTAGCATGACTGGCCCAATAACCTGTTTCAGATAGTGCCCATGACTACACACAGGGAGAAAATACATTCCATAAATACTTTTTTTTAATGTGAAACCCAATATTTTAAGAAAAAGCTGCTAGGTAGGACAGACTGACCCATTCTATTTTCTTGATTTAAAAAAGGCCTATTTTTATTTGTCTTGCAATGATCCTTTACCAAAATGTCACACATTTGAACATTTTGAAGCCTACACAGTAAAACAGGTCAATCAGCGGCTTCCCTATTTTTAAAGAAAATTTTCAATGATATAATTACTAACGTATAATGAAATTGATTGCTGATTGATACCCTGAACAAACTTCTTGGGCTCTAAAGAGCACATGCAGAGTGAAGCCAGTGTTTTGGATGACTCTGCTGCCAGAGCAATCCAACAGCTCAACCGCTACCTCTCAATCCTGCCTGGGTTTGATTTATCCGGGCCCCTAGCAGCAGGCGCCTTCACCAAAAAGAAAAAAAAAAAAAAGAACAAAAGCAAACAAACCAACCCAGAAGAGAGCGAGTATACTCCATAATACATACAAACTACAGAAATGGATCTGCTTTTGGTAAGATGAATTTTCATCAGAGTTTCCCCAGGCTCTTAGCCAGCTCTGTTAGAAGAAGCAGTTTCACTGAAGGCTTGAAAGGCACCAGATCAATTTGCTTGTATGTTATTCTGGTTTTCATTCAGCTATAATCCTCTGTCATTAAACAGGAAA
The DNA here is from genome assembly GCF_949628215.1 of Phalacrocorax aristotelis. Taxonomy (NCBI): domain Eukaryota; kingdom Metazoa; phylum Chordata; class Aves; order Suliformes; family Phalacrocoracidae; genus Phalacrocorax; species Phalacrocorax aristotelis. The sequence continues at coordinate 65,465,546 of NC_134280.1, forward strand.
ACATATCACCTGGAGCTGAAGAAAACATCAAAAAAGTCAAGTGGAAGGTCAGTTTTAATCAGTATTTCACCATTTATCTTCAACCTTGGAATTTATTTAGTAAGATTTTTAAAAGGGACCAGGCAAATTATCAGACTTCAAAAACCAAAGCACTTGAATGATTTTGAAAATTCTCATAAACACCTTTCTGCAACTTTATATGCTTCTTTTTTCTTTGGGGAAAAAAAAAAACCACTCAGCTACTTTTGGCAAAAAGTTTTTTCATCCCTTACGAAACAATTTCAGGAGCAGGCATAGAAAGTCATGATCTAATTCCACTCCTCTCCTGGGCTGGGAGGACGCGTTGAGCTCTGACGTGGGTGCCATTTAGGTGCATCACCTCAGGAGTGGGTCTGGGCCACTGCACCCTAATGGTTTGCAAGCATCACCAACATCATGCATACGCAGACCAAACCCAACATTAGCATGTAGACACACAAACTAAACGTGTCCAAATTTCTTTTTTATTACAGATACCCCATACTCATTCTTATTTTTCTTTACCCACTGTGGAAAAGCTCCTTAAACATAAGGCTAAAACCAAATGGCACCTATGCTTTACATTAAGACATGTCTGCTGATAGAATGCCCCATCCCCCTCCTGGCTAAAGAGACAGAGGGTGACGTATTAGAACAAGGATTTTGTTAGAGAAAGCTGATTTTTTCCTTCTAAAAGAAGGTTGGTTGATGAAATTTTTTACTGAGTTAGTAACCTAAATGGGAGAATATTTTAGAGAAGAGTATTATTTCGACTAATTCATATCAGTGTAATTAAAGCCATAAATGAAGTTTGATTCTGAGCTAAGCCAATTCAGAACAGGGCATTCCAATTTACTTGTACCTTCAGCCACTGGAAACTTCACTGTTCTTATCCTGGAAGAAATAAGCTTTGAAGAAAATCATTTAGCTTCCAAGAATTGTTTTAATCAGTAAAGAATACCTGTTCAGCCTTCATTTCAGAGCTTTTCCGATTCAGAATTAGTGCTTATCGTGGAGATAAGTGTCTTAATGTGTTCTTAAATCTGGTCTTGGTCAACAAAAATTTTCACTCTGTAGTAAATGCTGACTGAAATTGTTATTATTAAATTCATTAATAAACAGTTAATCGATAGAGGAACAAAAAAAAAACAGAAATGGAAAATGTCAAAGTATAACTAAATCAAAGCTATTCTAAAGAAGGCCCCTCGGAAATCTATTCTGTGAAATGGCACTTCCATTATTTTTATGAATCCTAAGGAAAAGGATAGAAATGCACCAGTTATAAGCCTTGTAAGTGATGTAGAAGTAAGCCAACAGTTATTTCCCAAGAAATCTCATATTGCATGACATGTTCAGCTTTGGTAAAAAATGATGTGGAATACAGTTCACTGCAAAATGGTGTGGGGAACCAAGAATGTGCTTCACAGGTAAGCTTAGGAATTCAAAAACCTTAAGATAAAGAATAGCCAAGTAAAAATAAGATGCTAGGACAATGCAAATGAGAGCAAATGCAATCCCTCAACAAGTTCAGGGCTGAATAACAAACAAAAAACTGTTATTGCCATGACACATCATTACTGAGACACTCCCATAGTGCTGTATCTAATAACGGTGTCCAGATTTCTAAAAATTGCTAGATATAAAGGAATTTGGAAGCATCTCTCTAGTGCTCAACAGATATGGCAAGATATGGTTTATTTTAAAAAAGCCTGTGGTAAATCAAAGAAAATAATATGCCTGGCAGCACAGCAAAGTTAGATCTCACGTACTCCTTAACTCGGCCCTTCTAAGCCATTTTTCTCCACAGGCAGCGTAACACTCCATTGTCTCTAAGAACTTCAGTTCACCGAGTTTATTAGGGACCCTGGGTTATTAAGGGCTTGATTATGTCAAGTGAGCTTCATGGTTGAAGCCTCATGCTAATTATTCATCTTTTTGATTACTGGTCCCCAGAAATTATTCTGTTGAACATAGGAAAAAACCACCCAGGTAGTGTGCTGTGCTTCGCATGGCATAGTCTTCTGATAATTCCCCTTTGCGTAAGTTACCAGGGTGTCATGGTTTTGGCTGGGATAGAGCAGTAACAAGCCTCTGAAGGAGATAGTTCATGCAGCAGGCCTTGGGCCAGTCCGGGCAGGACAAGATGTAAAAAATGTGCTCTACACTGCAGCCGGGGAGAATGGCCCTACCTGGAGCCTCTGGCAGAAAGTGCATGGGGAGACCCGGGGTCGACCCCTAGGGTTTTGGAGTCGGGGATACAGAGGGTCTGAAGCCCGCTATCCTCCAACTGAAAAAACGATATTGGCAGCATATGAAGGGGTCCGAGCTGCTTCAGAAGTGGTTGGTACTGAGGCACAGTTGCTCCTGGCACCCCGACTGCCAGTGCTGGGCTGGATGTTCAAAGGAAACATCCCCTCTACACACCATGCAACTGATGCTACGTGGAGTAAATGGGTTGCACTGATCACCCAGCGGGCTCGAGTAGGAAACCCCAGTCGCCCAGGAATCTTGGAAGTGATTATGGACTGGCCAGAAGGCAAAGACTTTGGAATATCACCAGAGGAGGAGGTGACACGTGCTGAAGAAGCCCCACTGTATAACACACTGCCAGAAGATGAGAAGCAATATGCCCTGTTCACTGATGGGTCCTGTCGCCTTGTGGGAAAGCACCGGCGATGAAAGGCTGCTGTATGGAGTCCTACAGGACAAGTAGCAGAAACTGCTGAAGGAGAAGGTGAATCGAGCCAGTTTGCAGAGGCAAAGGCCATCCAGCTGGCCTTAGACATCGCTGAACGGGAAAAGTGGCCAGTGCTCTATCTCTATTCTGGTGCCTGGATGGTGGCGAATGCCCTGTGGGGGTGGTTACAGCAGTGGAAGCAAAGCAACTGCCAGCGCAGGGGCAAACCCATCTGGGCTGCCACGTTGTGGCAAAATATTGCTGCCCGGGTAGAGAACCTGGTTGTAAAGGTACGTCATGTGGATGCTCACGTCCCCAAGAGTCGGGCGACTGAAGAACATCGAAACAACCAGCAGGTAGATCAGGCTGCCAAGACTGAAGTGGCTGAGGTGGATCTGGACTGGCAACATAAGGGTGAACTATTTCTAGCTCAGTGGGCCCATGACACCTCAGGCCATCAAGGGAGAGATGCAACATACAGGTGGGCTCGTGATCGAGGGGTGGACTTGACCATGGACGTTATTGTGCAGGTTATCCACGAATGTGAAACATGTGCTGCAATCAAGCAAGCGAAGCGGGTAAAGCCTCTGTGGTGTGGGGGACGATGGCTGAAATATAAATATGGGGAGGCCTGGCAAATTGACTATATCACACTCCCACAGACCGGCCAAGGCAAGCGCCATGTGCTTACAATGGTAGAAACGACCACCAGCTGGCTGGAAACATATCCCATGCCCCATGCCACTGCCCGGAACACTATCCTGGGCCTCAAAAAACAAGTCCTGTGGCGACATGGCACCCCAGAGAGGACTAAGTCAGACAACAGGACTCATTTCTGAAACAACCTCATAGACATCTGGGCCAAAGAGCACGGCATTGAGTGGGTGTATCACATCCCCTATCACGCACCAGCCTCTGGGAAAATCAAACAATACAATGGACTGTTAAAGACTCCGCTGAGAGCAATGGGAGGTGGGACATTCAAACACTGGGATACACATTTAGCAAAAGCCACCTGGTTAGTCAACACAAGGGGATCTGCCAACCGAGCTGGCCCTGCCCAGTCAGAAATCCTACATACTGTGGAAGGGGATAGAGTCCCTGTAGTGCACACAAAAAGTATGCTGGGCAAAACAGTCTGGGTTATTCCTGCCTCCGGCAAAGGCAAACCCATTCGTGGGATTGCTTTTGCTTGAGGACCTGGGTGCACTTGGTGGGTGATGCGGGAGAATGGAGGAGTCCAGTGTGTACCTCAAGGGGATTTGATTTTGGGTGAAAACAGCCAGTGAACTGAATGGTATGATGTTAATTGCTATATAATATTGTATGCCATCTCTTCTGTGGTTCCTATATGCCATATCAATGGTATCACAGTAGGAATCTCCCAGATTAACAAAGAATGAACTTTGATTAATCCGAACAAAGTGCAGCAGTACTGGAAGGGCTGACTTCAGCATGCAACGATCCAACACACACACATCACACACCACACTGCCCTGAAAGACTGTTATGGTAGATGGAGCCCAAAGTCATGGATTAAATGACCTCAGTGGACATTTGTGGACATCTTACAGACATTTTACAGGGGTGGTCCATAGACTAAGGGAATGATATCTGTGTATTTAACCAAAGGATGGGGAGGGTGGTGGTGGTTAATGAGGTTGTATTGGATAGTGTGGGACCTGAGCATGACATAAATGGTATAGAATAAGGGGTGGATGTTGTCCTGGTTTTGGCTGGGATAGCGTTAAATTTTCTTCACTCTAGCTGGTGTAGTGCTGTGTTATCAAGTTATTCTCATACTAAATCCAAAACACACTGATGCTTCAGTTGTTCTTAAGTAGTGCTTACATTAGTCAAGGACTTTTCCAGACTCCCATGCTCTGCCAGGGGCACAAGAAGCTGGGAGGGGAGGAGGCACAGCCAAGAGACAACTGGCCAAAGGGATACTCCGTATCATATGATGTCATGCCCGGCATATTAGCTGCGGGGAGTTGGATGGGGGAAACAGCAATTGCGGCTCGGGGACTGGCAGCGTTGCTCAGTGGGTCATGAGCGGTTGCATCACTTGGATCTTTTCCCCTGGGCTTTGCCTGCCCCTCCCCCCACCCCCCCCTTAGTAATAATAATAATATGAAAAGGAAAACAACTACTTTATTGTAATTATTGAACTGTTCTTATCTCGGCCCATGAGTTTTCTTACTTTTGCTCTCCTCTCCTCCACGCCACCAGAGTGGGGGAGCGAGCAAGCAGCAGTGTGGTGTTTAGTTGCTGACTGGGGCTAAACCACAACACAGGGAATTCCAGTCCTTGGATGTTAACCGCCAAAGCACACAGTCAATGCTTAATTTAAAAGAGCCAAATGCAATAGCGTCCATTAGTTTCCAAAGAACAAGCAACTACAGAGCAATGTGGTGCCTTGCTGCCGCGTAACCAAGCAAGGATTTCTGCAGGAACAGTAGCGTGGGGACAGAGAGCAAACAGTCAGGCTGCTTGACTTACTTTTCTTCTACATACAGTGTTGCTGGTACACCTTATCCACTTATTTTAAAGAATATATATACACACAAACACATCTGTACACATACACAGATACAGAAAGCAGATGCAGACACAAACACACTGCCTTTACATTAATCTTTTAAAAGAAAGAAGAATTACAGAAGCAGCTGGTCTTTTTAAGGGTACAGATGGCAGGGAAAAATACCCCCACACTACCCAGGCCAGTTGAGGCAGTGAGTGGAAGATTGCACCTAGACAGCATCTCAAGCAGATAAGGAAAATGCACTACATGTGATCTGGGGGAGCATTAAGGGCTCCCATTTAAAGGAAACCAGACTAGGAGAGTTCAAGTTATTTGGAGACAAAGGCTAGAGAGATTAGTGACACTCACTTGGGGGCTCCAGGCACCCTGATTGACTCAGGGTGTCAAAGCTGGCTGGAAATGAGGAATATTTACAAATATTTCTTCCAGGCACTTCATGTTTTTAGCTTCAGCCTGAGTTATAGCACATCTCACCACCCTTCTTTGAGGAAAAATGAAGTTCAAATATACTTACGGTATATTCATTCACCCTTGAACTACAAATTAAGACTGCCTGTCAATTGCCAAACCTTTATCTTTTCCAGATGTCACAGGAGCTGGTTTTATTCTCAGTATAATTTGCCTGGAAGCGGGCACCACTTCCAAATGAATAGCCCCAATACAACAACAAATTTAGGACACAAAAACAGAAACAAACCAAAAATTGTCTCTAGATGGTCTCTGATTTTTGCAGCCTCGTAAGTATCCAGCAGAACAGCTCATTGGGAAGGATTTGAATATTTACCGGGTAGAGGTGTAAGAGAGGAGACGGCACATATGTGAGAATCCAAGCAAGCTTCAGGTGAGACTCATGCCACTGAGCAGATGAACAGGGAGAGAGAAGATAACAGAGAGAGGCAAGTACAAGGGCTATGAAGGGCTGATGGAAAAGAAACATCTCCGACCATGGCAGAAAAAAGTGCTGACACAGGGTTTCAAAGGAAGGCACAGCCTCCTAATGGCATCACCTTGCACCACTGCGGGTGGAGAGCAGTAGGGGTGGTCAGGTGCTGCAAAGGAGAAGGCCCCAGTTAACACATGGAAGGAGAAGAGGATAAAAGCAACAGGGGTATGGAGGAGTATGAATGCTGGCAGTATGTTGTAGCAAGGCTGTGTGGGAGTAGGGAGGCCAGGGAGAATACAGATTCAGTACCAAAGGTAAGGGCCCAACCTTTCTTGGCTTCCTACAGGAGAAATTATTTAGTGATTGAAACACAGACCTGAAAATCTGGAGCTCTTTATTCTGCTCCCATCTCTGCCGATTATTTGCTCCATGACCCCAGGCACAGAACTGCTCTATGCCTCAGAACTTCTACCACAAAAATTACCACAAATCTGTTGCGAGCAAGTGACCCTTCAGGCTGCCCAGAGCCACCCCCTCCCAGGGCACCAACCGCTGGAGGGACTTTAAGAATGACTACTGCTGTGGAAACTGAGACAGTTTCAAAATAATTTAAATAAATGAAATTAAATTTACCTTTGTACAACCAAGGAGGCAGTCTCACTGGTTTACAATTCAAAGAGAAAACTAGTTTAAAAGTTCTGACATTGGACTCAACAGCTCTACCCTCCACACCACAGAATACTGCTGCTCTTGCTGCGTTTACTTTGTATGCTAACATCTCCACCAGCTTATATAAGTCCAAGAGACAAAACTGATTAAAAAAAATAATAATATGAAGCTTCATGGCTCGTAAAAGATATGGATTAAAAATTGAGATACCCTTACCAAAAAGATATAATTTTTTTTTTTTTTAACGGAGACAGTTACCTTCCTTTGCAGTCCTCAAAGAGAGACAGAGGTCCAGATATTTGGGACAATTCACTGCAGGAAAAAGAAAACCCCACAGTAACCTCTAAATTACCTGAATGAGTCATGCACATCAGCTCTCTTTTAAAAAGAATGCTTTATGGAATTATACCTAATTTTGCAGTAAAGTTTTAAGAGAATTATTTTGCTTATTCTTCACTTAATAATAAGGAAAAAGCCCTTCACATAACAAATAAGCAGCAGTACGAGGAAGCTATTGATATGGGGAGCTCCATACAATGATCCATAATCCTTCTGTCTTCATGTAATTTACAGAAATAAGCAGAGAGGAAGACTATAAGGTTTTAAAATAATCATAATCTATAAAACAGGACATTAAAGTTTCTACATCGTTCTGGAAGACAGGAAAATTCTCTTTTCTGATCCTGACAAGTCAATCTTCTGCCATCACAGAATCCAATTGCTTGGCTGGTTTTGACTATACAAGAATATTGAAAATGCAATTCTTCCCCTATATTGGGGCTAGATTTATTAGTGGTTGTTTGTATTGATTAGCTGTGACATCCAGCAGCTAGTTATAAACAACAACAAAAATCTTTCTTCTCCCTGTACTGGCCGTATATAGAAAGTCTACCATGGAAGAAAAACAAGTTGGGTGCAGGGGGTGGGAAAAAAGGCCACCTCCTTCACTTTTCCAGGTACTCTCTGAAGTTGGAGGACTTAATAGGGGATTATTTTTTGTTTATATTTACTTCTTGTCTCATGCCTTTTCTTCTCATACCCTAAGTTAATTAAACCCTTAAAGGAAAAAGGAGGGGAAGAAAAAAAATAACTAGGAAGACAGGCCCTTTCTCACCATATACCGTAGGTATTTTCATCAACACTTGCAGATCAGAAAGCAGCATAGAACTGATTAGAGAGTTTTATCCTCTTTCATTTTAACCTCCTTTTTGTTTCCCTGAGCCAAAATTGAATTACAAAGGAACAGACACATTAGCTAAACTCAAGCTCTTCCCACAAGCAATACTCCACTGAGCCGACTCACTAGAGCACGGTGGCACATGTTGCTTGTACACGGTCCTCTGCATTTGTTAGACTTGGTTCATCCTTGGATGTTCCTTAGTCAGAGGCACTCTTACACATTTTAGGCATTTTCTATGAAAACTAAAATACTGCCAGAACCCAGACGACCTGTTGCAAGCACTATTGGCCAGCAGAGATATTAGAGCACTTCAGCTCAGCTGTACAGTTCAGATAAATGCATGCAAGGTATTTCAAGTTAAAAGCCTTCAAGACAAAGTTAAATTTACACCCCAGCCCTCCAAAGTCATTACGCTATACCACCAAAACAACAGAAATGCAGGAAATATGCCACAATAGCCCTCTTGAAATGGGATGGGCAGAGTAACTTCTCTCTCCATTTACTTAAGGAAGGTATGTAGAGGCAGGAATACACCTACACCTGCCATGTAACTCAAGGCTAGCTGTGGTCCACCACCATTAAAGCCCACTGAGATCAAAATAGTGATATCCCAGGCTCTTGTGTACATATTTACATACACCGTTTGCTTTTTTACAGATTATTTTAAAAATTCCAACAGACAGAAACTGGGTTAAATGGGGAGATTTGTAGGATGAGGTAATATATTTTGTTATGCTGATCAATAGAGAATGAGCTTTTACCAGCTTATTGTTTTAAATTCAAACTCACACATGCAAAACTGTAGTTTTTCTAACCACATCCAAAATTACTTCTCTTGCAGATCTTGTCTCATTCATACGCATCATCTGTCAGAGAAAGACAATATTGGTATGCTACAGAATTAATGCAAAGCATGAGGAGAACTGTAGGAGTGCAAAGGAAAATGCGTCCTACCTCAGCTCTTACAATATGGTTAGAAAGCAGAATGTTTGTCAGTCTCAGGTTTTGGAGTTGGCAAAACTGTGCCAGAAGATATGCTTATTCATCTAGGGTTTTTTTATAAGCTTAGCTGAAAGACAGCTTTCTTTACTTAGTTTCCTACAGCTCTACCAATTTTAGTAAGAAAATACATGTGCCTTCAGTCACTTAGACAAACGACACTGAAGTTCATCACAGCAGCATTTTCAAACTCAAATACTTTATTTTCACAAATAACCGAGTTCAACATCACTACTGGTGTCACCACTCCAGTTCGGACCTTTGAGAAAACTTGCACTATATTTCAACAAAACTCATACAAAGAAAAGAAGTTTGAGAAAGAAGTCATTCTTTTAGATTAAACAAAGTAGCACTGTTTAGCTTATTCAGGCAAATATTAATGATATCTGATGTTCTACAGAAAAACACAGTGGCCGAGAACTAACCTTCTCCCTTTTTCAGCCGTGACAGGTCGTTTTTATCCCACACGGTTTAATCCAACGGTAAGGTTTCCAACCCCATCTCTGGTGCTGCTATACACCTAATGCATTTCTGGGGCTATATGGTGTTTACAGAGAATTGCCTCAAGTGTCCTACAAACTAGCAGGTTCAAGAGTGCATGAAGGACCTATAGATACTATACCTTCATCCACTCACACAAACACATGTCTGTACAACATGGGTCCAACTTTTTCTGAACCTAAAACTTTCCTCCTATGAATGCTGTTATCTGTATTTTGCTTTTTTCCCCTAAAACAAGTTCTGAAAATATTCATATCACACTCTCAGACTTCATCAGTTGAGCTAGCATTTTAAGTAACAGTCATCATGCTGGTTCATTACACCCTAATCGTATGTAGCAAGAACAGGGGAGCTATGGATTTCTGGAGGAAATTAGAGATTCTTCCACCTAAACATAAGAACAGGCTTCTGAATATCATTGCTGACCTCTCAAAGTAGTTCCTGCTATTGGAAAGTGGTTTACACGCCAGACATGCTGCCAAGGCTTGTTTAAAAAAAGGTTAAAAAGTATTTGTACAACTACGTAGGACTGGTATAGACACAGCCTTCTTGTTTCCCATTTAATTTCCTCCTTTCCCACCAACCAGCTGATCAGTCAGACCTACTTCCAGTGGTGTGCCTGTAGCGAATAGGTGGCGACACAAGAGCAAATCAGTGCTCCACAATCAAAATATTTTACACTCACTTTGCTTCTGAAGGTCTCTGAACACAGTTCAGGGCACAGGAGAGTTGGGCTGCAACTGTTGTTTTCTGCTTTGAATAATGCACAGGAATATCCCCTCTCCTCTATTCTCCTTTCAAATACTAAAATTCTAAGTTACATATTCCTCTGAACAACAAGGTCAGACCAGAATCCACTAAGCTGGCTGCAATAAGTGTAGGAAGTCATTCTGCATACAACAGCCACATTGCTGCATAAATTAGCCATGAAATCCTTGCAGAGCGTGAATAATCAAAAAGAAGCAAAGCACCTCAATTTTTTTTTTTTCTAGTTATTCATATTTATCAAAAAACAGACTTTACATTGCAACCAAAAGCCAGAATGTATATACCATGCACGGAATAATATTTGAAAAAAAGGCAGCCACTTTAACTTCGCCAACTCCTGCGATGCTATGCTGTTTCAAGATGATAGGCAGGACACATAGACTCTAATATTATTAATAAAAATTTTTCCTGTAACCTGTGCTGATAAATCCCTGGCAAGGTCATATTTAAAGGAAGTTTTCTTGATAGAAAAAATTGTCTGCATCTCCCATATGTGCATAAACAGACTAGTAATTGAAAGAACAAGCAATAGCTGTGCTATCAAGAAATCCCAGGATATTATTTACAGAACAGACAGCTGTGCAATTGCAACTACAGCAATTTCAGTTGCTACAGTTTTCAGGCATGCCCACACAGTCATTAATTCAATATTCAGCCCACCCAAATCCAACTACATTGCTTCTCATGCAGACTGGCTCTTCCCAGAAATAACTATTTTTTTAACATGCCTTCACACAGTTTTCTTGATTTATGTTTTTCAAGCACTACCTTAGAAATAAAGGATATTAGATATGCTCAGCACCAGCAACACACATGAATCCTAGAACTTCACCCAGTATTTTTGCAGCATGCCATGCTTCCTGACCGACTGAAAGCATGTCGTTATTTAAGCGCTTAGATCTTGATTTAAAAATTAAGAGAACTGGAAAAAAACAGTTGCGGTAGTACAGGGATCAGCATATTTGGGAGGACACACAAAACACAAACCCCATTTCTTAGCAGGCGTTTCAGTATTTTCATTTGATAAAAATTTCAGAGAAACCAAATAAGAACTTATTTAACAGATATTATTTCTCTGTACAGTATATTTCCCCACCTCGTCCTGTCAGTTGTCTTCTATTCTTATTTAGAAAAAAAATCCCTGTCATTGTAGCAGAACACACCAAAGTTCCCAGCCAATCAGTATAAGCTAATCCAAATACAATAAGCACAGCGTCGCGTATCTGCGGGCTATATTTGGTTAGGCACCTGGCCTCTTTCAGGTGTGATCCATACAAAAAGAAAGAAGATAATGGAAAACCGCGTGTTCTTTCCAAGCCAAGCCATAGAGACAAATACGCTGCAGCCTGTTTCAAAATCTTTTTACGACTGTGATACCTCTGGGTCAGGGTCTGTTTTTGTAGAGCGAAGCAGATTTTGACAGAACTGTATCTCTTTGTGGCTGTAATAGAGTAATGTATCAAAATGGTGAACAAGACAAAATAGGATGCCATTTTTTTCCAAGTTCACTGAAAACAGTAGGGGTGAGTCATTACACAAATGAAAAACCCAGAACTCAAATAGGGCAAAAGCACTCTAATACAACCTTGAAGCATCCTCCTCTGGAACATATACTGTTTTACAACGGACAAACACACAAAGGGAAGATTTAAATACCAAGCGTGACTTGACTATTAGGTGTAACTGAATTTCTCATTTGTTAGGCAATAAACACTTTGGCGATTACCATTTCATTTACATGTAGGAGTCATTTGCAAACTTCAGGTCAGAAAGATGTTTCTGAAAAAACGCAGTGGCAAAATACGGGACTTTGTAGTCTGCATGAATAAAGCAAATGAAAGAGAAGGAGGACCGCGGACCTGGCTAGGGTCATGAATATTTTCACAAGCCTCCTGAAAACAGCCGAGTGACTTGCTGTGATGTTTTGCCAGTGGACTCTAGCCTATGTTATTATTCACTTTCAAAACCTGTTGACTTCCAAGACAGTGCTGTGGCATTTAATTATACATGAATTTGCATGATTAAGCAGCCCTCAGTACTTCTTTGTTTCTAAAGCCCCAAACAATGGAACTTTCAGTTCAGGTGGGTTTCAAGAAAATATGGATCTATTCCCATTATTCAAAAGAAAATTAACACTCCCTTATCACCTCCAAGTAAAAACCAACGTGCGCTTAATAGAAATTTTGTGCAGTTGATAATATACACATTTCTAATACTCCGCAAAACACATAGAAATATTTTCCAGAAAACCCCCAAAGCTTGCTGGGCTCTCCTGGCTAGGTACACGCACACAACCTGAGGCTGCAGGAAACCTCCTGTAGGAAAGGACATGTGGATCAATCCAACTTCAGGTAAGCATCTGAATAATTATGTAATCCTTGTTTTCATACAGGCATACAAATAAGTGTTTATTGCAAAAATACTATACCTCAGCCTTCTGAAGCATTACTTTATATAATTCCTAATGTGAGAAAGCACCAGAGACAGAAAGACAGCCCAGAAAGCCTAATGAGCTGGCACCAGGAGCCAGCATACAAAGTGTAAAGATATCACAAATTTAAAAGACCTTCCAGCGAGATTTTTGCTAACGTCTCACAGTTAAGCTCCAGGGCTCTAGTGTCATCTATTTTCTTGCCTTGAGTAGGGAAATTAGAGCACTGCAAACACCAGGAATGAATGTTTATTTGTGGTCTGATTCACTGCTGAATCAAAGCTCTCTGTGAACCAGCCTGAAGAAGTATGTTTAACTGGTAACATGCATCAAGAGATACAAGCTGCCACTTTTTATAAAAGGCTTACACATACGAATATATGGGAACTTGAGTTATATAAACTGGTTATGGCAATATTTTGGGATAAGGCTTTTACTTTATTTTCCAGAACCCAAGTTATATACCGCATGTTCTCTGTCTGTATTGTCCTCTTGCACCGTTAAACAACATGAAGCTCCACATGGACACTGAAAAAAACCTTAAAACAGCTATTTAAGTGCCAGGCAAAAGAATACCAGAAAAGAGAAATGGCTAACTGGAATCACTTGTGTGTGATCTCTCATTTACGGGTCAGGAAGAGTAACACTACCCAAAACCTCCCCACCCTGCTGCTGCTGTCTTACAGTGGCTTTGAGGAGGGCAGGGAATGGAGTACATTTCATGTTATTTTCTGTAGGGAAGCTTCCAAACATGGGCTGCTGTGGGATCAGGCAGAGAAGATTTTAGATGCCTGGCACTCCAAATTTCCACACAGCACTCCACTATAGAGCGAGGTTATATTTCCCTTCTCTACAGCTCACATGTACCACGTGGAATGCTGTAATTCAAATTAATTTTTCATAAGATAAAATAATTCATCATGTCCCAGACAACAGGGTACTAAACCCAACTAGACATGAAAAAGTTTCAGAGGATAAATTCCACTTCTTTTATTTTTATTATTTCCAAGCCTTTTCTTATATACATGAACAGCATCCGTTTGTCTGGTTGACAGCTGTTACCATATGACAGATATTCCAGCACAGCACTCCTATCCTAGAGAGAAATGCGTACAAGCGTTTCATGAAATAATCACAACAGATCAATGTTTAGTATGAGAGTTTTCCAATGCCTTTCCTCTGTTTAATATCCCAAATGAGCACAAGCAGATGTGTTATGTCCCATAACTTTACAGCTACAAAAAACAGAATCCAAATGATGGTCCTTCCCCTACTTGGGAAAACTAAAAACTGTATTACTTCTCCTCAGTTCTGATAGCGATACTGGTACAGCTACAAAACAAATACTGAATAATAGTATACCAAATAATATTCCCACTGAGATTAATGGGTTTTGCCAAGACCACCAGATTACACAGTAGTGCGAGGCACTAATGCTGGGGTAGCAAAACAAAATCTAAGTGGGATTCCTGGTGACCAGAGATCCTTTCTGGATCTTCCTCTTTGAACCTGCACCTCTGAGTCAGTGAAGGTTTTGCTCCTCAACTGCAATGAGAAGCAAGAACATTTTTTCACTGTTTGCACACATTGGACTCATCTCTGTGTTACAATCAAACAGCCTTTCTGAAGTCCTCATTGTCCATACCCAGCATCTGCTTTCAGTCTTCCCTCTGAAGCAACGCTTGCCCAGGCAAACTTGTTATATCCTTCCCTGATCAATCAACAGCCAAGCTGATGCTGGGAAGTTCTAGCCTGAATCTGAAGTTTAAACCCTCCCCCCTGCACACCCCTCCACCCCCCCCAAAAAAAAAAAAAAAACAACAAAAAAAACCCAAAACAGAACCACCTCCTCCCACAGCTAGGAAAAAGCAACGCAATTTGCAAATGGCTTTAAAACATATTCAACCATAGCTATTTAAGTAGCACACAGTAATTTTAGCATATCCAGCCACCCAAAACTAGAGCCCAGTTTCTTGTGCATTGCAGAACCAAAGCCAGTCTCAACATTCCTGTCTTACTTTCTCTTCTCTCTAGAGTAGTCAGAGATAGGAGCCCTCTTGGCAGAGAAATGAGGCTCAAACACCGCAAACTGAATCCATGCAGAGGTTCCTCCTCACCTTAGCTACTACTCCATTGCAGTCAGTTCAAAATCCACAGGACCTAAATATTCCAAATTAAGATTCCCCATGCACCTAAAACTCTGCCTAAAGCATTTCTGAGAGCTACACAAGTCCTGACAGTGCTCAACAGTAAGTGCTTGGGTTTCTAATTTCAGCTTTGGACAAACTGGGCTCTCTTGCACCCACTGTCTTTACAGGGCCCACATTTGGCACCTGACCTGCATGTATATCTGTGGACAAGGTGGTGATGGTGCTGCTCGGCCTTCTCTTCTCATCCCTCTTACCGCCAGCGTAAGCCTGTGACAGAAGATACAGCAAATGAGCCCAGTTCCATCCTTTGTCTTATTTAAGCTGCCACAGTAAATGTTTAAACTTCCAGACACAGGCCAGTCTGAGGTAGGAAAGGCAATGGTATCAATCTTCTGTACCGAAGCTAAATCGCTTCGCAGGGATGAATTAAATATTCATTGAGCCAAGAAAAGGTGAAAAAGGATTCATAGACCACTGGTTTGGCTATCTGATTATTTGCCAGGGAAACATAGCTTTCTGTACTGCTCTACTGAATGCTTAATGTAAAGAAAGTGTTGAACAGCACAGACACGGAGATGGAGGTGTCCTGTTGTGGTTTAACCTAGCAGGCAGCTAAACACTACACGGCTCTTTGCTCACTCCCTCCCTGCAGCAGGATGGGGAGAGAATTGGGGTGGGGGGTGTGAGTAAAATTCATGGGTTGAGATATAGGCAGTTGAGTAGGACAGAAGAGGAAGGGAAAATAATAATAATGATAAAACAATATACAAAACGAGTGATGCACAATGCAACTGCTCACCACCTGCCAAACAACTCCCAGCCTGTCCCCAAGCAGCAATTGCTGTCCTCCGGCCAACTGACCCCAGTTTATGTACTGGGCATGATGTCCTATGGTATGGAATATCCCTTTGGCCAGCTGGGGTCAGCTGTCCGGGCTGGGCCCCCTCCCAGCTTCTTGTGCATCTCCAGCCTTCTCCGTCAGCGTGAGAAGCTGAAAAGTCCTTTACTTAGTGTAAGCGCCGCTCAGCAGCAACTAAAACATCAGTGTGTTATCAACATGATCCTGATCCTAAATCCGAAACACAGCACTGTTCCGGCTACTGGGAAGAAAATTAACTCTATCCCAGCTGAATCCAGGACACTCCTCATCTCCCAGCTAACCACCAGAGCTCCAGGGCTTTAGAGCCATGCAAGCTCCATTTGCTACACCAGCTAATATTTAACCCTTCTGCACAAAGAGAAGGGTGTTAAAGAGATTGAAGCTCTTTCTGTCTATAAGGGTTTATTGATGCTTCAGAGTATAATATCCATACATCCAACAAAACCAAAAAAACTTCAAAACAAAAACAAAGCAAGCAGAATCCACCCCCAGACAAACTGAACAGGCTCATTTATGAAAAGTTCATATATCTGGCCACAGTGCAAATTAGTAGAGAAGTATCTAGCTATTTTTAGTCTCCCAAATTGAAAACCAATGTTGTCTGCAACCCTGACAAGTGATTGCTAATTACCATACTATAATATTTATAAGTAGTGGATGACACAGACCCTGACATATTTCTTTTTGTGAAGCAGCATAGAGAAATAACAGTTTCCTACAAGTCTCAAAAAATAGTCCATACAAATCTCAAATTAGCTGCAACATACATACACGCGATGTCTTAGAAAAACCGTCTGGTAGTAATGAACCACTGGCCATGTAGTCACAGCAGGAACAGCCACATTTAAGCTTCCTCACTAGGCTAAAGATCTTTGTTTATGCTATAACTAGAAGCCATTGTAATTATTTTCCTCGGGCTAGCTGAACACGAGAAGAGTCTGCTATAACGAACGTACACTGGTTTTGTCAGATGGTCGAAGTTATTTCTGTTTCGGTGGTAGAATGCGGTAGGTTTGATCCCCAAGGACTTGCTCAGAAAATAGTAATTTGGGGATCATCTCTAGCGATGCATACAATGAAAATTAAGTTCTACAACAAAATAAGTTTTGCCACTGGGCAGATTGCTGAATAAAAAGCTTGACTTGCATTAGTTCCCGTTATCTGTATTTGCAAGCTGCTCACAAAAAGCTAGCTGAATGATAACAGATTTTCCATAAATATTCACTTCATGTTTACTGAAAAAACCATAGTAGTTTGCTATCCAAATTTATAGCAACTATTTTCTCTAGAAATATCATTTTCGACAGGAAACACAAGGATAGGAAAAGCTTTTTTGGGTAGAAAATAGCAGAACCCGTGCCAAACTATCAGCTTTGTGCACAGACCAGAAAATGCTCCAGTGCTCTAGAATTCAAATCTTATCAAGGCAGTCAACACGTTTCTAATAAATGTCATTTTCATGCCCTCTTTTTGCATACTTAGTCAAACTAGGACCAAACAAGCGATGTAATACCAGTGAAACAGAACTAATAAACTAGAAGTTATGTGCCGTTTGGGTTTCTTCTTGTAATGTATCTCCAGGGCATCAGAAATTCAGCCACAGTAACTACGGACTCAAAGATATCAGAGTTGTTGTTGTCTCTGTTGCTGTTATGTGGCACAGATTATAATACATCGTTAAGTGAGGAAAGCGATTTGGAAGGACACAGCCAAAGGACGACTCCTCCCATATGTATTACAGAACAACTCCGGGCACTCTCAATCAGATCGTCAAGCCGCTCGCTTTAAGCATATGGTAGTTGGTAAGTAGTTCATGGCAGCACTTCAGAAGAGCTACAGTAAGCAGGCTGATACAATTCAGTCTTTCTTTTAACTGATAAAGGTATAAAATTTTTCAGGCTCTGGGATTTCCAGAGAGAGGTTGGGCCCTCCGCTCCTACAAAGCGCTGTAGTTTCATTCATATCAATGATGCAGCAACTGTGAAAGTCATTTACACTAGCCAAGGATGTAGTCTACGGCACCTGGCTCATGGCCACCAAAAAGTCCACAAAGCTTCGAGTGAACTCATAAAGTGTTGCTCAGTAACAAAAACAACACTCGCCACCGTCCTTGGAAATTGTTAGTTCAGTAGAAATTTTACTTGGAGATTAATATATAAACCCGAAACTGGAAGGGCAACAGTGACAGGGATTGCTGCTGCATAAAAACAACTCAAATAAAAGAACTGAAACCATGATTTTTATGACATGGCCCACATGTCTCACTCAAAGCCTGGTTTTAAAGATTAAATGGCCAATACCTGGTGTCCAGAGGAACATATGGCCTCTTACGCCTTATGTCCTCAAGGGCAAAGGACAGAACAGCTGGAATTCAGAAACTGTACTTGTGCACGGAGAGAAGTGGAACCCACAGCAATGTTTTAGGTGTATAGAAAGTAGTGTTAGTTAATATAACATAGATCTCAACTTTGTAGTAGAGTTAAAAGTGAGGCAAGTGGTTTAATATCTGCCCTTCTCCCTACAGTCTACCAATATTTGTTTGTTTGTTGGGTTTTGGGGTTTGGTTTTGTTTTTTTAAAAAAACCTCTTCCTGTGTTTTCACATATATATTTTTAATATGCATACTCATGTGCATATGCGTGAGTGCAACCTGTGCAAAAACTCAAGCAGCATCCAGTATGTGAAGCTATTGTGCACCATAGCAAGCAGGGTAGTCCTGTCTAATCAGGAGAATAGCTGCTGTCCAGTCAAATAAATAGGGAAATGGAAAATATATACAGTTAATTTTATCGCTCCAGTCACTTACTACAAGCAAAAAGGTAGCAAAAAAATTTGAGAGAGTTGATAGATTCCTTTAATCAGCCCATACTCTAAAAAGCACCGAACCACGAGCGGTGTGGGGCAGGGTACAAAGCTGACTTGACAAAAGAGGTCACGCAGGCCTTGAACGCACAGATAAATTGAGAAGGGATAGTAGTTCATTACCCTGAGCTCCAGTAAGGCCAAAGGCTTTAGTCTTTCACACAGTTCCTCCTGCACTGAATGCAGTAACTAGCATTTGCTAAACCGCATCTTCCACGGATGCGGTTGACTTAAAACACCAGTGAGATCATGGAAAGAATTACAAATTGCCTGGTAATTAGCTCCAGTGGATGATTACCACATTGCAATGGAGAGGGGAAAAAAATAAAAACTAAAAAAAATCCTATTCCAACAGAAACTTGTCAGGCTTCAGCTTCCAGCTGCTGGCCACGACCAGACTGAAGAGCTTTGGTGGTCAGTGGGTGGGTAGTGGGGTTTTTATTTGTTTTCTTCCTGTTAGATGTATATATCTTCTGTCCCTTCTCACTTCCTCCTTCCTTCCTTCTTTGATTTTAAAGTACTAAACAGCCTGATCCTTCTCTCATTACAATGAGTTTTCATTTGCCTTCAGAAGTGTCAGACTTGGTTTTCTTTCCTTTTAAATCATCAATTGCATGTCACAATATTAAAAGAAGTTACTGAAAACTCAACACCATATACCTGTATCACCATTCTCACTAGTGCGGTAAAGAGATGAATCACTTCCTTGCTCCTATTTACCACTCCCTTATTCATCCCCCTGCAGAGCATCTCACCTTGTTTGGTTACAGCAGCACACCGAAAGCATATATTCTGTTGCTTGTATACTGCTACCCCCAGGTCCTTCTAAGCTGCGGCCTTCCAGGGTAATTTCTTATTTGAAGTAAGCTCACACTCCTTATTTCTACAGGAATTGCTTTGCATTTGGTGTATTTAAAGCTTATTTCTCTTTCAGTGAACCTCTATTTATCATTCTTTCAGCCGTTGATTTATCTGAACGTTTTCTCCATATTGATTTTATAGTTACTGTTGCAAAAATGGTATAGCTGAGCTGCAGTAAACTTAATAGGATGATTCCTTATAATCTATCCTGGAGTCCTGGGGACTGCTAACATCCATCAGACCAGGAGCTTACAGCACTTCTGGAAAAGAAAGGCTGTTGTGGCATGCCCACAAATTTACTTAGGTGGAAGTTTGGAGGGGGAGGAAAAAGCAGCAGCAATTACAAACTTTCTCAGGTAAGGAAGCACTTGATCTTTGCTGTAAAATGAAGTAACAGCAAGAGAGCTCTCTACTGTACAGTCAACAAAGGTACATGAAAAAGGAAGATAGCGCATGAACCGTGAG